>NC_091985.1:153225841-154562333 GCF_044704955.1 Pristiophorus japonicus
GCAGCGGCCGACAAGCGACGGGCTCATCTCCTGACCAGATGCGGGCCAAAGACTTATGCGCTCACGAAGGACTTACTGGCACCCGAAAAGCCGTCGGACAAAACCTTTGAAGAGCTTAGCAAATTAATCGGGGAGCACCTCAAACCGGCAAGCAGCATACACATGGCTCGACACAGATTCTACACCCACCAACGTCGTGAAGGACAGAGCATACCAGACTTTGTAGCGGACCTCAGGTGCTTGGCCAGCCTCTAAGTTCACAGACGCCTGCAGGGGGGAGATGCTAACGGACTTCTTTATCGAGGGTATCGGTCATGCGGGAATTTTTCGCAAGTTAATTGAGACCAAGGACTTGACCTAGCGTTGTTAGCTCAAACTTTCATGGCGGGGGAGGAAGAGACGAGAATGATTTACGCACGCAATTCTGCCTCTAATGCGGCGATGGATCTGGGAGTCAACACCATCAATGCTACTCAGAGCCCCGCAGGCAGGCAGGGGCAGTCCGACATTCATCAGGCAGCAATAGACCCCAGAGTAGGACCTCAACAGAGACAATGGCAGGCTGAACGGACGTTCACGCCATCACAGTGGACAATGCGGCCCGGGATGGGGCCATTGACACCCACTAATAGGGTACTTAAAAGCAGTCAAAGGGACAGTCAGCGCGAAATTCCTGGCCATAGTCCCTTTGTCTCCAACAAAGGAAACTTTAACTCATGCTGGAGGTGTGGGGGAAAACACTCAGCCAGATCTTGCAGATTCCAACAGTTTGTCTACAGAAACTGCAATCTCAGTGGCCATTTAGCTCGAAAGTGCATAAAACCTGCAACCAGACTAATATATGAGGCAGAGGGACCAGAAGAGGGTTCTGTGAGGCACGATGACTTTTGGGGTAAATCGATGGACGCCGAGGTTCAGCGTGTCCATGCGGCGAATATTCACAGTTCATACACCAAAACGCCACCAATGATGATGAGGGTTTTGTTGAACGGTATCCCAGTATGCATGGAGCTGGATATTGGGGCCAGCCAGTCACTCATGGGCGTTTAGCAATTTGAGAAGCTATGGCCACTCAAAGCCAGTAGACCTAAATTAGAACGTATTGAGACACAATTACGGACTTGCACCAAAGAAATCATTCCGGTGCTAGGCAGTGCAATAATGGCTGTCACACACAATGGGTTAGTGAACCAGTTGCCACTCTGGATTGTCCCGGGCAATGGTCCCGCACTGTTGGGGAGGAGCTGGTTAGCTGAGATGAACTCGAAATGGGGGGATGTTCACGCAATGTCCTCGGTGGAGCGAAGTTTGTACTCACAAGCCCTACAACAATTCGAGTCACTATTCCAACCGGGCGTCAGGACTTTCAAAGGCACTAAAGTAGTGATACACATCAGCCCGGATGCCAGGCCAGTGCACCACAAAGCCAGAGCGGTGCCGTATGTAATGCAGGAAAAAAATCGAGAGCGAATTGGACCGGCTGTTGCGAGAGGGCATCATCTCGTCTGTTGAATTCAATGACTGGGCGAGCCCCATCATTCCCGTTCTAAAAGTGGATGGCTCTGTCAGGATCTGTGGTGACTACAAGGCCACCATCAATCGAGTGTCCCTACAAGACCAATACCCGCTCCCAAGAGCGGAGGACCACTTCGCCACACTGGCAGGCGGCAAGCTGTTCACTAAGTTGGACCTCACTTCAGCCTATATGACCCAGGAACTGGCCGATGAATCCAAACTACTGACCACCATCACCACGCACAAGGGACTGTTTGCGTGTAACAGGTGCCCGTTTGGCATTCAATCAGCGGCCGCGAATTTTCAATGTAACATGGAAAGCCTGCTTAAATCCATCCCTGGAACGATCGTATTGCAGGACGACATCCTCATCACTGGTCGAGACACCAAGGAACATCTCCACAACCTGAAGGAGGTGCTACGCCGACTGGACCGGGTAGGCCTGCGACTCAAGAAGTCTAAATGTTTTTAGCTCCTGAGGTTGAGTTTCTGGGCAGGGGGGTTGCTGCAGATGGGATTCGGCCCACCGAATCCAAAACAGAGACGATTCGACGAGCATCCAGGCCCTGCAACACATCGGAGCTGCGTTCATTCCTGGGACTGTTGAACTATTTCGGGAACTTTCTGCCGAACTTGAGCACGTTGTTGGAGCCACTACACGTACTCCTGCGTAAGAGTTGCGATTGGTTTTGGGGGGACTGTCAGGAACGGGCTTTTGATCGGATGCGAAACCTACTTTGTTCAAATAAGTTGTTGACCCTGTACAACCCCTGTAAACATTTAGTTCTGACATGTGAGGCATCGTCCTATGGGGTTGCAGCAGGGTAATGTTGAGGGTCAGCTACAACCTGTGGCTTATGCCTCCAGGTCGCTCTCTCAAGCAGAACGGGAATATGGGATGGTTGAGAAGGAAGTGCTTGCATGTGTCTATGGTGTAAAAAGAAATGCATCAGTACCTTTTCGCTAGGAAGTTTGAATTAGAGACGGACCACAAGCCACTTACATCCCTAGTGTCAGATAGCAAGGCTGTCAATGCCAATGCATCAGCTCGCATACAGTGGCGGGCCCTCACGCTAGCTGCTTATTACTACACCATCCGGCACCGGCCCGGCACTGAAAACTGCGCTGATGTGCTCAGCAGGCTCCCACTGGCCACCACTGAGGGGGCAGCTGAGCAAAGCTCTGAGATGGGCATGGCTGTCGATGCCTTTGACAGTGCAGGCTCCCCCATCACAGCCCTCCAGATCAAAATCTGGACAAACAGAGATCCCCTCCTATCCTTGATTAAGAAATGTGTCCTGACTGGGGATTGAGTGCCCGCACACGGAGCATGCTCTGAGGAGGTCAGACCGTTCCACAGGCGGATGGATGAGCTCTCCATCCAAGCCGACTGCCTACTATGGGGCAGCCGGGTAGTCATGCCCCAGAAGGGCAGGGAGGCATTCATCAGGGAACTCCACAGCGAGCACCCAGGCATTGTGATGATGAAGGCCATTGCCCGGTCACACGTTTGGTGGCCTGGAATTGATTCAGACCTGGAACACTGTGTTCGCAGGTGCACGACCTCTGCCCAGCTGGGTCACACTGCTCCTGACCCTCTGCATCCTGGTCACACTGCTCCTGATCCTCTGCATCCTGCTGCTGCTTCTGTTGCTTTCTCCTCTCCATGTCCCTCTCTCTCTGGCTCTGGGTGTCCTCGTTCCTGCCCCTCCTCCTCGCTGCATGCCCTTCTCCATGTCCAGCTATATGTCCATCTCCATCTGGGTGTGCCATCCTATCTGTGTCCCTCTCTCTGCCGCTGCCTCTGTATTTTCCGGCACCGCTCCCTTGTGCGAACCATCCTGCGATACAGAATGTGGGGGAGGCGGTCCCACTGCCGGGACTGAGTCAATTACTCGCAAGCAGTGGGCTGCTCTGCTAATGACAGCTATTGGAGCAAGGTTAGTTATTGCAGGCTGCACAAACTGAGACCCAGTAATCGCTGAAGGCCGAATCAGACTCAAAAAATAGAAGGCCTCAACCCAGAAGCAGATTTTGGCCAACTGCAATGGTGGGAGCTGCAGTGTGCCTTTAAATAGTGCTGGCGGGTCAGACTGCCGATTGGACAGCACCAGAAAAAGCTGTTGTTGGCACCGTCAAGCGGTCGGTGGACGATCCCGGGGCAATTTCTCCTCTGGGACACTGACCAGGCGCTACGCATGGTGATGACGTCATTATCGCCGTGTGCGGATGAGCGGGGTGGATGTCAGTGGAGTGAGGCGGTAATGTTTTGCGCCCCCAGAAATTAGGAGGGCAATGTCCCGATCATCGTTGACGCCGTCTCGACCGGACGGAAGGGCCTTACCGCCCTGTTAACGCTTCAAAGCGATGGTAAAAAAATTGGGCAGTGACGACCCCAATTACTCTTCATCAGAATCTTTACAGATTCTCAATTCATCCCAACGTCTCGGTTAATCCCTCTGTGCCTGCGACAGTCAGATTCTCAGCCTTTGTCACAAATTTTCAGTTCAATCAGCAGATGATCCCTCTTGACGACTTGGCTGTCTTTAATCACAATTGCGGGGCGTGTTGACAACAGTCAGATACAGCTCAGCTTGATGCTGCAGTTCAGTCAGCTTCAAGGCAGATGATCTTGAAGTCTCACCAATTCTAATAACTGCAAAATCTCATTTCTGTGCTGAAGTCCGGACCTAGTCATTTCAGATCAGCAGATCTCTCCGATCTTTGCCTTCTCAAACATGCTTTTTGTTTGTTCCTCCTCCATATGGGCTCCAGCACCACTCTCCCTTTGTTCTTGACTTGTACCGTTGTCCTCTGTCGTGCAAAGGCTGGTTTGTCTGAGCTTGGTATTTTCTTGTGACGGGGCATCATCTCCCAGACCTGGATGTTGCTTTTCTGATGTTCTTTCTGAGATATTGGGCTAAGAAATCGGGGCTTTGCATCGCCCGTTACCGACAAAAGATTACGAAAAGATGGCGGCCGCCGCTCCTTCGCCATCTGGTGGCAGGTCCCGCCATCTCCTCCATTTCCCGAGGCCCAGCAGCACTGCCGGTAAGATCAATGGCCCTAAAGATTTCAATGAGGGAGAGGTGACGTGCACGCAGACTTAACGTCACCTCGGTGAACTTCGACCTTAGCACAAAGGTCAGCACTGGGTCCTAAGCTCACCATAAAAACCCAGCGTCCGGCAGACTCAGAAGCTGTCAGGACCTCATTGGATACACACATCTTTCAGATACATTTGCATCTAAACCTTTGGACTGGATTTTTTGTGATGTTATTTTAGTAGTGGCTTGGTGCAATACATGTTAAATGTTTTTTTTAAGTGTGCAGGGAGTGCTGCTGGACACTTGCAAGGCCTTGAATGGTAAAGGAAGGCCTCTGAGAAGACAGAAAATGCTGGAAATACTCAGCAGGTCCGTGGCAAGAGAAACAGAGTTACATAGAAACATAGAAACATAGAAAATAGGTGCAGGAGTAGGCCATTCGGCCCTTCTAGCCTGCACCACCATTCAATGAGTTCATGGGTGAACATGTAACTTCAGTACCCCATTCCTGATTTCTCACCATACCCCTTGATCCCCCTAGCAGTAGGGACTTCATCTAACTCCTTTTTGAATATTCACGTCTCAGGTCGAGATGCTGCCTGACCAGCTGAGTATTTCCAGCATTTCATGCCTTTATTTCAAACTTACAGCATCCGCTCACAGGGGGAAGATGAAACAGAAGGAAAAATGCAACCCAGCCAGCCCCTTTCAACAATAACAACAACAACTTGTATTTATGTAGCGCCTTTAACATTGTAAACGTCCCAAGGCGCTTCACAGGAGTGCTATAAGGCAAAACATTTGACACTGAGCCTTATAAGGAGAAATTAGGATAGATGACCAATAGCTTGGTCGAAGAGGTATGTTTTAAGGAGCGTCTTAAAAGAGGAGAGGTAGCGAGGTGGAGAGTTTAGGCAGGGAGTTCCAGAGCTTAGGGCCTAGGCAACAGAAGGCACGGCCATCGATGGTTGAGCGATTATAATCAGGGATGCTCAAGAGGGCAGAATTAGAGGAGTGCAGACATCTCGGGGGGTTGTGGGGAGGAGATTATAGAGGTGGGGAGGAGATTATAGAGATAGGGAGGAGCGAGGCCATGGAGGGATTTCTGGCCAGGCTATCTTGGATGGAATGAACTACCTTCAGATACTAATCCAACTCTCTTTTGAAAGATAACATTGAGTTTGCCTCCCCCATCCTTTCAGGCAGTGCATTCCAGATCTTAACCACTTGCTGTGTAAAAAAGTTTTTTCTTACATTGCCTTTGGTACTTTTGCCAATCATCTTAAATCTGTGTCCTCTGGTTCTCAATCCTTCTGCCAATGGGGGAGGATAATGTATGCGGGTACCAGCATCTTGTATTCTTTTTGCCCCACCGCTGGCCATGGGCTCATCCTTGCCCCTACACATTCTCCTCCAAGGGAGCGAGGTGAGGCTAGGAATGGGAGGTGTGCCTTGTGAGTGGTCCAGATTGCTGGTAGGTGAGTGATAGTGGGCAGGAGTCATGCATTGAGAAGTGAGTGAGGCTAGTGCTGCAGTTGGTAGGAGACGGCTTTTGAAGATGCATTCACTGAACTTGACCAGTGGTCTGAGGTCATGAAGCTTCTTTGGGCACTGGAGCCAGGTGGTGGGGGTGACACAGCTGACAGTGATGTCCTCGGTGATGTAGTCCCACATTGTTCTTTCTGGAGGGCCTCCTGGCCCCTGTGGATAAACGACCTCTCTTCCAGTGTTCACTCCCTGCACAAAGCTGGAATGCTGCGTGCAAGACCTTGGGTGCCTCTTCCCTGTCTTGCTGAGGCACTTTTCCCATTTTGTGAGGGTTGGAAGGGAATTCAGCTTTAAGTGCTGTAGACTCCCATTTGGGAATTATTTTTAATGGTAATTTTTAAATTAAAGTGAAGGGCTGAAAGCTGCATTTTCATATTTCAGTTTTATTTTTATCAGTTCAAAAGGCATTGTCCTTTTAATGCAATGCCCTTTTAATACATTCCCCTTTTAATACATTCCCCTTTTAATGCATTGCCCTTTTAATGCATTGCCCTTTTAATACATTCCCCTTTTAATGCATTGCCCTTTTAATGCATTGCCCTTTTAATGCATTGTCCTTTTAATGCATTGCCCTTTTAATGCATTGTCCTGTTAATGCCCCACAATGCCTAGCGAACCCATTGCCCCGCTTCCAGAGGCTGTTGGAAGATGGAATGATGCTTCTGGACAGAAACTTCGCCACCGACATCACCAAAGAGAGTTAGCACAGGGCTAAAGACCTTTAGTCCCCAGCATGAATTTTTCTCTCTGACCGCTGTGACCACTTTCAGCGGCCATTGACCCCCGGGTCTCAGCAGGGTGACATTGGCAACTCTCGTGGCAGCCACAAATTTCCAAGCCAATATTCCTGGGTCGTGCATTCCATTGTAATATTTCCTGGCAACTGACCCTATTTATACTCAGAGCCCAGATGTTGTTTCTGGGTCCCAATCAGAGATTATCTCTCATGCGCATTCCTGGGGTCTGGACATTTTTAAAGGGCCTTGGCTTATCTTTGCCTCTAGGGGGTCCCACTGATGTATTGTGGAAACCCAATTCCAACATGTGTGCAGGTTTGCACGCCCATAGTTTGCTCACATCTCTGCTTCAATCCAATGGAGGATTGATCAGGTAAGCACCAAGTCCCGCTCACTATGTTAAAGGCACTTTATAAATACAAGTTGTTGTTGTAAGTACATATCACATTTAGTGAAGGCATGCTGAAAACAGAAGTCCAAAAAACAATGGATTCAGATGTATTCATAAAATATTATAATGTGGATTCAAATTGCGGAAAACAATTTTACTTAAATATATAAATGACCAGTGGAAACCCACATTATGGGGTTTACCTTAATCTATTGCATTGGTTAAAACCTTCGGGCTAAAACCCCCACTTTTGTGGGTATCGCCCAAAAATGGGCATTACTTCCGGTGTGGGCGGTAAAAAAGAGTTTTCAGATCGCCGGCTTCTCGCCCATTCTCAAAACACCTAGTTTACATTTTTGAAAATGGGCGTTACCACGAGTGATATCAAATGGGCGGTAGCATTAAATTTTTCTGACCTTCTGCCATGTGGCCGTCCTTAGCAACGGCATGGCAACGCTCGATTCCCACGATTCTGGAGATCAAGGGTCACCATGACATGCGCCGAAGAGGAGACAGAGAGAGAGGGAGCTCAGAGGGACTGAAGGCGAGTCTGGGTGTGGTGTGGCTGCTCTGGATGGAAGGAGGGAGACTTTAGAGCTTTTATATATGTTACCAGCCACATATTTGACCGAATTTGCCCTATAATGGAGGGAGAGGAGGAGGCATCACAGCACGCTGTGGAGACTGACGCTGGAGAAAGCAGTGAGGTGGGAGAGGAGCACATTGGAGGCCGCAAAAGAGTCAGAAGATTCTCAGACGAGGCAAATGCCTCCCTTCTGCAGGAGGTCAAGTGACGCTGGGGTGATTTGACACAGGGAGGGTGTGGGAAGCCCACCCCAAAGACCTACCAGAGGATATGGACCGAGATAGCAGACAATGTGTCAGCATTGTCACTCACATCAGCGCCCTTTCAGGCAAATCTTTCCAATATCAGTTCCTCATATAAGAGTGGGATTTAACAAATGCCAGCCACACCGCTGGCGTTCGTCCCGGTTAGTTCCACTTTTTGTGGGCGTTTTTTTGAGCGAGCGATATTCTGGGCGATATGTGTGCGAGGTGGTGAAATTGACAGTGGGCGATCTCCATGGCCGCTAGTTTGGGTAAATATGCTTTTTATGACAAAAAACAGTCGCCGGGCGTTAATATTGAATTTCGGTGTTAATTCCGTGAGGAAAGTAACGCTGGAAGATATGGACGTTGAATTCGCCTATTCTCCTGATTCCGCCCCCAAAAAAGATTGCGGGCAGTAATATTTTTTCTCGCCGTTAAGCCCATTGGGGAAATAATGCTCAGCGATAAGTCTTCTAAAAAAGCCCATCAGTTTCCATTTTGTGCCAAAATGGGCGATATATGGGCGTTATACGTCATTTCAGCGGTAAAATGGGCGTTAAGTGGTCATTAAGCATGCAAAAAAAGTGGAGGTTCTAGCCCTTCATATTTTCACTATTTTTAATTCAGTTTTTCCCCTTTTAAGTAAGAGTTAATGGCTGCATTAAAATAGTGCACATGGAAACTTGACAGGAACATAAAAACATAAGAAATAGGAGCAGGAGTAGGACATTTGGCCTGCTCTACCATTCAATAAGATCATGGCTGATCTGATCTTGGCCTCAACACCACTTCCCTGCCCGTTACCCATAACTCTTGACTCGCTTATCATTCAAAAATCTGTCCATCTCTACCTTAAATGTATTCAATGAACTGTTAGCCAATGTACGTCGACACCTTCACTGAAGCGCATGAGAGCATGGACATTACATTAAACATCCGTAAGACAAAGGTTCTCTACCAACCTGCCCCCGGGTACTGCTACCGGGTTATCAAGATCCATAATGAGACCACTTCCCATACCTTGGGAGCCTACTATCAGCAAGGACAGACATCGACGACGAGGTCCAACACCGCCTTCAGTGTGCCAGTGCAGCCTTCGGTTGCCTGAGGAGAGGAATGTTCAAAGACCAGGCCCTCAAACCCGGCACCAAGCTCATGGTCTACAGAGAAGTAGTGATACCCGCCCTCCTATATGCTTCAGAGACATGGACTATGTACAGTAGGCACCTCAAAGCACAGGAGAAGTACCACCAACACTGCCTCTGCAAAATCCTGCAAAGTTACTGGCAGGATAGGCGCACCAACATCAGTGTTCTCCTTCAGGCCAACATCCCCAGCATCGATGCATTGACCACGTTCGATCAGCTCCGATGGATGGGCCACATTGTCCGTATGCCCGATACTAGACTCCCGAAACAAGTGCTCTACTCGGAGCTACGTCACGGCAAGTGAGTTCCAGGAGGAAAGAGAAAGCGCTGGAGAAGTACCACCAACGCTGCCGATGCAAAATCCTGCAAATTTACTGGCAGGATAGAGGCACACGGCAGGCGAGCCCCAGGAGAGGAAACGTTTCAAGGACAACCTCAAAGCCTCCTTGTAAAAATGTAACCCTCCCACCGACTCTTGGGAATCCCTGCCCCAAGACCGCTCAAAGTGGAGCAGAAGCATCCGAGAAGGCGCCCAACACCTCGAGTCTCTTCGCCAGGAGCAAGTACAAACAGCGGAAAGAATATACGACAAATCAAACACCCTACCTACCCGTCCCTTCAACCATCTGCCCCACCTGTGACAGAGACTGTAGATCCCACATTGGTCTCATCCATCACCTGAGAACTCATTTTAGTGTGGAAGCAAGTCATCCTCGATTCTGGGGGACTAGCTAAGAAGAAGAACCAATATACTACAAATGACAGAGGACATTAAATTCCTAAATGTCCTGTGTACTAGTCACTGTATGCTAGTCTAGTACATAATGAGCTCAATTTGTGTGTGACTGTTTTTGTGATGCCATTATTCAAAACTCCATTTGGAGACTCACTGCCCCTGCTGCCAATAAACCCTCATCATCATCATAGGCAGTCTCTCGAAATTGAGGAAGACTTGCTTCCACTCTAAAAATGAGTTCTCAGGTGACTGTACAGTCTAATACAGGAACTACAGTCTCTGTCACAGGTGGGACAGACAGTGATTGAAGGAAAGGGTGGGTGGGGAGTCTGGTTTGCTGCACACTCCTTCCTTTCTGCATGCTCTCGGCGACGAGACTCGAGGTGTTCAGCGCCCTCCCGGATGCTCTTCCTGCACATACAATACTCCTATCAATACACAAGCTGACTCAACTGTGCTCATTTGCGAGGTGCGTGTGCATGTATGAGGCATTTTCCATCAAGTTTTGCCTCAAATAGGGACAAAAGTAGGTCAGTTTGGAATATCGTACGAGTACAATTCAGGAAATTCCTGGCATGGATTCCTCTGTTCATGTTCCAAGATTAAATTAGTGACTGCTGTTTCCCCTTGTTAACTGTTTCATTGAATATATGGGACACAAGAAGATAATTCAAGAAAGAAAGACTTACATTTATATAGTGTTTTTCACAACCACCAGACCTCACAAGCCCTTTACAGCCAATGAAGTACTTTTGGAGTGTAGTCACTGTTGTAATGTGGGAAACGTGGCGGCCATTTTGCACACAGGAAGTGTCCACAAACAGCAATGTGATAATGACCAGATGATCTGTTTTGGTTATGTTGATTGAGGGATAAATGTTGGCCAGGACACTGAGGATAACTCCCCTGCTCTTCTTTAAAATAGTACCAAGGGATCTTTTACGTCCACCCGAGAGAGCAGACAGGGCCTCGGTTTAACGTCTCATCTGAACGACGGCATCTCCGACAGTGCAGCACTCCCTCAGCACTGTGCTGGAGTGTCAGCTTAGATTTGTGCTTGAATCCCTGGAGTGGGACTTGAACCCACAACATTCCAACTACAGAGGTGAGTGTGCCACCCACTGAGCCATGTCTGACACTGCAAAGCATGATTATAACATAGTCCAAATTATAACAGAGCTTAAACTGGAGTCAGACAGAGTTAAAAATAGCAAACCAAGGGAATGACTGGGGAGAACACATAGCAACAGCGATTGCAGTGTGTCAGTCATCTCAGTCTGTGCACAGACCCAGGTGTTTGGCACACTGTAATTGCTGCTTTTCTCGTTAAAGATATTTTGCCTGAAATGCTCAGCAAGGTAATCAACCTCTGAAACACACTGCATTTTCTATTGCTGTCTTTTGCCATTGTCTGCTGCAGCATTCTGTTCAGGGCAGAATACCCTGTGAGCACAAAAGCAAAATACTGTGGAATGCTGGAACCTGAAATAAAAACAGGAAATGCTGGAAATCTCTCCATCTGCGGAGAGGAAAACAGAGTCAACGTTTCAGGTCGATGGCCCTTCGTCAGAACTGCCGAACGTTCAAAAGGAGCACATTCTTCAGGAGCACTGAAAGGGGGAGGGAAAGATTGTTCTCTTGGCCACACAGTGCGCACAAGTTTTTTTTGGTGCAATGCTACATTGTACCTTGAGTTGGGCCAGCCGTATTGTTTTATCAACATACTTTCCCGCTGCCCCAGATTCTTGCTTCAGTACTTTGCTGTAACGAAGCTTCAGCTGACAGTACGAGTACTTTAATTAAAGGGTGTGCAGGACCAGGATTCTGTGCTTCATCCATCCAGTGATGTGCCGAGGTGTTAATTAAACAGACATGCAGCTGGTCTTAATAATGGCACAGCAAAGTAAAAAGAACGCAACAACCTTCAGCAACGTGACAGCGGGGGAATAAATTGTCATGCATGTCTCGGCTGCTGCCAGCCTGCTAAATTGGAAAGGTCTCATCAATTACAAAGGCTTTAATCATCACTGCTGGCGTTATCCTGGCTCAGAGTGGAAGAACAGCCAGACATAGCAAAGAAATTAAAGTTAATTTATATATAGGAGGATTTAAATTCAGTCAGTATTTAGCACAGTCTTGCCTATAATTGTGATTTGAGGCTATTTACCCACTTGTTTTTTTTTTCCCTATTTTGGTTACCTGTGTTTTTTCCCCCAACACCCGTGGTTGAGAGGGCAGGTGAGCCATTTGCTCTCAGTGCTAGCTGTGACTCAGTGGGTAGCACTCTCTCTCACCTCTGAGTCACAAAGTTGTGGGTTCAAGTTCCACTCCAGGGACTGGAATGCAAAAATCTAGGCTGATGCTCAAGTGATGCTGAGGGAGTGCTACATTGTTGGAAGTGCTGTCTTTCAGATGTGAAGTTAAACCGAGGCCCCATCTGTTCTCTCAAGCGGACATAAAAGATCCCCCGGCACTATTTTGCAGAAAAGCAGGGGAGTTATACCTGGTGTCCTGGCCAATATTTATCCCTCAATCAACATAACCAAAAAAACAGAATATTTGGTCATTACCACATTGCTGTTTGTGGGAGCTTGCTGTGCACAAATTGGCTGCTGCGTTTCGTACAGTACAACAGTGACTACACTCCAAAAGTACTTCATTGGCTGTAAAGCGCTTTGAGACATCTGGTGGTCATGAAAGGCGCTATATAAATGCAAGTCTTTTTTTTTAATTCACCACCAGTGCTACTCTCTGCCAGCCAGGAGGCATGGGTGAGTGGTCGAGGCATTTTCTCTCCAATTCTCTCACTCACTGTGGTAAGGTGGCAGGTTCGACACCTTCCCGTGGTAACTTGTCTGAAATGAGGAACTGAGCAGAATGGGGGAGGGTTGAACATGTCTCTAATCATAGCTTGACACTGAAGGTAGGTGCTCCAAAGTGCTGTGTTACAGAGCTTACAGTTGACATTAGCTCTCAGCTCGTATATCATTGTTTTTCTTAAGTTGCAACTGGAAGTTTCTCTGGTATTAGCTAACCCCATGTCTCGGTGCCTCAGCCAAGTTCATCACATCTTGCTCAGGCAGATTGGTTGTTGTATTACCCTTCGAGGAAACTGACAAACAAAGAGGAGAAAATATAATTTTTATGCCAGTCGTGGTTGCTCAGAGTACTTGTATCCTTTTATTGAACAGTTGCTGGACTATATTCCCCCTCACACAATGAGGACTCTCCCTGTGGTTGGAATGGATATCATTTAAATAAATATACTGTTAGAGCCTGCTGCTAAAAATGTTACCATTCATATGTTAAAGAAAGACTTGGATTTATATAGCGCCTTTCACAACCACCAGACGTCTCAAAGTGCTTTACAGCCAATTAAGCAGTTTTGTTGTAATGTGGGAAATGCAGCCACCAATTTGCACACAGCAAGCTCCCACAAACAGCAATGTGATCATGACCAGATAATCTGCTTTGGTTATATTGATTGAGAGATAAATATTGGCCAGGATAGCAGGGATAACTCCTCTGCTCTTCTTCGAAATAGTACCAAGGGATCTTTTACATCCACCTGAGAGAGCAGACAGGGCTTTGGTTTAACATCTCATCTGAAAGACAGCACCTCTGACAGTGCAGCACTCCCTCAGGGAGTGTCAGCCTAGATTGTTTTTTTGTGCTCAAGTCCCTGGAGTGGGACTTGAACCCACAACCTTCTGACTCAAGAGGGGAGTGTGCTACCCACTGAGCTGGCTGCTTACATCGGATCCTGTCACTGTGTTTTCGTTCCTGTCCCGAACCACTGAGACAGCTTTGTGTCTATGGGCAGTTTTCACCGTCCGAGTGAAGGATTGCATTCTCGATGCACACGGGTCAGCTGTTTGAAAAGTATAATGCTTATATAAAATATAAAAGAATCATCAATGGGCTAAAAAAATTTGATGGCATGGCGCCCGTTGTTTGGGTGCTGCGGCTGCCATTTTGGGTCGAAAATGGCGACCGAGCCACGTGCGCACAATTCTCCTGTGGGCCGGGCATATAAACATACGAACAATGACGGACAGATAAAGACCATCTGATCCAGCGAGTCTGTCCCACACAATTGCCATACCTTGTGTATCACAACATATACACTCCCCCCCCCCCCACCACCCCCTGACCCAAAACCATTTGCTGGGCGAGGCACCTTGGTGAAAGCGTTGGCGATTGCAGTGGATGCCAGAATTATGTAGGGTGGGAAGATCGTGATGCCAATTGGCGTGCAACGCTGATTTGACTTCAGGGCTATCCTTTTCAATCCTCAACGCTGGAACGAATGCCCTGTGTTAATTTCTACTGATGCGGCTCAATGTCAAATTGTTTTATCTCATAATGCCCCTGTGAAGCACCTTGGGACGTTTCACTACATTAAAAGCGCTATATAAATACAAGTTGTTGTTGTTATGTTAACCTCACACAGCTGAACATGAGTTCAGCAGCTGCAAGGGCCCCCTAACCACAATATCTAAAGGGATCATCAACCATTCTCAGGTCAGTTGCTGATTAATTTCTACTGGTTCTGTGTGAGTTTGAGGAAGTGTTTGGAGCTTTCTCGAGTTGTTTAAAGTTGGTGAGGTGACAGGGAGTGGTGGTGCAATTGGAGAAGGCCTTGATTCTGACATCCAGGGTTCTGGTCAGTCCACTTGCTCCCAGTCATGGGGGCTCCAGTTGTCATCCCCCTTGGCCTGTAGCATGACAGGGAGATGGAGCGGAGGCAGTGAAGGAGAGGACAAGCTGCTCGCAGAGGGAGAGGAGTTTTTGGTGTGAGGATACTGTAATCTTGCATTGTTTCTGCCCCGCCGCAGGCCACGAGCTCAGCGATGGTTGCTCCGGTCCATCTGCTCCATGGGGGTTAGGTCTTGCAGACACGTCTGTCCCCTGCCAGGTTGCTGCTGCTGCCCCTGGTCATGAGCCACTTTGTCCTGCAAGAGAGAGGGAAGTGTGTCAGTGAGTGTGGTGCAATGTGATGTACCCATCATGGTTGAATAGCTAGCAGTGTGTGCAAGCTGTGAGATGTGGGTGTGAGGCTTGCAGCCCTGCTCAGTGAGTGAGGGTGAGGTGAAGCTATGAATGTGAGGTCTGAGTCGTGTTTGATTGAGATTTTAGGTTAATGGGGGTGTGGTGCATTGAGCAGTGTGTGAGGCTAGTGGTACAGTTTGTGGCTGCACAGATGCCTGGAGTGCTGACAGGTCGTGCAGCTTACAGGGAACATTGCTGCTCAGTCTGATCTTCAAAAATTTGAGTGTTGAAAAACCTGTTTCACGTGACACCTGAGTTGTTTAAAGTGTTGGGAGGTATTTGTACGCCAGACCTATGTCTTTGTATGCCCCATTGAACAAGTTGTAGCGTTCAAGGGCAACACTACAGTTATGGCATCATTTTCAGAGGGTTTCTCATGGTACTCCAGCTCACAATTTTCCATAATTCTGATCATTGTTAGAATAATTCTGTATTATCAACACTTTGCTCTTGGTTATTCAAGATGTAAAGCGTGTGGAATGCTAGGCTTGGAGGTGAGGGCCACTGAATGCATTACTAAACTTAGCAACTAAAATCTAGCTTGTGTGCTCAAATCCTGGAGTGCGGCAACCTACAACTTTCTGACTCGGTGTTACCAAGATGAAGTAGGGTGGGAGGAGGCATTGACCAGTTGGGACGAATGGCCTGTTTCTGTAAAAACTGAAAAAATGTGCATGCGCGGTATTTTGAAAATTACAGGGAACATTGCTGAGGAGTTCCCCAAGTGCTGACCATTTGGAAGCATTTCTTGTGATCGCCATAGAAAGACATTCTACATCGTGGGCGAAGGTGCGGCGAATGAGGGTACGGGGCCCTGAAGAGCCGAGGGCCCAGGGGCAGCACGGGCCAACCCACACTGTGATATGTGTGCGCACTAGGTCCATGCAGCAGAGCAGGTCTCCAGTTGTCCTGGTTCAACTCTTGCCACTGGACCAAGACCTAGCTCTGTCGAGCCTGTATGGTGGCTGATGTGCAATGGTCACCACACATTAAAAAAAATCCATGTACAGGCATCTTCCACCCCCTCAATTGGAGATCAGGACTGGAACATCGGGTCCTTCATTGAAACATCTGTGTTCTCCTGTGGAAGCAAGTCATCCTTGTTCACGGGACTGCCTATGATGATGAGTTTGTGGGATGTGGCATCTGAAGATGAATTCACTGACCTTGACCACTCATGTGAGATCATTAAACTTCTTCTAGTACTGCATCCAAGTCCTTGGGACTACACTGTTTAACTTGGTAGCAATGTCTGTCTGTTCCCATTCCCTTCTCAGCATCTGTCTGGAAGACCTCCTGGCTCCCTGTGGGTACAGGATCTCTCTCCTCCTGTCCACCTCCTGCACCAGGGCCTCGAGTGCTGCATCCAAAAATCTGGGAGCCCTCTCTCCACCACGTTGCGCCATCTTCATTCTTCATGTTGGCCATACGATCCTCTACAATGACTTCCAGTACTTGCCGCAGTCGGAATGCACCTCTCCTTTAAGAGGTGCAGGCTGACTTTAAGAAGTGCAGGCTAGCTTTAATTGGTGCTCACCTCGCACAAACTTGAGCTGAGGCGTGCAGCCACTCAACATTGTGTTTAGCATCAGGATGCAGGCTGCTGTCATTTAATAGGCAGCATGAAGTTTGTGTGGGAATGGGCTCGTGTACTTGCGCAACTCGATACCTGCACCCGTTTTCAGACCTTATCCAATTTCTAGGCCTTAGCTTTTTAATGCCTCTTCTGTCCCAGCCCTTTTTTCCGCCAGGTTGGATGGGTGGGAAAGCCACAATGGCTTTCACGTACAGGCCTCTGGCTAAAATATTAGTCGGGCCCCGATTACATTATAGGAGCTCATAAGAACATAAGAACATAAGAAATAATTGCAGGAATAGGCCATATGACCCTTCAAGCCTGCTCTGCCATTCAATAAGATCATGTCTGATCATTGACCTCAACTTCACTTTCCCGCCCGATCTCCATATCCCTTGATTCCGCTAGTCTCCAAAAATCTATCTATCTCAGCCTTGAATATATTCAGAGACTCAGCATCCATAGCCCTCTGGGGCAGATAATTCCAAAGATGTACTGTAACATATAGATCCACCTAGTGGACTACTGGTCCACATAGTGGACTACTGTGATAATGCAGCCATTGCTGTTTACAAAAATAAAGAGGTCAGGTCACCTAAGTTCTTGTGTTCTGTGTCATCTTGAAGTCTGTGTGTTTGTAAGGTCGTAAAGAACATATTACATTGGCGATAGGATAGGATTTCTGGATACACGAGCTGAAATTTTTGTTGGCGGATGATTCCAGCCAAACAGAGAGACTAGAGAGATCCTTTGTTTGCAGAACAGCTAAAAATCCAAGGTAAATTACAAGCGCACTTGGCTGAACTGCCAGAGTCCAGATGGCCACGCCTATGGGAATAATAGGGTGCTTGGGTGAATTCCATTGTGACCGTGAAACTTTCGGAGCGTATGTGGAGTGGCTAGAAATATTTTTCACTGTAAATAGTATCATCGAAGTCCCCGATGACGAAAACCGGAACTGGGTGGTGTTGGAAAGAAAACGGGCTATTTTTCTCACTGAAAGAGGCCCTGATGTGTATGAAACCCTGAAAAATGTGCTTGTTCCTGTCAAGCCAAAGGATACATCACTTACGGAGATTCTAAGGAAGTTAGAACAGCACTACAGTCCTGAGCCCCTGGAAATTGCTGAAAGTTATTGTTTTGGAACAGGAGATCAGTTAATTGATGAAAGTATCAGTGATTACATTGTAGCATTAAAGAAGCTATCCATTCACTGTCATTTCGCAAACTTTCAGGAACTAGTATTGCATGACCACTTTGTTTGTGGGATGAAAATTGAAGCGATCCTAACTTGACTTTTGATTTAGCTTGTTAGACAGCTATGTCAATAAACATGGCTGACCAATATTCCTGAGAATTTCGTACCATTTCTAGTCGTCAGACAACCGAGGTGAATGGCCTGCAGGTTAAAAGTAAAAGGCAATTGGGTTCCAAGGCGTCAGCAACTGGCAATGGTAACAGAGCATTGAAGTTTGCTGTCGGTGTCTGGGGCAAAATATTGCTCAAAATTGTCCATATATGAAGGCAGTGTTTCTTCTGCAGGAAAACTGGGCATCTTTCGAAGGCATGCTGACTGAAGAGTAAACCAACTTTCAAGGCTATAAGTAAAAATTCTCAGAGAGTATATAGCATGGAAGAAAAGCAACAGGATGAAGAGATACACGTCATCAGGAACACAAGGGTATCTAACAGCGATTCAAAAAGTATCATCATCCAAGTTGATGTTGCAGGAACCAAGATACCCATGGAAATCGACACTGGTTCATCCGTGAGAGTAATATCGGAATCACTATATCTCGACAAATTGCTAGATTTCCTTTTTGAGAAATCCAAGATAGAGCTGCAAGGCTACTCAGGAGAGAACATTCCTGTCATAGGTCATATCACCGTACCGGTGAAATACAAGGATCAATTTCAGAACATGCCTCTCATAATAGTGGCAGGAGACAAGCCTGCCTTACTAGGAAGAAATTGTTTGGGATCACTGAAGCTGGATTGGAGTGAGATTTTTTGTGTTAAAACGAGATTTGCATCAAAGGATGATGTCATCAAGAACTATCCGAAGGTGTTCTGTGAAGTGGGCAGTCCGATCCAAGGCTTCAAGCTGAGTGTCAGGGTACTGAAGGACGCTAGACCAGTTTACTGCAAGCCAGGTCCTGTACCATATGCACTCAAGGAGAGTTGGGCAAGAACTCAAAAGACTAGAGACTGAGAACATTATCTCTAAGATAGATCTATGTAATTGGGTTACACCCATTGTTGTTGTACCTAAGTCCGATGGTAAGGTAAGATTGTGTGGTGATTATAAAGTAACCGTAAACCAAGTTCTAGCGAGTGATCTCGCCAATACATTGCCAAATGTAGAAGATTTGTTCACAACACTGACAGGGGGTCAGATCTGCTCAAAGTTGGATCTTACGAATGCCGACTTACAGCTTGAACGAGATGAGGAGTCCAAGTCATGCTTGACTATAAATACTCATCTAGGCCTATATCAATTTAATAGGCTACCAGTTGGAGTGTCTTCCGCCCCTGCCATATTCCAAGGGGTGATGAACCAGATTTTGCAAGGTATTGAAGGGGTAACATGTAGTTTCGATGATACACTAATTTCAGCACCAAACAGGCAAATCCATAATAACATATTGAATGAAGTGCTCAAATGGCTTGAGAAGCACAGAGTACGAGTGGCTGCTCGCAAGTGTGAGTTATTTCAAAACTCTGTGGAGTACTTAGGGCACAGAATAGACAAAGATGGTTTACATCTAACCAAGGGAAAGCTGGATGCAATCAGAAATGTACCCACTCGTAAGAATATCACTGAACTGCAATCATTTTCAGGTCTTTTGAACTATTATGGGAAGTTCCTACCAAATTTGGCTACAGTATTACATCCACTGAATGAGCTGTTGAAAAAACAGGTCCATTGGAAGTGGTCAGAAGAATGCGATACAGCATTTAAGGAGTGTAAAAACAAATTGGTAGAGAGCACCATGTTAGTTTACTACGACATATCTAAGGAGATCAAGCTAGCATGTGATGCCTCTCCATATGGAGTTGGGGCAGTAATCTCTCATGTACTACATAGTGGGGAGGAGAGACCAATTGCTTTTGCTTCACGCACTCTCAGTGCCAGTGAGCGTAATTATGTGTAAATCGAAAGGGAAGCTTTGGCATTAGTTTTTGGGGTGAAGAAGTTCCACAAATGCTTGTATGGTCATAAGTTTACCATCGTTACAGACCATAAGCCCCTGACAGCAATCCTCCATCCGAAGTCCCTAGTTCCAACATTAGTTGCAGCCCGAATGCAGAGATGGGCTTTAATTTTGTCAGCATATGACATTGAGTACAGACGATCAGCTGATCACAGTAATACTGATGCTTTGTCTAGATTACCATCCCCATCACAAGTTGCACCAGATGGGGAAGAAGTGTTCTATTTTTCATACATTGATGAACTGCAAGTCACAGCTGAAGAGATTTGTAGAGCAACCAAACGTGACTCAGTTAAGTAAAAGGTGTATGATGACATCGCAAATGGCTGGCCAAACCAGGTAACAGACAAAGATATTCATCCATTCTTCATTCGTAGGAATGAATTATCAGTGGATAAAGATTGTATCATGTGGGGTGCAAGAGTTGTTATACCAAATAAATTCAGGTCCAAATTATTAGGAGATCTTCATGACCAACACCTGGGAATGTGCTTGACCAAGAGTTTTGCACGCAGTTATTTATGATGGCCAGGTCTAGATAAAGATATAGAGTACATCGTTAGTCAGGGAACAACATGTCAATCGGTAAGCAAGCAACCATCATCAGTACCATTACAGCCATGGAAATGGCCTCCCAGGGTGTGGCAAAGGTTACGTATCGATTTTGCTGAGCTCAAAGGACAGCAATTGTTCATTGTGATTGATAGCCATTCGAAGTGGGTTGAGGTGTTTCCAATGCAGAAAATAACAAGTAAAACATTAGACATTTTGCGAAGATTATTTTCTTCATTTGGCCTCCCAGAAGAAATTGTGTCTGACAATGGGCCACAATTTTGTTTAGAAGAATTTGCACAGTTCATGAGCAGAAATGGTGTGACCCATACTGTACCACCCTGCTTCAAATGGTGCAGCAGAGCGCACAGCACAAATTGTGAAACGTGCCCTCATCAAACAAGTGTTGGATCCAAATCCAAAGAAACGCCAGTTGTCATTGGACTACAAATTGGCTAATTTTCCAATTACGTATTTTAATACTCCTCATACAACTACTGGTAGAACACCAGCAGAATTGTTTCTCAAATGACAGCCACGAACCAGATTCTCATTGTTAAAGCCAAACTTGGTACAGTCCATAGAAGAGAAACAACTAAGACAGAAAGAGAACCATGACAAAGGTAGAGAAAAAGAGAGAAGTGTGGAAATTAAATCAGAAGGTGAAAGTGAAGAACCATCACCATAAATGATTAAAGTGGTTACCAGGAAAAGTGGTGAAGATATGTGGTCCTTGCACATATTTGGTCAAGATGTTTGATCATGGACAGGTTAGGTTTGATCATATTTTACTTGCAGATGTGGAAGGAGTTGAAAGTTGGAATGATTCAATTATTTCTGACTCATCAGATAGTCTTATTACAAGTGGAGTACCAGTAGCAAATCCTACATCACATGTACTAGAAACAAGTCCAAGAGAAAGTCAGAATTTAAGTCTGAGTCCGAGTCAGGCAGACAAACAGTTTGAGGTTGTAGAGAGTTCAAATGTAAATCAAGAGCATCCGTTGGAGGAAAACTCTCCTAAGGATCAGCCTCGAATGAATTTAAGTTTGACACCGTGTTTGGAAAGTTCTGTTTGAGAGCGAAGGTATCCTCTTCAAAACAGTTGTTAAGTTTGATTTGCAACTATGGCAAAATGGGCTCAATTTTCCCCAATTATTTGCGCCGTTTTTTTGGCCTGCACCGTTTTTTTTGAGTAAATTCAAATCTCCCAGTTTCCCCAAAGTTTCTTCACTGGGGTAGAATTTTTTTAGGCTACAATTTTTTTTACCTCATTGGGAGCATAACCTGCCACCTGTGTCAATTCTGGCCATTTAAGCAAGTTTGGCCAGCTCCAATTTATTCCAATTTTTCTCAGGATGTCATATGTGACCGCTCTGGAAAAACCTTCTGGGCAGTTAACAAAATCGGCGCAGATAAGAGAATCAGCTCAGCAGATGCAGTTCCACGGTCCGGACAGCAGCAGCAGAAAGGGGGGGGGGGGGGCGGGGGGAGAGGAAAGAGGGGAGTGGGGGGAGAGGAGAGAGGGGAGGTGGGGGGTGGGGAGAGAGGGGAGGTGGGGGGTGGGGAGAGAGGGGAGGTGGGGGGCGGGGAGAGAGGGGAGGTGGGAGGTGGGGAGAGAGGGGAGGTGGGGGGTGGGGAGAGAGGGGAGGTGGGGGTGGGGAGAGCAGAGAGGGGAGAGGGGGAGAAAGGCCTTTCGGCCAGGGTTAGGAGCAGTATCCGGCACTGGGATAGGGAGGCCCTTCGGCCAAGGTGTAAGAATTTGGCGAAAACATTGACAGCAAAAGCATCAACTTTTGGACTTATACTTTTGGACTTTAAGTTTTGGAACTTGGCTGTTACTGCACAAGGGCAGACAGCCTGATGTGGGACAGGTCCAAATACACATCAGGTGGGCAGGAATCAATGGCTGAAATAGCAGGAAGACGGTTGATGAGGGGACCCTTTGTCATATAATGGGAACCCATCAGTGAGCGATCAAGAAGATTGGTCGGTGCTCAAGATACAAAGGAAGCTTTTTGACCACCCAGACCTGTTGGAACCTTATCCAGGTACAGGACAGTTGACAAAGACATCGGCTGAAGGGGTGTCTCTTTTTCTCTTTTAGTTGCACTGCCTGAGGCAAAGGACTGATTTTTGACACAAAGGTTCAGAAGCATTTTGCAGGTATAAGAGAGGCAGTTTTGTCTGCCATCTCTCTCTCTCTCCTCTTCAATGCTTACTCGCTTTGTTCAACGCACAAGGACTGAGCACTCCATCTGGGACGGGGAGAAGAAACACCATCTACGAGCAAAGAGAGCCTTGCTACTTCGACTGGGAAGCTGACCTTGAGACTGGACTTGAATATCACAGATTGGTACAGAACCAGAAGATACTCCTCATCGGGAGAAGCAGCGAGTAAGCCAGAGGGGTAATTGGTGAGCATTTATCCCAGCCCACACATCTTTAAGACCACTGCATAGTGTGAAGGGGTGTTGTGTGTCCCAACCAAGCCTTAGGGGTATTAGTGGGGAGGTTTTTTGCACAGATCGTAGGTGCACACACATTCTGTTGGACAGATTCAGTGGTGCACTTTTGAATCCAAGCCGGGGTGTTTTAGTTGTGGGTACTTTGCATTAGGGGCCTATTCAGACGGGCCAGGGTTGTGTGTTGTACTGTGTTTGTTGGTTTTACACCACCAGGCTGTGTTTTACTTTGTGCGGTGTGTGCTTTAACTTGAATAAAAGCATTGTGATGGTTGAGACCGAAAGATCTGGCAATAACTGTATTTCTGTTCACCACTGTAATTCCGGTGTTTAGAACTGCTGTAAGGGGGTGATTCGAAACCACCAAGGGCAGAACCACTAGCAGTGGCAACTGGCATCGGGAGGGGGAGGGGAGGGAAGCCTTTCAGCCAGGGTTAGGAGTAGCACTGAGCACCAGGAGGGGTGGGGTAGACTTTTGTCATAAACACTTTAATAATTTAATGCTGGAATGCTGAGAAATGTGCAAGGTGCTTGCACAGGTTGCTGTGAGATGGCCAGAATGTGTTGTGTGTTTCATTTTCCAGCCTCAGCTCGCAGTGTGTCCCTCGTTACCCTGGCAACCGATCTTTTTGGCGCAGAACTTAGGCTCCACCCCCAAAGCTAAAGGACAGGCTAGGCGGCGCCAAAATGAACAATTCAAACGGGGAAAGTTGGATGATTTTTTTTGCCGTAGTTGGGCTAAAAAAAACAGGCGTCATTCTTCAAGTTCGACAAAAAAAAACGGCTTTCGAGAGAACTGAGCCCTATATGTTTTGTTATGTACAACCATGCAAGTTATGTATGGTGATTGTTTATTATAATTACTTCTTCATTAACGAGGGAGAAGTGTAATATATAGATCCACCTAGTGGACTACTGTGGCAATGCAGCCATTGCTGTTTACAAGAATAAAGAGGTCAGGTCACCTGACAAGTTCCTGTGTTAACACCCATCTTGAAGTCTGTGTGTTTGTGAGGTCGTAAAGAATATATTACATTCACAACCCTCTGAGTGAAGAAATTCCTCCTTATCTCTGTCTTAAATGGCCAACTCTTTATCCTGAGACTGTGCCCCCTGGTTCTAGACACTCCAGCCAGAGGAAACAACCTCTCAGCATCTACCCTGTCAATCCCCCTCAGAATCTTGTATGTTTCAATGAGATCACCTCTCATTCTGATAAACTCCAAAGAGTATAAGCTCATTCTACACAATCTCTCATCATAAGACAGCCCTCTCACCCCAGGAATCAATCTAGTGAACCTTCGTTGCACCGCCTCCAAGGCAAGTATGTCCTTCCTTTAGATAAGGAGACCTAAACTGTACACAGTACTCCAGGTGTGGCCTCACCAAGGCCCTATTGTAGAAAGACTTCCTGGTGTAGAAATTGTCCCTCCTCCAGTTCAGGTCGGCTCTTTCGCGAAATTGTGCTCTTTGTTTTTTTTTGTTTTGATCCGAAAGTCGGTCATAATGGAGGGCGGTATCAACACCTGAGGGGCAAAAACATGGCGGTGACAGCAAATGAGGGGTGGAAGATGGGGGCGGGTGCAGAGTCACCGCCGCGATGATGTCACCACGCGCCATGTCACCATGGCTCTACCCTTCATTTAAAGGGCAGCGCCTCCGCACTTGTAAAACTTCGGCCCACTGGGCCACCAGGGAGGGTTTCGGCTGGGCCAGCGGTTTGGCACCCAACAGGAGATGCCAGGTTGCCTGTTGGCGGCCCGGCCGAACGCGGGGGCGTATTTGTCGGGCCGACCTGGCAGTCGGCCGACAAAAAATAACATGGCGGCTGCGGCAATGCGCCCGCCCTTTTAAAAGAAGCCGCACCCCCGCTGCAGAAGGCCACAGCCTCACTGGACCACCGGGAAAAAGGTCACTTTGGCACCGCCGGGCAGGCTGAAGATTTTCGGAAGGGACTGTCGCTATTGATGGGGTTAGATCAGCGGTGCGCACGGTGATGACGAGCTTACCACGGATCGGCAGCAGCGGAGCGGTAAGTGGGGGGGGATCGGGGCACCACCGGGAAAACACGGGAGGGCAATTGGGCTCTCAGCGGCCATTCCACCAAAAGTCGGTGGCCACTCCACTCCGCAGCGTGGCCGCCGGTTTGCGATGGTAACAGGCCTTAAGGAAAAAGGGCCATCTCGGTCCTCCTTACTCTCAAAGTCCAAACCCCTTGCAATAAAGGACAACAATGAAGTACTTTTTGAAATGTAGTCACGGTTGTAATGTAGGAATGTGAGGTCTGAGTCATGTTTGTGAGAGGTTGTTGATAGGTGAGTGATGGGGGTGTGGTACATTGAGCGATGTGTGAGGCGAGCTCCATCTGCATATTTAAAGAAGCACCCCACCAGTTTCCGCCTTGTCTTGCCTGCTCAGAGGAGCAGGTTAAAATTGTAACCAGCAGGATAGGTGTGGGACATCAGGAGGGGAGTCCCACGGGCGATATTAATTGCACGGGTGGTGGTTACACCTTCTTCTGGAGAGGTAAACCAGAAGAAGAACGCTGCCTCCATGGGGTAGGCTTCGCCATAAAAGACAAGTTAGTTGGGCCGTTTTAGAGACTCCCCCTGCAGGATAAGTGAAAGTCTCATGACCTTTCGGCTCACCCTAGCCTGGAACCAGCACGCTAAGGTCATCAGCGCGTATGCCCCGACACTGGAAGCTACAGACGAGACCAAAGAGGAATTCTACTCCAGCCTTGAACAATCCCTGTTCCGAGTCCCAATGGGTGACTAGCTGATCCTCCTTGGTGACTTTAACGCCAGAGTTGGAAAGGACACAGACCTCTGGGAAGGTGTGATCAGTAGAGAGGCGGGTAGGGAAAACCAACACCAATGGTACCCTCCTCCTAACAAAGTGCTTAAAACATGGTCTTATCATAACCAACACCTTGTTCTGTCAGAGAGACAAGTAAAAGGCTTCCTGGCAACACCCTCGCTCCAAGCACTGGCATCTGCTTGACTACATCATCGTCCGAGAGAGGGTCAGCAAGGACGTCTGCATCACCCATGCCTAGACAGGAGCTGATGACTGCTGGATGAACCACCGCCTAATCCGCTCTGTCATCTCCATTAATGTAGCCCCAAAACAGCAGCGGCAACAGAAACGATGCCGCAGGAAAATCAACGCTGGAGCACTCAAAGACCCTGCTAATAAAGCCCTATTCAATCAGCACCTCACAACCAACCTGACGACTTCCAGTGAACCGGCGACACAGAGTGTCCATAGCACCTGGTCTGTTTTCAAGGCCTCCATAAATAGCACCTGTGAAGAGACGCTCGGTCACTCGACCAGGAACACCAAGACTGGTTCAATGAAAACGACCAGGTGATCCAGGAGCTAATATGCCGCAAGCGCAAGGCATTCTTGGACTGGAAACAGCAACACAGCTCGAGAGCAAGAAAGCAGCTCGACAGACGTCTGAAAGCCGAGGTCCAACAAAACACTCGCGACCTAAAGAATAGATGGTGGGTGGAGAATGCGCAGGAGATCCAGCAACTAGCTGACAACCACAATGTGCATGGATTCTTCAGTGCAGCAAGACCACCTACGGCCTAAGCACCCAAGGCCCTAGCCCACTGAAGAGAGGTACTCATCAAGGACAGAGAGGCAGTCAGGGCCCGTTGGAAGGAGCACTTCGAAGATCTCCTTAACCGAGACTCTGTCTTCGATGCGAGTGTCCTCGACTCCATCCCGCAGCATGCTACCCGCCACCACCTCAGCACAACCCCAGCCTGGCATGAGGTTGAAAAGGCCATCAGACAACTGAAGAACACCAAGGCCTCAGGAGCAGATGGAATCCCCGCCGAAGTACTAAAACATGGCAGAGAAGCACTATTGACGCAAATTCATGAACTCATTTCTCTTATTTGGAAGGAGGAGAGCCTATTGGGGGATCTCAGAGATGTCGTAATCGCGACCATCTTCAAGAAAGGGGACAAGTCCGATTGCGGTAATTACAGAGGAGTTTCCCTGCTGTCTGCCAAAGGGAAAGTCATCGCAAGAATCCTCCTCAATCGCCTTCTGCCAGTGACTAAAGATCTCCTCCTAGAGTCGCAATGCAGATTCCGCTCACGAAGGGGCACAATGGACATGATCTTCAAATTCAAGAGAAATGCAGGGAACAGAACCAACATGGCCTTCTTTGACATCACAAAGGCCTTCGACACTGTCAACCGGAAGGGATTATGGAGCGTCCTCCTCAAGTTCAGCTGCCCTCAAAAGTTTGTCACCAACCTCCGCCTGCTTCACGATGACATGCAAGCCATGATCCTGACCAACGGATCCACCACAGAACCAATTGACGTACTGACCGGGGTCAAGCAAGGCTGTGGCATCGCACCAACGTTCTTCTCGATCTTACTTGCTGCAATGCTCCATCTCATCCTCAATAAGCTCCCCGCTGGAGTGGAGCTAATCTACAGAACAAACAGGAAACTGTTCAACCTCCGTCGCCTCCAGTCCAGATCCAAGGTCGTCCCATCCTCTGTCATTGAATTAAGTCTGCAGACGACACTTGTGTCTGCGCACACTCAGAGGTCGAACTCCAAACTATTGTCAACAACTTCACAGAAGTGTACGAGAGCAGGGGCCTTACACTAAACATCTGTAAGACAAAGGTCCTCTACCAACCTGCCCCCACCACACAGTACTGCCCCCCAATTATCAAAATCCATGACGAGGCCTTGGACAACGTGGATCATTTTCCATACCTCGGGAGCCTACTATTAGCAAGGGCAGACATCAACGACAAGGTCCAACACTGCCTCCAGTTTGCCAGCACAGCCTTCGGTCGCCTGAGGAAGAGGGTGTTTGAAGACCAGGACCTCAAGCGCGGCGCCAAGCTCATAGTCTACAGAGCAGTAGTGATACCCGCCCTCCTATATGCTTCAGAGACATGGACTATGTACAGCAGATATTACGTTCAAAATGAAGGATGAAACTGAGTACTGTAAACAATGAGTAAGTGTGACCTTAGCTCCCTTAATTAGACTCCAGAGTGCAGGTACCGCGTGGGTGGCCTGCTTATATACAGTGCTCCCAAGGGATGCTGGTATCCCTTGGGACTCCAACAAGTAGGCCCTCTGGTGGTGGTGTGATACAGGTTGCCAAGGGTTAAATACATAACATCACTCCCTCGTAAATTCAATAGTACACTTATTTACAGGGTGAGACGATCTGGGGCTTTTCGCTCCCTTGTCGATCGTCTCGGTACAAATGCAGGTGTGGGTGAGTTGGTTGGTTCTTCACTGGGCTGCTGGGCAGCCGGCCTTGCTGGGCTGCTGGGGATGGTGAGTTCGGCTTCGTGGTCAACTGTGATGTCGGTTGCTACTTGTGTGTGTGTTGGAGGGT
Source organism: Pristiophorus japonicus (assembly GCF_044704955.1). Lineage (NCBI taxonomy): Eukaryota > Metazoa > Chordata > Chondrichthyes > Pristiophoridae > Pristiophorus > Pristiophorus japonicus. Next base: position 153,254,049 of record NC_091985.1, read on the forward strand.
CAAAGTTGGTGGTGCCCTCTTCGGGTTGCTCGTAGCTGTTAGTGAACCGCAATTTGATTTGGTCCAAATGCTTTCTGCACGTTCGTCCATTGGTCAATTTGATCTGAAACACCCTATTCTGTTCTTTGGCTATGACCGTGCCAGTGAGCCATTTGGGACCATGTCCATAATTGAGTACAAACACAGGATCATTGCCCTCAATATTGCGTGACAAGTTTGCGTGATCATGGTGCATGCTTTGATGTCGCCTGCTTTCGACGTGATCATGGAGATCAGGATGGACAAGAGAGAGCCTTGTTTTGAGCGCCCTTTTCATGAGCAGCTCAGCTGGGGGAACCCCAGTGAGCGAGTGGGGTCTGGTGCGGTAGCTGAGCAGGACTCGGGAGAGTTGGGTCTGCAGGGAGCCTTCCGACATGCGTTTCAAGCTTTGCTTGATGGTTTGAACTGTCCGTTCTGCTTGGCCATTGTATGCGGGCTTGAACGGGTAAGATGTGACATGCTTGATCCCTTTGCGGGTCATGAATTCCTTGAATTCAGCACTGGTGAAACACGGCCCATTGTCGCTGACTAGGACATCAGGCAGACTGTGTGGCTCGTAGGCTTTTGATGGTGGCGGTGGAAGTGCTTACAGACATTATTACACATTCAATCCATTTTGAATAAGCATCCACAACAACCAAGAACATTTTGCCGAGAAATGGGCCTGCATAATCAACGTGGATCCTAGACCACGGTTTGGAGGGCCACGACCACAAACTTAGCGGTGCCTCTCTGGGTGCATTGCTCAGTTGAGAGCAAGTGTTGCACTGGCGCATGCATGACTCTAAATCTGAATCGATGCCGGCCCATCACACATGGGATCTGGCTATGGCTTTCATCATTACTATGCCTGGGTGGATGCTGTGTAAGTCACGTATGAACGTTTCTTTGCCTTTCTTGGGCAAGACGACGCGATTACCCCACAAAAGCAGACCGCCTGTAAGGACATTCCGTCTTTGTGCCTGTGGAACGGCTTAATCTCTTCCTGCATCTCCACTGGGACACTGGACCAGCTCCCATGGAGGACACAGTTTTTTTTACCAAGGACAGTAAAGGATCCTGGCTGGTCCAGGTCCTGATCTGGCGGGCCGTAATTGGTGACTTTTCGTTTTCGAATGCATCCATCACCAAGAGCAAGTTTGCAGGCTGTGCCATTTCCACCCCGGTGGTGGGCAATGGTAGCTGACTGAGAGCATCAGTGCAGTTCTCTGTGCCCGGTCTGTAGCGGATTACATAGTTATATGCAGACAGCGTGAGCGACCATCTTTGGAAGTGGGCAGAGACATTGGTGTTAATCCCTTTGCTCTCTGAGAATAGCGATATGAACAGCTTATGGTCAGTTTCAAGCTCAAACTTGAGACCAAACAAATACTAGTGCAATTTTTTCACCTTGTAAATGCACGCCAGAGCTTCTTTTTCAATCATGTTGTAGGCCCTTTCGGCCTTGGACAGACTCCTGGACGCATAAGCGACCGGTTGCAAAATCCCCGATTCGTTAGCCTGTTGTAACACACACCCGACCCCGTATGATGACGCACCACAAGCTAGCACTAAACTTTACATGGGTTGTACAGAACAAGCAGTTTGTTTGAGCATAACAGATGTCTGGCTTTCTCAAAGGCAGCCTCTTGTGAATTCCCCCATACCCAGCCTTCTCCCTTGCACAGTAGCACATGTAATGGTTCTAGCAGGGTGCTTAACCCGGGTAGGAAATTACCCAAATAGTTGAGGAGTCCCAGGAACAACCGCAGCTCCATCATGTTCTGTGGTCTCGGCGCGTTCTTGATGGCCTCCGTCTTGGCGTTGGTGTGTTTGATGCCGTCTGCTGCGATTCTTCTTCCCAAGAACTCGATCTCTGGCGCCAGGAAAACACATTTCGAGCGTTTCAACCTGAGTCCCACGCGATCTAGCCGACTTCGAACCTCTTCCAGATTCTTCAAGTGTTCGATGGTGTCCTGATCTGTGAACAGTATGTTGTCCTGGAAAACCACGGTACATGGAACCGACTTTAGCAGGCTCTCCATGTACTGTTGGAAAATTGCTGCGGCCAACTGAATCCCGAATAAGCATCTGTTATAGATGAACAGACCTTTGTGCGTGTTGATGCAGGTGAGGCCTTTCGGAGATTCCTCCAGCTCCTGCGTCATGTAGGCCGAGGTCAGGTCCAACTTGGTGAATGTCTTTCCTCCAGCCAGGGTCGCAAATAGGTCGTCTGCCTTGGGTAGCGGGTACTGGTCCTTTAGCGAAAAATGGTTAATCATTACTTTATAGTCCCCATAAATTCTGACCGTTCCATCACCTTTGAGTACCAGGACAATCGGACTGGCCCATTCGTTGAATTCCACCGGTGCAATGATGCCTTTTCGCTGCAGCCTGTCCAGCTCAATTTCCACTTTCTCTCGCATCATATACGGTACCGCCCGTGCCTTGTGGTGGATGGGTCGCGTACCGGGAACCAAATGGATCTGCACCTTCGCCCCCGAGAAACTTCCAATGCCTGACTCGAACAACGATGAAAATCTGCTCAGAACCTGGGCACATGAGGCGTTGTCGACGGACGAAAGCCCTCGGATGTCGTCCCAGTTCCAGCGGATTTTTCCCAGCCAGCTTCTGCTGAACAGTGTGGGGCCATCCCCTGGCACGATCCATAGTGGGAGTTCATGCACTGCTCCATCATAGGAGACTTTGTCTTCTGCGCTGCCAATTACAGTGATCAGTTCTTTGGTGTAAATTCTTAGCTTGGTATGAATGGGGCTAAACTTGAGCCTGTGTGCCTTGTTGCACCACAGCCTGTCGAAGGCCTTTTTGCTCATTATGGACTGACTCGCACCCGTGTCCAGATCCATAGATACTGGAATTCCGTTCAGTCCAACTTTTAACATTATTGGTGGACATTTCATGGTGAATGTGTGTACCCCGTACACTTCTGCCTCCTCAGTTTGAGTCTCTAGTTCAACCTGATCCACCATGGATCGATCTTCCTCTGCAACATGGTGGTTTGCAGGGTTTGCAGCACGCCTGCACATTCGCTGGAGGTGTCCCATTGCTCTGCAGCCATTGCACGCATCGTGCTTGAAGCGGCATTGATGGGCCCGATGATCACCTCCACAATGCCAACAAGGTATTAACTACCTCGCATTAACGTTTGATGGCGGACTCTGGGTCATCTGAGGTCGTGCAGCAGCTGGTGTGTATGTTCTGCCATATATATTCCTGCTCGAACATGATGTTACTTTGTGCACCGTAGTGGCCGAAACCTCTTTATGCTGCAAAATTTGTTTGGTATTATCGTCGGTGGACATAAATGCCTGGGCTATCGTTATGGCTTTGATCAGATTCAACAGTCAATAGTTTGCGAAGGATTACCTCATGGCCAATGCCAAGCACAAAAAAGTCTCTCAGCATTTGTTCAAGGAATCCCTCAAATTCGCAATGTCCTGCAAGGCGCCTTAGTTCGGCGACGTAGCTCGCCACTTCCTGGCCCTCTGACCGTTAACACGTGTGGAACCGATACCTCGCCATCAAAACGCTTTCCTTTGGATTTAAGTGCTCCCGGACCAGCGTACACAATTCTCCAAAGGATTTGGTTGTTGGTTTTACCACAGCTAGAAGATTCTTCATGAGGTCATAGGTTTTGCCCCACAGACGGTGAGGAGGATCGCCCTTCGTTTGGCAGCGATCTCGTCCCCTTCCAGCTCATTGGCCATGAAGTATTGGTCAAGTCTCTCCACGAAGGCCCCCCAATCATCCCCTTCTGAGAACTTTTCCAGGATACCAACTGTTCTTTGCATTTTCGCGCGGTTGTTCGTTACCTTGTCGCCAATTATTACGCTCATAATGAAGGATGAAACTGAGTACTGTAAGCAATGAGTAAGTGTGACCTTAGCTCCTTTAATTAGACTCGTGGGTGGCCTGCTTATATACAATGCTCCCAAGGGATGTTAGGATCCCTTGGGACTCTAACAGGTAGGCCCTCTGGTGGTGGTGTGATACAGGTTGCCAAGGGTTAAATACATAACAGTGGACACCTCAAAGCACTAGAGAAGTACCACCAATGCTGCCTCCGTAAGATCCTGCAAATCCATTGGCAGGATTGGTGCACCAACGTCAGCGTTCTCGTTCAGGCCAACATCCCCAGCATCGAAGCATTGACAACACTCGACCAGCTCCATTGGGCAGGCCACATCGTCCACATGCCCGATACGAGACGTTCAAAACAAGCACTCTACTCAGAGCTCCGTCACGACAAGCGAGCCCCAGGTGGGCAGAGGAAACACTTCAAGGACACCCTCAAAGCCTCCTTGAAAAAGTGCAACATCCCCACCGACACCTGGGAATCCCTGGCCCAAGAACGCTCAAAGTGGAGGAGAAGCATCCGGGAAGGCGCCGAACATCTCGAGTCTCTTCGCCGGGAGTATGCAGAAGCCAACGCAAACAGCGGAAGGTGCGCACAGCAACCCAAGCACCCCACTCACCCGTCCCTCCAACCACCGTCTGCTCCACCTGTGACAGAGACTGTCGGTCCCGCATTCGACTCATCAGTCACCTGAGAACTCACTTTTAGGCCCCAAGTTTCGACATGATTTGCTCCTGATTTTTAGGAGCAACTGGTGTAGAACGGAGTATCTTAGAAATCGGAATTCTTGTCATTTAGTTTGCTCCAGTTCTAGTCAGTTAGAACAGTTTCACTTTGGAACAGAATTTTTTTTTCAAAAGGGGGCGTGTCCGGCCACTTACGCCTGTTTTCAAAGTTTCGTCAGTGAAAACTTACTCCAAACTAACTTAGAATGGAGTAAGTGAAGATTTCTGTTCGCTCGAAAAAACCTTGTCTACACTTTAGAAAATCAGGCGTAGGGAATGGTGGGGGGTGGGGTTTAAAGGGAAGTTTACAAACATTAAACACTTCAGTTTTACAAATAAAGAGCCATCATCAATAATAAATGATAAATACATCAATAAATCAACCAATAAATCAATCAAAAAAAATTAATAAGAAATAATTTAAAAAAATCAATAAATAAAACATTTTCTACTTACCGACTGCAGCACCGGGAGCCCTCCAACAGCGTGCTGGGATGCCCCCCCAGTGTGTCTCTGTCAGTGTCTCTATCTCTCTGTCTGTGTGTGTCTCTCATTCAGTGTCTGTGTTTCTGACAGCGAGGGGAGGGGGAGGGGGGGGGTAGAGGGAGAGAGGGGGGAGCAGAGGGAGGGAATGGGGAGGGATGGGGAGAAGGGTGAGGGATGGGGGAGAAGGGGGAGGAATGGGGGAGAAGGGGGAGGGGGGGAGAAGGGGGAGAGGGGAGAGAAGGGGGAAGGGGAGAAGGGGGAGAAGGGGAGGGGGGGAGAAGGGGAGGGAGGGAGAAGGGGGAGGGGGAGAAGGGGGAGGGGGAGGGGGGGAAAAGGGGGAGGGGGGGAGAAGGGGAGGAGGGAGAAGGGGAAGAGGTGGGCAGAAGGGGGGATAAGGGGGAGAAAGGGGGATAAGGGGGAGAAAGGGGAGGGATGGGGAGGGATGGGGAGAAGGGGAGGAATGGGGGAGAAGGGGGAGAAGGATGAGGGGGAGAAGGGGGAGGGGAGGAAGAAGGGGGAGGGGGAGAAGCGGGAGGGAGGAGAAGGGGGAGGGGGGAGAAGGGGGAGGGGGAGAAGGGGGAGGAGGGGGGAGATGGGGGGATAAGGGGGAGAAAGGGGGATAAGGGGGAGAAGGGGGAAATGAGATTGGGGGGAAGGAGATTGGGGGAGGAAAGGAGAGGGGGGAAAGGAGATGGGGGGAAAGGAGATTGGGGGGGAGGAGATTGGGGGGTGGGAAAGGAGATTGGGGGGGAAAGGAGGTTGGGGGGGGAAAGGAGATTGGGGGGGGAAAGAGATTGGGGGGGGGAAAGGAGATTGGGGGGGGGAAAGGAGATTGGGGGGGGGGAGGAGATTGGGGGGGGGGCTGAACGGGCTGGGCCCGAGACTTCGGGCAGGGCCCGTCCCCAGCACCAGATTTACAGGTAGGTGGCGTTGGGTCGGGTCGGGGGAAGCGCAGGTCGGGGGGGTGGTAGGAGGGAGATCGGTTCAGTTCGGGGGGAGGGAGGGAGAGGGAGGTCAGGTCGGGGAGAGGGAGGTCAGGTCGGGGGGAGGGAGGTCAGGTCGGATCCAGTCCGGGGGCACGGGGGGGGGGGGGGAAGCGGGAGTCGGGACGGTGTCGGTGTCGGGTCCGGTCCGGAGGTGGGGGCGGGGGGGGGGGGGCAGCGGGAGTCGGGTCGGGTCCAGTCCATGGGCAGGGGTGGGGGGGGGGGGGATGTGGGAGTCGGGTCGGTGTCGGGTCCGGTCCGGAGGCGGGAAGCGGGAGTCGAGTCGGGTCAGGAGGAAGCAGGAGCTGGCCGTGGGAGGAGCCTTATTCACGCAGCCCCAGTGAGGCCATTCGGCCAGGGCTAGGGGCTGCATGCTATGGCCCCTCCCACACAGTTTTGGGCGCCTGGAGCTACTGCACTTGCGTGCCCACTGTAGCGCGCATGTGCAGAGGGTCCCGGCACTGTTTTCAGCGCAGGGACCTGGCTCCGCTCCCTACAGCTCCTGCTGCGCTGCGCCGAGGGCCAGAGGACCTGCAGGGAGCTGGAGAATCTGGAGGGTTGTTTTAGGCGCACTTTGTGGCGCGAAAAACGGGCGTCCAGGTCGGGACTGCGCCGTTCTAGGCGCGGCTCGAAACTTGGGCCCTTAGAGTGGAAGGAAGTCATCCTCGACTCCGAGGGACTGCCGAAGAGAGAGAAATTAATTGCACGCATGACTGGCTTCTGACAAGCGGGCAGGATTAAAATTGCCGTTGTAAGTTGCAGGAAGCAGTGAACTAGAAGCATGTAAGAGCAAATGTTGCTTCATCTAAATGTAGCTAGGGTGTTAAAGTCATTACTGATACTTACTGTTCTTGTCAGCTGTGAATTTCACATCGGAGCTGGTGTGAGTCATTCGTACTTTACAAATTCTCAGATCACAAGCACCTACTGTTAGTGCAAATAAATTAAATCTCAACTCATTTCTTTGTGTAATTAAGATTCCAAAATTGCAACAGGAGTGACAAGCCTGTTCTGTCAATACCTGTATTGAGTCTGCAAATGCGAACAAGAATATGTGGTGGTGGGCTGTGTTAAAATATCCACATTTTCAAAGAATGTTAGAAGCAGAACACCAATAGATTTGGTGAAATGCAGTAGAAGGGGAGAGCATGTTGCCGACTAGTCCCTGTGTCCAGGGACAATTTAACCATGGGGTGGATGGGATGCAGCCCCAGGCCCACCAAAGAACATAGGCCCACCAAATAAATGTAGAAAAAAATAGCCTCCCAAATAAGCTGAATAGAATAGACAATAAGAGAGGGAAAACAAGACCGAGGAAAATATTGTTTATTGGCCTAATGTGTACATACCTATTTATACAGAGACAAAGGGGAGGAATTCAGGTACGCCAGAAAGCTGGCCCACCTATGAGTTTTTACCTGGTTTTATCGCTGGGATCCATGAGGCGGCCGGCCGTATGATCGATTTTCAGGACTTTGACATTTTTTCAAAGTCGGTCATAGTGGGGGCGGGAGATTGACTGAAAGGCAGGCTGAGGGGCTGAATTTGTGTCGGGACCGAGACTCCGCCGCTATCAATCAGTGGTGGAGTGGTGGTGATGTCACAGCGCATGTGCGTCACCATGCTCTTCCCTCGTTAAAGGGGAGAGAATCATTTATTTTTTATCTTCGGCCACTGGGCCAACAGGGAGGGTTTCGGCTGGACCAGCGGCCTGGCACCCAAGAGGGGGTGCCAGGCTGCCTGTTGGTGGCCTGGCCGAACCCGTGAGCAATATCTAGCTGGCCAATCGGGAAGTCGGCTGGCAAAAATAAATACATGATTCCGTGGCAGTGGGCCCTCCCCCTGAAGGGCCCCGAGCTGCCGGGCCGCACTCACTTGGATAAGGTGCACCGGCAGAAAAAGCTGTCAGGGGCACCGCATGGCGGGGCATCGATTTTTTTAGGTGAATTTTGCTGGGTTTATTTTTCAGGTGAGGGAGAGCGCCGGTGCATGGTCATCAGCATCGGGGCGGAATCAGGTCCAGGCCGAAAAATCCCTGACTTAAATTTGGGTCGGGGCGGCCATTTGATCACAAAGTGGCGGCCACGAGATTCCGACAAATGACCACTGCAAACGGCCTGAGACCCTGAATTTCGGACCCAAGATCTTTACTATTTTTATATATGTACAGGAATCTATACCAAAACCAGAATATATACCTACTTGATATATGCTTTCATTGTTGAATATACTGGCCTATGTTTCCATACTCAGAATCAGAATCATACACATAATGTAATGAACATGAACAAACATAACTATCGGCCCATTTGGATCAGTTTGCCCCAGGCCTATCAGGCCCTTAGTCCAGCCCTGCTTGTGTCCAGCAATGTCACTGCACCTTTACTGTTGATACTTATCCAATTCCCTTTTAAATTATTGATCCTGAAGAAAAAGACCAAGGGCTGGAAAATTGTCCTCAAATTATTCCCGCCCAGCGGAAGTCGGAGGGAAGAGGCGGCAAATTCGGATCTTTACCTTTGTCACCACCTCCCCGCGCTTTGTGGCGCTGTTTGAGGCGGTGTAGGGGTGGGTTTGCTTTGGGAGCGGGGCGGTGTGTATCACCGCAGCACTGACCACGTCAGCATGGAGCTGACACATAGCAACATCTCTCCCACTTCACTTAAAGTGGAGGGACGCTGCGAGGCCTAGTGAGGCCTCCTTGGCACCCACTAGGCTACCAGGGAGGGCTTCGGCCGGGTCAGCGGTCGCCATTGTCGGACGGACTGCAGAGTCGGCCGGCAATTAAAACAAAATGGCGGCAATGGCGGAGCGCCCTCCCCTTTAAGGGCAGACCACCGCGAACCTGTCGGGGGCTCGGAGTGGCTGCGCTCCCGCAGGGCAATTTCCCCCACAGGGCGGGAAAGGGATAGTCGCCGGGTGGTAAGGAATTGGCACGCGACCGACAACGGGTCAGAGCGCTGGGCGGGGCGAAAAGAAGGCGGCACGGCGAAAACCCATTTCGAGGGCAATTGCGGATGGGTCTCACCCTCCACCTGTCCCCGGCCGGGCCTTACAGACCCGTTTACGGGCCTTAAAAAATTTGGGCCCCCAACTTTTTCTACCAGTTACTTAGATTGTCAGTTATTTAATGGTGCGCTGTCATTGATTGGTTTCACTGTTGCTGCAACACTTTGAAACTGACATCGCTGTTGTTACTGATATTGATCATGGCTCCTGTCGATTTCTGATTGCTCCTGTGATTGTTCATGAATTTTGGTTTATTTCTGAGAAGATTCTCTTTCAAGCTGTCACTTTACAGAATCTTCAGTTACATTTATAGAATTTAAGGACCTTACCTTATTGATGGTTGGAACACCGTTGATTGGAACTTCTCAATGCATCTTCTGACCAACTGCCATCAACCACTGACAATATTCTATTTCTATTTCTGCTCTCTCAACAAATATTTTAAATCTTTGCTTCCGCTCCTGACATCTATGGGTCATTAACTACATTAACCTTTTAAGACTAACTCAAATCATGCTTTATAATCTCTCATTTAATCATGCCTTTGTAACTTAATCCCCACGTCCATCCGCATGCGTGCGTGAGTCCATCACTTTCATCTGTCCCTTCTCCTCTTTCTTCATTACCCTCCCCCGGCCTCCATGCCTTCTTTCCATTCTCCGCCCACATTAACCCCTATTCTCCACCACTCTTCATCCTTCCTACTAGAAGACTGGAGAATTGCAAATGTTACACACTTGTTCAAAAAATGGTGTAAAGGTAAACCCAGCAACTACAGGGCGGTCAGTTTTACATCGGTAGCGGGGAAGCTTTTAGAAATGATAATCCGGGACAAAATTAACAGTCACTTGGACAAGTGTGGTTTAATTAAGGAAAGCCAGCATTTGCTTGTTAAAGGCAAATCGAGTTTCCCTAAGTTGATTGAGTTTTTTGATGAGGTAACAGAGAGGGTTGAGGAGGGCAATTCGGTTGACGTGGTGTACATGGACTTACAAAACCGTTCGACAAAGTGCCACATAATAGGCTTGCCAACGAAGTTGAAGCCCATGGAATAAAAGAGACAGTGGCAGCATGGATACGAGATTGGCTAAGTGACATATGAAACCGAGAGTAGTGGTGAACGGTTGTTTATTAGTATTGTGTTCCAAACACAGATGAGACTGCACACAGGAAGTTAAAATAACAGTGACCTCAGTCTTTATTAAGACACTCAAGAGTGAGGAACAGGCCTTAGGGGCCGGCTTATATACAGTGCTCCCAAGAGATGCTGGGATCCCTTGGGACTTCAGGGGATGCGCTCCCTGGTGGCGGAATATGGGAGTGCATGCTTTACAGATACACAACATCACTCCCCCCCCTAAAGTCAAAGTGAAAACTATTTACAAGGTGAGGCGGTCGGGAGCCTTTCTTTCCCTGGTGGACCGCCTCGGTACAAATGTCTGTTCTGGTGTGTTGGCTATGCCCTCGCTGGGCTGGCGTGTTGTTGACCCTGCAGGGCTGCTGGGTGAGCCTGGCCTTGCTGGGCTGTTGAGCGTGATGGGTTCCATTTCCTGGTCCAGGGTGGCTTCGTTGATCCTTTGGGTGTGTGTTGTGGGCTCGAAAAAGGTGGTGTCTGCTGTGGGTTGTTCAGGGCAGTCTGTGAACCGCAGCCTCGTTTGGTCCAGGTGCTTTCTGCAAATTTGTCCATTGTCTAGTTTGACTACAAATACCCTACTCCCTTCTTTAGCTATCACCGTGCCCGTGATCCACTTGGGACCATGTCCATAGTTTAGCACATACACAGGATCATACAGATCAATTTCTCGTGACACAGTGGCGCGACCATCGTTTCCGTTTTGTTGCTGCCGCCTGCCCTCTACCTGATCATGCAGGTTGGGGTGAACCAGCGAGAGTCTGGTTTTAAGTGTCTTTTTCATGAGTAGCTCAGCCGGGGGCACCCCTGTGAGCGAGTGGGGTCTCGTGCGCTTGCTGAGCAGTACTCGGGACAGGCGGGTTTGGAGTGAGCCTTCTGTGACTCATTTAAGGCTCTCTTTGATTGTTTGTACTGCCTGCTCTGCCTGCCCATTGGAGGCTGGTTTAAACGGGGCCGAGGTGACATGTTTGATCCCAATGTGGGTCATGAATTCTTTAAATTCAGCACTGGTGAAACATGGCCCGTTGTCACTGACCAGTATGTCAGGCAGGCCGTAGGTGGCAAACATGGCCCTCAGGCTTTCAATGGTGGTGGTGGCGGTGCTTCCCGACATTATTTCACATTCAATCCATTTTGAAAAAGCATTCACCACCACCAGGAACATTTTACCGAGAAACGGGCCCGCATAGTCGACATGGATCCTCGACCATGGTCTGGAGGGTCAGGACCACAAACTTAGTGGTGCCTCTCTGGACGCGTTGCTCAACTGAGCACACACGCAGTATTGCGGTACACAGGACTCTAAATCAGAGTCGATACCGGACCACCACACGTGGGATCAGGCTATCGCTTTCATCGTTACTATACCCGGGTGTGTGCTGTGGCGATCTCCCTGCCCTTTTTGGGTAGCACTACGCGGTTACCCCACTACAGGCAGTCTGCCTGAATGGACAGCTCTTCCTTTCACCGCTGGAATGACTTGATTAGCTCTTGCATTTCAACGGGGATGCTGGCCCAGCTCCCATGCAGTACACAGTTTTTTACTAGGGACAGCAGAGGATCTTGTCTGGTCCAAGTCCTAATCTGGCGGGCCGTGACAGTTGATTTATCATTTTCAAACACTCCCATGACCATCAACAAGTCTGCGGGCTGCGCCACCATCAACAAGTTTGCAGGCTGCGCCATTTCCACCCCCGTGGTGGGCAATGGTAGCTGACTGAGAGCATCCGCACAGTTCTCGGTGCCTAGCCTGTGGCGGATGGTATAGTTATATGCTGATAGCGCGAGTGCCCTCCTTTGTATGCGGGCCGAGGCATTAGTATTTATCCACTTGTTTTCAGCGACAGGGATATGCAGGGCTTGTGATCGGTTTCCAGCTCAAATTTGAGGCCAAACAGGTACTGTTGCATTTTCTTTACCCCGAACACACACGCTAATGCCTCTTTCTCAATCATGCTGTAGGCCCTCTCGGCCTTAGACAAGCTCCTGGAGGCATAGGTGACAGGTTGCAACTTCCTCGCAACATTAGCTTGTTGTAATACACACCCGACTCCGTACGACGACGCACCACATGCAAACACAAGTCTTTTACACGGGTTATACAATACAAGCAGCTTGTTGGAGCAGAAAATGTTTCTGGCTTTCTCAAAAGCAATTACTTGTTTTTTTCCCCATACCCAGTTCTCACCTTTACGCAATAATACATGTAGGGGCTCTAAGAGGATGCTTAACCCTGGTAGGAAGTTACCAAAATAGTTGAGGAGTCCCAGGAATGACCGCAGCTCCGTGATGTTCTGTGGCCTGGACGCGTTCCTGATAGCCTCTGTCTTGGCATCTGTGGGCTGAATGCCGTCCGCCGCGATCTTTCTCCCCAAAAACTCCACTTCTGTTGACCTGAAGACGCATTTTGACCTCTCCAGCCGCAGCCCTACGCAATCCAGTTGCTGGAGGACCTCCTCCAGGTTTTGTCGGTGCTCGACGGTGTCCCAACCCGTGACCAATATGTCGTCCTGAAAAACCACTTGCTACCGACTTGAGTAGGCTCTCCATGTTTCTCTGGAAGATCGCTGCAGCCGACCGAATTCCAAACGGGCATCTGTTGTAGATGAACAGTCCCTTGTGCGTGTTGATGCAGGTGAGGCCCTTCGAAGACTCCTCCAGCTCTTGCGTCAAGTAGGCCGAAGTCAGGTCGAGCTTGGTGAACGTCTTGCCTCCTGCCAACATCGCAAATAGGTCGTCTGCCTTTGGTAGCGGGTATTGGCCCTGTTGCGAGAAACGATTAATAGTTACTTTATAATCGCCGCAAATCCTGACCGTGCCATCACTTTTGAGTACTGGAACAATCAGGCTGGCCCACTCACTGAATTCCACTGGGGAGATGATGCCCTCGCGTTGCAGCCTATCCAGCTCGATTTCCACTCTCTCCCTCATCATGTGAGGTACTGCTCGCTCCTTGTGGTGAATGGGTCTTGCATCTTGGACCAAGTGGATCCGCACCTTCGCCCTGGAAAAGTTTCCAATGCCTGGCTCAAAAAGGGAAGGAAATTTGTTAAGAACCTGGGTACATGAGGCCTCATTGACATGTGATAGCGCTTTGATGTCATCCCAGTTCCAGCGGATTTTGCCCAGCTAGCTCCTTCCAAGCAGTGTGGGGCCATCGCCCGGGACAATCCAGAGTGGCAGTTCATGCACTGTGCCCTCGTAGGTGACCTTGACCATGGCGCTGCCCAGGACAGTGATAAGTTCCTTGGTGTACATTCTCACTTTTGTGTGGATGGGGCTCAGGGCTGGTCTGAGTGCCTTGTTGCACCACAGTCTCTCAACATCTTTTTACTCATGATGGATTGGCTAGCGCCAGTGTCCAGTTCCATGGCTATGAGTAAGCCATTCAATTTTACATTTAGCATTATAGGTTGATATTTCATCGAAAATGTGTACACCCCATGTACTTCAGCATCTGCCTCCTCTCTCTGAGGCTCGAAATTGCTTTCATTCACCATGGATCGATCTTGCTCTACCACGTGCTGGTTAGCAGGTTTTGCAGAGCTTGCAGCTCATCTGCAAGCTCGTTGGAGGTGCCCCATTGTTCCACAGCTCTTGCAAACATACCCTTTGAATCGGCATGAATAGGCTGAATGGAAGCCTCCACAACGCCAACAAGGTGTGAATTGCCTTGCATTCATCCTTTGTTGCGGATTCAGTCATCCTTTGCTGTGAAGGAGTTCTGAGTAGCGCATCTATGACCCGATCATGGATGATCAAATTGACATCATGGCATTGACAGAGACATGGTTTCCCCTTAATGAAGCTTCCCCACTTGGCTATACTTTCCACCATATTCATCACCCAACCACTGCAGTGGTGGTGTGGCCCTTATCTCTAAATTACACTGTGGTCTGTCTCCTTACTGGATTCTGACTGGACTGGACAGGCTAGATGCGGGAAGAATGTTCCTGATGTTGGGGAAGTCCAGAACCAGGGGACACAGTCTTAGGATAAGGGGCAGGCCGTTTAGGACTGAGATGAGGAGAAACTTCTTCACTCAGAGAGTTGTTAACCTGTGGAATTCCCTGCCACAGAAAGTTGTTGATGCCAGTTCATTGGGTATATTCAAGAGGGAGTTAGATATGGCCCTTACGGCTAAAGGGATCAAGGGGTATGGAGAGAAAGCAGGAAAGGGGTACTGAGGGAGTGATCAGCCATGATCTTATTGAATGGTGGTGCAGGCTCGAAGGGCCGAATGGCCTACTCCTGCACCTATTTTCTATGTTTCTATGTTTCTTACTCCTCTGGCAACTTTCCCTTCTTCGAACATCTCACCTCGTTCCACCCCTCACCTCTCTCTTTTAAAATCTTTATTCTGTACCGCCCACCCAAATACCACATCGATTTTATGAATGAGATATCTCCTCCCTCTGCCTCTGCATCGACCGCCTGCCAAGTCTGTTTGCAATCTTGGTGTTCATAAATTGAATTTCCTACCTCATATCCGTTCTATCACTAAGACCGCCCATTTCCACTTTCATAGTATCATCCATTTCTGCCCTTACCTCAACTTATCTGCTGCTGAAACCCTCATCCATGCCTTTTTTACCTCTAGACTTGACTATTCCAACGCACTCCTGGCTGGCCTCCCACATTCTACCCTATGTAAACTCGGCTGCCCGTGTCCTAACTCGCACCAAGTCCCCGCTCACCCATCACCCCTGTGCTCGCTGACCTACATTGGCTCCCGGTTAAGTAATGCTTCGATTTTAAAATTCCCATTCTTGCTGTTACATCCTTCCATGGCCTCACTCCTCCTTATCTGTAATCTCCTCCAGCCCTATAATCCCCCTAGCCCTCTACACTCCACCTATTATGGCCTTTTGAACATCCCCCATTTTAATCGCTCCAGCATCGGTGGCCGTGCCTTCAGCTGCCTTAGTCCTAAACTCTGGAATTCTCTCCCTAAACCTCTCCACCTCTCTACCTCTCTTTCCCCATTTAAGATGCTTCTTAAAATCTACCTCTTTGACCAAGCTTTTGGTCATCTGCCCTGACATCTCCTTATGTGGCTCGTTGCCAAATTTAAGTGTTTTTTGATAACAGTTATGTGAAGCGCTTTTGGATGTACTATTACAGTAAAGGCACAATATAAATATAAATTGTTGTTGGGGTAATTTAATCCCCCCCCACCCCCGCAGAACCGCTGGAAGCGGAGGTGGTTAAATTCTTAAAATTCTGAAACCCAGCCCCAACCTGCTGCAAACGCACCTACTTCCATTTAATCTTGGGTTGGGGGTTGCGGGAGTCTTGAGAGGTGGGTCAGTAATTTAAATGTGTTAATGAGGCTGCGTGCCTCAGATTTCAGCAACCATTTAGAATTAGCGGCTGGAGGCTGGATTTCCCAGTGCTCAGGAAACCCGGCAGCTAAAGGGAGGCAGAGAACTGCCGTATCCAGCAGGCACGTGCTTTTTATAGCATTGCTTGTGGGCCAGGAGGAGCAGGAGTGTTTCCCCCCGGCACCCCCAGGCTAACCTGCCACAACCGCAGCCCCCCACCCACCATTGGCCTCGCTCCCCGTGATTGATCGAGCCCCTAACTGCGATCCCCAGACACCCCCCCACACCCACCCCACCCAGTGATCTGCTGAGTCCCCCCACGATCCAATCTCCAGGCCGACCCACAATCTCTCCCTCCCTCCTCTCCAGTCCCCCAGATGCGGCCTTCTGCCGCAGGCTTTACCACCCGACAGCCAGACAGCCTCTCACTCTGGCCGGCTGTCAACCGGAAATGGAAGAAAAAGAAAATTCAATGAGGTCCTGCTGTTAAATTCGGCAGGACCTCCCGGGTTCCTCGTATTTCCGTGTTTCCCAGCCGCACCGAGGTTTCCCCTCCCCACTCCACCTGCCTCCCTATAAATATGGGGGCCACTGTCGCTGTCTCAATAGCCACTTGTGGTATAACAATCCATGTTATAATAACAATCCGTGAAAAAATTCCCCTTCATTCTTCCAGTTATAATCCTCAATTTGTGCCTTTTGTTCCCGATTTGCCAAACAGTGGAAACAACCTTTCACCGCTGGGGGTTTTCTCGTACAACCCAGCGAGGGGGACGAGATAGAGACAACCCTGGAATTCAATGGCAGCTTGGCCCTTTACATTGTTGTGGCAAGAGCAGAGTCAAGGCCTCACCATATGCAACTGCCTCTCCCTCAGCTCGATAGCCTTCTCGCTGAAATCAGCAAACCTCCTTACATCCTCATTCTTACTATCCGTCAGCGGCCTGCGTCTCCCGGGCATTGTGTGACAAGTTCTTCTGGAACAAGGTCAGGGGAAGGCAAATGTGAAGGAAATCTCCCAGGTGGCGACAGTCGGCTGATGTAGCAGGGAGGCCAAGTGGTAGAAAGAGCCCGCTGTGGGAGAGCTTGCAGTTGTCGGGAGCCACATACAAGATGGGCTTGTGAAGGCAGCTCCAAACACAAGTTCTAAGTGGGAAACATTCATCATCATCATAGGCAGTCCCTCGAAATCGAGGAAGACTTGCTTCCGCTCCAAAAGTGAGTTCTCAGGTGACTGAACAGTCCAATACGAGAGCCACAGTCCCTGTCACAGGTGGGACAGATAGTTGTTGAGGGAAGGGGTGGGTGGGACTGGTTTGCCGCACGCTCTTTCCGCTGCCTGCGCTTGATTTCTGCATGCTCTCGGCGACGAGACTCGAGGTGCTCAGCGCCCTCCCGGATGCACTTCCTCCACTTAGGGCGGTCTTTGGCCAGAGACTCCCAGGTGTCCCTGGCCAAGGAGGCTTTGAGGGTGTCCTTGAAGCGTTTCCTCTGCCCATCTAGGGCTCGCTTGCCGTGTAGGAGTTTTGAGTACAGCACTTGCTTTGGGAGTCTCGTGTCAGGCATGCGAACAATGTGGTCTGCCCAGCGTAGCTGATCAAGTGTGGTCAGTGCTTTGATTTTTTTTTTACGATTTTGTTGTGGTAGCCTGAGTTATTTATTGGGCATGTTTTTGGTGCTTTTTTCAGGGTCCCCCCCCCCCCCCCCTGCCTCCCGGCCTCTCATAGAGCGCTCCAATGCCGGCTGTTTAGCTCAGGATTATCAGTTGTTCATCCGGCCTTGCACCCAAAGTGAGGTGTACAACACCTCTCTTAGCGCTCCGCCCCACACTCACGCCCCACAGTTAGCTGATGAATTTTGCTGACTGAGGCGCAAACTGTTCCTGGGCGCAAACTTCACCGCCCCGCCGCCATTACCGCCCCGCAATGAGCAGAACCGAAAATCCAGCCCAAGGCTTGACTGGTAGATAGCAGCAATCTAATCTGACAATATAATTCAAAGACCTAATAAGGATGGTGCCAATAAATAAAAAGCAGCATTCATGTCGTGATGGGTGCCCCATTGAAGTTAGGATTATGGAGGTGCTTTACTCTATATTTGGTCTGCGCTGAACCTGACCTGCAGTGTTCGATGCCTACGTGGGCTGCAAAACGTGAAGAAACTCCCCACTCCCCAGTGGCAACGTCCCATACTTTGATGGGCAAGTAAAAAAAAAATCAGAAAAACAAGCATTCTAGTACAATGAGAACACTTGATTTAGACCACAAGGACAGTAAGTTACAGGAAGTCTGGTTATAAATAGAGATGAGCATTTAGGGCCTGCAATTTCATCTCTGCTAACCGTAAAATGCATGCTTTTAGAAAACCAATGCCAACTGCAATAATGTAGAACAGTTCACAAAGCTCGCGGGACTGCCGGGGATGTATAAGTAATCACTCAATGAACATACGGCCTTCAGCAAGTGGACGTGATTTATTTTTGATGAGTGTGACAGATAGTTAATTCTTCAGCACACACAGCTGATGCGGGAGAGCAGCAGCAGCCACGGAATAGATTCTGCAGTAATATCCAGAGGCCCAATCAATAACTGTGCGATATAAATCAAGTAATAACAACACTATCTGAGCCACAAGTGTATGCCCTGTCTGTCACTGACTTGTCAGTAGCTAAATCATTTAGATGTTGGTGGGTGAGGGTCGAGTTTAATACAGTCTGTGTACATGTATTTAAAGGGGTAGTTCAGTACATAAAAAGCGGCATTCATGGCCTGTTTATGGTGACAAATGGAGATTATGATTTGTTCATTCCAGTAACCTATCACTGTTTGGTACAAGGTTCAAATTGGACCAGTATAAAGCCTAAGGATGAAGTCTCACGCTGCTGCTAGTTTAAGTGCATGAATTAACATTAACTCATACCTGTTATCACCTGTTTCCTAAACCATTCTACCATTTCTACCCCTTCACCTCCACCACCAGTCAATCCTACCCTTAATACCAGTCGCGCCTGTCCTCTGCCACCCACTGTTCCTCCTGTCTAACACCAATCTCCTACACGACAACAGTGACCACACCTCAAAAAGTACTTCATTGGCTGTAATGCACTTTGGGATGTATGATGGTCGTGAAAGCTGCTATAGAAATTCATTCTTTTTTTCCCTCTTTCTCTTTCTCCTTGTTTCATAAGAACATAAGAAATAGGAGCAGGAGTAGGTCATACGGCCCCTCGAGCCTGCTCTGCTATTTAATACGATCATGGCTGATCTGATCATGGACTCGGGTCCACTTCCCTGCCCACTCCCCATAACCCCTTATCCCCTTATCGTTTAAGAAACTGTCTATCTCTGTCTTAAATTTATTCAATATCCCAGCTTCCACAGTTATCTGAGGCAGTGAATTCCACAGATTTTCAACCCTCTGAGGGAAGAAATTCCTCCTCATCTCTGTTTTAAATGGGCAGCCCCTTATTCTAAGATCGTGCCGCTAGTTCTAGTCTCCCCCATCACTGGAAACATCCTCTCTGCATCCAACTTGTCGAGCCCCCTCATAATCTTATACATTTCAATAAGATCACCTCTCATTCTTCTGAATTCCAATGAGTAGAGGCCCAACCTACTCAACCTTTCCTCATAAGTCAACCCCTCATCTCCGGAATTAACCTAGTGAACCTTCTGTGAACAGCCTCCAAAGCAAGTATATCCTTTCGTAAATATGGAAACCAAAACTACGCAGTATTCCAGGTGTGGCCTCACCAATACCCTATATAGCTGTAGCAAGACTTCTCTGCTTTTAGACTCCATCTCCTTTGCAATAAAGGCTAAGATCCCATTGGCCTTCCTATACCTGCATACTATCCTTGTGTTTCATGCACCAGGACCCCCAGGTCCCGCTGTACTGCGGCACTTTGCAATCTTTCTCCATTTAAATAATAACTTGCTCTTTGATTTTTTTTCTGCCAAAGTGCATAACCTTGCACTTTCCAACATTATACTCCATCTGCCAAATTTTTGCCCACTCACTTAGCCTGTCTATGTCCTTTTGCAGATTTTTTGTGTCCTCCTCACACATTGCTTTTCCTCTCATCTTTGTATCATCAGCAAACTTAGCTACGTTACACTCAGTCCCTTCTTCCAAGTCATTAATATAGATTGTAAATAGTTGGGATCCCAGCACTGATCCCTGCGGCACCCCACTGGTTACTGTTTGTCAACCTGAGAATGAACCATTTATCCCGACTCTCTGTTCTCTGTTAGTTAGCCAATCCTCTATCCATGCTAATATATTACCCCCAGCCCCGTGAACTTTTATCTTGTGCAGTAACCTCTTTCTTTCCTTCTCTCTCTCTTACTTTCTCTCTCTCTTTCTTTCCTTCTTTATCTCTCTTTTTCTCTTTCTTTCTTTCTCTCGCTTTCTCTCTCCTCCCGGCTAACACCGGTTGCTCCTCCCCTCAACCACCCACTGTTCTTCCCTATTACTACTAGTTGCTCCTCCCATATACCAACCACTGCTCATTTACTATGAGTCATTCCTGCCTTCTGCCATCTACTCCCCTCTACCAACCAGCACTGCTCCCCTTTACCAAATGCCTCTCCTCCCCTGAACCACTTGCATTTTTCAGCTGAGGGTCACTGAACAAGAGTGGGACCCCTGGCTACTTTTGCTCTCTCTAGCCTGATGTACTGAGCCCCGCTGGAGAGATTCCACATCGGCTCCCTGACTAAGACTAAGAATTTGTCAGGCTTCTGTCTGCTCTGTTTGGTTCGGTACATTTATCCACTGAACAATCAGGGCAGGGCTAGCTAAAATTATCCAGCAATTATGTCAAAACCCATCAAAGCAGATTTATCATTCGTACTCCTTTCTGTACAGGTGCAGTTGTACCTTTGTGACCTTGAGCAGAACTGAGCTGGTTGAGCACAGATTTGAACATGGCTTGTTTAAACAAACCTCAAAATTGTCGTGAGTTTGGATCTTGAATCTCTCTATTTTCAAGCTTATGAAGCAGGAGGGGATTTCTCAATAGGTTTCCGCCTTGGGTTCTGTGCGTGATGAGCACAAGAGTACCCTTGATTAAATCCGTGACATTAGGGAATTGAATGGCTTCTGGT
Organism: Pristiophorus japonicus; assembly: GCF_044704955.1. Lineage (NCBI taxonomy): Eukaryota > Metazoa > Chordata > Chondrichthyes > Pristiophoridae > Pristiophorus > Pristiophorus japonicus. The sequence goes on from NC_091985.1 coordinate 153,274,711, forward strand.
GCTGCAGAAATGAACTGCATGTGATCATTTCTGCTTCTTCACAAGTGTGTCCATCACTTTCAGAGATTATTGTGCGGTGCAGGCACCCAGCTCATAAGTTAAAATGATTAGAACTGTGAGCTCTACCTTAATCGCACTTGATCTCATTCTGCAAAGGCTTCAAGGCGTCTCGGTGCAGCTGGTCTAGCTCAGTAATAACTCCCTGCAGAAAACAATATCATCTTATTAGTGGGCACTCAGACATTCCCGGTTCTCCCAGATTTCATTGTCTGTGAGATAGATGTTTACAGCTCCTCACACTGCAATTATAGATCCATGCTGTAATAACAAGTTGTGCTGACTCCTGTGCTGCACCCAGACACATGGAACCTGATATTTACAGGGGGGCGGGCAGATTGCGGGGAGATTGTATGGCAGCACGGTGAAAAGCCGGCGAGGCCGAGGGATGAGGAGTTGCTGCCCAATTTGGTGGCAGGACCTCATTATAATTCCCTGGATCTGCTTCTCGGCTAGCTGCCGGAGAGATCGACAGGCCGGCCGGAGGCTGGGTGTGAAAACCAGTGGCTGGAGGCCACAGCCGGGAATCCTTGGGGATGTTCCCCAGCGAACTGGAGGGGGGATGAGGTAGGGATCGGGGCTTGGGGTGCGGGATGGGGCAGGTCACCGATTGTGGGAGGGGGGGAAGGAGAGGCCACGATCAGCAGAGGGGAGGCTGAAAGCTTCCTCGAGGGGCCGAGGAGAGCTCTTACCTTGTGGAGCCAGCAGCTCCCACCTCCCTTTCACTGCCGGGTTTCCCAAACACTGGGAATGTTAAGTCCTGACTCTAATGTGCTGACTTACACGAGACACATGCTGAAGTCAAGGTCACTCAGGACCTGCACCTTTAATTCCAGCTCTCCAGTGCTGCACTTGCCTGAGACCGGTATGGAGTGTCTCCTGCAAGTGCACCACTGGTGGTAAGGTATGCTTATTGTTACAGGTCATATCTAGTTGCAGTCATGTATAGCATGGTAAGATACAGTTATATACAGTAATATGAGATACATGACATCACCCTCTCCCAAGGTCTTATTGCCTTTATAGATTCAGTCTCTCATGTGGTCTGCACTCTTGCATGGAGCGTCTTAGTTGTGGTTCAGTTGTTTGCCTTGGTGCCTGTTTTTCGTTCGGTGTGATTGCTGGTATCTCGCCTGGGCTGTCTGTTGAGATTGCCCTTTCTTCAGGTTGTTCCACCTGTCTGTCCACCAGATGTGGTTTGAGTTCCACATTGTAGTCTGCCTCTGGTTCTTCAGTGTTATCAGTGAATCTACTTTTTACTTGGTCTACATGCCTCCGGCAGGTTTGGCCATTGTCCATTTGTACAACCAGTAGCCTGTTTCCCTCTTTGTCTGTTACTGTCCCTGCAAGTCATTTGGGACCCCGGCCATAGTTTAGCACAAACACTTTGTCCCCTATCTCATTCCATCTCCCCCTCGAATTTCGGTCATGGTACTCAGTTAGTTTTTGACGCTTAGCCTCAACAATTTCATGCATGTCTGGGAGGATTAACGAGAGCCTGGTCTTTAAGGTTTGTTTCATCAATAGTTGCGCGGGGGGAACCCCAGTCAACGAATGCGGACGAGACCTGTATGCCAGCAGCAGTCGCGACAGATGACTCTGCAGCGTGGGACCTTGGATTCTGAGCATGCCTTACTTAATGATCTGCACTGCTCACTCTGCCTGGCCATTGGAGGCCTATCTTAACGTGAAAGGTGCTATCTTAACGTGATTTATACCGTGGTCAACTATAAAATCGTGAAATTCTGCGCTGGTGAAGCACGGACCATTATCACTGACCAATATGTCAGGAATGCCGTGCATTGCAAATATGGTTCTAAGACTCTCCACAGTGGTGGAGGTGGTGCTCGAGTTTAAAATGGTGCACTCGATCCATTTTGAAAATGCATCAATGACTACGAGGAACATTTTGCCCATGAATGGGCCCGCATAGTCTACATGCACACGCGACCACAGTTTGGTGGGCCAGGGCCAGGGGCTTAGGGGGGCCTCCCTGGGGGCATTACTGAGTTGGGCACAAATGGTGCACCGCCGGACACAGAGCTCCAAGTCCGCGTCAATGCCAGGCCACCAGACATGAGATCTGGCTATGGCCTTCATAAGGACGATCCCCGGGTGCTCGCGATGGAGCTCCCGGACAAATGCCTCCCTGCCTCATAAGGGCATAGCTACTCGGCTGCCCCACATCAGGCAGTCTGCCTGTAGTGATAGTTCATGCATGCGCCTATGGAAGGGTTTGACCGCCTCGGGGCAGGCATCGCGAGCCTCTGCCCAGTCACCGGTTAAAACGCATCTTTTAACTAGAGATAACGTGGGGTCGCTGGTCGTCCAGGCTCTGATTTGGCGAGCCGTCATGGACGAACCTGTGGATTCAAAGGCATTGATTGCCATGACCATCTCACAGTCCTGTTCGTCGGACCCTTCTGTGGTCACCAGGGGTAGCCTGCTAAGCGCGTCGGCACAGTTGTCTGTGCCTGGTCTGTGCCTTATCATGTAGTCGTACGCCGCCAGCATGAGTGCCCACTGCTGAATGCGCGCCGAGGCGTTGGCACTCGGATAGTAAGGACGTGAGGGGTTTGTGGTACACAAACTTGACCCCGAAAAGGTATTGGTGCATCTTTTTGACACCGTACACGCACGCGAGCGTCTCCTTCTCAACCATACCGTACCCGCGCTCCGCCCGCGAAAGTGACCTGGAGGCATAAGTGGATAGAGGTGTACCGATGGATGTGGTGTATTTAGATTTCCAAAAGGCATTCAATAAGGTGCCACACAAAAGGTTACTGCAGAAGATAGAGGTATGCGGAGTCAGAGGAAATGTATTAGCATGGATAGAGAATTGGCTGGCGATCAGAAAGCAGAGAGTCGGGATAAATGGGTCCTTTTCCGGTTGGAAATCGGTGGTTAGTGGTGTGCCACAGGGATCGGTGCTGGGACCACAACTGTTTACAATATACATAGATGACCAGGAAGAGGGGGCAGAGTGTAGTGTAACAAAATTTGCAGATGACACAAAGATTAGTGGGAAAGCGGGTTGTGTAGAGGACACAGAGAGGCTGCAAGGAGATTTAGATAGGTTAAGTGAATGGGCTAAGGTTTGGCAGATGGAATACAATGTCGGAAAGTGTGAGGTCATCCACCTTGGGAAAAAAAACAGTAAAAGGGAATATTATTTGAATGGGGAGAAATTACAACATGCTGAGGTGCAGAGGGACCTGGGGGTCCTTGTGCATGAAACCCAAAAAGTTAGTTTGCAGGTGCAGCAGGTAATCAGGAAGGCGAATGGAATGTTGGCCTTCATTGTGAGAGGGATGGAGTACAAAAGCAGGGAGGTCTTGCTGCAACTGTATAGGGTATTGGTGAGGCCGCACCTGGAGTACTGCGTGCAGTTTTGGTCACCTTACTTAAGGAAGGATATACTAGCTTTGGAGTGGGTACAGAGGCGATTCACTAGGCTGATTCCGGAGATGAGGGGGTTACCTTATGATGATAGATTGAGTAGACTGGGTCTTTACTTGTTGGAGTTCAGAAGGATGAGGGGTGATCTTATAGAAACATTTAAAATAATGAAAGGGATAGACAAGATAGAGGCGGAGAGGTTGTTTCCACTGGTAGGGGAGACTAGAACTAGGGGGCACAGCCTCAAAATACGGGGGAGCCAATTTAAAACCGAGTTGAGAAGGAATTTCTTCTCCCAGAGGGTTGTGAATCTGTGGAATTCTCTGCCCAAGGAAGCAGTTGAGGCTAGCTCATTGAATGTATTCAAGTCACAGATAAATAGATTTTTAACCAATAAGGAAATTAAGGGTTACGGGGAGCGGGCGGGTAAGTGGAGCTGAGTCCACGGCCAGATCAGCCATGATCTTATTGAATGGCGGAGCAGGCTCGAGGGGCTAGATGGCCTACTCCTGTTCCTAATTCTTATGTTCTTATGTTCTTATAAGCAACGGGCTGAAATTTACCCGCATCATTGACGTGTTGTAAAACGCACCCGACCCCGTACGCTGACACACCACACGTAAGGACTAACTTTTTACCTGGGTCAAAAAAGGCTAAAACACTCTTGGAACATAGAAGGTTGCGTGCCTTATTGAAGGCGCGTTCTTGGGCGTCCCCCCAAAACCAATTGCACCCCTTTCTGAGTAGCACGTGGAGAGGCTCCAGCAGCATGCTCAAGTTCTGTATAAAGTTCCGAAAGTAATTGAGTATCACGAGAAAGGCGCGCAGTTCCAAGACATTCCGGGGCCTGGGTGCCAGGCGAATCACTTCGGTTTTGGATTCGGTTGTGCGGATTCCATCAGCGGCAATCCTTCTGCCCAAAAATTCAACCTCAGGCACGTATAACAGACACTTGGATTTCTTAACTCTTAGGCCTACCCAATCCAATCGACTTAGTACTTCCTCAAGATTGTGGAGATGAGAGTCGGTGTCCCTGCTCGTGATGAGTATGTCATCTTGAAACACAACCGTCCCCGGGATGGACTTGAGCAGACTCTTTATGTTGCGCTGGAATATAGCAGCTGCCGACCTGATGCCAAATGGGCATCGACTGTACACAAAAAGGCTTCGATGTGTGTTGATGGTGGTGAGTAGCTTAGACTCTTTGGTCAGTTCTTGCGTCATATATGCAGATGTGGGGTCAAGTTTCGAGAAAAGTTTTCCTCCAGCCAACGTGGCAAATAGGTCCTCCGCTCTGGGCAGCGGGTATTGGTCCTGTCGGGAGACTCTGTTTATGGTAGACTTGTAATCCCCACAGATTCGCACGGATCCATCAGGCTTCATGACGGGGACGATGGGGCTTGCCCAGTCACTGAATTCCACGGGAGAAATTATGCCTTGCCGCAGAAGCCGGTCCAGTTTGTTTTCAATCTTTTCCCTCATCACATAAGGCACAGCTCTAGCCTTGTGATGGACCAGTCTGGCATTCTGTGTGATGTAGATTCTAACTTTAGCCCCTTTAAAGGTGCCCACACCTGGCTGAAAGAGATGTTCAAAACAGCTTAGAACTGTTGAGCAGGAGGTCTATTCCTCTGACATGGCGTGAACATCATCCCATTTCCAATTAAGTTCTGCTAGCCAGCTTCTCCCCAACAGGGCTGGGAGATCCCCGGGAACAATTCACACGGAAAGTCGGTGCACCGTCCCTTTGTGTGTGACCGAGAGCATGGCGCTGCCAAGGACTGGGATGATTTCTTTAGTATAGATCCTTAGTTTGGTGTCGATCTTTGTGAGTTTTGGTCTGTTGCTTTTGTGCGGCCACAGCTGTTCAAATTGTTGAACGCTCTTGAGGGATTGACTGGCCCCCATGTCCAGGTCCATGTTGATGGGTATCCCGTTGAGTAGAACCCTCATCATAATTGGAGGCATCTTGGTGTAAGAACAGTGGACATTGATTGTGTTAACCCGCTGTACCTCGGCCTCCCGTGCACTGTTCCAACCGTCTTCTGGTCCGCTTTCCGACACTTCCGATTCGTATACCAGCCGAGCTGCTGTTTTTCTGCACATACGAGCCAGGTGCCCTGTGTAGTTGCAGTTTCTGCAAATGGCATGCTGAAATCGACACACCCTGGTTGAGTGCCTTCCCCCACATATCCAACACAGACCGTTTCCATTATTTCCGAAGGATGAGCTGCGTCTGGCTGATCTCCCTTGAGCTTCTCTCAATCTGTTGTTGATTGCTCGCATTGTGGGTTGATGAGGTGTGATCGGCCGTTCATGTGGCCCTTGATTTTGATGGCTTCTGGTGCCACTGTCTGCTGTTGAAGGCCTGCTCTCCTGCCTTTGTCTGTGTGTGGGGGGAGTGGTTTGTTTCACAATGTGAACCTCTTGTTCCAATGCCTCGTTGGTTGTCATACCCGAAGTATAGATCAGTCTTGTTTTTTCTTCGCCTGCCAAGAACGTTTGTGCGACCAGTGCTGCTGCCTCGAAAGTCAAGTTGTTAGTCTCTGTAAGCTTTCGAAATATGCCTGCGTGGCCTATTCCTTCAATAAAAAAGTCTCTCAGTACTTCTCTCCTTAGTTCATCGGGGAACTCACATGAACTAGCCAGCCTCCGAAGTTCTGCCACGAAGTCGGGTATGCTTTGGCCCACACAGCGTCTGTAGTTGTATAACCTGTGTCTGGCCATGTGTAGGCTGTTCGCTGGCTTTAGGTGGTCTCTCACCAGTGTGCTCAACTCCTCAAATGACTTGCTTGCTGGTTTTTCGGGTGCCAGCAGGTCTTTCATTAAAGCGTATGTTTTCGAGCCACAGCTGGTCAAGAGATGGGCTCTTCTCTTGTCTGCCTTATCGTCGCCCAGTCAGTCTTTGCTGGAGCCTTTCTATAAAGTCATTCCAATTGTCTCCAGCATTGTATTTCTCATCTGAGCTGTTGGTAGCCATTCTGTGGATTCTGTGATCCTGTAACTCGTCGCCACTGTTAAGTCCTGACTCTAATGTACTGACTTACATGAGACACATGCTGAAGTCAAGGTCACTCAGGAACTGCACCTTTAATTCCAGCTCTCCAGTGCTGCACTTGCCTGAGACCTCCCTTTATATACCTCAGTGGGACAGGTATGGAGTGTCTCCTGCAAGTGCACCCCTGGTGGTAAGGTATGCTTATTGTTACAGGTCATATCCAGTTACAGTCATGTATAGCATGGTAAGGTATAGTTATATACAGTAACGTGAGATGCATGACAGGGAACCCCTCACCCCCGCGGCAACTATTACATTTAACGTCAAGACTGGTTTAAATATCGAAGTGTCCTGCCTCTCGATGGGTGGATACTTGCACGATACGTAAGTCACCGTGGTAAAAATGGCAACTGGTACGTACAATGCGGCTGGGGACGTGAACCCCGTCTTTTTCACTTTTAACACCAACTACACCCCTCACCCTGCCGCCTGCCGATCCTCTCCCAAACTTGGTGGGGAGTGTAATGTATTTGCTTCATGGGTTCTTTGCTTAAAATTTCATAGCAACACATTAGCTGTAAGAACTAACTGGTTTATTAGCGAAGGTTTAACAATCAAACTGAACATTACCAGTTCCTACATTAGGCTCACAACAGCCCACCTCATCATGGGGAGCCTGAGGTCAATTCACTGGGGTTTTAGTGAGTCTTGTGAACATCACGTGACTGACTAAGTCACTCAGTGCAACAGCTCCACAACTATTTTGAGTAGAAACTTTAAATCAAGTGCCTGGAATAACTCCACAATTATTTTTGTGAGTCTATAAATCAAGTGCCCCCTTGTTAACGGGAGGCACTATAACTGGCAAATTAAACAAATTAAACTTTAAACTTTAATGATCAAATTAAGATTTGGTTGCCAGGGGTGATGATGCACTCCAGTCCCTCTGGTGCCCACCTCTCGAGCAACAGCTCCACAAGCCTGCTCACAGGTGCATACACTACCAGGGGCGGGGGCGCGGGTGTTAATATTGAGGTCATGTAATAGATTGGGTGCGAATGGGGACCTTGTACAGGCTACCGAATTGTAGGGTGATCTGGGATACAGTTTTATTTTAAGTACTCTCAATGGGAAAGAAAGAACTGAATGTAAAATGTCTACATAAGAACATAAGAAATAGGAGCAGGAGTAGGCCATATGGTCCCTCGAGTCTGCTCCGCCATTTAATACGCTCATGGCTGGTTTGATCATGGACTCAGGTCCACTTCCCTGCTACTCCCCATAACCCCTTATCCCCTTATCGAATAAGAACTATTTCTGTCTTAAATTTATTCAATGTCACAGCTTCCACAGCTCTCTGAGGCAGCGAATTCCACAGATTTACAACCCTCTGAGAGAAGAAATTTCTCCTTGTCTCTGTTTTAAATGGGCGTCCCCTTATTCTAAGATTATGCCCTCTAGTTCTAGTCTCCCCTATCAGTGGAAAAATCCTCTCTGCATTCATCTTGTCAAGCCTCCTCATAATCTTATACGTTTCGATAAGATCACCTCTCATTCTTCTGAATTCCAATGAGTAGAGGCCCAACCTACTCAACCTTTCCTCATAAGTCAACCCCCTCATCTCCGGAATCAACCCAGTGAACCTTCTCTGAACTGTCTCCAAAGCAAGTATATCCTTTCGTAAATATGGAAACCAAAACTGCACGTGGTATTCCAGGTGTGGCCTCATCAATATCCTGTATAACTATAGTAAGACTGCCCTGCTTTTATACTCCATCCCTTTTGCAATAAAGGCCAAGATTTCATTGGCCTTCCTGATCACTTACTGTACCTGCATACTAACCTTTTGTGTTTCATGCACAAGTACCTCCAGGTCCTGCTGCACTGCAGCACTGTGCAATTTTTCTCCATTTAAATAATAACTTGCTCTTTGATTTTTTTCTGCCAAAGTGCATGGCCTCACACTTTTCAACATTATACTCCATCTGCCAAATTTTTGCCCACTCACTTAGCTTGTCTATGTCCTTTTGCAGATTTTTTATGTCCTCCTCACACATTGCTTTTCCTCCCATATTTGTATCGTCAGCAAACCTGGCTACATTACACTCGGTCCCTTCTTCCAAGTCGTTAATATAGATTGTAAATAATTGGGGTCCCAGCACTGATCCCTGTGGCACCCCACAGATTACTGATTGCCAACCCGAGAATAAACCATTTATCCCGACTCTCTGCTTTCTATTAGTTAGCCAATCCTCTATCCATGATAATATATTACCCCCCAATCCCGTGAATTTTTATCTTGTGCAGTAACCTTTTATGTGGCACCTTGTTAAATGTTTTCTGGAAGTCCAAATACACCACATCCACTGGTTCCCCTTTATCCACCCTGTTCGTTACATCCTCAAAGAATTCCAACAAATTTGTCAAACATGACTTCCCCTTCATAAATCCATGCTGACTCTGCCTGACCGAATTATGCTTTTCCAAATATCCTGCTACTGCTTCTTTAATAATGGACTCCAACACTTTCCCAACCACAGATGTTAGGCTAACTGGTCTATCGTTTCCTGCTTTTTGTCTGCCTCCTTTTTTAAATAGGGACGTTACATTTGCAATTTTCCAATTTGCTGGGACCTCCCCAGAATCCAGGGAATTTTGGTAAATTACAACCAATGCATCCACTATCACTGCCGCTACTTCTCTTAAGACCCTAGGATGCAAACCATCATGTCCAGGGGATTTATCCGCCTTTAATCCCATTATCTTACTGAGTACCACCTCCTTAGTGATTGTGATTGTGTTAAGTTCCTCACCCCCTATAGCCCCTTGACTATCCACTGTTGGGATATTGTTTGTGTCCTCTACTGTAAAGACTGATACAAAATATTTGTTCAGAGTTTCTGCCATTTCCATGTTCCCCATCACTAATTCCCCAGTCTCGTCCTCTAAGGGACCAACATTTACTTTAGCCACTCTTGTCCTTTTTATATACCTATAGAAACTCTTGCTATCTGTTTTTATATTTTGTGGCAGTTTACTTTTATAGTCTATCTTCCATTTCTTAATCATTTTTTTTGTCATTCTTTGCTGGCTTTTAAAAGCTTCCCAGTCTTCTGTCCTCCCACTAGTTTTGGTCACTTTGTAAGCCCTTGTTTTTAATTGGATACCGTCCTTTATTTCTTTAGTTAGCCACGGATGGCTATCTTTTCTCTTACACCCTTTTCTCCTCACTGGAATATATTTTTCTTGAGAGTTGTGAAATATCTCCTTAATTGTATGCCACTGTTCATCAACTGTCCTACACTTTAATGTATTTTCCCAGTCCACTTTAGCCAACTCTGCCCTCATACCTTCATAGTTTCCTTTATTTAAGCTTAGTACGCTGGTTTGAGATCCAACTTTCTCACTCTCCATCTGAATTTGAAATTCAATCATACTATGATCACTCATTCCAAGGGATCCTTTACTAAGAGATTGTTTATTAACCCTGTCTCATTACACAGGACCAGATCCAAGATAGCCTGCCCCCTGGTTGGTTCCGTTACATACTGCTCAAGGAACCTATACCTTATGCACTCTATGAACTCTTCCTCAAGGCTACCCTGACCAATTTGATTTGTCCAATCAATATCTATTCCCTCAACTTCCTTCTATGATAATGGTTACTAGTTGTGGCCCTTTTTCAAAGACTGACTCTTGCTGCTTGCTCACAGTTTCTGTGAGTATTGTCAGCATCAACCCTGGGGCATTGCAACAGGTGTCTCATTGTTTTCATTTATTAGTTTGTGATTTCACTTTTACATCGGGCTCTTTACTGTGCAATTATGATGTTGTAAAAGAAATGTGAAGACCTTATGCTACCTTGGCTATAAATAGTACTAGGTACGTGAGCATTCTTGTTTAGTCAATGAACTGCAGTTCACAGCATGGTTACTATTCCAATGCTAATGGTTAATTCATATACTGAGAGGTGCGTTGTGGATTATACTCATGTGAGGCATAAGTACCTGATGCAAGTCAATATAGGAAATGCAGACAGACATGAATCACTAGATGTTTACACAACCCGATACCTCTCAATGTGGCAGAATGTCGGTCAATTGGTTATGCCTTTGTAATAAAGGGAAGTAGTTCATTCATATCTAATATGTAACCAAACACTAATGAATACTTAAGTTGAATTTTAGCCCTGAAGTAAAGCAGATTTCAAAATTGTCCATTTTCTCTTTAGCAAAACCTTGAAACAATTATTCTTGTTCACTATTAATTTTGTTTAAAATAGTCTCCTTATGTTTCATTGTATTTCTATCCTTTCCTTTAAGATTCCCTGTCACTGTTTGCTATCTGAGGGCTGTAGTAATACCCGCCCTCCTGTATAGCTCAGAGACATGGACCATGTACAGTAGACACCTCAAGTCGCTGGAGAAATACAACCAACGATGTCTCCGCAAGATCCTGCAACTCCCCTGGAAGGACAGATGCACCAACATTAGCATTCTCAACCAGCATTGAAGCATTGGCTACACTTGATCAGTTCCGCTGGGCAGGGCACATCGTTCGCATGCCAGACTCGAGACTCCCAAAGCAAGTGCTCTACTCGGAACTCCTACACGGCAAGCGAACTCCAGGTGGGCAGAGGAAACGTTACAAGGACACCCTGATAAAGTGCAACATCTCCACTGACACCTGGGAGTCCCTTGCCAAAGACCGCCCTAAGTGGAGGAAGTGCATCCGGGAGGGCGCTGAGCACCTCGAGACTCGTCGCCGCGAGCATGCAGAAATCAAGCACAGGCAGAGGAAAGAGCGTGCGGCAAACCAGTCCCACTCACCCCTTCCCTCGACAACTAATTGTCCCACCTGTTACAGGGACTGTGGTTCTCGTATTGGACTGTTCAGCCACCTAAGGGCTCATTTTTAGAGTGGAAGCAAGTCTTCCTCGATTCTGAGGGACTGTTTAGAGAAAGAAAGAAAGAAAGACTTGCGTTTTAGCCTTTCATGACCACTGGACACGCGCTTTACAGCCAATTAAGTACTTTTGAAGTGTAGTAATGTGGAAAATTTGTGCCCAACAAACTCCCACAAACAGCAATGTGATAATGACCAGATAATCTGTTTTTGTTATGTTGATTGAGGGAGAAATATTGGCCAGGGCACCGGGTATTTCACCCCTGCTCTTCTTCGAAATAGTGTCACGGGATCTTTTTCGTCTCATCTGCATCTCTGACAGTGCAGCGCTCCCTCAGCACTGCACTGGAGTGTCAGCCTAGATTTATCTGCTCAAGTCCCTGGAGTGTGATTTGAACTCACAACCTTCTGACTCAGAGGTGAGAGAGTGTGCTACCCACTGAGCCACAGCTGACACTAGAGAGCAAGCTGATAACCTGCTCTCTGCCAAAGGTACTATTTAGCCAGCTGTTGGTAGGAAAGAGTAACTGGGGCAGTCGCTCGCACCTTAACTGTATTAGACATCTCCCTTAGGCTGATGGATCTTACCCTGTGGGGAAAGGCAGGAGAAAACTTGTACACATTATTTCAAAACCTGCTGTTTCTACATGTTCCTTTCTGGTGATTTATAATGTCCAGTATCATAAATATTAACAGAGAATTGTTTGGATCCAAGAACTTTCTGCAATATACAGCATTGTATGAATAAATAAAACTATTGTAATCTTAAACTTTGAGTCAGAAATTTTACTGCCGACTTTTCTAAGGATTAAACCTTATCCTTTTGGACCTTGCACGATGGTGTTCTTTATCAGGCATTATTTGCTTTCATAATGTAATCCATCTAATGTTCTATGTTTTCATAATTATTCTGAGATCATCCATATGGTTGCCAGGGCACTGACTCTTGGTGGCATCTGGAAATCGGATAATACGGTGAAGCTGAATGTACCATCAATGGTCCTGGGGTACTCATACACACACAGTACCAGGCTTGTTTCCTACGTTACAACAGTGACTACACTTCAAAAATGACCTCATTGGCTGTAAAAAGAAAGACATGCATTTATATAGCGCCTTTCACGACCGCCGGCCGTCTCAAAGCGTTTACAGCCAATGAAGTACTTTTGGAGTGTAGCCACTGTTGTAATGTAGGAAACGCAGTAGGCAATTTGCACACAGCGAGCTCCCACAAACAGCAATGTGATAATAACCAGATAATCTGTTTTTATTTGTTATGTTGATTAAGGGATAAATATTGACCAGGACACCGGGGATAACTCCCCTGCTCTTCTTCGAAATAGTGCCATGGGATCTTTTACGTCCACTTGAGAGCAGGCGGGGCCTCGGTTTAAGGTCTCCTCCGAAAGATGGCACCTCCGACAGTGCAACGCTCCCTCAGCACTGCACTGGGAGTGTCAGACTAGATTTTTTCATGCTCAAGTTTCTGGAGTGGGACTTGAACCCACAACCTTCTGACTCAGGCTGCTGCCGCGGCACCCCACTCCCTGGTGGTCCAGGAATGGCCCCGTTTCCCACCCGCAGCTTGGCCCTCCCCTTTAATGAAGGGATGGGCCCTGTCTTCTGCCCCGCTCGCGCCCCACTGAGCAAGTGCAGCGCGATATTTGCACTCCACTTGCTCCCGGGGGGGGCGGTAACCCGAATATAGGTTGCGGGGTGGGATTTCTGCACCTGGTGTAGGAACTCCCGCCTCGCGGCTGTTACCATCCCCAAATGGGGCTGCTACGCAATTTCGCCCCCCCACCAATAGAGTTTATTCCTAAAAAAAACACGATCGGATACAATCTTTGCACCACGCTGACCTCTGAGGTAAACCTACTCCCCCACCAGCTCTCACCGCACCCTTGGCTTCTCCTCCGAGATTTTTTCCCTCTTATGTTAAAGGACCTGTCAGTCACTATTGGCTGAAACAGCTGCCTCCTTATAGGATGAAACCTAACCCGCATTTCCCACCTGTGCTGCCTGCAGCAGCCAATCCCAGGAGAGCATCGCCCTGATAAACGAATGCTGCCAAAGGTGGGCAGAAGAAACATACCCAGGACACCCTCAAAGCCTTCTTAATAAGGTGCAACATCCCGACTGACACCTGGGAGTCCCTAGCCAAAGACTGCCGTGAGTGGAGGAATTGCATCCGGGAGGGCGCTAAGCACCACAGGTCTCATCGCCGAGAGCATACAGAAATCAAGCGCAGGCAGCAGAAAGAGCATGCGGCAAACCAGTCCCACCCACCCTTTCCCTCAACGACTATCTGTCATAAGAACATAAGAACATAAGAACATAAGAATTAGGAACAGGAGTAGGCCATCTAGCCCCTCGAGCCTGCTCCGCCATTCAATAAGATCATGGCTGATCTGGCCGTGGACTCAGCTCCACTTACCCGCCCTCTCCCCGTAACCCTTAATTCCCTTATTGGTTAAAAATCTATCTCTCTGTGACTTGAACACATTCAATGAGCTAGCCTCAACTGCTTCCTTGGGCAGAGAATTCCACAGATTCACAACCCTCTGGGAGAAGAAATTCCTTCTCAACTCGGTTTTAAATTGGCTCCCCGTATTTTGAGGCTGTGCCCCCTAGTTCTAGACTCCCCGACCAGTGGAAACAACCTCTCTGCCTCTATCTTGTCTATCCCTTTCATTATTTTAAATGTTTCTATAAGATCACCCCTCATCCTTCTGAACTCCAATGAGTAAAGACCCAGTCTACTCAATCTATCATCATAAGGTAACCCCCTCATTTCCGGAATCAGCCTAGTGAATCATCTCTGTACCCCTTCCAAAACTAGTATATCCTTCCTTAAGTAAGGTGACCAAAACTGCATGCAGTACTCCAGGTGTGGCCTTACCAATACCCTATACAGTTGCAGCAGGACCTCCTTGCTTTTGTACTCCATCCCTCTCGCAATGAAGGCCAACATTCCATTCGCCTTCCTGATTACCTGCTGCACCTGCAAACTAACCTTTTGGGATTCATGCACAAGAACCCCCAGGTCCCTCTGCACCTCAGCATGTTGTAATTTTTCCCCATTCAAATAATATTCCCTTTTACTGTTTTTTTTCCCAAGGTGGATGACCTCACACTTTCCAACATTGTATTCCATCTGCCAAACCTTAGCCCATTCGCTTAACCTATCCAAATCTCCTTGCAGCCTCTCTGAGTCCTCTACACAACCCGCTTTCCCACTAATCTTAGTGTCATCTGCAAATTTTGTTGCACTACACTCTGTCCCCTCTTCCAGGTCATCTATGTATATTGTAAACAGTTGTGGTCCCAGCACGAACCACCGATTTCCAACCGGAAAAGGACCCATTTATCCCAACTCTCTGCTTTCTGTTCGCCAGCCAATTCTCTATCCATGCTAATACATTTCCTCTGACTCAGCGTGCCTTTATCTTCTGCAGTAACCTTTTGTGTGGCACCTTATCGAATGCCTTTTGGAAATCTAAATACACCACATCCATCGGTACACCTCTATCCACCATGCTCGTTATATCCTCAAAGAATTCCAGTAAATTAGTTAAACATGATTTCCCTTTCATGAATCCATGCTGCGTCTGCTTGATTGCACTATTCCTATCCAGATGTCCCACTATTTCTTCCTTAATGATAGTTTCAAGCATTTTCCCCACTACAAATGTTAAATTAACCGGCCTATAGTTACCTACCTTTTGCCTGCCCCCTTTTTTAAACAGAGGCGTTACATTAGCTGTTTTCCAATCCGCTGGTACCTCCCCAGAGTCCAGAGAATTTTGGTAGATTATAACGAATGCATCGGCTATAACTTCCGCCATCTCTTTTAATACCCTGGAATGCATTTCATCAGGACCAGGGGACTTCTCTACCTTGAGTCCCATTAGCCTGTCCAGCACTACCCCCCTAGTGATAGTGATTGTCTCAAGGTCCTCCCTTCCCACATTCCTGTGGTCTGCAATTTTTGGCATGGTTTTTGTGTCTTCCACTGTGAACACCGAAGCAAAATAATTGTTTCAGGTCTCAGCTATTTCCACATTTCCCATTATTAAATCCCCCTTCTCATCTTCTAAGGGACGAACATTTACTTTAGTCACTCTTTTCCGTTTTATATATGTGTAAAAGCTTTTACTGTCTGTTTTTATGTTTTGCGCAAGTTTACTTTCGTAATCTATCTTCCCTTTCTTTATTGCTTTTTTAGTCATTCTTTGCTGTTGCTTAAAATTTTCCCAATCCTCTAGTTTCCCACTAACCTTGGCCCCCTTATACGCATTGGTCTTTGATTTGATACTCTCCTTTATTTTCTTGGTTATCCATGGCTGGTTATCCCTTCTCTTGCCGCCCTTCTTTTTCACTGGAATATATTTTTGTTGTGCACTATGAAAGAGCTCCTTAAAAGTCCTCCACTGTTCCTCAATTGTGCCACCGTTTAGTCTTTGTTTCCAGTCTACTTTAGCCAACTCTGCCCTCATCCCACTGTAGTCCCCTTTCTTTAAGCATAGTATGCTCATTTCTGACACAACTTCCTCAACCTCAATCTGTATTACAAATTCAACCATACTGTGATCACTCATTCCGAGAGGATCTTTTACTAGGAGATCGTTTATTTTTCCTGTCTCATTACACACGACCAGATCTAAGATGGCTTGCTCCCTTGTAGGTTCTGTTACATACTGTTCTAAGAAACAATCCCGTATGCATTCTATGAATTCCTCCTCCAGGCTACCCCGTGCGATTTGATTTGACCAATCGATATGTAGGTTAAAATCCCCCATGACTACTGCCTTTTTCACATGCCTCCATTATTCCCTTGATTATTGCCCGCTCCACTGTGAAGTTATTATTTGGGGGCCTATAAACTACACCGACCAGTGACTTTTTCCCCTTACTATCTCGAATCTCCACCCACAATGATTCAACATTTTGTTCATTGGAGCCAATATCATCCCTCACAACTGCCCTGATATCATCCTTTATTAACAGAGCTACCCCACCTCCTTTCCCTTCTTGTCTATCTTTCTGAATCGTCAGATACCCCTGTATGTTTAATTCCCAGTCTTGGCCACCCTGCAACCACGTTTCTGTAATGGCCACCAGATCATACCCA
The DNA here is from genome assembly GCF_044704955.1 of Pristiophorus japonicus. Taxonomy (NCBI): domain Eukaryota; kingdom Metazoa; phylum Chordata; class Chondrichthyes; family Pristiophoridae; genus Pristiophorus; species Pristiophorus japonicus. Next base: position 153,291,204 of record NC_091985.1, read on the forward strand.
TTTGTAATGATTTGTGCCGTCAACTCATTTACTTTATTTCGAATGCTGCGTGCATTTAGGTAGAGTGTTTTCATCCTAGTTTTTAAACCATGATTTTTAGTTTTGACCCCTCCTGCAGCCCCTTTATATTCAGTGGCCCTTTTTGTTTCTTGTCTTGGGTTTCTCTGCCCTCCACTTTTACTCATCTCCTTTTTGTTTTTTGCTTTTGTCTCCTTTTTGTTTCCCTCTGTCTCCCTGCATTGGTTCCCATCCCCCTGCCATATTAGTTTAACTCCTCACCAACAGCACTAGCAAACACTCCCCGTAGGACATTGGTTCCGCTCCTGCCCAAGTGCAGACCGTCCAGTTTGTACTGGTCCCACCTCCCCCAGAACCTGTTCCAATGCCCCACGAATTTGAATCCCTCCCTGCTGCACCACTGCTCAAGCCACATATTCATCTGTGCTATCCTGCGATTCCTACTCTGACTAGCATGTGGCACTGCTAGCAATCCCGAGATTACTACTTTTGAGGTCCTACTTTTTAATTTAGCTCCTAGCTTCTTAAATTCGTCTCATAGGACCTCATCCCTTTTTTTACCTATGTCGTTGGTACCAATGTGCACCACGACAACTGGCTGTTCTCCCTTCCTTTTTAGAATGTCCTGCACCCGCTCGGAGACATCCTTGACCCTTGCTCCAGGGAGGCAACATACCATCCTGGAGTCTCGGTTGCCGCCGCAGAAACGCCTATCTATTCCCTTTGTGGTTGAATCTCCTTTCACTATCGCTCTTCCACTCTTTTTCCTGCCCTCCTGGGCAACAGAGCCAGCTACGGTGCCATGAACTTGGCTGCTGCTGCCCTCCCCTGATGAGTCATCCCCTTCAACAGTACTCAAAGCAGTGTATCTGTTTTGCAGGGGGATGACCACAGGGGACCCCTGCACTACCTTCCTTGCACTGCTCTTCCTGCTGGTCTTCTATTCCCTAGCTGGCTGTGGACCCTTCTCCTGTGGTAAGACCAACTCGCTCCACGTGCTACTCATGTCATTCTCAGCATCGTGGATGCTCCAGAGTGAATCCACCCTCAGCTCCAATTCCACAACGCGGTCCGTCAGGAGCTGGAGGCGGATACACTTCCCACACATGTAGTCGTCAGGGACACCGGAAGTGTTCCTGTGTTCCCACATGGTACAGGAGGAGCATAACACGTGACCAAGCTCTCCCGCCATGCCTTAACCCTTAGATACACTTAAATTGGCAACAACAATGTTACAGTTTACTTACTGATATAAAAAATAAAAAGAAAAGCTACTCACCAATCACCAGCCAATCACTTACCCCCTTGTCTGTGATATCACCTTTTGATTCCTTTCTACTTCTTTTTTGCCTTCTCTCCCCGCTGTAGCTGCACAAGTACGCCTTTATAGGCTGCTCCGATGCTGCTCCCGCCTCTCATCAACTGCCGCTGCCTGTGGAACACCCGCTGGGCCTTTATAGGCCGCTCCAACACTGCTCCCGCCTCTCATCAACTGCCGCTGCCTGTGGAACACCCGCTGGGCCTTTATAGGCCGCTCCAATGCTGCTCCCACCTCTCATCAACTGCTGCTGCCTGTGGATCACCCGCTGGGCCTTTATAGGCCGCTCCGATGCTGCTCCCGCCTCTCATCAACTGCCGCTGCCTGTGGAACACCCGCTGGGCCTTTATAGGCCGCTCCAACACTGCTCCCGCCTCTCATCAACTGCCGCTGCCTGTGGAACACCCGCTGGGCCTTTATAGGCCGCTCCAACACTGCTCCCGCCTCTCATCAACTGCCGCTGCCTGTGGAACACCCGCTGGGCCTTTATAGGCCGCTCCAACACTGCTCCCGCCTCTCATCAACTGCCGCTGCCTGTGGAACACCCGCTGGGCCTTTATAGGCCGCTCCAACACTGCTCCCGCCTCTCGCCAACTACCGCTGCCCCTTTTAATGGCTGCTCCGATGCTGCTCCCGCCTCTCGCCAACTGCCGCTGCCTGTGGAACACCCGCTGGGCCTTTAATAGGCCGCTCCGACGCTGCTCCCGCCTCTCGCCAACTGCCGCTGCCTGTGGAACACCCGCTGGGCCTTTATAGGCCGCTCCGACACTGCTCCCGCCTCTCGCCAACTGCCGCTGCCTGTGGAACACCCGCTGGGCCTTTTATAGGCCGCTCCGACGCTGCTCCCGCCTCTCGCCAACTGCCGCTGCCTGTGGAACACCCGCTGGGCCTTTATAGGCCGCTCCGACACTGCTCCCGCCTCTCACCAACTGCCGCTGCCTGTGGAACACCCACCTGTGACAGGGACTGTGGTTCTCGTATTGGAATGTTCAGCCATCTAAGGATTCATTTTAAGAGTGGAAGCAAGTCTTCCTCGATTCCGAGGGACTGCTATGATGATGATGATGATTGACTAGAAGATGTGCGGCATGGTGAAGATTGAGGTTTCGGCCGACCAATGAGTTTCCTGAACCAGTGATTCTTCCCAGGTTGTTGTTTGATCGGGGTCATATTACCTCATCCGGGGACTGTCCCCGGAAAACGGAGACGAATGTTCAGCCTACCCAAGGGGTTGCTCAGGAGTATTATAAAACAAAATTTGACACCAAGCCACTAAGAGAGATACTAGGGCAGGTGATCAAAAGCTTGGTCAAAGAGGTAGGTCTTAAAGTAGGAAAGAGACGTAGAGAGGCGGAGAGGTTTAGGCAGGGAATTCCAGAGCTTGGATCCTTGGCAACAGAAGGCTCGGCCACCAATGTGGAGCGATTATAATCAGGGATGCTCAGGAGGGCAGAATTAGAGGAGCGCAGACATCTCGGAGGGTTGTGGGGCTGGAGGAGATTACAGAGATAGGGAGGGGCGAGGCCATGGAGGGATTCGAAAACAAGGATGAGAATTTTAAAATCGAAGCGTTGTTTAACAAGGAACCAATGTAGGTCAGCGAGCACAGGGATGATGGGTGAACAGGACTTGGCGCGAGTTAGGACACGGGCTGCTGAGTTTTGGATGACCTCAAATTTATGTAGGATCGAATGTGGGAGACCAACCAGGAGTGCGTTGGAATTGTCAAGTCTAGAGGTAACAAAGGCATGGATGAAGGCTTCAGCAGCTCATGAGCTGAGGCAGGGGCGGAGACGGGTGAGGTTACGGAGGTGAAAATAGGCGGTCTTAGTTATGGTGCGGATAAGTGGTCCAACTCCCTTTTCAGAATCAAATATGACACCAAGGTTGCGAACAGTCTGATTTAACGTCAGACAGTTGCCAGGGAAAGGGATGGAGTCAGTGGCTAGGGAACGGAGTTTGCAGTGAGGACCGAAACAATGGCTTCAGTCTTCACAATATTTGGTGCCAGTTTTGCGGCGGTGCTGACAGTACCGCCCGGAAGCGACGCGCCGGTGTGCGAAGCCTCTGGTATCGTCCCCATCTCAAAGTTTGTTTCAGCGAGCGGTCAGAGCAGTTCCAGGCGGTAAGGGAAGGAACGACTGCATGAGGTAAGCGTGATGGTTTTTGTTTTATTTTTGCGAGTTACCTTTGCATAGGGAATGTTCTTTCTTTTGTCTGTGCCGATTGTTTTTTCCAGGGAGGCCTCTCTTCGGGCGCTATGAAGCCGGCTCTTTAGCACGGGATATTCAGTTGCTCACCTGACCTCGTGCCCTAAGAGAGGTATGGAACGCCTCCCTTAGCGCTCTGTCCCACACTCAGTGCCCAGCAACTGAATTTGTTGGCTGACATCGCAAACCATTTTCTGCCGCAAAATTTACCGTCTCATCGCCATTAGTGCCCTAAAAAGCCTCCAACCGAAAATCCAGCCCCAATAAACCAGTGTTGCCTTTTGGGCTCAGGCAAAGAATAGTTACCATACTAATTCGCTGTCTGTTCTTACTTCCCAAATGCTGACGCTATCAGTGGTGGAGACAAAACTGTATGAAACAGTTTCTTTTCCCCTTGATTTTTCCTGCTGCCTTCTCCTCGATTGAAGCAAATTAATATTGGGTCTGATTGCATGGATTCCAGCAATTGGCATCTCTCAGAACAGATCATTCATCATGCATTGACCTGGACAGTGAGTGGCCATTTACTGTGAGAACATTGCAGCCGAGGCTGATCTTTCTCTCATGTTACATCCAATAACAATAAATTCTGTTTGGCTTTTGGCTTCCTCAGCAGATGAGAAGTTTTGATTTTATCTTAGAGGGAAGATGCATCGGGCGTAGCTCATGACACGGTAAAGCTCACAAAGATCAAAAACAGTCCTGTAAAAAACAAATAGTATTGCATCTGTGCTATCCTCTGTGTATCATGGTGGCTGGTGTGCAACGGTCACCACACGTTAGTTAAAAAAATCCACGCACAGGCATCTTCCGCCCTTCAGGATGTAGTTCTGGATCTGGAATATTAGGTCCTTCATTGAATCACCTTTTTGGCGTGGAAGCAAGTCATCCTCGTTTCGAGGGACCACCTATGATGATGATGATCATGCCACTCCAGGAGCAACACCATAACACATAAAGGGGTCGAAATTCACGTTTTAACGCCTCCTGTTTCCGTCAGAGAGAGGGGCGGCTAATTCCTTACTGTCGGCGGCGACCAGATTCCTGGGCTCATAGTAAATTTAGTTGGGCGGTGGGGGCAGCGCCAAGAGGTAGCGCTGCGCGCTCGGCCACCACCCACGTGGTGACATCATCGAGCAAGCTATGCCCCCTTGCCGCCACCGCTGCGAGATTCGGTGAGTACGGTGGCCTTACTGGCAGGCGTCTGTACAGCCTGGGAAACGTGGTGGGACATCGGGGGATCCTGGGGGTGGGAGCGTCCAGGGATCAAGGTAAGTGCTTATGTTTATTTTTTAGCATTTATGTATTAATGGGACCAGTGGGGAGGGTGTGGGTGAGGGAAATTGTTGGAAACTTTTTTTTAAATTTTTTTCGTCTGGCATGCCGGCAGCCTACCGTGGGGAAATTCGGTCGGCCTCCTGAGATGCCGCTCCATTGGCCCCTGAGGATGAGTGTGCAACGCCACTTTTAGCGCTGCCCTCTCACCTTTGGGCGTCAAAACTGAATTTTGCAGTTTGAGGCGGAACCTACTGCCTGATGTTAAAATCAGCACCCAGCTGGTGACACCGCCTCAAAAACAGCGGGACCGAATTTCGACCCCTCAAAGTCAGGTGGAAGGGAATGGGTCATTCAGCCCATAACGCCTGCTCCTTCCAAACGTCATGCGCAATGGACTCCAACATCCTGCTTAAAGACTCTCTCTGAAATCCTAAAGACCACTTATGCGTCAAGAGCAATCTTCTATCTGCCATTTAACCATGGTCTGCTGAAATCTAGACCTTCATTTCCTTCTCGCCACAGCAGCAGAAGAGCCATTGTGTCCCATGGGTTATTTGACTATCTCAGTCTGCACATCCAACAACTTGTATTTATATAGTGCCCTTAAGTAGTAAAACGTCCCAAGGTGCTTCACAGGAGTATTATAAGATTAAAAATTTGACACCAAGCCACATAAGGAGAAATTATGGCAGATGACCAAAAGCTTCATCAAAGAGATAGATTTTAAGGGGCTGTTTAAAAGAGGAAAGAGATATAGAGAGCAGAGAGCTTTAGACAGGGAATTCCAGAGCTTGGGGCCCTAGGCTGCTGAAGGCACGGCTATCGATAGTTGAGCGATTAAAGTTAGGGATGCTCAAGAGACCAGAATTAGAGGAGTGTAGATATCTCAGGGAGGTTGTGGGGCTGAAGGAGATTACAGAGATAGGGAGGGGTTAGGCTATGGAGGGATTTGAAAACAAGGATAAGAATTTTGAAATCGAGGCATTGCTTAAGTGGGAGCCAATGTATGTGGGCGAGCACATGGGTGAAGGGTGAACAGGACTTGGTGCAAGTTAGGACATGGGCAGCCGAGTTTTGGATCACCTCCAGTTTATGTAGGGTAGAGCTAGGCAGGTTGGCCAGGAGTGCGTTGGAATATTCAAGTCTAGAGGTAACAAAGGCATAGATGAGGGCTTCAGTTGAGATAAGGGTAGAAATGGACGATGCTATGAAGGTGGAAATGGGTGGTCTTAGTGATAGAATGGATATGAGGTAGGAAGCTCAATTTGTGGGGTAGAACGTTGGAGGCCAGCCAGGATTGTGTTGGAATAGTCAAGTCCTATCCTGATAAACACTAATCTTTCTGATTTTTGAATGAGTTAAGCATCTCGGCTACAACAACTTTTGTTGGTAGCCTTTTCACATATTCACTACTCTTCTATAGTCTGATCTTGTTTGAGGCACAATGGGCTAGACTTTCCACTTTTGTGCAAATCGGCCAAAAATGGGCATTATTTCCAGCGTGGGCAGTAAATATGGGTTTTCAGATCACCGGATTATCGGCCATTGTCAAAACCCTTACTTTGCATTTTTTTAAATGGGCGTTACTGCGAGCGATCTGAAATGGGCATTAGCGTTAAATTTCCCTGACCTTCTGCCGTAAAGTGTCGCCGTCCTTAGCAACGGCATGGCAATGCTAGTTTCCCACGTTTCAGGAGGTCAGGGGTCATCATTACATGTGCATAAGAGGAGACAGAGAGAGAGGGAGCAGAGAGGGAGTGAAGACATCTGTGGGTGTGGTGTGGGTGCTTGTTTGGCTGTTTTGAGAGGTAGGAGGTAAAATTTCGACCTTAATACAGAATTGTGAGCAAAAAGTTAGCTGTTACCAGCGAGATATTTTCGCAATTTGGTGCCTACAATGAAGGGAATGGAGGAGGTGACACAACACGCTGTGGAGACTGTATGCTGGCAAGAGTAGTGAGCTGGGAGAGGAACAATTGGGAGGATGAAAGAGAGTGAGGAGGTTCTCAGACGAGGCAAATGCCTCCCTCATGCAGGAGGTCGAGTCACCCTGGGGTGAATTGACACACCCCACCCCAAAGGCCTACCAGAAGATATGGGCCGAGATGGCCAAGGTGGTCTCGTCGGCGACCAATGAGGTGCGTGAGGGCAACCAGTTCCGCAAGCGATGGAACGACCTTGTCGGATCTGCAACAGTAAGTATTACATTTATTTACATGTACTTATATATTTATATAATTTGATTTGTAAGTGTAATGAGTGATTAAAATCAAATGTGATGTTTTTCACTTTTACCGGGAAGGTTGTACTCAAAGCCTGCATTCACGGTGTAAGTCTTTCGGTAAAGAATGATAATTATCATAATAATCATGATTACATCTGTCGCTTGTGTGTTGTACCAGTCTCTGTGACAGTACCTAGCAATGATATCACGCAATAATCTCATGCCATGTCTTCCTGTTGTTACCTTTTACAGAAGAAGGTTTCAAAGAATAGGGCTGAGCAGAGGAAAATGGGTGGGGGGGGGGGGTGCACCAGTCACCATCGACATTACCGATATCAAAGAGCGGGTGCTGGCACTAGTGAGGACCTAACCCCTGGTCGGCCACGCAAGCAGCTGCAGAACCTGAAGTGATGCCATGTGAGTAAAATATACACCATTGCGCGATATAAAGTCAACAGGTGCCACACCCACTCATATCCGACCAATAATATATGATAGATGATTGATAAAAGTGTTCTCTAAATAATGCTGGCCTCGTGATAATCATTGCAATACAGAATGTGTTGATGGTCATGAAATGTGATGTCTGTGATGATTTTGAGAGCGGTGGTGCTTTTGTCGTGCATATGGTGTGTGTAGTGCTGGACTCACCTTGTCACCTGAGCACCCCCTTCTCCTCTAATAATCTCATTTGTGTTTTGCAGCTCAGCCAGCAGCACGGCCCCAGGTAAGACCACAGAGGCCAGAAGGTGGGGGCGCGGGGCCCGACTCTCCGGACGATCCAACATCTGGTGCTGAGGAGCTCCGATTGTCGCCTGTCAATCTGCTGGGTCCGTTCTCAACGGATGACAGTGCGGACCTCGAGGAGCCTGCATCGCCACGCTCCAAAACGCATTCGACCCCAATGCCATCTAGTGCTCCTGCAGCCATTCACACCTCCACTGTGGAGGTACTGGGCCCAAGCATCTTGCCGCAGGGCACCCCAGGTGTCCTCAGGACGGCGCCGACCCCGCGGAGGTCTGCTCCATGATTGACAGATCAGAGCGGCGACATGGTACACTTGTCCAGGAAGATGTAGACATAGGTCACCAGATCCTACATGCATTAGGGGGCATATCCCGACAGCTGGCCAGCATTTCCGGCACCATGACGGAGTACGTTCCGCGGATGGTGGAGGCTCTGGAGGCGATAGCCAGGAACACTGGTGGCAGAGGCCTCCCACTGGTCCTGGAGCTCGGCACTGCACCCCAAGGTGCTGCACCCCCATTGCCAACGACACATGCGAGTCAGGAGGAACATCTTGCTTCTGGCTCTGAGAAGGTTCCCACCTTGGGACCCTCCTTTCCCATATCCGTGCAACCACCGGCTCTGCCTTCATCCCCCCCAATGACGCAGTGCCTGAGGAGCTCCTCGGCCAGGCGGTGTGGAGTCAGGAGGGGAAGGGGTAGAGATGGGGAGAAGAAGGGTGGGGGGGGAAAGGAAAGTGAGATGCATGTCTGCAGGTGATAGCTTTGTAATATTTCCGTCTTGGTGGGTCAAGTTTGTTGTAAGGTCTGGGGCACAGGGGGAGGGGGTCACCTTGTTGATTTGCATTTGTGTTCTGTGTTGCTGGAAATGTTGACCATTTGATTGATGTCAATGTTATAAATGTGGGGTGGGGGTGGTGTGTTTTTGACAGTTATGATTTCAGACAAAAGGTAGGATTAAATGTTTTTTATTCAACATAACCTTGTTGCGCATTGTCTTAGATAGCTGCACCGTTACACACTGGTGATTCCTTAACATGAAAAGGTATAATTAAACTTAACTTGAAGCAACTTAAATAGGAGGTGGGTGGGGTGGCTTGACCCATCCACCTCCATGGCACGAACCTGGTATTGCAGTACTTCCAGGAACAGTGCAGTGGCTCTAGGCCTTTTGGCTAAGAGCATTGGCGCAGAGTGATCCTTGATGTGTGCAAGGTGACCTCTGGCGTTTGTAATCTGACAAGATGATCTGACAAAGAATTGGAAAGATTGGCAACGAATAAAAAATTTAAAAAAATTAAAAAAAACTTAAACTATAACTGGCACCAAGGTGATGCCCACCATTGATGTCTGAGCTGCACACAAGCAATGTGTCAGCTTTTGTGAATAACAGCAACATTCTTTCAGGCAAAGCGCTCATTTATGAGCTGCTGACATAAGAGTCTTGCAGCTATGTAGCCTCCATGGGCCCTTTCCTGAGGTCTGGAGGGGAGCGTGGGCATGGTTGCATAGTCAGCTTGATTGTCTGAGCTGAGGTCAGCGTCCACCTCCTTGTTCTCCTCTTCCTCTCTCTCCTGAGGTGGACCGTCAGTCCCTTCTGGCAATTCTTGCCCTCTCCTCATAGCCAAGTTGTGCAGATTGGAGCACACAGCCATGAATTGAGCTACCTGATCAGGGTGGTATTGGAGCTCCCCTCCTGAGTGGTCCAGGCATCTAAAGCGCTGCATAAGCACACCAATGGTTTTCTGGACCACATTGCGTGTGGTTCTGTGGCTTTCGTTGTATCGCTTCTCGGCCTCAGTGTGGGTGTCACGCAGGGGGGGTCATCAGCCAGGTGGCGAGGCCATATCCTTTGTCACCAATCATCCAGCATTGACCTTGTGGCTGACTGGTAAACATGTCAGATACAGCACTCTCACACAGGATGTGAGCCTCATGGATGCCGCCCGGAAATTTGGCATTCATTGCCATAATTATCTGATTGTGGTTGACACCTTCAGGGAGAGAAATCCTTTTCGGTTCTGAAAAACCTCTGCATCCTGAGAAGGTGCCCGCATCGCGATGTGCATACAGTCTATTGCTCCCTGCACCTTGGGGAAATTAGCAATTTGGTAGAATCCGAGAGCCCTCTCAGTCTGAGCCTCCATGGTCATAGGGAAACTGATAAAGTCCATCCTACGTGTGTATAGTGCTTCAGTGACCTGTCGAGTGCAGCAATGTGTGGCATGCTGAGATATAGTGCAAATGTCGCCAGCGGAGGCCTGAAAGGAACCGGACGCGTAGAACGACAGTGCCGCAGTCATCTTGACCTCGACGGACATTGCGGTCCTGATGGTGCTGTCATGCTGCAGATCTGCCCTGATGAGCTGGCATATCTCACGATAACCTCTTTGTGGAAACGCAGTCTCCAAAGGCAGGCGTGTTTGGATAGGTTGAGGTAAGACCGCTTCTCCCTGTAAGTGCGGGGAGTGTATGGTCTCGTCCTCCTCATCAGTCTGGCACGTCTTAGATTGGGCACATAATGTTGTCGAATATATCTTCTGCCATCTGTACTCTGCAGCATCTGCGTTGTCATCATGAGAAATGTCTGGCCCCATTCCAATAACTATCAGTATAATACCAATTGTTCACAAGCAATAAATGTCCCCTAAAGTAAATTCCAATCGTCCACAGTATGAAATGGTGTTTGTTCAGATGGTCACATCACCTTAAAAGACCTCCAAAGTACATCCAAACTCCCCCGAAGTTGAAGCAGAGCAGCCTTTTAAATGTTGCGACCTGCGATTTAGAAAATGACGTCCATGCCACTGTGATTAGTTCAGGTTAGTTCAACTTTTTCACAGCGGTTTCTGCGGCGAGCGATAGTGTGGGCGAGATGTGTGTGAGGTGCCGAAAGTAAGGATGGGCGATTTTCTGGGTGTTAGTTTCGGCAAATGTGATCTTTACGACAAAAAACAGCGGCCGGGCGGTATTATTAAATCTCGGCATTAATTAGGTGCTGAAAGTAACGCTGGGCGACATTAGGGGCGTTGGTTTCGCCCCAAAAAAGTGGGCGGCTGGTATTATTTTTTATTGCCGTTACGTACATGCCGAAAGTAACGCTCGCCGATATGTGACTGAGAAATGGGCGATATATGGGTGTTACACCTCATTTCAGTGTTAAAATGGACGTTAACTGGGCGGTATGCATGCAAAAGTAATGGAAAATCTAGCCCATAAACTTAAAATCTTTCTCCCTTGTTCTGTGCTTACAGTGTAACTCAAATAGCCTGCTTAGGGCGACATCATCTATGCCTCGCCATTGAAATAACCTATTTCAGTGCTATTTTAATCTTCCTTTCTCCAAATAAAAAAAGGTTCAGCAATTGAGTACCTCCTCATAACTTTGAGCCCTGGGTTCTAGAACCATATTAGTCACTGTTCCCTGAATTCCCCGCAGCAGGTCAATATCTTCTTAAATTTGGGAGACCCCCAGCCACTGGTGCTAAATTCTTGACTCCCTAATGGGCAAGGACGCTGAATCCATCAGAAGTTCCACGGTTAGCTGATCTGCATAATGTTAGGGTCTGTCAAGGTTATACGTTCCACTGGCTGTAGGCCAAATATGTTGGGGGGGGGGGGACCGGAAAATGCGGGAAGTGGGTGGAGCAAGGGTGCTATTTCTTGATTTATTGCATTTAAAGAGATGAAGATGCTCTGTTAAGTATCATCATCATAGGCAGTCCCTCAAAACGAGGATGACTTGCTTCTACGCCAAAAAAGGATGAGTTCACAGGTGTTTTAATGAAGGACCTAATATGCCAGGTCCTGAACGACATGTTGAAGGGTGGGAGATGCCTGTTCGTAGATTTTTTTAACGTGGGGTGACCGTTGCACACCGGCCACCACACTGGCTTGACAGAGCTAGGTCTTGGTTCAGTGGCAAGGATTACCCAAGACGATTGGAGAACTGCTCTGCTGCACGGACCTAGTGCGCACACATATCGCAGTGTGGGCTGGCTCGTGCTGCCCCCTGGGCCCTCGCCTCTTCTGGGCCCCGAACTCACGCCTCTCCTGGGCCCCGATCACGTCGCTCCACGATCACTCGCCGCTCCTTCGCCCTGACTCGCTGCTCCTGCTGTACCTGCCCACACTCCAATCAGTGACCTGGAGCTTGATGATGTCCAGTCCAGTTGTCCTCTTCACCATGGTCGCCCAGTTCGAGCTGTACCTTGCAGTGGCATGTCGCCACGCTGCCCATGGTCGCTGCTCGCCGCTCCTTTTATGGCCCCAACCTGTGAGAGAACATCAGCGGCAGGTCTGGTAAAGAGGTCACGCAATGAATGCTGCATGGAGGAGAGAAAGACGAGCATCGTTTTCGTCTAATGCGGAGATACATATTTTCTTTGAGAGTTTGCAATCTCTGTGTTACGTGGGATTGTTGCAGTTTGGTTCAACTGAAACGTTTCGAGAAAAAGATCAGATTTTCATTTAAATCAATGATTGTTGATACTACTACTTGTGATCCACATTACAACTTGGCCAGAAGCAGCAATGCTCTCAATTGTTTGCGAGACTTTAAAGTATTGCCATCAGAAATAAGACAAAGGAGGCATGTAATAATTGACTTAGCTGGGAAGAAGCCATCGAAGTTGCAGCATGGGACTTGTTCAGGAAGTGGCTGTGGCAGTAACTGGCATCTCCATTTCCTAAACATCCCCCAACAGCATTTAAAGAAGCTTAATGACCTTACAGGGAGGGAAAGTTAAGTGAATCTTCAGCTTCATCAGGAAAGTTTACTGACAGGCAAACATGTATTCCCTGCTCCATTGGCTCTGGAGGAAGTGCATCCGGAGGGCGCTGAGCACCTCGAGTCTCATCGCCGAGAGCATGCAGAAATCAAGCGCAGGCAGCGGAAAGAGCGTGCGGCAAACCTGTCCCACCCTCCCTTACCCTCAACGACTATCTGTCCCACCTGTGACAGAGACAGTGGTTCTCGTATTGGACTGTTCAGCCACCTAAGGACTCATTTTAAGAGTGGAAGCAAGTCTTCCTCAATTCCGAGGGACTGCCTGTGATGATGATGATGGTGATGATGGCACTGTAACCTGACATCACCTATGTCAACTAGCTCAGATTCAATAATACATACTGGCATGTTGAAGTCTCACATCCCAGGTCTGTATTCCCTTTCAACTACTTTTTGATTTGGTTTATGGAAACAGATTCCAACGCTTTTAATATAAAATGCCACCTTTCTTTGATGGGTGATTTTAATTTTCCTGGAATTCAGTGGCACAGTGGTTTACCCTCTGTTGTGGTGGGAAGTGCAGCTGAAAAATGTGTTGAAAATATACAAGACTGTTTCCTGATTGAATATTTTAATGTAGTATCTTGGAATAATCATATATTGTGTTATGTACGTTAACTGGGTTTTACCTGTCACCAGAGGGCGCGACTGTCGGAGACCTAATGGTCACTGGCAGACACGTGCAAGCCATGTATATAATGTTGGCAGCCATGTTGAATCCTCACTTTGAGAATGAATAAACTGGAGTAAGGTCATGCCTGAACTAGCTCACCGTACTTAGCCTCGTGGAGTTATTCGATACTTAACAATTGGCGACGAGTTAAAAATACGAACTTTCACGCAACCATGTCTGTTGGAATTTTGGAGCGATTCGTGGAAGGGGAAGCCTGGGAGGATTTCACTGATCACCTCGACCAGTACTTCGGAGCCAACGGATTGGAAGGAACCGATAACGCAATTAAGCTCAGGGCGGTTCACCTCACCGTTTGTGGGTCAAAAATTTATGGCCTTATCAAGAATCTACTCTCACCGACTCAACCAACGGCTAAGACTTACGATGAATTGTGTACGCTGGTTCGGAACCACTTTAAACCGAAGGAAAGCATCATGGCGAGGTATAATTTCTATACGCACAATCGCTCCGAGGGCCAGGACACGGCGGAATTTGTCGCCGACCTGAGACGTCTCACTGGGCCGTGCAACTTCGGAGCTGTGTTGGAGGAAATGCTGCAGGACTTTTTCGTGCTTGGCATTGGCCACGCGGTCATCCTTCGAAAGCTGCTGGCTGCTGAATCTCTAGACCTGAGCAGGGTCATCACAATTGCCCAGACATGCATGTCCACGAACGAAAACTCAAAACAGATATCTTCCCAGCATCAAAACTCAGCGGTAAGTACTGTGCATAAAATAATATCGTCGGCAGGCAGAGCTGCAAATGGCAGGGCCTACTCGTCCGCGTTCGTACGTCCTGTAACTGCTTAAAGTTCGCTATCGGGTAAATCAAATCTCGCCTTGTTGGCATTGCAGGGGCTATCATTGGGCCCATCAATGCCGATTCAAGAAATACGTGTGCAAAGGCTGTGCAACAATGGGGCACCTTCAGCGAATGTGTCCGCAACCGAGCAAGCGTGCTGCGACACACCACGTGGCTGAGGATGATCGATCCAGCGTGGATCAAGCGGCACAGGCAAATCAATCTGAGGTACAGGACGAAGAAATGTATGGGATACATTATTTTACCAAAAGTCCTCCGATAATGCTGGAAGTTAAATTAAATGGGGTTCCAGTATCCATGGAATTAGACACGGGTGTGAGTCAGTCAATAATGAGCAGAGGGCTTTCGAAAAGCTGTGGGACACTAAGGCAAAAAGACCCAAACTGAGCCCAATCAATGCGAAGCTGCATACCTACACCATAGGCATACCAGTCATTGGCAGTGCGGCAGTAAAGGTATCGTACGATGGAGCTGTGCATGATTTATCGTTGTGGATCGTTCCAGGCAATGGCCTGGAGTTGGCTTGAGAAAATGAAATGGAACTGGAATGATATTAAAGCATTATCATCAGTTGATGACGCTTCATGTGCTGAACTGCTGAGCAAGTTTCCCTTGTTGTTCGAACCAGGTATCGGCAACTTCATGGAAGCCAAAGTGCAGATCCACCTAGGCCTGGATGCAAGACCCATCCATCACAAGGCTCGGGCGGTTCTGTACATGATGAGGGAGAAGGTTGAGATCGAACTGGACAGACTTCAACGGGAAGGAATCATATCAGCAGTCCAGTTCAGTGAATGGACCAGTCCAATTGTCCCGGTGTTGAAAAGTGATGGCACGGTCAGGATCTGCGGCGACGACAAAGTAACGATCAACCGAGTCTCGATACAGGATCAGTACCCATTACCCAAGGCTGAAGACCTGTTTGCAATGCTAGCGGGGGGGGAAGTCGTTCATCAAATTGGACCTGACCTCCGCTTACATGACACAGGAGCTGGTCGAATCTTCAAAAAAACTGACGTGCATCAACACGCACAAAGGACTGTTTATATACCACAGATGTCCTTACCACAGATTCGCTTGGCAGCAGCCATATTTCAGAGAAACATGGAGAGTTTTCTGAAGTCCATCCCGAGAACCATCGTGTTCCAAGATGACATCCTGATCACCGGTCACGACGCCACCGAACACCTGCACAACCTGGAAGAGGTTCTACGTCGTCTGGACAGAGTGGGACTCAGGCTAAAACGCTCCAAGTGTGTTTTCATGGCACCAGAAGTCGAATTCCTGGGGAGAAAGATTGCAGCAGACCGCATCAGGCCTACGGACTCAAAGACAGAGGCCATCAAGAATGCACCCAGACCCCAGAGTGTGACGGAGCTACGTTCATTCCTGGGTCTTCTCAACTATTTCAGTAACTTTCTACCTAGTTTGAGCACATTGCTAGAGCCCTTGCAAATGTTGCTGAGAAAGGGTAATGACTGGGTTTCGGGCAAATCTCAAGACAGTGCCTTTGAGAAGGCCAGACACCTGCTATTTTCCAATAAATTACTGGTACACTATGACCCATGTAAGCGGTTAGTGCTGGCCTGCGACGCCTCATCATTTGGGGTCCAGCAAGCCAATGTATCAGACAAACTCCAACCAGTTGCGTACGTGTCCAGAAGTCTGTCTAAGGCTGAAAGAGCCTATAGTATGGTAGAGAAAGAGGCTTTAGCATGCCTATATATGGGGGTTAGGAAAATGCACCAATACCTGTTTGGGCTTCGGTTTGAGCTTGAAACAGACCACAAGCCGCTCATTTCATTGTTTTCTGAGAGCAAAGGTATAAACACCAATGCTTCGTCCCACATCCAAAGATGGGCACTGACATTATCCGCTTATGATTATATCATCTGCCACAGACCAGGCACTGAAAACTGTGCTGATGCGCTTAGCCGGCTACCATTGCCCACAACGGGGTGGAAATGCCGCAGCCCGCACACTTGCTGTTGGTCATGGATGCCTTTGAAAGCGAGGGGTCACCCGTCACGGCTCGCCAAATTAGGACCTGGACCAGCCAGGATCCTGTACTGTCAAGCGTAAAAAAGTGTGTCCTAAATGGAAATTGGTCTGCCATTCCTAGGGAAATGCAGGATGAAATTAAGCCTTATAGCTGCCGCAAAGATGAATTGTCTATTCAGTCTGATTGTCTGTTATGGGGTCATCGTGTTGTTATGCCAAAAAAAGGCAGGGAAACCTTTGTCCGAGATTTACACAATAGCCACCCAGACATTGTCATGATGAAGGCCATTGCCAGGTCTCATGTTTGGTGGCCCGGCATTGACTCAGACTTGGAGTCATGTGTGCATCAGTGCAGCACTTGCATGCAACTGAGTAACGCACCTGTGGAGGCTCCGTTGAGTCTGTGGTCATGGCCATCCAAACCGTGGTCAAAGATCCACATAGACTTTGCTGGCCCCTTTCTCGGCAAAATGTTTTTATTGGCAGTGGACACTTACTCCAAATGGATTGAATGCTTAATCATGTCACCCAGCACGTCCACAGCCACTATTGAAAGCCTCCGGGCCATGTTCGCCACACATGGCCTGCCCAACGTCCTTGTCAGCGACAATGGACCGTGTTTCACCAGTTCGGAGTTCCACGAGTTTATGAACCGTAATGGCATCAAGCATGTCAGATCTGCCCCTTTCAAACCCGCGTCTAACGGTCAAGCGGAGCGGGCTGTCCAAACCATTAAGCAGAGCCTCACGGCTCCCTACAGACCCGCTTGTCCCGCATTCTGCTCAGTTACCGGACAAGACCCCACTCGCTCACCGGGGTCCCTCCTGTCGAGCTGTTAATGAAGAGGGGCCTCAAAACCAGGCTCTCCTTGTACACCCGGATCTCAATGATCATATCGAAACCAGAAGGGAATGGCAGCAATGGTACCACGATCGGGTGGCCGTATCACCTCACATTGCTGTTCATGACCCTGTGTATGTCCTGAATTATGGTCAGGGTCCAAAGTGGGCTGCTGGCATGGTTTTGGCCAAGGAGGGGAACAGGATATTTGTAGTCAAACTGTTAAATGGCCAAATGTGCAAGAGGCACATCGACCAAACCAAGCTGCGATTCACAGACAATCCAGAACAAATTGAAGATGACATAATTATCGACCAACCAACACACATCCACCCATCAGTTGATCCTTGTGTCATTCACAAAGATGAACCTACCATCCCGACAGTCCTGTCAGACTGACTGCTCCGCAATGCAGCAATGGTCTCTACTAACATACCCAAGCTTGGGTTCGAACTGAGAAGATAAACCAGGGAGCGGAAGGCCCCAGACCGTCTCAACTTGTAAATACAACCCGTACCAAGGACTTTGGGGTGGAATGATGTTATGTATGTTTACTGGGTTTTACCTGCCAACAGAGGACGCGACTGTCGGAGTCCTAATGGTCACCGACAGACACGTGCAGGCCGTGTATATAATGTTGACAGCCATGTTGAATCCTCACTTTGAGAATAAATAAACTGGAGTAAGGTCATGCCTGAACTAGTTCACTGTACGTAGCCTCATGGAGTTATTCGATACTTAACATATTGGATCTAGAGTTTAGTAGTGAGCCTGACCTCCTATCAGGCCTTCATGTGGGGGAACATCTGGGCAGCAGTGACCACCACATTATCCGGTCTCAATTGTCTGAGGTGCTGAAAACCTGCAACTCGTACCAGTTTTCAGAAGGACAAACTTCGCCAAAATGGCAGATGATTTGGAATGGGTAAATTGGGTGGTGATGAGACCGATGTGGAATACAAATGGAAAGTTTTTAAGAACAAGAATAAAAATGTGGAAAACAATATGTACCCAAATGTGGAAAACAATATGTACTAAAAGAAGGAAGTGTAGTAAGAAAAAAACAAGGTGGCTGACTGGTTATGTACAAAGACAAATAAGATATAAACAGAAATGTATCTATAAATTAAAGGCACTTCATACTCAACTAAACAGAGTTGACAAGCAACAACTAGAGAAATCGAAGGCTGTTATTAGATCAGCAAAAAGGCAAATGAAAGGAGGATCATAGACAACTGTGGCAGTAATGGGAAAAGCTTTTTCAGTTATATGAAGAGTCAGAGAACTATCAAAGACTGTACTTGTCCATTGAAGGATGTTCCATGAC
The DNA here is from genome assembly GCF_044704955.1 of Pristiophorus japonicus. NCBI lineage: Eukaryota > Metazoa > Chordata > Chondrichthyes > Pristiophoridae > Pristiophorus > Pristiophorus japonicus. Next base: position 153,309,450 of record NC_091985.1, read on the forward strand.
AGGTTACAAAGGACTCATGGTGTATGGCAGAAATATTAAATGAGTACTTGTATTGGTCTTCACTCTCGAATATGATGCTTGACTATTAGAATTTAATAATGTTACTAACAAAACTAGTAAATTTAACATAGATGAACATATTGTTTTAGAAAGAATTAAGGACTTGAAAATAGAAAGAGCAGCCGGACCAGATGATATCCACCTGAGGGTTTCTCAGGGACATGGTACTTGTGCTGTGCGAGCCCCTGGCCTGTATTTTTAATAGCTCACTGCACTCTGAAATGGTTCCTATATATTGGAGGGAGATTAATGTAGTCACCATCTTTAAAAAAGGTGAGAAGACACACTGAGGTAACTGTAGACCCATTAGTTGAACATCAGTAATAGGTAAGACACTTGAGGGAATCATTAGGGATGCAATATATGAATGCTTGGATAGAGAGGGACATATTAGGGACACCCAATATAGCTTCATAAAATGGATTCTGCCTTACAAATCTAATTATATTTTTTGAAGAAGTTACAAAGTTAGTGGATGAGGGAAGTTCAGTAGATATGGGGCCTGAAATTCAGGACGGAGGCTTCCTTCGGATGAACGCCTCTGACTGGAGAATTTTTAATGAAATTACCTGGTGGTCCCGGAGACGCCTATGATTCCGGTGGGGAGGCCTTCTCTTCCCACGCTGCGAAGCGAGCTCCCGTCCTCCAGGTTCCAATGCAGAAGGTGCAGTCACATGTGACTGCTCAACCAATCAGGTTCAGTATTCTCATTAATAGCAATGGGCACTCCGTATCTACGAGTTCTCATTGCTATCAATGAGAAAAAAAAACTCACTAAACACAACATAAAAAATTCAAAACACACCTCACATAATTAAAATTAATTGCAATTAAAGTTAATAAATGTTTTAGAAAATATATATATTTTTTGGATTTTAAAAGAATGTTTTAATCGGGTTTAAAATAAATTTACCTTAGCTGACAGGGTTTTTAACATAAAAATGTGTGCTTAATTTTTATTTTTTATATGTTTTAAAACTCTTACACTGGTAAAAGTAGGCTATGTGCCTGCTTTTACCAGGTGCAAGAATTTTAAGGACATTCGCTGGACAAGGGTTGGGCAAATAGCCCAATCTCTCCCGCGTGAATGTCCTGGCTGCGGGGATGCAGTTCAGGAGTGTTTAAACTAATATGGCAGGGGGATGGGAACCTATGCAGCGAGACAGGGTGAAGTAATATGGAGTCAGAAACAGATGGTAGAAAGGTAAAAAGCAATAGTGGAAGGCTGAGTAAACAAAGGCAAGAAATAAAAAGAGCCACACTACATCATAATTCTAAAAGGACAAAGTGTGTTAAAAAAACAAACCTGAAGGCTTTGTGTCTTAATGCAAGGAGTATCCGTAATAAGGTGGATGAATTAACTGTGCAAATAGATGTTAACAGATATGATGTGATTGGGATTACGGAGACGTGGCTCCAGGATGATCAGGGCTGGGAACTCAATATCGAAGGGTATTCAACATTCAGGAAGGATAGAATAAAAGGAAAAGGAGGTCGAGTAGCATTGCTGGTTAAAGAGGAGATTAATGCAATAGTTAGGAAGGACATTAGCTTGGATGATGTGGAATCTATATGGGTAGAGCTACAGAACACCAAAGGGCAAAAAACGTTAGTGGGAGTTGTGTACAGACCTCCAAACAGTAGTAGTGATGTTGGGGAGGGCATAAAACAGGAAATTAGGGGTGCATGCAATAAAGGTGCAGCAGTTAACATGGGTGACTTTAATATGCATATAGATTGGGCTAACCAAACTGGAAGCAATACGGTGGAGGAGGATTTCCTGGCGTGCATAAGGGATGGTTTTCTAAACCAATATGTCGAGGAACCAACTAGAGGGGAGGCCATCTTAGACTGGGTGTTGTGTAATGAGAGAGGATTAATTAGCAATCTCGTTGTGCGAGGCCCCTTGGGGAAAAGTGACCATAATATGGTGGAATTCTACATTAGGATGGAGAATGAAACAGTTAATTCAGAGACCATGGTCCAGAACTTAAAGAAGGGTAACTTTGAAGGTATGAGGCGTGAATTGGCTAGGATAGATTGGCGAATGATACTTAAGGGGTTGACAGTGGATGGGCAATGGCAGACATTTAGAGACCGCATGGATGAAGTACAACAATTGTACATCCCTGTCTGGTGTAAAAATAAAAAAGGGAAGGTGGCTCAACCGTGGCTATCAAGGGAAATCAGGGATAGTATTAAAGCCAAGGAAGTGGCATACAAATTGGCCAGAAATAGCAGCGAACCCGGGGACTGGGAGAAATGTAGAACTCAGCAGAGGAGGACAAAGGGTTTGATTAGGGCAGGGAAAATAGAGTATGAGAGGAAGCTTGCAGGGAACATTAAGACGGACTGCAAAAGCTTCTATAGATATGTAAAGAGAAAAAGGTTAGTAAAGGCAAACGCAGGTCCCCTGCAGTCAGAATCAGGGGAAGTCATAACGGGGAACAAAGAAATGGCAGACCAATTGAACAAGTACTTTGGTTCGGTATTCACTAAGGAGGACACAAACAACCTTCCGGATATAAAAGGGGTCAGAGGGTCTAGTAAGATGGAGGAACTGAGGGAAATCCTTATTAGTTGGGAAATTGTGTTGGGGAAATTGATGGGATTGAAGGCCGATAAATCTCCAGGGCCCAATGGACTGCATCCCAGAGTACTTAAGGAGGTGGCCTTGGAAATAGCAGATGCATTGACAGTCATTTTCCAACATTCCATAGACTCTGGATCAGTTCCTATGGAGTGGAGGGTAGCCAATGTAACCCCACTTTCTAAAAAAGGAGGGAGAGAAAACAAGGAATTATAGACCGGTAAGCCTGACATCGGTAGTGGGTAAAATGATAGAATCAATTATTAAGGATGTCATCGCAGCGCATTTGGAAAGAGGTGACATGATAGGTCCAAGTCAGCATGGATTTGTGAAAGGGAAATCATGCTTGACAAATCTTCTGGAATTTTTTGAGGATGTTTCCAGTAGAGTGGACAAGGGAGAACCAGTTGATGTGGTGTATTTGGACGTTCAGAAGGCTTTCGACAAGTTCCCACACAAGAGATTAATGTGCAAAGTTAAAGCACATGGGATTGGAGGTAGTGTGCTGACGTGGATTGAGAACTGGTTAGCAGACAGGAAGCAAAGAGTAAGAGTAAATGGGTACTTTTCAGAATGGTAGGCAGTGACTAGTGGGGTACCGCAAGGTTCTGTGCTGGGGCCCCAGCTGTTTACATTGTACATTAATGATTTAGATGAGGATTAAATGTAGTATCTCCAAATTTGCGGATGACACTAAGTTGGGTGGCAGTGTGAACTGCGAGGAGGATGCTATGAAGCTGCAGAGTGACTTGGATAGGTTAAGTGAGTGGACAAATGCATGGCAGATGAAGTATAATGTGGATAAATGTGAGGTTATCCACTTTGGTGGTAAAAACAGAGAGACAGACTATTACTATTATCTGAATGGTGACAGATTAGGAAAAGGGGAGGTGCAATGAGACCTGGGTGTCATGGTACATCTGCATTGAAAGTTGGCATACAGATACAGCAGGCGGTTAAGAAAGCAAATGGCATGTTGGCCTTCATAGCGAGGGGATTTGAGTACACGGGTAGGGAGGTGTTACTACAGTTGTACAGGACCTTGGTGAGGCCACACCTGGAGTATTGTGTACAGTTTTGTTCTCCTATCTTGAGGAAGGACATTCTTGCTATTGAGGGAGTGCAGCGAAGGTTCACCAGACTGATTCCCGGGATGGCGTGACTGACATATCAAGAAAGACTGGATCAACTGGGCTTGTATTCACTGGAGTTCAGAAGAATGAGAGGGGATCTCATAGAAACGTTTACAATTCTGACGGGTTTAGACAGGTTAGATGCAGGAAGAATGTTCCCAATGTTGGGGAAGTCCAGAACCAGGGGTCACAGTCTAAGGATAAGGGGTAAGCCATTTAGGACCGAGATGAGGAGAAACTTCTTCACCCAGAGAGTGTTGAACCTGTGGAATTCTCTACCACAGAAAGTTGTTGAGGCCAATTCACTAAATATATTCAAAAAGGAGTTAGATGTAGTCCTTACTACTCGGGGGATCAAGGGGTATGGCAAGAAAGCAGGAATGGGGTACTGAAGTTGCATGTTCAACCATGAACTCATTGAATGGCGGTGCAGGCTCAAAGGGCTGAATGGCCCACTCCTGCACCTATTTTCTATGTTTCTATCTGTCAAGCCAAAACTTGACAGATCGGAAAAGCTGGTTTTCGGCACATGCGCATTGTCTACTGTCTACTTAGACTTCCAAAAAGCTTTTGTTAAGGTATCGGAGGCTTCTCGATAAGATCGAAGCCTCTGGTATTAATGGTGATATATTGCGCTGGATTGAGTACTGGCTGACAGGACATAGGCAGAAAGTAGTTGCAGATGAATTTGGATCTGTTTGGAGGCTGGTGTCCTGCAGGGATCGGTGTTGGGACTGTTGCTCTTTACTAATTTTATTAATGATCTGGATGTAGGTGTTGGGGGCACGATCTGCAAAGTTGCAGATGATACCACGATCTGTGCGAGAGGTAGGACTGTAGGCAACGCTTGCCTGCTTCAGGCAGATCTTAATGGCCCAGAATTTGCGGTCGGATAATTCCCGCGAACGGATGCCTCCAGCTGCAAAAATTTCTATGAAAGTACCTGTTGTTCCTGGTGTTTCGGAGACTTCTGGTCGAGGCCCACATATCCCAACAGCTTATATACGCTTCGTATGCATCACTGGGATCACGTGGACCAGCTCAACCTATCAGAGTAGCAGTATTCCCATTCATACTTGTAGTGATTGCAATCACCACAAGTATGAATGGGAATACCCCCCAAAACTCACAAGCACTTAAGATCATTTTTTTTTTAAATCACACATTTAAAATGAATCAAAATGGAATTTAATTAATTATTTAAAACAAACATTTAATTTTTTGAAAAATAAATTTACATATTTCAAAAGGTCTAAAAATAAATTTAATAGGATTTTAAATGTATAAATTATTGAAAAAATGTATTATTCTGTGCTTTGAAAGTCTTACGCTGGTAAAAGCAGGCCTGATGCCTTTTGCCTGCTTTTATCAGTCGTAAGAATTTGAAGGACATTCAATGGGCAGGAGTTGGGCAACTCTCCGTCCGCGAAGGCCCTTTAGTTTCGGATGCGTGTGATCAAGAGAATTCTTGGCAGATCGCAAGTTCTGGGTTTAGGCGCATGTGCTTCACCTGCCTAAACCCGGAACTTGTGGGGACCCCACATGCGCGTGCGCATCTTGTATGAACCCGTGAAGAGCGTGAATTCAGGGCCAATGTGTTGGGAGACTGTCTCATGACTGAAAAATGATGTATAACTTGGATAAGTGCAGTGTTATGCATGTGGGCAGGGCAAATGCTCAACATTCATACACCCTTCAGGGAAAAGGATTAAAGATAGTGGTGATAGAAAGAGATTTGGCCATTCTAATTTATACATCTTTAAAGGTACATGAGCAATGCTGTGCAGTGATAGGTGTTGGGGTGTATCCATAGGACAGTTGAGTATAAGACGGGGCGTACTGTTTTGTCCGTGTACAAGACCTTAGTCAGGTTGCACTGGAATACTGTGTCCAGCTTTGGTCTCCTCACATGGTGGGTGGTATTGAGGCCTTAGAAAGGTTACAGTGGAAGGCCACTAGACTAATACCCAGTTTGAAGCACCTTAATTATCAAGATAGACTAAAAGAGTTGGGACTCTGCACTTTAGAGAAGCGTAGATTTAGAGATTCTCTGATTGAGGTTTATAAGATAATGAAGGGAGTAGATTGTGTTCCAGTTGACAGTTTGTTCCAATTAAATAGGTTAGGCAGGACCAGGGGTCACCAGTTGTACAAGATTAGATCCAGGTCAGATGTCAGGACGTGTTTCTTTTCCCAGAGAATAATGGACCTCTGGAACAGACTGTGGTCTTGTGTGGTGGAAGCTGATTTGCTGAATTCCTTCAAGCGCGAGCTGGGGCAGAGATTGGCTCTTACGAGGGGTCGGTACTGCAGGGAATTCAGGACCAGAGTGATCTCCTAGACTAGTTATGATCACCTAGATGGGTCGCAGAGGAATTTCCCAGATTTTTCCCACCAAATTGCCCTGGGTTTTTTGCCACTCCCAGGAGATCGAGGTTTCGGGTGAGATGGAATGTATATGTTGTGATACACAGGGTATCGCAATTGTGTGGGATGGGCTCGATGGACCAGATGGTCTTTACCTGTCCGTCATTGTTCGTATGTTCGTACTATTATTAGAATCCATTACATAAATCCTGACAGACTGTGACTCCAGGAATTAATGGGCTAGACTTTCCACTTTCAGGCAAAGGCCGAAAAAAATGGGCCTTGTTCCAGCGATGCGGGACCTATCGCCCATGCTGATTGTCAGCTCAAGGCCCATTTATTTTTTTGCGATTTTTCACTCGGCCTTATCCCAGCGATGTCAAATGGGCGATGTCATTTCTCCTGATCGCCCAAAGAAAACGGAAGTGAATGAAAAAAAAAGCTTCCCTAGCAACGCATTACTGCGCATGTGCAGGTTGATTTTTTTTTTCAGGTTGATGTTTCTTCCCACGTTTTGAGAGGTCAAGGGTCTTCACACATGCTCAGAAGCCCTGTGTGAGTCTGGGAGAGAGAGAGAGAGAGGAGAAAGGAAGCAGGTCAGAAAGTCTTATCCAAATTACAGATACATTTAAAGAATGGAGGGAGGTGCAGGAAAGAGAAGAGGCAAATGAGGCCCTTGTAAATGCTGTCAGCTCCAGGTGGGAGGATCTGACACGGGGTGGGCAGGGAAACCTCCATCCTGTGCATATTGCAGGAATTGATCCAAAATAGCCGACGTAGTCACATCGGGCTCCAATGAAATGCGCACACTGGACCAGTGCCGCAAACAGTGGAACAGCCTACTGGCAGCTGCGAGAGTAGTTGAAATTTATATTTATGTATTATTTAATGATCTAAATAGTAACTAGAATCTGCAATGTTATTGGGTTACATTTAAACATAAATAAATTTTACGCAACCCAGCATAAAGTTAAATGTTCACTTGTTCACTCGTTATCATTACTTAACTGTTCCCTTTCCATTCTTTCTGAAATGGTCACTTGTTGTCATGACTGAAATGGTCACTTACTGGCATGACTGAAATGGTCGCTTGCTGTCAGCACTGAAATGGTCACTTGTTAGAGTGACTGAAATGGTCACTTGTTATCACTACTTAAATGGCCACTTGTTCTGTAAAATGTTAATTTCTTCTTGTAACGTTTTGGGGATTTTGAGGGAAGGGTGGGTTGGTGCGGGGGGGGGGGGGTGGGGGGTTGAAGGGAGGGTGTTGTTCATCAGTTCTTTGTTTGTTAATATAAAAAAAAAATTCTACAACTTTTGAACCTTCTCTCTTGCTTACAAAAGTTTTACAACGTACAGTTCTTCATGCAGATTTGTTTGTTTATTCTGTTTCCCCACGGAATATCATTAAATAACTTCACTATGTAAAAGCTATTTAATAAATAATACCAATATATGCATAACTAAGGTGATAATACATACTTATATTCCCTGTCCCAAATTTCTGAGTACAATTTCCATCAATTTTACTCTCTAAATAACTCAGAACAATTCTCCACCCTTCCTCAGAGGCTAAAAATGGCGTCCGTAGTGCCCATTTCCCTCTCTCAGGCCCTGAAAAAGTAACTATTTTTGAGCACTCTTTTGGGCCTTGCATCACAGAAAACATAGAAAACATAGAAAATAGGTGCAGGAGTAGGCCATTTGGCCCTTCTAACCTGCACCGCCATTCAATGAGTTCATGACTGAACATGCAACTTCAGTACCCCATTCCTGCTTTCTCACCATACCCCTTGATCCCCTGAGTAGTAAGGACTACATCTAACTCTTTTTTGAATATATTTAGTGAATTGGCCTCAACAACTTTCTGTGGTAGAGAATTCCACAGGTTCACCACTCTCTGGGTGAAGAAGTTTCTCCACATCTCGGTCCTAAATGGCTTACCCCTTATCCTTAGACTGTGACCCCTGGTTCTGGACTTCCCCAACATTGGGAACATTCTTGCTGCATCTAACCTGTCTAAACCCATCAGAATTTTAAATGTTTCTATGAAGTCCCCTCTCATTCTTCTGAACTCCAGTGAATACAAGCCCAGTTGATCCAGTCTTTCTTGATAGGTCAGTCCCGCCATCCCGGGAATCAGTTTGGTGAACCTTCGCTGCACTCCCTCAATAGCAAGAATGTCCTTCCTCAGGTTAGGAGACCAAAACTGTACACAATACTCCAGGTGTGGCCTCACCAATGCACTGTAGAACTGTAGCAACGCCTCCCTGCCCCTGTACTCAAATCCCCTCGCTATGAAGGCCAACATGCCATTTGCTTTCTTAACCGCCTGCTGTACCTGCATGCCAACATTCAATGACTGATGTACCATGACACCCAGGTCTCGTTGCACCTCCCCTTTTCCTAAACTGTCACCATTCAGATAATAGTCTGTCTCTCTGTTTTTACCACCAAAGTGGATAACCTCACATTTATCCACATTATACTTCATCTGCCATGCATTTGCCCACTCACCTAACCTATCCAAGTCGCTCTGCAGCCTCATAGCATCCTCCTCGCAGCTCACACTGCCACCTAACTTCGTGTCATCCGCAAATTTGGAGATACTACATTTAATCCCCTCGTCTAAATCATTAATGTACAGTATAAACAGCTGGGGCCCCAGCACAGAACCTTGCGGTACCCCACTAGTCACCGCCTGCCATTCTGAAAAGTATCCATTTACTCCTACTCTTTGCTTCCTATCTGACAACCAGTTCTCAATCCATGTCAGCACACTACCTCCAATCCCATGTGCTTTAACTTTGCACATTAATCTCTTGTTGAAAGCCTTCTGAACGTCCAAATATACCACATCAACTGGTTCTCCCTTGTCCACTCTACTGGAAACATCTTCAAAAAATTCTCGAAAATTTGTCAAGCATGATTTCCCTTTCACAAATCCATGCTGACTTGGACCTATCATGTCACCTCTTTCCAAATGCGCTGCTATGACATCCTTAATAATTGATTCCATCATCTTACCCACTACCGATGTCAGGCTGACCGGTCTATAATTCCCTGTTTTCTCTCTCCCTCCTTTTTCAAAAGTGGGGTTACATTGGCTACCCTCCACTCGCTAGGAACTGATCCAGAGTCAATGGAATGTTGGAAAATGACTGTCAATGCATCCGCTATTTCCAAGGCCACCTCCTTAAGTACTCTGGGATGTAGTCCATCGGGCCCTGGGGATTTATTGGCCTTCAATCCCATTAATTTCTCCAACACAATTTCCCGACTAATAAGAATTTCCCTCAGTTCCTCCTCCTTACTAGACCCTCTGACCCCTCTTTTATCCGGAAGGTTGTTAGTGTCCTCCTTAGTGAATACCGAACCAAAGTACTTGTTCAATTGGTCCGCCATTTCTTTGTTCCCCTTTATGACTTCTCCTGATTCTGACTGCAGGGGACCTACGTTTGTCTTTACTAACCTTTTTTTCTTTACATAACGATAGAAACTTTTGCAATCCGTCTTAATGTTCACTGCAAGCTTCTTCTCGTACTCCATTTTCCCTGCCCTAATCAAACGCTTTGTCCTCCTCTGCTGAGTTCTAAATTTCTCCCAGTCTCCGGGTTCACTGATATTTCTGGCCAATTTGTATGCCACTTCCTTGGCTTTAATACTGTCCCTGATTTCCCTTGATAGCCACGGTTGATCGACCTTCCCTTTTTTATTTTTACGCCAGACAGGAATGTACAATTGTTGTAGTTCATCCATGCGGTCTCTAAATGTCTGCCATTGCCCATCCACAGTCAACCCCTTAAGTATCATTCGCCAATCAATCCTAGCTAATTCACGCCTCATACCTTCAAAGTTACCCTTCTTTAATTTCTGGACCATGGTCTCTGAATTAACTGTTTCATTCTCTATCCTAATGCAGAATTCCACCATATTATGGTCACTCTTCCCCAAGGGGCCTCGCACAACGGTATTGCTAATTAATCCTCTCTCATTACACAACACCCAGTCTAAGATGGCCTCCCCCCTAGTTGGTTCCTCGACATATTGGTCTAGAAAACCATCCCTTATGCACTCCAGGAAATCCTCCTCCACCGTATTGCTTCCAGTTTGGTTAGCCCAATCTATATGCATATTAAAGTCACCCAATTTAACTGCTGCACCCTTATTGCATGCACCCCTAATTTCCTGTTTGATGCCCTCCCCAACATCACTACTACTGTTTGGAGGTCTGGACACAACTCCCACTAACGTTTTTTGCCCTTTGGTGTTCTGTAGCTCTACCCATATAGATTCCACATCATCCAAGCTAATGTCCATTCTAACTATTGCATTAATCTCTTCTTTAACCAGCAATGCTACCCCACCCCCTTTTCCTTTTATTCTATCCTAACTGAATGTTGAATACCTCTGGATGTTGAGTTCCCAGCCCTGATCATCCTGGAGCCACGTCTCCGTAATCCCAATCACATCATATTTGTTAACATCTATTTGCACAGTTAATTCATCCACCTTATTACGGATACTCCTTGCACTAAGACACAAAGCCTTCACGCTTGTTTCTTTAACACCCTTTTTCCTTTTAGAATTTTGCTGTGCAGTGGCCCTTTTTGTTTTTTCTTTTGGGTTTCTCTGCCCTCCACTTTTCCTCATCTCCTTTCTGTCTTTTGCTTTTGTCTCCTTTTTGTTTCCCTCTGTCTCCCTGCATTGATTCCCATCCCCCTGCCATATTAGTTTAATTCCTCCCCAACAGCACTAGCAAACACTCCCCCTAGGACATTGGTTCCGGTCCTGCCTAGGTGCAGACTCTCTGCTTTGTACTGGTCCCACCTCCCTCAGAACCGGTTACAATGCCCCAGGAATTTCAATCCCTCCCTGCTGCACCACTGCTCAAGCCATGTATTCATCTGTGCTATCCTGCGATTCCTACTCTGACTAGCACGTGGCACTGGTAGCAATCCCGAGATTACTACTTTTGAGGTCCGACTTTTTAATTTAGCTCCTAGCTCCTTAAATTCATTTCGTAGGACCTCATCCCTTTTTTTACCTATGTCGTTGGTACCAATGTGCACCACGACAACTGGCTGTTCTCCCTCCTTTTTTAGAATGTCCTGCACCCGCTCAGAGACATCCTTGACCCTTGCACCAGGGAGGCAACATACCATCCTGGAGTCTCGGTTGCGGCCACAGAAACGCCTATCTATTCCCCTTACAATTGAATCCCCAATCACTATCGCTCTCCCACTCTTTTTCCTCCCCTCCTGTTCAACAGAGCCAGCCACGGTGCCATGAACTTGGCTGCTGCTGCCCTCCCCTGATGAGTCATCCCCCTCAACAGTACCCAAAGCAGTGTATCTGTTTTGCAGGGGGATGACCACATGGGACCCCTGCACTACCTTCTTTGCACTGCTCTTCCTGCTGGTCTTCCATTCCTTATCTGGCTGTGGACCCTTCACCTGCGGTAAGACCAACTCACTACACGTGCTACTCACGTCATTCTCAGCATCGTGGATGCTCCAGAGTGAATCCACCCTCAGCTCCAACTCCGCAACGCAGTCCATCAGGAGCTGGTGGCAGATACACTTCCCGCACACGTAGTCGTCAGGAACACTGGAGTCGTCCCTGAGTTCCCACATGGTACAGGAGGAGCATAACACGTGACCGAGCTGTCCTGCCATGACTTAACTTAGGCAACAACAATGCTAAAGTTTACTCAATGTTATTGAAGAGAAGAAAGAAAAACCACTCACCAATCACCAGCCAATCACTTATCCCCTTGGCTGTGACGTCACCTTTCTGTTTCTTTCTACTTCTTTTTTGCCTTCTCCCTGTAACTGCACAAGTACGCCTCTCGCTGCCGCAAGGCCTTTTATAGGCCTCCGACCCCGGACTCGCGCCCCACCAACTGCCGCCTCCTCTCACTGCCGCTGGGCCTTTTATAGGCCTCCGACCCCGGACTCGTGCCTCACCAAATGCATCGGCCCAGCGAAGTGCATGCTAAGTGCTGAAACTTGGGATGGGCCATGTGTGGGTGTTCATTTGGACGATCATCTCAGCGATCAAAGTGGAAACTTGGGGGCCTATTTTTCCGGCGATATTTTGGGCCTAGTTTCGACTTTTTGCTCAAAATGGGTGATAGCGGTCCATTTTGGGCCATAGATGGGCGTTAGATGGGCGATGTGAAGTGGAAAGTCTAGCCCGATGTGTGCTACAGTCAATAATTACAATGTATTCCTCTTTGAGGAGAAGACAGCACATAATGCCGGGGAAGAGTAAGCCACTATGGAGAAAACACAGACATCTGCACATTCATTCTTCATGAAGAAGAGGTTCTGTCAATTATTGGAATTAGCTGTGGTCAGGCAATTGGAGATGGAGATGTGGGAATCAATATGCCTTCAGTGGGTTTGTCTTCACATATATCTTTTCTTATATAATGTTTCCATGTATTCTTCAAGCTTTCCACCAGCTTTCATGAGATCCACAAAGTAGCTGCTTCAGAAAGCATGCTGGTCCTGAGATCGAAGTTAACAGTAGTATTTTTCACCCATAGGCTACAAGCCAGAAAATGGGAAGAAAGAAAAGAAAGAAAGACTTGCATTTATATAGCGCCTTTCACGACTACCGGGTGTCTCAAAACACTTTAAAGACAATGTAGTCCTGGCAAGCTACCACCCGATCTCCAACCTCCCTTTCCTCTCCAAAGTCCTTGAATGTGTTGTCACCTCACAAATCTGTGCCCATCTTTCTGGCAACTCCATGTTTAAATTCCTCCAATCCAGTATCCACCCCTGCCACATTACCGAAACGGTTGTGACTGTGACAAAGGCAAACTATCCCTCCTCGTCCTTCTTGACTTGTCTGCAGCCTTTGACATGGTTAACCACTCTATCCTTCTCCAATGCCTCTCCACCGTCGTCCAGCTGGGTGGGACTGCACGTGCCTGGTTCCATTCTTATCTATCCAATCGTAGACAGAGAATCACCTGCAACAGCTTTGCTTCCTGCTCTCACATTGTTATCTCTGGTAACCCCCAAGGATCTATCCTTGGCCCTGTTATGTATGTACTTTTGGGATCACTAGCCACTCGATGGCGTCACTGTTGGAGGCCATTGGGCTGCACGCATGTGTGTGCAACCCAAGTATAAAAGGCCAGCCATTTTGTATATTAGTCACTTTGGGCCATAATAAAGCAGAGCCAATGTTATAATTCTTGGAGTTAAACAGTACTCAGTCTAACTGCATACACAACATTTGGCGACGAGGCAACAAGAACCTTTGCATGGAAAAATGAGCACAATTGGATTGTTGGAGTGATTTGTGGAAGGAGAAGATTGGGCAGACTTTGTGAGCTGTTTGAGCCAGTTCTTCGTGGCCAACAAAATGGAGGAGGTCGGCGACGCAGATCGGCGCCGGGCGGTGTTCCTCACGGTTTGTGGTCCAAAAATTTATGGTCTGATAAAGAATCTACTCCTGCTTGTGAGTCCAACAGAGAAGACGGATGAAGAATTGTGTACACTGGTACAAGACCACCTTAAGCCAGATGAAGGCATCATCATCTCGAGATACAGATTTTATACGCACGTTCGCTCAGGGGGCCAGAATGCATCAGAATTCGTTGCCAACCTGAGACGTCTAGCGGGATCGTGTAAGTTCAGGGCTGTGTTAGCAGACATGCTGCGGGACTTCTTTGTAATCGGCATCAACCACGAGGTGATCCTGCGTAAACTACCGGCGGTGGAGACGTTGGACTTGAACAGGGCCATCAAGATCGCTCAGTCATGCATGACGACGGATAGAAGTCTAAAGTAGATATCAGTGAAAAATCGAAACTCGGCAAGTACTGTAAATATGTTTAATTCGGCGTTTGGCAGAGTGGCACATGGCAGGGCCTACCCGACTGAGTACGTGAAATCTGTGGCTACCCAAAGTCCGCCAGCAGGAATGCATCCAATTTCTCCGTGTAGGCGTTGTGGGGGAAATCATTGGTACCAGCAGTGCTGATTTAAGCAATATAGTTGCAAAGGCTGTCTGAGAGTGGGGCATCTCCAGCGCAAGTGTCCGCCGATGAGCAAGCGTGCTGCAACACACCACATGAATGATGATGGTCAGACTAGCGCGGATCCAGATACGCAATCCGAGATACCAGAGGAGGAAGTGTATAGAAACATAGAAACATAGAAAAAAGGTGCAGGAGTAGGCCATTCGGCCCTTCTAGCCTGCACCGCCATTCAATGAGTTCATGGCTGAACATGCAACTTCAGTACCCCATTCCTGCTTTCTTGCCATACCCCTTGGTCCCCCGAGTAGTAAGGACTACATCTAACTCCTTTTTGAATATATTTAGTGAATTGGCCTCAACAACTTTCTGTGGTAGAGAATTCCATAGGTTCACCACTCTCTGGGTGAAGAAGTTTCTCCTCATCTCGATCCTAAATGGCTTACCCCTTATCCTTAGACTGTGACTCCTGGTTCTGGACTTCCCCAACATTGGGAACATTCTTCCTGCATCTAACCTGTCTAAACCCATCAGAATTTTAAACGTTTCTATAAGGTCCCCTCTCATTCTTCTGAACTCCAGTGAATACAAGCCCAGTTGATTCAGTCTTTCTTGATAGGTCAGTCCCACCATCCCGGGAATCAGTCTGGTGAACCTTCGCTGCACTCCCTCAATAACAAGAATGTCCTTCCTCAGGTTAGGAGACCAAAACTGTACACAATACTCCAGGTGTGGCCACACCAAGGCCCTGTACAACTGTAGCAACACCTCCCTGCCCCTGTACTCAAATCCCCTCGCTATGAAGGCCAACATGCCATTTGCTTTCTTAACCGCCTGCTGTACCTGCATGCCAACCTTCAATGACTGATGTACCATGACACCCAGGTCTTGTTGCACCTCCCCTTTT
This sequence comes from Pristiophorus japonicus, assembly GCF_044704955.1. Taxonomy (NCBI): domain Eukaryota; kingdom Metazoa; phylum Chordata; class Chondrichthyes; family Pristiophoridae; genus Pristiophorus; species Pristiophorus japonicus. The sequence continues at coordinate 153,324,506 of NC_091985.1, forward strand.
CCTAATCTGTCACCATTCAGATAATAGTAATAGTCTGTCTCTCTGTTTTTACCACCAAAGTGGACAACCTCACATTTATCCACATTATACTTTATCTGCCATTCATTTGCCCACTCACCTAACCTATCCAAGTCACTCTGCAGCCTCATAGCATCCTCCTCGCAGCTCACACTGTCACCTAACTTAGTGTCATCCGCAAATTTGGAGATACTACATTTAATCCCCTCATCTAAATCGTTAATATACAGTGTAAACAGCTGGGGCCCCAGCACAGAACCTTGCGGTACCTCACTAGTCACTGCCTGCCATTCTGAAAAGTCCCCATTTACTCCTACTCTTTGCTTCCTGTCTGACAACCAGATCTCAATCCATGTCAGCACACTACCCCCAATCCCATGTGCTTTAACTTTGCACATTAATCTCTTGTGCGGGACTTTGTCGAAAGCCTTCTGAAAGTCCAAATATACCACATCAACTGGTTCTCCCTTGTCCGCTCTACTGGAAACATCCTCAAAAAATTCCAGAAGATTTGTCAAGCATGATTTCCCTTTCACAAATTCATGCTGACTTGGACCTATCATGTCACCTCTTTCCAAATGCGCTGTACTCGTTCCTAACTAAGAGCAAACTGATAATGATCAACGTGAAATTTAATGGGGTGCCAATATTGATGGAACTGGACACGGGGGCGAGTCAATCGATAATGAGCCAGAGGGCATTCGACAAGCTGTGGGATACTAAGGCTGTGAGGCCCAGGTTGAGTCCAGTCAATGCCAAGTTGTGCATGTACACCAAAGAACTCATAATAGTGATTGGCAATGCCACAATTAAAGTGTTGTATGACGATGCGGTTCATGAGTTACCGCTATGGATTGTCCCAGGTAATGGCCCAACGCTGTTCGGCAGGAACTGGCTTGAAAAAAATCAGATGCGATTGGAATGACATCAAGGCGTTGTCGTCGGAGAAAGATACATGTGACCAAGTACTGAGCAAGTTCCCCTCGCTGTTCGAACCAGGCATCGGCAACTTCACGGGAGCCAAGGTTCAGGTCCACGTGAACTCAGATGCAAGACCCATCCATCATAAAGCTCAGGCAGTTCCATATATGATGAGGGAGAAGTTCGGAATTGAACTGGACAGACTCCAGTCTGAAGGGATCATATCACCGGTTGAATTTAATGAATGGACCAGTCCCATTGTTCCTGTGCTGAAAAGTGATGGCACAGTCAGAATCTGTGGAGACTACAAGGCTACGATCAACAGAGTTTCAAAACAAGATCAGTACCCGTTACCGAAGGTTGATGACTTGTTTGCAACGCTAACCGGGGGGAAGTCGTTCACCAAACTGGACCTGACGTCGGTCTACATGACACAGGAGCTGGTCGAGCCATCAAAGAGGCTTATGTGCATTAACACACATAAAAGACTGTTTATTTATCACAGGTGCCCTTTTGAATTCGATCGGCTGCAGCAATATTTCAGAGGGACATGGAGAGTCTACTGAAGTCCGTTTCCAGAACCGTCGTGTTCCAAGATGAAATCCTGATCACAGGTCGTGACTCCAAGGAACATCTGAACAACCTGGAAGAGGTTCTACATCGTCTGGACAAAGTGGGACTCAGACTGAAACGCTTGAAGTGCATCTTCATGGCACCAGAGGTCGAATTCCTAGGGAGGAAAATTGCTGCTGACGGCATCAGGCCCACGGATGCGAAAACCAAGGCCATCAAGAATGCACCCAAGCCACAGAATGTGACGGAGCTGCGTTCGTTCCTGGGTCTACTCAACTACTTAGGTCACTTCCTACCTAAATTGAGCACCTTATTGGAACCACTGCACATGCTGCTAAGAAAAGACGACAACTGGATGTGGGGTGTGTCTCAAGACAGAGGTTTTGAGAAAGCCACTAATCTGCTTTGCTCTAACAAGCTGCTGGTACATTATAACCCATGTAAACGTTTAGTATTGGCTTGTGATGCTTCGTCATATGGAATTGGTTGCGTACTCCAACAAGCTAATGAGTCGGATAAACTTCAACCAGTCGTGTATGTTTCAAAAAGTTTGTCTAAAGCAGATAGAGCCTACAGCATGGTAGAGAAAGAAGCACTAGCCTGTGTGTATGGGGTTAAAAAGATGCATCAGTACCTGTTTGGTCTTCGGTTTGAACTGGAGACAGATCACAAGCTGTTCATTTCACTGTTCTCTGAAAACAAAGGTATCAATACCAATGCTTCATCCCACATCCAGAGGTGGGTGCTGACATTATCTGCTTATGATTATGTCATTCGCCATAGACCTGGCACCGAGAATTGTGCCGATGCTTTGAGCCGTCTGCCGTTGCCCACACCAGAACTGGAAATGCCACAATCGACGTACCTATTGTTATTTATGGATGCTTTTGAGAGTGAAGGAACCCCTGTCACGGCTCAACAAGTTAAGATCTGGACCAGCCAGGACCCGATTTTATCGGTGGTGAAGAGTTGCATCCTCAAAGGTGATTGGCCTGCCACACCCAAGCAAGTGTGCGAGGAGACCAAACCTTACATTCGTCGCAAAGACGAACTGTCTGTTCAGTCGGATTGTATACTGTGGGGCAATCGTGTTGTTATGCCGAAGAAAGGGAGAGGGAAATGTAATCATGAGCTTTATAGCACACATCCCGGCATTGTAATGATGAAAGCCATCGCCAGGTCTCATTTATGGTTGCCGGGAATTGACTCTGAGCTGGAATCATGTGTGCATCAGTGCAACACTTGCATGCAGCTCAGCAAAGCACCAGTGGAATCGTCGCTGAGTCTGTGGTCCCGGTCGTCGAAACCATGGTCCAGGATCCACATAGACTTTGCAGGTCCATTCCTGGGGAAGGTATTTTTAGTTGTGGTAGATGCATATTCGAAGTGGATAGAGTGTATAATCATGTCATCCAGCACATCCACAGCTACCATTGAGAATCTCAGTGTCATGTTCGCAACACATGGTCTGCCTGACATCGTTGTTAGTAACAACGGATCGTGCTTCACCAGTTAGGAGATTCAAGAGTTCATGAAACTCAATGGTATCAAACATGTAAGGTCAGTGTCATGCATCTCACACTACTGTATATAACTGTATCTTACCATGCTATACATGACTGTAACTAGATATGACCTGTAACCACAAGCATACCTTACCACCAGGGGTTCACTTGCAGGAGACACTGCATACCTGTTCCACACAGGTATATAAAGGCAGGTCTCAGACAAGTGAGGCACTCGAGAGCTGTGAAATAAAGGTGCAGGTCCAGAGTGACCTTGACTTCAGCATGTGCCTCGTGTAAGTCTGTACTGCAGGGTCAGGACTTTACAGTCAGCACCGTTCAAACCTGCATCCAATGGGCAAGTAGAACTTGCTGTCCAAATCATAAAGCAGAGTATGAAGCGAGTAACCCAAGGGTCACTGCAGACCCGCCTGTCATGCATACTGCTTAGTTACAGGACAAGACCACTTACGCTTACCGGGGTCTCGCCTGCTGAACTAATGATGAAGAGAGATCTTAAGACCAAGCTATCTCTTGTACACCCTGACTTGAATAATCATGTTGAATATAGAAGACAAAGTCAGCAAGGGTATCACGATCGCGCAGCTGTGTCACGCGATATTTCTGTAAATGATCCAGTATATGTTCTGAATTGTGGTCAGGGTCCCAAGTGGATTGCTGGTACTGTCAAGGCCAAGGAGGGCAACAAAATATTTATTGTGAAGCTTAACAATGGGCAAACATGCAGGAAACATATAGATCAGACAAAGCTGCGGCACACAGGCGAACCGGAACAGTCGGAGGAAGAGACAATCGACGACCAACCAACCGACCCCCAGTCATCAGAGGACTCAGTGGTCATCAGTGAATCGGGACTTTCAATCACTGACATGTTCAATGAAAATGGACTTTCAATCCCTGACATGGCCACTGCCACTCCCACCAGGTCATCCGCCCAGCCACCAGTCACAACAGATTCTGAACACTCACCCAAGGCTAGAGTTGAACTGAGACGGTCAACCCGGGAGTGTAAAACACCGGACCGTCTCAATTTGTAAAAGACTGTGTTAATATCTCAGAGGAGGGTATTGTCACGTATGTACTTTTGAGATGACTAGCCACTAGATGGCATCACTGTTGGAGGCCATTGGGCTGCACTCACGTGTGTGCTGCCCAAGTATAAAAGGCCAGCCATTTTGTACATTAGTCACTTTGGGCCTTAATAAAGCAGATCCAAGGTTGTACCTCTTGGAGTTAAAAAGTACTCAGTCTAACAGTTATTGTATACACAACAGGCCCTCTCCTCTTTCTCATCTACATGTTGCCCTTGGCGACATCATCCGAAAACACAGCATCAGTTTCCACATGTACACTGATGACACCTAGCTCTACCTCACTTCCACTTCTCTTGACCCCTCCAAATTTATCAAGCGGCACTTACTCACCAATAACTTGCTCACCGATGCCCTGTTTGTGTTCTGCCAGGACCACTCGGCTCCAGACCTCATTACAGCCTTGGTCCAAACATGGACAAAAGAGCTGAATTCCAGAGGTGAGGTGGGAGTGACTGCCCTCGACATCAAGGCAGCATTTGACAGTGTGGCATCAAAGTAAAATTGAAGTCAATGGGAATCAGGAGGAAAACTCTCCACTGGTTCGAGTCATACCTAGCACAAAGGAAGATGGTTGTGGTGGTTGGAGGTCAATCATTCCAGCCCCAGGACATCACTGCAGGAGTTCCTCAGGGCAGTGTCCTAGGCCCAGCCATCTTCAGCTGCTTCATCAATGACCTTCTCTCCATCATAAGGTCAGAAGTGGGGATGTTTGCTGATGACTGAACAGTGCTCAGTTCCATTTGCAACTCCTCAGATAATGAAGAAGTCCATGCCCCCATGCAGCAAGACCTGGACGACATTCAGCCTTGGGCTGATAAGTGCCAAGTAACATTTGCGCCACACAAGAGACAGTCAAGCTACTTCCCCTTGACATTCAAAAGAATTACCATCGCCGAATCCCCCACCATCAACATCCTGGGCGTCACCATTGACCAGAAACTTAACTGGACCAGCCACATAAATACTGCAGTTACAAGAGCAGGTCAGAGACTGGCTATTTTGCGGCAAGTGTCTCACCTCCTAACTCCCCAAAGCCTTTCCACCATCTACAAAGCACAAATGTGATGGAATACTTGCCTGAGTGAGTGCAGTTCCAACAAAACTCAAGAAGCTCGACACCATCCAGGACAAAGCAGCCCGCTTGATCGGCACCCCATCCACCACCTTAAACATTCACTCCCTCCACCACCGGTGCACCGTGGCTGCAGTGTGTACTGTCGACACGATGCACTGCAGCAACTCACCAAGGCTTCTTCGGCTGCACCTCGCAAATCCACGATCTCTACCACCTAGAAGGACAAGGGCAGTAGGCACATGGGACACCACCACCTGCAAGTTCCCCTCCAAGTCATACACCATCCTGACTTGGAAATATATCGCCGTTCCTTCATTGTCGCTGGGTCAAAATCCTGGAACTCCCTCCCTAACAGCACTGTGGGAGCACCTTCACCACACGGACTGCAGCAGTTCAAGCAGGCGGCTCACAACCACCTTCTCAAGGGCACTTAGGGATGGGCAATAAATGCTGGTCTTGCCAGCGACGTCCACGTTGCAGGAATGAATTAAAAAATTATGCACCCCATCACTCACACACCCCATCACTCACCACATCACACACCCCATCACTCACACACCCCGCCACTCCCCACCCCATCACTCACACACCCCATCACTCACACACCCCATCACTCACACACCCCATCACATACCCCATCACTCACACACGCCATCACTCACACACTCCGTCACACACCCCATTACTCCCCCACCCCATCACTCACACACCCCTTCACTCACACGCCCCATCATTCACATACCCCATCACTCACACACACCCCATCACTCACGCACTCCGTCACACACCCCATCACTCATACACCCCATCACTCACACACACCATCACTCACACACCCCATCACTCACACACCCCATCACTCACACACACCATCACTCACACACACCATCACTCACACACACCATCACTCACACACACCATCACTCACACACACCATCACTCCCCCACCCCTTCACTCACACCCCCCATCATTCACACACCCCATCATTCACACACTCCGTCACACACCCCATCACTCACACACCCCATCACTCACACACTCCGTCACACACCCCATCACTCACACACCCCACCACTCACACACTCCGTCACACACCCCATCACTCACACACCCCACCACTCACACACTCCGTCACACACCCCATCACTCACACACCCCACCACTCACACACTCCGTCACACACCCCATCACTCACACACCCCATCACTCACACACTCCGTCACACACCCCATCACTCACACACCCCATCACTCACACACTCCGTCACACACCCCATCACTCACACACCCCACCACTCACACACTCCGTCACACACCCCATCACTCACACACCCCATCACTCACATACCCCATCACTCCCCCACCCCATCACTCACACACCCCATCACACACACTCACCCCATTACTCTCACACCCCATCACTCACCCCATCACTCACACACTCCATCACTCACACACCCCATCACACACACTCACCCCATTACTCACACACCCCATTATTGCATTCAACAGCCCAGAGACAGTAACTTTGGGGAGGGTACGAAAATTGTGAGGGAGGAATTGACCAATGGTGAGACACAAAGTATAAAGAAACCAGAGAATGTGGAAGGGGAGCCTGATACAACTGATGTACCTCAGGGGGTCCTTCTATGAAACAGAGGTTGTAACTAAACGATCAAGAACATATGGAGGCTCTGTACATCCTCTCCCAAGAAGTGCGGCAGAGGGCTGGGATATAGGTGGGTGCCCTGTCCTGGTGTACACCAACATCTGATAGGGTTTAAGTTCATTACAGTGCATCCTAGAGAAAGTGGCAGCTGCAGGAAATGGTGCTCGATACCCTATACATATCCCAATGGCGTCCTTAATTCTAATTGTTGTCTTGCTGTGTATATCATTGTCACGCTATTCTGCACCACTGATTGTCCTACAAAGTGCCATTGTGCTCCATGGGAGCAGTGGTTTGCAAAAGACATTTAAAGAATTAAGCTTACAGTTGCTGTAAATATGGAAGTTTACTTATTTTGGGCCGGCTTTTTAGGTGCGATCAGTAGCCCACAACCCTGAGAAATCTAGTGATTGCCCACTCAGTCATTTGTCTGGGACAAGTACTGAAATAAGAGGGCCTTAGTCACTTGGCCCATCCATGAATGTACAGCGAATTGACTGATGAGCCTCCTCTGGCTCCCTGGAATAAGTCTGTGGTGTGAAAGTTCAGAGCTGCGCTGACTCTCTCTGTCACAGTCAGAGCTGTCCATGCTGTGGAACTGCAGCAAATAGCGCTCTTCAAAGTCTTCATGAGTGAAGTGCACTCTCCTGAGATACAGCTTACAAAAAGGATTTTGGAAGGTATTGGGTGCAGGGCAGCTCTGAAATCAGGTCTTTCTGAAATCGCATGAGGGGGATCTGAAATCGGGTGGGGGGAGTTAAAGAGAGACTATGGAATGAGGGATCGGGGTAGAGATATTGAACTAAGAGCTATTAAATGGTGGGACCCTTCACCAAATATAACTATTGAGGTAGAGACTAAGGGGGGGATTTTAACATGGGTGAGCGGGTGGAAGTGGGTGTGGGAGGGGGGGTTAAATGGCCCAAAATTCGAGGCGTGTCGGGAAACCAGCTCCAACCTGCCGACTTCCGGGTTTGAAACAAGGTGGGGTGGGGAAGGCAGCCAATCCGCTCCCAGGAGGTGGGTTGGCATTTTAACTATGTCAGGTAGTCAGGAAGCCTGGGATTGAACCTGCTGCACAGGTTTTATTGTTCCTGGCCTGGTTTTCCGGGCCCCAGGGATCAGACCAGCCCCCCCCGCCACGGGTCAAGAATCAGACTTCCCCTTGGGATCAGGGATTCATCATCATCATCATAGGCAGTCCCTCCCGGATGCACTTCATCGACTTAGGGCGGTCTTTGGCCAGGGACTCCCAGGTGTCAGTGGGGATGATGCATTATCAGGGAGGCTTTGAGGATGTCCCTGTAACATTTCCTCTGCTCATCTTTGGCTCGTTTGCCGTGAAGGAGTTCCAAGTAGAACGCTTGCTTTGGGAGTCTTGTGTCTGGCATGCGGACAATGTGGCCTGCCCAGCGGAGCTGATCAAGTGTGGTCAGTGCTTCAATGCTGGGAATGTTGGCCTGGTCGAGGACGCTAATGTTGGTGCGTCTGTCCTCCCAGTGAGAAATACCACCAATGATCAGGGATTAGTTGTCAGTGATCAGACCCCTCTGGGGATCAGAGCCACCCTCCCCAGTGTCAGCGATCAGGCCCCCAAAAACGTAATTTAAAAGGGAAGGGGATAAACATACGAAAAGGCGGAGGGTAAATATTCAAAAAGGCAGAATATAAAAGGATCTGGGAGAATGGGGTTACAGGAGAGAGCGCCAGCACCTGGGAATGAATGGCCACCTCCTGTGCTGTAATTTCTATAATTCTGTGATAACGCTCCTTTATTGAGACTGAGCTCAGGGAGTGGTTTGGAAGTGTTGGTGCTGAGCTGAGTTTAGAGCGATGTGCCCTGTGAGAAGTACCCCAAATACTGAACCCGCTGTCCTGTGTGCGATCTCTCAGTTTGGTGCAGGTTGGTCTGTACCGGTCAGTTTTGACGTGTGAAGTCCAAGTACAGATCAGCTCTCCCAGTTCAGAGTTGTTATCTTCGCATGGAACAGGAGTTCATGGAGATAGGGACAGAGATCGGGTCCATTAAAGGTGGCATCAACTGGGGAGTCTGACTGCACCTTGTGCAGTGCAGGGGGATTCTGGTTGTGGTTTCAGGGTGAATAGTAGCAGATTATAGGATTACTACTAGTTACAGATAGGACATCGGGGCATTGCACCTATCACTACCAGTTACATATCGACTATCAGCATCATTATAGGTAGTCCCTTGAAACGAGGATGACTTGCTTCCACGCCAAAAAATAATGAGTTCACAGGTGTTCCAATGAAGGACCTAAAATTCCAGGTCCTGAACTACATCCTGAAGGGTGGAAGATGCCTGTGCATGGATTTTTTAACGTGTGGTGGCCGTTACACACCAGCCACCACACGGGCTTGACAGAGCTAGGTCTTGGTCCAGTGCCAAGGAATACCCAAGACGACTGGAGATCTGCTGCACGGACCTAGTGCGCACACATATCGCAATGTGGGCTGGCCTGTGCAGCCCCTGGGCCCCTGGCCCCAAACTCACGCCTCACCTGGGCTCCAATCACATCCCTCTACAGTCTCTCGCTGCTCCTGCTGTATCTGCTCCAATCACCGACCTGGACCTTGATGATGTGATTACTACTAGTTACAGTTAGGACATCAGGGCATTACACCTGTGGTGTATGTAGCACACAAATCACTGACTCCACACAGTCTGGTGTAAGTCTAACTGCTGTGACCTTCGTCCTTTATTGTTCAGCTCCAGAGTGCCTCCCAGGTGTGGTGGTCAGCCTTATATAGTCCTTGTTGCAGGCACTACCAGGGTTTCCCATCGCAGCGCCCTCTGTGGTGTGGCATAGTACTTACATTACATTTAAGATACTGGGACGATACACACATCATTACATAACATCACCTTCCCCCCCCCCCCCCACCTGGACGCAGGACAAAGATACACACATCATTACATAACATCACACTTGTCCAACGGAAGGCAGGTGGGCATAGACAGTGCGTTAGTATGGTACATATTATCTGGTACATTAACTGGTTATTGACTGGTAGCGGAACCTTGATTTCCTTGTTAACTGTTATCATTAATTGTACTTCATCCATTATTTTACACAAATACAGTGGCCATTCAGCATAAAAAAGGTAATTCTTATTATAAATTCACATTAACATTGCTCATTTTAGACTCGCTCTGCCAAACAGAAGTCCTTTGTGGGGACCACCTCTTTGTAAGGCCTTTTTAAGACTCCCGGGTGCATTTCCTCTTAAAGGCGCCATCTTTGATGCAGGAGGATTCCACGAGGCTTCTCCTTGGGCGCCGCCATCTTTGATGCTCTGCAGCTCCGACACGATGCCGCCGCCATCTTCTTCTCTGCCGCTCCGAATGCCCTCCGCCGTCGCAGCCTCTGCTCCCCTCCGCTGCCACCTGACTTGCTGCCTCTCCTGCGGCCGCCGTGGCCTCTCCAGCCGCCACACTTGCCGCGTCCCCCGCGGCCTCCGTAGCGGCCTCCCCTGCGGCTGCCATGGCCGCCGACCGACGCTACCAGCTCCTCGGCGGGGCCTCTTCCTCTGCGGGGCCCTTCCGAACCGCCGGCCCCTGGATCCCTCAGCACCCCTCCCGCAGCACCCCGCCGGCTCAACCCCCACCCCCCCCTTCGGCCCCTCTGTGCAGGGCTGCTTGCCTGTGGGGGCTGGGGCTGCAGGGTCTCTGTGTGAGATCCGGGGCTGGGACTTGCCTGTGGGGGCTGGGGCTGCAGGGTCTCTGTGTGAGATCCGGGGCTGGGACTTGCCTGTGGGGGCTGGGGCTGCAGGGTCTCTGTGTGAGATCCGGGGCTGGGACTTGCCTGTGGGGGCTGGGGCTGCAGGGTCTCTGTGTGAGATCCGGGCCTGGGACTTGCCTGTGGGTGGATTGAGGCTGCAGCTCCAGCTCGGTCGGTGCTGCTCTCTGGGGACCCGGGGTACGGCAGCACCCCGGGGAGCAGCAGCCTGTGGAGTGATGAAGTCTTCCCAGCTCCCACGGACCTTCCCCATCCACCGCCGGCTGAGGAGCGTCGGCCCATCGCCTGCAATGACCCACAGAGGTAAAGCGTGCGTCTCGTCCCCGTGGGATACCTGCACCATCACTCTGCCAAGAACAGGTATTAGTTCCCTGGTAGTACGCAGCTTCGCCGTGACCGGGACCAGCTTGGGTCGTGCAGCTGGGTTAATCCACAGTTTATCAAAAGTTCTCTGACTCATCAACGACGGACCCGAGCCCGTGTCCACTTCCATGCTCACTGGGACTCCGTTGATTTTTACCTCCCTTATCACTGGGGGCGAATCGTCGGTGCACGTATACAGTCCAAGCACCTCATCTTCTTCTACCTGCTCCTCGCTGAACAGTGGATCATCCCCCATCTCCTCAGCCACATGGTGAGTCTGATTTCTTTTACACATACACTGAAGGTGGCCTTTAACGTGGCAGGTATTGCACGTGTATTCCGCAAACCTGCACCGGTGAGCCCCATGGCTTCCTCCACAACGCCAGCATGGTGCTGCTTGATTGGCCCCCCTCAGCGGACTCTGAGTTCCAGGACCCCGAGGTCCGTGCTCTCTGCCCCGGGCAGAGCCACGTTCTGCAGTTTTGTCCGTGGTGGGCGCTATCCTGTGGACAGTGCCTGCCGGGTTCGAGACTGTGTGGATCATTTGCTTGGTGCTGCAAGTCGAGGTCATATATGCCCGGCTGATGGCGATGGCCTTTGTCAGAGTGACTGTGGGTTCCGTGGCCAGCAGCTTGTGAAGGAGGCCCTCGTGGCCAATCCCCATAACGAAAACGTCCCGGAAAGCCTCGTCAAGGTGTGCCCCAAAATCACATGGCGCCGCGAGTCTCCTGAGGTCTGCAGCATATTTGGTGACATCCTGGCCCTCAGGTCTGCAGTGATGGTAAAATTTGTATCTGGCCGTGAGGATGCTCTCCTTCGGTTTCAACTGGTCACGAATGAGTTCAGTCAGCTCCTCGTATGACTTGTTCCTTGCGCTCCCGGGTGCCAGCAAATCCCTGACGAGACAGTAAACCTCATCTCCACAACTGGAGAGCAATATCGCCTTACGCTTCTCTCTCATTGCGTATGTGTCCTCCGTCAGGTCATTTGCTGTGAAGTAGTACTCGAGCCTTTCCGTAAAGGCCTCCCAATCATTGCCCACGGTAAAATCCTTTAGCGAGCCCAGAGTAGCCATGGTTGCGTGGAATTCGTCCGCTTCCTCGTTGCCAATGTGATGTATGTAACACACAAATCACTGACTCCACACGGTCTGGTGTAAGTCTAACTGCTGTGACCTTCGTCCTTTATTGTTCAGCTCCAGAGTGCCTCCCAGGTGTGGTGGTCACCCTTATATAGTTCTTCTTACAGGTACTACCAGGGTTTCCCACCGCAGCGCCCTCTGTGGTGTGGCATAGTACTTACATTACATTTAAGATACTGGGACGATACACACATCATTACATAACAACACCTATCACTACCAGTTACATATCGACTATCAGTGAGTTTTTGGATTATTATTGGTTATGATGGGGAATTTGAGTGTTACCAGTATTATTATTAGTTATCAGTGCAATTTTAATGAGTTACCCTTACTTAGTGGTGGAATCAAAGTTCCTCCCACCACTGATTCCCCTCTGCAAATCGCTCCCCCGCCATCAGTTTCTCCTCTCCATAGATTATTTCCATATGGTAGGTAAATTGAAGTGCAAGGCCATGATTTTCAAGATTAGCATTGAATACATAAAGGGGGAGATTAGAAGACATTTTTCACCCGTTGAGTTGTCACAATGTGTAATGCTTTGCCGCAGGTGGTGGTTGACGCTAAGTCGATTGGACAACAGCAACAACTTGCATTTATATTAAAGAAAGAGAAAGAATTTGTATTTATGAAGTGCTCTCATGTCTTCAGGACATCCCAAAGCACTTTACAGCCACATGCAGGAAGGAGGCTCTAGCAGCGTTATTTAAAGGGATCATCAGCAACAACCTCCAGCTGACATGCTTGTTCAGTTTGACTGGCTCTGTGCAACTTGCTGTAACTCTCGCAGCTTTCTAAACTTGTTTCACGTTCCGACGGTGACAGGGAGTGTTGGTGCAAGTGGAGAATGTCTTCATTGTTATTTAAAGGCTTCTGCTCACAACAGTTGCTCACAGTCATGGGGGCTCTACTTGCAGACCCCCCTCACACTCGAGTATCTACGAGAGAGGAATGGAGGCAGCGAAGAAGAGGAGAAGATACACGCATAGGGAGGAGGAGGGGCAGGAGGGTTCTCAGCAGGAGGCCTTCTACACCCAGGGTCTTCCGAGAGCATGTCTCTTGTCTCCACTTAAGCGAGGAGCAGTGTAGTTGGAGGCTACGCTTCACCAAGGAGGTGGTCACAGAACTCTGCCACCTCTTACAACCAGACCTCCAGCCTGAGAGCAGGGTGACCACGGCTCTCCCAGTGGCCGTCAAGGTATCTGTGACCCTCAATTTCTTCACCAGTCTGCAGCAGGAGATATAGCGAACATCTCCCAGTTTGCCGTCCATCTCTGCATCCAGGAGGTTACAGAGGCACTCTTGACCAGGTGAAGGGACTACATTGTCTTCTCTCAGAACAGAAACAGGAGGAGCGTGCATGTGGCTTTGCCAGTATAGCGGGCTTCCCCTTGATGCAGGGGACCATCAACTGCACAAACAGGGCTTTGCGGGCACCGTATACCAATCCTGAGATGTTCCGTAACCACAAAGACTAACACCCACTTAATGTATGGTTGTTAAGCGATTACACCCAGTGTGTCCTGATGGTAAATGCCCAGTATCCAGCTAGGGAATGGAAGACCAGCAGGAAGAGTAGTGCAAGGAAGGTAGTGCAGGGGTCCCCTGTGGTCATCCCACTGCAAAACAGATACACTGCTTTGAGTGCTGTTGAGGGGGATGACTCATCAGCTGCTGTGACATCCTTAATAATTGATTCCATCATTTTACCCACTACTGAGGTCAGGCTGACCGGTCTATAATTCCCTGTTTTCTCTCTCCCTCCTTTCTTAAAAAGTGGGGTTACATTGGCTACCCTCCACTCCATAGGAACTGATCCAGAGTCAATGGAATGTTGGAAAATGACTGTCAATGCATCTGCTATTTCCAAGGCCACCTCCTTAAGTACTCTGGGATGCAGTCCATCAGGCCCTGGGGATTTATCGGCCTTCAATCCCATCAATTTCCCCAACACAATTTCCTGACTAAGAAGGATTTCCCTCAGTTCCTCCTTCTTACTAGACCCTCTGACCCCTTTTATATCCGGAAGGTTGTTTGTGTCCTCCTTAGTGAATACCGAACCAAAGTATTTGTTCAATTGGTTTGCCATTTCTTTGTTCCCCGTTATGACTTCCCCTGATCCTGACTGCAGGGGACCTACGTTTGTCTTTACTAACCTTTTTCTCTTTACATATCTATAGAAACTTTTGCAATCCGTCTTAATGTTCCCTGCAAGCTTCTTCTCGTACTCCATTTTCCCTGCCCTAATCAAACCCTTTGTCCTCCTCTGCAGAGTTCTAAATTTCTCCCAGTCCCCGGGTTCGCTGCTATTTCTGGCTAATTGGTATTCCACTTCCTTGGCTTTAATACTATCCCTGATTTCCCTTGATAGCCACGGTTGAGCCACCTTCCCTTTTTTATTTTTACGCCAGACAGGAATGTACAATTGTTGTACTTCATCCATGCGGTCTCTAAATGTCTGCCATTGCCCATCCACAGTCAACCCCTTAAGTATCATTCGCCAATCTATCTTAGCCAATTCACGCCTCATACCTTCAAAGTTACCCTTCTTTAAGTTCTGGACCATGGTCTCTGAATTAACTGTTTCATTCTCCATCCTAATGCAGAATTCCACCATATTATGGTCACTCTTCCCCAAGGGGCCTCGCACAACGAGATTGCTAATTAATCCTCTCTCATTACACAACACCCAGTCTAAGATGGCCTCCCGCCTAGTTGGTTCCTCGACATATTGGTCTAGAAAACCATCCCTTATGCATTCCATGAAATCCTCCTCCACCGTATTGCTTCCAGTTTGGTTCGCCCAATCTATGTGCATATTAAAGTCACCCATGTTAACTGCTGCACCTTTATTGCATGCACCCCTAATTTCCTGTTTGATGCCCTCCCTAACATCACTACTAATGTTTGGAGGTCTGTACACAACTCCCACTAACGTTTTTTGCCCTTTGGTGTTCTGCAGCTCTACCCATATAGATTCCACATCATCCAAGCTAATGTCTTTCCTAACTATTGCATTAATCTCCTCTTTAACCAGCAATGCTACCCCACCTCCTTTTCCTTTTATTTTATCCTTCCTGAATGTTGAATACCCCTGGATGTTGAGTTCCCAGCCCTGATTCACCTGGAGCCATATCTCTGTAATCCCAATCACATCATATTTGTTAACATGTATTTGCACAGTTAATTCATCCACCTTATTATGGATACTCCTTGCATTAAGACACAAAGCCTTCAGGCTTGTTTTTTTAACACCCTTTGTCCTTTTAGAATTTTGCTGTACAGTGGCCCTTTTTGTTCTTTGCCTTGTGTTTCTCTGCCCTCCACTTTTCCTCATCTCCTTTCTGTCTTTTGCTTTTGCCTCCTTTTTGTTTCCCTCTGTCTCCCTGCATTGGTACCCATCCCCCTGCCATATTAGTTTAACTCCTCCCAACAGCACTAGCAAACACTCCCCCAAGGACATTGGTTCCGGTGCTGCCCAGGTGCAGACCGTCCGGTTTGTACTGGTCCCACCTCCCCCAGAACTGGTTCCAATGCCCCAGGAATTTGAATTCCTCCCTGCTGCACCACTGCTCAAGCCACGTATTCATCTGCGCTATCCTGCGATTCCTACTCTGACTAGCACGTGGCAGTGGTAGCAATCCCGAGATTAATACTTTTGAGGTCCTACTTTTTAATTTAGCTCCTAGCTCCTTAAATTCGTTTCGTTGGACCTCATCCCTTTTTTTACCTATGTCGTTGGTACCAATGTGCACCACGACAACTGGCTGTTCTCCCTTCCTTTTTAGAATGTCCTGCACGCGCTCCAAGACATCCTTGACCCTTGCATCATGGAGGCAACATACCATCCTGGAGTCTCTGTTGCGGCCGCAGAAACGCCTATCTATTCCCCTCACAATTGAATCCCCTATCACTATCGCTCTCCCACTCTTTTTCCTGCCCTCCTGTGCAACAGAGCCAGCCACGGTGCCATGAACTTGGCTGCTGCTGCCTTCCCCTGATGAGTCATCCCTCTCAACAGCACTCAAAGCAGTGTATCTGTTTTGCAGGGGGATGACCACAGGGGACCCCTGCACTACCTTCCTTGCACTACTCTTCCTGCTGGTCTTCCATTGCCTAGCTGGCTGTGGACCCTTCTCCTGCAGTAAGACCAACTCGCTACACATGCTACTCACGTCATTCTCAGCATCGTGGATGCTCCAGAGTGAATCCACCCTCAGCTCCAATTCCGCAACGCGGTCCGTCAGGAGCTGGAGGCGGATACACTTCCCGCAGATGTAGTCGTCAGGGACACCGGAAGTGTCCCTGAGTTCCCACATGGTACAGGAGGAGCATATCACGTGACCGAGCTCTCCTGCCATGACTTAACCCTTAGATACACTTAAATTGGTGACAACAATGTTACAGTTTACTTACTGATATAAAAAAGAAAAAGAAAAGCTACTCACCAATCACCAGCCAATCACTTACCCCCTTGGCTGTGACGTCACCTTTTGATTCCTTTCTACTTCTTTTCTGTTTTTTCTCCCGGCTGGAGCTGCACAAGCTGGGCCTTTATAGGCCTCTCCACGCACCTCGAGCTACCGCCTCCGATCTGCCACCGCCTCTGTATCTGTAAAGCATCTGTCCCATCAGTCAGGCTCACCTTTGACCCAACGTTCCAAATTTGAAATGCCTTCATTGAACCCACTGCGCCATCCAGTCCTATTTTTATGCTCCTTTTTTTTCTTATGGGTTCTGGATTTATTCTAATTTTTATTTACACATGTAGAAAGTGGCTTGATCAGTTTTAATGAATTTGCAAATAATTGTAGCATTGTGTGAAAAATGCAATTATTATCTACTAACGACAAGTCCATCGCACAACAAAAGCAAAACAATAATTTCAGCAAAACAGTGTAAAATAATCCAATATTGTATTACAAATGGATAATGATGTCGCATAGTTTTATGTCAGCTAGCAAATTCAAATTTATCTTTGCAAGTATCAGTGCAAGTCAGCAAGAGCTATGAAATGATACGTTTAGTTTGATTTAACTAGGCCATGTTTAACCTAAAGTGGGACAATACTAATCCTGTTAATTCAAATGAGATCTGGCCCAATTAATTGGCATTTTAATCAAAATGGTTAGCTTATATTTGATTGGAGGTTATACCTTATCGACATGTTTGCAGACCATGTTCAACAGTAAATGAACAGCAGCATTATCACTGACCAGATTATCCTATTTCTCTTCCTTTGTAGAATCTTCCCTCTGAATGATGAACCTCACTGGACAGAACACAACAGGGAATCATCGTTTCGTCATTATTGGCAAGGAGTTAGGAATTTGTCTAAAGATATGAGTGTTTCCCTAACTTGCTCTCGAGATGAAACATACATGATTCTGAGGGGGTTGGACAGGGTAGATGCAGAGAGGATGTTTCATGGGGGAATCTAGAACGAGGGGACATATTGGGCCCAAGTTTCCACACGATTTGCGCCTGATTTTTAGGAGCAACTGGTGGAGAAT
This sequence comes from Pristiophorus japonicus, assembly GCF_044704955.1. Lineage (NCBI taxonomy): Eukaryota > Metazoa > Chordata > Chondrichthyes > Pristiophoridae > Pristiophorus > Pristiophorus japonicus. The sequence continues at coordinate 153,342,157 of NC_091985.1, forward strand.
GGACTATCTTAGAAATCGCAATTGTCGACATTTTTTTTTCTGCAGTTCTAGGCAGTTCCACTTTGGAACAGAATTTTTTCTTCAAAAGGGGGCGTGTCCGGCCACTGATGCCTGATTTCAAAGTTTCCACAGTGAAAACGTACTCCAAACTAACTTAGAATGGAGCAAGTGAAGATTTTTGTAGAATTGAAAAAACCTGTTCTACACATTAAAAAATCAGGCGCAGGTTACAAATTAGGCGTCCTGAACGAGGTGGGGGGGGAGGGGGGGGAAGGGAAGTCATTAAATTCTATAATAAATCCTTATTTATACTTCTACAAATATTACACAAATAAATCCAATCTGAATAAACATTTATAAGCAAAGAAAAGATTAAATAAACCATGTTCCTGCCTGTCTGGAAGGCAGCGGTTTGCCGTCAGGACCAAAGGCTGAACGGGCCAGGCCCGAGACTTCGGGCAGGGCCCGTCCCCAGCACCAGATTTACAGGTAGGTGGCGTTGGGTTGGGTTGGGTTGGGGAGGGGAGGTTCGGTTCCGGTCAGCGGTGGGGGGGGAGGGAGTGGGGAGAGGGAGAGGGAGAGGGAGAGGTAGGGAGAGGGAGGGAGGGGGAGGGAGAGGGACGGGGAGGGAGGGAGAGGGAGAGGGAGGGAGGGGAGAGGGAGGGAGAGGGAGAGGGAGGGAGGGAGAGGGAGGGAGGGGGAGGGGGAGAGGGAGAGGGAGGGGGAGAGGGAGGGGGAGAGGGAGAGAGGGGGAGGTCAGGTTAGGGAGGGGGAGGTCAGGTCGGGGAGGGAGAGGTCAGGTTGGATCCAGTCCGGGAGCGGCAGTCGGGTCGGGTCGGGTCCAGTCGGGGGGAAGCGGGAGCGGGAGCGGCAGTCGGGTCGGGTCCAGTCGGGGGGAAGCGGGAGCGGGAGCGGCAGTCAGGTCGGGTCCAGTCAGGGGGTAGCGGGAGCGGGAGCGGCAGTCGGGTCGGGTCGGGTCCAGTCGGGGGGGAGCGGGAGCGGCAGTCGGAATTGGTCCGGTCCAGGGTGGGGGGGGAGTGGGTGTCGGGTCCGGTCCCGGGGGGAGCGGGTGCCGGGTCCGGTCCGGGGGGGGGGGGGGGGAGCGGGTGTCGGGTCCAGTCCGGGGGAGTGGGGGGGTGGTGGTGGGAAGCGGGAGTCGAGTCGGGAGGAAGCAGGAGCTGGCCCTAGTGAGGCCATTCGGCCAGGGCTAGGGGCTGCGTGCTTCGGGCCCCTCCCACACAGTTTCGGGCGCCTGGAGCTACTGCACTTGCGTGCCCACTGTAGCGCGCATGTGCAGAGGTCCCGGCACTGTTTTCAGCGCAGGGACCTGGCTCCGCCCCCCTACAGCTCCTGCTGCGCTGCGCCGAGGGCCAGAGGACCTGCAGGGAGGTGGAGAATACGGAGGGTTTTTTTAGGCGCACTTTGTGGCGCGAAAAACGGGCGTCCAGGTTGGGACTGCGCTGTTCTAGGCGCGTGTGGAAACTTGGGCCCATAGTTTCAGAGTAAGGGATCGCTCAGTTAAGACGGAGTTGAAGAGGAATTTCTTCTTTCAGAGGGTCATGGATCTTTGGAATTCTCTACCCCAGATGGCTGTGGAGGCTGGGTCATTGAATATATTCAAGGCTGAGATAGACAGATTCTTGAACTATAAGGGAGTCAAGGGTTGTGGGTAATGGGCAGGTAAGTGGAGTTGAGGCTAAGATCAGATCAGCCATGATCGTATTGAATGGTGGAACAGGCTCGAGGGGCCATTTAACATACTCCTGCTCCTATTTCTTATGTCCTTGTGTTCTTATGCTGGCAGAGCCCATAATTCAATCATTTTTCCCTCCCTCCTATTTCCGTCCCTCCTCCCCAAGCACTTGCATAACCTCTGTCAGTGCTCTACTTAAAAGGACCATATAGTTCGAACAGAACTGATTACAATTCACTGCCTGAAATCCGCTTACAAACCTTAATATATCAGCTTTGATAATTCTACACTAGTTACATTTTGCAAATTCTGTAAAATGCTACAATAAGTAATGCATGCCTTGTTTATGGTGTGATGGCAACATAATATGATAAGATGGAAGGAATTGATTATCAAAATCCAAATATTGAAATGAAAACAGAAGATACTGCAGATAACAACCATAGATCTGTCAGCACCTGTAAAGAGAAAGGATAGGCTGGCGTTTTGGGTACACACTTTCATCTATCAGCTCTTCTCGATCTTCCTCACTGCATCTCAATCTCAACAAGCTCCCTGCTGGAGTGGAACTAAACTACAGAACCAATGGGAACCTGTTCAACCTTCGTCGCCTCCAGGCTAGATCCAAGGTCGTCCCATTCTCTGTCATCGAACTACAGTACACGGACGACGCTTGCGTCTGCGCACATTCAGAGGCCGAACTTCAAGCCATCATCAACATTTTCACTGAGGCATATGAAAGCATGGGCCTTACACTAAACATCCATAAGACAAAGGTCCTCCACCAACTTGACCCCGCCTCACAGCACTGCCCCCCGGTCATCAACTCCACTGAGATTGGAGTTTTCTGAGTTGCTGGTGTGTAACTTGTTGAGAAGTTCATGGTTTGTTGATGTGGTACTTTCTGCAGTGTTCCGAAGCTGTTCCTTTAGGCCAACTACCCTAGTGGAAAGGGAAATAATCTGTGTTTCAAATTGGGCCTTGTCCTCCACAGTTAATTTGTGTTGTTTCTTCCAGGTCTCATTATTGCCCTGCAGGTATCATTATTGCCCTGTAGACCATAAGCTTTGTGCCAGATTTGAGGTCTAAGTCTTTAAACACTCTCTTCCTCAGGTAACCGAAGGCTGCGCTGGCACACTGGAGGCAGTGTTGGACCTCGTCGTCGATCTCTGGCCTTGCTGATAGTAGGCTACCGAGGTATGGAAAATGGTTCAGAGACGTGGACCATATACAGTAGACACCTCAAAGCGCTGGAGAAGTACCACCAGCGCTGCCTCTGCAAATCCACTGGGAGGATAGATGAACCAACATCAGTGTTCTCGATCAGGCCAACATCCCCAGCATCGAAGCACTGATCACACTCGACCAGCTCCGTTGAGCGGGCCACATCATCTTCATGCCCGACACGAGACTCCCAAAGCAAGCGCTCTACTCGAGGAAACATTTCAAGGACACCCTCAAAGCCTCCTTGATAAAATGCAACATCCTCACTGGCACTTGGGAATCTTTGGCCCAAGATCACCCTAAGTGGAGGAAGAGCATCTGGGAGGGCGCTGAGCACCTCGAGTCTCATCGCCAAAGAGCATGCCGAAACCAAACGCAGACAGCGGAAGGAGCGTGTGGAAAAGCAGACGACCCACCCACCCTTTCCTTCAACCACTGTCTGTCCCACCTGTGACAGAGTCTGTAATGCCCGTAGGGACTGTACAGTCACCTGAGAACTGACTTTTAGAGTGGAAGCAAGTCTTCCTTGATTTCGAGGGACTGCCTATGATGATGATGACACTTTCATGAGAGCTGCCAATCAATATTTCATGGGTTCATTATGAAAGGCATAATGATTTTTCTATAATATCCTTTAAGAAGCTAAGAACATAAGAAATAGGAGCAGGAGTAGACCCAATGGCCCCTGGAGCCTGCTTCGCCATTCAATAAGATCATGGCTGAACTTTTACCTCAACTCCACTTTCCTGCACGATCCCCATATCCCTTGATTTCCCTACAGTCCAAAAATCTATCGATCTCTGTCTATAATATACTCAACGACTGAGCCTCCACGGCCCTCTGGGGTGGAGAATTCTAAAGATTCACCATCCTGAGTGAAGAAATTTCTCTTCATTTCAGTTCTAAATGGCCGACCCCTTATCCTGAAACTATGCCCCCTCGTTCTCAACTCTCCAGCTAGGGGAAACAGCCTCTCAGCATCTACTTTTCTATTACTTTTCTCATTGACTTGTTCAGTTTTTTATATGATGGTGTAGCCATTGTGTAACCTCTTTGGAGAATTTGCTGGCAGGCTTGGTTCATGGACCCAGTCTGCTCTGAAACACTACTGTAACACTGCAAGCTTAGTGTAATATATGCACCTGTGAGTGTGCTCACAGGTTTGTAGAGCAGTTGCAAAAAAAAGAGGGCTGTTATAAGTGTCTGGAGTGTCCCCCAGATCGGGGGGCACTCGATCTAATGTTGATTTGTTTACTCTAAAAGAGTTGTAGAGCTGTTGCAGGTTTTTTTGTGTTTTTTTTAGGGCATTCAAATTCCATATTTTACAAGTGCCCCCTATAAAAGGGGAGGGGGACACTAAAAACCCCGGCAATTAAAACAAATTAAACTTTAAAAGATAAAATCAAATTAAAATATGGTTGCCGGGGGTGATGATGCACTCCAGTCCCTCCGGTGCCCACCTCTCGCGGAAGGCCGCGAGTGTACCGGTGGACACCGCGTGCTCCATCTCCAGGGACACCCTGGCTCGGATGTACGCGCGGAAGAGAGGCAGGCAGTCGGGCTGAACGACCCCCTCGGCCGCCCGCTGCCTGGACCGGCTGATGGCACCCTTGGCCGTGCCCAGGAGCAGTCCTACGAGGAGGCCCTCGGACCTACCCGCTCCCCTCCGCACAGGATGCCCAAAGATCAGGAGTGTGGGACTGAAATGCAGCCAGAATTTGAGGAGCAGCCCCTTCAAATAATGGAACAGGGGCTGCAACCTCACACATTCAATAAAAACGTAGAACACGGACTCTTCCAGACCGCAGAAATTGCAAGCGGCCTGGGAGCCCGTGAACCGACTTAAAAATTTATTGCACGGCACTGCTCCGTGCACCACCCTCCAGGCCAAGTCCCCAATAAATAGTGGGAGGACTCCCACGTAGAGTGCCCTCCATCGGGGACCCCCGCCTCCTCCGGACGGCAAGGTGGTACGCCATGGCGTGTCCAGACGGCAGGCGATGATGGCAAAGTTGAGAGTGTGCAGGAGCAGCCCGTACAGGAAACCCCTCCGCGCGGAACTGAAAGGCACGGAGGGGATTTCCCCGAGGCAGCTCAAGTTGTGAGGCGCCAGCTCCCTCGGGAGGTTCCGGGGTTTGGCACCGATGAGGAATTCCGTCCGGACGGGGGTCAGTTCGGACGGGATCTCCCCACATGTTTGAGCCTCCTCGACACACCTAATGGAGTCAGGGCCCAGAGTTGTTTTTAGCGACTCGATGACATCGGCCGCGCGGCGGACGTCGGCCGAATTTAGGCGCCGCGCCAGCGTGTCTGGCGCCATCCAGCCCGCTCCTCCGCCATTGAGCAGGTCCCTGACCCTGGTCACCTCGCCAGCCACAGCCCTCTTGTCCGACTGCCACCTAAAACCTCGGTCGTGGAGGTACGGATTCCCGAGCAGCGGCTCCTGCAGGACAGCCGCCACTCCAGTCGGTGGAGAGCTGCGCTTGGTGGAGACTTTGTTCCAGACCCTGGTGCGTTCCTTGTAAAAGACAGGCAGCTCCTGGAAGGCGGTCCTGATGCCCCCCAAGCTCACAAACAGGAGCTGCGTGTCGTAGTTGAGGCCGTGCTGCTGGCGGAAGAAATACGTCGCCAGCGCACGCCACCTAGGAGGGGGCTCGACGTAAAGGTATCTCTGCAGGGTCTGAAAACGGAAAGTCGCGAGCTGGGTGCTGACGCACACCAACGACTGACCGCTCTCCCTAAGCGGGAGACTCAAGACCGCGGCAGAGACCCAGTGCTTCCTGTTGTTCCAGAAGAAGTCCACCAGCTTCTTCTGTATCTTGGCGACAAACGCAGGGGGAGGGGTCAAAGTGACCAGCTGGTACCACAGCATAGCGGCCACCAGCTGGTTTATGACTAGCGCTCGACCCCTGTAGGACAGCACTCGGAGCAGTCCTGTCCAGCGCCCTAGGCGAGTGGTGACCTTGGCCTCCAGCTCCTGCCAGTTCGCCGGCCAGGCTCCCTCGTCGGGGCTAAGGTAGACTCCCAGATAGAGGAGATGGGTCGTGCTCCAGGCAAAAGGCCTGAGTTCCTCCGGCAGGGAGTCCACCCGCCACTGACCCACCAGGAGTCCGGAACATTTCTCCCAGTTGATCCTGGCGGAGGATGCGGCCGAGTAAATCTCCTGGCACTCACGCATCCTCCGCAGGTCAGCGGGATCCTCTACCATGGGGAGCACGTCATCGGCGTAAGCCGAGAGGACGACCTCCACGCCCGGCCCTTGCAGAGCCAGTCCCGTCAATCTCGTCCGCAGGAGGCACAGGAAAGGCTCCACGCAGATGGCATATAACTGGCCGGACATGAGGCATCCCTGGCGCACCCCTCTCCTGAAGCGAAGGGGCGCCATCAAGGACCCGTTAACCTTAATCAGACACTCCGCGGCGGTGTACAAAAGTCGGATCCGGGCGACGAAATGCGTCCCGAACCCGAAAGCGCGCAGAATTCCGAACAAATAGTCGTGATCCACCCTGTCGAACGCCTTCTCTTGGTCGAGAGATAGGAAGGCGACTGACAGACCAGCCTCCTGGGAATGATGGATGAGGTCCCGGACCAGATGGATGTTATCGTGGATTGTCCGGCCCGGGACCGTGTAGGACTGGTCGGGGTGGATCATGTGGTCCAGCACGGCGCCAAGGCGAGGAGACATCACCCTGGCGAAGATTTTGTAGTCCGTGCTGAGGAGGGAGACCGGGCGCCAGTTCTTAAGGAGGCGGAGATCGCCCTTCTTAGGCAGCAGGATGATGACTGCCCTGCGCCAAGAGAGGGGCATCTCCCCGGTCGCCAGACCTTCCCCCAGGACCCGCGCGTAGTCACCCCCCAGGACGTCCCAGAACGCCCTGTGGAACTCCACGGTCAGCCCGTCCAGCCCCGGGGCTTTTCCCCTCGAGAGCCGGTCGAGGGCACCAGTCAGCTCCGCCAGGCTTAGCGGAGCTTCCAGATTTTCGGCGCCCTCCGGGCTGACCTTCGGCAGGTCCTCCCACAAAACTCTACGCGCTTCCTCGCTGGACGGCTCCGGAGAGAACAGAGCCCCGTAGTATTCTCGGGCCAGGTTGTTGACACCCTCCGGATCCGAGACGAGAGAGCCGTCGTCGGCCAGCAGCGTCAAGAGCTGCTTACGGACACCCTGTCTTTTTTCCAGCGAGTAGAAGAAGGGGGAGCCGCGGTCCAGATCCCGCAGGAACCGGATCCGCGACCTCACGAACGCGCCTTGGGACCCGACGAACTGCAGGTCCTTCAGCGCGGCCTTCTTCACTTCGTACACCGTCCACAGGGCTGGGTCCTCGACAACTTGACCGAGACGGGATTCCAGGTCGAGCACCTCTTTTTCTCGGCGCCCGACCCTGGCCGCCCGCCTCTTGATCGACCCCCTCGCATACTCTTGACAGAAGACACGGACGTGAGCCTTGCCCACATCCCACCATGGCCTCAAGGAGGGGAAGCCCCCCTGCTTCCTTCTCCAGTCGGACCAGAATCGACGGAACGAGTCCTGGAACCGCACGTCCTCCAGCAGCTGGTTGTTAAAGTGCCAGTACGCGGACCCCGTCCTCGCGCGGAGCGAAGCGAGCTCCGCCCACACCAGGTGGTGGTCCGAACACGGCACCAGTTGCATGGAGGCCGCCGGGACGCAGGAAACGTATGCCCGAGACACGTAAAGGCGATCGACTCTGGACCATCCTACTCCAGGCCTCACCCAAGTAAAGGCGCTGGAGTCGGGATGGAGATTTCGCCAGACGTCCACCAAGTCGAAGGACCCGACCAGGTCCCTCAACTTCTCCATCGCCGTCATGCACTGTGGGGCACCGGAGCGGTCCCTCGCCTCGAGGGTGCAGTTAAAATCCCCCCCGAGGACAATGCTGCCGCCAACGTCGACGGAGCCAAGAAGAGCGGACACTTCTTCGAAGGAGCGCGTTTGCTGCGGGCCGGGCTGAGGGGCGTACACGTTCACGAGATGGAGCGGCACGTCCCCCAGGCGAACCGTGATGTGCAGCAAGCGGCCTGGCACGGGCTCCTCGACCCCCAAGATCTCCGGCTGAAAATGCGGGGCTAGCAAGATGGCCACCCCACTAGACGTGGCGGTGAGGTGGCTCATGCGGACCTCTCCTTGCCATTCCAGGAGCCACGTGGCTTCGTCTCCCGGAACGGTGTGGGTTTCTTGCAGGAAGCACACCGCATATTTCCCCTCCCGCAGGAGCGAAAAATTGTCAAATCTACGGTGTGCCCCTCTGCCGCCGTTGATGTTGAGGCTGGCTATGGTTATCTTCATGACAAAAGCATAGTGCAACCTCTACCTTAACCTATTGTGGGGGGGGAGTGGAGTCGTTTGTTGACCTCCACTCCTTCAGCAGCCCAACGAGGAACCTTTTGAGCCGGCGCAGCTCAAGGTTTTGCGCCTTTGATAAGGGCCCGCCCGCGGTCATGGTTTTAGCGGCGGCGCGGACGGACGCGACGAGCAGCCCCGGCTCGGACCATCTTTCCCGGGCCAGATGGGCTCGGTTGCGGCGACCCTGGCTCTGGACCATAAAGTCCCGGAGTTCCTTTACAGGAATGAGGGGGGACTCAGCGGCGGGCACGAGGAGGTCCACCACCTCACTGGCGATGGACTCCAGATCTTCTCCCGCGTCCTCCACCGAGTCCCCATCCCCCTCCGGGAGGTCGCCGCCAGCAGCCGGTCCGTCGACCGCACAAGTTACGGCAAACGGCCCGGCCGCTCCATCCGACCCTGGCTCTGCCCCGATCCCACCCCCAGGATCGTCGGCAGAGGAGTCCCCACTGGGCTCTTTCAATTGTGGTGCTGGGTCAGGAAGTGGCAGCGCAAGGGGTTCCTCCTACGCCCCAGGAGCCGGGGAAGGCGGAGAGACCTGGTCAAAGTAATGTTCCAGGTCCTCCAAGTACCCCAGCTCCAAAGTTGGGGGCGAGGGTTGGTGTTCTTCCCCCTCCCCTCCGCCACCCCCCGGCCCAGCATGTGCAGAATCATTAAAATCAATAAAATGTTCATTATCTGCCGGATCGAGCAGATCCCGGAGGATGTTGATTGTTGGGTGGGCGGGCTCAGGTTCGGCCTTTTCGGCCCCGCCCGCCTCAGTCCCCAGGACGCTCGACCCGGCGGCGACGCATTCCTCCGCCGGCCCCACGCCCCCCACGACAGGCAGATCTTCCTCGCCATCCCCGGGAGGCAGAGGCTGGGCAGCTTCGGCTGTCTGACCCTCCCCGGGGACAGATTCCCCCCGCCTACGGCGCGGTTTGGGGGCGCTGGTGGGGGACGCGGTACACGCGGCGGGCACCGACTCCTCCGCGGAGGGATGTTGTTCCCCCTCCACCTCATTGGAGCGGCGCCTCCTTTTTTTCCTGGGGGGACGCGGAGGCAGGGAGACCTCCATGTCTGCCGAGGCCTCCCGCTCCACCCCCCCCCTTTTTTCTTTTCTTGCCCGCGCCCGGGCCCCTCTGTGGTGTTGTTCAAGGGCTCGGGCACGGGCTCAGGGCAACCTGTGCTCGCCGGTGACAGGGTTGGGCTGTCCGGCGCACTGAGGGGGACCCGCCTCGAGGTGTCTTGTCTTCCTCCGCGCCTTCCTTCCGACCGGACGCTCTCCCTCCCCCCCGCCGGAGGCCGTGAAAACAAAGGCCCCCGACGATGTCCGCGCACCTACGGCTCCCGGTACGCGGACGCTACTAGGGGGAGGGGTGGCGGCGGCGCCAGCCTTGGCCGCCCTCGGTGGTTTGGCGGCCTTGGAGGCGGGGCAGTTCTTACGAACGAGCCCCACATCCCTACAGGCATGGCACCGCATGCCGTCCGACGTCCAGAAGACGCGGTAGGCAGTCCCCTCGTGCACCACATTAAAAGTGCCCTCCGTCGTCTCCTCCCGCGCCAGCCGGACAAAGAGCTGGCGGCGGAAGGAGAACACATGGCGCAGGCTGCTCTCCCTGAGGCCGAGCGGTATGGGGTTAATCCCCGACCTTATCTCCCCCAGTTGATGTAGGTGGGGAAGCAGGAGCTCAGCGGGAACAAAGGGCGGGACGTTCGAAAGGATGACCCTACGCGCGGTGGCCTCGAGAGGGTCCACCGGCAGGAACGTCCCGCCCACCGTGAGCCCCTTTTCAAGGGCCAGGGACACCGCCCGCTCCGACCCCAGGAAGAACACAGCCTTCCCAGACATTTTGGAGGCTGCGACAATGGCCAAGGGGCCGACTACCCCAGCCATCGCCCGCACGCACTCCTCGATGCTCATAGTGGGGTGAGTGTAGCTCTTGACCCCGTTTTTTTTTGTAATTAATCGGAAAGGTGGCAGGGCAGCAGGAGGCGCAGTGGCTGAAGACGCCACCAGCGCATACGTCTTTGCTGGCCCTGCCACCGGTGTGGATGGGGACGCCATCACGGGGTCCCTTTAAGGGCTACACTAACCCCAAGTCACAGGCCTTAAGGTCTTAATGGCCTCGCTAAAGGTTGAGCAGAGGGAGCTCCTAAAGAGGCACACCTCTCCCCTGGTTAACGATTGGGGAGGGGACTTGTTCCCTCTGCTCAGTTGTCTTAATTTTTAATTAAGGAGGAAAGGGGCTCTCAGAGAGAGAGGGGAGAGACAGAGAGAGAGAGAGAGAGAGAGAGAGAGAGAGAGAGAGAGAGAGAGAGAGAGAGAGAGAGAGAGAGAGAGAGAGAGAGAGAGAGAGAGAGAGAGAGAGAGAGAGAGAGAGAGAGAGAGAGAGAGAGAGAGAGAGAGAGGGGGGGGGTGGGAAAGAGGGAAGCTGTGAGGGCAGGTCTCCCCTCACAGTGCTGGGTGGGTATTTTGCTGGGGTGCACCCCTCGGATGGTAAATACAAAGTCTTTGGGATGGTCTTCGGGTGGAGGGAGAAGATATCTTCACCTGGGGCAGCTGGAGCTACCCAGGCACAGCACTCCCAACAATGTTAATTAGGGCCTCAACGAGTCTTCAGCCAGGTAGCTCCAGCTATCCCAGGCTAGGCAATGGGGGAGGGGTGCTTCAGTGGTGTGTGGGGCCTAGTTGTGGACAAGACCCCCACACACACTTCCACACATACACACCCCCCGCGATCTTCCGGCCCTCGAAAAGGTCTTCTTTCTCCCCCCACTGACAAAACAAAGTCTTTAGGGAGTGCACCAATATACACCCACCTGAAGAATGGTAATGGCTCTCCCTCCTTCCACACAGGATGTTGTTCTTTTTCCCCCTCTCTCCAACTCTCTGCAGCAGTAGTAAAGATGTTGAATTCTGCTCTCCTCCTCTCCCTCTGGATGGTGAATTGTAGTAAGCCCCTTCCTCCTCTTCCTGCGGTGTTGTACAGGGTTCACACAGGCCTTCAGGCAGGAGCTAAAGCAGGAGCTCCTTCCCTCACTGCACCCGGCTCCAAAAAAAAACAAAGACAAAAAAGAGGGCTGTTATAAGTGTCTGGAGTGTCCCCCAGATCGGGGGGCACTCGATCTAATGTTTATTTGTACTCCCCAAAAAGAGTTGTAGAGCTGTTGCATTGTGAGTGGCTTAGCCAGTCACATGATGTTCATGAGACTCAATAAAACCCCAGTCAGTTGGGTCTAGGACATCCATGATGAGGCAGGTGGTTGTGAGCCTAGTGGATGAACTGGTAATGTGTCTGGAAGAGTCCGTGTACCATGTTTTTGTGGAGTGTGCAAGGTTGCAGCCCCTCTTCCATTATTTGAAGGGGCTGCTCCTCAATTTCTGGTTGCACTTCAGTCTCACAGTCCTGATCTTTGGGCACCCTGTGCGGAGGGGATCGGGTAGGTCCGAAGGCCTCCTCGTAGGACTGATCCTGGACACGGCCAAGAGTGCCATCAGCCGATCCAGGCAGCGGGTGGTCGAGGGGGTCATTCAGCCTGACTGCCTGCCTCTCTTTCGTGCCTACATCCGAGCCAGAGAGTCCTTGGAGATGGAGCATGTAGTGTCCACCGGTACGCTCACGGCCTTCCGTGAGAGGTGGGCGCCGAAGGGACTGGAGTGCATCATCCTCACCGGCAACCAAATTTTAATTTGATTTTATATGTTTTAAAGTTTAATTTGTTTTTTATTGCCGGGCTCTAGTGTCCCCCTCCCCTTTTATAGGGGGCAGTTGTAAAATTTATGGTTTTACTGACCAAAAAAACCCAAAAAATAACACAAAAATCACCAAAAAACCCCCCCCCAAAAACACAAAAAAAGGGCACTTGAAAAGTGTTTGGAGTGTCCCCCAGATCGGGGGGGCAGTTGATTTAATTGGTTATTTTTGTTTTCTATGAAAGAGTTGTAGAGCTGTTGCATTGTGAGTGGCTTAGCCAGTCACATGATGTTCACGAGATTCAATAAAACCCCAGTCAGTTGGGTCTAGGACATCCATGATGAGGCAGGTGGCTGTGAGCCTAGTGGATGAACTGGTAATGTGTCTGGAAGAGTCCGTGTTCCATGTTTTTATGGAGTGTACTCGGTTGCAGCCCCTCATCCATTATTTAAAGGGGCTGCTCCTCAAATTCTGGTTGCATTTCAGTCCCACGCTCCTGATCTTTGGGCACCCTGTGCGGAGGGGAGTGGACAGGTCGGAGGGCCTCCTCATAGGACTGATCCTGGGCACGGCCAAGGTGATCCAGGCAACGGGCGGTCGAGGTGGTCGTTCAGCCTGACTGCCTGCCTCTCTTCCACAGTTACATCCGAGCCAGGGTGTCCCTGGAGATGGAGCTTGCGGTGTCCACCGGTACGCTCACGGCCTTCTGCGAGAGGTGAGCACCAGAGGGACTGGAGTGCATCATCACTCCTGGCAACCAAATTTTAATTTGATCCTTAATGTTTTAAAGTTTAATTTGTTTAATTTGCTGGTTTTAGTGCCCCCCCTTTTAGCCAGGGGGCACTTGTATAATTTCTCTTTTTATTGCACTAAACCCCCCCCCCCCTCAAAGAAAAGGGGCACTGGAAAAAAATGTATTTTGGAGTGTGACCCCCTTGCAGGGGGCATTTGTTTAAAGTGCACAACTAAAATAGTTGAACTGGTAATGTGTAGTGTGATTGTTAAACCTTTCTTAATAAACCAGCTAGTTCTTAATTGCAATGTGTTGCTATGAATTCTTAAGCAAAGAACACATGAAGCAAATACATTACAGTTACAGATACAATATGTGCTGCAACACAAACACCAATAACCAATGAGGAGAAATTTCTTCTCTCAGAGGGTTGTAAATCTGTGAAATTCGCTGCCTCAGAGAGCTGTGGAAGCTGGGACATTGAATAAGTTTAAGACAGAAATAGACAGTTTCTTAAACAATAAGGGGATAAGGGGTTATGGGGAGTGGGCGGGGAAGTGGAGCTGAGTCCATGTTCAGATCAGCCATGATCTTATTGAATGGCGGAGCAGGCTCGAGGGCTGTATGGCCTACTCCTGTTCCTATTTCTTATGTTCTTATGTTCTTATAAGGCAGTCTTTACATTTTTATCTTTGAATTTTTCCATTTAAATTACAATAGAAGTAATACATTTATTGTACCAGACAATAACCTGCAGTGTGACGATCTCATTCTGTTGCTAGTGACAGATGTTACATATAACATGGTAAATTGTCTTTCAGGTGAATTTAACACAGGAACACCAAACTTTGAAGGTTTAGGTAAAGAAAGATATTTGGGAATTGTGTATTGTATCTGTCTGCATTTAATATATAAATATTTAAAAATAAAGTGTTGCAGCAGGCATTTTTTATAAATTTATTCCATTGTAGAATGATACAGCACAGAAGGAGGCCATTCGGCCCATCGTTCCTGTGCCTGCTCTTGGAAAGAGCTAGCCAATTAATCCCACTTCCCTGCCCTCTCCTCGTAGCCCTCCAATTTTTTTATTTATATCTCCAATTCCCTTCTAAAATGTATTTTATTCTTCCTGTGTCTTAGAGAAGGTGTGCAACTTTGAACCTTTGTTCAGTATTGAGTTAGTACAACTCATTAACCAGTGGTGTGAAAGCAACTTAGGCTGGTCTCCATCTGATTTTCTCTCCTTCCACTCAGTACTTCTCCTGGATAAAATCAGTACATCACACATGGAGCAAGACATGTGCTCACTCCAGGCCACCATATTTTTACACACTGCAGCACTGTGCCTCCCTCTTCTAATTAAATTATTTTTATTTTGCTATGTTGGGATGTGTCAAATGTAACTAGCTTCTTCACTGATTATTTTTTCAAAGCTACTTGGGGTTAAATCGGATAACCCCAAAATCGGACGTGAGGATTGTGGTACATGATTAACCTGTGCCTGTTCATTACGATGCAGGCAGCACGTTAAAGATGCTACTTAAAGACAGCCTGCACCTTTTAAAGCAGAAGTGCATTGTGGCTGGAAGAAGTAGTGGGTGCTCTTTGTAAACTGAAGTGTCAGCTGTGGCTCAGTGGGTAGCATACTGGCTGAGACTGTTGTGGGTTCAAATCCCACTCCAGGGTCTTGAGCACATAAATCTAAGCTGACACTCCAATGTAGTGCTGAGGGAGTGCTACAGTGTTGGAGTTGCCGTCTTTCAGATGAGATGTTAAACTGAGGCCCTGTCTGCTCACTCAGGGGGACATAAAAGATCCCATGGCACTATTTCGAAGAAGAGCAGGGGAGTTATCCCCAGTGTCCTGGCCTATATTTATCCCTCAATCAATGCAACAAAAACATGTTATCTGGTCATTATCACATTGCTGTTTGTGGGAGCTTGCTGTGTGCAATTTTGCTGCCGCATTTCCTACATTGCAACAGTGCCTACACTCCAAAAGTACTTCATCGGCTGTAAAGTGCTTTGAGATGTACAGTGGTTGTGAAAGGCGCCATATAAATGCAAGTCTTTCTTTTGAATTCATGCTGTAAAAGATTGAAGAATAGCTGAACATGTGAGAGAGCATGCACCAAGGTTTTATGATAATGTACTGGAGGACTTGGTGCAAGAAGTGGAGAAAACGAAAGACTTCCTGTATTTGCAAGGGGGCAGGAGGCTCTTGAGTTATGTGCTCAGGAGACAGTGGGAGGAAGTAGCAGTGGAGGCCAATGCCAGGAGTCTTGCTCGAAGAACATGGATGCGGTACAGGAAGAAGTTTAATGATCTGACACGAATGGTCAAGGTGAGTTCAATCTTCAAATGCCATATCCTACCAACTGGACCACTAGCCTCATCTACTGTTCAATTCGCTATACCCCCATCACCCACCTACCAACAATCTCTATCAATCAGTACTCAACCTTACAATTCATATGCTTTACCTCACTCTCACACACTTAGTACTGTTGTAAGCCTCACAACCACAACTCACAGCTCACACACACCGGCAGCTATTCAACCAAGACAGACAAATCACTCAAACATATTGCAGGACACTGATTTACACACTTCCTGCTTTCTTGCAGGAGAAGGTGGTGCACAACAGCAGGCAGCAGGAAAGAACTGGATGAGGACAAGCCCGCCTGCATGTTTTAACCCCCATGGAGGAGCCAGTGCTGGTTATCATGGGAAGGGGCATCACTGAGGCCGTGATCACTGTTGGCGCTGGAGGAATCGGTGATGAGGGAATCAGCAAATCTAATCAGCCTTCTCACATACCACTTCTCCCTCATCCCTCAATCTTTTGACTCACAAGATGCAGATGATGTAAGCACGCACTTTTTACTTTCTCCTCTCCCCTCCCCACAACCCAACCCTTATCCCTTTTTTATTTCGGATATCCAAGAACTGGAACCTTCCCAGTCAGAGGAGGAAGAGGAAGAAGACAGTGAAGATGAAGACACACCATCACTCGATCTTACACTCGCAGCCACCAGCTCAGACACTGACACTGATCGTATTTTAGAGGCTAGGATAGAGGCGGGATCTGCACGTGGTGAGACACCAGACACAAGCGCAGAGGGGCCAGGGTGGGGCAAAACGATAGCGCAGGTGCCAGCTTGCTGGAGGGTGAGGTGGCGCACTTGTTCTGGTGCAGAGGAGTCAGATAAGGAGCCAGCTGCAGAAAGGTTAAGAGACACTGTCACCTTGACAGCCACGTCCAAAGCTGTTCTTGCCCTACTTTGAGGTTGCAGTTTTGGCTGCAGCAGTTGGCAGATTTCAGTCACAACTTCTTTAGCGAAGTGAAGACATCTTAAACATTGGTCCTTATTGAAATTGAGGTAAGATAATTGCTTCCTAAAGACCCCCAGTGGATATGGCCTCCTGCTGAGAACCCTTCTTCCCATCCTCCTCCTCCCTCTTCTACCAGCTTGTTTTGCTTGTGTGGTCTCTCTTCCTCCTCCCAGTCGAGCTCAATTCCCAGAAGAAGTCCTACCAGACCACCAATGTCTGCAAGCAATTTGTTTTAGCACAAGCTTTTAAATCAACAAAAAGGTACTTCAGCACGAGTCAGAACACTCCCTGTAGACTATTCAAACGTTAGCCAAGCATAGGAAACCTCTAAAAATGCATACAATTGCATCGGTAGCTGTAATGTATGCTCACAGGTTTGTAGAGCTGTTGAGTTGGGAGTGGCTTAGCCAGTCATGTGATATTCACAAGACTCAATAAAACCCCAGCCAGTTGTGTTCAGGGGATCCATGATGATGCAGGTGGTTGTGAACCTGGTGGATGAACTGGTAATGTGTAGTGTAATTGTTAAACCTTTGCTAATAAACCAACTAGTTCTTAATAGCAATGTGTTGTTATGAATTCTTAAGCAAATAACCCATGAAGCGAATACATTACAGCAGCCAGAAGCAATAATCCAGCAACTAAGCTGTGAGTAGTTCAAGATCCCTTTAAATAGCACTGGTGGTGGTGGGGGGTGGGGGGGGCGTCATTCATTCCGTTTAACGTTGTGTTCAGCAGCGTGAGGTTGGCTGGAGTGCGCAGTTGGAAAATGGCAGCACTGGTATCAAATCAGCGTTGCACATTGATTTGCATCATGATCCACCTGCTCTGCGTGCTGCCAGCAGTCGTTAGGTGCGCGCGTGCGCAAACCGCTTTTCCAAGATGGCGTCTTGTGCAGTTCCCGTCTGAAACATAGAAAGTAGGTGCAGGAGTAGGCCATTCCTTCGAGCCTGCACCGCCATTCAATATGATCATGACTGATCATGCAACTTCAGTACCCCATTCCTGCTTTCTCTCCCCTTGATCCCTTTAGCCGCAAGGGCCACATCTAACTCCCTTTTGAATATATCTAATGAACTGGCCTCAACAACTTTCTATGGTAGAGAATTCCACAGGTTCACAATTCTCTGGGTGAAGAAGTTTCTCCTCATCTCGGTCCTAAATGGCTTACCCCTTATCCTTAGACTGTGATCACTGGTTCTGACTTCCCAACATCGGGAACATTCTTCCTGTATCTAACCTGGCCAATCCCGTCAGAATTTTATATGTTTCTAGGAGATCCCCTCTCATTCTTCTAAATTCCAGGGAATATAAACCCAGTCGATCCAGTCTTTCTTCATATGTCAGTTCTGCCATCCCGGGAATCAGTCCGATGAACCTTCGCTGCACTCCCTCAATAGCAAGAATGTCCTTCCTCAGAGTAGGAGACCAAAACTGAACACAATACTCAAGGTGTGGTCTCACCAAGGCCCTGTACAACTGCAGTAAGACCTTCCTGCTCCTATACTAAAATCTCCTCGCTATGAAGGCCAGCATGCCATTTGCCTTCTTTACTGCCTGCTGTACCTGTATGCCTATCTTCAATGACTGATGTACCATGACACCCAGGTCTCGTTGCATCTACCCTTTTACTAATTTGTCACCATTCAGATAATAATCTGTCTTCTTGTTTTTGCAACCAAAGTGGATAACCTCACACTTATCCACATTATACTGCATCTGCCATGTATTTGCCCATTCACCTAACTGTCCAAGTCACCCTCCTAGCATCCTCCTCGCAGCTCACACTGCCACCCAGCTTAGTGTCATCTGCAAACTTGGAGATATTACATTCAATTCCTTCGTCTAAATCATTAATGTATATTGTAAATAGCTGGGGTCCCAGCACTGAACCCTGCGGCACCCCACTAGTCACTGCCTGCCATTCTGAAAAGCACCTGTTTATTCCCACTCTTTGCTTCCTGTCTGCCAACCAGTTCTCGATCCATGTCAATACATTACCCCCAATAACATGTGCCTTAATTTTGCACACTAATCTCTTGTGTGGGACCTTGTCAAAAGCCTTTTGAAAGTCCAAATACACCACATCCACTGGTTCTCCCTTATCCACTCTACTAGTTACATCCTCAAAAAACTCCAGAAAATTGTCAAGCAGGATTTCCCTTTCATAAATCCATGCTGACTTGGACCGATCCAGTCACTGCTTTCCAAATGTGCTGCTATTTCATCTTTAATAATTGATTCCAACATTGTCCCCACTACCGATGTCAGGCTAACCGGTCTATAATTCACTGTTTTCTCCCTCCCTCCTTTTTTAAAAAGTGGGGTTACATTAGCTACCCTCCAATCCATAGGAACTGAACCAGAGTCTATAGAATGTTGGAAAATGACTACCAATGCATCTACTATTACTAGGGCCACTTCCTTAAGTATTCTGGGATGCAGACTATCAGGCCCTGGGGGATTTATCGGCCTTCAGTCCCTTCAATTTCCCTAACACCATTTGCTGACTAATAAGGATTTCTCTCAGTTCCCCCTTCTCGCTAGACCCTCGGTCCCCTAGTATTTTCGGGAGGTTATTCGTGTCTTCCTTAGTGAAGACAGAACCAAAGTATTCGTTCAGTTGGTCTGCCATTTACTTGTTCCCCATTATGAATTCCCCTGATTCTGACTGCAAGGGACCTACATAGTCTTCACCAATCTTTTTCTCTCCACAAATCTATAGAAGCTTTTGCAGTCAGTTTTTATGTTCCCTGCAAGCTTACTCTCATACTCTATTTTCACCCTCCGAATTAAAGCCTTAGTCCTCCTCTGTTGAATTGTAAATTCCCAGTCCTCAGGTTTGCTGCTTTTTCTGGCCAATTTAAATGCCTCTTCCTTGGATTTAACACTTTCCCTTATTTCCCTGGTTAGCCACGGTTGAGCCACCTTCCCTTTTTTATTCTTACTCCACACAGGGATGTACAATTGTTGTAGTTCATCCATGTGATCTTTAAATTTCTGCCATTGCCTATCCACCATCAACCCTTTAAGTATCATTCTCCAGTCTATCCTAACGAATTCACGTCTCATACCGTCGAAGTTTCCTTTCTTTAACTTCAAGACCCTAGTCTCTGAAATGCGTGCATGCATCACGGACCACTTTTTCGACCGGCTACATGGCCCAATTTAGCCCTCATTGTTTTTTTTCTTCCTCTTCAGTATGGCCATCCAACCTGCTGTGCAATGAAGAGGTAGTCAAGAGATAAAATTGCATCTCTGTGCGTGACACTGCTTACTGATGTCATCCTGCTCATACAGCTGTGCAGGCGTTGACCTAGTTTGCTTATCCCACACAAGACAAGCGTCAACCCATCATACTGTAGATCTCATCAGTTGCATGGCTTGCAGCTGTAAATAGCTTCAATGTTTACTCTTGTGCTGTAATTGCATGTCTGCTTCAGCTCTTTATCATCAACCTTTGACCCTTTCCTTTTCAATCTCCTGGAATGAGCCACAGTTTCAACAGAATCTGAGTACATGACAGAAATGGGCTCCTCTCCTGCTTTTACCGATCTGTAAACACTTTCAGCCGATCCTACCTGAGAATGGTTTACTGCCATGTTGGAAAAAAGCATGGCTGTTTGTGCCTATACTCTGTTCGCCATAATGAATTGTGGAAACCAGTCATTAAAACAATTCATGGATTTTTTTTGTGGCAGTTATTAGTCGTCTGGCTTTCTAGCTTCATGTATTCGCCAAATGTTGGAAAATTCTGGACGTAATCAGTGTTCCCAGACTGATACACTGTTTTGCACAGCAAGCCTCAGCTAGTGTCAGCTGTAGCTCAGTGGGTAACACACTCGCCTCTGGGTCAGAAGATTGTGAGTTCAAGTTCCACTCCAGAGATGTGAGCATGATAAATCCAGACGAGCACTCCAGTGCCATGCTGAGGGAGTGCTGCACTGTCGAAGGTGCCGTCATTGGGATGGGATGTTAAACTGAGGTGGATGTAAAAGATCCCATGGCACTATTTCGAAGAAGAGCAGGAGAGTTATCCCTGGTGCCCTGGCCACTCTTTATCCCTCAATCAACATAACAAAAGAAAAACAGATTATCTCGTCATTATCACATTGCTGTTTGTGGGAGCTTGCTGTGTGCAAATTTGCTGCTGCGTTTCCCACATTACAACAGTAACCACACTCCAAAATGACTTCATTGGCTGTAAAGTGCTTTGAAACGTCCGGTGATCATGAAATGTGCTATATAAATTCAAGTCCTTCTTTTTATTTTTTACACAGCAAGCTTCAGCTGTCTATAAGAAAGTTTGTCTCATGGGAATTATTTGACAGAAATAAATTTTCCTCAGCGATTTTCTCTGCAACCAGAAAGCCCCATTGAGGATGACTGATGATGGTGTGGATTATTTGCCAGTTTGACTATGCTAAAGGAATCCAGGCTTGGATTGTCCTTTTCTATCCTGTTCCAATTCAGGTGGAATTGTGGGGGTAAATATTGAGGAAAATTGAGGAAAAGTGAGGGCGACTGCCACCTCCCTGTCCTAACCTAAATTACATTCCCTCTGCCCCCGCTGGGATGACCGTGGTCACCCTTTCTTCATCTGCCGCATGCAAATGTCAGAAGCGAGGTGAGGTGGGCCCTGGTTCCTGGGGGAATTTCCTGCCATCGCCCCAGTTCTCACAGTTCCTGAGACGGTCGGGTGAAGCCTGGCGGTACTATCATCTGCTCTCTCAGGTGGACCTAAAATACCCCAGGGCACTATTTCGAAGAAGAGCAGTGTCATGGGGAATAATTATCCCTCAATCAACATAACAAAAACAGATTATCTGGTCATTATCACATTGTTGTTTGTGGGAGCTTGCTGTGCATAAATTGACTGCCGCGTTTCCCACATTCTCTTCTTCTCTTAGGTGGTCCCCTGGAATCGAGGATGACTTGCTTCCACACTAAAATGAGTTCTAAGGTGACTGATGAGACCAATGCGGGATCTACAGTCTCTGTCACAGGTGGGGCAAATCGTGGTTGGAGGGATGGGTGGGTGGGGTGCTTGATTTGTCAGACGCTCCTTCACTGTTTGTACTTGGCTTCCGCGTGCTTCCGGCGAAGAGACTCGAGGTGTTCGGCGCCTTCTCGGATGCTTCTCCTCCACTTTGAGCGGTTTTGCGCCAGGGATTCCCAAGAGTCGGTGAGGATTCAAGGAGGATTTGAGGGTGTCCTTGAAGCGTTTTCTCTTCCCTCCTGGGACTCGCTTGCCGTGACATAGCTCAGAGTAGAGTGCTTGTTTTGGGAGTCTAGTATCGGGGCATACGGATAATGTGGCCCATCCATCGGAGCTAGTCGAGCGTGGTCAATACTTCGATGCTGGGTATGTTGGCCTGAGGGAAAACGCTGACATTGGTGTGCTTATCCTGCCAGTGAATTTGCAAGATTTTGTGGTGGTACTTCTCCTGTGCTTTGAGGTGCCTACTGTACATAGTCCATGTCTCTGAAGCATATAGGAGGGCGGGTATCACTACTGCTCTGTAGACCATGAGCTTGGTGCCGGGTTTGAGGTCCTGGTCTTCAAACACTCTTTTCCTCAGGCGGCCGAACGCTGCACTGGCACACTGAAGGCGGTGTTGGACTTCGTCATCGATGTCCTTGTTAATAGTAGGCTCCCAAGGTATGGGAAGTGGTCCACATTGTCCAAGGTCTCGTCATGGATCTTGATGATCGAGGAGCAGTACTGTGTGGCGGGGGCAGGTTGGTCGAGAACTTTTGTCTTACTGATGTTTAATGTAAGGCCCAGACTCTTGTACACTTCGGTGAAGGTGTCAACAATGGTTTGGAGTTTGGCCTCCGAGTGTGCACAAACGCAAGCGATGTCTGCATACTGTAATTCAATGACAGAGGTTGGAACAATCTCGGATCTGGACTGGAGACGACGGAAGTTGAACAATTTCCCGCTTGTCCTGTAGATTAACTCTACTCCAGCGGGGAGCTTGTTAAAGGTGAGATAAAGCATTGCTGCGAGGAAGATTGAGAAGAGCGTTGGTGCAATGACACAGTCTTGCTTGACCCCGGTCTGCACTTGTATTGGGTCTGTGGTGGATCCGTTGGTAAGGATCACAGCTTGCATGTCATCGTAAAGCAGGCGGAGGATGGTGACAAATTTTTGAGGAGAGCCGAGTTTGAGAAGGACACTCAATAATCCCTCACGGTTGACAGTCGAAGGCCTTTGTGAGGTCAAATAATCACAACGTGCGTGGATTTTTTAGCGCAGTCAAGACCACCTACGGTCCAAGCACTCAAAGTCCTATTCCACGGAGAGCTAAGAATGGAGAGGTGCTCATCAAATACAGAGAGGCAGTCAGTGCCTGCTGGAAGGAGCACTTTAAAGATCTCCTTAACCGAGACTCTGGCTTCGACGTAACTGTTACAACAGTGACGACACTCCAAAAGTATTTAATTGGCTGTAAAGTGCCTTGAGACGTCCGGTGGTCATGAAAGGCTCTATATTAATGCAAGTTATTCTTTTTACCTGGGATAGCGGTGAGAAGGCCCCAGTGTCTCCAGATGGAAGAAGAGGGCCTTGTATTGGTTCCTGTTCCGCTGTTTCACCCCCAGCACTTACCTGCTGAAGACCTCTGCCTCTGCTGAGGCTGTCAGTGGGACAGTTTCCAGTGTCTGAGAATTTAGACCCCATTACCTCTTCTGGTGCTGTCTTGGTTAAAGTGTTTTTAGCTGTCCACACTGACCTGTTTTTTGAAAATCTGCCCAGTTGCTTTTCATATCTGGCTATAATAATTGGATATGCTGCCTTGTATTTGCATAATTTCCCAAACAATTCCTATAGTGACAATCTACAGGATGATCTTCTGAATTGTCAAGAATGTGTAAAAGATTGGATTGTCTCCAGAAATTTCTGGAGCGAGTTCCTAAACCTAACTTGTAACCCTACCAGTAGCCCTAACCCCAACCCCAACCCTAACTCTAAATCCTAACGCTAACACCCGAACCCAAACACACGAACCCTAACACGCTAACCCGAGCCCTAATCCCTGTCCTGACCCGAACACCCTGACCCCAGTCCTGAGCCTGGCCCTACCCCTGACCCTACGCGTGACCCTGACCCTAGCCCTAGCGCTAACCCTAACCCCTAGCCCTAACCCTAAACCCTTAACACTAAACCTTAGCCCTAATACCATAACCCTAATACCCTAACCCTAATACCCTAATACCCTAATACCTAACCCTAATCCTAAATGCAGTTGCCCTTGACCCTGACCCTAACCACTAACCCTGACCCTAGGAGGGGTAGCCCTGATAATAAAGGATGGGTTAAAAAAACTTAGCTCGGAAAATCAAGAAGTACAATCAGTTTGGGTAAAGCTAAGAAACAGCAAGTGGCAGAAAACATTGCTGGAATTATTTATAGGCCCCCAAACAGTAGTGGTAATGTAGGGCAGTGTATAAATCAGGAAATTAGAGGTGATGTAACAAAGGTAATACAGATACGACCTCCTAAATACAGAGTTCCAAAATCCGTAATGTTTCAAATCCGGACATCACGCAGGTCGGTGGAGGGGTCGTCCAAAATCTGTAAAAATGTTCCGAAATCTGGGCATTTTTTTCGCAACAGTAAGTAATCCCCCTCACACACACGCCAATAAAAAAATAAAAAAATAAAAAAATCACAAAACATTCACCAGACACTTAACTATCGAATCGCTGCAAAAGAATTACAAAATAAAAACTTTAACTTACCTTTTTTGCAGGTTTTCATACCTACCACTGTCCCAAGGGCTGCAACACAAGTTTTTCCTGGGCGTTTTTTTTTTAACTATGAGTCACCGCTGAGCCAAATACATTTCCAGATTCGGGACGTCGGATTTCGTCTCCGAAATCCGGAAATATCCAAACCTTGGCCCAGGCATTTCCGGATTCAGGATGATGGAAATATGTTCCGAAATCGGGAAATACCCGAAATCCGGAACAGCCTCAGTCCCGAGGTTTCCGGATTTGGGAGGTCATACCAGTACCATAATCATTGGGGACTTTAATCCACATATAGACTGGGCAAACTAAATTTGCTGTAATAGTGTGGAGGACAAATTCATGGATTGTATACAAGATGGTTTTCTAGAAGCAAGTAGAGAACAGGCTATTTCAGATTTAGTAATGTGCAATGAGAAAGGGTTAATTAATAACCTTGAAGTAAAGGGGCCCTTAGGGAAGAGTGACCATAATATGATAGAATTTTACATTAAGTTTGAAAGTGATTCTGTTAAATCTGAAACTTGGGTCTTAAATCTAAACAAAGGAAACTATGTAGGTATGAAGGGAGAGTTGGCTAAGGTAGATTGGGAAAGGTATGACGGTGGTCAAGAAATTGTTAGCATTTAAAGAATTAATACATAATTTACAACAAACATACATTTATTTAAGGCACAAAAACACCACAGAAAAAGCGGTCCAACCGTGGCTAACAAGAGAAGTTAAATACAGCATTTGATCAAAGAAGAGGTTTATAATGTTGCCAAAAAGAGCAGTAAGCCTGAGGATTCGGAGGATTTTAGAATCCAGCAGAGGATCAAAAATTGTTAAAGAAAGGGAAAATAGAATATGAGAGTAAACTAGTGAAAGACATAAACACAGACTGTAAAAGCTTTTACAGGTATGCAAAAAGGAAAAGATTAGCAAAAGTAAATGTGGGTCCCCTATAGGCTGAGACCGGAGAAATTATAATGGGGAATAAAGAAATGGCAGAGAAATTAAACAAATCCTTTGTGCCTGTCTTCACAGAAGAAGACACGAAAAACCTCCTGGAAATAGTCGTGTACCAAAGGTTTAGCAAGAATGAGGAACTGAAAGATATTAGTATTAGTAAAAAAATAGTACTGGAGAAATTAATGGGACTGAAAGCCAATAAATCCCCTGGAGCTGATGGCCTACATCCTAGAGTTTTGAAAGAGGTGGCTATAGAGATAGTGGATGCATTGGTTGTCATCTTCCAAAATTCCATAGATTCTACTACGGTTCCCACGGATTGGAAGGTAACAAATGTAATCCCACTATTTAAGAAAGGAGGGAGAGAGAAAAAAGGAGGGAACTACAGACCAGGTAGCCTGACAACAGTAGTCGGGAAAATAAGGGAATCTATTATTAAGGACGTGGTAATAGGGCACTTAGAAAATAATAATAGGATTTGACAGAGTCAACATGGATTTATGAAAGGGAAATCATGTTTGCCAAATCTGTTAGAGTTTTTTGAGGTTGTAACGAGGAGAATAGATGAGGGGGAACCAGTGGATGTAGTGTATTTGGATTTTCAGAAGGCATTCGATAAGGTGCCACACAAGAGGTTATTGAATGGGATTGGGGGTAATATACTAGCATGGATTGAGGATTGGTTAATGGACAGAAAACAGAGAGTAGGAATAAATGGGTAACTTTCAGGTTGGCAGGCTGTAACTAGTGGGGGTGCCGCAAGGATCGGTGCTTGGGCCCCAGCTATTCACAATCTATATCAATGATTTGGATGAGGGAACCAAATGTATTATATACAAGTTTGCTGGTGATACAAAGCTAGATGGGACTGTAAGTTGTGAGGAGGATGCAAAGAGACTTCAAGGGGATATAGACAGGGTAAGTGAGTGGGCAAGAACATGGCAAATGGAATATAATGTGGAGAAATGTGAAGTTATCCACTTTGGTTGCAAAAATAGAAAAGCAGAGTATTTTTTAAATGGTGAGAGATTGGAAAATGTTTGTGTTCAGAGAGACCTGGGTGTACACGAATCATTGAAAGTTAACATGCAGGTACAGCAAGTAATTAAGAAAGTAAATGGTATGTTGGCCTTTATTACAAGAGTATTTGAGTATAAGAGTAAAGACGTCTTACAGGGCCTTGGTGAGACCGTACCTGGAGTACTGTGTACAGTTTTGGTCTCCTTACCTAAGGAAGGATATACTTGCCATTGAGGGAGTGCAGCGAAGGTTCACCAGACTTATTCCTGGGATGGGGGGGGGGGGGGGGGGATTGTCCTATGAGGAGAGATTGAGTAGACTCAGCCTATATTCTCTAGAGTTTAGAAGAATGAGAGGTTATCTCATTGAGACATACAAAATTCTTACAGGTTTGACAGGGTAGATGCAGAGAGGATGTTGCCCCTGGCTGGGGAGTCGAGAACCAGGGGTCACAGTCTCAGAATAAGGGGACTGCCATTTAGAACTGAGATGAGGAGAAATTTCTTCACTCAGAGGATGGTGAATCTTTGGAATTCTCTCCACCAGAGGGCTGTGGAGGCTGGGTCATTGAATATATTCAAGGCAGAGATCGATAGATTTTTGGATATTACGGGAATCAAGGCATATGGGGATAGTGCAGGAAATTGGAGTTGAGGTAGAAGATCAGCCGTGATATTGAATGGCGGAGCAAGCTCGAGGGGCCAAATGGCTTACTCCTGTTCCTAATTCTTATGTTCTTATAGTTAAGCCCACACTTCCTATGAACCAAAACTAGATATTATCACAGAATAATACAGCACAGAAGGAGGCCGTTTGGCTGATCATGCCTGTGCCGGCTCTTTGAAAGAGCTATCCAATTACCCACGCCCCCTGTTCTTTCCCCATAATCCTGCAGATTTTTCCCCTTCAAGTATTCATCCAATTTCCTTTTGAAAGTTACTATTGAATCTGCTTCCACCACCCTTTCAGGCGGTGCATTTCAGGTCATAAAAACTCACTGTGTAAAAAAAGTTTCCTTAGTCTCCTCTGGTTCTTTTGTCATTAAATTTAAATTGGAGACCCCTGGTTACTGGCCCTTCTGCCAGTGGAAACAGTTTCTCCTTATTTACTCTATCAAAAACCTTCATGATTTTGAACATTCTATCAAATTTCCACTTTACCTTCTCTGCTCTAAGGAGAACAACTCTAGCTTCTCTAGTCTCTCCACATAACTGACATCCCTTATTCTTGTAAATCCCCACTGCGCCCTCCCCGAAGCCTTGACATCCTTCCCAAAGTGTGGTGCCCAGAATTGGATACAATACTCCAGCTGAGGCTGAACCAGTGTTTTTTAAAACTTCATCATAACTTCCTTTCTTTTTGTACTCTATGACCCGATATTTATGGGAGGGCGGGGGCGCGTGTGTGTGGGTGGAGGGGAACCCAGAAATGCCAGGAACAGCAGGACCCAATTATTATTTTTTTTACTCTGTTTCCCACCAGCCAGATTGAGAGGGTGGCCAGCTGCGGGCTAGAAAAGCCTACGGCAGTAGGCCGGAGCCGTCAACCATTGGCGATGGCTCCGCGGCAACCAGGAAGCATCGTGGGGTTGGTGGGGCGGGGTGAAAGTCAGACTGGCAATAGGGAGGGAGGGAGGGAGGGGGGATCAGAATAGATAGCAGGTTGGGGAAGGCGGTGGGGGGCGCAGGGTTGGTCGGTCCAGCAATCGGTGGGGGGGGAAGGGGGACCAGGAGAGATCACGGATTTGGGGAGGTGGGGAGGGGATGGCTGACAGCAGCAGAGAATTTGCTTGAGGGACCTGAGAAGAAGCACTCCTTATCCTCCTGGCCCACAATCAGTGCTCTAAAAAACATGTAGCTGTTCAATCCATTTGGTCTCGGCTCCCTTTAGCAGCCAGGTTTCCCAAGCCCTTGGATACCTGACTTACCAGCGTTAAACTCAAATGAATGCTAAAATCTGAGGGATGGAGGCTCATTAACATATTGTAATCAGGGAGCCGCCCGTGCAGAGAGGAATGCTGGGACGCCCCCAAAACCGCCGCTGTTAAAATGGAATTAAGTGCGTTCGTGGCAGGTTGGGATAGGGAGTTGCATAATTGATGATTTAAATACCCAACCAACCCTCTCCCGCCCTTTATAGGGGGTTAAAATCCCCCCGCCCCCATTCCCCCATGCCTCTATTAATAAAGCCAATGATCTCATAAGCCTTTTTAACAGCCTTCTCAACTTGTCCTACCATCTTTATGATTTGTGTACATACACCCCCAGGTCTCTCTGTTCTTGCACAACCATTTAAATTGTACCATTTAGTTTATACCGCCGGGAAGAGCTGTGCCGGGTATGCAACGCCTGTCATTGCGACAGCGGCAGTAGTTTTGCCACTTGCCCAACCCGTCCGCCAGAAAGTGCGCCTGCAATGACCACCTGGGAAATCAGTTGGTCCAGCATAGCCGGCAGCGCAGAGTACTCCAAAGGGAAGTGTTTGTTCTTTTCATTTTTTCAGCGATTTGTGTTGTGGTGGCATGGGCAATGTTGTGGAAATGTTTTTGTGTTTTTTTAAGGTTTCCCCTCAGGCCTCTCTCGGAATGTATTTTAGTTTGAGAGTTTCCAATTTTTGTGCCTCGAAAAGTGTACAACGCCACCCTTCGCGCTGCGTCCCCTGACACAGGGCCCAGATGGCGAAAATTCTTTACCAAAGCGCAGGCTATTTACAACCGGTAACTTTCCCGCCCCGCCTCCATTTTCACCCGAAAACAGAAAAGCCTAAAATCCAGCCCATAAAGTGAGGGTTTGTCAGGCTGGTCTGTCATGCTTCGATGTGACATGCGAGGCTCTGATAAATTATTTACATTGATAATTCAAATGAGTGGTGAAACATCTCATTGCTGTAGGAATGCTAAAGGATTCCTTGCACTGTGTCAAAGTAGTTCAAATGCCCAGATAGTCAAATCTGTTTTGGGGATGTGGCTAATGATAAACAACTGTGAGCAGCTAAAGGCAGGATTTTGTTGTTCCTCAGTAAAGCCAGCTATTACAACCACAATGTGCAGCTCAAAGCTGAAAATCCTACCACCAAACACCATTACAGGCATCAGCCTAATGCATCAATGGATAACATGGAATTTGGAAGCTGAGTGCCAAAAATGTGTGTGAGTTCGGATAGGGTCAAGCACTGAATCCTCTGAGAGTGGGTGGGAATGCCAAAACGCTTAAAGTTTTATTGCAATATATTATAAGAACATAAGAAATAGGAGCAGGAGTAGGCCATGCGGCCCTTCAAGCCTGCTCCGCCATTCAATAAGATCATGGCTGATCATCGACCACAACTCCACTTTTCCACCCGATCTCCATATAAGAACATAAGAAATAGGAGCAGGAGTAGGCCATTTGGCCCCTCGAGCCTGCTCTGCCATTCAATGAGATCATAGCTAATCTGATCATGGACCCAGCTCCACTTCCCTACCACTCCCCATAACCCTTTACTCCTTTATCACTCAAAAATCTGTCTATCTCCGCCTTAAATATATTCAATGACCCAGCCTCCACAGCTCTCTGGGGCAGAGAATTCCACAGATTTACAACTCTCTGAGAGAAGAAATTCCTCCTCATCTCAGTTTTAAATGGGCGGCTCCTTATTCTGAGACTATGCCCCCTAGTTTTAGTTCCCCCATGAGTGGAAATATCCTCTCTGCATCCACCTTGTTGAGTTCCCTCATTATCTTATATATTTCGATAAGATCACCTCTCTGTCTTCTGAACTCCAATGAGTATAGGCCCAACCTACTCAACCTTTCCTAATAAGTCAACCCTCCCATCTCTGGAATCAACCTCGGGAACCTTGCAGCACTGGGAAAGTGTTCTTTGTTTAAGATGTGGGTAGTGGTGTTCCACAAGGATCATTGCTGAGACCACTGTTGTTCACAATTTATATGAACAATTTAGACTTTGGAATCAAAAACACAATTTCTAAACTTGCAGAATGTGCATATAATTGGCACAACTAAATGTGAGGTATTACATTTTGGTAGGAAGAATAGGGAGGTCACTTATTACTTGGAGGGTGCGAATCTAGGTGGAGTAGAGGATCTCGGAGTACAAATACACAAATCACCAAAAGTTGTGACACAGGTTAGCAAGGCCATTAAAAAAAGCAAACCAAGCACTTGGGTTTATTTCTAGAGATCTAGAATTGAAAAGTAGGGAAGTTATGCTAAACTTGTATCGGACCTTGGTTAGACCACACAAAATCATATAATAAAAAGGAATGAGTGATCACAGTATGGTTGAATTTGTAATACAGATTGAGGGTGAGGAAGTGAGCGTACTATGCTTAAACAAAGGGGACTACAGTGGGATGAGGGCAGGGTTGGCTAAAGTAGACTGGAAACACAGACTAAACAGTGGCACAATTGAGGAACAGTGGAGGACTTTTAAGGAGCTCTTTCATAGTGCCAAACAAAAATATATACCAGTGAAAAAGAAGGGCGGTAAGAGAAGGGATAACCAGCCGTGGATAACCAAGGAAATAAGGGAGAGTATCAAATTAAAAACCAATGCGTATAAGATGGCCAAGGTTAGTGGGAAACTAGAAGATTGGGAAAATTTTAAACGACAGCAAAGAATGACTAAGTAAGCAATAAAGAAAGGAAAGATAGATTACGAAAGTAAACTTGCACAAAACATAAAAACAGATAGTAAAAGCTTTTACCGATATATAAAATGGAAAAGAGTGACTAAAGTAAATGTTGGTCCCTTAGAAGATGAGAAGGGGGATTTAATAATGGGAAATGTGGAAATGGCTGGGATCTTAAACAATTATTTTGCTTCGGTCTTCACAGTGGAAGACACAAAAACCATGCCAAAAATTGCTGGTCACGGGAATGTGGGAAGGGCGGACCTTGAGATAATCACCATCACTAGGGGGGTAGTGCTGGACAGGCTAATGGGACTCAAGATAGACAAGTCCCCTGGTCCTGATGAAATGCATTCCAGGGTATTAAAAGAGATGGCGGAAGTTATAGCAGATGCATTCGTTATAATCTACTAAAAATTCTCTGGACTCTGGGGAGGTACCAGCGGATACAAAAGCAGCTAATGTAATGCCTCTGTTTAAAAAAGGGGGCAGACAAAAGGCAGGTAACTATAGGTCGGTTAGTTTAACATCTGTAGTGGGGGAAATGCTTGAAGCTATCATTAAGGAAGAAATAGTGGGACATCTAGATAGGAATAGTGCAATCAAGCAGACGCAACATGGATTCATGAAGGGGAAATCATGTTTAACTAATTTACTGGAATTCTTTGAGGATATAACGAGCATGGTGGATAGAGGTGTACCGATGGATGCGGTGTATTTAGATTTCCAAAAGGCATTCGATAAGGTGCCACACAAAAGGTTACTGCAGAAGATAAAGGTATGCGGAGTCAGAGGAAATGTATTAGCATGGATAGAGAATTGGCTGGCTGACAGAAAGCAGAGAGTCGGGATAAATGGGTCCTTTTCGGGTTGGAAATTGGTGGTTAGTGGTGTGCCAAAGGGATCGGTGCTGGGACCACAACTGTTTACAATATACATAGAAGACCTGGAAGAGGGGACAGAGTGTAGTATAACAAAATTTGCAGATGACACAAAGATTAATGGGAAAGCGAGTTGTGTAGAGGGCACAGAGAGGCTGCAAAGAGATTTAGATAGGTTAAGCGAATGGGCTAAGGTTTGGTAGATGGAATACAATGTCGGAAAATGTGAGGTCATCCACCTTGGAAAAAAAAACAATAATAGGGAATATTATTTGAATGGGGAGAAATTTCAACATGCTGCGGTGCAGAGGGACCTGGGGGTCCTTGTGCATGAATCCCAAAAAGTTAATTTGCAGATGCAGCAGGTAATCAGGAAGGCGAATGGAATGTTGGCCTTTATTGCGAGAGGGATGGAGTACAAAAGCAGGGAGGTCCTGCTGCAACTGTATAGGGTATTGGTGAGGCCGCACCTGGAGCACTGCGTGCAGTTTTGGTCACCTTACTTAAGGAAGGATATACTAGCTTTGGAGGAGGTGCAGAGACGATTCACTAGGCTGATTCCGGAGATGAGGGGATTACCTTATGATGATAGAGTGAGTAGACTGGGTATTTACTCGTTGGAGTTCAGAAGGATGAGGGGTGATCTTATAGAAACATTTAAAATAATGAAAGGGATAGACAAGATAGAGGCAGAGAGGTTGTTTCCACTGGTCGGGGAGACTAGAACTAGGGGGCACAGCCTCAAAATACGGGGGAGCCAATTTAAAACCGAGTTGAGAAGGAATTTCTTCTCCCAGAGGGTTGTGAATCTGTGGAATTCTCTGCCCAAGGAAGCAGTTGAGGCTAGCTCATTGAATGTATTCAAATCACAGATAGATAAATTTTTAACCAATAAGGGAATTAAGGGTTATGGGGAGCGGGCGGGTAAGCGGAGCTGAGTCCACGACCAGATCAGCCATGATCTTATTGAATGGTGGAGCAGGCTTGAGGGGCTAGATGGCCTACTCCTGTTCCTAATTCTTATGTTCTTATGTTTATGTTCTTATAAAGAGGCACTGGAGAGGGTTCAGAGAAGACTTACAAGGATGATACCAGAAATGCAAGGGTATAGATATCAGGAAAGGATGAACAGGCTGGATCTCTTTTCTCTTGAAAAAAGGAGGCTGAAAGGTGGCCTAATTGAGGTCTTTAAAATTATGAAATGTTTTGATAGAAGAGAGAATGTTTCCACTTGTGGGGAAGAGCATAACTAGAGGCCATCAATATAAGATAGTCACCAAGAAATCCACTAGGGAGTTCAGAAGAAAATTCTTTACCCAAAGAGTGGTGAGAATGTGGAACTCACTACCATAGGGAGTGGTTGAAGCGAATAGTATCGATGCATTTAAAGGGAGGCTAGACAAGCATGTGAGGGAGAAGGGAATAGCGGGTATTGCTGATAGACTTAGATGAGGACAAACGGGAGGAGGCTCGAATGATTTAAAGAACCTTCTTTTTTCATATGGTACAGGTTGAACCTCTCTTATCCGGAACCACCACTCGTCCGGAACTATTCCCGGCCACCGAGTGGTGCATGTGCAGAACTCCGACATGAACAAATTGAAGTCCTTCCTCACTGCCGACTCCTGCAATCGCTGACCTGACCCCGTGATCCACCTCCCCACCCCCTCCACCCCGCCTCCACACACAATCTCTCTGCCGCACCCCAGCCCAAGTCAGCCAGCCCTGACATCCCCTTGCTCAGTACCTATACCATCCAATTTAACGTGACCATCCCTCGTCCGGAAAAATCCCTTATCCGGAACAGGCCAGGTCCCAAGGGTTCTGGATAAGGGAGGTTCGACCTGTATTAGCAAAAGCAAATCAAATGTCAATATCCAAGTTGGATATCCAGGCCAAAGCTTCAGGTGTAACAGTGTGGATATCTTGTCGGCTGCCTGCAAATTTCCTGTGAGGGCAGTGCCCAATGATGTGCTCCAGGGTCTGATTAGGAGTTCCACAGTCGCATGGTGGGGATGATTTAATCTTCCACATATGGAGAAGGTGGCAGCATCCACCATGACCAGGTCTGAAGTGGTTGATGTCCACTGTTTGCGATGAAGGTTTGATCCTTCAGGTTGTACTGTGTCGTCCTCGATAAGGAATCCATTACGTATGTCGCAATTCTTCCAAACATTTCGCCATTGGTCATCAAGGTTGAAGGGCTTCGGCGATGGTCTAAAATGACCTTCTAGATTTGAGAGGCGTTCATGGTAAATTGTTCATGTCAGCCTGGATCGGTATGTCTTTGCTGGTGTAGTGGTTGTATTCCCTGGAGACCGCATATTCGTGGCGTAGGTGTGGTGGTGCGATGTTTGCAAGCACGGGGAGCTAAGGTGTTGGTGTCGATAAAAGTGTACCAGTGATAATTCTCATAGTAGAATTCAGCTGGAATCAATGGGTTTTACATGAGGACATTGAAGGTTGGCATGCAGGTACAGCAGACGGTTAAGAAAGCAAATGGCATGTTGGCCTTCATAGCGAGGGGATTTGAGTACAGGGGCAGGGAGGTGTTACTACAGTTGTACAGGGCCTTGGTAAGTGAGGCCACACCTGGAGTATTGTGTACAGTTTTGGTCTCCTAACTTGAGGAAGGACATTCTTGCTATTGAGGGAGTGCAGCGAAGGTTCACCAGACTGATTCCCGGGATGGCGGGACTGACATGTCAAGAAAGATTCGATCAACTGGGCTTGTATTCACTGGAGTTCAGAAGAATGAGAGGGGATCTCATAGAAACGTTTAAAATTCTGACGGGTTTAGACATGTTAGATGCAGGAAGAATGTTCCCAATGTTGGGGAAATCCTGAACCAGGGGTCACAGTCTAAGGATAAGGGGTAAGCCATTTAGGACCAAGATGAGGAGAAACTTCTTCACCCAGAGAGTGGTGAACCTGTGGAATTCTCTACCACAGAAAGTTGTTGAGGCCAATTCACTAAATATATTCAAAAAGGAGTTAGATGAAGTCCTTACTACTAGGGGGATCAAGGGATATGGCAAGAAAGCAGGAATGGGGTACTGAAGTTGCATGTTCAGCCATGAACTCATTGAATGGCGGTGCAGGCTCGAAGGGCCGAATGGCCTACTCCTGCACCTACTTTCTATGTTTCTATGACTCAATAGCTATGCCGGAGGGCAGTACTCCGCTGTAGAGTACACCAGGATGAGTGCTACCTTATGGAGGGTTTGAGTGTCTGATCCCCATGTGGATCTGGCGAGTTCCTGGATCAAGTTGACGCTACTCTTTAGTTTCTTCCCAAGGTTCTGGAGATGTTGTCTATATGACAGGGTGCAATCACGAATGACTCCTCAATAGGAGGTTTTTTTTGACATGCTTTACCTCTGCAAGGCAAAATGAAACATTCAAAGCTTGGTTTGCTTAATGGGTGTTGAGGTGGAATATTGAGGTGATGGTCTTTTGCGGGTTTGGCCGGAGTTGCCATTGGCGGAGGTTGGCCTCCATCCTCTGTAAATCACTGGTCAGGGTCTCTTCAGTGCTGGACAGATTGGTGTTCGTGTGGCCAAGACAATGTCATCAGTGTATACAAATTTGCGGGACTCTGTTTAGGGCAGATCACTGGTTTAAACGTTGAATAACATGGGTGCCAGTTCAGAACCCTGTGGGAGTCCGTTATTCAATGTTCAAAGAATTAATACATAATTTACAACAAACATACGTTCCTTTAATGCACAAAAACCCCACATGAAAAGTGATCCAACCATGGCCAACAAGAGAAGTTAAAGATAATATTAGATCAAAGGAAGAGGCTTATAATGTTACCAAAAAGAACTGTATGCCTGAGGATTGGGAGAATTTTAGAATTCAGCAAAGGAGGACCAAGAAATTGATTAAGGAAAAAGGGAAAATAGAATGTGAGAGTAAACTAGCAAGAGACATGAAAACAGACTGTAAAAGCTTCCATTGGTATGTAAAAAGGAAAAGATTAGCAAAAGTAAATGTGAGTCCCTTATAGGCGGAGGGAGACAGGAGAAAATTATAATGGGGAATAAGGAAATGGCAGAGAAATTAAACAAATACTTTGTGTCTGTCTTCACGGAAGAAGGCACAAAAAAACTCCCAGAAATAGTGGAGAACCAAGGGTCTAGCGAGAATGAGGAACTGAAAGAAATAAGTATTAGTAAAAAAATAGTACTGGAGAAATTAATTGGACTGAATACTGATAAATCCCCTGGACCTGATGGCTTACATCCTAGGGTTTTGAAAGAGGTGGCTATAGAGATAGTGGATGCATTGGTTGTCATCTTCCAAAATTCCATAGACTCTAGTACGGTTCCTGCAGATTGGAGGGAGAGAGAAAAAAGGGAACTACAGAGTAGTTAACCTGACATCATTGGTAGGGAAAATGCTAGAAACTATTATTAAGAACGTGGTAATAGGGTACTTAGAAAATCATAGGATTGACCAGAGTCAACACAGATTTTTATGAAAGGGAAATCATGTTTGACAAATCTGTTAGAGTTTTGTGAGGTTGTAACTAGTAGAATAGATAAGGGGGAACCAGTGGATGTGGCATATTTGGATTTTCAGAAGGCATTCGATAAGGTTATTAAACAAAATTAGGGCTCATGGGATTGGGGGTAATGTACTAGCATGGATTGAGGATTGGTTAATGGACAGACAACAGAGAGTAGGAATAAACAGGTCATTTTCGGGTTGGCAAGCTGTAACTAGTGGGGTACCGCAAGGATCAGTGCTTGGGCCCCAGCTATTCACAATCTATATCAATGATTTGGATGAGGGGACCAAATGTAATAAATGTAATATATCCAAATTTGCTGGTGGTACAAAGCTAGGTGGGAATATAAGTTGTGAGGGGGATGCAAAAAGGCTTCAAGGGGCTATAGACAGATTAATGAGTGGGCAGGAATATGGCAAATGGAATATAATGTGGAGAAATATGAAGTT
Source organism: Pristiophorus japonicus (assembly GCF_044704955.1). NCBI lineage: Eukaryota > Metazoa > Chordata > Chondrichthyes > Pristiophoridae > Pristiophorus > Pristiophorus japonicus. The sequence goes on from NC_091985.1 coordinate 153,378,385, forward strand.
ATCCACTTTGGTAGGAAAAATAGAAAAGCAGAGTATTTTTTAAATGGTGAGAGATTAGGAAATGTTGGTGTTCAGAGGGACCTGGGTGCCCTTGTACACGAATCACTGAAAGTTAACATGCAGGTACAGCAAGCAATTAAGAAAGCAAATGGTATGTTGGCCTTTATTACAGGAGAATGTGAGTATAAGAGTAAAGACGTCTTACTGTAATTATATAGGGCCCTGGTGAGACCACACCTGGAGTATTGTGTACAGTTTTGGTCTCCTTACCTAAGGAAGGATATACTTGCCATAGAGGGAATGCAACGAAGGTTCACCAGACTGATTCCTGTGATGGGGGGGTTGTCCTATGAGGAGAGATTTATTTGACTCAGCCGATATTCTCTAGAATTTAGAAGAATGAGAGTTGATCTCATTGAAACAGAGAAAATTCTTACTGTGCTAGACAGGGTAGATGCAGGGAGGATGTTTCCTCTGGCTGGGGAGTCTAGAACCAGGGGTCACTGTCTCAGAATAAGGGGTCGGCCATTTAGCACTGAGATGAGGAGAAACTTCTTCACTCAGAGGGTAGTAAATCTTTGGAATTCTCTACCCCAGAGGGATGCAGAGGCTCAGTTTTCAAGACAGAGATCGATAGATTTTTGGATATTAAGGGATGTGGGGGTAGTGCAGGAAAGTGGAGTTGAGGTAGAAGATCAGCCGTGATCTTATTGAATGGCGGAGCAGGCTCGAGGAGCCGAATAGCCTAGTCCTGCTCCTATACCTTATGTTGTTATGTTCTTCCTGCTTGTTGGCCAGGCTGTCCATTTGGCTAGTTGTCAGGCAGAAAATGGAGCTAACATTTTTGAATGAGGTCCTGCGGTTAAGATTGGCAGGGCCTTCGTGTCTGCGGCCTGGCTGGGTTCTTCAGCCAGTTTTTCACTCACACCCCCGCTGCATCCCTGTAAATTTCAAGGCCTATGAGTCAGGAAAGCGTGGAGCAAAATTGGGAGACAGAGAAGGAGGTGATCGTAACAGAGCTTGAATATTAAACTGCTTCCATAATCAAAAGTGAAGAGGAAGGGACTGAGAGACGTGGAAGAAAATAGCTCCAATCACTGGAACCAATGACTTAACCAAATATTTGCACAGTTGTTTCCTCAGATCCAAGACGTAAGGCTGGTCCCAGACGAGATGCAGGCTGTCTTTAATAATCAGAGTTGCAAACTGTAACTAGTACCTCAACAATGGGTAAACCAAATGGAGTTGTCAGATTGCCAGTACTCAAGCCACGTCTGATCATTAGTCATGTTTGTGGATTTGACTATGTAGGATAGAATGTTCTATTTATCTTAGAGAATCAGGCCTTTGCAGATCTCATCAGTTCATGCATGCATGAAGCTTTGAGTTTAAAGCGAGCACTGTTACAGAGGAAAAAGTACAGTACTGACATAATTAAAATTAAATCTACATACGTATTTTCTAGTGTAATTGCCTCTAATTGATCTGCTTTGGACACAGGAAGTACAGATAAACTTGTCAAAGTTCCCAAAGGAATTCTGGTATTCTGAGGAAAAATATTTGGATTTATTTCCTGTACTTAAATCTTCCCTTTTAATTATATTAAGGTTTATATGATCATAAGATTTCTTAGATTTAAAAAAAATTTTATGTGAAAGATGTTAATTTTTCCAGGAACACATTTTGCATTAATTCTATAAATTCCCCATTTATACAGAAGCTCCTGAACAAGCAAGGGCACAGAATAATTAGACATTATGTTTACTGCAATTACTGTTAGGTTATGAAGGTCATCATATAATCAAACCACATCTACAATGGCAAGCAGACAAATCCTGCGTAACATGGGCTGCACTTCTAGACTACCCGAAAAAATTAAAGTAAAAAATTCCATTCATGTTTATATTTTCCTTAAATGTTTACTGCACCAAAATATAAGACAAACGAACAAATGATATAGACCCCGATATTTACGGGAAGGTGGGTTGGGAGAGGGGGCACGTGTTTTCCGGGGGGTGGAGGGTGGGAGTGTGGGGAGGAACCCTGAAATACTGAAAACGTGGAGGTCCTGCTGAATTTAACAACAGGACCTCATTTACAATTTTTTACACCGTTTCCCACATGGCAGCCGGCTAGCTTGAGAGGCTGGTCAGCGGCCAGGTGGGAAAGCTAGTAAGAACATAAGAACATAAGGAATAGGAGCAGGAGTAGACCATTTGGCCCCTCGAGCCTGCTCCGCCATTCAATAAGATCATGGCTGATCTGATCTTGGCCTCAACTCCAGTACCCTGCCTGCTCCCCATAACCCTTATCGCTCAAAAATATGTCTATCTGCACCTTAAATATATTCAATGACCCAGCCTCCATGGCTCTCTGGGGCAGAAAATTCCACAGATACACGACCCTCTGAAAGAAGAAATTCCTCCTCATCTCCATCTTAAATGGGCGACCCCTTATTCTGAAACTATGCCCCCTAGTTCTCGAATCCCCCATAAGGGGAAACATCCTCTCTGCATCTCCCTTGTCGAGCCCTTCAGAATCTTATATGTTTCAATAAGATCACCTCTCATTCTTCTAAACTAGTGGTGGAAGACTGAGCCCGAGGACCACTTGGGACAGTCCCTGGCAATCGGAAAAGATCAGGGGCATGTTGGGGGTCGCGGAGTGCGGCAGCAAGGAGGGAAGAAAAGATCGGGGGAGGGTGGGGGGCGGGGTTGGCAGATTGTGGGGAGGGAGGCAGAAGTGAGGGTTGGATCGGCAATTCGGAGGGAGCGAGAGATAGCGGGTCAGAAAATTGCGGCAAAAGATTTGTTTGAAGGGCTGGGGAAAGCACTTCTACTGGACAACAAGCAGTGTTCTAAAAAGCACATACCTGCTGGATCTGGCAGCTCCTGCCTCCCTTTAGCGGGCCGTGGGAAACGTTCAAAGCAGATTAAACCAGAAGTAGGCACATTCACTGAGGGTTTTTGCTTGGTTTCAAATATTTACTGATTTAACATCCCCCCAATCCCCTTACACCCATTGTTGGGTGGGAGTGGGGTGGGAGTGTGAAAATTTCCCCCCCATGGGATCTAAAGTGCAACCAGTTTATTTTCTCAGGATGTAAGTGGAAGGCTGTCAAAATAATAAATGATTATATATTACATTTTTAGAATTACATTGCATCTGGAGGCTGTAAATTTACTGTGTCAAAGAGTGTTGTCTAAAGATAAGAACATAAGAACATAAGAAATAGGAACAGAAGTAGGCCATACGGCCCCTCGGGCCTGCTCCTCCATTCAATAAGATCATGGCTGATCTGAGCACGGACTCAGCTCCACTTCCCCGCCCATTCCCCATAATCCCTTATCCCCTTATCGTTTAAGAAACTGTCTATTTCTGTCTTAAATTTATTCAATGTCCCAGCTTCCACAGCTCTCTGAGGCAGCAATTTCCACAGATTTACAACACTCTGAGAGAAGAAATTTCTCCTCATCTCAGTTTTAAATGGGCGGCCTCTTGTTGTAAGATCATGCCCTCTAGTTCTAGTCCCCCCCATCAGTGAAAACATCCTCTCTGCATCCACCTTGTCAAGTCCTCTCATAATCTTATACGTTTCGATAAGATCACCTCTCATTCTTCTGAATTCCAATGAGTAGAGGCCCAACCTATTCAACCTTTCCTCATAAATTAACCCCCTCATCTCCGGAATAAACCAAGTGAACCTTCTCTGAACTGCCTCCAAAGCAGAGAGTCGGGATAAATGGTTCATTCTCTGGTTGGCAACCAGTAACTAGTGGGGTGCCACAGGGATCAGTGCTGGGACCCCAAGTATTTACAATCTATACTAACGACTTGGAAGAAGTGTAACGTAGCCAAGTTTGCTGACGATACAAAGATGGGAGGAAAAGCAATGTGTGAGGAGGACACAAAAAATCTACTAAAGGACATAGGCAGGCTAAGTGAGCGGACAAAAATTTTGCAGATGGAGTATAATGTTGGAAAGTGTGATGTCATGCACTTTGTATCCTTTCGTAAATATGGAAACTACGCGGTATTCCAGGTGTGGCCTCACCAACAACCTGTATAGCTGTAGCAAGGCTTCCCTGCTTTTATACTCCATCCCCTTTGCAATAAAGGTCAAGATTCCATTGGCTCCTCCACAGCCAGCCTCCACAGCTCTCTGGGGCAGATAATTCCATAGATTTACAACCCTCTGAGAGAAGAAATTCCTCCTCATTTCAGTTTTAAAAGGGCAGCCCTTTATTCTGAGATCATGCCCCCTAGTTTTAGTTCCCCCTATGAGTGAAAGTATCCTCTCTGCATCCACCTTGTCGAACCCCCTCATTATCTTATATGTTTTGATAAGATCACCTCTTATTCTTCTGAACTCCAATGAGTAGAGGCCCAACCTATTCAACCTTTCCTCATAAGTCAACCCCCTCATCTCTGGAATAAACCAAGTGAACCTTCTCTGAACTGCCTCCAAAGCAGAGAGTCGGGATAAATGGTTCATTCTCTGGTTGGCAACCAGTAACTAGTGGGGTGCCGCAGGGATCAGTGCTGGGACCCCAACTATTTACAATCTATATTAATGACTTGGAAGAAGGGACTGAGTGTAACGTAGCCAAATTTGCTGACGATACAAAGATGGGAGGAAAAGCAATGTGTGATGAATACACAAAAAATCTACAAAAGGACATAGACAGGCTAAGTGAGTGGACAAAAACTTTGCAGATGGAGTATAATGTTGGAAAGTGTGAGGTCATGCACTTTGTATCCTTTCGTAAATATGGAAACCACGCGGTATTCCAGGTGTGGCCTCACCAATAACCTGTATAGCTGTAGCAAGACTTCCCTGCTTTTATACTCCATCCCCTTTGCAATAAAGGTCAAGATTCCATTGGCTCCTCCACAGCCAGCCTCCACAGCTCTCTGGGGCAGATAATTCCATAGATTTACAACCCTCTGAGAGAAGAAATTCCTCATTACAGTTTTAAAAGGGCGGCCCTTTATTCTGAGACCATGTCCCCTAGTTTTAGTTCTCCCTATGAGTGGAAATATCCTCTCTGCATCCACCTTGTCGAGCCCCCTCATTATCTTATATGTTTTAATAAGATCACCTTTCATTCTTCTGAACTCCAATGAGTATAGGCCCAACCTACTCAACCTAACTTCATAAGTCAACCCCATTATCTCCAGAATTAACCTAATAACCTTCTCTGAACAGCCTCCAATACAAGTATATCCTTCCTTAAATACGGAGACCAAAACTGTATGTAGTACTCAAGGTGTGGCAGTTGTAGCAGGACTTCTCTGCTTTTATAATCTATCGACCCTTGCAATAAAGGTCAACATTCTATTGGCCTTCCTGATTACTTGCTGTACCTGCACATTAACATTTTGTGTTTCATGCAAAAATACCCTCAGGTCCCTCTGTACTGCAGCACTTTGCAATTTTTCTCTATTTAAATTATAATTTGCTTTTCTATTTTATCTGCATTTTCCCACATTGTACTCCATCTGCCAATTTTTGCCCATTCACTTAGCCTGTCTATATCCCTTTGCAGATTTTTTGTGTCTTCCTCACAATTTGATTTCCCATCCATCAGCAAACCTGACCACATTACACTCGATCCCTTCATCCAAGTCATTAATATAGATTGTAAACAGTTGAGGTCCCAGCACCGATCCCTGTGACACCCCACTAGTTACTGATTGCCAACCGGAAAATGACTCATTTATCCCGATTTTCTGCTTTCTGTTAATTAGTCAATCCTCTATCAATGCTAATATATTACCCACAACCCCGTGAACTTTTATCTTGTGCAGTAACCTTTTATGTGGCACCTTATCGAATGGCTTTTGGAAATCCAAATACACCACATCCACTGGTTCCCCCTTATCCACCCTGCTCGTTGCATCCTCAAAGAACTCCAGCAAATTTGTCAAACACGATTTCCCTTTCATAAAACCATGCTGACACTGCTTGATTGAATGATGCTTTTCCAAATGTCCGGCTACTGCTTCCTTAATAATGGACTCCAGCATTTTCCCAACGACAGATGTTAGGCTAACTGGTCTATAGTTTCCTGATTTCTATCTACCTCCTTTTCTAAACAGAGGAATTACATTTGCGGTTTTCCAATCCGCTGGCGTTCTTGTGCAATGACAGTGTGGCCACGTTACATTGGACCTCCTGCTGGGACTACCATCACAAAAAGGGCTTTGCACGGTAAGTTTAGCGCTGAGCTAATGTTAATGAGCAACCAACACCAATATCCCAGTTCTGCCAGCACCATCAATTTCGGCGGCCGTTAACTGCGGCCTGCGGTGGCACTGGCAGGTTTTTAGCACTCTCCAATTTTTAGCCCAATGTCCTAGAAAGTCTCTCAATGTATTTCAAAAGTTCTCTGCAAACCTCCAGCAGTGAGTGAACAGTAAAAGGTGACATACCTTTAAGTGGTGGATTCTGAACTGTGATGCTTGCTAGTGTATCTCAAAGCAGCCTGTGGCATAAAAGTTAAGGGCCACGGTGACCTTGACAGCCACAGGCAGTGCTGTCCATGCCCTGGTGCAAGGCTCAAGCTGTGATTGTAGCAGGTTTCATAGCTCTGTCATAACCATCTTTGTGAAGTGAAGGCACCTCATACTTTGCTCTTCCCAAATGTTCCTGTGGAAGAGCTCCCCAAATACCCACTGTGGGTATGGGCCTCCTGCTCCCTGCTCCTGCTCCTCCCTCTTGTGGCAGCACCTCCAGCTCTCTGTTGTCTTCCTTACTGCACCCCCTCCTCCTCCAGCCCACCCATGATTATAGTGAAAATGTTTGTAAGGCAGCTAATGGCAGTGCAACACCATCAAAATCTTGTTCTCAGCAGTCAAAATTACAGTTACATAGAGTTACGAAGGGGTCAATTTCCCCAGATACTTTAGGCGCTAACGAACCTCCGAGGTGACCAAGATGCAGTCTTAAACTGAAACGCCGGTTTAGCCCGTGTTTAACGCAAGACGCCATCTTGGTAAAGGAGTTGACGCTTGCACAAGGAACGGCCGCCTGGAGGCTTCTTAAAGGGCTGATTGTCACTTAAATTGCCTGCTGGGCATTAAGGAGGATGCATGGCATTTTGGTGGCTAGCGCTTGACCTAACACCCTCTCCCAACAGCGACCAGCTGGTTGAGAGCAAGCAAATCATTGCAGAGGATTTTGAGCGCTGCTTAAAGGTATGTCACCTTTTACTGTTCACTCACTGCTGTAGGTTTGAAGAGGACTTTTGAAACAGATTGGGAGACTTTTTGGGACATTTTGTCAAGACTTCACCAACAATCAACATTTATTCTGGAAATTCACCTAAAGAGAGTGAGTGCTGTGCTACTCCACCTTATAGGGATCACCAGGAGAAGGGGAGTGTTTGGTCATGGGCATCTTGCTCAGGATCATCCTTGGTCTCCAGGAGGAGGACATGATGCCAGTCGGAGCAGCACCAGCTGCTGTGGGAGGGGGACAGGAGGGCGAGATGCACTCTATCCCCCTGCGGGTACAGGACATCCCCCACTGCTCTGTACCTCCTCCACCAGGCCCTCCAGTGCAGTGTCCGCGAACCTGTGCACCCTCTAAGTCCCAGAACCATCCTGAAACGTGCCTCCGTGTGTCAGCCAGAGCACTCCACAACTTCGGTGGAAGTGGGTGCATGGAGCCTACATATACTGTAATGTAATGCATTTGGGGAGGGGCAACAAGGCAAGGGAATACACAATAAATGGGAGGATACTGGGAGGTGTGGAGGAACAGAGGGACCTTGGAGTATATGTCCACGGATCCTTAAAGGTAGCAGGACAGGTCGATAAGGTAGTTAAAAAAGCATATGGAATGCTTTCCTTTATTAGCCAAGGCGTAGAATACAAGAGCAGGGAAGTTACGTTAGAACTGTATACAACACGAGTTAGGCCACAGATTGAGTAGTTCTGGTCAACACATTACAGGAAGGATGTGATTGAACTAGAAAGGGTGCAGAGGAAATTTACGAGGATGTTGTCAGGACTGGAAAACTTTAGCTATGAGAAAAGATTGGATAGGCTGGGGTTGTTTACCTTGGAACAGAGGAGACTGAGGGGAGATTTATTTGAGGTGTATAAAATGATGAGGAGCCTAGATAGAGTGGATAAGAAGGACCTATTTCCCTTGGCAGAGGAGTCAATAACCAGGGGGCATAGATTTAAAGTAATTGGTACAAGGATTAGAGGGGAGATGAGGAAAAATGTCTTCACCCAGAGGGTGGTGGGGGTCTAGAACTCACTGCCTGAAAGGGTGGGTGAGGCAGAATCCCTCATCACATTTAAAAAGCATTTGGATGTGCACTTAAACAGCCATAACCTACAGGGCTACGGACCGAGTGCTGGAAGGTGGGATTAGGCTGGGTAGCTCTTTTTCGACTGGCATGGACATGATGGCCGAAAGGCCTCCTTCTGTGTCATAATTTTTCTATGATTCTATACAGCTCCATGAAAATTGTCTAATCAGCATGACCACTAAACCTGCAGGTGTTTGGTTTAGCACCTCCAGGCAAGTTCAAATTATGGTTATCAGTAATTAGGACCAAAATTGCGTGCTAAAACCAGACTTTCAAACAGGCTTGTCTTATTAGCACTTCACCCATTTAGCACCTGTTTTCACTCTCTCCCTAAAATAACCCCCAATAGGGGGCAAAATTGCCCCTTTTTACGACTCCTATTAGGGCCTCCGGGAGGACGCTAATGGGGTGCAAAACGCTATTCACCCAGGGGATGGGGGTGGGGGGGAGGTGGGAGTGCTACCGGCTCCCGGGAAATTGCCCGGGAGTGCCGCTGCACAACCACCGGTGATATCATCGCCGTGTACAGCGACCCCTCAGCGCCGCGAGCCAGCCCCTTTTTGCCCTGTGTGGGGCTATTGCCCCGCGAGGCTGGCACGAGCGGGTGTCAGCACCAGCATTGCAGGTCGCGCAGCTGGCCAACATCCGCTCGCAGGGTGAAAGCTAAAAGGGAGTTTGCCACCTCCCCGTGCTGCCATCTTTAAAGTTTTGTCGGTTCCCCAGTCAACTCCCAGAATGGCTCACTAACGTGGTCTGGGCTCCATCCTGCATGCCCAGCTCTCTGTTTTGGGTGCCGGGCTGCAGGCCCAGCACCACGCTGCCCTGATGGTCCAATGGAGGCCATTGGAGGCCTTGCAGAGTGCGCAGTGGCCCTCCCCTTTAAGCGAAGGGGAAAGGTGTTGAAGCTACGCGGAGAATCCGCTTGGTGCTCCCAATCGCTCCCATTAGAGCTGCTGGTCCCCCCCCCCCCACGTAAGATTGCGCTCCACTTCCATTGCGGGTCTAGAAGCCCAATTCAGCGGCCGGGGCGGCACTTTGGCGCCGGGCATAGGAAATCCCACCCCGAGCAGGTCACCGCCCCCAATTGGGGTGCAGAGCAATTTCACTCCATAGAGTCTACAGAAACAGGCAATTCTGCCTAGCTGGTCTATGCTCCGCATGAGACTCCTCCTACCCCTCTTCATCTAATCCTATCAGCATATCTTTCTATTCCTTTTTCCTTCGTATCCTTTTCTAGCGTCTTCTTAAATACATCTATGCTATTCGCCTCAACAACTCATTCTGATCGTGTTTTCCATATTCTAACCAGTCTCTAAGTAAATTCTCTATTGTGACTATCTCATATTTATGGCCCCTGGTTTGGGTCTTCCCCACAAGTGGAAATATCTTCTGTACATGCACCCAATCAAACCCTTTCATAATCTTAAAGACTTCCATTAGGTTACCTCTCAGCCTTCTCTTACTTGGAGAAAAGAACCCTAGCCTGTTCAGTCTTTCCTGATAAGTATATCCTTTCATTTCTGGTATCAACTTTGTAAATCTTTTTTTCACTTTCTCCAGTGCCACTATATCCTTTTCATAATATGGAGACCAGAACTGTACAGTGCTCCAAGAGTGGTCTAAGCAAGGTTATATACACATTTAAAAGAGCTTCACTGCTTTTCAATTTTATCCATCTAGAAATGAACCCCAGTGCTTAGTTTGTTGTTTTTAATGGCCTTATTAACATGTTTCACTACTTTTAGTGATTTGTGTATCTGTACCCATAGATCCCTTTGCTCGTCTCCCCTAATCAGCCTCTTATTTTCCAAGCAGTTTGTGGCCTCCTTATTCTTTCTACGAAAATGTAACACCTCACAATTATTTATATTGAAATTAATTTGCCAATTACATGCCCATTCTGCAAATTTATTAATGTTGTCTTTTGTTTTGTTGCAGTTTCTCAGTATTAACTACACCCGCTCAATTTGGTGTCATCCACAAATTTTGAAATTGTGCATCTGATTCCTGAGTACAATTTCTGTTAATGGTGAACAACTGTGGTCTTAGCACAAATCCTTGTGTAACACCACTCCCCACCTTTTGCCAGTCATCTGAATAGCTACCCTTAATCCCTACTCTCTGTTTTCTGTTCTGCAGCCAATTTGCTATCCATTCTGCTACTTGTACTCTGACTCCAAATGCACTGACCTTAGTCTTGAGTCTACTATTGCATTTCTGATTGAAGGGCTTTAGAAAATCCAAATATATTGCATCTATTGCATTACCCTTATCTACCCTTTCTATTACTTCTTCAAGTAATTCAATAAGTTTGATCAAGCCTAACCTTCCCTTTTGATAGCCATGACGATTTTCAGTTTCTAGATTTTTTTTATGACATCTTTGAGTAAAGATTCAATTATCTTTCCTACCACTAACATTAAACTAACTGGTCTACAGTTGCCTGGACTTGAACTATCTCCATTTTAAAAAATAGGAATAGCATTAGCCATCCACCAGTCCTCTGGCACTATTCCCCTTTCTAATAAATTTATATACATATATGTAATTGTGTCTCTGCTTTTTCTTCCATAACTTCTTTTAATATGAATGGATGCAATCCATCTGGCCCAGGGGTTTTATCCTCTCTAAGTTTGATTAATTTATCAATTATCTCCTCCCCCCACACTCCTTTATATCTTAAATATCTTCATATCTTTTTTGATCACTTCTTCTAATGTCATGCCCACCTGGTTACTCTCACCGGTAAGTACTGCGGCAAAGTAACTATTCAATATTTCTGCCATTTTGCTATCATATCCTAATACTTTATCAGTGTATCCCTTAGTAGCCCTATCTTAATTTTTCTTTTGTGATTTATGTGTCTGTAGAATACTTCACTATTTATTTTTATATTTGAGTACTGTAGCATAGTGGTTATGTTACTGAACTAGTAATCCAGAGGCCTGGACTAATGATGTGAGTTCAAATCCCACCACGGCAGCTGGGGAATTTTAATTCAGTTAATTAACTAAATTTGGAATAAGAAGCTAGTACAGGTTGAACCTCCCTTTATCCAGAACCACCCCTCGTCCAGAATCACCCCTCGTCCAGAACCATTCCCGGCCTCTGGGTGGCGCATGCACAACACTCCGACATGAACAAATTGAAGTCCTTCCTCGCTGCCGACTCGTGCAATCACTGGCCTGACCCCGCGATCCACCGCCCCCGCCCTCTCACCATGATCTCTCTGTCGCACTCCCAGCCCCAAGCCAGCCAGCCCCGATATCCCCTTGCTCAGTACCTGTACCATCAAATTTAACGTGACCACCCCTTGTCCACCAAAATCCCTTATCCAGAACCCACCAGGGGTGGTGGCGCAGTCAGGTATACAGTCGGGAGGGAGTGGCCCTGAGAGTCCTCAACATTGACTCTGGACCCCATGATATCTCATGGCGTCAGGTTAATCATGGGCAAGGATACCTCCTGCTGATTACCACCTACCGCCCTCCCTCAGCTGATCAATTAGTACTCCTCCATGTTGAACACCACTTGGAAGAACCAGAGAGCAACAAGGCACAGAATGTACTCTGGATGGGGGACTTCAATGTCCATCACCAAGAGTGACTCGGTAGCACCACTACTGACCGAGCTGACCGAGGACTGAAGGACATAACTGCCAGATTGGGCTTGTGACAGGTGGTGAGAGAACCAACACGAGGGAAAAATCTACTTGACTTCGTCCTCACCAATCTACCTGTCGTAGATGCATCTGTCCATGACAGCATTGGTAACAGTGACCACCGCACACTGTGGAGACAAAGTCCCATCTTCACACTGAGGACACCCTCCATCGTGTGGTATGGCACGACCACTGTGCTAAATGGGATAGATTCAGAACAGATCTAGCAGCTCATAACTGGGCATGCATGAGGCGCTGTGGGCTGTCAGCAGCAGCAGAATTATATTGCACCACAATCTGTAACCTCATGGCCCGGCCATTGCCATTACCATCAAACCAGGTGACCAACCCTGGTTCAATGAGGAGTGCAGAAGAACATGCCAGGAGCAGCACCAAGCGTACCTAAAAATGAGGCGCCAACCTGGGGAAGCTGCAACACAGGACTAATGCACAGAAACATAGAAAAATAGGTGCAGGAGTAGGCCATTCAGCCCTTCGAGCCTGCACCGCCATTCAATGAGATCATGGCTGATCATTCCCTTAATACCCCTTTCTTGCTTTCTCTCCATTCCCCTTGATCCCCTTAGCCGTAAAGGTCATTTCTAACTACCTTTGAATATATCCAATGAACTGGCATCAACAATACTCTGCGGCAGGGAATTTCATAGGTTAACAACACGCTGAGTGAAGAAGTTTCTCCTCATCTCAGTCCTAAATGGCCTACCCCTTATCCTAAGACTATGTCCCCTAGTTCTGGACTTCCCCAACATCGGGAACATTCTTCCCGCATCTAACCTGTTCAGTCCGGTCAGAATCTGATACGTTTCTATGAGATCCCCTCTCATCCTTCTAAACTCCAGTGAATAAAGGCCCAGTTGATCCAGTCTCTCCTCATGTGACAGTCCGGCTATCCCTGGAATCAGTCTGGTGAACCTTCGCTGCACTCCCTCAATATCAAGAACGTCCTTCCTCAGATTAGGAGACCAAAACTGAACACAATATTCCAGGTGAGGCCTCACTAAGGCCATGTACAACTGCAGTAAGACCTCCCTGTTCTTATACTCAAATCCCCTAGCTATGAAGGCCAACATACCATTTTCCTTCTTCACCGCCTGCTGTACCTGTATGCCAACTTTCAATGACTGATGTACCATGACACCCAGGTCTCGCTGCACCTCCCCTTTTCCTAATCTGCCGCCATTCAGATAATATTCTGCCTTCATGTTTTTGCCTCCAAAATGGATAACCTCACATTTATCCACATTATACTGCATCTGCCATGCATTTGCCCACTCACCTAACCTGTCCATGTCACCCTGCAGCCTCTTAGCGTCCTCCTCACAGCTCACACCGCCACCCAGTTTAGTGTCATCCGCAAACTTGGAGATATTACACTCAATTCCTTCATCTAAATCGTTAATGTATATTGTAAAGAGCTGGGTTCCCAGCACTGAGCCTTACGGCACTCCACTAGTCACTGCCTGCCATTCTGAAAAGGACCCATTTATCCCGACTCTCTGCTTCCTGTCTGCCAACCAGTTCTCTATCCACATCAGTACATTACCCCCAATACCATGTGCTTTGATTTTGCACACCAATCTCTTGTGCGGGACCTTGTCAAGAGCCTTTTGAAAGTCCAAATACACCACATCCACTGGTTCTCCCTTGTCCACTCTGCTAGTTACATCCTCAAAAAATTCCAGAAGATTCGTCAAGCATGATTTCCTTTCATAACTTGGTCCGATCCTGTTACTGCTTTCCAAATGCGCTGCTATTTCATCCTTAATGATTGATTCCAACATTATCCCCACTACTGATGTCAGGCTAACCGATCTATAATTAGCCATTTTCTCTCTCCCTCCTTTTTTAAAAAGTGGTGTACATTAGCTATCCTCCAGTCCATAGGAACTGATCCAGAGTCGATAGACTGTTAGAAAATGATCATCCATGCATCCACTATTTCTAGGACCACTTCTTTAAGTACTCTGGGATGCAGACTATCAGGCCCCAGGCCTTCAATCCCATCAATTTCTCCAACACAGTTCCTCCTTCTCATGAGACCTACTGTCCCTTAGTACATTCGGAAGGTTATTTGTGTCTTCCTTCGTGAAGACAGAACCAAAGTAGTTGTTGAATCGGTCTGCCATTTCTTTGTTCCCCATTATAAATTCACCTGAATCCGACTGCAAGGGACCTACGTTTGTCTTCACTAATCTTTTTCTCTTCACATATTTATAGAAGCTTTTGCAGTCAGTTTTTATGTTCCCAGCAAGCTTCCTCTCGTACTCTATTTCCCCCCTCTTAATTAAATCCTTAGTCCTCCTCTGTTGAATTCTAAATTTCTCCCAGTCCTCAGGTTTGTTGCTTTTTCTAGCCAATTTATAATGCATGCTAAACAGCAGAAGCAGTATGTTATAGACAAGGCTAAGTGATCCCACAATCAACAGATCAGATCAAAGCCCTGCAGTCCTGCCACATCTAGTCGTGAATGAAGATGGACCATTAAACAACTAACGAGAGGAGGAGATTCCATGAATATCCCCATCCTCAAAGATGGTGGAGCCCAGCACGCGTGCAAAAGACAAGGCTGAAACGTTTACAACCATCTTTAGCCAGAAGTGCCGAGTGGATGATCCATATCAGCCTCCTCCTGAGGTCCTCACCATCACAAAAGTGAGTCTTCAGCCAATTCAATTCCTCCATGTGATATCAAGAAACAACTGAGTGCAGTGGATACAGCGAAGGCTATGGGCCCTGACAACATCCAGGCTGTTGTGCTGAAGCCTTGTGCTCCAGAACTAGCTGTGCCTCTAGCCAAGCTGTTCCAGTACAGCTACAACACTGGCATCTACCCGACAATGTGGAAAACTGCTCAGGTTATTTATTTATTAGTACAACTTCTGGCATACATTTTGATCTGAAGAATAATTCAGTACACTCCGTGTTATGTGCATTCTGAATGATGCAGCATGGTATCCACAATCTTTTGTTCAATCAGATTGCAGACCAAGCCTGCAGCAACACTCGTTGAATAATTTAAGAGCGTCTTGCCTTGCATCATCTGTGTACTGAAATTATGAGTTACCTTTTGAGCCCAACACATGATTTCTTGATGTATCACTCGCATTTGGAGCTTGGACTGTTGCCCTGCACTTGCCTAGAAAGGTGACCAAATAGGAAGTTATTACTATTTAAACCTGAGATGAGGAGGAATTTCTTCTCTCAGAGGGTCATGAATCTTTGGAACTTTCTACCCCAGAGAGCTGTGGAGCCTGGGTCATTGAATATATTAAGGTGCAAATAGACAGATTTTTGAATGATAAGGGAGTGAAGGGTTATGGAGAGCGGGCAGGGAAGTGGTGTTGAAGCAGAGATCTGATCAGCCATGATCTTATTGATTGGCGGAGCAGGCTCAAGGGGCCAAATGGTCTACTCCTGCTCCTATTTCTTATGTTTTTATCATCTGTACATGATCCACTCTGACCAGTCACTTTACCCATTCCAATTCTGTGGGATTCTTATACTTTTCCACATCAAGGGAAACATCGCTACCTACAAACTGCATCAGTTTGATTATGTTGCCCCATAATGCGTTCGACATGATAATCATGTGGAAATCCAATAAAAAGACGAGCAGAAAAAGTATGTCAATCGAACCAATGTCACTGAATGCTGTAGTCTAGCATGGAATCAGAAAGGGATGTGCCCAGAAAACATGGTATAGTATAGTATCTGATGAAATGCATTTTAAATCATGTAACATGGCTGTAACGTGGCAGTGTGTGATCTCCAATTGGCTTAATTTTATTAAATATGGATGGCCTGAAATTCCAGCCTTGCAGGGGCTTTGTTGCTGGAGCTGGGGTGGGGGAAGGGAAATAGGACAGAACCTGATTCTACTGGAATTCTGTCCCATGGAAGGTAGGCCAGAAAATTCCAGTAGGGATGCTGTGGGTGGATCTGCCGCTGCCCCCACCGCTCCTACCCCAACATTAAGGAGGTGTGGTGTGGTTGGGACGGTCCTAGGCTTCCCTGGAATATCCAATACACCTCCTTATGGACATAATGGAGCCTATCTTTTGTTTACAGGAGGTGTAGGTTCCATTATAGGCCCAGTAGAAGCTTTAGAGGGAAAGGTAAATGACCCCGGAGGAGATTGATTACCATGCAATGATAGCCCAATAGTTCCTTGGGAACTGCAGAAGTAGCATCTCTCTGTTCCTGTGAGGCCATATGGAGCCACTAACATTCTGGGCCTCAGTCAGGATGGGTGCAGCTGATGCCCTTACATTGACCTTGTTAATAAGAACATAAGAACATAAGAAATAGGAGCAGGAGTAGGCCATATGGCCCCTCGAGCCTGCTCCGCCATTTAATACAATCATGGATGATCCAATCATGGACTCAGGTCCACTTCCTCGCCCGCTCCCCATAACCCCTTATTCCCTTATCAGTTAAGAAACTGTCTATTTCTGTCTTAAATCCATTCAATTTCCCAGCTTCCACAGCTCTCTGAGGCAGCGAATTCCACAGATTTACAACCCTCTGAGAGAAGAAATTTCTCCTCATCTCAGTTTTAAATGGGTGGCCCCTTATTCTAAGATCATGCCCTCCAGTTCGAGTCTCCCCTATCAGTGGAAACATCCTCTCTGCATCCACCTTGTCAAGCCTCCTCATAATTTTATATGTTTCGATAAGATCACCTCTCATTCTTCTGAATTCCAATGAGTAGAGGTCCAACCTACTCAACCTTTCCTCATAAGTCAAATCCCTCATCTCCAGAATCGACCGAGTGAACCTTCTCTGAACTGCCTCCAAAGCAAGTATATCCTTTCGTAAATATGGAAACCAAAACTGCACGCAGTATTCCAGGTGTGGCCTCACCAATACCCTGTATAACTGTGTGACCCCGTCCCTACCAGCAGCCTTCACATTGGGTGACCATGGGTATCGCTCCATTACACTTGCACCAGTAGTCGGCCCATCGGAAATTCAGGGAGGTTAGCCTTTAATATCCGCTCACAAGTGTATATTGAGGTCCCGCCTTCAAAACTCGTGTTCTGTGTGTCAGTGAACAATTGGAAAATGTCTTTAAAGGTGTGCCACAAAGGTTGGGGATGTAGAATTACAGATCATATGTCAACACAGAGATCTGAAGGACATCACCCTCTGCTCTCACCCTGTCTATATTAGGGTTATTGCACAATGAAGAGCAATCCAATAACTAATATGAATAGAAAAGATGACATTGGACAACCTTATCTTGTGCAATAGCGTAGAGCTAAGCTGGGTCAGACAGACAAGTATCAGTTGGAGCAGAACCATTTAATTCACTTACATGGGGCCAGTCCTTCCAATGATAACAAACACAGAATTAAACTCCACCCAATTCATTTCCTTTTCTGTTTCAAGAAATGCCACCAAGGTGACTGTGCCAGTGTTTGTGCAAGGATTAACCGCTTTGAAAACGCAACGGAAAAAGAGACTTAACACTATGTGCAATTAGTCAAGTAGCAAACTGGTGGAGGAGCTGCCATCGATGAATTACTCACCCTCACTGAATGGAGCAGCAGCCACTGTTTGCCATAAAGTGAGATGAGTTCGGAGTCAGGATCCT
The DNA here is from genome assembly GCF_044704955.1 of Pristiophorus japonicus. NCBI lineage: Eukaryota > Metazoa > Chordata > Chondrichthyes > Pristiophoridae > Pristiophorus > Pristiophorus japonicus. The sequence continues at coordinate 153,395,990 of NC_091985.1, forward strand.
GGGTCAACGTGCTTGTAAATAGTTGTTAGGGGCTTTTGTCTCAGAAAAGACACCTGTTCAATGAGTAAACTGAACCTTCCGTCTGATAATCAAAACTCTAGGAGCGTGGCACAATGCTCCTGCTGCTGACCTCCTGGGCCACTGCTGAGGCAGCAGCCGGTTTCTTCCTCCTATTGCTGGGGAAGCGTATCTCTCTGTGGCGGCTCATAGCCCCCAACAGCACATCAAGCGAGGCGCGGCCTTTGAGGGTCCTGGTTCCAATTTCAAGGAGCGCTGTCTCTATTCGAAATCACCAAACTCCTCCAAATCCCATCTTGAGATTCGCCCTTTAAATACCGGAGTTGAGATTGCATCATGTGGGTCCTTATCATGCCTGCTGCCATGGATTGGATGGCAAACCCGGAGGTACAATGCTAATGAACTAGCTGAGTTAAAAAGCCACAGATCGAAGTGCTGAACTTACTTCCGGGTCTCCCACACGATATCGGAGCCCCCACCACCCCCACCGAACCCCCGTCCCTGCTCCCAACGCGTCTCCCAGTACATCTCAGGGCCTGTATTTTAGTGTACACGTAATCCTGACCTGCGAGAGGACACCACTGCAGGTCGAGAGTATAAAGAGCATGCCACTACAGCTTCCAGTGCGAGTCATCCGAAGTGTGCGACAACTTTGAGGTGGGCGACTGGGTGACGTCATCAAGCCATTTAAAGCGTGGGCTGGAACGTCGACGGGGCCCAGGCACAGCGCAGGACCGGGAAGAACATAGCGGAGGTGCGGCCAATGAGGGTACGGAACCCAGAAGAGCCGAGGGCCCAGGGGCAGCAAGGACCAGCCCACACTGCAATTTGTGTGCGCACTAGGTCCATGCAGCAGAGCAGGTCTCCAATGTCGTCCTGGTTAACCCTTGCCACTGGATAAAGGCCTAGCTCTGTCAAGCTCATGTGGTGGCTGATGTGCAATGGTCACCACAAGTTGAAAAAATCCACGCACAGGCACCTTCCACCCCTGGAGTTCAGGACTGGAATATCGGGTCCTTCATTGAAGCATCTAAGAACTCATCCCCTTTGGTGTGGAAGCAAGTCATCCTCATTCAAGGGACCACTTATGATGATGATGAATTAGTTCCATAGGCCTCAGGGCAGAGCTCTCTGTAATTGACAAGCCAGTGGGTGGGGACCCACTTAACTGTCTTAATGGGACAGGGCTTTGCAGCAAGAGGAGTCTCATCCTCAATCTCTTCCTCAGTCACTGAGTTGTTTGTGATGTCACAGTGAGGGTCTGAACTCAGATAAAATAAGTTGTTTTCTGTTATGTATTAATGCTTGGGGGTCACCAGACACCAGAGGGCGCCGCTGTCGGAGGTCATCGAGCTGTACGCATGTGGCATGTGTGCTTGGTCACCAGTATATAAGCTGGGTGTCTTGGTCATGCAGGCACTCTTGGGCTGGAATAAAGATGGATCAGGTTGCATCTGAGTGAATTTACAGTAACCAGACTCTTGAGTCATTACAATTAGCGACGAGGTAATTTAAGAACCTTCGTATGCACAATGGGCACTGTTGGAATCCTGGAGAGATTCGTGGAGGGTGAGGATTGGGCGGATTTTGTCGACCGCCTGGATCAGTATTTTGTGGCCAACGGCATGGAGGCAGAGGCCTACGCAGTTAAGTGCAGGGCAGTTCTCACCGTTTATAGTCTGAAAATTTACGGTCTCATGAAGAATCTTCTCTCGCCTGTATGTTTGGCGGAAAAGGGTACAAGGAATTGTGTACGTTGGTGGGTAACCATCTGAAGCCACAAGAGGGTATCATCATATCACGCGACCGTTTCTACACGCATGTTCGTGCTGAGGGCCAGTTCGTGTCGGGATTTGTCGCCGACCTGTGACGACCGTAGAGAACAGACCCAACGGATTTACGGACAAGAATTGGAGCTCTTCAGCACCAGATGTAGGATCGTCCAGCGAGTCGGACCCCATGCCCCCACCTTCTGGCCTCTGTGGTCATGCCTGGGGCCGCACTGCTGGCTGAGCTGCAAAACACAAATGAGGTTATTAGAGGAGAAGGGTCACAAGGTGAGTCCAGTGCTACACAGAGCATATGCATGGCAAAAGCACCACCGCTATCAAAATCATCATAGATATCACATTTCATGCCTATCAACACTTTTGCATTGCAATGATTTTCATTAGGCCATCATTATTTATAGGACAATTTTAGAAATCATCTATCATATATGATTGTTCGGATATGAGTGGGTGTGGCATCTATGGACTTTACATCACGTAATGGTGTAAACTTTACTCGCGTGGCATCACTTCAGGGTCTGCAGATGTTTCCGTGGCTGTCCCGGTGTACTTCCCCGCGAGCATGGCATGAGATCATTGCATGAAATCATTGCTAGGTACTGTCACAGAGACTGATACAACACATAACCGACAGATGTAATCATGATTATTATGATAATTATCATTCTTTACCTAAAGACGTGCACCTTGACCGCAGGCTTTGAGTACAACATTCCCGATAAAAGTGAAAGACCTAACATTCCCAATAAAACTGAAAGACCAAGCTGATAGTCAGTCATGACTGTTACAAATCAAATTATATAAATACATAAGTACATGTAAATAAATGTAATACTTACTCTTGCGGATCCCACAAGGTCGTTCCATCGTTTTCGGCATTGGTTGCTCTCACGCACCTTGTTGGTCGCCGACGAGACCACCTCTGCTATCTCGGTCCATATCTTCTGGTAGGCCTTTGGGGTGGGCTTCCCACGCCCTCCCTGTGTCAAATCACCCCAGCATAATTTGACCTCCTGCAGGAGGGAGGCATTTGCCCCGTCCGAGAACCTCCTCGCTCTTTTGAGCCCTCCAATGTGCTCCTCTCCCACCTCACTGCTCTCTCCAGCGACAGTCTCCACAGTGTGTTGTGATGTCTCCTCTTCTCCCTCCATTATAGGCCAAATTTGGGCAAATATGTGGCTGGTAACAACTAATTTTTGTTTCCCTATTTGTTCTAAAGCTCTCAACTCTCCCTCCTTCCTCCCAAAGCAGCCACACCATACCCACACATGCCTCAGTCTCTCTGAGCGCCCTCTCTCTCTCTCTCTGTCTCCTCTTCTGTGCATATCATGATGACCCTTGACCTCCTGAATCGCCAAAATCGAGCATTGCCATGCCGTTGCGAAGGACGGCGATACTTTATGGCAGAAGGTCAGAGAGATTTAATGCTACCGCCCATTTCATATCGCTTGCGGTAACGGCCAATTTCAAAAATGGAGACTAGGTGCTTTGAGAATGGGTAAGAAGCCGGCAATCTGAAAACCCACTTTTACCACCACCCACGCTGGAAATAACGCCCATTTTTGGGCGATATACACCCAAGTGTCAAATCTAGCCCTATGTTTCTTACTAGCTTTCCCACCTGGCCGCTGACTAGCCTCTCAAGCTAGCTGGCTGCCATGCGGGAAATGTAAAAAATTGTAAATGAGGTACTGCTGTTAAATTCAGCAAGACCTTCACGTTTTCAGTATTTCTGGGCTCCTCCCCACCCCCCCCCCACCTTCCTCCCCATCCCCACCTGTTGTGTATTAATGCTTGCCTAGATTGAGCACTTTACTAGAGCCACTGCATGTGTTACTAAGAAAAGGCGACAACTGGGTCTGGGGTGCGTCTCAAGATAGAGCCTTTGAGAAAGCCAAGAATCTGCTATGTTCAAACAAGTTGCTTGTTCATTATGTAAGTGTCTTGTATTGGCCCGCGATGCTTCATCATATGGGGTTGGCTGCGTACTCCAACAAGCAAATGAATCGGGCAAGCTACAATCTGTTGCGTATGCTTCGAGAAGTCTGTCTAAAGGGCAAAGAGCTTACAGTATGGTAGAGAAAGAAGCTTTGGCCTATGTGTATGCGATAAAAAAATTGCACCAATCCCTGTTTGGTCTTCGTTTTGAACTAGAAACGGATCACAAGCCACTCATTTCATTGTTTGCAGAAAACAAAGGTATTAATACCAATGCATCGTCCCACATTCAAAGGTGGGCGCTGACATTGTCTGCCTATGATTACGTCATCCATCATAGACCTGGTACTGAGAATTGTGCTGATGCACTGAGTCGTCTGCCCTTACGCACAACTGAGATGGAGACGCCGCAACCTGCAGATCTACTGTTAGTCATGGATGCTTTTGAGAGTGAAGGAACCCCTGTCACTGCTCAACAAGTTAGGATCTGGACCAGCCATGACCCTATTTTATTGGTTGTGAAACAGTGTGTACTCAGTGGTGGTGATTGGTCTACCATACTGATGGAGATTCATGAGGAGACCAACCCTTACAACTGTTGCAAGGATGAGCTGTCCATTCAGTCAGACTGTTTACTGTGGGGTAATCATGTAATCATGCCTAAGAAAGGTCGAGAAAAATTTGTACGTGAACTTCATAGCACTCATCCTGGTATTGTCATGATGAAATCCATTGCTAAGTCTCATGTGTGGTGGCCTGGAATTGACTCTGATCTGGAATCATGCGTGCATCAGTGCAATGCTTGCATGCAGCTAAGTAAAGTATCAGCGGAATCTCCGCTGAGTCTTTGGTCGTGGCCATCCAAACCATGGTCAAGGATCCACATTGATTTTGCGGGCCCGTTCCTAGGAAAGATGTTTTTGGTCGTAGCAGATACATATTCTAAGTGGATAGAGTGTGTTATTATGTCATTCAGTACATCTACAGCTACCATTGAGAGCCTTCATATCATGTTTGCTACTCATGGTTTGTCTGACATTGTTGTGAGCGACAACGGATCTTGCTTCACAAGCCTTAAGTTTCAGGAGTTCATGAAACTCAATGGCATCAGACATGTGAGATCAGCTCCATTCAAGCCTGCTTATAATGGTCAAGCAGAGCATGCTGTTCAAACAATCAAGCAAAGTATGAAACGTGTAACTCAGGGCTTACTGCAGAGACGGTTGTCATGTATATTGCTCAGTTACAAGTCAAGACCTCATACGTTTACTGGGGTTCCTCCTGCTGAACTACTGATGAAGAGAAATCTCAAGACCAGGCTTTCTCTTGTTCATCCTGATTTGAATGATCGTGTTGAAAATAGACGTCAAAGTCAGCAATGATGTCATGATTGTGTTGCCGTGTCATGTGACATCTCGGTCAACGATCCGGTTTATGTACTGAATTATGGTCAAGGTCCAAAGTGGATCGCCGGCACTGTTACAGCCAAGGAGGGTAACAGAGTGTTTATTGTCGTGCTCAAGAATGGGCAAACATGCAGGAAACACCTTGACCAGATTAAACTGCAGCACATGGATGAACTGAGGAAGATGCAGTCAGTGACCAACCAACCGTTGTTCACTCATCAGAGGACTCTGCTGACATTACTGACTCTGAACCTTCAGTCTCTGATGTGCTCATGACCACTCCCATCAGATCAGCTACTCAGCCCTCAGCCTCAACGGACTCAGAACACTCGAACTGAGATGATCAACTCGTGAGAGGAAAGCCCCAGACCATCTTAATTTGTAAAAAGACTGTTGTTAAGATTTTAAAAGGGATATGTTGTTATGTATTAAGGCTTGGGGGTCACCAGACACCAGAAGGCGCCGCGGTTAGAGGTCATCGGGCTTTACGCATGTGGCATGTGTGCTTGGTCACCTGTATATAAGCTGGGTGTCGAGGTCACGCAGGCATTCTCGGGTTGGAATAAAGATGGATCAGGTTGCACCTGAGTGCATTTACAGTTACCAGACTCTTGAGTCATTACATTTTCCATCATAGAACCCATGCTGAGAAAGAAAACCAGTTATGTCATTATTGTTTTCAGAAACTGAGGAATGTATTGGAATACATGATCTTATTGTGGCAAACTATATTTTTCATTAATGTATTTTCTATAAATAAACCATTTAGTAGTTCAAAGTCAATGCCTCATCTTGGTAAAGAACTATTTCAGTCCGCGTTGCATAAAGAGAATTACATGATGGCATAACATGTATACTTTAGTACCTGCTATGTACAGTATGCGTTTCCTGTTACAACCAATGGGCTGGATTTTCGGTTCTGGTCATTTTGGGGCGGTAATGGCGGCGGGGCGGTAAAGTTAGTGCCGGGAAATGGTTTGCGTCTCAGTCAGCAGAATTAGCCATCTGTTATGGGTTGTGGGGCGGAGCACTAAGGGAGGCATCCTACACCTCTTTTAGGGTGCAAGGCCAGCTGAGCAGCTGGAAATCCCGAGCTAAAGAGCCGGCCTCAGAGTGCTCTAAAAACACCCCACAAAACACAAAAAAACATTCCCAATACCTTGGCCAACCCACATTAGGATAAATCGCAAAGATAAAAATAAACAAAACAATCACACTTACCTCATTCATTACTTACTTCACTCACTGCTGTCGAGACAGCTCTGACCTGGTTTTCCAGGCGGTCCCACCACAGCGCACTACGGGGCACTATAGGGTGAGCGCACAATAAATGTCACCGCGCGGTTGAAACCGGCGGCATTGCACACCGGCTCAACACTCCCGGGTGGTGCTGCTCCGTGACCCCGCAAAACCAGCAACTAATTTCTCGGCAGGGCGCTGGGAACTGGCCGTCCGCCTGGAAACCATCCTCGCCACCAATATTGCCCCTCCGGGGCCTGAACAGAGGCTGCAACATAGGGAAAATCCTGCCCATTGTGTCATGCTAAAGCTATGACTAGATATTCGGTGGGAAAATGTGCACCCTTGAACATACTCAGTGTGAGATCCATTTATGCTTGTGAACAGTGACACTAAAACTGAGTAAAATATCTAGCATAAAACCCCCAAATTTGTCAAGAGGGAATGTACTGTCCCACGAAGAAATATATGTCCTGATTTTAACTCCGAGCGGCAAGGCAAGCACCAAACGTTGCCAACTTGAGGCCTGGATGATTTTAATTCTGTGTATGGAGAGATGAGGAGAGGCACATTTTGACCTGACTGACAGACGCAGTTTGATGTAGGACTGTAATCGGTATTCTATAGCATCATAGAATGGTTACAGCACAGTAGAAGGCCACTCGGCCCTTCGAGCCTGTATCCGCTCTCTGAAAAGCACTTCAGCTAGTCCCACACCCCCGTCCTTTCTCCGTAGCCCCACAAATTTATTTTACTTAGGGTACTTATCCAATTCCCTTTTGAAAGCCAAGATTGAATCTGCCTCCACCACCCTCTCAGGCAGCACATTCCAGATCCTAACCACTCGCTGTGTAAAAACTATTCCCTCATGTCACCTTTGGTTCTGCTGCCAATCACCTTAAATTTGTGTCCTCTGGTTCTCGACCTATCCACCAATGGGAACTGTTTCTCTCTATCTACTCTGTCTAGACCACTCATGATTTTGAAGGCCTCTATCAAATCGCCTCTCAACCTTCTCTGCTCTAAGGAGAACAACCGCAGCCACTCCAGTTTATCCACGTAACTGAAGTCCCTCATCCCTGGAACCATTCTTGTAAATCTTTTCTGCACCCTCTTGAAGGCCTTTACATCCTTCCTAAAGTGCGGGTACCCAGAATTGGACACAATACTCCAGTTGAGGCCGAACCAGTGTTTTATAAAGCTTCATCATAACTTCCTTGCTTTTGTAGTCTATGCCTCTATTTATGAAGCCCAGTATACCGTATGCTTTTTTAACTGCTTTCTCAACCTGCCCTGCCACTTTCAATGATTTATGCAAATATACCCCCAAATCTCTTTGTTCCTACACCCTCTTTAGGATTGTACCATTTAGTTTATATTGCCTCCACTCATTCTGCCGACAAAAATGTATCTTTTCTTCATTAAATTTCATCTGCCACATGTCCGCTCAACTAACCAATCTATGTCCTCTTGAAGTCTATCACTGTTCACTATACTTCCAAGTTTTGTGTCATCTACAAATTTTGAAATTGTACCTTGTACATCCAAGTCCAAGTGATTAATATACATCAAGAAAAGCAGTGGTCCTAGAACCGACCCCTGGGGAACACCACTGTATACCTTCCTCCAGTCCGAAAAACAACCATTCACCACTACGCTCTGTTTCCTGTCACTTAGCCAATTTCGTATCCATATTCTTGGTTCTTGTATTGGAACATTCCTTGCATAAGGTTGTTTGTGAAGAAACAAAATGAAAGTATAAATAAATAGTTAGTCTTTCTTGGCCTCAGAATGTAAAATTAAATTATCATATTATAAAACAGAAAAGAGTGACTAAAGTAAATGTTGGTCCCTTAGAAGATGAGAAAGAGAAGGGGGATTTAATAATGGGAAATGTGGAAATGGCTGACACCTTAAACAATTATTTTGCTTCGGTCTTCACAGTGGAAGACACAAAAACCATGCCAGAAATTGCTGGTCACAGGAATGTGGGAAGGGAGGACCTTGAGCCAATCACTATCACTAGGGGGGTAGTGCTGGACAGGCTTATGGGACTCAAGGTAGACGAGTACCCTGGTCCTGATGAAATGCATCCCAGGGTATTAAAAGAGATGGTGGAAGTTATAGCAGATGCATTCGTTATAATTTACCAAAATTCTCTGGACTCTGGGGAGGTACCAGCAGATTGGAAAGCAGCTAATGTAACGCCTCTGTTTAAGAAAGGGGGCAGACAAAAGGCAGGTAACTATAGGTCGGTTAGTTTAACATCTGTAGTGGGGAAAATGCTTGAAACTATCATTAAGGAAGAAATAGCGGGACATCTAGATAGGAATAGTGCAATCAAGCAGACGCAACATGGATTCATGAAGGGGAATCATGTTTAACTAATTTACTGGAATTCTTTGAGGATATAACGAGCATGGTGGATAGAGGTGTACCGATGGATGTGGTGTATTTAGATTTCCAAAAGGCATTCGATAAGGTGCCACACAAAAGGTTACTGCAGAAGATAAAGGTACGCGGAGTCAGAGGAAATGTATTAGCATGGATCGAGAATTGGCTGGCTAACAGAAAGCAGAAAGTCGGGATAAATGGGTCCTTTTCGGGTTGGAAATCGGTGGTTAGTGGTGTGCCACAGGGATCGGTGCTGGGAGCACAATTGTTAACAATATACATAGATGACCTGGAAGAGGGGACAGAGTGTAGTGTAACAAAATTTGCAGATGACACAAAGATTAGTGGGAAAGCGGGTTGTGTAGAGGACACAGAGAGGCTGCAAAGAGATTTAGATAGGTTAAGCAAATGGACTAAGGTTTGGCAGATGGAATACAATGTCGGAAAATGTGAGCTCAACCACCTTGGAAAAAAAAACAGTAAAAGGGAATATTATTTGAATGGCGAGAAATTACAACATGCCTTGTGCATGAATCCCAAAAAGTTAGTTTGCAGGTGCAGCAGGTAATCAGGAAGGCAAATGGAACGTTGGCCTTCATTGTGAGAGGGATGGAGTACAAAAGCAGGGAGGTCCTGCTGCAACTGTACAGGGTATTGGTGAGGCCGCACCTGGAGTACTGCGTGCAGTTTTGGTCACCTTACTTAAGGAAGGATATACTAGCTTTGGAGGGGGTATAGAGACGATTCACTAGGCTGATACCGGAGATGAGGGGGTTACCTTATGACGATAGATTGAGTAGACTGGGTCTTTACTCGTTGGAGTTCAGAAGGATGAGGGGTGATCTTATAGAAACATTTAAAATAATGAAAGGGAAAGGGAAAAATAAAACAAGATAGAGGCAGAGAGGTTGTTTCCACTGGTCGGGGAGACTAGAACTAGGGGGCACAGCCTCAATTTAAAACTGTGTTGAGAAGGAATTTCTTCTCCCAGAGGGTTGTGAATCTGTGGAATTCTCTGCCCAGGGAAGCAGTTGAGGCTAGCTCATTGAATGTATTCAAATCACAGATAGATAGATTTTTAACCAATAAGGGAATTAAGGATTACGGGGAGCCGGCAGGTAAGTGGAGCTGAGTCCACGGCCAGATCAGCCATGATCTTGTTGAGTAGCGGAGCAGGCTCGAGGGGCTAGATGGCCTACTCCTGTTCCTAATTCTTATGTTCTTATTTGTTTCAAGTTAACTTTAAAAACAAACAAAATTGTCCACAAACTTAACAAAAAATAAAAACTATGAAAATGCATGCCCTGAGATATAATTCCCAAACGAATTAATACATTTCAAACATAAAGAGGCCAAAATTGCGTATCGCTCCATTTGGTGGCGGTAACCGAGGCGAGGTGGAACATTCTGGGCCCGGCACAGAAGTCCCGCCCCGGAAGCAAAATTGGGCTTACCGCTCCTGACAGGAAGTGGAGTTCAATGTCGTGCGATCCACTTCCTCTCAGGGCGGCCTCGTGGGCACTACCCGGGTGAATGTCAGAGTGCTACGCAGCCTCTCCGTGTAATGCTGATGCATTCCACGGACCCTCCCCTTCTGTTAAGGGGAAGGGATGCTGCGAGCTCTGCAGGGCTTTTGATAGGCCTCCACTGGGGTGATTGCAATCTGGCACCGAAACAGAGTGTCAGGCCGCACGATCAGGGCATGGACCCCTCGGAAATGGACACCGAGGTTGGACTGGTAAGTCTGAGGGATGGTGCAAAATGGCGGCGCGCACCTCCCCATTAAATTTTGCCCCGTGAGCGAAGTCCGGCCTGGTTTGCGACCTATGAGGCTAGCGCTGACATCATCCGTGGTGGGACGCTGCCAAATTTCCGCCATGGGTCACCACACATGGCGATGACATCAACGCCGGAGGTGCAGCGGGGGCTCATTGCTACCTGTTCCGCGCCTCGGTTAACTCCCACCCAACTTCGCGGGAGCCGGTCACGCCGCCCACCAGGCAAAATCACTTTTGAGCCCTGTTAGCGTCTCCCGGAAGTGCTAACTGGAGGCGCACAGCAGGGGAATTTCACCGAAACGAATTCCGAACTTGGAGTTGAGGAGAAAGTTAAACTCCACTGGTTCATACTCACATTTATTTTTGCTAAAGTTGACAGACAGTAATTTTACTCTCAAAGTACAGGTTCACACATACTGTGGCACAAAATAAATTTGCTGCCTGATAATGCCAATTTAATAGTCATTATTTTATTTAGTGCTCTTTTCAGTGTGTTTTCACAGCAAGAAACTAGAAGTATGTCAATGCACAGGGGAGGGTAACGCATGGTACTTCAGGAGCCAAGTGATAATTGTGTTCTAGGTCACATACTGCTAAAACAAACTAAACTGGCAACATTGTTGAGAACCACCTGACCTAGTGAAGTCATTGCAATGTGAATTTTCTCCCCTCGTTATTAGTTAGTTTTCACGCAACATGTCACTTTACACTGTACCATGGAATTGAAGTAGAATCATATGGGGGTTAAATTGGCTAAGCCCCGAAAACAGGGGTGGGGATCGCGGTACACGATGAATCCCGTTCATTGCGTTGTTTTTGGCAGCACTTTAAATTGGTGCTGCCTGCTGTTTCACATGATCATTGTGTGCAGCCAGCGCTACCCACGCTGCTCATTGGCTACACACATCAGCAGGGAGCTCGATATCGCGAGTGGGCAGTGCTGCTCTTAAAGGGGAGGTGCATTGTGGCTAGAAGAAGTGGTGGGAGTCCTTTGTGAACGGAATCTGTGCTGTAAAAGAGTGAACATATGAGAGAACGTGCAGCAAGCTTTCTCGATCATGCACTGGAGGTGTTGATGCAAGACGTGGAGAGAAAGGGAGAAATCCTGTATCCGCGGCGGGTGGGGGGGGGGGTGGGCAGGAGGTTCTCGAGACAGATGCTCAGGAGGCAGTGGGAAGAAGTAGTGGCGGAGGTGAATGCCAGGAAGAGTTGCTCCAAGAACATGGATGCAGTGCAGCAAGAAGTTTAACAATCTGACACGAGTTGTCAAGCTTCTTCAAATGCTATATCCACCAACTGTACCACTGGCTTCATCCATCATCATCATCATCACAGGCAGTGCTCAGGTGACTGAACAGTCCAATACAGAAATTACAGTCTCTGTCACAGGTAGGACAGACAGACAGTCATTGAAGGAAAGAGTGGGTGGGGAGTCTGGTTTGCCGCACGCTCTTTCCGCTGCCTGCGCTTGGTTTCTGCATGCTCTCGGCGACGAGACTCAAGGTGCTCAGCGCCCTCCCGGATGCCCTTCCTCCTCTTTGGGCAGTCTTGAGCCAGAGATTCTCAGATGCCGGTGGGGATGTTGCACTTTATCAAGGAGGCTTTCAGGGTGTCCTTAAAACATTTCCTCTGCCCACCTGGGGCTCGCTTGCCGTGTAGGAGTTCCGAGTAGAGCACTTGCTTCGGGAGTCTCGTGTCGGGCATGCGGACGATGTGGCCCACCCAGCGGAGCTGATCGAATGCTGGGGATGTTGGCTTGATCGAGGACACTGATGTTGATGTGTCTATCCTCTCAGTGGATTTGTTGGATCTTGCGGAGGCAACGCTGGTGGTACTTCTCCAGCGCTTTGAGGTGTCTGCTGTATATGGTCCACGTTTCTGAGCCATATAGGAGGGCGGGTATCACTACTGCCCTGTAGACCATAAGCTTGGTGCCAGATTTGAGATCCTGGTCTTCAAACACTCTCTTCCTCAGGCCACCGAAGGCTGCACTGGCGCACTGGAGGGGGTGTTGAACCTCGTCGATGTCTGCCCTTGCTGATAGTCTCATCCACTGCTCACTTCACTACATCCCCATCACCCACCTACCAACAAACTCCATCAATCAGTACTCAACCCTTCAATTTATATGCTTTACCTCACTCTTACACACTTAGTACTGTTACAAGCCTCACAGCCACAACTCACAGCTCATTCACACTGGCAGCTATTTAACTGTGACAGAAGCAAAAGATAGAAAGAAGAAAAGTAAAAGTGGAGGGCAGAGAAACCCAAGGCAAAAAGCAAAAAGGGCCACATTACAGCATAATTCTAAAGGGGCAAAGTGTCTAAGAAAGACAAGCCTGAAGGCTCTATGCCTCAATGCGAGGAGTATTCGGAATAAGGTGGACGAATTAACTGTGCAGGTAGCAGTTAACGGCTATGATGTAATTAGCATCACGGAGACATGGCTCCAGGGTGACCAAGGCTGGGAACTCAACATCCAGGGGTATTCAACATTTAGGAAGGATAGACAGAAAGGAAAAGGAGGCGGGGCGGCATTGCTGGTTAAAGAAGAAATTAATGCAATCGTAAGAAAGGACATTAGCTTGGATGATGTCCGAGAGGCGTGAGTTCGGGGCGTTGGTGAGGCCTATAAAGGCCCAGGGGCAGCGAGAGGTGGCGGCAGCCTGAGAGGCGGGATGCGTGGTGTCGGAGCGGCCTCTAAAGGCCCAGGTGCGTGGAGAGGCGGTGGCAGTCCGAGAGGCGGGAGTTCGGGGCGTTGGTGAGGCCTATAAAGGCCCAGCGGCAGCGAGAGGCGGCGGCAGTCCGAGAGGCAGGAGTGCGTGGTGTCGGAGCGGTCTCTAAAGGCCCAGGTGCGTGGAGAGGTGTACCGGTGCAGCTGCAGCGGGGAGAAAAGGCAAAAAAGAAGTAGAAAGAAATCAAAAGGTGACGTCACAGCCAAGGGGGTAAGTGATTGGCTGGTGATTGGTGAGTAGCTTTTCTTTTTACTTTTTATATCAGTAAGTAAGCTGTTAACATTGTTGTTGCCAATTCAAGGGTATCTAAGGGTTAAGTCATGGCAGGAGAGATCGGTCACGTGATATGCTCCTCCTGTACCATGTGGGAACTCAGGGACGCCTCTGGTGTCCCTGACGACTGCATCTGCGGGAAGTGTGTCTGCCTCCAGCTCCTGACGGACCACGTTGTGGAATTGGAGCTGAGGGTGGATTCACTCTGGAACATCCACGATGCTGAGAATGATGTGAGTAGCATGTGCAGCGAGTTGGTCTTACCGCAGGTGAAGGGTCCACAGCCAGCTAGGGAATGGAAGACCAGCAGGAAGAGCAGTGCAAGGAAGGTAGTGCAGGGGTCCCCTGCGGTCATCCCCCTGCAAAACAGATACACTGCTTTGAGTACTGTTGGGGGGGATGACTCATCTGGGGAGGGCAGCAGCAGCCAAGTTCATGGCACCGTGGTGGGCTCTGTTGCACAGGAGGGCAGGAAAAAGAGTGGGAGAGCGATAGTGATAGGGGATTCAATTGCAAGGGGAATAGATAGGCGTTTCTGCGGCCGCAACCGAGACTCCAGGATGGTATGTTGCCTCCCTGGTGCAAGGGTCAAGGATGTGTCGGAGTGGGTGCAGGACATTCTAAAAAGGGAGGGAGAACAGCCAGTTGTCATGGTGCAAATTGGTACCGACGACATAGGTAAAAAAAAGGGATGAGGTCCTACGAGACGAATTTAAGGAGCTAGGAGCTAAATTAAAAAGTAGGACCTCAAAAGTAGTAATCTTGGGATTGCTACCAGTGCCACGTGCTAGTCAGAGTAGGAATCGCAGGATAGCGCAGATGAATACGTGGCTTGAGCAGTGGTGCAGCAGGGAGGGATTCAAATTCCTGGGGCATTGGAACAGGTTCTGGGGGAGGTGGGACCAGTACAGGTCGGACGGTCTGCACCTGGGCAGGACCGGAACCAATGTCCTAGGGGGAGTGTTTGTTAGTGCTGTTGGGGAGGAGTTAAACTAATATGGCAGGGGGATGGGAACCAATGCAGGGAGACAGAGGGAAACAAAAATGAGACAAAAGCAAAAGACAGAAAGGAGATGAGTAAAAGTGGAGGGCAGAGAAACTCAAGGCAAAAAATAAAAAGGGCCACTGAATATAAAGGGGCTGCAGGAGGGGCCAAAACTAAAAATCATGGTTTAAAAACTAGTATTAAAACACTCTACCTAAATGCACGCAGCATTCAAAATAAAATAAATGAGTTGACGGCACAAATCATTACAAATGGGTATGATTTGGTGGGCATTACAGAAACATGGTTGCAGGGTGGCCAAGACTGGCAATTAAACATACAGGGGTATCTGACGATTCAGAAAGATAGGCAAGAAGGGAAAGGAGGTGGGGTAGCTCTGTTAATAAAGGATGATATCAGGGCAGTTGTGAGAGACGATATTGGCTCTAATGAACAAAATGTTGAATCATTGTGGGTGGAGATTAGAGATAGTAAGGGGAAAAAGTCACTGGTGGGCGTAGTTTATAGGCCCCCAAATAATAACTTCACGGTGGGGCGGGCAATAATCAAGGAAATAATGGAGGCATGTGAAAAAGGAATGGCAGTAGTCATGGGGGATTTTAACCTACATATCGATTGGTCAACTCAAATCGCACGGGAGGAGGAATTCATAGAATGCATACGGGATTGTCTCTTAGAACAGTATGTAACAGAACCTACAAGGGAGCAAGCCATCTTAGATCTGGTCCTGTGTAATGAGACAGGAAAAATAAACGATCTCCTCGTAAAAGATCCTCTCGGAATGAGTGATCACAATATGGTTGAATTTGTAAGACAGATTGAGGATGAGGAAGTTGTGTCTCAAATGAGCGTACTATGCTTAAACAAAGGGGACTACAGTGGGATGAGGGCAGAGTTGGTTAAAGTAGACTGGGAACATAGACTAAATGGTGGCACAATTGAGGAACAGTGGAGGACTTTTAAGGAGCTCTTTCATAGTGCGCAACAAAAATATATTCCAGTGAAAAAGAAGGGCGGCAAGAGAAGGGATAACCAGCCGTGGATAACCAAGGAAATAAAGGAGAGTATCAAATCAAAGACCAATGCGTATAAGGTGGCCAAGGTTAGTGGGAAACTAGAGGATTGGGAAAATTTTAAACAACAGCAAAGAATGACTAAAAAAGCAATAAAGAAAGGAAAGATAGATTACGAAGGTAAACTTGCGCAAAACATAAAAACAGATAGTAAAAGCTTTTACAGATATATAAAACGGAAAAGAGTGACTAAAGTAAATGTTGGTCCCTTAGAAGATGAGAAGGGGGATTTAATAATGGGAAATGTGGAAATGGCTGAAACCTTAAACAATTATTTTGCTTCGGTCTTCACAGTGGAAGACACAAAAACCATGCCAAAAATTGCTGGTCACGGGAATGTGGGAAGGGAGGACCTTGAGACAATCACCATCACTAGGGGGGTCGTGCTGGACAGGCTAATGGGACTCAAGGTAGACAAGTCCCCTGGTCCTGATGAAATGCATCCCAGGGTATTAAAAGAGATGGCGGAAGTTATAGCAGATGCATTCGTTATAATCTACCAAAATTCTCTGGACTCTGGGGAGGTACGAGCGGATTGGAAAGCAGCTAATGTAACGCCTCTGTTTAATAAAGGGGGCAGACAAAAGGCAGGTAACTATAGGCCGGTTAGTTTAACGTCTGTAGTGCGGAAAATGCTTGAAGCTATCATTAAGGAAGAAATAGCGGGACATCTAGATAGGAATAGTGCAATCAAGCAGACGCAGCATGGATTCATGAAGGGGAATCATGTTTAACTAATTTACTGGAATTCTTTGAGGATATAACGAGCATGGTGGATAGAGGTGTACCGATGGATGTGGTGTATTTAGATTTCCAAAAGGCATTCGATAAGGTGCCACACAAAAGGTTACTGCAGAAGATAAAGGTACGCGGAGTCAGAGGAAATGTATTAGCATGGATCGAGAATTGGCTGGCTAACAGAAAGCAGAAAGTCGGGATAAATGGGTCCTTTTCGGGTTGGAAATCGGTGGTTAGTGGTGTGCCACAGGGATCGGTGCTGGGAGCACAATTGTTAACAATATACATAGATGACCTGGAAGAGGGGACAGAGTGTAGTGTAACAAAATTTGCAGATGACACAAAGATTAGTGTGAAAGCGGGTTGTGTGGAGGACACAGAGAGGCTGCAAAGAGATTTAGATAGGTTAAGCGAATGGGCTAAGGTTTGGCAGATGGAATACAATGTCGGAAAATGTGAGCTCAACCACCTTGGAAAAAAAAACAGTAAAAGGGAATATTATTTGAATGGCGAGAAATTACAACATGCCTTGTGCATGAATCCCAAAAAGTTAATTTGCAGATGCAGCAGGTAATCAGGAAGGCAAATGGAACGTTGGCCTTCATTGTGAGAGGGATGGAGTACAAAAGCAGGGAGGTCCTGCTGCAACTGTATAGGGTATTGGTGAGGCTGCACCTGGAGTACTGCGTGCAGTTTTGGTCACCTTACTTAAAGAAGGATATACTGGCTTTGAAGGGGGTACAGAGACGATTTACTAGGCTGATTCCGGAGATGAGGGGGTTACCTTATGATGATAGATTGAGTAGACTGGGTCTTTACACGTTGGAATTCAGAAGGATGAGGGGTGATCTTTTAGAAACATTTAAAATCATGAAAGGGATGGACAGGATAGAGGCAGAGAGGTTGTTTCCACTGGTAGGGGAGACTAGAACTAGGGGGCACAGCCTCAAAATACGGGGGAGCCAATTTAAAACCGAGTTGAGAAGGAATTTCTTCTCCCAGAGGGTTGTGAATCTGTGGAATTCTCTGCCCAAGGAAGCAGTTGAGGCTAGCTCATTGAATGTATTCAAGTCACAGATAGATAGATTTGTAACCAATAAGGGAATTAAGGGTTACGGGGAGAGGGCGGGTAAGTGGAGCTGAGTCCACGGCCAGATCAACCATGATCTTATTGAATGGCGGAGCAGGCTCGATGGGCTAGATGGCCTGCTTCTGTTCCTAATTCTTATGTTCTTATGTTATGTGGAATCGGGTGGAGCTGCGGAATACCAAGGTGCAGAAAATGCTAGTGGGAGTTGTGTACAGACCACCAAACAGTAGTAGTAAGGTTGGGAACAGCATCAAATAAGAAATAAGGGATGCAATAAAGGTACAGCAGCTATCATGGGTGACTGAGGCGTGAGTCCGGGGTCGGCGAGAGGCCTATAAAGGCCGCGAGTTCAGCAGTCGGGAGGTGCATCGCTGAGGCGTGAGTCCGGGGTCGGCGAGAGGCCTATAAAGGCCACGAGTTCAGCAGTCGGGAGGTGCGTCGCTGAGGCGTGAGTCCGGGGTCGGCGAGAGGCCTATAAAGGCCGCGAGTTCAGCAGTCGGGAGGTGCGTCGCTGAGGCGTGAGTCCGGGGTCGGCGAGAGGCCTATAAAGGCCGCCAGTTCAGCAGTCGGGAGGTGCGTCGCTGAGGCGTGAGTCCGGGGTCGGAGAGGCCTATAAAGGCCGCGTGTTCAGCAGTCGGGAGGTGCGTCGCTGAGGCGTGATTCCGGCGAGAGGCTTGTGCAGCTCCAGGGAGAAGGCAAAAAAGCAGTAGAAAGAAATAGAAAGGTGATGTCACAGCCAAGGGGGTAAGTGATTGGCTGGTGATTGGTAAGTAGTTTTTCTTTTTTCTTTTCTATATCAGTGAGTAACATTTAGCATTGTTGTTGCCAATTTAAGTGTATCTAAGGGTTAAGTCATGGCAGGAGAGCTCGGACACGTGTTATGCTCCTCCTGTACTATGTGGGAAATCAGGGACGCCTCCGGTGTCCCTGACGACTACATGTGCGGGAAGTGTATCTACCTCCAGCTCCTGACGAACCGTGTTGCGGAACTGGAGCTGAGGGTGGATTCACTCTGGAGCATGCATGATGCTGAGAATGACGTGAATAGCACGTTTAGTGAGTTGGTCTTACCGCAGGTAAAGTGTACACAGCCAGATAGGGAATGGAAGACCAACAGTGAAGAGCAGTGCAAGGAAGGTAGTGCAGGGATCACCTGCGGTCATCCCCCTGCAAAACAGATACACCGCTTTGAGTACTGTTGAGGGGGATGACTCATCAGGGGGGAGCAGCAGCAGTCAAGTTCATGGTATCATGGCTGGCTCTGCTGCACAGGAGGGCATGAAAAAGAGTGGGAGAGCGATAGTGATAGGGGATTCAATTGTAAGGGGGATAGATAGGCGTTTCTGCGGCTGCAATCGAGACTCCAGGATGGTATGTTGCCTCCCTGGTGCAAGGGTCAAGGATGTCTCGGAGTGGGTGCAGGACATTCTGAAAAGGGAGGGTGAACAGCCAGTTGTCGTGGTGCATATAGGTACCAATGACATAGGTAAAAAACGGGATGAGTTCCTATGAGGCGAATTTAGGGAGCTAGCAGCTAAATTAAGAAGTAGGACCTCAAAAGTAGTAATCGCAGGATTGCTACCAGTGCCATGTGCTAGTCAGAGTCGGAATCGCAGGATAGCACAGATGAATACGTGGCTTGAGGAGTGGTGCAGACGGGAGGGATTCAAATTCCTGGGACATTGGAACCGGTTCTGGGGGAGGTGGGACCAGTACAAACTGGACGGTCTGCACCTGGGCAGGACCGGAACCAATATCCTAGGGGGAGTGTTTGCTAATGCTGTTGGGGAGGAGTTAAACTAATATGGCAGGGGGCTGGGAACCTATGCAGGGAGACAGAGGGAAATAAAAAGGAGGCAGAAGCAAAATATAGAAAGGAGAATAGTAAAAATGGAGGGCAGAGAAACCCAAGGCAAAAAACAAAAAGGGCCATATTATAGCAAAATTTTAAAGGGTCAAAGTGTGTTAAAAAAACAAGCCTGAAGACTCTGTTCCTCAATGCGAGGAGTATTCTGAATAAGGTGGACGAATTAACTGCGCAGATAGCAGTTAATGGATACGATGTGATTGGCATCACGGAGACATGGCTCCAGGGTGACCAAGGCTGGGAACTCAACATCCAAGGGTATTCAGCATTTAGGAAGGATAGACAGAAAGGAAAAGGAGGCGGAGTAGCGTTGCTGGTTAAAGAGGAAATCAATGCAATTGTAAGGTACGACATTAGCCTGGATGATGTGGAATCGGTATGGGTGGAGCTGTGGAATTCCAAAGGGCAGAAAACGCTAGTGGGTGTTGTGTATAGACCACCAAATAGTAGTAGTGAGGTTGGGGACAGCATCAAACAAGAAATAAGGGATGTGTGCACTAAAGGTACAGCAGTAATCATGGACGACTTTAATCTACACATTGATTGGACTAACCTAACTGGTAGCAATGCGGTGGAGGAGGACTTCCTGGAGTGTATTAGGGATGGTTTTCTAGACCAATATGTCGAGGAACCAACAAGGGAGCTGGCCATCCTAGATTGGGTATTGTGTAATGAGAAGGGACTAATTAGCAATCTTGTTGTGCGAGGCCCCTTGGGGAAGAGTGTCCATAATATGGTAGAATTCCTTATTAAGATGGAGAGTGACAAAGTTAATTCAGAAACTAGGGTCCTGAACTTAAGGAAAGGTAACTTCGACGGTATGAGGCGTGAATTGGCTCGAATAGACTGGCAAACGATACTAAAAGGGTTGACGGTGGATTAGCAAATGCAAACATTTAAAGATCACATGGATGAACTTCAGCAAATGTGCATCCCTGTCTGGAGTAAAAATAAAACTGGGAAGGTGGCTCAACCATGGCTAACAAAGGAAATTAAGGATAGTGTTAAAGCCAAGGAAGAGGCATATAAATTGGCCAGAAAAAGCAACAAACCTGAGGACTGGGAGAAATTTAGAATTCAACAGAGGAGGACTGAGGGTTTAATTAAGAGGGAGAAAATAGAGTACGAGATGAAGCTTGCAGGGAATATAAAAACTGACTGCAAAAGCTTCTATAAATATGTGAAGAGAAAAAGATTAGTAAAGACAAACGTAGGTCCCTTGCAGTCAGATTCAGGTGAAATTATAATGGGGAACAAAGAATTGGCAGACCAATTGAACAAATACTTTGGTTCTGTCTCCACGAAGGAAGATACAAATAACCTTCCGAAGGTACTAGGGGACAGTGGGTCTAGAGAGAAGGAGGAACTGAAGGATATCCTTATTAGGTGGGAATTGTGTTAGGGAAATTGATGGGATTGAAGGCCGATAAATCCCCAGGGTCTGATAGTCTGCATCCCAGAGTGCTCAAGGAAGTGTCCCTGGAAATAGTGGATGCATTGGTGATCATTTTCCAACAGTCTATTGACTATGGATCACTTCCCATGGACTGGAGGGTAGCTAATGTAACACCACTTTTCAAAAAAGGAGGGAGAGAGAAAACGGGTAATTATAGACCGGTTAGCTTGACATCAGTAGTGGGGAAAATGTTGGAATCGATCATGAAGGACGAAATAGCACGCATTTGGAAAGTGGTGACAGGATCGGATCAAGTCAGCATGGATTTATGAAAGGGAAATCATGCTTGACGAATCTTCTGGAATTTTTTGAGGATGTAACGAGCAGAGTGGACGAGGGAGAATTCGTGGATGTGGTGTATTTGGACTTGCAGAAGGCTTTTGACAAGGTCCCGCACGAGAGATTATTGTGCAAAATGAAAGCACATGGTATTGGGGGTAATATACTGACATGGATAGGGAACTGGTTGACAGACAGAAAGCAGAGAGTCGGGATAAACGGGTCCTTTTCAGAATGGCAGGCAGTGACTAGTGGAGTGCCGCAGGGCTTAGTTTGGGACCCCAGCTCTTTACAATATACATTAACGATTTGGATGAAGGAATTGAGTGTAATATCTCCAAGTTTGCAGATGACACTAAACTGGGTGGCGGTGTGAGCTGTGAGGAGGATACTAAGAGGCTGCAGGGTGACTTGGACAGGTTATGTGAGTGGGCAAATGCATGGCAGATGCAGTATAATGTTGATAAATGTGAGATTATCCATTTTGGGGGCAAAAACACGAAGGCAGAATAATGTCTGAATAGCGGCAGACTAGGAAAAGGGGAGGTGCAGCGAGACCTGGGTGTCATGGTACATCAGTCACTGAAAGTTGGCATGCAGGTACAGCAGGCAGTATAGAAGGCAAATGGTATGTTGGCCTTCATAGCTAGGGGATTTGAATATAGAAGCTGGGAGGTCTTACTACAGTTGTACAGGGCCTTAGTGAGGCCTCATCTGGAATATTGTGTTCAGTTTTGGTCTCCTAGTCTGAGGAAGGACGTTCTTGCTGTTGGGGGAGTGCAGCGAAGCTTCACCAGACTGATTCCAGGGATGGCTGGGCTGTCATATGAGGAGAGACTGGATCAACTGGGCCTTTATTCACTGGAGTTTAGAAGGATGAGAGGGGATCTCATAGAAACGTATAAGATTCTGACGGGACTGGACAGGTTAGATGCGGGAAGAATGTTCCCGATGTTGGGGAAGTCCAGAACCAGAGGACATAGTCTTAGGATAAGGGGTAGGCCATTTAGGACTGAGATGAGGAGAAACTTCTTCACTCAGAGAGTTGTTAACCTGTGGAATTCCCTGCCACAGAGAGTTGTTGATGCCAGTTCACTGGATATATTCAAGAGGGAGTTAGATATGGCTCTTACGGCTAAAGGGATCAAGGGGTATGGAGAGAAAGCAGGAAAGGAGTACTGAGGGAATGATCAGCCATGATCTTATCAAATGGTGGTGCAGGCTCGAAGGGCCGAATGGCCTACTCCTGCACCTATTTTCTATGTTCTATGTTGACAGACAAATCACCCAAACACATCGCAGGACACTCACTGACCTCACTCTTTCTTGCAGGAGAAGGTGGCACATAGCAGGAGGCAGCAGCAAAAAACTGGAGGAGGACAAGGGCGCCTGTATATTTTAGTCCCCATGGAGGTGCTGGCCATCATGGGAAGGGCCGTGGTCACTGTTGGCGCTGGAGGGATCAATGATGAGGATATCTGCATTCCTAATCCTCTTTCTCACATCCCACTTCTCCCTCATCCCACAAACTCTTCTGACTCACAAGCTGCAGATGGTCTCAGCACACACTGCTTACATTGCCCTCTCTGCTCACCACAACCCTACCCTTGTCCCTTTTTCATTTGAGATACCCAAACTTTCCCAGTCAGAGGAGAAAGAGGAAGAAAACAGTGAAGATGAAGAAACACCGTCATTTGATCTTACACTCACAGCCGCCAGCTCAGAGATGAACACTGCGCATATTTTAGAGACTCGGATAGAGGAGGGATCTGCATGTGAGAC
The DNA here is from genome assembly GCF_044704955.1 of Pristiophorus japonicus. Taxonomy (NCBI): domain Eukaryota; kingdom Metazoa; phylum Chordata; class Chondrichthyes; family Pristiophoridae; genus Pristiophorus; species Pristiophorus japonicus. The sequence continues at coordinate 153,418,855 of NC_091985.1, forward strand.
ACCGGACGCAACTGTGCAGGAGCCAGGGCGGGGTGGGGGAAGTGGGTGCAGGATAGCGCAGGTACCAGCTCACCGAAGGGTGAGGTCGCACACGAGTTCTGCCACAGGGGAGGCAGATGAAGACTTCAATAACCCAGGCTACAGAAGAAGGCTGATGGGTTTACATAACTGAATGCTTGGTGCACTGGAAATTCTGTCAGAAAGCCTGTGCTCAATGTCAAGGTGGATGGAGGAGTCCAGCACCAATATGACACAGGATTTTGTGCAGAGCTTGGAGCCTATCCTTTCCAACATGGCACGGGTGGTCACCTCCATCAGCCCACCTGTGGGACCCACCATGATACAATGTCTGATGGTCAATGTCACAACTTCCATCGGACCACAGACAGCTTCCATCAAAGGTTTGAGCTCTGCTGTGCAATCGCGGGCTGCTGCCTTCTAAGCACAAGCTACTGCTATCGTAGCTCTGGATACCAGTGTTCAAAGGGCTTCCAGGGCATCAACAGCAGTCCAGCAATCTGTTCTCCAATAGTGCCCTCTCACAAATTGACAGCATTTCTGCTCCCACCCCTGCAACTCCACCAGTGCCCTTGCACGCCTGTCAGCCTGCCAGCCCAGACTGCTGCAGCCCAAGCCAAGATGGTGCAGTCTGAAGATGGGCCCCCTAGGATGATTAGTTTAACTTTGTAAGCATTATTTAACAAGGGAATTTATAAAATTGGATTTCAATTTCTATTTTCTCTTTTTTTTGTTGTCAGAAAGAGGACGATGTGACGGTCAGGAAAGGTGAGGTGTGTGGGACTGTTGGTGACTGGGGAGGTGTGGTCGAGGTGACTGGTGTTGCTCATGAATAATCTGATGATGTAGAGCCCAGGCAGAAAGGAGCTAGTTATGTTGTAGCTTCACTTCCTCCTCCCCCACATTCTCTTGCACTTCACGTGTCAGCCGTGGCTCAGTGGGTAGCACTCACCCGAGTCAGAAGGTTGTGGATTTAAGTCCCACTCCAGGGACTTGAGCACAAAAATCTAGACTGACACTCCAGTGCAGTGCTGAGGGAGCGCTGCACTGTCAGAGGTGCTGTCTTTCGGTGAGATGTTAAACCGAGGCCCCATCTGCTCTCACAGGTGGATGCAAAAGATCCCATGGCACTATTTCAAAGAAGAGCAGGGAAGTTATCTCCAGTGTCTCGGTTAATATTTAGCCCTCAATCAACATAACAAATAAACAGATTATCTGGTCATTATCACATTGCTGTTTGTGAGAGCTGTGCACAAATTGGTTGCCGTGTTTCCCACATTACATCAGTGACTACACTCCAAAAGTCCTTCATTGGCTGTAAAGCGCTTTGGGACATCCGGTGATCATGAAAGGCGCTATATAAATACAAGTCTTTATTTTCCTCAATTTCCTTGTGCTCCTCACCTGATAGGTGGTGGCAAGGGCTATTCTCTCAAAATGTCCAGCTTGTGCAGCCTGCAGCATTGTACCACAAATCTTGATACCCGCTCAGCTGAGTACGGCAGGGCTCCTCCAGAGCGGTCCAGGCAGCAGAAATGTTGCTTGAGGACACTGATGGTGTGCTCTATAATGTGCCTTGGGGCAGCCTGACACACGGTGTAGGCCTGCTGTGCACGTGGGTTCCTGACCGGAGTCACGAGCCATGCCATGAGTGGATAACCTTTGTCGCCCAGTAGCCAGCCCATGACTTGCCATGGTGGGTGAAATACAGGTGGACAAAGGTCTTGCACCAAGGTAATGGGCATTGACCTGCATGATGCGTTGCCTGTGGTCGCACACCAGCTGCACATTGAGAGAGCGAATTCCCGTTGGGTTGATGAAAATGGCTGAGTTCACATGCAGCTCGCGCAAAGCAATGTGCGTGCAGTCAACGGCACCCTGGGGAAGACTGCATTTCATGCAAACCCTCACGCTCATTCCTCCTGCTTGTCTCTGGCAAGTGGGAATGAGGTGAATGTGTTTCTCTGTGTATAGAAAGAGTGTATAGAGATTAGTGACCTCCCTTTTACAGCAGAACACTGAAAACAGTGAGTTGTTGCCACAGCCTAAAAGGGGCCAAAGACATAAAAGTTAAGAGCCATATTCACCTTGACAGTCACCGACAATGTGGTCCTTGCCCGGTTTTAATGTTGCAGTTGTGGCTGCAGTAGTTGTCATATTTCACAAATGACCTCTTTGGTGAAGCAAAGACGCCTCAAGCTTTGGTCGTTGTTGAAGTAAGAGACTTGCACCATACAGACCCTGGACGGATATGACCTCCTTCCTCTCCTCCTCCCTCTTCCAGCAGCTTGTCCTGCTCTGCCTGGCCTCTTTTCATTCTCCCGGTCATGTTCAGATCCCAGAGGAGGTCCTACCAGGCCACCCATGTCGGGAAGCAACTTCTATCAGCGCAATATTTTACATTACAAATAAGTTACTGTAAGACCAGCCAGACCACTCTCGATAGAATATTCAATAATATAGGAAAACTCCAAAAATGTGCACAATTGCACCAGCATCCACAGGAAATAATCCAGCAACTAACCTTCATACAATAGCAAAATACTGTGGATGCTGGAATCTGAAATAAAAAACAGAACATGCTGGAAACACTCAGCAGGCCAGGCAGTATCCGTGGAGAGAGAAACAGAGTTAACATTTCAGGTCGATGACCCTTTGGCAGAACTGGAAAAAGTTAGAGATGTAACAGATTTTAACCAGGTGCAGAGGCTGGGAAAGGAGGGGAAGGGGGGAAAGAACAAAAGGGACGATCTGTGATAGGGTGGAAGGCAGGAGTGGTTAAATGCTGCAAATGGGAATGGCAGAATCATTATCAGCTGCCACCTGAAAAAATAGGGGCAGAGGTTATGGTCTGAAATTGTTGTACTTGATGTTGAGTCCAGAAGGCTATAAAGTTCCTCAAGCTTATGTTGAGCTTCGTTGGGACAGTGTAAGAGTCCGAGGATGGAGAGGTCAGAGTGGGAGTGGAGTGGAGAATTAAAGTGACAAGCGACCGGAACTCAGGGTCACCCTTACGGATTGAATGGAGGTGTTCTGCAACGAGGTCACCCAATCTACACTTGGTTTCCCCAATGTAGAGGAGACCACACCGTGAGCAGCGAATACAGTATGCTAAATTGAAAGAAGTACAAGTAAATCACTGTTCCACCTGGAAGAAATGTTTGGGGCCCTGGGTAGTGGGAAGGGAGGATGTAAAAGGGCAGGTGTTGCATCTCCTGCGCTTGCACGGGACGGTGCCGTGGGAAGGGGAGGGGGTGCTGGGGATGACTGCAGAATGGACCAGGGTGTCACGGAGGGAGCATGACACGTCAATCTGGGCAGCAGTGGACTGGAGCTCCCAAACTCGGCGGCAAATGTGTTCCTCGTCACAAGGGAGGGGTGGGGGGGGGGGGGGACACTGAAAAATAAAAATAGTCACAATCAAAAAAAACACCATAACACCTTCAGGGGACCCCATACAGGTAAAACCCTGAAAGGAACAAAATTAAAAGAAGTTCACTGACCTTTTTTTGCAGGTCTTCTTACTTACCGTCGGGGTTAGACCAGCCTCCACACAGCGGTCCAACCCCGTTCTGGTGCCGACTCCTGCCCGCACCAATATGCCAGCTCAGCAGGCGGGAGGTCACTTATGCGATTTGGCTGCCAGAGGCCGTCAGCGGGCGGTTCCCGGCGGTACTCCCCTCCCGCCGGATGCAGACCTGGAGCAATCTGTCATCGAGGGGAGTGCAACTAAAAAACTCGGCGGCAGCTGGCAGCAGTGGGCAGTAAGGCCACCAATTTTGAGCCCAGTGCATTCCAGATCATAACAACTTGCTGCGTAAAAAAAAAATTCTCCTCATTTCCTGCCCCCTCCAACCCCCACCCCCCTGCCCCCCAATTATCTTAAATCTGCCTCCTCTGGTTATTGACCATCGATTAGACATGTTTCCCAAAATTGATAGAATTACTGAGGAACAGCATTAATAGTATCCCTCCCAATGTAGCCTGATGTTAATGGGAGAGGGGCTGGGGAGGATTGTGACTCATTAAATGGGACAGTAAATCGTGTTTAACATTTAATTTGATCGCATTTTTTGATGAGGTAACAGAAAGGGTTGATGAGGGCAATGCGGATGATATGGTGTACATGGATTTCCAAAAGGCGTTTGATAAAGTGCCACATAATAGGCTTGCCACCAAAGTTGAAGCCCATGGAATAAAATGGACAGTGGCAGCATGGATATGAAATTGGTTAAGTGACAGGAAACAGAGCGTAGTGATGAAGGGTTGTTTTTCGGACTGGAGGAAGGTATACAGTGGTGTTCCCCAGGGTTTGGTTCTAGGACCACTGCTTTTCTTGATATATATTAATGACTTGGACTTAGGTATACAGGGCACAATTTGAAAATTTGCAGATGACACAAAACCTGGAAGTATAGTGAACAGTGAGGAGGATAGTGATAGACTTCAAGAGGATATAGACAGGCTAGTGAAATGGGCGGAAATGTGGCAGTTGAAATTTAACGCAGAAATATGTGAAGTGATACATTTTTGTCGGAAGAATGAGGAGAGGAAATATAAACTAAATGGTACAATTCTAAAGGGGATGCAAGAACAGAGAGACCTGGGGGATATGAGCACAAATCGTTGAAGGTGGCAGAGCAGGTTGAGAAAGCAGTTAAAAAAACTAACAGGACCCTGGCCTTCATAAATAGGGGCAAAGAGTACAACAGCAAGGAAGTTATGATGAACCTTTATAAAACACTGGTTCGGCCTCAACTGGAGTATTGTGTCCAATTCTGGGCACCGCACTTTAGGATGGAAAGGCCTTAGAGAAGGTGCAGAAAAGATTTACAAGAATGGCTCCAAGGGATGAGGGACTTCTGTTACACAGATAGATTGGAGAAGCTGGGGTTGTTCTCCTTAGAGCAGAAAAGATTGAGAGGAGATTTGATAGAGGTGTTCAAAATCATGAGGAGTCTGGACAGAGTAGATCGAGAGAAACTGTTCCCATTGGCCGAAGGGTCGATAACCAGAGGTCACAGATTTAAGTTGATTGGCAAAAGAACCAAAGGCGACATGAGGAAAAACTTTTTTACACAGCGAGTGGTTAGGATCTGGCATGTACTGCCTGAAAGGCTGGTGGAGGCAGACTCAATCGTAGCTTTCAAAAGGGAATTGGATAAGTACCTGAAGGAAGAAACATTTCTGGGCTATGAGGAAAGGGCGGGGGAGTGGGACTAACTGAAGTGCTCTTGCAGAGAGCCGGCACAGGCTCGACAGGCCAAGTGGCCTCCTTCTGTGCTGCAACCATTCTATGATTCTATGATAATATTATATTTCCACAGCACAAACACAATTTAGTACTGTTGTAGGAAATCGTAAAATTCAGGTGAAATGCTTTACATACAAACGATTATTCACAGCTAAACCTTTAAAATCACATACAAGTCACTATTTATACAAAACAGCACTGTACAAATAAAACTAATGTTGACACAACTGGCCACAAAGAAACACAGTATTCACATATAAATTTTGCAATTCAATTCAATGCCATATGCTTTATATAGTTCATGCATATTAATTTGAAGTTGTTTGTATGCTAAGAACATTTTAATCATTCAGTAATTTGCATCAAGTGACTTCAAATTAACAGGAGTAGGCTGTACACAAACTGCTATGATTCATACAATAGGATTATGCATAAGTAGCTTAGAAACAGACACATAGAAAATCTCAAGAGACCATAGGGCCATCTTGTTTTGTATAGGCAGGTTGGGCCTATACTCTTGGCAGTTTACAAGAATGAGAGGTGATCTTACTGAAACATATAAGAATCTGAGGGGGCTTTACAGGGCAGTTGCAGAGAGGATGTTTCCCCTTGTGGGGGAATCTAGAACTAGGGGGCATCGTTTCAGAACAAGGGGTTTCCCATTTAAAACGGAGATGAGAAGGAATTTCTTCTCTCAGAGGGTCGTGAATCTGTGGAATTCTCTGCCTCAGAGAGCTGTGGAGGCAGGGTCATTGAATATATTTAAGGTGGAGATAGACAGATTTTTGAACTACAGGGGAGTCAAAGGTTATGGGGAACGGGCAGGAAAGTGGAGTTGAGGCCAAGATCAGGTCAGCCATGATCTTATTGAATGGCGGTGCAGGCTCGAGCGGCCAAATGGCCTACTCCCGCTCCTATTTCTTATGTTCTTAGAAACGTAGAAACATAGAAAATAGGTGCAGGAGTAGGCCATTCGACCCTTCAAGCCTGCACTGCCATTTAATGAGTTCATGGCTGAACATGCAACTTCAGTACCCCATTCCTGCTTTCTTGCCATACCCCTTGATCCCCCTAGTCGTAAGGACTACATCTAACTCCTTTTTGAATATATTTAGTGAATTGGCCTCAACAACTTTCTGTGGTAGAGAATTCCACAGGTTCACCACTCTCTGGGTGAAGAAGTTTCTCCTCATCTCGGTCCTAAATGGCTTACCCCTTATCCTTAGATTCTGACCCCTGGTTCTGGACTTTCCCAACATTGGGAACATTCTTCCTGCATCTAACCTGTCTAAACCCGTCAGAATTTTAAACATTTCTATGAGATCCCCTCTCATTCTTCTGAACTCCAGTGAATACAAGCCCAGTTGATCCAATCTTTCTTGATATGTCAGTCCCGCCATCCCGGGAATCAGTCTGGTGAACCTTCGCTGCACTCCCTCAATAGCAAGAATGTCCTTCCTCATGTTAGGAGACCAAAACTGTACACAATACTCCAGGTGTGGCCTCACCAAGGCCCTGTACAACTGTAGTAACACCTCCCTGCCCCTGTATTCAAATCCCCTCGCTATGAAGGCCAACATGCCATGTGCTTTCTTAACCGCCTGCTGTACCTGCATGCCAACCTTCAATGACTGATGTACCATGACACCCAGGTCTCATTGCACCTCCCCTTTTCCTAATCTGTCACCATTCAGATAATAGTCTGTCTCTCTGTTTTTACCACCAAAGTGGATAACCTCACATTTATCCACATTATACTTCATCTGCCATGCTTTGTCCACTCACCTAACCTATCCAAATCACTCTGCAGCCTCATAGCATCCTCCTCGCAGCTCACACTGCCACCCAACTTCGTGTCATCCGCAAATTTGGAGATACTACATTTAATCTCCTTGTCTAAATCATTAATGTACAATGTAAACAGCTGGGGCCCCAGCACAGAACCTTGCGGTACCCCACTAGTCACTGCCTGCCATTCTGAAAAGTACCCATTTACTCCTACTCTTTGCTTCCTGTCTGCCAACCAGTTCTCAATCCACGTTAGCACACTACCCCCAATCCCATGTGCTTTAACTTTGCACATTAATCTCTTGTGTGGGACCTTGTCGAAAACCTTCTGAAAGTCCAAATACACCACATCAACTGGTTCTCCCTTGTCCACTCTACTGGAAACATCCTCAAAAAATTCCAGAAGATTTGTCAAGCATGATTTCCCTTTCACAAATCCATGCTGACTTGGACCTATCATGCCACCTCTTTCCAAATGCGCTGCTATGACATCCTTAATAATTGATTCTATCATTTTACCCACTACCGATGTCAGGTTGACCGGTCTATAATTCCCTGTTTTCTCTCTCCCTCCTTTTTTAAAAAGTGGGGTTACATTGGCTACCCTCCACTCCATAGGAACTGATCCAGAGTCAATGGAATGTTGGAAAATGACTGTCGATGCATCCGCTATTTCCAAGGCCACCTCCTTAAGTACTCTGGGATGCAGTCCATCAGGCCCTGGGGATTTATCGGCCTTCAATCCCATCAATTTCCCCAACACAATTTCCCGACTAATAAGGATTTCCCTCAGTTCCTCCTTCTCACTAGACCCTCTGACCCCTTTTATATCCGGAAGGTTGTTTGTGTCCTCCTTAGTGAATACCGAACCAAAGTACTTGTTCAATTGGTCTGCCATTTCTTTGTTCCCCGTTATGACTTTCCCTGATTCTGACTGCAGGGGACCTATGTTTGTCTTTACTAACCTTTTTCTCTTTACATATCTATAGAAGCTTTTGCAGTCCGTCTTAATGTTCCCTGCAAGCTTCTTCTCGTACTCTATTTTCCCTGCCCTAATCAAACCCTTTGTCCTCCTCTGCTGAGTTCTACATTTCTCCCAGTCCCCGGGTTCACTGCTATTTCTGGCCAATTTGTATGCCAATTCCTTGGCTTTATTACTATCCTTGATTTCCCTTGATAGCCACGGTTGAGCCACCTTCCCTTTTTTATTTTTACGCCAGACAAGGATGTACAATTGTTGTACTTCATCCATGCAGTCTCTAAATGTCTGCCATTGCCCATCCGCTGTCAACCCTTTAAGTATCATTCGCCAATCTATCCTAGCCAATTCACACCTCATACCTTCAAAGTTACCCTTCTTTAAGTTCTGGACCATGGTCTCTGAATTAACTGTTTCATTCTCCATCCTAATGTAGAATTCCACCATATTATGGTCACTCTTCCCCAAGGGGCCTCGCACAACGAGATTGCTAATTAATCCTCTCTCATTACACAACACCCAGTCTAAGATGGCCTCCCCCCTAGTTGGTTCCTCGACATATTGGTCTAGAAAACCATCCCTTCTGCACTCCAGGAAATCCTCCTCCACCGTATTGCTTCCAGTTTGGTTAGCCCAATCTATATGCATATTAATATCACCCATGATAACTGCTGCACCTTTGTTGCATGCACCCCTAATTTCCTGTTTGATGCCCTCCCCAACATCACTACTACTGTTTGGAGGTCTGTACACAACTCCCACTAACGTTTTTTGCCCTATGGTGTTCTGCAGCTCTACCCATATAGATTCCATATCATCCAAGCTAATGTCCTTCCGAACTATTGCATTAATCTCCTCTTTAACCAGCAATGCTACCCCACCCCCTTTTCCTTTTATTCTATCCTTCCTGAATGTTGAATACCCCTGGATGTTGAGTTCCCTGCCCTGATCATCCTGGAGCCACATCTCTGTAATCCCAATCACATCATATCTGTTAACATCTATTTGCACAGTTAATTCATCCACCTTATTACGGATACTCCTTGCATTAAGACACAAAGCCTTCAGGCTTGTTTTTTTAACACCCTTTGTCCTTTTAGAATTATGATGTAGTATGGCCCTTTTTGTTTCTTGCCTTTGTTTACTCGGCCTTCCACTATTGCTTTTTATCTTTCTACCATCTGTTTCTGACTCCATATTACTTCGCCCTGTCTCGCTGCATAGGTTCCCATCCCCCTGCCAGATTAGTTTAAACACTCCCGAACTGCATTAGCAAATGTTACCCCTAGGACATCAGTTCCAGTCCTGCCCAAGTGCAGACCGTCCATTTTGTACAGGTCTCACTTCCCCCAGAACTGGTTCCAATGTCCCAGGAATTTGAATCCCTCCCTCTTGCACCACTGCTCAAGCCACGTATTTATTCTAACTATCCTGCTCCCTCTACTCTGATTAGCACGTGGCACTGGTAGCAATCCAGAGATTACTATCTTTGAGGTCCTACTTTTTAATTTAACTCCTAGCTCCCTAAATTCAGCTTGTAGGACCTCTTCCCGCTTCTTACCTATAACATTGGTACCTACATGTACCAAAACAACTGGCTGTTCACCCTCCCTCTCCAGAATGCTCTGCAGCCGTTCCGAGACATCCTTGACCCTTGCACCAGGGAGGCAACATACTATCCTGGAGTCTCGGTTGAGGCCGCAGAAACTCCTATCTATTCCCCTTACAATAGCGTCCCCTATTACTATAGCTCCCCTATCACTGTAGCTCTTATGTTTGCCTTCTTGCTGCCCAGCAGTTTGATCATGTATCACTCATCAAGATACTTGTCCAATTTTACGCTGATGATATTGAAGTTACTCACCCTCACAATTTTCCATGGCTTATTCCAAAAAACAACCATCATCCCAGTAATGTTTCCTTATGTCCCACCTGAAACTACCTCTTTAGCTATATTCATTTACCCCAATTCTGCTGTTCATTCAATACGCAATTCAAATAGCTCTGACTGATCCTCTACATCCCTGAAAACCTCACTCATATCAGTCTGCTCCTTTCCAATGAGAAGAGTTACAGTTCTTCAAGCCAACTGCTCATTAGCAACCATAGTGCACCTTTCAGTCAAACCTTTCCATTCAATGTTTATGATAGTCTTCCTTAGCGCAGGAAATGTGATGCTTATTGTTTAAAGCTAGTACATGTATTACTGTTTCACAAAGACATGAAAGACTTGCTTTCCCCTTTTATTCTGCCAATTTTCTAATTCTATCTCTCCAACCCCCGCCACCTCCCAAAGTTGTCTCCTTTCCACAATGGAAGGTGTCAATTCCAAGTGCCCATCCCATAGTATGTTGTGAGCCTAGACAGTGAGTACTGGCAGACTATTTTCATCTCAGTCTTCATCCAACTCCCACACAAACATACTGCCAGCATGGGTTGCTGGACAATAATCAATAGCTCAACCCTTGGCTGATCATTCCCTTCTCAACCTAGGCACGATGAGGCTGATTGTACCAGCCCTGCCATTGCTGCAGCTGAGATCAGCTACCTCAGCAAAGGCCAGGGATTGAACCTGGTACATCCTTGATATGTATGGCTCAGATTCTCAGCGGGCTAAATTGAGCTGTGTAGCGTCCGTTTTTAGACGCTACATGGCCACATAAGACTCGAAAATGGGCTCTGAGATGCACGCGCAGGCTTCTGATGGGAAATGCGCAGGACGCCATCTGAGTAGAGGGGTTTGTATGCGAGCGCTTAATGATTGCTGGCAGCATGCAGAGCTGCGAGATAATGACACGAATCAGTGTGTAAGGCTGATTTGATGCCAGCGCTGCCATTTTCCAACTTTGCACACCAGCCAATGCCCTGTCTCAGCTGAACACAACGTTAAACAGAATGAATGACCCCCACCAGCACTATTCAAAGGGACCCTGAACTACTTACAGGTTAGTTGCTAGATTATTTCTTCTCGCAACTGGTGCAACTGTACCCATTTTTGTAGGTTTCCTATACTTGGCTAACGTTTGAATACTCTATCGGGAGTGGTCTGGCTGGTCTTACAGTACTTTTTTTGTAGTATTGTGCTGAAAGAAGTTACTTCCAGACATGGGTGGCCTGGTAGGGCTTCATGTGGGAATTGAATGTTACTAGGAGAATGAAGAGAGGCCACGCAGAGCAGGACAAGCTGCTACAAGAGGGAGGAGGAGGAGGACGGGGAGAAGGACACTCAGCAGGAGGCCATATGCCTTGAGGGTCTTCAGGGAGAAATTCTCTTACCTCAACCTCAACGAGGACTAATGCTCGAGAAGTCTTTGCTTCACAAAAGAGGTCACGAGTGAAATCTGCCAACTGCACAAGGTACAACTGTAGCCTCAAAGTAGGGCAAGGACAGCATTGTCTGTGGTGGTCAAGGTGACCATGGCTATTAACCTTTATATGTCGGGTTCCCTTCAGCTGTTGTTGGTGATATAAGCAACATCTCACAATTTGCAGTGCACTGCTGCAAAAGGGATGACACTGAGGCTGTCCAGACACAGAGAAACAGTTTAATCCCATTCCCTCTTGCCAGGATAATCAGGAGGAGCGAGCATGAGGTTTTGCACGGATTGCAGGCTTCCCCATGGTGCAGTTGATTGCCTGCACATTGCCTTGCGTGCACCTCATGTGAATTCGGCCATTTTCATGATTGGAAAGTGATTCTACGCGCTCAATGTGCAGCTGGTGTGTGACCACAAGCTGCGCATCATGCAGATGAAAGCCCCATATCCAGGCAGCAGTAATGATTCCTACATTCTGCGCCAGTCTTCTGTGCCATTTGACCCACTATGGCAAGTCAGAGGCTGGCTACTGGGCTACAAGGGATATCCACGGGGTGACGTGGCTTATGACTCCGGTCTGAACCCCATACCCATGTGCTCAGCAGGCCTACAATGAGAGTCAAGGAACATTATAGAGCACACCTTCGGCATCATCAAGCAACGCTTCCACTGCCTGGACTGTTCTGGAGGAGCCCTGCTGTACTCAGCTGAGCTGGTGTCAAGATTTCAGGTGAAAAGCTGTGGAGCAGGAGCACGAGGAGGAAGAGGAAGAGGAGGAGAAGGATGAGGAGGAGGAGGAGGAAGTGCAATGCAAGTGGAGAAAGAGGAAAGGCGGCTACAACGCATACAGCCACTTTCTGTCCAGGCGCTACGTGATCAGATTATTCATGAGCGATACCAGTAACAGCAGCTATACCTCTCCACACTCCTTACCTTGCCTTTATTGCTGACCATCACATTGTCCCCTTTCTGACAGCACAAAAATAAAAATGACCCAAAATTGCAAATTCAAATCCAATTTTATCAATAATTCATTCAATAATTCATGCAAAATTAAACTAATCGCCCTTGTGCATTTCCTTAGTGCCTGTCTTCCATGTGCCTTTGCCTATCCTAGTGCTTCCCAAGTGGTTTCAGCATGGGTGGTGGAAGGCTGCTGCCCTTCAAATGAGGAGACTGCAGATGGCCTTGGAGGATGACCTCGAGCAGCTCTGGGCCTAGAAGGCCCGGCTTCAGACTGCACCATCTCGGCATGGGCGGCAGCAGTCTGGGCTGGCCGGCTGACAGGCAAAGGCACTGGCGGAGGTGTAGTGGTGGGAGGACAAGGGCTGTCATCCTGAGAAAGGACAGCAGGTTCGTGCTCCATGGAGCCACTGCCACTCCCCTGGGGCGGCGCTTCAGCGATCCTTTTGACCTGTTGGAGAAAAGATTGCAGGACTGCTGTGACACCCTTGAAGCCCCTTTGAAAACTCATATCAGGAGCCACAATGGCAGCAGTCTGGGCACTGCTGCACTCAAACCTTTGATGGAAGCTGCTTGTGCTGTAATGGAAGCTGTGACATCGGCCATTAGATGCTGCATCATGGTGGGTTCCACAGGTAGGTGACCACCCGTTCTATGTGGGAAAGGATAGGCTTCAGGCTCTGTGCAAAACCCTGTGTCCAATTCGTGTTGGACTCCTTCATGCTCGTTGACATTGAGCGCAGGCTTTCTAGCAGAATTTCCAGTGCACCAAGCATTTGATTGTGCACACCCATCAACCTTCTTCTGTAGCCTGACCCATCAAAGTCCTCCTTTGACTCCTCTGCAACAGAAGTAGTGCGACCTCGCATTCCGGTGAGCGGGCACCTGCTCTGGCGCACGTTCTCTCGCATGTTCAGCTATTCCTCAAAGTACCACAGCACAGATTCACTCATGGAGGTGAACTCCCGTTCCATGTTGGAATGGATGGGCTCCAAGCTCTGCTGCAAAGCCTGTGCCAAGTTGGAGCTGGACTCCTCCATGCTCCATGTAACAACTCTCACCATTTCTTGCAACCACAATGCACCTCCCCTTTAAGAGGGGCAGGCTGCCTTTAAGTAGCACTGGCCACATGCTATATCAGGCCCCCTGCTGATCCCTGCAGTGAATGAACTTGCCGCATGCGGGAATCGTGTAAAGCATTTAACATAAAAAGCATTTACACTAATTTAACATGCTGCCTGCATCGCAATGAACGAGCGCGGGTTAATCGCGTACAGTACCGTGACTCCCATGCCCATTTTCGGGTCTTATCCAACTTAAACCCCTGTCCTAACCATATGTTACAAAGGATTTCTATTGCAAATGGCATTGAGAATATTTACTAGTAATAATTGCGCCTGCAATGCAGAGCTGTGAACATCGAATTGTGAGTATGAATAAAATGTAAAACCAGAAACTCTGGATTCAGACAATGATCCCGATATTAACTCGGAGGTGCGTTGGGATCAGGGCAGTTCCGATATCGCATGGGAAACCCAGAAGTAAATTCAGTGCGTCTGTTAGTGGCATTTTAACGCAACCAGCTCCAGTATTTAAAGGATCAATCCGATGATGGAATTTGGAGGAGTTGGGAGCAAGTGAAGACAAGGTGTATCAATGGAATCGGGGTGCTCAAAGGCTGCACCCTGCTTCAATGACACCTTCCCAAATGCACTGCTGGGGGCTGTGAGGAGCGGAACGTGTGGCAATTGAATGTGCTACTGACATCAGTCCCTGGTGCAACCAAAGTGAACCTTTCATTAGTTAGGACATGCCTGGCAGCAATGTGAGCAGTTACTGTGCATTGCCGTCATCGCCTTCTTCCTCCTTGGAATTGGCCACAGTCGATCTGCGCCTTCTTCCTCCTGCAGGTACAACCTCACTGCTGCGCAATGTTTTGCAGAGCGCAGGACACCACAATGATCACTCTGGCTACTGAGTACTGAAGGGTGGCTCCACATAAGAACATAAGAAATAGGAACAGGAGTAGGCCATACGGCCCCTCGAGCCTGCTCTGCCATTTAATACAATCATGGCTGATCCGATCATGGACTCAGGTCCACTTCCCTGCCCGCTCCCCATAACTCCTCAATCCCTTATCGGTTAAGAAACTCTATTTCTGTCTTAAATTTATTCAATGTCCCGGCTTCCACAGCTCTTTGAGGCAGTGAATTCCACAGATTTACAACCCTCTGAGAGAAGAAATTTCTCCTCATCTCAGTTTTAAATGGGCGGCCCCTTACTCGAAAATTATGCCCTCTAGTTCTAGTCTCCCCTATCAGTGGAAATATCCTCTCTGCATCCACCTTGTCAAGCCCTCTCATAATCTTATACGTTTCGATAAGATCACCTCTCATTCTACTGAATTCCAATGAGTAGAGGCCCAACCTCTTCAGCCTTTCCTCAAACGTCAACCCCCTCATCCCCAAAATCAACCTAGTGAACCTTCTCTGAATTGCCTCCAAAGCAAGTATATCCTTTCGTAAATATGGAAACCAAAACTGCACGCAGTATTCCAGGTGTGGCCTCATCAATACCCTGTACATCTGAAGCACATCTTCGGCATGCCGATTGTTTGTTCAATCACACATCTGATGGTCATATGGCCTTCATTGTAGTGTTGCTAGGCTTCATTGGTCGGTTTCTGACAGGTGTCATCAGCCAAATTTTAAGCGGGTATCCCTTGTCCCCCTAGCAGCCACCGCTTAAATGTGCTTGCATGTCAAAATACGTCAAGATACTTGGACTGCCGCAGGACAAAAGCATCATGGCAGCTCCCCAGGAATCTGGCATCCACCGGCAGAAATATAATTTTGTGGTTGCACACCAGCTGCATATTGCAGTTCAGAAATACTCCTGGTTGATCTGGGGGCACGCAGATTGCCACGTGTACACAGTCGATGACACTCTGCACCCATAGGAAGCCAACCAGAGGCACAAACCCGAGCGCCCGTCTATCCCCATATTGCTTAATTCCCTTAATATCCAAAAATCTATCCATCTCCATCTTGATTTATACTCAATGACTGAACCACCACAGTCCTCTGGGGTACAGAATTCAAAAGATTCACCACCCTCTGAGTGAAGAAGTATCTCCTCATCTCAGTCCTAAATGGCCAACTCCTTATTCTGAGACTGTGGCCCCTGGTTCTAGACTCCCCAGCCAAGGGAAACATCCTCCCTGCATCTACCCTGTCAAGCCCTGTAAGAATTTTGTATGTTGAAATGAGATCACCTCTCATTCTTCTAAATGCTGGAGAATATCGGCCTAGTCTGCTTAATCTCTCCTCATAGGACAATCCCCCCATCCCAGGAATCAGTCTGATGAACCTTTATTGCACTGATGCAATTATTAATCTGCTTTCTGTACTCACTTTGCCTTTACTGACTTTGAAAACTTTCAATTTATATGGAATAATAATAATACACCAGCCCTTTTGATGAGTTTCAGAGTTGGCTGTTGATTTATATACATTTACACATGCACGCGCACACAGACACACCGTATGGTAGGTGCTGCTTGAGAAAGGAGATCAATTTGTTGCAACGCTTCCTTGAATGGCTGTCTTGGATTATACACTGACCATATTCGAGCACCAATGGCATCGTCTGTTACTTCCTGGTACTGTTGCTTGTGCAGTGGAGAGCACAAAAAGTAAAAAGCCAAATATTGTTTTTAAATGCCTTATTATAAGAAATCTCAACCACCTCCCAACAATTCGCCCCATGATGTCAATATAAATTAACATTGCGTCTACAAAACCCTTTTTTTTTAAAGTGCATTTTATGAGCCACACAGAACAATTTGTTACCCTATGTTTAGATAGCAAAAGCAAGAGTGTTGAATCAAACTTGTGATTTTTTTTTTGCCAGCTGTATTCTCGTCATTGTACCTTTTCTCCACATCAGCCTACAGCAGTCTTTCCCCAGTCATGATGTTCTGTGGTCCTAAAAGAAGAAAGACTTGCATATATCTAGCACCTTTCAGGACTTCAGGACATACCAAGCGCTTTACAGCTGAGGACACTGGGGATGTTAGCCTGGTCCAGGACACTGACGTTGGTCCACCTGTCCTCCCAATCCCCTGGGAGGACAGGTGCACCAACATCAGTGCCCTCGACCAGGCTAACATCCTCAGTATTGAAGCACTGACCACACTCGATCAGCTTCGCTGGGCAGGCCACATAGTTCGCATGCCAGATACGAGACTCCCTAAGCAAATGCTTTATGCGGAGCTCCTTCAGGAAAAACGAGCCAAAGGAGGACAGCGGAAACGTTATAATGACACCTTCAAAGCCTCCCTGGTAAAGTGCAACATCACCACTGACACCTGGGAGACCCTGGCCACAAACCACCCGAGGTGGAGAAAGCGCATCCAGGAGGGCGTTGAGCTCTTCGAGTCTCAACGCAAAGTGTGTGAAGAGGCCAGGCGTCGGCAGCGGAAGGAGCACGCGGCAAACCAGCCCCACCGATCCCTTCCCTTGATGAATGTCTGTCCCACCTGTGGCAGGGTCTGTGGCTCTCGTATTGGACTGTTCAGCCATCAAAGAACTTACTTAGGGAGTGGAAGTAAGTCTTCCTCAATTCCGAGGGACTGCCTATGATGATGGACAGCCAATGAAGTGCAGTCACCATTGTAATGTAGGAAACACGGCTGTCAATTTGCACTCTGCAAGGTTCCACAAACAAGAATGAGATGATGAGCAGATAATCTGTTTTAGTGATGTTGGTTAAGGGGTAAATATTGGCCAGGACACCAGGGATAACTCCCTTGCTTTTCTTTGAAATCAGATGGGATCTTTTACGTCCCCCTAAGAGAGCAGATGGGGCCTCGGTTTAACATCTCATCCAAAGGACAGCACCTCAAACAGTGCAACACTCCCTCAGGACTGCTCTGAAGTGTCAGATTAGATTATGTGCTCAAGTCTCTGGAGTCAGTCTTTATCCCACAGCCTCCTGATCTAGTGGCAAGAGTGCTACCCATGGAGCCACGGCTGAGACAAGACTGACAGTCCTGATCTGTAACATTATCTTCGCAGAGGCTGTTTTCTTGCATGTTACCCAAGATGATTTGAGAGAAAGCTGGCTGCAGCCATGGTGAAAATAAGTTGTTTAGCTGTTTGCTGCTAAAAGAAAGCCCTGCTTGTAATGCTGTCATCTGCAACCATGTAAAAATGATGCCCTCGTGGGGAGCATGTTATAGAAACAGGATTTGTATGGTTTCTGTACTCGTGAGAGGCCATAAATAACACATGCAATATCAGAGGTCACAGAGTGCCAAAGAGACTTAGAGTGAGTAGCTGCAGTACATGCTGACAAGATGAAAAAAATAATCACTGCGCTCAGTCAATCAGTCAGAGAAAAGGGTTGGACAGAGGTCAGAGAGAGGACGACTGTTTCCAAAAGGGTGTGTGTGGTTGTTGATGGATCAGGCAGCAAAGCAGTAATATACCGAGAGGGTAGTCTTGGCTCCCCGTGGAACCCTGGTGCCACAGTTAGGCACTTCAGCGCTACTGCAGTGCACTGAACTCCATGCAACACTCTCTGGAGGCCAAATGGTCACTGAGCTGTGGTTCAACAGATGCACATTCTTGGGATGCCATTCTGCTGATCCTCATATCTGGTTACAATTCCCGATCGCACTGCCCACTATGAGTTTCATCTATTTTCTGTTGATTGCCTTCAAGTTCCATTTAGCTGGGAGGGTACGTGATCTTTTTACTGCTTAAAACTTGGGGCACTTTAGTCTAAACTGGTAACTGACTAATTATTAAAAATACCTTTCCCCCACCAAGAAGGAGGAATCTATTGCTTCATCACATACACCGTTCTTTACTAATGCTGCAGGAGACAGGATGATGGGGGTATTTGGTCCCACGGCATCCCCTCCCAGCCAAATACTGATTGATTACATGATCAATATAAAGCATGGTACACAATATCGAATTTGATGCTATTGTGTTTGGCATTGACTTCACCTGATCAAGGATCATGTTAGGAGCTTGCAAATGCTCTAATGGGGTATGCTAGACTTACTAAAAAAATGATACATTTCACCACCATTTTGTTTTGTTAGTTATTTTCCTTCTATTCCTTTAACTACTTTGCATGTCAAAAATCAATCGCCACCCGCAAGCACTTGACCTGCACTCTATTCAGTGTCTCTTTGGGCAAGCCAAGTGCGATTTTCATCACTTCTACTAAACTAAGGAAAAAAACTTCAAGTGGAAGACTATTCTAAGTATACAGCTTTATTATGATACATAGGGCAAGAAATTGTGGTTGGAGGTGTACTTCTGGAGTACAGCTCAGCATTTAGATATATAGCAATGATTTGGACTTGGGTGTACAGGGCACAATTTCAAAATCTGCAGATGACACAAAACTTGAAAGTATAGTGAACAGTGAGGAGGATGGTAATTAACTTCAAGAGGACATAGACAGGCTGGTGAAATGGGCAGACACATGGCAGATGACATTTAACGCAGAGGAAACACAAACTAAACGGTGCATTGCTAAAAGGGGTGCATGAATAGAATTAACTGGGGGTATATATGTCGAAATCATTGAAGGTGGCAGGTTGAGAAAGCAGTTAAAAAGCACACGGGATCCTGGGCTTCATAAATAGAGGCATAGCGACGGATTTTCGGCCCTTCTCCACTCCGTTTTTCGCCCTGGACCGGCGTCAATGGCGGCGGTGAGGTGTTCTGGCCGGATAGTCAGCCTCCAGCTCCCTGCAGCGATCCTCGGGTCCGGTTTTGTGCCGGCGCGGAGCAGCACCGCCCGGAAGAGCCGGTGTGCAACGCCCCTGGTTGTGACACCAGCACGAGTTTAGACTCCTGCCTGACCCGTACGCCCCGCAGCGTGCCCTGCAGTGAACGAGGCGGTCCAACGATACTGACAGCGGAGAGGTAATTAATGGAATCCTAAGGTAAATGTGATTGTTTTTTTCTTTAAATTTTTTTTGCTTTTTGTGTTGTGGTGGCATGGGCAATGTTTTGGGAATGTATTTTTGGCTTTTTTAAAGCCCGCTCCCGCACCCCCACAAGCGTCTCTCGGTGTGCTCCCGGCCCGGCTCTTTAGCTCGGGAGTTTCCCATGCTAACGCCCAAGAGATGTGTACAATGTCTCCCTTAGCACTCCGCCCCCTGACTCAGGACCCAGCTGCCCAATGTTACTTACTGAGGCGCAAACTGTTTTCAGGCGCTAACTTTACCGCCCTGCTGCCAAAACCGTCCCAAAAACATCAAAGCCGAAAATCCAGCCCCTGATGTACAAAAGCAAGGAAGTTATGATGAACCTTTGTAAAACACTGGAGTATTGTGTCCAATTCTGGGCACCACACTTTAGGAAGGATGTGAAGTAAAGATTTACAAGAATGGTTCCAGGGGTGAGGGACTTCAGCTACATTGATAGACTGGAGAATCTAGGGCTGTTCTCCTTAGAGCAGAGAAGATTGAGAGGCGATTTGACAGAGGTGCGCAAAATCATGAGGGGTCTAGACAGAGTAGATAGAGAGAAGCTGTTTCCATTGGCAGAAGGGTCGAGAACCAGAGGATACAGATTTAAGGTGATTGGCAGAAGAACCAAAGGTGACATGAGAGAAACATTTTTATGCAGAAAGTGGTCAATTTCTGGAATGCACTGCCTGAGAGGGTGGTGGAGGCAGATTCCATCGTGGTTTTCAAAAGGGTGTTGGATAAGTACCTGAAGAAAAAAAAATTGCAGGGCTATGGGGAAAGGGCGGGGGAGTGGGACTAGTTAAAGTATCTTTGCAGACAGCCAGCACGGGCTCGATGGGCCAAATAGCCTCCTTCTGAGCTGCAACCATTCTATGATTCTACGATTCTAACATGAGCCAGGAGCAGTGTGTGAGCGATCTGCACTTTACAAAGAGGCGCTCCCAATCCGACTTTCAGATGAGACGTTAAACCGAGGCTCCGTCTGCACTCTCAAGGGGATGTAGAAGATCCCATGGCACTATTTTGAAGAAGAGAAGGGGAGTTATCCTTGGTGTCCTGGCCAAAATTTATCCCTCAATCAACATAACAAAAAAACAGATTATCTGGTCATTATCACATTGCTGTTGTGGGAGCTTGCTGTGTGCAAATTGGCTGCCGTGTTTCTCACATTACAACAGTGACTACACTCCAAAAGTACTTCATTAGCTGTAAAGCGCTTTGAGATGAGATACATGCAAGTCTTTCTTTCATTTCTTTACTCAGTTTATGTGACTGTAGTGCATTTGTCAAACATGAGAAATGTTTGCAAAGCACTTTTTTATAGAGATTGTGCCCTTTAAATAAAGCAAACATTTTAATCAAATAGCAAAGAGAAGTAAAAACTAGAATTAATTTTAGTGTGGAAGAAGTAACACTAAAATACCAGTTCCCAAATGGGCAGGGCAGGCAGCTGGGTGGGGTTAATGCACCACTCTCATTCATCGATCGGTTTGTTGATCAAAAAGCAAAGAATTAATCCCTGTCCCACGATACAAACCATCAGTCTTAAATTTACCTTGATAATTATTCTTTGGAATAGGTGAAGAGCATATGGCCCTAACTGGAACCTTAGTGATGAAAACTGACCTATATAAATCAATGAAACTCAAAGCCAGAGTTAAATCATCTGCTTTTTCTCTTAGCTTTTAGTGCTATCTCACATTCCCTCTATGGCATTCCATTGCAGGGCTGAGGGGGAGGTAGGAGTAATGCTTTCCTGCCCAGCTATCAACAATGATGGATGACATTCCTTTAATAGTTCCATTTAAATTCATATTTTTTTTCCACTCCGTCCCAAATCCTGGCTTTGTGCTAATTCAGAGCACATGAAATGAATGCCCAGTAAAAACATTACAATTACTTTTTAAACATAATTGTATCTTATGGTTGCGCAGTAACTGATATTATAGATCTATATGGCAGTATACTGATCAGTAATATTTTGAATATAGCATATTCGAAATATATTAAGAAGGAAATATCGATCAAAGCAATACACTTTGTGCTGGTCTCCTAGCAGCTGAGAGAATGGGCGGCCGAGAGAATGGGCGACCGAGGGAATGGGCGACCGAGAGAATGGGCGACCGAGAGAATGGACGACCGAGAGAATAGGCGGCCGAGAGAATAGGCGGCCGAGAGAATGGGCGACCGAGAGAATAGGCGACAGAGAGAATGGGCGACCGAGAGAATAGGCGACCGAGAGAATAGGCGACCGAGAGAATGGGCGGCCGAGAGAATAGGCGGCCGAGAGAATGGGCGACCGAGGGAATGGGCGGCCGAGAGAATGGGCGACCGAGAGAATAGGCGACCGAGAGAATGGACGATCGAGAGAATAGGCGGCCGAGAGAATAGGCGGCCGAGAGAATGGGCGGCCGAGAGAATGGGCGACCGAGAGAATGGGCAGCCGAGAGAATAGGCGACCGAGAGAATGGACGACCGAGAGAATGGGCGGCCGAGAGAATAGGCGGCCGAGAGAATGGGCGGCCGAGAGAATGGGCGGCCGAGAGAATAGGCGACCGAGAGAATGGACGACCGAGAGAATAGGCGGCCGAGAGAATAGGCGGCCGAGAGAATGGGCGGCCGAGAGAATGGGCGGCCGAGAGAATAGGCGGCCGAGAGAATAGGCGACCGAGAGAATGGGCGACCGAGAGAATAGGCGGCCGAGAGAATGGGCAGCCGAGAGAATGGGCGGCCGAGAGACTGGGCGGCCGAGGGAATGGGCGACCGAGAGAATAGGCGGCCGAGAGAATAGGCGGCCGAGAGAATGGGCGGCCGAGGGAATGGGTGACCGAGAGAATAGGCGGCCGAGAGAATAGGCGACCGAGAGAATGGGCGACCGAGAGAATAGGCGGCCGAGAGAATGGGCAGCCGAGAGAATGGGCGGCCGAGAGACTGGGCGGCCGAGGGAATGGGCGACCGAGAGAATAGGCGACCGAGAGAATAGGCGGCCGAGAGAATAGACGGCCGAGAGAATGGGCGACCGAGAGAATGGGCGGCCGAGGGACTGGGCGACCGAGAGAATGGGCGACCGAGAGAATGGACGGCCGAGAGAATGGGCGGCCGAGAGAATGGGCAGCCGAGAGAATGGGCGACCGAGAGAATAGGCGACCGAGAGAATGGGCAGCCGAGAGAATGGGCGGCCGAGAGAATGGGCAGCCGAGGGAATGGGCGACCGAGAGAATAGGCGGCCGAGAGAATAGACGGCCGAGAGAATGGGCGACCGAGAGAATGGGCGACTGAGGGAATGGGCGGCCGAGAGAATGGACGGCCGAGGGAATGGGCGACCGAGAGAATAGGCGACCGAGAGAATAGGCGGCCGAGAGAATAGACGGCCGAGAGAATGGGCGACCGAGAGAATGGGCGACCGAGGGAATGGGCGGCCGAGAGAATGGACGGCCGAGGGAATGGGCGGCCGAGGGAATGGGCGACCGAGAGAATAGGCGGCCGAGAGAATGGGCAGCCGAGAGAATGGGCGACCGAGAGAATGGGCGACCGAGAGAATGGGCAGCCGAGGGAATGGGCGACCGAGAGAATGGGCGACCGAGAGAATGGGCAGCCGAGGGAATGGGCGACCGAGAGAATAGGCGACCGAGAGAATAGGCGGCCGAGAGAATAGACGGCCGAGAGAATGGGCGACCGAGAGAATGGGCGACCGAGAGAATGGGCGACCGAGAGAATGGGCGACCGAGAGAATAGGCGACCGAGAGAATGGGCGACCGAGAGAATGGGCGACCGAGAGAATAGGCGGCCGAGAGAATGGGCGACCGAGAGAATAGACGGCTGAGAGAATGGGCGGCCGAGAGAATGGACGGCCGAGAGAATGGGCGACCGAGAGAATGGACGGCCGAGAGAATGGGCGGCCGAGAGAATGGACGGCCGAGAGAATGGGCGACCGAGAGAATGGGCGACCGAGAGAATGGGCAGCCGAGAGAATGGGCGACCGAGAGAATAGGCGACCGAGAGAATGGGCGGCCGAGGGAATGGGCGACCGAGAGAATGGGCGGCCGAGAGAATAGGCGACCGAGAGAATAGGCGACCGAGAGAATAGGCGACCGAGAGAATAGGCGACCGAGAGAATAGGCGACCGAGAGAATGGGCGACCGAGAGAATAGGCGGCCGAGAGAATGGGCGGCCGAAAGACTGGGCGACCGAGGGAATAGGCGACCGAGAGAATAGGCGACCGAGAGAATGGGCGACCGAGAGAATAGGCGACCGAGAGAATGGGCGGCCGAGAGAATGGGCGGCCGAGAGAATAGGCGACCGAGAGAATGGGCGACCGAGAGAATGGGCGGCCGAGAGAATAGGCGACCGAGAGAATCGGCGGCCGAGGGAATAGGCGACCGAGAGAATGGGCGACCGAGAGAATGGGCGGCCGAGAGAATAGGCGACCGAGAGAATGGGCGGCCGAGGGAATGGGCGACCGAGAGAATGGGCGACCGAGAGAATGGGCGGCCGAGGGAATGGGTAACCGAGAGAATGGGCGACCAAGGGAATGGGTGACCGAGAGAATGGGCGGCCGAGAGAATGGGCGGCCGAGGGAATGGGTGACCGAGAGAATGGGCGGCCGAGGGAATAGGCGACCGAGAGAATGGGCGGCCGAGGGAATGGGCGACCGAGAGAATAGGCGGCCGAGAGAATAGACGGCCGAGAGAATGGGCGACCGAGAGAATGGGCGACTGAGGGAATGGGCGGCCGAGAGAATGGACGGCCGAGGGAATGGGCGACCGAGAGAATAGGCGACCGAGAGAATAGGCGGCCGAGAGAATAGACGGCCGAGAGAATGGGCGACCGAGAGAATGGGCGACCGAGGGAATGGGCGGCCGAGAGAATGGACGGCCGAGGGAATGGGCGGCCGAGGGAATGGGCGACCGAGAGAATAGGCGGCCGAGAGAATGGGCAGCCGAGAGAATGGGCGACCGAGAGAATGGGCGACCGAGAGAATGGGCAGCCGAGGGAATGGGCGACCGAGAGAATGGGCGACCGAGAGAATGGGCAGCCGAGGGAATGGGCGACCGAGAGAATAGGCGACCGAGAGAATAGGCGGCCGAGAGAATAGACGGCCGAGAGAATGGGCGACCGAGAGAATGGGCGACCGAGAGAATGGGCGACCGAGAGAATGGGCGACCGAGAGAATAGGCGACCGAGAGAATGGGCGACCGAGAGAATGGGCGACCGAGAGAATAGGCGGCCGAGAGAATGGGCGACCGAGAGAATAGACGGCTGAGAGAATGGGCGGCCGAGAGAATGGACGGCCGAGAGAATGGGCGACCGAGAGAATGGACGGCCGAGAGAATGGGCGGCCGAGAGAATGGACGGCCGAGAGAATGGGCGACCGAGAGAATGGGCGACCGAGAGAATGGGCAGCCGAGAGAATGGGCGACCGAGAGAATAGGCGACCGAGAGAATGGGCGGCCGAGGGAATGGGCGACCGAGAGAATGGGCGGCCGAGAGAATAGGCGACCGAGAGAATAGGCGACCGAGAGAATAGGCGACCGAGAGAATAGGCGACCGAGAGAATAGGCGACCGAGAGAATGGGCGACCGAGAGAATAGGCGGCCGAGAGAATGGGCGGCCGAAAGACTGGGCGACCGAGGGAATAGGCGACCGAGAGAATAGGCGACCGAGAGAATGGGCGACCGAGAGAATAGGCGACCGAGAGAATGGGCGGCCGAGAGAATGGGCGGCCGAGAGAATAGGCGACCGAGAGAATGGGCGACCGAGAGAATGGGCGGCCGAGAGAATAGGCGACCGAGAGAATCGGCGGCCGAGGGAATAGGCGACCGAGAGAATGGGCGACCGAGAGAATGGGCGGCCGAGAGAATAGGCGACCGAGAGAATGGGCGGCCGAGGGAATGGGCGACCGAGAGAATGGGCGACCGAGAGAATGGGCGGCCGAGGGAATGGGTAACCGAGAGAATGGGCGACCAAGGGAATGGGTGACCGAGAGAATGGGCGGCCGAGAGAATGGGCGGCCGAGGGAATGGGTGACCGAGAGAATGGGCGGCCGAGAGAATGGGCGGCCGAGGGAATGGGTGACCGAGAGAATGGGCGGCCGAGGGAATAGGCGACCGAGAGAATGGGCGGCCGAGGGAATGGGTGACCAAGAGCATAGGCGACCGAGAGAATAGGCGACCGAGAGAATGGGCGACCGAGAGAATGGGTGACCAAGAGAATAGGCGACCGAGAGAATGGGCGACCGAGAGAATAGGCGACCGAGAGAATGGGCGGCCGAGGGAATGGGTGACCAAGAGAATAGGCGACCGAGAGAATAGGCGACCGAGAGAATGGGCGACCGAGAGAATAGGCGACCGAGAGAATGGGCGGCCGAGGGAATGGGCGGCCGAGGGAATGGGCGGCCGAGGGAATAGGCGACCGAGAGAATGGGCGGCCGAGGGAATAGGCGACCGAGAGAATGGGCGGCCGAGAGAATAGGCGGCCGAGAGAATGGACGACCGAGAGAATGGGCGGCCGAAGGAATAGGCGACCGAGAGAATGGGCGGCCGAGAGAATAGGCGGCCGAGAGAATAGGCGACCGAGAGAATGGGCGACCGAGAGAATGGGCGACCGAGAGAATGGGCGACCGAGAGAATGGGCGACCGAGAGAATGGGCGACCGAGAGAATGGGCGACCGAGAGAATGGGCGACCGAGAGAATGGGCGGCCGAGGGAATAGGCGACCGAGAGAATGGGCGACCGAGAGAATGGGCGACCGAGAGAATGGGCGGCCGAGGGAATAGGCGACCGAGAGAATGGGCGGCCGAGGGAATAGGCGACCGAGAGAATGGGCGGCCGAGAGAATAGGCGGCCGAGAGAATAGGCGACCGAGAGAATGGGCGACCGAGAGAATGGGCGACCGAGAGAATGGGCGACCGAGAGAATGGGCGACCGAGAGAATGGGCGGCCGAGAGAATGGGCGACCGAGAGAATGGGCGACCGAGAGAATGGGCGGCCGAGAGAATGGACGGCCGAGAGAATAGGCGACCGAGAGAATGGACGGCCGAGAGAATGGGCGACCGAGAGAATGGGCGGCCGAGAGAATGGGCGGCCGAGAGAATGGGCGGCCGAGAGAATAGGCGGCCGAGAGAATGGACGACCGAGAGAATGGGCGGCCGAGAGAATGGACGGCCGAGAGAATGGGCGACCGAGAGAATGGGTGACTGAGAGAATGGGCGGCTGAGGGAATGGACGGCCGAGAGAATAGGCGACCGAGAGAATGGGTGACTGAGAGAATGGGCGGCTGAGGGAATGGGTGACTGAGAGAATAGGCGACCGAGAGAATGGGTGACTGAGAGAATGGGCAGCCGAGAGAATGGACGGCCGAGGGAATGGGTGACTGAGAGAATAGGCGACCGAGAGAATGGGTGACTGAGAGAATGGGCAGCCGAGAGAATGGACGGCCGAGAGAATGGGTGACTGAGAGAATGGGCGGCCGAGAGAATAGGCGACCGAGAGAATAGACGGCCGAGAGAATGGGCGGCCGAGAGAATGGGCGGCCGAGAGACTGGACGGCCGAGAGAATGGACGGCCGAGAGAATGGACGGCCGAGAGAATGGGCGGCCGAGAGAATGGGCGGCCGAGAGAATGGGCGGCCGAGAGAATGGGCGGCCGAGAGACTGGACGGCCGAGAGAATAGGCGGCCGAGAGAATAGGCAGCCGAGAGAATGGACGGCCGAGAGAATGGACGGCCGAGAGAATAGGCGGCCGAGAGAATAGGCGGCCGAGAGAATAGGCGACCGAGAGAATAGGCGACCGAGAGAATGGGCGACCGAGAGAATAGGCGACCGAGAGAATGGGCGGCCGAGGGAATAGGCGACCGAGAGAATGGACGGCCGAGAGAATGGGCGGCCGAGAGAATAGGCGACCGAGAGAATGGACGGCCGAGAGAATGGGCGACCGAGAGAATGGGCGACCGAGAGAATGGGCGACCGAGAGAATGGGCGGCCGAGAGAATAGACGGCCGAGAGAATAGGCGGCCGAGAGAATGGACGGCCGAGAGAATGGACGGCTGAGAGAATGGGCGACCGAGAGAATAGGCAGCCGAGAGAATGGGCGGCTGAGGGAATAGGCAGCCGAGAGAATGGGCGGCTGAGGGAATGGGTGACTGAGAGAATGGGCGGCCGAGAGAATAGGCGACCGAGAGAATAGGCAGCCGAGAGAATGGACGGCCGAGGGAATGGGCGACTGAGAGAATAGGCGACCGAGAGAATAGGCAGCCGAGAGAATGGACGGCCGAGGGAATGGGTGACTGAGAGAATGGGCGGCCGAGAGAATAGGCGACCGAGAGAATAGACGGCCGAGAGAATGGGCGGCCGAGAGAATGGGCGGACGAGAGAATGGGTGACTGAGAGAATGGGCGACCGAGAGAATGGGCGACCGAGAGAATGGACGGCCGAGAGAATGGACGGCCGAGAGACTGGACGGCCGAGAGAATGGGCGGCCGAGGGAATGGGCGGCCGAGAGAATAGGCGACCGAGAGAATAGGCGGCCGAGAGAATGGACGGCCGAGAGAATGGACGGCCGAGAGAATGGGCGGCCGAGAGAATGGACGGCCGAGAGACTGGACGGCCGAGAGAATGGGCGGCCGAGGGAATGGGCGGCCGAGAGAATAGGCGACCGAGAGAATGGGCGACCGAGAGAATGGGCGACCGAGAGAATGGGCGACCGAGAGAATGGGCGACCGAGAGAATCTGCGACCGAGAGAATGGGCGACCGAGAGAATGGGCGACCGAGAGAATGGGCGACCGAGAGAATGGGCGGCCGAGAGAATGGGCGACCGAGAGAATGGCCGACCGAGAGAATGGGCGGCCGAGAGAATGGGCGGCTGAGGGAATAGGCGACCGAGAGAATGGCCGACCGAGAGAATGGGCGGCCGAGAGAATGGGCGGCTGAGAGACTGGGCGTCTGACTCTCTTTAAGGGGGCTATTTTGGCCTAAGGATGAAAACAGGCACTAAATCGGTGCAATGCTAAAAAGTCTGAAAGTCTGGGGCCTAGAAATTTGTTAGTCCCTGAAAACGCGTGCGGGGATTAAGATGTGCTAGCAACCCACGCCCGTTCGGAGGACTGCACGCGAACTTGCTGCTCATTTGCATGAATGTTTGCATAACTGTGGCATTCAGCCCAGTGCTGAATGCACTGCTGAGTGGCTGAATGCATTCACCAGCATGTTGCACTGGGTGTGGTTGCACATTAAGTGAGTTACGGTTTGCGGTTACGGTACATCAAAACCACGTGTGCAGTCGATGGCCCCCTGTAGCATGGGGAAGCCCGCTATCCTGGCAAAGTTATATGTGCGCTCTGTTTAGAGAGAAGACAATGAAGACCTCTCTCCCGGTGTACAGAGCCTCTGTGACTGCCCGGATGCAGCGATGGACGGCGAACTGCAGGATATTTGCTATGTCGCCTGTTCCAGACTGGAAGGATCGCTGGCGAAAAGATTTGGGGCCACGGTCACCTTGATAGTCACTGGCATAGCTGTGGTTGCCCTGCTCTGGGGCTGCAGGTCTGGTTCCAGGAGGTGGCAGAGTTCTGTGACCACCTCCTTGGTTGCTGTCGAGGTTCATTCCAAGCAGCTCTGTAACACAGGACTCTGTGCTCTGTGGACTGTTCCCAGGGACGCACACCGAGATAGACGTCATCTGCTGCTGGAGAGCCATCAACTCGGTGAAAGACGCACTTTGGTCTCCCCGAAACGTGCTGGTCTTCCAGACCAAGGAGATATCCATGGCCGGGTGTTGCGGACTGGCGCAATCCAAGGTCCAGGAGTACGTGCTGAGGGATGCACTAAAGATTGGTGCAGTTGCCGCAAAGGCACGATGGGGAAGAGCCACAGTTTAAGGCCCTTCTGCCACGGTAAACCCAGGGAATGGAATCAGACTCCCCTTGGGCTGTACTTGCCAATCTGCTTGTATACATAAAGCACCATGTACTGAAAAACACCTGTATTGTGCCATGTATAATGAAAGTCTCTGCACTGTTTAGTAACTTGTAAAGAAACGGAAATGTACCCCCATCCGGTCCGTGTACTGCATTCATCTGCATAGTGCTACATGTAACGTGATTCGGGATCGGTATTGAAATGTACCCTGGAATCTAATGTAAACCTGTTCTCATCTGCTCCATGTAATACCCCTACTTACACAGTACTACATGTAACGTGATTTATGGATTGTAGTAAATTGTACCTTGAAATGAAATGCACGCTGGTGCATTGTATGGAACTGATGTCAGCATCCAAATGAATTGTATGGAATTGCTGACCACAAGGTACTGAGCTATTTTCCAGTGTATTGTGAAAATTTTATATGAATAAAGTATATTTTTGGAAAAAAAACCTCCTTGGTGAAGCAGAGCTGCTGTACCTGGCTTAGCTGCAGGTGGGAGAAGTGCTCCTTGAAGACCCTAGGTGGGTAAGATCTCCAGCTGAGAGCCCTCCTCACCCTCCCTCTGTGAGCAGCTTGTCTTCTTTGCTGCCTCTATTCCATCTCCCTGTCATGCTGCAGCGTGTAGAGTCCCCATGACTGGGAGCAAGTGGTGAAGTCAGAGGCCTTCCAGTAACAGCCTGTAATGAATGTAATGATTCAAAAGACTAGTTACTATAAACTGCCTTAGGTGCAAACCTGAACCAACTTTATTTGCGCCCAGATTAACCCACGTGACAAGGTACCCGCGCATATATACCAGTGACCGCGCGCGTACAGCCCAATTACCTCAGACAGTGGCGCCCCCTGGTGTCTGATGACCCCAAGTATAAATACATAACAACAGCCCCTTTCAAGATCTTAATATCAGTCTTTTTACAAATTAAGACGGTCTGGGACTTTCCGCTCATGAGTTGATCGTCTCAGTTCAACTTCAGTTCTAGGCGAGCGTTCTGAGTCAGTTGTGACGGAATGGACAGTTCATCTTTGCGATGGTTGTAAGGTTTGGTCTCATCACACATTTCCATAGGTATTGCAGACCAATCACCACTGAGGACACAATGTTTCACAACCGATAAAATAGGGTCATGGCTAGTCCAGATCCTAACTTGTTGAGCAGTGACATGCGTTCCTTCACTCTCAAAAGCATCCATTACTAGCAGTAGATCTGCAGGTTGAGGCTTCTCCACCTCAGGTGTGGGCAACAGCAGACAACTCAGTGCATTGGTACAATTCTCAGTGCCAGGTCTATGACGAATAACATAATCATAGGCAGACAATGTCAATGCCCACCTCTGGATACGGGACGATGCATTGGTATTAAACCCTTTGTTTTCCGAAAACAATGAAATGAGTGGCTTGTGATCCATTTCGAGTTCAAAACGAAGACCAAAAAGGGACTGATGCATCTTTTTGGCCCCATACACACAGGCCAATGCTCCTTTTTCTACTATGCTGTAAGCTCTTTCCGCCTTTGACAAACTTCTCAAAGCATACGCAACAGGGTTGTAGCTTACCCAACTTATTTGCTTGTTGGAGTACACAGCCAACCCCATATGATGAAGCATCACAGACCAATACAAGGCGCTTACACGGATCATAATGAACAAGCAACTTGTTTGAACAGAGCAAATTTTTAGCTTTCTCAAAGGCTCTATCTTGAGTCACACCCCAGACCCAGTTGTCGCCTTTTCTGAGTAGCTCAATCTGGGTAAGAAATTACCAAAGTAGTTGAGTAACCCAAAGAATGAACGCAGCTCCATCATATTCTGAGGCCTTGGTGCATTTTTGATGAGCTTAGTTTTCGAATCAGTGGGCCTGATGCCATCAGCAGCAATCTTCCTCCTGAGGAATTCAACTTCAGGTGCTATGAAGACACACTTCCAATATTTCAGCCTGAGCCCCACTTTGTCCAGATGATGTAGGACTTCTCCAAGATTGTTCAGATGTTCAGGAGTGTTGTGACCTGTGACCAGAATGTCATCTTGAAACACGACAGTTCTAGGAACGGACTTCAGTAGATGCTCCATATTCCTCCCAAAAGGACACCTGTTGCAGATGAACAGTCCTTTATGGGTGTTGATGCAGGTGAGTTTCTTTGAAGTGTCGTCAAGCTCCTGTGTCATATAGGCTGATGTCAGATCCAGTTTAGTGAATGACTTTCCACCAGCTAGCATGGCAAACAGGTCATCAGTCTTCGGTAACGGGTACTGATCCTGTTTCAAAAATCAGTTAATCATAATCTTGTAGTCTCCACAAATCCTGACAGTGCCATCACTCTTCAACACAGGAACAATAGGACTGGCCCACTCGTTAAACTCGACCGGTGATATGACCCTTTCACGTTGGAGTCTGTCAAGCTCAATTTCAACCTTCTCCCTCATCATGTAGGGAACTGACCGAGCTTTATGATAGACAGGCCTTGCATCAGAATCCAGGTGAATCTACACCTTGGCTCCAATAAAATTACCAATGCCCAGTTCAAACAATGAAGGAAACTTCTTCAACACTTGAGCACACGAAGTGTCATCCACCGATGACAGTGCTTTGATATAATTCTAATTCCACTTGATTTTCTCAAGCCAATTCCTGCTGAACAGCGTTGGACCATTACCTGGGACCATTACATGGTAGATCATGAACCACACCTTACTTACTACACTGCCAATCACCGGTATGAGATCCTTAGTGTAAACACGCAACTTGGCATTGGTTGGACTCAGCTTAGGCTTCATCATCATCATCATAGACGGTCCCTCGGAATCGAGGAAGACTTGCTTCCACTCCTGAAGTGAGTTCTTTGGTGGCTGAACAGTCCAATACGAGAGCCACAGACTCTGTCACAGGTGGGACAGATAGTCGTTGAGGGAAGGGATGGATGGGACTGGTTTGCCGCACGCTCTTTCCGCTGTCTGCGCTTGATTTCTGCATGCTCTCGGCGTTGAGACTCAAGGTGCTCAGCATCCTCCCGGATGCACTTCCTCCACTTAGGGCGGTCTTGGGCCAGGGACTCCCAGGTGTCAGTGGGGATGTCGCACTTTATCAGGGAGGCTTTGAGGGTGTCCTTGTAGCGGTTTCGCTGCCCACCTTTGGCTCGTTTGCCGTGAGGGAGCTCCGAGTAGAGCACTTGCCTTGGGAGTTTCGTGTCTGGCATGCAGACTATGTGGCCTGCCAAGCGGAGCTGATCGAGTGTGGTCAGTGCTTCAATGCTGGGGATGTTAGCCTGAATGAGGACGCTGATGTTGGTGCGCCTGTCCTCCCAGGTGATTTGTAGGATCTTGCGGAGACATCGTTGATGATATTTCTCCAGCAACTTGAGGTGTCTACTGTACATGGTCCATGTCTCTGAGCCATACAGGAGGGCAGGTATTACTACATCCCTGTAGACCATGAGCTTGGTGGCAGTTTTGAGGGCCTGGTCTTCAAATACTCTTTTCCTCAGGCTGCCGAAGACTGCACTAGCGCACTGGAGGCAGTGTTGGAATTTGTTGTCGATGCCTACTCTTGTTGATAGGAGGCTCCCGAGATAATGGAAGTGGTCCACGGTGTCCAGGGCCACGCCGTGGATCTTGATGACTGGGGGCAGTGCTGTGCGGTGAGGACAGGCTGGTGGAGGATCTTTGTCTTACTGATGTTTAGCGTAAGGCCCATGCTTTCGTATGCCTCAGTAAATACGTCGTCTATGTCCTGGAGTGCAGCCTCTGTATGTGCGCAGACGCAGGCATCGTCCGTGTACTGTAGCTCGACGACAGAGGTTGGGGTGGTCTTGGACCTGGCCTCGAGACGGCGAAGGTTGAACAGGTTCCCACTGGTTCTATAGTTTAGTTCCACTCCAGTGGGGAGCTTGTTGACGGTGAGGTGGAGCAGCCTAAGTGTTCCACAGCTTGTCGAATGTCCGTTGGCTCATTATCGACTGGCTCGCACCCGTGTCCAGCTCCATTGATACAGGCACGCCATTCAGCTTCACATTAACAATTATCGGCTGGCTCTTTCCCAAGAACAAATACAGACCATACAATTCCTCCTCGGATTGTGTATCCGGGCCAGCACTAGACTGGTCATCCTCAACAACGTGATGAGCGGCAGCACGCTTGCTCAGTTGTGGGCACATTCTCTGAAGATGCCTCACTTTCGAATAGCCAATACAGGAGTACTGTTTAAAGTGACACTGATAAGACTGATGATTACCCCCACAATGCCAACAGGGTGAAATCGGATTCGTACCAGTTGGTGGATTTTGAGCAGCTACAGATTTCACATAAGCAGTCGAGTAGGCCCTGCCATAAGCAGCTCTGCCAGACGACGACACAAGCTTGTTTACAGTGCTTGCCATGGAGCTCCGACTCTTCGATGATATCTGCCTCAAATAATCATCAGTCGTCATGCATGCCTTGGCAGTCACGATGGCCTTGCTCAAATCCAGCTTCTCTTCGATCAATAACTTCCGAAGAATCACTTCCTGGTTGATGCCTATCACGAAGAAATCTCGCAGCATGTCTTCCAATACGTTCCCAAACTTACACGGCTCAGCAAGACGTCGTAGGTCAGCGACGAATCCCGACACATCCTGGCCCTCAGCACGAACATGCGTGTAGAAGCGATAGCGTGAGATGATGATCCCCTCTTTTGGCTTAAGATGGTCACGCACCAAAGCACGCAAATCCACATATTCTTTGTCTGTTGGACGTAAAGGCGAGAGAAGATTCTTCATGGGGCCATAAATTTTTGGATCACAAACGGTGAGGAAAACCACCCTGTGCCGAACTGCATCAACGTCTCCCTCCATTTTGTTGGCCACGAAATACTGATCCAGGCGGTCGATAAAACCCGCCCAATTCTCGCCATCCACGAATCTCTCCAGAATGCCAATAGTGCCCATTGTACATGCGAAGGTTCTTAAGTTACCTTGTAATGAATGTAATGACTCATAAGACTATTACTGTAAACTGCCTCAGGTGCAAACCTAATCCAACTTTATTCGCGCCCAAAGTAGCCCGCGTGACAAGGTACCCGCGCTTATATACCAGTGACCATGCATGCACGGGTACAGCCCGATGACCTGGTGACCCCAAGCATAAATACATAACACAGCCAACACCTTCCCAACGTCCAGCAGCACTCCCTGCACACTTTAACAACTTTTCAAATCTCTTCCAGAAACCCAGTATCCCTACAAACTCTGCAAGAGCCAGTACATAGCAATAAGCAACTAACCTGGAAGTAGGTGGCCAGAAGCACCCCAGATAGAACTGAAACACCTGGATTTCTAAGAGTTCATTTAAATGGAGATGCCAGACCATGTACACTTGTGGAGGTGCATAATAAGAGGAGGCCACCCAGGTAACAGGAAGTTTGTCTGCACATTGGGCATTAAGAGCCGAATGGCTGATAAAAGAGTCACAGAGCAAGCAAGAGGAGGCAGGAGCAAGGAAGTGTAGAAAAGCTGATGGCTCTTGCAAAAAGATAAGTGATTGTTTTGGTTGCTCCTGACAGCTTTAAATTTTATAAAAATGGAGCTGGTGGAAATGCTTTCACTGTTTTAGTAACTGAAGTATACCCTGAAATGTATATGTTCTTGCTGTTTTTCAAGTTCAGTTCCTTGCCACGGTCTGCTTCTCTGGCAGGATAGAATGGCAATGGCAGGAATAAGGTAACAGACCTGGTGGTTTGGCAAGGCAAACGTGGAAATACTACTGCAGTCTGTGGAGTGGTGGAGACCAATATTGTATCCGGCAGAAAGCGAAGGAACTGAACTTTGCTTGTACTGATCAATACATGTGGATGCAATGCTGAAAGAAGATCACTGACCTTATCAAATGGGGCAAAGGGCCCTGCTGGCTAGTTTTCTCATCATTGTCCATGATTACTTTAGCCACCGCCTGTCTGTAGGGCGAGGTCCTTTACAAAGTAACTTTCCCAAGGTGACTTAATGGTTGGTTTCTAATAGCATTCATATCCAAATGGTTCAGGGTCTGGTCCATTGTCTAGGCCTACCCCGATATCAGCCATTCTGGAGCCACAGTCCAAAGTATGCTTCTTAAACCCCTTAAGGTAAATTAATATATGAATGTTCCTGTATCTTTTCAGACAGGAAAACCCATCATCATAGGCAGTCCCTCGAAATGAGGATGACTTGCTTCCACGCCAAAAAGGAGTGAGTTAACAGGTTTTCCAATGAAGGACCTAATATTCCAGGTCCCGAACTACATCTTGAAGGGTGGGAGATGACTGTGCGTGGATTTTTTTAACGTGTGGTGGCCGTTGCACACCAGCCACCACATGGGCTTGACAAAGTTTGGTCTTGGTCCAGTGGCAAGGGTTAATCAAGACGACTGGAGACCTGCTCTGCTGCACAGGTCTAATGCACACATATATCGCAGTGTGCCCCTGGACCCTCGCCTCTTCTGGCCCCGAACTCACGCCTCTTCCGGATAGAAACATAGAAACATAGAAAATAGGTGCAGGAGTAGGCCATTCGACCCTTCTAGCCTGCACCGCCATTCAATGAGTTCATGGCTGAACATGCAAATTCAGTACCCCCTTCCTGCTTTCTCGCCATACCCCTTGATCCCCCTAGTAGTAAGGACTACATCTAACTCCCTTTTGAATATATTTAGTGAATTGGCCTCAACTACTTTCTGTGGTAGAGAATTCCACAGGTTCACCACTCTCTGGGTGAAGAAGTTTCTCCTCATCTCGGTCCTAAATGGCTTACCCCTTATCCTTAGACTGTGACCCCTGGTTCTGGACTTCCCCAACATTGGGAACATTCTTCCTGCATCCAACCTGTCTAAACCCATCAGAATTTTAAACATTTCTATGAGATCCCTCTCATTCTTCTGAACTCCAGTGAATACAAGCCCAGTTGATCCAGTCTTTCTTGATAGGTCAGTCCCACCATCCCGGGAATCAGTCTGGTGAACCTTCGCTGCACTCCCTCAATAGCAAGAATGTCCTTCCTCAAGTTAGGAGACCAAAACTGTACACAATACTCCAGGTGTGGCCTCACCAAGGCCCTGTACAACTGTAGTAACACCTCCCTGCCCCTGTACTCAAATCCCCTCGCTATGAAGGCCAACATGCCATTTGCTTTCTTAACCGCCTGCTGTACCTGCATGCCAACCTTCAATGACTGATGTACCATGACACCCAGGTCTCGTTGCACCTCTCCTTTTCCTAATCTGTCACCATTCAGATAATAGTCTGTCTCTCTGTTTTTACCACCAAAGTGGATAACCTCACATTTATCCACATTATACTTCATCTGCCATGCATTTGCCCACTCACCTAACCTATCCAAGTCACTCTGCAGCCTCATAGCATCCTCCTCGCAGCTCACACTGCCACCCAACTTAGTGTCATCCCGATCACGTCTTTCTACATCCTCTCACCGCTCCTATTGTACCTGCCCACGCTCCAATCACCGGCCTGGACCTTGATGATGTCCCTCTTCGCTGCTGTCGCCCTCCTGCACCAGCTCACGCTATACCTTGCAGTGGTACACCGCCACGCTGCACATGGCCGCCGTTCCCCGCTCCTTTTATGGCCCTGACCTGCCGCTGATGGAAACCATTGGAGTTGTGAATGTTTCTCTTCTGTTGCCATTGTCTAGTGATTTAGGTCGATGGCAGATATCCTGTATCGTTGTCCCTCATGATGTCTGATGGTTTGGCTGCAATGTAAGAATGAACCCTTTCCTGCCCAGCTCTTTTTGCAAGCTGTGATGCAGTTCTGAGATTTTATATTTAATAGTCCAATTTTTACCTTTGAGGGGGGGAGGAACGGATCCTACTTCATGGCTCATGGAAATATGTCCTCACAAGGAATCAATGCTTTCAGGAAAGTAGGGGGACAATTTGTCAATAAAAACTGCGCAAGGTGTGTTTCACGCAAAGACCGATTTCTCCTGGTGACAGGGTTAACTTTCTGCTGTGGCCATTTAAAACACTGCAGTAACAATTTCGTATACTTACCCTATCAAAGCAAATGATACCATAGCACTTCAATAAGGAGCTCGAAGACTGTGGCTGTGCCTTTTCTAATTGGGTCATCATTTGCTGTGGCAGGACATCTAACGGTGTCTGCTGTTAGTTAGACTTGCTCTGGCACCTTTTAAAATGTTTTGCATGGCACATTGCTGGAAGTGTGAGCTGATAACGTCGCAGTGAGGGAGACAGCGCATCTGGGACCTGAGTGAACAGGCCAAGCGACTGTGTATCTCCTTAACCAATCGGATTGAAAGATTGTGAAATTAATAGTGAAAGGACTGAGCAGGAAGTGCACGTTAAGAGTGGGTGAATTCAATGTCAAATCAGGTACCGAAAGAGAAATAAAGGGAGGGAATGAAAGTTTGGATTAAGAGATAAAAAAAAGAGACCGAAAGGAAAAGTGTAAAAAATATGACATTTGACATTTAAAAATCTCCAACAACAATTAAAACATAAAGGAAGACTCCATTCCTGTAATAGTTAATTTTCAGTGCCACAGAGATTGACTGCCAGTAACTAACAACTATTACATTGTTAAAAGGTTACTTAGGGAGAGAAATTCATGTTATTTGTGCCTCCAATTAGGGTCCCTTGGGCGCAAACGACTTTTCGCCCGGGCGTGGCACCACTAACGACTCCCGCTAAATTCCGCAGGAGCTTAGCGGCCACGGTAACCGGTAGAGCTACACTCCGCTGCGCCGGCGATGACAACATCATCACCATGCGAAGCGCCCCGTTTTTGCCCCAGACCGAAATTTCAGGAGCGCCATCTGAAGCAGGGCACTGGCGGGGCACTAGTTAAAGAGGAGGTAGTGCTTGCACTGAAAAAAAATGTCTGCCTTACCGATCGCGGCCCGTTGCATCTTGGATCGTGGGGTCTGTGCCGCGATCTGGCAGCCCGGCACTCTGCTCGAGTGCTGGGCTGATGGCACGGCACCCCGCTCCCCAGTGATCCAGGTAGTGACCCGTGGAGTCGGCAGCTTGGCCCTCCCCTTTAATGAAGGGGAACCCCTTCTACGCAGCAGCATAGCGCTGCGCCCCCCTCCCTGTGCTTACGTTCTGCTCACACTCCACAGAGCAAGTGCACCGTGTATTATTTTGTGCTCCACTTCCACTCAGGGGCGGTAACCTCAATATCATGAGTGGGGCGCAACTTCCGTGCCTGGCGCAGTACCTCTCGCCTCGCGCTCTTACCGTCCCTCAAACAGGGCGCTATGCAATGTCCCCCGAGACTTAAATGGACGGAATGTAACTTTCTGTGGCGAGTTCAGTTTGTATCTCCCACGGAATTACAACAATTTCATGCCGCATTCCAAGAGTGAGCCTGTCAGCAAGATGCCGTTTTCATCAAACTAATGGCCGAGCGGCGCATCTCGGACAGCAACTTTTGGATTTCTAAGTTTAACGTTCAGGTAGCATTTGTGCATAAATAACGGTGAGTGCCATTAGCCTCACCGTTATTTTGACAGCGAGTTATGACCCAATATGTTCTCAGCAGCTATACTCTTGGCATTGCAATCTGAACACAAGATATCAGAAATAGTCACAGAAAGGGGCAAAATTATGTCACACCCCATTTGGGAGCTGTAACCGGGTCGGAGCGGGACTTGCTGCATCCGGCACAGATGTCCCGCACCGGCCGCGAAATTCAGGTTACTGCTCCTCAC
This sequence comes from Pristiophorus japonicus, assembly GCF_044704955.1. Classification (NCBI taxonomy): domain Eukaryota; kingdom Metazoa; phylum Chordata; class Chondrichthyes; family Pristiophoridae; genus Pristiophorus; species Pristiophorus japonicus. The sequence goes on from NC_091985.1 coordinate 153,457,786, forward strand.
AGGACACAGAGCGCAATTTCACGCGCTCCACGTCCTGTTGGGGCAGTGTCCGGGGCACTGTGGGGCGCAATCGGCAGCACTACACGGGTAGTGCTAATGCGTTTCAATGCCTCTCCAAATTCCGTTAAAGGGGAATTCGCTGCGCACTCTGCAGGTCCTTTGATGGCCTCCACTGCGTAGTGCCGTGGCCAAAGCCCTGCACCCAAACAGAGTGGCAGGCTGCACGATCACGGCCCAGACGACGCAACAGCGATGGAGCATGGGCCGACCGCTGAGTCGGCCGAAGAAAAAAAATGACGGCGCAACGCAACTCCACTTTAACTTCCGCCGCGGGAACAGAGGTTGGCCCAGTTCATGACACGCGAGGCTGGCGTGGGCATCACCCACGACGGCTTCACGAGGCACTCGGCAATTTCCGCCACGGGGTGGAAAAGGGTCGCCGCGCACGGCAATGATGTCATCGCCGGAGGCGCGGTGGTCCGGGGCGCTACCAGCGCTACCGCGTTTATGTCTCTGCTAACTCCCATGCAATTTCACGGGAGCTGGTAGCGTCTCCCAACGCACCCCCACCCCCGAGCGAAAACAGTTTTAAGTCCCGTTAGTGACCCCCCCGGAGGCACTAACGGGAGGTGCAGAACAGTGCAATTTTGGCCCTAAACAGACCTCACCTGCCATAGTATATTGGAGCGCCACCTGGTGCATGGAACGCAAAGTATCAGTAACCCAGAATTTCTTGGAACTTTTTGACTTAACTGTAATGTAAGAGTGGAGTTTTGGCGTTTTTCTCTGAGGAAATTTGCATGTAACCGGTTTACACCTGCCTTACACTAAAACATTACTACATGCAAATATCCCCAATCATTTGCACCGCTTCCGAGATACAGCCGAGGCAGGTGTTGTGTTGTGGTTCACCCCGATGTCCTGGCCAATTTATATCCCTCACTCGACATCACTAAACAGAGATTATCTGGTCATATTCTCATTGCTGTTTGTGGGATCTTGCCGTGCGTAAATTGGCTGCCGGGTTTTCTACATTACCCTTCAAAAGTACATCATTGGCTGTAAAGCACTTGGGGCAGTCTGAGGTTGTGAAAGGTGCTATATCAATGTTAGTCTTTCTTTTTTTCTTATTTGGTGTATCTCCCCTGCAGAAGACCAGCTAACGTGAGTTTTCTGCATTTACGCCAGTAATGCTCGAGCTTAGATTTACCCCCAAAAGGTTAGGTGCAGCATGACCCAAAGTCACCTGCTATCAGTGTAACTGGAGGAACTACTGCATTTCTCTCGCAGGGCAGGTACAGTACTGGTTAGATAGAGAGTAAAGCTCCCTCTACATTGTCCCATCAACTGGGTCAGTTACACCACGGGGTTAGATACGGATTAAAGCTTCCTCTATACTGCCCCATCAAACCCTCACAAGGCAAGTACAGCACGGGGGTTAGATGCAGAGGAAAGCTCCCTCTACATTGTCCCATCAAACGCTCCCAGGGCATGTACAGCACAGATTATCTACAGTGTAATGCTCCCTCTACACTGTCCCATGAAACCCTCCCAGTGCAGGTACAGTACGGGTTAGATACAGAGTAAAGCTCCCTTTACACTGTCCTATGAAACACTCCCAGGGCAGGTACAGCACGGGGTTAGATACAGGGGAAAGCTCTCTCTACAGTGTCCCATCAAATGCTCCTGGGTCAGGTACAATATGGGTTAGATATAGAGTAAAGTTCCCTCTGCACTGTCCCATCAACACTCCCAGGGCAGATACAGCACGTGTTAGATACAGAGTAAAGGTCCTTTTAGATTGTCCCATCAAACACTCCCTGGGCAGGTACAGCACATGTTAGATACAGAGTCAAGCTCCCTCTACATTGTCCCATCAAAAACTCACAGGGTAGGTACAGCCCATGTAAGATACAAAGTAAAGCTCCCTCTACACTGTCCCATCAAACACACCCAGGGCAGGTACAGCACAGCTGAGATACAAAGTAAAGCTCCCTCTACACTGTCCCATGAAACCCTCCCAGTGCAGGTATAGTACGGGTTAGATACAGAGTAAAGCTCCCTTTACACTGTCCGATAAAACACTCCCAGGACAGGGACAGCACGGGTTAGATACAGAGTAAAGCTCCCTTTACACTGTCCCATCAAACCCTCCCAGGGCAAGTACAACATGGGTTAGATACAGAGTAAAGCTCCCTCTACACTGTCCCATCAAACACACCCAGGGCAGGTACAGCACAGATGAGATACAAAGTAAAGCTCCCTCTACACTGTCCTATGAAACACTCCCAGGGCAGGTACAGCACAGTGTTAGATACAGAGTAAAGCTCCCCCAACACTGTCCCATCAAACGCTACTGGGTCAGGTACACCACGGGGTTAGATACAGAGTAAAGCTCCCTCTACACTGTCGTATCAAACTCTCCCAGGGCACTTAAAGCACGGGGTTAGGTACAGAGTAAAGCTCCCTCTGCACTGTCCCATCAAACACTCCCAGGGCAGGCGCCGCACGTGTTAAATACAGAGTAAAGCTCCCTCTACATTTTTCCATCAAACCCTCGCAGGGCAGGTACAGCACAGAGTTAGATACAGAGTAAAGCTCCCCCTACACCGTCCCATCAAACTCTCCTAAGGCAGGTACAGTACGGGTTAGATACAGAGTAAAGCCCCCTCGACACGGTCTCATCAAAGTCTCACAGCCCATGTAAGATGCAGAGTAAAGCTCCCCCTACACTGTCGCATCAAACGCTACTGTGTCAGGTACACCACAGGGTTAGATACAGAGTAAAGCTTCCTCGGCAATGTCCCATCAAACTCTCCCAGGGCAGGTACAGCACGGGTTAGATAGAGTAAAGCATCCTCTACACTGTCCCATCAAACACTTCCAGGGCAGAGAAAGCACGGGATTAGATACAGAGTCATGCTCCCTCTACAAAACAGATACACCACTTTGGGTACTGTTGAGGGGGATGACTCATCAGGGGAGGGCATCAGCAGCCAAGTTCATGGCACCGTGGGTGACTCTGTTGCACAGGAGGACAGGACAAAGAGTGGGAGAGCTATAGTGATAGGGGATTCAACTGTACGGGGAATAGATAGACGTTTCTGCGGCCGCAACCAAGACTCCAGGATGGTATGTTGCCTCCCTGGTGCAAGGGTCAAGGATGTCTCGGAGTGGGTGCAGGGCATTCTGAAAAGGGAGGGTGAACAGCCAGTCGTCGTGGTGCATATAGGTACCAACGATATAGGTAAAAAACGGGATGAGGTCCTACAAGACGAATTTAGGGAGCAAGGAGCTAAATTAAAAAGTAGGACCTCAAAAGTAGTAATCTCAGGATTGCTACCAGTGCCATGTGCTAGTCAGAGTAGGAATCGCAGGATAGCTCAGATGAATACGTGGCTTGAGGAGTGGTGCAGAAGGGAGGGATTCAAATTCCTGGGACATTGGAACCGGTTCTGTGGGAGGTGGGACCAATACAAACCAGACAGTCTGCACCTGGGCAGGACTGGAACCAATGTCCTAGGGGGAGTGTTTGCTACTGCTGTTGGGGAGGAGTTAAACTAATATGGCAGGGGTATGGGAACCTAAGCAGGGAGACAGAGGGAAGTAGAATGGGGGCAGAAGCAAAAGATAGACAGAAAAAAAGTAAAAGTGGAGGGCAGAGAAACCTAAGGCAAAAAGCAAAAAGGACCACATTACACCAAAATTCTAAAGGGGCAAAGTGTGTCAGAAAGACAAGCCTGAAGGCTCTATGCCTCAATGCGAGGAGTATTCGGAATAAGGTGGACGAATTAACTGCGCAGATAGCAGTTAACGGGTATGATGTAATTGGTATCACGGAGACATGGCTCCAGGGTGACCAAGGCTGGGAACTCAACATCCAGGGGTATTCAATATTTAGGAAGGATAGACAGAAAGGAAAAGGAGGCGGGGTGGCATTGCTGGTTAAAGAGGAAATTAATGCAATAGTAAGAAAGGACATTAGCTTGGATGATGTGGAGTCGGTATGGGTGGAGCTACGGAATACCAAGGGGCAGAAAACGCTAGTGGGAGTTGTGTACAGACCACTAAACAGTAGTAGTAAGGTTGGGGACAGCATCAAACAAGAAATTAGGGATGTGTGCAATAAAGGTACAGCAGTTATCATGGGTGACTTTAATCTACATATTGATTGGGCTAACCAAAATGGTAGCAATGCGGTGGAGGAGGATTTCCTGGAGTGTATTAGGGATGCTTTTCTAGACCAATATGTTGAGGAACCAACTAGGGAGCTGGCCATCCTAGACTGGGTAATGTCTAATGAGAAAGGACTAATTAGCAATCTTGTTGTGTGAGGCCCCTTGGGGAAGAGTGACCATAATATGGTAGAAATCTTTATTAAGATGGAGAGTGACACAGTTAATTCAGAAACTAGGGTCCTGAACTTGGGGAAAGGTAACTTTGATGGTTTGAGGCATGAATTGGCTAGAATAGACTGGCAAATGATACTTAAAGGGTTGACGGTGGATAGGGAATGGCAAACATTTAAAGATCACCTGGATGAACTTCAGCAATTGTATATCCCTGTCTGGAGTAAAAGTAAAATGGGGAAGGTGGCTCAACCATGGCAAACAAGGGAAATTAAGGATAGTGTTAAATCCAAGGAAGAAGCATATAAATTGGCCAGAAAAAGCAACAAACCTGAGGACTGGGAGAAATTTAGAATTCAGCAGAGGAGGACAAAGGGTTTAATTAAGAGGGGGAAAATGGAGTACGAGAAGCAGCTTGCCGGGAACATAAAAACTGACTGTAAAAGCTTCTATAGATATATGAAGAGAAAAAGATTAGTGAAGACAAACGTAGGACCCTTGTAGTCAGATTCAGGTGAATTTATAATGGGGAACAAAGAAATGGCAGACCAATTGAACAAATACTTGGGTTCTGTCTTCACGAAGGAAAACACATATAACCTTCCGAATGTACTAGGGAACAGTGGGTCTAGTGAGAAGGAGGAACTGAAGGATATCCTTATTAGGCGGGAAATTGTGTTAGGGAAATTGATGAGATTGAAGGCCGATAAATCCCCGGGGCCTGATCGTCTGCATCCCTGAGTACTTAAGGAAGTGGCCCTAGAAATAGTGGATGCATTGGTGATCATTTTCTAACAGTCTATCGATTCTGGATCAGTTCCTATGGACTGGAGGGTAGCTAATGTAACACCACTTTTTAAAAAGGAAGGGAGAGTGAAAGCGGGTAATTATAGACCAGTTAGCCTGACATCAGTAGTGGAGAAAATGTTGGAATCAATTATCAAAGATGAAATAGCAGCGCAATTGAAAGCAGTGACAGGATCGGTCCAAGTCAGCATGGATTTATGAAGGGGAAATCATGTTTGACAAATCTTCTGGAATTTTTTGAGGATGTAACTAGCAGAGTGGACAAGGGAGAACCAGTGGATGTGGTGTATTTGGGCTTTCAAAAGACTTCAAAAGGTCCCACACAAGTGATTGGTGTGCAAAATCAAAGCTCATGGTATTGAGGGTAATATACTAATGTGGATATAGAACTGGTTGGCAGACAGGAAGCAGAGAGTCGGGATAAACGGGTCCTTTTCAGAGTGGCAGGCAGTGACTAGTGGAGTGCCACAGGGCTCAGTGCTGGGACCCCAGCTCTTTACAATATACATCAATGATTTGGATGAAGGAATTGAGTGTAATATCTCCAAGTTTGCAGATGATACTAAACTGGGTGGCGGCGTGAGCTGTGACGGGGATGCTAGGAGGCTGCAGGGTGACTTGGACAGGTTAGGTGAGTGGGCAAATGCATGGCAGATGCAGTATAATGTGGATAAATGTGAGGTTATACACTTTGGGGGCAAAAACGCGAAGACAGAATATCATTTGAATGGCGGCAGATTAGGAAAAGGGGAGGTGCAACGAGACCTGGGTGTCATGGTTCATCAGTCATTGAAACTTGGCATACAGATACAGCAGGCGGTGAAGAAGGCAAATGGTATGTTGGCCTTCATAACTAGGGTATTTGATGCCAGTTCATTGGATATATTCAAGAGGGAGTTAGATATGGCCCTTACGGCTAAGGGGATCAAGTGGTATGGAGAGAAAGCAGGAAAGGGGTACTGAGGGAATGATCAGCCATGATCTTATTGAATGGTGGTGCAGGCTCGAAGGGCCAAATGGCCTACTCCTGTACCTATTTTCTATGTTTCTATGTTTCTACACTGTCCCATCAAACCCTCACAGGGCAAATACAGCATGGGATTAGATACCCCATCATCATCATAGGCAGTCCCTCGAGTCGAGGATGACTTGCTTCCACGTCAAAAGTTCACAGGTGTTTCAATGAAGGACCTAATATTCCCTGTCCAGAACTATATCCTGAAGGGTGGAAGACGCCTGTGCGTGGATTTTTTAATGTGTGGTGGCCGTTACACACCAGCCACCACACGGGCTTGACAGAGCTAGGTCTTGATCCAGTGACAAGGATTAACGAAGACAACTGGAGACCAGCTCTGCTGCACGGACCTAGTGCGCACACATATCGCAGTGTGTAGGACTCACAAAATTCTGGGACCTCCTACTCAATGGACATGTGTCCGGAATTTAAAAGGGAACTGTGTTAGACTTTTGGAGGAGAAATGTGGACAGAAATATCTCACTATTAGGCGCCTTTGGTCTAAACTAGGGTCTTTTAGATTGAGTTTGGACATTTTAAATTGTATGCTAGGTCTGCATAGGGCTGCTAACTCACCTGGGAGGCAAGCCCCAGGGAGACATTAGCAGTCTAACAAAAGCCCACTTACCAGGGACCCAGGTGCATACATATTTTAATAGTTCTTAAAACGGCTATACAGAAAAACCCTGACATCAGCAAAACACACAATGGACAGTATCAAGATGTTAATACTTCTAACAGCACCATTCAAAAACCCCATCAACACCTTTGGAATCTTGTATCATGCTAATACTCAATCAGCCCACCAAAATTCTCACAAAGGGATCACATTACAGTTGATCAGCCTGCCAAAATCGCACAAAAGCAGTCATCAAAAATCAATTGTGCACTCAGGTATAACTGGGGGCCTTGGTGGTGACTTTTGGGCTGAGGAAATACTTTTGAAGAAACATATCCGAGAATACTCTGGAAAAGCATTTGGACTCTGGGCTGTTTGTCTTTGGCTTTGAAACATCTAAATTGCCACGCAAGGTTACAGCAATGCAACAAGAAGAGCCTAACAAGAAGCCTCGGAGTCACTGAAAAACCAACAATCATCCAGCGCTGACTCAAGGAAAAAGCTTATTTACCATCAAAACGTCGACCAGTGCTAATACCGAAGACACCGCAACCAGCCAAAGAATCCACAAGATTGAGGGGAGAGAAAGCAGTGTGCAACTGGTCTAAACTGTGTTGAAATCCTTTGGTGAGCATAGTCCCTGCAATTTCAGAGCCTAGCTTAGTTAGTGCAGTGGTGGGAGGTGTTTTTTTTTTCACTGCATAACCTCTGTACCCATTGCGTATACATTTTCCCCCTTTTTCTGTACATTTTGTTATATGCTATTAGTGTGGTCTGCTATTTTCTAAATAAAATATTTGTTTTTGCACCAAATATTTGTTGTCTGCCTACATCTATCACATCCCCTAAATAATTCCAAGCTCTAGAACCAGGGAGTGGGACGATTCGAACCATCAAGGTCAGAAAAGGCTGACAAACCCACCACCCCCTACAAGTGTGGGCTGGTCCGTGCTGCCCCTGGGCCCTCGCCTCTTCTGGGCCCCGAATGCACGCCTCTCCTGGGCCTCGATCACGTCCCTCTAAATCTCTCGCCGCTCCTTCACCCTGACCTCGCCGCTCCTGCAGTACCTACCCGCACTCCAATCACCGACCTGGACATTGGTGACGTCCCTTTTCACTGCCGTTGCTCTCCTGCTCCAGCACGTGCTGCTCCCTGGAGTGGTATGCCGTCATGCTGCTCTTTCCACTCCCTTCGCCATGCCTTCGCATTATTACTGGTGCAAGGAGCAGGCCGGTGCCTGCGAGCACCATCGGAGCAAGCTGGGGAGCAGAAGGAGCAGTGTGGCGGCTTGGCCCAGCAGGCTGAGCCGGCCCTGACCTGCAAGCACCATCGGAGCACGCTGGGGAGAGGGTTAGATACAGAGAAAAGCCCACTCTACACTGTCCCATGAAACACTCCCAGGCAGGTACAGCCCATGTTAGATACAGAGTAAAGCTTTCTCTACACTGTCCTATCAAACACTCCCAGGGCAGGTACAGCGCAGGTGGGATGCAGAGTAAAACTCCCTCTACACTGTCCATTAAACACTCCCAGGTCAGGTACAGCACGCGCTAAATACAGAGTAAAGCTTCCACTACACTGTCCCATCAAACACTCCCAGGGATGGTGCAGCACGGCTAGGATACAGAGCAAAGCTCCCTCCACACTTTCCATTAAACACTCCCAGGGCTGGTCCACCAGGCGTCAGAATCAGAATAATTCTCCCTCAACACTGTCCCATCAAACACTTCCAGGGCAGGGACAGCACGGGTTAGATACAGAGTAAAGCTCCTTCTCCACTGTCACATTAAAACTCTCACAGGGCAGTTATCGCACGGGTTAGATGCAGAGTAAAGCTCCCTTTACACTGTCCAATCAAACATACCCAAGGCAGGTACAGCACAGGTTAGATACAGAGTAAAGCACCTACGACACCGTCCCATCAAACATTCTCAGGGCAAGTACAGCATGGGTTAGATGCCGAGTAAAGTTCCCTCTACACTGTCCCATCAAACACTCCCAGGGCAGGTACAGCACAGGTTAGATACAGAGTAAAGCTCCTTTTAGATTGTCCCATCAAACCCTCCCAGGGCAGGTACAGCACAGGTTAGATACAGGGTAAAGCTCTTTCCAGACTGTCCCATAGAACACTCCAAGGACAGGTACAGCGCAGGTGAGATAGAGTAAAGCTCCCTCTACACTGTCCCATCAAACCCTTCCAGGGCAGATACAGCCCCTGTTAGATACAAAGTGAAGCACCCACTATACTGCCCCATCAAACACTCCCAGGGCAGTCCAGCACGGGTCAGATAAAGAGTAATGCTCCCTCTACGTTGTCCCATCAAACACGCCCAGGGCAGGTACAGCATAGGATGGGGTTTGGGGGCCGGGGTGGGGTGTGTGTGTGTGTGTGTGTGTGTGTGTGTGTGTGTGTGTGTGTGTGCGTGTGTGAGTGTGTGTGTGTTATAGTTGGTAAAAAAATATTTTAAATCAGTTGTTAAATTATTATTTTTTTAAATTTAACTTTACAATTGTGTGAAATGTCTTGTAATAACTTAAGGTATAACATCAATAAAAGGGTTGCAAACAATGGCCATGGCCAGGCCATGCAAGGATGAAACATAACACAACTGTAACTGTCACCAACGTTACTTCACGCAAAGCGTTCATTTATGAGCTGCTGATGCAATAGTTTTGCAGTTGCATAACTACCATGGGGCTTTTCCAGTGGTGTGTGGGGAGCATGGGGACATGGGTTCATCGCCATGCTGATTGTCCTCCCCGAGGTCCTCGTTCTCCTTTTCCTTTTCCGCCTCCCCTCTCTCCTGATAGCTAGGTTATGCAACATGCAGCACACCACAATGAACTCAGTGACCTGCTCAGGGTGGTATTGCAGGTTGCCTCCTGAGTGGTCCAGGCATCTGTTTCAGAACCCCAATTGTGTTTTCGACGATATTACATGTGGCTATATGGCTCTCGTTGTAGCGCTTCTCGGCTTCTGTCTGGGGCTTACGCAGGGAGGGGGGTCATGAGTCAGCTGGCAAGGCCATATCCTTTATCCCCCAGCATCCAACCGTGATCTTGTGGCTGACTCTTAAACAGGTCAGAGACAGTGTTCTTATGCAAAATGTGCGTATCATGGATGCTCCCTGGAAAATTTGCATTTACTGCCATGATTATTTGCTTGTGGTTGACAACAAGCTGCACATTCAGGGAGTGGAATCCCTTTCGGTTCTGAAACACCTCTGCATCCTGTAAAGGTGCTCGCAAGGTGATGTGCGTACACTCTGTTGCTCCCTGCACCTTGGGGAAGTTTGTTATTCTCGAGAACCCCAAAGTCCTCTCACTCAGTGCCTCCCTGGTCATATGGAAGTTTATAAAGTCCATCCTGCGTGCGTAAAGGGCTTCAGTCACCTGTCGAATGCAGCATTGTGTGGCATGCTGAGAGATACCGCAAATGGCGGCAGCTGAAGCCTGAAAGGAGCCCAGTGCGTAGAAGGAAAGTGCCGCAGTAACCTTAACTTCAACAGGCAGTGTGGTCCTGATGGTGCTGGCAGGTTGCAGATCTCCCTTAATTAGCTGGCATCATCATCATCATCATCATCATAGGCGGTCCCTTGAATGAGGATGACTTGCTTCCACAGGAGTTCACAGATGTTTCAATGAAGGACCCGATGTTCCAGCCCTGAACTCCAATTGAGGGGGTGGAAGATGCCTGTATGTTGCACATCAGCCACCACATGGGCTTGACATAGCTAGGCCTTTATCCAGTGGCAAGGGTTAACCAGGACGACCGGAGATCTGCTCTGATGCACAGACCTAGTGTGCACACATATCACAGTGTGGGCAGACCCGTGCTGCCCTGGGCCCTCGGCTCTTCTGGGCCCCTTACCCTTATTTACTGCACCTTCATCACGATCTCCGGCCATTTCTCCGCCACAAACATTCACCGCACCTCCGCCACGATCACCCACCAAATCTCAGCCACGATCCCTCATCACTCCTCCACCCCGATCACTCATCGCAAGTCTGCCACGACCTTCCGGCTCCTCTGCTGTACCAGGGCCCCGACTATGCTCCTGCCCATGCTCCAAATGGCGACCTGGGTTCTGATGACGTCACCCAGTCGCCCACCTCAAAGCTGCGCACATTTGTGTCGGCTCGCCCTGGAAGTTGCAGTGGCTCGCTCCAGCTCTTTTTATAGCCCCGACCTGCGGAGATGTTCTCACAGAGGTCGGGGTGACCCATGATGTCCCAGGGCACGGCGCTCCAGCTCTTTTTATAGCCCCGACCTGCAGAGATGGTCTCATCATATCTCACTGATTGACCTCCTTTCAGAATCGCAGCCTTCTAATGTTCGTGTTATCGGACAAGTCCAAATATGATCGCTTATTCCTGTAAACTCATTGGGTGTAACGTCTCCTCCTCCTCAGTAATCTGCCACCTCTTTAATTGGGCACATAATGCTCTTCAATGAACCTTCTCCCATCTCTATTGTGCTGCATGTGAGTAGTCATCAATACTGGTTGAGAAATTAGACGCGATCACTATAAATCACTATAAATGCCTTAATCCGTCTTCTTAAATTGTCCTCAACAAATACAATGTGATTAGATGATTGGCAAGTGTCATGTATGTTACCACAATGTAACACCACTGTATTACTGTATACACTCAACCTAGATGCACACCTTGACCACAAGGGGTGAACTTGTGGGAGACACTCCTTACCTGATCACACAGGTATAAAAAGGGAGGTCCCATGCAGGGTCATCGTCTTTGGAGTCCTGTGAATAAAGAGTTAAGGTCACAGAGTGACCTTGTCCCCAGAATGTGCCTCGTGTGGTTTCATACTGTAGAGTAAGGACTTTACATTGGCGACGAGAAACAGGAATCACGACCCACGAGAATGGCCACCGGTAGCACAGAGGAACGGTACTGTGTTGGGGAAGTCTGGGACGATTTTGTCGAGAGGCTTCAGCAAAGCTTTGTTGTGAAAGAATGGCTGGGGGATGCAGCGGCCGACAAGCAAAGGGCTCATCTCCTGACCAGCTGTGGACCAAAGACTTACGCGCTCATGAAGGACTTACTAGCACCCGAAAAGCCGGCGGACAAAACCTTTGAAGAACTTAGCAAATTGATCGGGGAGCACTTCAAAACGGCGATTAGCATACATATGGCCTGACACAGATTCTACACCCACCGACGCCGTGAAGGACAGAGCATACCAGACTTCGTAGCGGACCTCCGGCGTTTGGCCAGCCTCTGTAAGCTCACAGATTGTGCAGGGGGGAGATGCTAAGGGACTTCTTTATCGAGGGCATCGGTCATGCGGGAATTTTCCGCAAGTTAATTGAGACCAAGGATTTGACCTTGGAAGTGGCGGCGCTGATGGCTCAAACCTTCATGGCGGGGGAGGAAGAGACGAAAATAATATACGTGCGCAATTCTGCCTCTAACGCGGCGATGGATCAGGGAGTCAACATCATCAATGCGACTCAGAGCCCCGCGGGCAGGCAGGGGCAGTCCAACACTCCCCAGGCAGCAATAGCCCCCAGAGTAGGACTTCAACAGAGACAATGGCAGGCTGAACGGACATTCACGCCATCACAAGAGACAATGCGGCCCAGGATGGGGCCATTGACACCCACTAATAGGGTACTTAAGAGCAGTCAAAGGGACAGTCAGCGTGGAATGTCTGGCCATAGTCCCTTTGTTCCCAACAATGGAAACTTTAACTCATGCTGGAGGTGTGGGGGAAAACACTCAGCTAGATCTTGCAGATTTCAACAGTTTGTCTGCAGGAACTGCAATCTCAGTGGCCACTTAGCTCGTATGTGCAGAAAGTCTGCAACCAGACTAATATATGAGGCGTAGGGACCAGAAGAGGGTTCTTTGAGGCAGGATGACTTTTGGGGCGAATCGATGGACGCCGAGGTTCAGCGGATCCATGTGGCGAATACTCACAGTTCATACACCAGAATGCCACAAATGATGATGAGGGCTTTATTAAACGGGATCCCTACATGCATGGAACTGGACACTGGGGCCAGCCAGTCACTCATTGGCGTTCAGCAATTTAAGAAGCTATGGCCACTTAAAGCCAGTAGACCCAAATTAGCACGTATTGAGACACAATTACGGACTTACACTAAATAAGTCATTCTGGTGCTAGGCAGTGCAATGTTGGCTGTCACACACAATGGGCTAGTGAATCGGCTGCCACTCTGGCTTATCCCGGGCAATGGTCCCACACTGTTGGGGAGGAGCTGGTTAGCCGGGATGAACTTGAAATGGGGGGGATGTTCACGCAATGTCATCTGTGGAGCGAAGTTCGTGCTCAAAAGTCCTGCAACAATTCGATTCACTATTCCAACCTGGCGTCGGGACTTTCAAAGGCACTAAAGTAAGGATACATATCACCCCGGACGCCAGGCCAGTGCACCACAAAGCCAGAGCTGTGCGTATGTGATGCGGGAAAAGATCGAGAGCGAATTGAGAGAGGGCATCATCTCGCCTGTTGAATTCAGCGACTGGGCGAGCCCCATTGTTCCAGTCCTAAAAGTAGATGGCTCTGTCAGGATCTGTGATGACTACAAGGCCACCATCAATCGGGTGTCCCTACAAGATCAATACCCGCTCCCGAGAGCGGAGGACCTCTTCACCGCGCTGGCAGGCGGCAAGCTGTTCACCAAGTTGGAACTCACTTCAGCCTATATGACCCAGGAATTGGCCGACGAATCTAAACTACTGACCACCATCACCGCGCACGAGGGACTGTTCGTTTATAACAGGTGCCCGTTTGGCATTCGATCAGCGGCCGCGATTTTTCAACGAAACATGGAAAGCCTGCTTAAATCCATTCCTGGAATGATCGTATTCCAGGACGACATCCTCATCACGGGTCGAGACACCAAGGAACACCTCCACAACCTGGAGGAAGTGCTACACCGACTGTGCCGGGGAGGCCTGCGACTCAAGACGTCTAAATGTATGTTTTTAGCTCCTGAGGTTGAGTTTCTGGGCAGGAGGGTTGCTGCAGATGGGATTCGGCCCACTGAATCCAAAACAGAGGCGATTCGACGAGCTCCCAGGCCCTGCAACACATCGGAGTTGCATTCATTCCTGGGACTGTTGAACTATTTCGAGAACTTGTTGCCAAACTTGAGCATGATGTTGGAACCACTACACGTGCTCCTGCGTAAGGGTTGCGATTGGTTTTGGAGGGACTGTCAGGAACGGGCTTTTGATTGGGCGCGAAACCAACTTTGTTCAAACAAGTTGTTGACCCTGTATGACCCCTGTAAAAACTTGGTTGTGACATGTGATTCATCGTCCTCTGGGGTTGGGTGCGTGTTGCAGCAGGGTAATGCTGAGGGTCAGCTACAACCTGTGGCTTATGCCTCCAGATCGCTCTCTCAAGCAGAACGGGGATATGGGATGGTCAAGAAGGAAGCACTTGCATGTGTCTAAGGTGTAAAAAAAATGCATCAGTACCTCTTTGGTAGGAAGTTTGAATTAGAGACGGACCACAAGCCATTAACACCCTGTTGTCAGACAGCAAGTCTATCAATGCCAACGCATCAGCTCGCATACAGCGATGGGCTCTCACACTGGCTGCATATGACTACTCCATCCGGCACCGGCCCGGCACTGAAAATTGCGCTGACGCGCTCAGCAGGCTTCCACTGGCCACCACTGAGGGGGCAGCGGAGCAAAGCGCCGAGATGGTCATGGCTGTCGATGCCTTTGACAGCGCAGGCTCCCCCATCACAGCCCGCCAGATCAAAATCTGGACTAACAGAGATCCCCTTCTATCCCTGATTAAGAAATGTGTCCTGACTGGGGATTGGGCGCCCACACACGGAGCATGCCCTGAGGAGGTCAGACCGTTTCACAGACGGATTGATGAGCTCTCCATCCAAGCCGACTGCCTACTATGGGGCAGCCGGGTAGTTATGCCCCAGAAGGGCAGGGAGGCATTCATCAGGGAACTCCACAGCGAGCACCCAGGCATTGTGATGATGAAGGCCATTGCCTGATCACACGTTTGGTGGCCTGGAATTGATTCAGACCTGGAACACTGTGTACCCAGCTGGGTAATGCCCCCAGGGTGGCCCCGCTCAGCCTGTGGCCCTGGCCCACCAGGCCATGGTCACGCATTCATGTTGACTATGCGGGCCCGTTCATGGGTAAGATGTTCCTTATTGTGGTAGATGCATACTCAAAATGGATCGAGTGCATCATTCTAAATTCATGCACATCATCCACCATCGTGGAAAGCCTATGTGCGATCTTTGCAACCCATGGCTTACCGGACATCCTGGTCCATGTTTCACAAGCCACGAATTCCGAGAGTTTATGTCGGGCAATGGCATCAACCACGTCAGGATTGCGCTGTTCAAGCCGGCCTCCAATGGCCAGGCAGAACGTGCGGTCCAAATCATTAAGCAAGGTATGCTCAGGATTCAAGGACCCTCCCTACAATGCCACCTATCGCGTCTCCTGCTGGCCTATAGATCCCGACTACACTCGCTCACGGGGGTCCCGCCCGCAGAGCTACTAATGAAACGGACACTCAAAACTCGGTTGTCCCTCATTCACCCAGCCCTGACCGACATAGTTGAGGGCAAGCGCAAGTCACAAAACGAGTACCATGACCATAATTCGAGGGGGAGATGTATAGAAATAAATGATCCTGTATTCGTCCTCAATCACGCCATGGGGCCCAAATGGCTTGAGGGCACAGTAATTGACAAAGAGGGGAATAGGGTCATCGTGGTTAAACTCAACAATTGTCAGATATGCCATAAGCATCTGGACCAAGAAAAAAAAGGTTCAGCATCGACATGGAGGAACCTGAAGAAGACCATGGGATGGAGCTCACAACACCGCCAGTGAACGAGCAACAAGAGCAATCAGAAGAATGCACAGTCCCTGCGGTCAGCCCGGACAGGCCGGAATCACCACAGGTGACAGACACTCACGTCAGTGTCCAACGACCAGAGCCCCAACTGCGGCTCTCCATGAGGGAGCGTAGAGCACCTGAAAGACTAAACCTATGATCCCAGTAAGACTTTGGGCGGGGGAGGAGGAGGTGATGTCATGTATGTAACCACAATGTAACACCACTGTATTACTGTATACACTCAACCTAGATGCACACCTTGACCACAAGGGGTGAACTTTGGGAGACACTCCTTACCTGATCACACAGTTGTAAAAGGGAGGTCCCACGCAGGGTCATCGTCTTTGGAGTCCTGTGAATAAAGAGTTAAGGTCACAGAGTGACCTTGTCCCCAGAATGTGCCTCGTGTAGTTTCATATTGTAGAGTAAGGACTTTACAGCAAGATTCAAAAATGCCCTTAAAATTACTCACGAATTACTTCTCGTCCCAACCACTTCAAGCAGCCTTTTATTAAAGAACCTCCATTACAAAATGGCGTCTGTACTGCCAAGTTAAGGTTAAGTGAGTGCAGCTTTTTTTGAGCGTCTTTTTCAGCCAGCGATTATTTGGGCGAATTATGGACGAAATGCTGAAAATAGCCCTCGGCGAAAATGTGGGCGATAATCAGGTGCTAGTTCCCATTATAACAGTATTCTGGGCCTTGCACGAGGATGACGTCATTTTAAAAAAAATAGGCCGAGCGATGCAGCTCATTCCTGTATGTCGAAAGTAGCGCCGGCGATAAATGGGCGATAGTTGGGTGCTAGGTTCCATTTTTCATCAAATATGGGCGATAGCCTGAATCTCAGCGCTTATATGGACGTTAAATGCGCGCTAAGTGAGCGATGATGTGCCGAAAGTCTAGCCCTATGTTTCTCTCCACAGATGCTGCCTGACCTGCTGAGATTTCCAGCATTTTCTGTTTTTATTTATTTATTTTCAAGTTGATTATTTAAAGAAATATATGTTACAAAAATGGATTTACTCTGTACAGCCACCAGAGGGCTCATTCCCCGGAGTCCCAAGGGATCCCATAATACCTTGGGAGCACAGGTATTTAAGGAGTCTTCACAGGCTGGAGATGCACTCTGGAGACCTGCAATAAAAGACTAAGGTCACACTTTACTTTGAGCTCACAGTGTTCAGTCTGACTCTTTCTCCATACACAATATACAGGCAAGTAAAATTGTTAGCATACAGGAGTATAGATTTGATCAACTTTATTTGGACATGACTAAAACAACAATTAATTTGAGCCACTGTCCAGCCGTTTGGAATACCTGTGCTCCCAAGGTATTATGGGATCCCTTGGGACTCCGGGGAATGAGCCCTCTGGTGGCTGTACAGAGTAAATACAAGTCCATTTTTATAACATATATTTCTTTAAATAATCAACTTGAAAATAAATAAATAAAAACAGAAAATGCTGGAAATCTCAGCAGGTCAGGCAGCAACTGTGGAGAGAAAGCAGGATAATACTGCTGAATTTGCATTTGTTTTATGCTGGAGGCAAATGAGCTCTGCGGGGATTTGGGGTATTGTTCTTGTTGTCTTCCTAACACAGATGAGACTGCACACAGGGAGGTTAAAGTAACAGTGACCTCAGTCTTTATTAAGACACTCCAGAGTGAGGAACAGGTCTTCGGGGCCGGCTTATATACAGTGCTCCCAAGGGATGCTGGGATCCTGTGGGACTTCAGGGGATGCACTCCCTGGTGGCGGAACATGGGAGTGCATGCTTTACAGATACACAACATCACTCCCCCCCGCAAAGTCAAAATGAAAACTATTTACAAGGTGAGGCGGTCGGGAGCCTTTCTTTCCCTAGTGGACCGCCTTGGTACAAATGTCTGTTCTGGTGTGTTGGCTGTGCCCTCGCTGGGCTGGCGTGTTGTTGGCCCTGCAGGGCTGCTGGGTGAGCCTGGCCTTGCTGGGCTGTTGGGCATGATGGGTTCAATTTCCTGGTCTGGGGTGGGGTTGTTGATCTGGGTGTGTGTTGTGGGCTCGAAAAAGGTAGTGTCTGCTGTGGGTTGTTCAGGGCAGTCTGTGAACTGCAGCCTCGTTTGGTCCAGGGGCATTTTGCAAATTTGTCCATTGTCTAGTTTGACTACAAACACCCTACTCCCTTCTTTAGCTATCACCGTGCCCGCAATCCACTTGGGACCATGTCCATAGTTTAGCACATACACAGGTCATTCAGATCAATTTCCCGTGACACAGTGGCATGACCATCGTTTACATTTTGTTGCTGCCGCCTGCTCTCTACCTGATCATGCAGGTTGGGGTGAACCAGCGAGAGCCTGGTTTTAAGTGTCCTTTTCATGAGTAGCTCAGCTGGGGGCACCCCTGTGAGCGAGTGGGGTCTCGTGCAGTAGCTGAGCAGTACTCGGGACAGGCGGGTTTGGAGTGAGCCTTCTGTGACTCGTTTAAGGCTCTGTTTGATTGTTTGTACTGCCTGCTCTGCCTGCCCATTGGAGGCTGGTTTAAACGGGGCCGAGGTGACATGTTTGATCCCATTGCGGGTCATGAATTCTTCAAATTCGGCACTGGTGAAACATGGCCCGTTGTCACTGACCAGTATGTCAGGCAGGCCGTGGGTGGCAAACATGGCCCTCAGGCTTTCAATGGTGGTGGTAGCGGTGCTTCCCGAAATTATTTCACGTTCAATCTATTTTGAAAAAGCATCCACCACCACCAGGAACAATTTACCGAGAAATGGGCCCGCATAGTCGACATGGATTCTTGACCATGGTCTGGAGGTCCAGGACCACAAACTTAGTGGTGCCTCTCTGGGCGCGTTGCTCAACTGAGCACACATGCTGCATTGCGGTACACAGGACTCGAAGTCAGAATCGATACCAGGCCACCACACGGTGGGATCTGGCTATCACTTTCATCATTACTATACCCGGGTGTGTGCTGTGGAGATCCGAGATGAATGTCTCCCTGCCCTTTTTGGGTAGCACTACGCGGTTACCACACAACAGGCAGTCTGCCTGAATGGACAGCTCGTCTTTTCGCCGCTGGAACGGCTTGATTAGCTTTTGCATTTCAACGGGGATGCTGGTCCAGCTCCCATGCAGTACAGTCTTTTTACTAGGGACAGCAGAGGATCTTGGCTGGTCCAAGTCCTAATCTGGTAGGCCATGACAGGTGATTTATCATTTTCAAATGCTTCCATGACCATCAACAAGTCTGCGGGCTGCGCCACCATCAACAAGTTTGCAGGCTGCGCCATTTCCACCCCCGTGGTGGGCAATGGTAGCCGACAGAGCATCCGCACAGTTCTCGGTGCCTGGCCTGTGGCAGATGGTATAATTGTACGTTGATAGCGCGAGTGCCCCCCTTTGTATACGGGCTGTGGCATTGAGGGTATTTATCCACTTGTTTTCAGCGAACAGTGATATGAGGGGCTTGTGATCGGTTTCCAGCTCAAATTTGAGGCCAAACAGATACTGATGCATTTTCTTTACCCCGAACACACACACTAATGCCTCTTTCTCGATCATGCTGCAGGCCCTTTTGGCCTTAGACAAGCTCCTGGAGGCATAGGCGACAGGTTGCAACTTCCCCACAATGTTAGCTTGTTGTAACACACACCCGACTCCGTACGACGATGCACCACATGCTAGTACAAGTCTTTTACACGGGTTATACAATACAAGCAGCTTGTTGGAGCATAAAATGTTTCTGGCTTTCTCCAAAGCAATTACTTGGTTTTTTCCCCAGACCCAGTTCTCAACCTTTACGCGATAACACATGTAGGGGCTCTAAGAGGGTGTTTAACCCCGGTAGGAAGGTACCAAAATAGTTGAGGAGTCTCAGGAACGACCGCAGCTCAGTGACGTTCTGTGGCCTGGATGCGTTCCTGATAGCCTCTGTCTTGGCGTCTGTGGACTGAATGCTGTCTGCCGCGATCTTTCTCCCCAAAAACTCAATTTCTGTTGCCATGAAGACACATTTCGACCTCTTCAGCTGCAGCCTTACGCGATCCAGTCGCTGGAGGACCTCCTCCAGGTAGGTGCGCGACCAATATGTCGTCCTGAAAAACCACCGTGCATGGTACTGACTTGAGTAGGCTTTCCATGTTTTTCTGGAAGATCGCTGCAGCCGATCGAATTCCAAATGGGCATCTGTTGTAGATGAACAGTCCCTTGTGCGCGTTGATGCAGGTGTGGCCCTTTGAAGACTCCTGCAGCTCCTGCGTCATGTAGGCCGAAGTCAGGTCGAGCTTGGTGAACATCTTGCCTCCTGCCAGCGTCGCAAATAGGTTGTCTGTCTTAGGTAGCGGGTATTGGTCCTGTAGCGAGAAACGATTAATAGTTACTTTATAATCACCGCAGATCCTGACCGTGCCATCACTTTTGAGTACTGCAACAATCGGGCTGGCCCACTCGCTGAATTCCACTGGGGAGATGATGCCCTTGCATTGCAGCCTATCCAGCTCGATTTCCACTCTCTCCCTCATCATGTGAGGTACCGCTCATGGTGAATGGGTCGTGCCTCTGGGACCAAGTGGATCCGCACCTTCGCCCCGGAAAAGTTTCCAATGCCTGGCTCAAAAAGAGGTTTGTTAAGAACCTGGGTACATGAGGCCTCATCAACATGTGATAGTGCTCAGATATCATCCCAGTTCCAGCGGATTTTGTCCAGCCAGCTCCTTCCAAGCAGTGTGGGGCCATCGCCCGGGACAATCCAGAGTGGCAGTTCATGCACAGTGCCCTCGTAGGTGACCTTGACCATGGCGCTGCCCAGGACAGTGATAAGCTCTTTGGTGTACGTTCTCGGTTTCGTGTGGATGGGTCTCAGGGCTGGTCTGAGTGCCTTGTTGCACTACAGTCTCTCAAACATCTTTTTACTCATGATGGATTGGCTAGCGCCAGTGTCCAGTTCCATGGCTACGGGTAAGCCATCCAATTTTACATTTAGCATTATAGGTGGACATTTTGTTGAAAATGTGTACACCCTGTGTACTTCAGCATCTGCCTCCTCTCTCTGAGGCTCGAAATTGCTTTGATCCACTATGGATCGATCTTCCTCTGCCACCTGGTGGTTAGCAGGTTTTGCAGAGCTTGCCGCTCATCTGCAAGCTCGTTGGAGATGCCCCATTATTCCACAGCTCTTGCAAACATACCCTTTGAAGCAGCATAAATAGGCTGAATGGAAGCCTCCACAACGACAACAAGGTGTGAATTGCCTTGCATTCATCCTTTGTTGCGGACTCTGAGTCATCTGGGTCAACTGAGGCCTGCTGACAGTTGCAGACTCGTGGTTTCTGCCCTGTACATTTCTGCTCGCAAATACAGTTCCAGTTAATTTATGAACATTGCTAGCACTTGTGTGCTGAGAGATTTGTTTGGTGTTATCAATGGTGGACATAAACGCCTGTGCTATCGCAATGGCCTTACTGAGGGTTGGTGTCTCTACAGTCAAAATTTTTCATAGGATGGCTCGTGGCCAATGCCCAGTACAAAAAAGTCTCTGAGCATTTGCTCCAGGTAGCCATCAAACCCACATTGTCCTGCAAGTCGCCTTAGCTCGGCGACGTAGCTCGCCACTTCCTGATCTTCAGATCACTGGCACATGTAGAACCGATACCTCGCCATCAGCACGCTCTCCCTCGGGTTAAGATGCTCCCAAACCAGTGTACACAGCTCCTCATACGACTTATCTGTGGGTTTCACTGGAGCCAGAAGATTCTTCATGAGGCTGTAGGTCGGTGTCCCGCAGACCGTGAGGAGGACCGCTCTCCTTTTTGCAACATTTCCTTCTCCGTCCAGCTCGTTGGCTACAAAGTACTGGTCTAGCCATTCGACATAGGCTTCCCAGTCCTCACCCTCCGAGAACTTCTCCAGGATGCCCACAGTTTGCTGCATCTTTGCGTTGGATTCGTATTCTCGTTGCCAGTTGTAGTGTTCCTAACACAGATGGGATTGCACACAGGGAGGTTAAAGTAACAGTGACCTCAGTCTTTATTAAGACACTCCAGAGTGAGTAGCAGGCCTTTGGGGCCGGCTTATATACAGTGCTCCCAAGGGATGCTGGGATCCCTTGGGACTTCAGGGGATGCACTTCCTGGTGACGGAACATGGGAGTGCATGCTTTACAGATACACAACAGTTCTCGTCGGCAAGATTGGCAAGAAACCAGTGTTAATTTCTGCGTCAGTGTGATCCAGGGACTTCTGAGTCATAAAAAAAATGTGAATTCTGTCTTATGGATTTTCACACTCAAATGTTTGGGGTTAGTGCTGTGCATTAAACTTGGTGGTATGTAGGTATTTTAAAATGGTATCTTCGGAGTAGCTGATGTTTTTTGAAAGTTTTCATACTGGTCCTTTTTTTTGTGTGGTCAGAAGAAGCTTGTAGCCGAGGTGCTAACACACACCTACACAGAAAAAGTTTAGGATGGCTATTTTAGGAAACCAAAATATTTGCCTGAAAAGATAAAAGGCCTATTTATCTTATTTGACAAAAGCGTTTTAATACAAATGGTAGAATATTGTTCAAATGATCCATGCTCTTCGATTCAGTGACTAAGAACAAAAGAAAAGAAAGACTTGCATTTATATAGCGCCTTTCATGACCTCCGGACGTCTCAAAGCCCTTTACAGCCAATTAAGTACTTTTGGAGTGTAGTCACTGTTGTAATGTGGGAAACACGGCAGCCAATTTGCACACAGCAAGCTCCCACGAACAGCAATGTAATAATGACCAGATAAACTGTTTTTGTTAAGTTGATTGAGGGATAATTATTGGCCATGACACTGCTCTTCTTAGAAATAGTGCCATGGGAACTTTTACGTCCACTTGAGAGAGTCGACGGGGCCTCAGTTTAATCTCTCACCTGAAAGATGGCACCTCCGACAGTGCAGCACTCTCTCAGCACTGCACCGGAGTGTCAGCCTAGATTTATGTCAAGTCCCTTGCGTTGGGACTTGAACCCACAAGCTGAGTACAGAGCTTTTATTAGTGTTGAAAAGATGTTTTGTCCCTCATCAAAGGCTTTCAGAGGTGAGTGTGCTACCCACTGAGCCACAGCTGACACAGTCACAAGAACAGTCACAATAGCTATGACAGATTTGTGAGCTCTTAGTTTATTGCTCAGTGAAACGTACTGAGAAAACACACACTACACAGAAGGTGGAAGAATTTTAGAAAATGGTTTCTTCAAATTTGTCATTACTTATACTAAGCACTGAAAGAGCAGAATCCCATTTGTCAGAGAAAATATACACGTTGTTTTCAGGCATCACAATCACACCAAAAAAGTAAATCAGACATTTGTACCATGTAGTTCTTTGATAACTTGCACTTCCTTACGGAGATTAAAGCCAGTCAGAACAACTCGGGTGGATCTATCAGTTCTCACTAAGCTGAGTACAGAGCTTTTACCAGTGTTGAAAAGATGTTTTGTACCTCATCAAAGGCTTTCAGCTCTTGTCAGTATATGGATAGTAGAGCTTAGCCAGGTGCAGCTTCAATAAATTGTGAAGAACTCAATAAAAATGACGTCATGGTTTGCTTCTCACTCAAGATAATTGGGGAAAGCATTCAGATCGTTCACACTTACAGAAATAAACAACCTTTTCTGAAAAAGTGATACTACTGTACAACATCGATTTCAAAACATTTGCTTGTAATGAATTTGGATGAATTATTAGTTCAGGCCGTCACCTCCCTCTATTTCGTACAAGCAACAATCTGTGGATGGCATCGTGCACTTAGATCTGGTCCTGTGTAATGAGACAGGAATAATAAACGATCTCCTAGTAAAAGATCCTCTCAGAATGAGTGATCACAGTATGGTTGAATTTGTAATACAGATTGAAGGTGAGGAAGTAGTGTCTCAAACGAGCGTACTATGCTTAAACAAAGGGGACTACAGTGGGATGAGGGCAGAGTTGGCTAAAGTAGACTGGAAACACAGACTAAACGGTGGCACAATTGAGGAACAGTGGAGGACTTTTAAGGAGCTCTTTCATAGTGCTCAACAAAAATATATTCCAGTGAAAAAGAAGGGCAGTAAGGGAAGGGATAACCAGCCGTGGATAACCAAGGAAATAAAGGAGAGTATCAAATTAAAAACCAATGCGTATAAGGTGGCCAAGGTTAGTGGGAAAATAGAAGATTGGGAAAATTTCAAATGACAGCAAAGAATGACTAAGAAAGCAATAAAGAAAGGAAAGATAGATTACGAAGGTAAACTTGCGCAAAACATAAAAACGGATAGTAAAACTTTTACAGATATATAAAACGGAAAAGAGTGACTAAAGTAAATGTTGGTCCCTTAGAAGATGAGAAGGGGGATTTAATAATGGGAAATGTGGAAATGGCTGAGACCGTAAACAATTATTTTGTTTCGGTCTTCACAGTGGAAGACACAAAAACCATGCCAAATATTGCTGGTCACAGGAATGTGGGGAGGGAGGACCTTGAGACAATCACTATCACTAGGGGGTAGTGCTGGACAGGCTAATGGGACTCAAGGTAGACAAGTCCCCTGGTCCTGATGAAATGTATCCCAGGGTATTAAAAGAGATGGTGGAAGTTATAGCAGATGCATTCGTTATAATCTACCAAAATTCCTTGGACTCTGGGGAGGTACCAGCGGATTGGAAAGCAGCTAATGTAACGCCTCTGTTTAAAAAAGGGGGCAGACAAAATGCAGGTAACTATAGGCCGGTTAGTTTAACATCAGTAGTGGGGAAAATGCTTGAAAATATCATTAAGGAAGAAATAGCAAGACATTTAGATAGGAATAGTGCAATCAAGCAGACGCAGCATGGATTCATGAAGGGGAAATCATGTGTAACTAATTTACTGGAATTCTTTGAGGATATAACGAGCATGGTGGATAGAGGTGTACCAATGGATGTGGTGTATTTAGATTTTCAAAAGGCATTCGATAAGGTGTCACACAAAAGGTTACTGCAGAAGATAAAGGTACGTGGAGTCAGAGGAAATGTATTAGCATGGATCGAGAATTGGCTGGCTAACAGAAAGCAGAGAGTCGGGATAAATGGGTCCTTTTCGGGTTGGAAATCGGTGGTTAGTGGTGTGCCACAGGGATCGATGCTGGGACCACAACTGTTTACAATATACATCGATGACCTGGAAGAGGGGACAGAGTGTAGTGTAACAAAATTTGCAGATGACACAAAGATTAGTGGGAAAATGGGTTCTGTAGAGGACACAGAGAGGCTGCAAAGAGATTTAGATAGGTTAAGCGAATGGGCTAAGGTTTGGCAGATGGAATGAGGTCATCCACGTTGGGAAAAAAAACAGTAAAAGGGAATATTATTTGAATGGGGAGAAATTACAACATGCTGCGGTGCAGAGGGACCTGGGGGTCCGTGTGCATGAATCCCAAAAAGTTAGTTTGCAGGTGCAGCAGGTAATCAGGAAGGCGAATGGAATGTTGGCCTTCATTGCGAGAGGGATGGAGTACAAAAGCAGGGAGGTCCTTCTGCAACTGTATAGGATATTGGTGTGGCTGCACCTGGAGTACTGCGTGCAGTTTTGGTCACCTTACTTAAGGAAGGATATACTAGCTTTGGAGGGGGTACAGAGACGATTCACTCGGCTGAGTCTGGAGATGAGGGGGTTATCTTATGATGATAGATTGAGTAGACTGGGTCTTTACTCGTTGGACTTCAGAAGGATGAGGGGTGATCTTATAGAAACATTTAAAATAATGAAAGGGATAGACAAGATACAGGCAGAGAGGTTGTTTCCACTGCTCGGGGAGACTAGAACTTGCCTCAAAATACGGGGGAGTCAATTTAAAACCGTGTTGAGAAGGAATTTCTTCTCCCAGAAGGTTGTGAATCTGTGGAATTCTCTGCCCAAGGAAGCAGTTGAGGCTAGCTCATTGAATGTATTCAAGTCACAGATAGATAGATTTTTAACCAATAAGGGAATTAAGGGTTACTGGGAGCGGGCGGGTAAGTGGAGCTGAGTCCACGGCCAGATCAGCCATGATCTTGTTGAATGGCAGAGCAGGCTTGAGGGGCTAGATGACCTACTCCTGTCCCTAATTCTTATGTTCTTATGTTCTTATGGTACACTCATAATCGAGGATGAAACTGAGTACTGTGTTCAATCAGCAAGTGTGACCTTAGCTCCTTTAATAAGACTTCAGAGTGCAGGTACCTCGTGGGAAGCCTGCTTATATACTGTGCACGCAAGGGATGCTGGGATCCCTTGGGACTCCAACAGGTGGGCCCTCTGGTGGTCAGGTGTCATGCAGGTTACAAAGGGTTAAATACATAACAGCCACCATTATCAAAATTGTGCTCCTGCGGTATCCCAGCAGTAACCCGCTCCCCCCTACGACCGCTCCGCTGCTGCCAATTCGTCCTAAGTGCGTCATCACAGTGCACACCACCGATGTCCACACTGATGGCGAAATTTCGCCATGAAAATCTTGCTCCCACTGGGCGGTGCCAAAATCTGCTTTTTCCCGACGGTGCAATAAGGCTGTGGCCTTCTGCAGTGGTGGTGCGACTCCCATTTTAAAGGAGAGAACTACTGCTGCTGCCGCCATGTTTTTTTTTGGCGGCTGACTGCCATGTCGGGCTGACAATTATGCCTCTTTACGTGAAGAGCCGTGGTGACGCTGATGACTGATAGCGGCGGTTGCTCCGCACCACCCCAACTTCCACTTCTCTGGTGTACTCAAGCCACACTTCTGCCCCTGTTATGAGTGACTTTTGGTCCGCCTTAAAAAAAACAAAGAGCGGAATTTCACTCAAGAGGCCACCTCGACCATCGCGGCGGTAAAGACCTTAGAAACGGGGTTCGTGCGCCGCATTTCCAACGGTAGGCAATTTCGTCCTCTAAATGTCTTTAATTTATAGAAACATTTCTGTTTACATCTTATTTGTCTTTTTACATAACTAGTCAGCCACCTTGATGGAGAGAACTTTGGGGCGGTAATATTTGAGAGGCGGGAAACTTAGCGCTAGGTGCTAAAGTTTACCCCCTCTCCAAAAATTCGGATTAGCCATCCTGGATGGAATTGGAGCGTTAAATCAAACACTCCACTTCCTTCTTGGTGCACTAACGGGCCTTTCTTCATTTGACTTTGGGTACATATTTGTTTTCCACATTTTTGATATTGTTCTTAAAAACATTCCATTTATATTCTACATTAGGTTCAGCCCGACTGCCTGCCTCTCTTCCGCGGTTACATCCGAGCCAGGGTGTCCCTGGAGATGGAGCATGTGGTGTCCACTGGTACGCTCGCGGTCTTCCGCGAGAGGTGAGCGCCGAAGGAATTGGAGTGCATCATCACCCCCGGCAACCAAATTTTGATTTGAACCATAATACCTAAAGTTTAATTTGTTTAAGTTTGTCGGTTTTAGTGCCCCCTCCCCCACTTTTTTAGCCGGGGGCACTTGTATAATTTGTGTTTTTGGTGCCCTCAAAAAAAAAACAAGGGGGCACTTGTTTGAAGTTTTTGGAGTGTGCCCCCACCCCCTTTTTTAACCAGGAGGCACTCGATTGGTTGCAACAAAATAGTTGTATTCGACATCGGTCTCCGAGCAGGGTTAGCCAATTTACCTGTTCCAGCCACATCAACCAAACACATTGCACCACACTCAGCACTCAGTGACATATTTTGCTCTCTCTTGGAGGAGAAGATGGCGTACAACCGCAGGCAGCAGCAGCAGCTAACAGGAGGGGGACAGATATGCCTGCATATCCTTGCCCCGACCGATGATGCTCATCATTATTGGAGCGGCTGTGACTGAGGCCGTGGTCAGCGGCGGGGCTGAGACCATTGAAGCTGACGGATACCTAATCCTCCTTCTCACATCCCATTTCCCCCTCATCCTGCCGTCTCTTGTGATTTACAACCTGCACATGGTGTAAGCATGCACCTCTTGCTTTCTCCCACTCCCCCTCACCACAACCCTACTCTTGTGCCTTTCTCCTTTCAGACACGCAAGAAATCCAACCTGGCCAGGCAGTGGTGGAAGAGGAAGAAGACGCTGAAGAAGAAGAAACACCATCACTCAAACTCACACTCGCAGCCACTAGCTCAGATGCTGACACTGCGCGTATCTTAGAGGATAGCATAGAGGTGAAATCTGCACGTGGTGAGACACCAGTGTCAGTGGGCTGCAGCCAGGGCAGGGGGAAAGGGTAGCGTAGGTGCCAGCTCACCAGAGCGTGAGGGCGCTCACGAGTTTTACTGCACAGGACTCAGATAAGGACTTCGATGGGGAGGCCCACAGAAGAACGCTGATGGGTTTGCACAGCGAAATGCTTGGTGCATTTGCAGGCTTGCCAGAAAGCCTGAGTGCAATATCAAGGAGCATGGAGGAGTCCGGCACCAACCTCGCGTAGAGCTTGGAGCCCATCCTTTCTAGTGTGGAAGTGGTGGACAACTCCATTTGCGCACGTGTGGACCCAACCACGATGCAGCGCCTGATGACTGATGTCGCAGCTTCATTGCAGCACAAGCAACAGCCACCCAACATCTGAGTGCTGCAATGGAAGCTGAGATTGAAGTCCTGTAAGGTCAACTTGCTGCCATGCTAACACTGACTGCTGCCATCGTGGCTGGGTTTACCAGTGTAGAAAAGGGTTTGCAGGGTGTCACAGCAGTCCAACAATCTGTCCTCCAACAGATTACTAGGATTGCTGAGGTGCTGCCCCGGGGGAGTAGCAGTGGTTCCATGGAGGACAAACCTGTTGTCCTCTCTCAGGATGACAGCATTCGTCCTCCCACCCCTGCCATTCCTTGCTGTTTCCCGTCAGCTGGCCTGCCCACTGCTGCCACCCAGGCCGAGGTGATGCAGTCTACAGCCGGGCCGACTAGGCCGAGAGCTGCTTGAGGTCATCCTGCAAGGCCATCTGCAGTCTCTCCCACTCCACTGAAAGTCAGCAGTAGACTTGCACCAGCCATGCTGCAGCCACTGGGGTAGAATCAAGACCATCAGCAGACCGGGGCCATTGGAGGGAGCAGCGTGCGGCGGCCCGGCCCGGCCCGGAAATCGGCATGGTCCCGGCCTGCAAGACCATCAGCAGACCAGGGCCATTGGAGGGAGCAGCGTGCGGCGGCCCGGCCCGGCCCGGAAATCGGCATGGTCCCGGCCTGCAAGACCATCAGCAGACCAGGGCCATTGGAGGGAGCAGCGTGCGGCGGCCCGGCCCGGCCCGGAAATCGGCATGGTCCCGGCCTGCAAGACCATCAGCAGGCCAGGGCCATTAGAGGGAGCAGCGTGCAGTGGCATACCACTGCAGGGAGCAGCGCGTGCTGCTGCAGGAGGGCGATGGCTGCGAAGCCAGGTCGCTGATTGCAGTGCAGGCAGGCACAGCAGGAAGGGCGAAGGAGCGGCAAGAGTTTGTAGATGGAAGTGACCGGGGCCCAGGAGAGACGTGAGTTTGGGGCTCAGAAGAGGCGAGGGCCTAGGGGCAGCACGAGCCAGCCCACACTGCGATATAAGAACATAAGAACATAAGAAAGAGGAGGAGGAGTAGGCCATAAGGCCCCTCGAGCCTGCTCCGCCATTCAATAAGATCAAGGTTGATCTGATCATGGACCCAGCTCCACTTCCCTGCCCGCTCCCCGTAACCCCTTATTGTTTAAGAAACTGTCTATTTCTAATTACATTTATTTAATGTCCCAGCTTCCACAGCTCTCTGAGGCAGTGAATTCTACAGATTCACAACCGTCTGAGAAGAAATTTCTCCTCATCTCAGTTCTAAATGGGCAGCCCTTTATCCGAAGATAATGCCCTCTATAGTTCTAGTCTCCCCCACCAGCGGAAACATCCTCTTTGCATCCACCTTGTCAAGCCCCCTCATAATCTTATACATTTCTATAAGATCACCTCTCATTCTTCTGAATTCCAATAAGTAGAGGCCCAACCTACACAACCTTTCCTCATAAATCAACCCCCTCATCCCCCTCAGCCCCGGAATCAACCTAGTGAACCTTCTCTGAACTGCCTCCACAGTAAGTCTATCCTTTAGTAAATATGGAAACCAAAACTGCACGCAGTATTCCAGGTGTGGCCTCACCAACACCTTATATATCTGTAACAAGACTTCCCTGCTTTTATACTCCATTCCCTTTGCAATAAAGGCCAAGATTCCATTGGCCTTCCTGATCACTTGCTGGACCTGCATACTATCCTTTTGTGTTTTATGCACAAGTATCCCCAGGTACTGCAGCACTTTCAATTTTCCTGCATTGGAATAATAACTTGCTCTTTGATTTTTTTCTGCCAAAGTGCATGACTTCACACTTTCCAACATCATACTCCATCTGCCAAATTCTTGCCCACTCACTTAACCTGTCTATGTCCTCCTGCAGCCTCTTTATGACCCCCTCACACATTACCCTTCCTCCCATCTTTGTATCATCAGCAAACTTGGCTACGTTACGCTCAGTCCCTTCTTCCAAGTCGTTAATATGTGTGCGCGCTAGGTCCGTGCAGCAGACCTGGTCTCCAGTCATCTTGGTTAACCCTTGCCACTGGACCAAGACCTAGCTCTGTCAAGCCAATGTGGTGGCTGGTGTGCAACGGCCACCACACGTTAAAAAAATCCACGCACAGGCATCTTCCACCCTTCAAGATGTAGTTTGGTATCTGGAATATTAGTTCGGGATCTGGAACATTGAAACACCTGTGAACTCATTCCTTTTTGGCATGGAAGCAAGTCCTCCTCCCTTCGAGGGACTGCCTATGATGATGACTGCGAAGGAGCACTAGGACAGGCAAAGGCACATGGAAGACAGTCACTAAGGGTGATTAGTTGACTATTGTATGAAATATTGGAATGTTTTGATTTACAAATGTGGTTTGGAATATTTGTTTTGTGGTGGCTTTTATTGTAGCATTGTGGTCAAGAGGTCAGTAACAGAGGGAAGGTAAGGTGTGGGACTATTGGTGAATTTGTGTTGCATTCACTGGTACCACAGTCGGATGAGTCTATCATGGACAGCCCGGGCAGAAAGGGAGCTGTCTGGGTTGCTTCCTTCATTCCTCCTCCTCCTCCTCAGCTGGTTGCCATATGCCTGCTGACAAGGTCTGGCCCCTCATTCTCTCTGACCCCAGTTCTTCTCTCAATCCCCTATCTTAACATATTTTCCAAAGTTAATAGAACACAAAACAAAGGCTACAAGAAATCCAATAGGGAATTCAGAAGAAACTTCTTTACCCAGAGAGTGGTGAGAATGTGGAACTTGCTACCACAGGGAGTGGTTGAGGCAAATAGTTGAAATGCATTTAAGGGGAGGCTAGACAAGCATATGTGGGAGAAGGGAATAGAGAGTTATGCTGATGGAATTAGATGCATAAAGATGGAGGAGGCTCGAATGGAGCATAAATGCCGGCATCGAGTGGTTGAGCCGAATGGCCTGTTTCTGTGCTGTATATCCTATATAATTCTATGTAAATCAAAAGACTTCTTTCTCACTCTGACTCACAAATAAATACACACACATACAAACTCTCTACTTCTTTTTTAGACTTAGGGGCCGAAATTGCCCTCAGCAGGAAAACGGGGAGGGCTCTTCGATTTATCCCAAGATTTACACCCGGCGGGAGTCAGGGGAAAGAGCAGGAAAATTCGGCTCCTTAACTCTGACACCGCCTCCCAGCACTTTGGAGCCCTGTTTGAGGTGGTATGGGCGTGGGTTCGGGTCGGTGTCCATCAGCACAGTGGTCATATGGCGTCGCTCTGAGGCATCGCAACATCCCTCCCCTTCACTTAAAGGGGAGGGTCGCTGCGAGGCCTGCCTGGAGCCCACTGGGCCACCAGGGAAGGATTCAGCCAGGCCAGCGGCTACCATTATCGGGCCGACTCAGGAGCTGGCCGACAATTAAAACAAAATGGTGGCCACGGCGGTGCGCCCTCCCCTTTAAGGGTGGCCGCACCGCCCAGCCACTGGCAGCTTCCTGCCGTTCAAAGCTGTCGGGGGCACCGACTGGCGATGGCTGCGCTCCCGTGGGGAAATTCCTCCTACGGGACAGAAAAGGGATTGCTGTCAGGTGGTAAGAGGTTGGCATGCTGGGCGGGGTGGAAAGACTGAGAGCAGCGGAAACCCTTTCCCGCTGCCCCCAGCCCGGGGGCAATTGCGGATGGGTCGGCCCCGCCGCCTGGCCCCCGGTCGGAAAGGCCTTACCGCCCCGTTACAACGGGCCTTAAAGAGGGGAGCAGTTTCTCCCCCCTTATTATAAATTTTAACTCACTAAAGCCTTTGAAATTTTTTCTCTCACTTTTCAAAAATTATTTCCATCAAGTAGAAAATTATAGAAGCTAAGAAAAATATTCCCCATATATATCTGCCTGAATGGTAGGGAAGGATACTGGAAAATTAGGTTCACTGCTCAATCCTAGACTGCATACTCCAAACTAGCTCAAAGAGTCACAGTTTTGGGCTAAATTATTAAATCTAGGCCCAGGCTTTCAGGAAGGCTTGAGGTCTTCAAATAACAACTTTAAAAAAGGCATTTAAAAAAAAGATAACTCAGTGCATAAATTTAATGACGTCATTGTGAAATATGCAATTTCTTAAATTAAAAATAATGTTATTTAAACTCTTATTTTGGACACTAGGGCTAGAAATTGCATAGCATCCCGTTTGGGGCAATAGTTTTTGAAGGAGCACAAAAGTATCAGCAGGTGTAACCGATTTGCTGCTCCCAGGAACTTCCAGTTTAGCGCTCCAAGAAGGAAGTGGAGTGCTAAATCCAGCGCTACTATTTCCCTTAGAGCGCTAAATATGTGGGAGGGGCGGTAGCGGCAGAGCGCTGAACAATGTTCAGTGCAGCGCTGCCATCTTTAGAGGCTCCTTCCACCCACAGGCAGTCTGATTAACAGGTTGGAAGCCTTGCAGACAGGAAGCCTACTTCAGAAGGCCGAAGCCTATGAGAACAGCTAGGTGTATTGGGGAGTGAGAGAGATCATTGGAGGAGTGGTCCTGATCACGGGGGAGGTCCTGATGATGGTTGGTCACGATCCTGGGGAGAGGCATTCCAATGGCGGGGGAGTCCCTGGGGGGGGGGGGGGCGTTCTGGATTGTGGTGGGTTCCGAATTGCAGGGGGTCCTGATGGTGGTCTTGGGTTGTAGATGGTGGTTGGGAGGGAAGATAGTGATCAGGGAGCGGTAGTGGGAGTCCGATGGTGGTCGGGAGGTAGCAGAGTGATCGCCTGGTGGCAGGGGATGGGGGGGGGGGCGTTTACTGGGGAGCTTGTTGGGCCTGAAGGAAACACTCCTGCTCCTTCTGGCCCACAGGCAGTGCTGTAAAGGCACTTGCCTTATGGATTCAGCCCTTCTCACCTCCTTTCAGTTGCTGAGATTCCTGAGGCCTGGAAACCTGACCGGAATTAATTATAAATAGAATGACTGTTAAAATGAAGGCAGGCAGCCTCATTATAATATTTAAATGATTAACGCGCTTCTCTCAAGCAGATTGGTCGCCTGTTTCAGATTTTTTGCATTTTAACCTCTGACATGACCTCCAACTCACTAGTTTTTTGGAGTTAAGATTCAGCCCTACGTGTCACATAGCATGACACTTTTAAGATTGAAAAGGCCTATTACAGCACCACCTACAGAAGTACTGCAGGTATTTATAATGGGGCTGAATTTGCGGCCCCGAGAGTGCTTACGAGGTGCACACGTGCCCATAGGGGCCCCGCAAGTGCTGAAACCCGGAACTTGCGATCGGTCAAGAATTCTCTTGGAGATCGTAAAAATCTGAAAGAGAAGGGCCTCCGCAGGCGGAGAGTTGGACTTCCACCCAGCGAATGCCGTTGAAATTCTTACGCCTGGTAAAAGCCCGAAGGCGCTAATGGGGTGCATAAAAGGGGCAATTTCGTCCCCATAATTTATTTTCCAAAAAATTAAATTTGTGTGTAATATATTTAATTCATTTTAAATTTGTAATTAAAAAAAATTATTTCATGTGTTTTTGTATTTTCTAAGTGATCCCCATTCATACTTATGGTGATTCTGTGAACGAAGATTCCCTTCTTTTATTGGCTGGGCCGGCCCACATGATCCCAGGGACACTTGCGAACTGTGTGCACCTCTGGGATAGGTGATCCTCTATGCAGGCCTACGCGTAGAGGCCCAGGACCCCACGAATCTACCAATCTCCCGGACCACCAGGTAAATTTGCAGATTTTTTGCAGGTTGGAGGCATGTGCCCGCGGGAAGCCTCTGACTGCAATTCCTGGGCCAATGATTTTTCAATTCAACTTACATGCCATCAACATTCCCTGTGAGCGACCCGGGACCAGCTTTTCTAATGTTAGTGTGCGCAAAACTATGAATGGGCAGCACACCCCCAAAAAATTAAGGGAACACTAAACCCAATATGTAATATATATAAATTTATAGTTAAGTAGCAAAACCAATGATTTGGGAAGCAGAGAAGTAGAGTTGATTGGAGCATGTTTTTTCTGCAATAGGGGCTGAGGAGCTGGGAAAGGCATACCTTAGACGTTACACTGCCATCACTGGTGGAAGGTGGAATTACAATGAGACAAATTCATTTGCATTGGAAATGTGGATATTGTAATTTATAATGACAACATTGGCAAGAAGTGCACACAAATGTAACATTTTTAATATATTATATAGATAGATATATAACATTTAATATTTGATTTTTATACTTAATCTCTTTAGTTCTTTTGTTTGTACCCTCTGGTTATTGTGGTAATATCTGTCATTTCAAATAGACTTTGACAGTACAGCAGAGCACTATGTGAAATAATATTTTCATAGATTACTACATATGGGTCATCGTTAATCCCTCGGGTCATGTCCCCCTCGATCAATTTGAGGTTGGCCAATTTTGTATGTCAGTACTCAACAAAACCAATTGCAAATAATTTATTCACTTCACTTTTAAATTCCCAATTGCAATTGCTTTGCCATTTTAAGTCTGACGCTAAAGGAAATGTGGTTCTGGAGGACATCGTAGTGGCTGCGCTGCTCACACAGCTGCGATGCATTAGCTCTCTAGCCCCCAGACCTCTCGCCTAAAATTTTGCCTCTGGGACCAAGCTGGGTAAATCTGGGGGAAGAAATTCAGTCGCACCTCAGTTGGGGCGGTGTCCCGGGCAGAGCGATAAATTTTGCGCCAGCAAATGGTTTGCGCCTACCGACACAAAATTCATCAGCTGGGCCCGGAGTTTGGAGCGGGATGCTAAGGGAGGTGTTGCACGTCTCTTATAGGGCATTAGGCCGGCTGAGGAAGGGAAAATCCCGAGCAACCACGGGCGTTGCACACCGGCTCGTCACTTCGGTATGGTAATGCTCCACCCCCCCATCGATACCAGCACCGAATGTCACAGCGGGGCGCTGGAAGCTGGCCTCCCAGGCGCAAGTGCTTTCCGCCGCCATTGCCACCCCACCGTGGCACTAAGGGGGGGCGGCAGAAAACTGAATTTCCACCCCCTTGGTCTTTGATCCTTCCAATCATTCGACCTTAGCTCTGCCTCTGCTTCATGTGTGCGTATCTGTGAACAGAGGAGTATAGGAAAGGTAAACTTCTCTATTAGAAAGGGACAAAGTCCACCCCAGAAAACATTGATAGGAAAGATGATCCTAAAATATCCCAAAATTCTAATAGCGTTGGAATGAAATTCAACTTATAAAGAAAGAAAAGGAAAGAATTATCATTTATATAGCATCTTTCATGGCCTTAGGATGCTCCAAGTTATTAGATGCCACCAAAGCAAAAAGTTCATAGTAACGTTCATTCTGATTAACAGGAATAGCTCTATGAGTAAATCTCGTGTTCCTAAACAATAGCTTGGTTCTGTACTATTGCCATTTTTAAATCAACCACATTCCTTTGACTAATTAACACATGTTTCACAACACAACTTGTAATTATATAGTGCCTTTAACGTAATAAAATGTCCCAAGGAACTTCATAGAAGCGTTATCGAACAAAATTTGACACCGAACCACATAAGGTATTGGAGCAGATGACTAAAAACATCGTCAAGAGGTAAGTTTTAAAGAGCGTCTTAAAGGAAGAAAGAAAGCGGGGCAGGTTTAGGAAGGAATTCCAGAGCTTAGAGCCTTGGCAGCTGATTATACGGCCTCCAATGGTGGAGCGATTAAAATCAGGGATGCTCAAGAGGCCAGAATTGGGGGTGCGCAGATATCGCAAAGGGTTGTCGAACTGGTAGAGATTACAGAGATAGGGGGGTGCAAGACCATGGAGGGATTTGAAAACAAGGATGAGAATTTTAAAATTGAGACATTGCTTACTCGGGAGCTAATGTAGGTCAGTGAGCATAGGAATGATAGGTGAAAAGGATTTGGTGCGAGCTAGAACATAGACAGCAAAGTTTTGGATGACCACAAGTTTATGGAGAGTAGAAAGTGAGAGACTGATCAGGGGTGCATTGGAGTAGTCAAGTCTAGAGGTAACAAAAGCATGGATGAGGGTTTCAGCAGCAGATGATCTGATGCAGGGGCGGTGTCAGGCGATGTTATGGAGGTGGAATAGGCAGTCCTCATGTTGGCGAGGTTGTATGGTTAGAAGCTCATCTTGGGTCAAATACAACACCAAGGTTGCGAACAGTCTGGTTCCGCCTCAGACAGTTGCCAGTGAGAGGGAGGGAGTCAGTGGCTAGGGAACACAGTTTGCAACCGGGACCAAAGACAATGGCTTCGGTCTTCCCAATATTTAATCGGAGGAAATTTCTGCTGATCCAGTACTAAATATTGGACAAACAGTGTGGCAATTGAAAGATAGTGGAGGGGCCGAGAGAAGTGGTAGTGAAGTAGAGCTGGGTGTCAACAGCGTACATGTGGCAACTGATGCTGTGTTTTCTGATGATGTCGCCAAGGGGCAACATGTAGATGAGAAATAGGAGGGGACCAAGGATAGATCCTTGGGGGATACCAGAGATAATGTTATGGGAGTGGGAAAAGAAGCCATTGCAAGTGATAGTTTACCTTTGTCACAGTTACAAAGGATGTCAGGTGTGACTTTGATGAGAACCGTTTCAGTACTGTGGCAGGGGCAGAAACCTGATTGGAGGGATTCAAACATAGCGTTCCGGGAAAGATGGGCACAGATTAGAGAGGTGACAACACGTTCAAGGAGAACACAAAATGGAGTAGCTGATTTCCACATAGTGCCAGTTGGACTTGTTCGAATTCTGGTATTCAATCTTGTTGTGCAACACGGTGAGGTACCAAAGATGCACTGGAAAAAGGAATAAAAGATAAGCATTTTAACAGCGTAATCAAAAAAAGATTTCTCTCGTGGATTGTATAATATAAAGAATGTAATTCAAGGTCATCAAACTCATGTTAAGAGATTATCCAAAAGGAAACAAAATTTTATCACCACTAAATGCATAAAATTATGGCATATATATTACATTTATTATTATGACTCCTGTAGCATTAGTCAAGGGCCTAAACAGTGTAGCTAAACTTTCATTTCACTTTCTAAACATTAGATAAGCTCAGTAGACTATAGACAGTACCACAGTACTCCTCTGATAGCTCAGTGAATTAATGAGCGTATTGTGTGGCACTGAGACACACAGATCAGGAAAATCTCGTGTTCAATTTGTTGCTCATACTGAATGAGAAGATTTCAGCCAGGGTGGCAACACTCAACTGAACTGAAAAGTGTGGGGGTGGGGGGGTGGGGAAAGGGGGGAAATCAGTCAGGATTTCTACCCGCTCCTACCTGTCTTCACCTATCCAATTCAAAAAAAGTTTAAAACTTCGAATGCTAAGCTGTATATTTTTTTAATTCGTTCCTGGGATGTGGGCGTGGCTGGCAAGGCCAGCATTTATTGCCTATCCCTAATTTCCCTTGAAAAGGTGGTGAGCCGTCTTCTTGAACCGCTGCAGTCCGTGTGGTGAAGGTACTCCCATAGTGCTGTTAGGGAGGGAGTTCTAGGATTTTGACCCAGCGACGATGACTGAACGACGATATACTTCCAAGTCAGGATGGTGTGTGACTTGGAGGTGGCGGTGTTCCCAGGCACCTGCTGCCCTTGTCCTTCAAGATGGTAGAGGTTTATGGGTTTGGGAGTTGCTGCATTGCGTCTTATAGATGGTACACACTGCAGCCACGGTGTGCCAGTGGTGGAGAGAGCGAATATTGAAGGTGGTGGATGAGGTGCCAATGAGCGGGATGCTTTGTCCTGGATGGTGTCGAGCTTCTTGAGTGTTGTTGGAGCTGTACTCATCCAGGCAAGTGGAGAGTATTCCATCACATTCCTGACTTGTGCCTTGTAGATGGTGTAAAGGCTTTTGGGAATCAGAAATTGAGACACTCGCCGCTGAATACTAGCCTCTGACCTGCTCTTTTTGCCATGGTATTTATGTGGCTGGTCCAGTGTAGTTGTTCTCTTGTTTCCTTTATCTCCCAAAGTACGGTAGTACATGGCTCGACTTAAACTCTATGGAATTTACACATAGATTCACTTTGAAGACTGCAAACAGATTCTTGTCTCTTTCAAACTTTCAGATAGACTTACTAGTTTGAAAAGGCTGGCTAATGTATAACTTCGAAACTGAAATTGAGACTTTGTGAATTTAAATAGCTGTCAAATTCAAAATGCTGCCAATCAAGCACATATGTGAATAAATTACACAGCATCTTTTTATTTTAATTGAATGGGTTGGTTCCTCCCTCAAGCAACAACCTGACTAATCATCAGAACAATCTATCAATTTAAGCTGGGATGTTAGCTCTGATTTTAACTCGGATGTGTTTGGGGCTGGTGGGGTGCAGGTTGAGCAGGGTATACCCGCAGAGAGTTAAAGGTGAGGCCCAGGCCAGTTTAACTCTGGACCTCATTACAATATTATAGAAACTTACAGCGCAGAAGGAGGCTATTTCTGTATACAATATACATAGATGACCTGGAAGAGGGGACAGAGTGTAACGTAACAAAATTTGCAGATGACACAAAGATTAGTGGGAAAACGGGTTGTGTAGAGGACACAGAGAGGCTGCAAAGAGATTTGGATAGGTTAAGTGAATGGGCTAAAGTTTGGCAGATGAAATACAATGTCGGAAAATGTGAGGTCATCCACCTTGGAAAAAAAAACAGTAAAAGGGAATCTTATTTGAATGGGAAGAAATTACAACATGCTGCGGTGCAGAGGGACCTGGGGGTCCTTGTGTATGAATCCCAAAAATTTAGTTTGCAGGTGCAGCAGGTAATCAGGAAGGCGAATGGAATGTTGGCCTTCATTGCGAGAGGGATGGTTTACAAAGCAGGGAGGTCCTGCTGCAACTGTACAGGGTATTGGTGAGGCCGCACCTGGAATACTGCGTGCAGTTTTGGTCACCTTACTTAAGGAAGGATATACTAGCTTTGGAGGGGGTACAGAGATGATTCACTAGGCTGATTCCGGAGATGAGGGGGTTACCTTATGATGATAGATTGAGTAGACTGGGTCTTTACTCGGAGTTCAGAAGGATGAGGGGTGATCTTATAGAAACATTTAAAATCATGAAAGGGATAGACAAGATAGAGGCAGAGAGGTTGTTTCCACTGGTCGAGGAGACTAGAACTAGGGGGCACAGCCTCAAAATACAGGGGAGCCAATTTAAAACCGAGTTGAGAAGGAATTTTTTCTCCCAGAGGGTTGTGAATCTGTGGAATTCTCTGCCCAAGGAAGCAGTTGAGGCTAGCTCATTGAATGTATTCAAGTCACAGATAGATAGATTTTTAACCAATAAGGGAATTAAGGGTTACGGGGAGCGGGCGGGTAAGTGGAGCCAAGTCCACGGCCAGATCAGCCATGATCTTGTTGAATGGCGGAGCAGGCTCGAGGGGCTAGATGGCCTACTCCTGTTCCTAATTCTTATGTTCTTATTTTGGCCCATCGTGTCTGCGCCGGCCGACAAAGAGCCGCACGGTCCTTGGTGAGCAGCCCTAAAGGTTACATATAAACCTATGAACGATGATTGAAAGGCAAAGAGCACCCAGCCCAACCAGTCCGCCTCACACAACTGCGACACCCCTTATACTGAAACATTCTACACTCCACCCCAACCGGAACCATGTGATCTCCTGGGAGAGGCAAAAAACAGATAAAAACCCAGGCCAATTTAGGGAGAAAAAATTTTGAAAATTCCTCTCCAACCCATCCAAGCGATCGAAACTAGTCCAGGAGATCACCCTGGCCATATTCTATTCCCTGCAGTACTTACCATATCTGCGCCGTTCAACAAAAGGTCATCCAGTCTAATCCCAATTACCAGCTCTAGGTCTGTAATCCTGCAGATTACTGCATTTTAAGTGCCCATCCAACCATCTCTTAAAAGTGGTGAGGGTTCCTGCAACCACCACTCTTCCAGGCAGCGAGTTCCAGATCCCCACAACCCTCTGCGTAAAGAAGCACCAATACCTTATACAGTTGCAGCAAGACCTCCCTGCTTTTGTATTCCATCCCTCTCGCAATGAAGGCCAACATTCCATTTGCCTTCCTAATTACCTGCTGCACCTGCAAACTAACCTTTTGGGATTCATGCACAAGGACCCCCAGGTCCCTCTGCACCACAGCATGTTGTAATTTCTCCCCATTCAAATAATATTCCCTTTTACTATTTTTTTTTCCCAAGGTGGATGACCTCACACTTTCCGACATTGTATTCCATCTGCCAAACCTTAGCCCATTCGCTTAACCTATCCAAATCTCTTTGCAGCCTCTATGAGTCCTCTACACAACCCGCTTTCCCACTAATTTTAGTGTCATCTGCAAATTTTGTTGCACTACACTCTGTCCCCTCTTCTAGGTCATCTATGTATATTGTAAACAGTTGTGGTCCCAGCACTGATCCCTGTGGCACACCACTAACCACTGATTTCCAATCGGAAAAGGACCCATTTATCCCGACTCTCTGCTTTCTGTTCGCCAGCCAATTCTCTATCCATGCTAATACATTTCCTCTGACTCCGCGTATCTTTATCTTCTGCAGTAACCTTTTGTGTGGCACCTTATCGAATGCCTTTTGGAAATCTAAATACACCACATCCATCGGTACACCTCTATCCACCATGCTGTTATATCCTCAAAGAATTCCAGTAAGTTAGTTAAACACGATTTCCCCTTCATGAATCCATGCTGCGTCTGCTTGATTGCACTATTCCTATCCAGATGTCCTGCTATTTCTTCCTTAATGATAGTTTCAAGCATTTTCCCCACTACAGATGTTAAACTAACCGGCCTATAGTTACCTGCCTTTTGCCTGACCCCTTTTTTAAACAGAGGCGTTACATTAGCTGCTCTCCAATCCGCTGGTACCTCCCCAGAGTAAATTCCTAGTAAATCTCCTCTGCACCCTTTCTAATGCAATCACGTCCTTCCTATAATACGGCGACGAGAACTGTTATGTCTCAAATAAAGCAATGTGACTGCGTACTGTAGACTTGAGTAAGCGTGACCTTAGTCTCTTTACTCTGACTCCAGAGTGCTGGCACAGCATGGGAGGCCTACTTATATGCAGAGCTCCTAAGGGATGCTGGGATCCCTTGGGACTCCAACAGATGCACCCTCTGGTGGCGGTAGAATGGTGGTTACATGGTGTTGCATACATAACATCACTCCCCGCAAAGTCAATTGTACACTTATTTACAGGGTGAGACGATCTGGAGATTTCCGCTCCCTAGTCGATCGTTTCGGTACAAACACAGATGCAGGTGAGTTGGTTGGGCCTTTGCTGGGCTGCTGGGGATGATGTGTTCAGCTTCATGGTCAACCGTGATGTCGGATGCCACTTTTGTGTGTATCGGAGGGTCAAAGCTGGTGGTGTCTCTTCAGGTTGCTCGTGAATCGCAGTTTGGTTTGGTCCAAATGCCTTCTGCAATTAGTCCATTTGCAAGTTTGACCTCAAACATCCTACTCCCTTCTTTGGCTATGACAGTGCCAGCAAGCCATTTGGGACCATGTCCATAGTTGAGTACAAATACAGGGTCATTGACTTCCATATCGCATGACAAATTTGCATGATCATGGTACATGCTTTGTTGATGCCGCCTGCCCTCGACATGATCATGGAGATCAGGGTGGACTAGAAAGAGCCTGTTTTGAGTGCCCTTTTCATGAGCAGTTCAGTAGGGGAAACCCCGTTGAGTGAATGGGGTCTTGTGCAGTAGCTGAGCAGGACACGGGACAGGCGGGTCTGCAGGGAGCCTTCCGACACGCATTTCAAGCTTTGCTTGATGGTTTGGACTGCCAGTTCTGCCTGGCCGTTAGATGCGGGCTTGAATAGGGTAGATGTGACGTACTTGATCCCATTGCGGGTCATGAATTCCTTGAATTCAGCGCTGGGGAAGCACGGTCCATTGTCGCTGACAAGGACATCAGGCAGGCCTTGCATGGAAAACATGGCTCGTAGGCTTTTGATGGTGGCAGTGGACGTGCTTACAGACATTATTACAGACTCAATCCATTTTGAATAAGCATGCACAACAACCAAAAACATTTTGCCTAGAAACGGGCCAGCAAAGTTAACATGGATCCGAAACCACAGTTTGGAGGGTCATGACCACAAACTTAGCGGTGCCTCCCTGGGTGCACTGCTCAGTTGAGAGCAAGTGTTGCATTGGCGCACGCAAGACTCCAAATCTGAGTTGATGCCGGGCCACCACACATGGGATCTGGCTATAGCTTTCATCATTACTATGGCTGAGTGGGTACTGTGTAAGTTGCGTATGAACTTTTCCCTGCCTTTCTTAGGCAAAAATACGCGATTACCCCACAAAAGACAGTCCGCCTGTATGGACATTTCGTCTTTGCGCCATTGGAACAGCTTGATCTCTTCATGCATCTCCGCTGGGACGCTGGACCAGCTCCCATGGAGGACACAGTTTTTTACAAGGGATAGTAAAGGATCCTGGCTGGTCCAGGTCCTGATCTGGCAGGCTGTAACGGGTGACTTTTCGTTTTCAAATGCATCCATCACCAAGTCTGCAGGCTGTGCCATTTCCACCCCGGTGGTGGGCAATGGTACCCGACTGAGAGCATCAGCGCAGTTCTCTGTGCCTGGTCTGTGACGGATTACATAATTATATGCAGACAGCGTGAGCGCCCATCTTTGGATGCGGGCAGAGGCATTGGTATTAATACCTTTGCTCTCTGAGATTAGTGATATGAGCGGCTTATGGTCAGTTTCTAACTCGAACTTAAGCCCAAACAGATACTGGCACACTTTTTTCACCCCGTAAATGCATGCCAGAACTTCTTTTTCAATCATGTTGAAGGCCCTTTTGGCCTTGGACAAACTCCTGGCCGCATAAGCGACCGGTTGCAATGTCCCCGATTCATTTGCTTGTTGTAACACACACCCAACACCGTACGAAGACACATCACAAGCTAGCATTAAACGTTTACATGGGTCATGTAGAACAAGCATATTGTTCGAACATAAC
Organism: Pristiophorus japonicus; assembly: GCF_044704955.1. NCBI lineage: Eukaryota > Metazoa > Chordata > Chondrichthyes > Pristiophoridae > Pristiophorus > Pristiophorus japonicus. Next base: position 153,500,911 of record NC_091985.1, read on the forward strand.
AAATTTCTGGCTTTCTCAAAAGCAGTCTCTTGTGATTTCCCCCATACCCAGTCATCTCCCTTGCGTAGCAACACATGTAGAGGTTCTAGCAAGGTGCTATGGGTAGGAAATGACCAAAATAATTGAGGAGTCCCAGGAACGAACGCAGCTCCGTCACGTTCTGTGGTCTCGGCACATTCTTTATGGCCTCCGTCTTGGTGTCGGTGGGTCTGATGCCGTCTGCCACGATTCTTCTCCCTAAGAACTTGACCTCTGGTGCCAGGAAAACACACTTCGAGCGTTTCAACCTGAGTCCCACACTATCTAGCCGACTTAGAACCTCTTCCAGGTTCTGCAAGTGTTCGATGGTGTCCCAACCTGTGATCAATATGTCGTCCTGGAAAGCCACGGTGCGTGGAACCGACTTTAGCAAACTCCCCATGTTCCTTTGGAAAATAGCCACGGCTGCCCGAATCCCAAACGGGCATATATTGTAGATGAACAGACCTTTGTGCGTGTTGATGCAGGTGAGGCCTTTCAAAGATTCCGCCAGTTCCTGCGTCATGTAGGCCGAGGTCAGGTCCAACTTGGTGAATGTCTTCCCTCCTGCCAGCGTCACAAATAGTCATCTGCCTTGGGTAGCGGGTACTGGTCCTGCAGTGAAAAACGGTTAATTGTTACTTTATAGTCCCAACAAATTCTGACTGTGCCATCACCCTTGAGAACCGGTACAATCGGACTGGCCAACTTGTTGAATTCGGCCCTTCGAGCCTGCACCGCCATTCAATGAGTTCATGGCTGAACATGCAAATTCAGTACCCCATTCCTGCTTTCTCGCCATACCCCTTGATCCCCCTAGTAGTAAGGACTACATCTAACTCCTTTTTGAATATATTTAGTGAATTGGCCTCAACAACTTTCTGTGGTAGAGAATTCCACAGGTTCACCACTCTCTGGGTGAAGAAGTTTCTCCTCATCTCAGTCCTAAATGGCTTATCCCTTATCCTTAGACTGTGACCCCTGGTTCTGGACTTCCCCAACATTGGGAACATTCTTCCTGCATCTAACCTGTCTAAACCCGTCAGAATTTTAAACGTTTCTATGAGAGCCCCTCTCATTCTTCTGAACTCCAGTGAATACAAGCCCAGTTGATCCAGTCTTTCTTTATATGTCAGTCACAGCATCCCGGAAATCAGTCTGGTGAACCTTCGCTGCACTCCCTCAATAGCAAGAATGTCCTTCCTCAAGTTAGGAGACCAAAACTGTACACAATACTCCAGGTGTGGCCTCTCCAAGGCCCTGTACAACTGTAGCAACACCTCCCTGCCCCTGTACTCAAATCCCCTCGCTATGAAGGCCAACATGCCATTTGCTTTCTTAACCGCCTGCTGTACCTGCATGCCAACCTTCAATGACTGATGTACCATGACACCCAGGTCTCGTTGCACCTCCCCTTTTCCTAATCTGTCACCATTCAGATAATAGTCTGTCTCTTTGTTTTTACCACCAAAGTGGATAACCTCACATTTATCCACATTATACTTCATCTGCCATGCATTTGCCCACTCACCTAACCTATCCAAGTCACTCCGCAGCCTCATAGCATCCTCCTTGCAGCTCACACTGCCACCCAACTTAGTGTCATCCGCAAGTTTGGATACTACATTTAATCCCCTCGTCCAAATCATTAATGTACAATGTAAACAGCTGGGGCCCCAGCACAGAACCTTGCGGTACCCCATTAGTCACTGCCTGCCATTCTGAAAAGTACCCATTTACTCCTACTCTTTGCTTCCTGTCTGCCAACCAGTTCTCAATCTATGTCAGCACACTACCCCCAATCCCATGTGCTTTAACTTTGCACATTAATTTCTTGTGTGGGACCTTGTCAAAAGCCTTATGAAAGTCCAAATATACCACATCAACTGGTTCTCCCTTGTCCACTCTACTGGAAACATCCTCAAAAAATTCCAGAAGATTTGTCAAGCATGATTTCCCTTTCACAAATCCATACTGACTTGGACCTATCATGTCACCTCTTTCCAAATGCGCTGCTATGACATCCTTAATAATTGATTCCATCATTTTACCCACTACTGAGGTCAGGCTGACCGGTCTATAATTCCGTTTTCTCTTTCCCTCCTTTTTTAAAAAGTGGGGTTACATTGGCTACCCTCCACTCCATAGGAACTGATCCAGAGTCTATGGAATGTTGGAAAATGACTGTCAATGCATCCGCTATTTCCAAGGCCACCTCCTTAAGTACTCTGGGATGCAGTCCATCAGGCCCTGGGGATTTATCGGCCTTCAATCCCATCAATTTCCCCAACACAATTTCCCGACTAATAAGGATTTCCCTCAGTTCCTCCTTCTTAGTAGACCCTCTGACCCCTTTTATATCCGGAAGGTTGTTTGTGTCCTTTTTAGTGAATACCGAACCAAAGTAATTGTTCAATTGGTCTGCCATTTCTTTGTTCCCCGTTATGACTTCCCCTGATTCTGACTGCAGGGGACCTATGTTTGTCTTTACTAACCTTTTTCTCTTTACATATCTATAGAAACTTTTGCAATCCGTCTTAATGTTCCCTGCAAGCTTCCTCTCGTACTCTATTTTCCCTGCCCTAATCAAACCCTTTGTCCTCCTCTGCTGAGTTCTAAATTTCTCCCAGTCCCCAGGTTCACTGCTATTTCTGGCCAATTTGTATGCCACTTCCTTGGCTTTAATACTATCCCTGATTTCCCTTGATAGCCACGGTTGAGCCACCTTCCCTTTTTTATTTTTACACCAGACAGGGATGTACAATTGTTGTAGTTCATCCATGCGGTCTCTAAATGTCTGCCATTGCCCATCCACTGTCAACCCCTTAAGTATCATTCACCAGTCTATCCTTGCCAATTCACACCTCATACCTTCAAAGTTACTCTTCTTTAACTTCTGGACCATGGTCTCTGAATTAACTGTTTCATTCGCCCTCCTAATGTAGAATTCCACCATATTATGGTCACTCTTCCCCAAGGGGCCTCGCACAACGAGATTGCTAATTAATCCTCTCTCATTACACAACACCCAGTCTAAGATGGCCTCCCCCCTAGTTGGTTCCTCGACATATTGGTCTAGAAAACCATCCCTTATGCACTCCAGGAAATCCTCCTCCACCGTATTGCTTCCAGTTTGGTTAGCTCAATCTATATGCATATTAAAGTCACCCATGATAACTGCTGCACCTTTATTGCATGCACCCCTAATTTCCTGTTTGATGCCCTCCCCAACATCACTACTACTGTTTGGAGGTCTGTACACAACTCCCACTAACGTTTTTTGCCCTTTGGTGTTCTGCAGCTCTACCCATATAGATTCCACATCATCCAAGCTAATGTCCTTCCTAACTATTGCATTAATCTCCTCTTTAACCAAGCAATGCTACCCCACCTCCTTTTCCTTTTATTCTATCCTTCCTGAATGTTGAATACCCATGGATGTTGAGTTCTCAACCCTGATCATCCTGGAGCCACGTCTCTGTAATCCCAATCACATCATATCCGTTAACATCTATTTGCACAGTTAATTCATCCACCTTATTACGGATACTCCTTGCATTAAGACACAAAGACTTCAGGCTTGTTTTTTTAGCACCCTTTGTCCTTTTAGAATTATGATGTAGTGTGGCCCTTTTTGTTTCTTGCCTTTGTTTACTCGGACTTCCACTATGCCCTCTCATTGCAGCCTATCCAGCTCGAGCTCCACTTTCTCTCTCATCATGTATGGCACCGCACATGCCTTGTGGTGGATAGGTCGTGTACCGGGGACCAAGTGGATCTGCACCTTCGCCCCAGAGAAATTTCCGATGCCTGGCTCAAACAACGACGGGAACTTGCTCAAAATATCGCTTCTCGGCCTTTTGGCTAAGATCTGCATAACTAACCTGACCAGCCACCATGACCTCCGGGTGGTTTCTCCCTGGTCAGGAAGGTATATGCTTACATTTTTGTAAACAGGAGGTGGGTGGGATGGCTTGACCCATCCACCTCCACGGAGGTGTGTGGGGGACCTGACCCATCCACCTCCATGGCACGAACCTGGTATTGCAGTACTTCCAGGAACGGTGCAGTGGCTCTAGGCCTTTTGGCTAAGAGCATTGGCGCAGAGTGATCCTTGACTGGTGCAGGGTGACCTCTGGCGTTTGTGACTTGACAAAGAATTGGAAACGATTGGCTACGAATTTAAAAAAAAAAAAAAAAAACTTGCTCAAAACCTGGGCACATGAGGCGGCGTAGACGAACGGATGTCGTGCCAGTTCCAGTGGATTTTTCCCAGCCAGCTTCTACCGACAGTGTGGGGTCATCTCCTGGTACAATCCATAGTGGTAGTTCGTGCACCACTCCATCAAAGGAGACTTTTACTGCTGCACTGCCAATTACAGGGATCAGCTCTTTAGTATAAGTTCTCAGCTTGGATATGAATAGGGCTCAGCTTGGGCCTTTGTGCCTTTTTGCACCACAGCCTCTCGAAGGCCTGTTTGCTCATGATAGACTGACTCACACCCGTGTCCAATTCCATGGTTACTGGAATTCTGTTCAGTTCAACTTTTAACATGATCGCTGGCCATTTCGTGGTGAAGGTGTGTACCCCGTACACTTCTGCCTCCTTGGTTCGAGTCTCTAGTTCAGTTTGATCCGCCATGGATCAGTCTTCCTCTGCAATGTGGTGGTTTGCAGAGTTTGCAGCTCATCTGCACATTCGCTGGAAGTGTCCCATTGTTCCACAGCCTTTGCATGCATAGTGTTTGAAGCGGCACTGGTGGGCTCGATGATCACCTCCGCAGCGCCAACAAGGTGTTGATTGCCTCGCATTCACACTTGATGGCGGATTCTGAGTCATCTCAGGTCGTGCAGCTGCAGGCATGTGCGTTCTGCCATATGCATTCCTGCTTGAAAACGACGTTACTTTGTGTACAGTACTTTCCAATGCATCTTTATGCTGTGAAATTTGTTTGGTGTTATCGCTGGTGGACATAAATTCCTGGGCTATCGTTATGGTTTTGCTCAGGTTCGGTGTTTCAACAGTCAATAGTTTGTGAAGTATAGCCTCATGGCCAATGACAAGCACAAAAAAGTCTCTTAGCATTTGCTCCAGGAATTCATCAAATTAGCAATGTCCTGCTAGGCGCCTTAGTTCGGCGACGTAGCTCGCCACTTCCTGGCCTTCAGACCGTTGACATGTGTAAAATCGATACTTTGCCATCAGAATGCTCTCCTTCGGATTTAGGTGCTCCCGGGCCAGCGTACACAGTTCTTCATATGATTTGGTTGTTGGTTTCACCGGAGCAAGAAGATTCTTCATGAGGCCATAGGTTGTTGCCCCGCAGACAGTGAGGAAGATCGCCCTTCATTTGGCAGCGTTCTCATTCCCTTCGAGCTCGTTGGTCACTAAGTATTGATAGAGTCACTCCACGAAGGCTTCCCAATCGTTACCGTCTGAGAATTTTTCCAGTATACCAACAGTTCTCTGCATTTTTGCATGATGGTTCGTTATCTATTACTCGTTGCAAATAAAGCAATGTGACTGATTACTGTAGACTTGACTAAGTGTGACCTTAGTCTCTTTATTCTGACTCCAGAGTGCTGGCACAGCATGGGAGGCCTGCTTATATGCAATGCTCCTTGGGACTCCATCAGATGCGCCCTCTGGTGGCGGTCGAATGCTGGTTACGCGGTGTTGCATACATAACAAGAACTGCACGCAGTACTCCAGCTGTGGCCTAACCAAAGTATTATACAATTTAAGCATAACCTTCCTGCTCTTATATTCTATGCGTCGGCCAATAAAGGCTAGCTTTCCGTATGCCTTCTTAACCACCTTATCCACCTGGCCTGCTACTTTCAGGGATCTGTGGAGAAGCACTCCAAGGTCCCTTTGTTCATATACACTATTAAGTGATATACCCTTTCCTTATTAGCCCTCCCAAAGTGCATCACCTCACACTTCTCTGAATTAAATTCCGTTTGCCACTGCTCTGCCCACCTGACCAGTAGATTGATATCTTCCTGCAGCCCATGACTTTCCATTATCAACCACACAGCCAATTTTAGTGTCGTCGGCAAACTTCATAATCAACTCCCTATATTCAAATCTAAATCTTGATATATACCACAAAAAGCAAGGGACCCAGTACTGAGCCCTGCGGAACCCTACTGGAAACATCCTTCCAGTCACAAAAACATCCATCAATCACTACCCTTTGCTTCCTACTCCCAAGCCAATTTTAGATCCAACTTGCCACCTTGCCCTATATCCATGGGCTTTAACCTTCATGACCAGTCTACCATGTGGGACCTTATCAAAAGATTTGCTAATGTCCATATATACTACCCTCATCAACCCTCTTGGTTACCTCCTCAAAAAATTCAATCAGGTTAGTCAATAGGCAAGCCCGCTCCCAATTGCCTGCAGAATCAGACAGCCCACTGTCACGTGCAATTTCAGTGCAATTCCCGACTGTACTTAAAGAGGAAATGCATCTCTGAAAGGAAGATTACATTTTTCGCTTTCTTTATCTGTGGTGAAACTGCTTTTAAACTGGTGAAAGTTGTTGGAATAGCTTTCTGGCAGTCAGGATGAGCAGAAGGTTGGCTCCACGATTCTCTGATACCTCCGTAGAGGCTTTAGTTGAGGAAGTGAGGTTGAATGAGGAAGCAACTCTTCGTCACAAGCTGCAAGGTCAGGATGAAGCAGATATGGACAGAGGTACTGAAAGTACCTTCACGACCTGGCTTCAGTGTTGGAAGAGGTTCCATGACCTCACAGGAACAGCAAGGGTAGTACACCTATTAGCTTCTCCAACTGGCTCAACAACACCTCATTCTTTTCACCGCCCCTTTAAAAGTGCAGTCTGCGTTTCACACTGCAGGCTAGCTTTAAATAGTAATTGGGTTCCCTGTGAATGTTGCGTGCTGCCTGCATTACGTTCAACGGGCGCGGCCAGACCGTGCATCACGATCCCAGCGCCCGTTTTGGGACCTTATCGAATTTAGCCCGCTCAGAGTTTTGGACTTCAAAGCTTGCATGAGTCTCATTAAGCAACTTAAGAAGTGCATCGGCTTTGATTTTCAACATGTGACGGCAGTACGAGCCAGCCCCAAGCCCACAAATGCGATTATCTGAGGAGAAATCTCCTGTTACAGCATCAATGGTTAGGATGGGGAGCAACATTTGTGCCGATATACAAGTGTTTAGAGATATAGGGCTTGATTTGAACTCCCGGTCAGGAATGTGGAAAATCGAGCTGTGTGTTCATTCCGGAGCGGCAGCAGGCAGGCTCGGACGAGTTTAATTGCAGATCCTTATTAATATTCCACTTACAGATTTCCTGACCAAAGAGGAGGGATGTCGGCAGAAAGCCCAGTCATTAAAATTGGGTGGCAGGTGGCTGCTGCCGGGGATCTGCAGGAATGGTCCCCGGCACAAGGTCTCGGAGGGGAATCCTGGTCGTGGATGGGAGGAAAGCTCACAGCAGGGGTGGCTCAAGGTTTCCTTGTGGAACCCAGAGAAGCATTCCTGCTCCTTCTGACCCATAAGGGAACTAAAAATACATTTTAAAAACTTGCTTTACCAGGCCTCTTCTAGCTCTCACTTTGTTCCTGGCAGAGAAGCCATCACTGCATCCCCACTCCAGCCTTAGTTTAAATAATAGACCGGGCTCCAATAGCATCATCAGAGACTGATCTACATACTTAAAGGGGACCTTGTTGGTTTTTGGTGGGAGTTCGTGCCGCCTGCAATTGATAACTGCAGTCAGCTAGATTGGAGTGGGAAAGGAGTGGGTAAATCCCCACTCCGCTTTAACTGCCCCCTTCCCCCAACCTGGTTTTCTGCGAAAGGAAGACTTGCATTTAGATAGTGTCTTTCACGACCACCGGACATCTCAAAGCGCTTTACATAAGAACATAAGAAATAGGAGCAGGAGTAGGCCATACGGCTCCTCGAACCTGCTCCGCCATTTAATATGATCATGGTTGATCCAATCGGGTCCACTTCCCTGCCTGCTCCCCATAACCCCTTATCGGTTAAGAAGCTGTCTATCTGTCTTAAATTTATTCAATGTCCTGGCTTTCACAGCTCTCTGAGGCAGTGAATTCCACAGATTTACAACCCTTTGAGAGAAGAAATTCCTCCTCAACTCAGTTTTAAATGGATGGCTCCTTATTCTAAGATTATGCCCCCCTAGTTCGAGTCTCCCCTACCCTATCAGTGGAAACATCCTCTCTCCATCCATCTTGTCAAGCCCCCTTATAATCATATACATTTCGATAAGATCACCTCTCATTCTTCTGAATTCTAATGAGTAGAGGCCCAACCTCCTCAACCTTTTCTCATAAGTCAACCCCCTCAACTCCAGAAACAACCTAGTGAACCTTCTCTGAACTGCCTCCAAGCAAATATATCCTTTTATAAATATGGAAACCAAGTATATCCTTTCGTAAATATGGAAACCAATGAAGTACTGTTGGAGTGTAGTCACTGTTGTAATGTGGGAAACATGACTGCCAACTTGCACACAGCAAGCTCCCACAAACAGCAATGTGATAATGACCAGATAATCTGTTTTTGTTATATTGGTTGAGGGATAAATATTGGCCAGGACACCGACGATAACTCCCCTGCTCTTCTTCGAAATAGTGCCTTGGGATCTTTTACATCCACTTGAGAAAGCAGGTTTAACATCTCATCCGAAAGACGGCACCTCCGACAATGCAGCACTCCCTCAGCACTGCACTGGAGTGTTAGCCCAGATTTTTTTATGTGCTCAAGTTCCTGGAGTGGGACTTAAACCTTCTGACTCAGAAGCAAGTGTGCTACCCACTGAGCTACAGCTGACACTGACACTGCTAGGCAGGGAAGTTAACATAAATTGCTTCATAATTCATAGAGATTTACGGCACAAAAGGAGGCCATTCGGCCCATCATGTCTGCGGCGGTCAAAAAAGAACTATCCAGCCTAATCCCGCTTTTGGTCCGTAGCCTTTCAGGTTACGGCACTTCAAGTGCATATACAATACTTTATATTTTAAATGCAATGAGGATTTCTGCCTCAACCACCCTTTCAGGCAGTGAGTTCCAGACCCCCACCACACATCTGCATGAAAAAAATCATCCGTAACTCCCCTCTAATCCTTCTATCAATTATTTTAAAACCAGTAGCAACCATTGACATTAGACTATTTACAAAATGCAAACATTGACAAAATGATTTCACATCCAAATTCCAATTTATATCAAGGAGTAATGCTGCCCAATCAGCAGCATCATTTAGGAAAATTGAGTGCTTGACAACTACAGAAATAATCTGTATTGCAAATAACCCATACTGCAGAAACATAGAAACATAAAAAATAGGTGCAGGAGCAGGCCATTCGGCCCTTCGAGTCTGCACCACCATTCAATATGATCGTGGCTGTTCATGCAACCTCAGTACCCCACCCCTGCCTTCTCTCCATACCCCCGATCCCTTTAGCCATAAAGGCCACATCTAACTCCATTTTGAATATGTCCAACGAACTGGACTCAACAACTTTCTGTGGCAGAGAATTCCACAGGTTCACAATTCTCTGGGTGAAAAGGTTTCTCCTCATCTCGATCCTATATTGGTTACCCCTTATCCTTAGATTGTGACCCCTGGTTCTGGACTTTCCCAAAGATAACAGTTGCAAAACTAACAGTACTAAAAATAATATAACTGTTACTATGCAGATAAAATAATAAACAATTTGTTTTATAGGTGAACTTCGACATTGTCCCTTTTCTCTCAATTAAGCTGATCACTTCAGATTCAAATCAATCTATTCAGATTCAAATCAATCTATAAAGTCTATTTATGGAGATGCTGAAATCTATTTTTAAATATTTAATTAACACAGAATTAATTATTGGCATTCTGTTCCAAGTAACCGCTTCCTCTATGAAAAAAAATATTTTCCTATCTTGAGGATAATTCATTTTAAATCCATGTCTCTAATTCTCCACACACAGTCCAAGTGAAATTACCTGCTTAAAGAAAGAAAGAAAGAAGAAAAACTTGGGGCTCAATTTTCCCCAGTGATTTGTGCTGCTTTTTTGTGGAGCAGGCTGCTCTTCTTGGCCTAATTTGAAAACCAGTTTCCCCAATCAATTTGCACCAGTGTAACTCAGTTACGATTTTTTTAGGTCAGTTTTTTTTTCAGCCAAAGAGGGCGTAACCAGCCACCTACGCCAATTCTGGCCATTTAGGAAAGTTTGACCAGCTGAGAGTTACTCCAATTCTGCTTAGGCCAGCGTATGTGGCCTCTCCAGAAAAACCTTCCGGAGAGTTAAGGAAATCGGTGCAGCAGATGGCCGGACACACTAAACGAATTGAAAAATACATAGCAGCAACTTATCTCCAACCCCGCCTGAAGGGCTTGCTGGTCCGGTCCCATTCTCGGTCCCCATTCTCCCAGTCCCATTCTCTGTCCCCGGTTCACACGCACACGCCAAAAAAATGCTTTGGGGAAAATTGAGCACTTGGATTTATATAGCGTCTTTCATGACCACCGGACGTCTCAAAGTGCTTTACAGCCAATTAAGTACTTTTGGAGTGCAGTCACTGTTGTAATGTGCGAAACATCTACATCATCTTTACCTCTCAGTAGTTTGAAGATCAGGATGATCTTCAAACTTCTTTCTTTTTGTTGTGCATACGTTGGCTGTTTTCAATTCTATTTGCACTGCCTTACATTTATTGGCTCAAAAATAAATCTATCATCCATTAGACCATCTGCTTAATGAGCTCATATTTCTTTATCTCTTTTACATATGGCCACATAGATTGTCATCATTAACATATTGGGCTGGATTTCGGCTCTGCTCATTTCGGGGCAGTAATGGCGGCGGGGCGGTAAATTTTGCGCCCAGGAATAGTTTGCGCCTCAGTGAGCAAAATTGGGCAGCTGGGCCCTGAGTGTGAGGCGGAGCACTGAGGGAGGCGTTGCACACCTCTCCAAGGGCGCTAGGCTGGCTGAGCAACTGAAAATCCTGAGCTTAAAAGCTGGCCTCGGAGCGCTCTGATAGAGGCCTGGGGGGAACAAAACCCCCGAAAAAAACCCAATAAAAACATTCCCAATAAGTAACTCATGCCACAACATAAATAAAAATAAAAAACAATCACACTTGCCTGAGGTGGACATTACTGCCCTCACTGCAGCCCGTATAGGTTGGATTACCTATATTTACAGGCGGTCCCAGTGGGGTGCTGGGAGTTGGCAGCCCGCCCAGAAGAGCTTAGCGCCGCCATTGCCACCCCTCCGGGGCACTAACAGGGGCATCTAAATGCCGAAAATCCAGCCCTTTCAATAATGTTGCAAGAAGTGTTCTCCTCCAAATTTCTTGTTATTATATCCATTTCCACTACACTTTCAGGCAGTGCATTCCAGATGATAACAGCATGTTGCGTCATTTTCCTCATGTCGACTCTGGTTCTTTGACCAATTACCTTAAACCTCTGTCCTCTGGTTACCGACCCTTCTGCCATTGGAAACAGTTTCTATACTCTTATCAAAAAGGCTTCATGATTTTGAACACTTCTATCAAATCTTCACTTAACCTTCTCTGCTTTAAAGAGAACAATCCCTGTTTCTCCAGCCTCTCCACATAACTGAAGTGTATCAACGTGTGTCATGGGCGATGTGGCAGCTTCCATTGCAGCACAGGCGGAAGCAAAGCAACATTGTGGTGCTGCAATAGTCAATGGATGCTCAGACTGCTCTCATACGGTCTCAGCCTCATGCCATGCGATGTCTGGGTGATGTCATGCAGTCTCAGCTGCATGCCACGCAAGCCCTGACTGCTACCATTGCCGCTGGGTCTACCACAGTCAACCTGGGATGACACGGTGCCACAGCAGCCCAGCAATCTGTGCTCCATCAGGGGAGTGGTACTGGGTCAGTGGAGCAGAGGCCTGCTGTCCTCGCTCAAGATGACAGCATTCCCGACCCCATCACTGCCACTCCACCATTGTCACCCAGCCAGCCCAGACTGCCGCCGCCGAGCCTGAGATGGTGGAGTCTGCAGCCGGGCCTTCCAGGCTGGTCGACGGGTGTCCTAAAAGACCATCTGTAGTCTCTGGCCCTGACATACAGCACCCTTCCACCAGCTGTGCTGCAGCCACAGGGGACACACTGTGGAGAAGTTGTAGAATAGGGCGTCAAAAAAGGGGCTATAAGGAAATCTGATCTCTCACCATCTCCCCGAAGGGCGCTGCTCAGTGCCAAGCTCACACCGTGCATCCCACCGTAGGTAATTAGGCCCATACAGCAGTGCCTGGTCTCCAGTCGTCTTGGACCCCCTTGCCACTGGACCAAGACCTTGCTCTGCTAAGCCCGTGTGGTAGCCGGTGTGCAACGGCCACCCCATGTTAAAAGAACTCAAGCACAGGCATCTTCCACCCCTTCAAAATGAAGTTCGGAACCTGGAACGTCAGGACCCTCATGGACAACCCCAACAACGACAGACCGGAACGCCGCACCGCCATCATTGCCCGGGAACTCAGATGCTTCGACGTCGACATCGCCGCCCTAAGCGAGACCCGGCAGGCAAGGGAAGGCCGGTTCAAAGAACAAGGTGGAGGTTACACCTTCTTCTGGAAAGGCAAACCAGAAGAACGCGCCTCCATGGAGTTGGCTTTGCCATCAAGAATAAGCAGGTAGGCCGCCTCAGAAACTCCCCCTGTGGAGTACGCAACAGATGAGGCCAAAGAGGAATTTTACTCCAGCCTCGAATAATTCCTGTCCCGAGTCCCTACGGTCAAACTGATCCTCCTTGGTGACTTCAACGCCAGAGTCGGTAAGGACATAGACCTCTGGGGAGACGTGATTGGTAGGGAAAACCAACTCCAGCGGTACCCTGCTCCTGACAAAATGCCTAGAACACGACTTTGTCATCACGAACACCTTGTTCTGCCAGAGGGACAAGTGCAAGGCATCGTGGCAACACCCTCACTCCAAGCAATGGCATCTGCTCGACTACGTCATCGTCCGAGCGAAGGACCGCAAGGACGTGCGCATCGTCCTGCTCCTGGCGCCTTACCGACGACTGCTGGTGGACCACCACCTAATCCGTTCCGTTACAACATTAATATAGCTTCAAAGTGGCAACAGCAACCGAAGCAATACCGCAGAAAAATCAATGCCAGGGCACTCAAAGACCCAGTTAAGAGAGCCCTATACAGCCAGCGCCTCACTGCCAATCTGGCGACCCTCGATGACCCCAAGACACAGAGTGCCCACAGCATTTGATTTGCCCTCAAGGCCACCATAGCCAGCGCCAGCGAAGAGACGCTCAGTCATTCAACCAGGAAACACTAAAACTGGTTTGACAAGAACAACCAGGAGATCCAGGAGTTAATAAACCGCAAGCACAGGGCATTTCTAAACTTAAAGCAGCAACCCAATTCAGGAGCAGCAAAGCAGCTCTACAGATGGCTGAAAAAAGTCACATTTCGCTACATTATACTCCATCTGCCATACTGCCCACTCACTTAGCCTATCTAGATCCTTTTGCAGGCTCTTTGTGTTCTCCTCACAGCTTACTTTCCCACCTAGCTTTGTATCATCAAACTTGAATACATTACACTCGGTCCCTTCATCTAGTTCATTAATATAGACTGTAAATAGCTGAGGCCCCAGCACTGATCCTTGCGGCACCCCACTAGTTACAATCTGCCAACTTGAAAATGTCCCATTTATGCCTACTCTCAGTTTTCTGGCCATTAACCAATCCTCTATCTATGCTATTATTATCCCCAACTCCATGAGCCCTTATCTTGTGTAATAACCTTTTTTGTGGCACTTTATTGAATGCCTTTTCGAAATCCAAATATACTACATCCACTGGTTCCCCTTTATCTACCCTGTTAGTTATATCCTCAAAAAGTTCAAATAAATCTGAATTTTCATAAAACCATGTCGACTCTGCCTAATCATTTTATGATTTTCTAAATGCCCTAATACCTCTTCCTTAACAATGAATTCCAACATTGTCAGACTAACTGGCTTGTAGTTCCCTGTTTTCTCTCTCCTTTTTCAAATAGAGGCGTTACATTTGCTACCTTTCAATCCGCTGGGACCATTTTAGAATCTAGAGAATTTTGGAAAATCGAAACCAATGCATCCACTATCCCTGTAGCCACTCTTTTAGAACCCTAGAATGTAAGCGATCAGGTCCAGGGGATTTGTCGGCTTTTAGTTCCAATAGTTTCTCTAGTACTTTTTCTCTACTTATGTTAATTACTTTAAGTTCCTCGCCCTCATTAGACCCTTGGTTCCCCACCATTTTTGGTATGCTTTTTGTGTCTTATACTGTGAAAACGGGTACAAAATATTTGTTTTACATTTCTGCCATTTTCTTATTTCCCCATTATAATTTCTCCTGTCTCAGCTTCTAAGGGACCAATGCTTACTTTTGCTACTCTCTTCCTTTGTACATTCTTGTAAAACCTCTGTTCTGATATTTCTTGCTAGTTTTCTATCCTATTCTAATTTTTCCCTTTTTATCAATTCTTTGGTCATCCTTTGCTGGTTTCTGAAACTCTCCTAATACACAAGAACACAAGAAATAGGAGCAGGAGTAGACCATTTGACCCCTCGAGCCTGCTCCGCCATTTAATAAGATCATGGCTGATCTGATCATGGACTCAGTTCCACTTCCCTGCCCGCTCACCTTTATTCCCTTATCATTCAAAAATCTGTCGATCTCGGCCTTAAATATATTCAATGACCTAGTCTCCACAACTCTCTGGGGCAGAGAATTTCACAGATTTACAACCCTCTGAGAGAAGAAATTCCTCCTCATCTCAGTTTTACATGGGCGGCCCCTTATTCTGAGACTATGTCCCCTAGTTTTAGTTTCCCCTATGAGTGGAAATATACTCTCTGCATCCAACTTGTGGAGCCCTCTCATTATCTTATGTTTCGATAAGATCACCACTTATTCTTCTGAACTCCAATGAGTATAGGCCCAACTTACTCAACCTATCTTCATAAGTCAACCTCCTCATCTCCGGAATCAAGCTAGTGAACCTTCTCTGAACATCCTTCAATGCAAGTATATCCTTCCTTCAATACTGAGACTGCATGCAGTACTCCAGATGTGGCCTCACCAATACCCTGTACAGTTATGGCAGGACTTCTCTGCTTTTATACTCTATCCACCCTTGCAATAAAGGCCAACACTCCATTTGCCTTCCTGATTACTTGCTATACCTGCACACTAACTTTTTGTGTTTCATGCACAAGGACCCCCAGCTCTCTCTATATTGAAGCACTTTGCAATTTTTCTCCATTTAAATTATAATTTGCTTTTCTATTTTTTTCTGCCAAAGTGGATTACCTCACATTTTCCTACATTATACTGAAGTTACCAAATGTTTGCCCATCACTTAGCCTGTCTATATCCCTTTGCTGATTTTTTGTGTCCGCCTCACAATTTGCTTTCCCATCCTCATTGTATCATCAGCGAACTTGGCTACATTACACTCGGTCCCTTCATCCAAGTCATTAATATAGATTGTAAATAGTTGAGGACCCAGCACTGATCCCTGCAGTACCCCACTAGTTACTGTTTGCCAACCAGAAAATGATTCATTTATCCCGACTCTCTGTTCTGTTCATTAGCCAATCCTTTATCCATGCTAATATATTACCCCAACCCCATGAACTTTTATCTTGTGCAGTAACCTTTTATGTGGCACCTTATCGAATGCCTTCTGGAAATCCAAATACACCACATCCACTGGTTCCCTCTTTTCCACTCTGCTCGTTACATCCTCAAAGACCTCTAGAAAATTTGTCAAACATGATTTCCCTTTAATAAAACCATGCTGGCTCTGCTTGATTGAATTATGCTTTTCCAAATGTCCTGCTACTACTTCCTTAATAATGGACTCCAGCATTTTCCCAATGACAAATGTTAGGCTAACCAGTCTACAGTTTCCTGCTTTCTGTTTGCCTTCTTTTTTCAATAGGGGCGTTTTATTTATGGTTTTCCAATCGCTGGGACCTCCCCAGAATCAAACAATTTTGGCAGATTACAACCAATGCATCCACTATCTCTGCAGCCACTTCTTTTAGGACCCTAGGATGCAAGCCATTAGGCTTACTACTATTCTTCACAACATTATAAGCTTCTTCTTTCAATCTATTTCTATCCTTAACTTCTTTAGTTAGCCACAGATGAATCACTTTTCCCGTGGAAGTTTTGTTTCTCAATGGAATATATTTTTGTCGAGAATTATGATATATTTCTTTAAATGCTAGCCACTGCTTGTCTACCGCCATACCTTTTAATCTATTTTTCCAATCTACCTTAGCCAACTCGCCCTTCATACCTATGCAATTGGCTTTATTTAAGTTGAAGACTCTAGTTTCGTCCTTAGGCAAGACATTCTAAAACCTAATGGGCCAAAAATTGCAGCCTCTACGGGCACGTACGAGGTGTGCACACACCCGTAGAGGCCGTGTAAGTTCCTGGTTTAAGTGCGTGATGCATATACACAAGAGCCTCTGGGAGGCGCTAATGGGGGGCAAACCCCTTTTTCGACCAGGGATAAGTGGCAGAAGCACCTCAACCAGAATTGCCCCCATCATTGTGGGGATGATAAAGGCTTTGCATCCCGTGGGGGAAATTGCCCTGCGGGATGTGAGGCCACCGTACAGGGGAGGCCGGGGCTCTCCTTAAAGGGGAGTGCCTTTGCGCGCATCTGCCATGTTTTTCTATCGGCTGACTTTTCAGTTGGCCCAACAATGATGTCCGTTGATCGGGCCAAAAAAGTTCCTGGTGGCCCAGTGGTGGCTACCAAAGCCAATGTAGAGTGCTCAGCGGCCCTCCCCTTTAAAAGAAGCACAGCACTGGGAAGTGCACCTCGCTACCACCCCGAGAGCCCCTCAGAAATGAGGCAGAACACCTCAGACAGCGATCCTCCTAGTTTCCGGGGCATTATGGCCTAATTCACCGAGAGGGGCTGTACTTCTAACCCAGGTGCAAAAAGGCTCGGGTTCTGAGGTTACCACTCTGCAACACTTCTATCGAATGCATGAAGCATTCATAATGATATGCAAATTAATGGCCTAAATGGAGATAAATGGGTTTGATCTAGCCATTACAGAGACGTGGTTGCAAGGTGACCAAGGTTGGGAACGAAATGTTCCAGAGTACATGATGTTTTGAAAAGATAGGCAGAATGGAAAAGGAAGGGGGATAGCCCTTATAATAAAGGATAACATAAAGACAGTAGAGAGAAAGGATCTTTGGCCCAATGTGAAATTCTATCATATTAGGATCACTCTACCTCAGAAGATTCTTTACTTTGAGATTGCTAATTAACCCTGTCTCATTACACAATACAAGATCTAAAATAGCCTCTTCGCTGAGAAGATCAGAAAGTGGATTAGTATGTGTGGAGATAAGGAATAACAAGGGGCAGAAAACATTGGTGGGAGTAGTATATAGGCCCCCAAACAGTAGCTATACCATTGGACAGAATATTAAGCAAGAAATAATAGGAGCTTGTAACAAAGGTAATGCAATAATCGTGGGGGACTTTATTCTTCGTAGACTGGACAAATCAAATTGGCAAAGGTAGTCTGGAAGACGAGTTCATGGAATGCAATCGGGACAGTTTCCTAGAACAATACATAATGGAACCAAGCAGCGAAGAGGCTATTTTAGATCTTGTATTGTGTAATGAGACAGGGTTAATTAGCAATCTCAAAGTAAAGAATCCTCTGAGGTAGAGTGATCCTAATATGATAGAATTTCACATTGGGCCAAAAATTGCAGACGGAGGCTTCCCACGGACGCAATCCTCTGACCACCATATGCGATGTACACCTACCTGCAGTCCCTGCGCACACGGAGAATTCCGTTTTGAACCAACAGAGTCCTGGGCAGCGCATGATGCCACGCCGCCCAGGAAGGCTGCGTACGCGAAGCCTATGGCTTTGTTCAGAAAATAGTACCGCCCACAAGATCTGTCAACAAAGTTAATTTAAATAGGCCAGACTTTTTTTTAACTCCAGTCTTCAGTGTTGCAAGTCGCTGCAAAACCTTTAAGGTAAGATGTCTCTTTATAGTTTTTAAAGACTATTGTAATCTATTAGAACATTGAAGAGATATAAAACAATTTAAAGACATTAAAAAAACTTTTAGAACATTTTAAAGATGAACAAATTGATATGAAAAATTTTAAATAGTTTCAAAGACTTTCAAAGAGATTTAAAGCAATTTAAAGGGCTAGACTTTCGCCTTCATTGTCGGCAATTTTCTCGGCGGTTCAGCTGTTTTTCCGCCTGGTGAAAGTTTTAGCGGGGTTTAGCTCCACCCGTTATCGCCAAAAATGGGATGAGAATGATCAGGAGATACAAGAGCTAACAGAGACGGGACCAATGTGCTCGTGGGTGGTTTTGATAGTATGGTTGGGAGGGCTTTAAACGAGCTTGGCCGGGGGATGGGAACCCAGGAGAGGGCTCTGAGCTAGTTAGAGTGGGTGAGAGCTCAGATGAACAGAACCCCAAGAAAGAATGCAAAAGGCAGGAGGCAACAGAGCAGAGTAGCACTGAGGTAAGTGTAAACCACAAGGTGATAGGGACAATATGTATGAATATAAAAGGGCTGCAGCAGGGTTCAAAACTAAAAATCATGGTTTAAAAACTAGTATTAAAACACTTTACCTAAACGCACGCAGCATTCGAAATAAAGTAAATGAGTTGACGGCACAAATCATTACAAATGGGTATGATTTGGTGACCATTACTGAAACGTAGTTGCAGGGTGGCCAAGACTGGGAATTACACATACAGGGGTATCTGACAATTCGGAAAGATAGACAAGAAGGGAAAGGAGGTGAGGTAGCTCTGTTAATAAATGATGATATCAGGGCAGTTGTGAGAGATGATATTGGCTCTAATGAACAAATTGTTGAATCATTGTGGGTGGAGATTAGAGATAGTAAGGGGAAAAAGTCACTGGTGGGTGTAGTTTATAGGCCCCCAAATAATAACTTCACAGTGGGGCAGACAATAATCAGGAGAATAATGGAGGCATGTGAAAAAGGAATGGCAGTAATCGTGGGGGATTTTAACCTACATATCGATTGGTCAAATAAAATCGCACGGGGTAACCTGGAGGAGGAATTCATAGAATGCATACGGGATTGTTTCTCAGAACAGTATGTTACAGAACCTACAAGGGAGTAAGCTATCTTAGATCTGGTCCTGTGTAATTGAACAGGAATAATAAACGATCTCCTAGTAAAAGATCCTGTCGGAATGAGTGATCACAGTATGGTTGAATTTGTAATACAGATTGAGGGTGGGGAAGTAGTGTCTCAAATGAGCGTACTATGCTTAAACAAAGGGGACTACAGTGGGACGAGGGCAGAATTGGCTAAAGTAGACTGGGAACACAGACTAAATGGTGGCACAATTGAGGAACAGTGGAGGACTTTTAAGGAGCTCTTTCATAGTGCTCAACAAAAATATATTCCAGTGAAAAAGGGCGGTAAGAGAAGGGATAACCAGCCGTGGATAACCAAGGAAATAAAGAAGAGTATCAAATTAAAAACCAATGTGTATAAGGTGGCCAAGGTTAGTGGGAAACTAGAAGATTGGGAAAATTTTAAACGACAGCAAAGAATGACTAAGAAAGCAATAAAGAAAAGAAAGATAGACTACGAAAGTAAACTTGCGCAAAACATAAAAACAGATAGTAAAAGTTTTTGCCGATATATAAAATGGAAAAGAGTGACTAAAGTAAATGTTGGTCCCTTAGAAGATGAGAAGGGGGATTTAATAATGGGAAATGTGGAAATGGCTGAGACCTTAAACAATTATTTTGCTTCGGTCTTCACAGTGGAAGACACAAAAACCATGCCAAAAATTGCAGGTCACGGGAATGTGGGAAGGGAGGTCATTGAGACAATCACTATCACTAGCGGGGTCGTGCTGGACAGGCTAATGGGACTCAAGGTAGACAAATCCCCTGGTCCTGATGAAATGCATCCCAGGGTATTAAAAGAGATGGCGAAGTTATAGCAGATGCATTCGTTATAATCTACCAAAATTCTCTGGACTCTGGGGAGGTACCATCGGATTGGAATGCAGCTAATGTAACGCCTCTGTTTAAGAAATTGGGCAGACAAAAGGCAGGTAACTATAGGCCAGTTAGTTTAACATCTGTAGTGGGGAAAATGCTTGAAGCTATCATTAAGGAAGAAATAGCGGGACATCTAGATCGGAATAGTGCAATCAAGCAGACGCAACATGGATTCATGAAGGGGAAATCATGTGTAACTAATTTACTGGAATTCTTTGAGGATATAACGAGCATGGTGGATAGAGGTGTACCGAAGGATGTGGTGTATTTAGATTTCCAAAAGGCATTCGATAAGGTGCCACACAAAAGGTTACTGCAGAAGATAAAGTACGCGGCGTCAGAGGAAATGTATTAGCATGGATAGAGAATTGGCTGGCTAACAGAAAGCAGAGAGTCGGGATAAATGGGTCCTTTTCAGGTTGAAAATCGGTGGTTAGTGGTGTGCCACAGGGATTGGTGCTGGGACCACAACTGTTTACAATACACATAGATGACCTGGAAGAGGGGACTGAGTGTAGTGTAACAAAATTTGCAGATGACACAAAGATTAGTGGGAAAGCGAGTTATGTAGAGGACACAGAGAGGCTGCAAAGAGATTTAGATAGGTTAAGAGAATGGACTAAGGTTTGGCAGATGGAATACAATGTCGGAAAAAGTGAGGTCATCCACCTCAATAAAAAAACAATAAAAGGGAATATTATTTGAATGGGGAGAAATTACAACATGCTGTCGTGCAGAGGGACCTGGGGGTCCTTGTGCATGAATCCCAAAAAGTTAGTTTGCAGGTGCAGCAGGTAATCAGGAAGGCAAATGGAATGTTGGCCTTCATTGCGAGAAGGATGGAGTACAAAAGCAGGGAGGTCCTGCTGCAACTGTACAGGGTATTGGTGAGGCCGCACCTGGAGTACTGCGTGCAGTTTTGGTCACCTTACTTAAGGAAGGATATATTAGCTTTGGAGCGGGTACAGAGACGATTCATTAGGCTGATTCTGGAGATGAGGGGGTTACCTTATGATGATAGATTGAGTAGACTGGGTCTTCACTCGTTGGAGTTCAGAAGGATGAGGGGTGATCTTATAGAAACATTTAAAATAATGAAAGGGAGAGACAAGATAGAGGCACTGGCCGGGGAGACTAGAACTAGGGGGCACAGCCTCAAAATACGGGGGAGCCAATTTAAAACCGAGTTGAGAAGAAATTTCTTCTCCCAGAGGGTTGTGAATCTATGGAATTCTCTGCCCAAGGAAGCAGTTGAGGCTAGCTCATTGAATGTATTCAAATCACAGATGGATAGATTTTTAACCAATTAAGGGTTATGGGGAGCGAGCGGGTAAGTGGAGCTGAGTCCACGGCCAGATCAGCCATGATTTTGTTGAATGGCGGTGCAGGCTCAAGGGGCTAGATGGCCTACTCCTGTTCCTAATTCTTATGTTCTTATTATGTTCTTATGGCTAAGGGGATCAAGGGCCATGGAGAGAAAGCAGGAAATGGGTACTGAGAGAATGATCAGCCATGATCTTATTGAATGGCGGTGCAGGCTCGAATGGCTGAATGGCCTACTCCTGCACCTATTTTCTATGTTTCTATGTTTCTAATAGATCGCAAGCGCAGGGCATTTCTGAGTCTTAAACAACAACCCTGTCATGTATGCAAACTCTTTGTATTCACTATGTAACTTGTGGAAATGTATTTTTATCTAAGCTGTATTTGTGTGCCCTTTGCGATATATATATATCAAAATGGAGTCCTGGCCCTTCCAGAACTTTCTGCATTTTAGCAGTCAGCTTGCATAAACAGCTAAACCTGGTTTGAGATGGCTGATGGCCATCAGATAGCTAGGAGACAAGTCATGCTGAGACAAGTACCCCCCCATGGTGCTCTCCTAGTTCCATGTCACCCCACCCTTATCTTCTAGCCATTATCTCTTGCAGAGACCTCATCCATTTGATGCAAACAGATAAACTGACCAGGAAATTGAACTATCCTGACACAATACAAGACAGGTGATAGCCCATTACCTATGACTCATGGAGTAATGGCCGGCTGGCCAACTGATAACCCTGACAAAAGGAAATATCTGGATACCATGTCAGGACCAGGATATAGTAATTAACTCTTTATCTGTATTCACTGACTGTGAGACAGAGCAATACACAGGGAGAGGCCATAACTTGGGTTTTGCTGTATAAATATCTTGTTAAACTGAACCATTTCGGAGGTGTTCACTTAGCCCTTGACTGAGTGTGACCTACCCCTTGCTAGCAAGCGAATTAAAGAAACTTCTGCCGGAGCTGTAAGTGTCGGAGTCATTCTTTTCGGAGGTCGAGATTTCGACAGTTACTTCTTGGAGGTTCCACCGAGATGCATACTCTCTGTCCTGTGAGTAAAACAGATACAGGCATAGTGCCTCTCCAGTGAAAGGCTTCAGTGGCCAAACAAGGTGAGCCTTTTGCTCACAAGAGGTTTCTTCACTGTTGAGTCGCATATGTAATCTGTTGTCCACAGGGGAGGTACTGCAATCTACAAGACTCGGCATTTAAAAGCTAAAGGTATTTTTTATAACCATTTCTTTCTCAGCTCGCCAGCAGAAGAGAACAGGTTCTGGAAAAATCTCGAAACAGCCCGGGGAAGATTTCAGTAGGTAAGGGAGCGCTAGTCGATCGAAAAGGTTTCCAGGTTCTTATGTGATAAGATTTTTATTGTTTTTAATTCGGAAGGGGTTCTTATGTGATAAGAGTACAGGAAAAAAAAAGAAAGCGCAATCGATCAAAGAATTTGGGTACGGAACCATAAGTTTTATCAGTTTTTTATTAGGATAAGTTAAGGACTCGGTCTGTAGTGGCATACAATGCAGACTGAGAATTTGTTTAGATAAGGTGTAAGGTTATGATTTGTGTACTCGCGGGAATATTGTTTGTTGTCCTTGTATTACTGTTGTGTGCAATACCTTTGTGAGTCATTGCCATTAGAGAAACGGGAAGAGTCACTAGGGAAAATTGTGATTCGGAAAAAAAAAAGACAAGGATTGATTAAGAAAAGAAACAGTAACTGATTGATCAACTATGGTTGGTTCGTTCCAACATATCTCACACACCCAGACTGAGCCCGAATTAAGAGCCTTTTCAGGCCACGTAACGGCCAGGAGAAGTGGGCGTAGAGAACTCGGTTGGCCGAAAGGATTGTGAGATCAGAAACTGTGAAAATCTTAATCATCCAGAATGGGTGCTAGAGCAAGTTAAAACACCACAAAAGGCACACCAGCCTATGTCATGCTCCAGAATTGTGGTCAGTCTTCAATTAACCAAAGAAACAAAAACCGGTAAAGTGGACTAAGGGTGAAAACAGGCCATTTCCACCCGATGGTTCATTTAATTTAGAGAGAACAACATGTCTAGAGGAGTGTCTTATAAACAGAGATCCAGGTAGAAGAAAAAAAAAGGAAAGTAATAGAAAAGACCTGGGTTCCGATTCTTCAAGCCCATGTAAAATTAACAGAGGAAGTAAATCAAATTAAAAAAAAGAGAACCTGATAGTGACTTATGGATTCAAAAAAAAATAAAGCTAGCAAAAAAAAAGCTTTATTGAATGGAGAGAGACTTTTGTGAATGTCTTGTCTTTGAATGAGAGTGCGTGAATGTCTTGTCTTTGAATGAGAGTGCTTCTGTGCTTTTTCCTTGTGTCTGGAAACCTGTTTGGAAAGGTTGTGGAGCTGCCTGTTTGTTTTAGCTCCACCCACTTTTTCAAACAAAGTGAAGTTTTTTAACCCTTCATAGTGTTGTCCTGCATGTGGGAAGTTTAAGACATTTTAAGTTAGAAGCGCAGGTGTGGATTTATTCGGATGAGAAGTTACGGAGCTAGGAAATGCACAAAGGATAGGTTTGTTGAGACATGGTCTCGGTGGTTAAAAGTTGTAATGACTTTTTTTTTAAAAAAGCCTTTGTGGGTCTCTCGAGGTGCAGGCTGGGGGAGTACACTTTCATTGTCCTTGGTGTAAAATCTTGGTACAAAAGCTTCTAGCTCAGTAAGAGGATTTTTTTTGGATAAAGAATGGCAGTACAATATTTGAATTGTGATTTTGAGATATTTCAGGTGATCTCCTTGATCAACATTTTGAGTGCATTGGAAAAATATTGGGTTTGGAAGCCTTTTAATAAGATTAGAAAACAAGTACTTTACATTCTGTGATCTGTGAATCACTATAAGCATAAACGAGAAGTCCGTGTAACACACCGATTCTTCCGGTTCAGAAGCCCACACAAATGGAGGTTTGTCCATGACCTACGAGCTGTGAATGAATCGACTATATTCTCACAATGCTTAAAGGATGTGGAATGAAGTATCCCGGAATGCTTTCCAGAGTCTTAAGCAGTCCCTCACTTCAGCACCAGCCTTGGGATTACCAGATTACACGAAGCTATTCAACTTATTTGTGCATCACAAGTCGGGTTTTGCACAATCTGTTTTGACTCAGTTACATGGGGACAGGCAGCGACCGGTAGCATATTTCAGTACCCAACTAGACCCAGTGGGACGCGGACTACCAGGATGTCTTCCTTCGTTGGCAGCAGCTTATTATGCTATGCAACAGGCTCAGACAATAACTCTAAATCATCAGACCATTTTGTATATCCCACACTCTGTCGAGATTTTACTTACTAAATGTGCCACCTAACACCTAACCTCTGCAAGAACCATGAAATATGAAACTGTTATCAAATCCGAACCTTATCAAAAGATGCACTACCTTAAATCCAGCCACTCTACTCCCCACGGAAGACGACGGCGAACCCCATTCATGTGAAATGGTAACCGAATTAGTGACTAAACCACGTATCAATCTAACAGATGTACCAATGTGTAACCCTGATTTAGTGTACTATGTTGACGGATCAGCCCTACGAAATGATAGGGGCCAACCTAGAGCGGCTTATGCAATTGTAACTCAGTTTAATGTTGTCGAAACAGCTTCTCTTCCAGACTCCTTTTCAGCCCAACAAGCCGAATTGTTTGCGTTAACTCGAGCCTGTATTCTGGCTGAAGGACACAATTAATATCTACACTGACTCCAGGTATGCTTTTGGGGTATCACATGACTATGGACAAATTTGGAAGATTCGCGGGTACCTGACTTCTTCAGGAACCACTATCAAAAATGCAGAACAAGTGGAAAATCTCCTGCGAGCCATTCAATGCCCCTTGAAACTTGCCATTATCAAATGCCAAGCACATACAGGCCAGTCGAATGAGGTGGCATTTGCGAATGCCAGAGCTGATAATGCAGCTAAGTCAGCAGCTCTGTCAAAAGGGGGGATGCAGGTGTCATTGTTCCCACTGAGGAAAAATAATTGTTCAGACCCACCACCCACTATTAATGAGGTGCTGGCCTTTCAGACACAGGCCAGTACGGAGGAGGTGGTGACCTGGACGAAGGATCAATGTTATAAAAATCCAGAAGGAATATGGGTTCACCACGACGGCCGCGTGGTGGCCCCCAGATCCTTACTTCCATGGATTGCCCGATGTGTTCATACATTCACACATGCGGGCAAAGGGGGATTGGCAGATTATATTTTGGCAACTTGGTATGCACCAGGTATTTCGGCAATTGCAAAACAAATCTGTGAAAATTGTGTTACCTGTCAGACAATGAATCCGGGTAAGACGGAAAAAGTAGAGTCTGCCACCCACCCAAATCCAGTGGGGCCTTTTGTACATTTACAAATGGATTTTATTGAATTACCTATGTGTATGGGATTCAAGTATGTATTAGTTATTGTAGATGTGTTCTCTAGATGGATTGAAGCCTTTCCATGTAAAAAGGCCGATGCCACTACTGTTGCTAAATGTTTGTTAAAAGAAATTGTACCGCGCTTCGGAATCCCTGCTAAGCTTTCTAGTGATAACGGGTCACATTTCACGGGAACTGTTATAAGA
Source organism: Pristiophorus japonicus (assembly GCF_044704955.1). NCBI lineage: Eukaryota > Metazoa > Chordata > Chondrichthyes > Pristiophoridae > Pristiophorus > Pristiophorus japonicus. Next base: position 153,526,982 of record NC_091985.1, read on the forward strand.
GAAATGTGTAAAGCTTTGCAGATTAATCAACGTTTTCATTGCAGTTATCATCCACAATCAGCTGGACTTGTTGAAAGATATAATGGAATGCTTAAAAATAAGCTGGCAAAACTATGCAATGACACTGGACTGAAATGGACAGAACTACTGCCCTTAGCTTTGATGGTAATGCGATCTGCAACCAACAGAACAACAGGCCTGTCACCGCATGAGATAGTTATGGGACGTCCCCAACGACTACCTTTTACAGCACCATTTACTGCAAAACAGATGGACATCCACAAAATGGAGGAAAATATGTTGAATTATTGTATTGCACTAACCAAATGTATTTCCAGCTTTCATTCACAGGTAAAGGAAGCCCAAGTCAAGCCAGCGGAAGGGAAGTGTCATAACCTGGAGCCAGGGGAATTCGTTTACATCAAGAATTTTAAAAGAAAAAGCAGTCTACAGCCAAGATTCGAAGGACCATACCAGGTCTTGCTGGCGACCAATACTGCAATCAAGGTAAAGGAAAGACCAACATGGATCCACGCATCCCATTGCAAACGGGCACCTGACCAGGAGGAAGGGAAGAAGGAACCAGAGGAACAGAAAAAGGAAGACTGAATAAGGAACTGTATGGACTATGGGGACTGATGGTGCTGGGCTTGACAGGGTTTTACTTCGCATTATTGATTACACCAGGGGTACAGACCCGCCACCGAAGGGAATTGCACGTAAACGTATTTATGGCACTGAGTCATAAGTATGCTTAAGAAAGAAATTTGTCGAGTTGTTGGATATGTTCCCATGTACCTGTCCACTCCGAAGGGGGTATTCCCCTGAGATCTGACCCCTTTAACGAATCAGAAATGGGAGAATGGTTGATAGTGCCAAATAGGACAAACCTAACTAAGGGGCCAGAAACGAAGGAGCAAACAGAATGGAGGTTGGTACGGTATAAACTTCCAGCCTTCCAGGGATGGTACCAGCCCAATTATGATAATAACCATCAGCCTCCCTTCCTAAGCATTACTCCCAGAATAGGAAATCCTGAAGGTATAATATGCCTAGTGAGTAATGAGACTAAAGGACCAGAAATGGGACGCAGCAAGTGTTCCCAAATGATTAAATGGCAAGCCACAACTAATCCCACTGAGAGAAAGATAGCAACCGTTGGCTGGACAACGGTCCATAACAAAGCCCCAGGTGAAGGGTGGGAAGGTGAGACCACTCGAGTAGGGATAGTGCGAAAGGACCAGGAGCTGACGCCCTATAATTGCACCTACTTTATTTGTGGCCATAAAGCCTACCCATGGTTACCTGCCAACTGGACAGGGTCCTGTTACTTAGGATATGTGGTACCCCTTATCAGATCAGTAAAGACTCTAAGGGAGGCCTATGGAAGTCACAGATTTAAACGGGATTTGACGTGGCTAAACGGAATATTCAAGGTAATGGTGCCACCCTATGGAATAGCATTAACCGAATGGCAGTTACGGGAACTGGCTAACTTAGTCGAATCAGTAGCCAACGCAACTTTCCAAGCCTTTGAAGGGATAAATGATGAAATGGTAGCTATTCGAACAGTGGCTCTCCAAAATCGTATGGCCTTAGATTATCTCCTAGCCAAGGAGGGAGGAACATGCGCATTAATAGGTGAAGAATGCTGTACATATATCCCAGATAAATCAGAAGATATCGGCAGTCTAGCTGAAAACATCAGGAAAAAGGTAATAGAGTATAAACAGACAGTTGGCCAGGACGGTATCACCTTGTGGGGTTGGGCATCAGGATGGTTGGGAGCCCTGGGGAAATCTGTGGTACATGGTTTGATCATATTCCTGCTGATAGTCTTCGCCCTGTATCTATTATTTGTCGTCGTTAAGTGTTGCTGTGCCAGGGTGGGAGAAACTATGTTACCTACCGAGACCACGGCTAGAGTTATGGTAGCAACAACTGCTGAAGGCTCTTGTGTGGAAATGGAAATGGAGAGACTGTACAAGATCAGAATGGATTGAGTTGTCCTTGTGAAGGACAAAATGGGGGAATGTGGAAATGTATTTTTATCTAAGATGATACCATACGGTATTTGTGTGCCCTTTGCAATATATATATATCAAAATGGAGTCCTGGCCCTTCCAGAACTTTCTGCATTTTAGCAGTCAGCTTGCATAAACAGCTAAACCTGGTTTGAGATGGCTGATGGCCATCAGACAGCTAGGAGACAAGTCATGCTGAGACAAGTACCCCCCCATGGTGCTCTCCTATTGTCTACACGACACAAGTTCCATGTCACCCCACCCTTACCTTCTAGCCATTATCTCTTGCAGAGACCTCATCCATTTGATGCAAACAGATAAACTGACCAGGAAATTGAACTATCCTGACACAATACAAGACAGGTGATAGCCCATTACCTATGACTCATGGAGTAATGGCCGGCTGGCCAACTGATAACCCTGACAAAAGGAAATATCTGGATACCATGTCAGGACCAGGATATAGTAATTAACTCTTTATCTGTATTCACTGACTGTGAGACAGAGCAATACACAGGGAGAGGCCATAACTTGGGTTTTACTGTATAAATATCTTGTTAAACTGAACCATTTCGGAGGTGTTCACTTAGCCCTTGACTGAGTGTGACCTACCCCTTGCTAGCAAGCGAATTAAAGAAACTTCTGCCGGAGCTGTAAGTGTCGGAGTCATTCTTTTCGGAGGTCGAGATTTCGACAAACTATGTACAATGTACCACATGAGGGCATTGCTGTTGGAGGCCCAGGGGTTTCCTGCCCTGATGTGCAGGGGATATCAAAGGCAGCCAGCCATGCTGCTCCTCACTTTGCAGTTGTATTAAATGGACTGAAGTCACACAGCTCTTACTCACAGTACAAGGCCTCATGGAGTTATTCGATTGTAATTGCAGATATAATAACTGCCAACGAGAATACGGACTTTCACGCGATTATGGCTACCTTTGGCACACTAAAAGACTTCACAGAAGGTGATGACTGGGATGCCTTCATGGAAAGGCTCGAGCAATATTTCATGGCAAACAATCTGGCGGGGGAGACGGACACATTGGCGGAGAAGTGCATGGCTATACTGCTGACCAGTTGTGGGCCCGAGGTCTACCACCTCGTCAGGGACTTGCTGGCACCCACGAAGGCCAAGGATAAGACATAGATGAGCTGAATGAACGAATTTACGATACCATACAGATGACTTCCTACCAGAATCGGAGCTCACTGGCAAGTACTGTACGTAAAATAACGCCGATTGCAGGCAGAACTGTTCAACTAATAAGAACTGTACAGAGCAGAGCCTACATGCCTGCTGCTGCCAAGTGGTGTAAATGCGAAATCATTAACACAATGCTGGCGTTGCGGGGGTAATCATGGGGCCCATCAATGTCGATTTAAAGACTATGTGTGCAAGAGCTGCAGAACAAGGGGCCACCTCCAGCGAATGTGCAAACGTACTGTGACTCACCACGTGGCAGTGGAGTCGGCAGAAGAGTCCCGATCCAGCGTGGATCACAAAGGACAAGCTAGAGTGGCAACTCAGCCCGAGGGAGCAGAGTGCAGGGTGCACACCCTCTCCACAAAAAGTTCTCCCATGATGATAAAAGTCAAATTAAATGGTATTCCTGTATCCATGGAGCTGGACACGGGGGCGAGTCAGTCAATTATGAGCCAGAAGGCATTTGAAAGGCTGTGGAGCAACAACAAAGCACAAAGACCCAAGCTGAGCCTGATTCAGATAAAGCTGCGCACTTACACCAAGGAACTGATACCAGTTATTAGCAGTGTGAACGCAAAAGTATCCTATGATGGAGAGGCACACGAGCTGCCACTGTAGATTGCATCAGGCGATGGGCCAACACTGCTTGGCAGAAGCTGGATGGGGAAGATGCGGTGGAACTGGGAAGATGTCAAAGTATTGTCAGTGGACAAAGCTTCCTGTGCTCAAGTGCTGAGCAAGTTCCCATCTTTATTTGAACCAGGCACTGGCAACTTTACAGGTGCCAAAGTACAGATCCACTTGGTCCCCGAGGCACGGCCCGTTCATCACAAGGCTCGAGCGATCCCCTACATTATGAGGGAGAAAGTGGAGATCAAATTGGACAGACTTCAATGCGAGGGAATCATATCGCCAGTCGAGTTCAACGAGTGGGTCAGCCCGATTGTTCCAGTACTAAAGAGCGATGGCACGGTCAGAATCTACGGTGACTACAAGGTAACGATCAACCGAGTCTCGTTACAGGACCAGTACCCACTACCCAAAGCCGATGCCCTTTTCGTGACATTAGCAGGGGGAAAGGCGTTCACCAAGCCGGATCTAACCTCCGCTTACATGACCCAGGAGCTGGTTGAGTGACGGAAAAATTAACACGCACAAAGGACTGTTCGTGTAGCACAGGTGCCTGTTCAGGTTTCGTACGGGTGCAGCCATATTCCAAAGAAAATGGAGAGCCTGTTGAAATCGGTTCCATGCACCGTTGTATTTCAGGACGACATCCTCATCCCGGGCCGCGACACCTCCGAACACCTGCACCTGAAAGAAGTTTTAAATCGGCTAAACAGAGTTGGACTCCAGTTGAATCGATCCAAATGTGTCTTCCTGGCGCCAGAGGTAGAATTCCTGGGGAAGAAGATTGCGGCAGACGGCATCAGACCCACAGACTCGAAGACAGAGGCCATCAAGAATGCACCCACACCACGAAATGTAACGGAGCTGCGCTCGTTCCTGGGACTCCTCAACTATTTCGGTAACTTTCTTCCAGGGTTGAGCATCTTGCTGGAACCATTGCACAAGCTGTTAAGCAAGGGAGATGACTGGGCTTGGGGTAAAAATCAAGAGGCCACCTTTGAGAAAGCCAGAAACCTGCTGTGTTCGAATAAGTTGCTGGTATTATATGACCCATGTAAACGTCTAGTTTTAGCATGTGATGCATCGTCGTACGGTGTCGGGTGTGTTTTGCAGCAAGCCAACCGGTTGCATATGTGTCCAGAAGCCTATCAAAGGCCGAAAGAGGCTACAGCATGGTCGAAATGGAGGCTTTAGCCTGTGTTTATGGTGTAAAAAAGATACACCAATATTTGTTTGAACTCAGGTTTGAGTTACAGACGGACCACAAGCCCCTAATCTCACTGTTTTCGGAAAGCAAAGGCATAAACACCAATGCTTCGTCTCGAATCCAAAGATGGGCACTAACATTGTCTGCCTACGACTATGTGATCCAGGTACTGAAAACTGCGCCGATGCTCTCAGCTGACTACCATTGCCCACCACCGGGGTAGAAATGGCGCAACCCGCAGACCTGCTACTGGCCATGAATACCTTAGATAGCGAAGGGTCACCCGTAACGGCCCACCAAATTAAGACCTGGACCAGCCAGGATCCTCTGCTATCCCTTGTAAAAAGTTGTGTCCTCAATGAGAGCTGGTCAGCGGTCCTGAGAGACATGCAAGACGAGATCAAGCCATTTCACCATCGTAAAGACGAAATGTCGATCCATTCAGATTGCCTCTTATGGGGCAATTGCGTTCTCTTGCCAAAGAAAGGCAGGAAAACCTTCATACATGACCTACACAGCACCCACCCAGGCATAGTTATGATGAAGGCCATCGCCAGGTCCCACATCTGGTGGCCCGGCATTGACTTGGACCTGGAGTCGTGAGTGCACCAGTGTAACACGTGCTTACAACTGAGCAATGCTCCCAGGGAGGCTCCACTTAGTCTCTGGTCCTGGCCCTCAAAACCATTGTCCAGGATCCATGTGGATTATACGGGCCCCTTTCTGGGAAAGATGTTCCTGGTTGTTGTGGATGCCTACTCCAAATAGATTGAATGTGCTATAATGGCATCCAGCACGTCCGCAGCCATCATTGAAAGCCTCAGTGCCATGTTTGCCACCCATGGCTTACCCGATATTCTTGTCAGCCACAATGGTCCGTGCTTCACCAGCTCAGAATTCAATGAATTCATGACCTGTAATGGCATCAAGCGTGTCAGATCTGCCCCGTTCAAGCCCGCATCCAACGGCCAAGCGGAGTGGACAGTCCAAACCATAAAGCAGAGCTCGAAACATGTCACTGAAAGCTCCTTACAAACCCAGGTACTGCTCAGCTACAGAACACGACCCCATTCACTTACCGGGGCTCCCCCTGCAGAATTACTAATGAAACGAGCACTCAAAACCAGGCGCTCCTTAGTACACCCTGACCTCAGTGATCAGGTGGAAACCAGACGTTATCAGCAAAACACGTACCATGATCGCGTGGCTGTATCACGCGACATCACTGTAAATGACTCTGTGTTTGTGCTGAATTACGGTCAGGGCCCCAAATGGGTCGCCGGCACTGTATTAGCCAAGGAGGGGAATAAAGTATTTGTTGACAAACTGCTTAACGGTCAAATGTGCAGAAAATATTTGGACCAAACCAAATTACGATTCACATATAACTAGGAACCACCGGAAGAGGACATCATCTTCAGCGACCCATCGACACACGCCCAATCGACAACAGGCCTCACTGCCAACCACGAGGATGATCCCACCATCCCCAACAGTCCAGCCCACCCAGTCGCGCTGCAAGTCAGCAGTGGCCCAACCAACTCACCCAGGCCAGAAGTGACACTCAGACGGTCAACAAGGGAGCGCAGGGCTCCTGTTTGCCTTAACCTGTACTCAACTCATATCAAAGACTTTGGGGGGGAATGATGTCATGTATGCAACCTCTTTGTATTCACTATGTAACAATGTACGATGTACCACCTGAGGGCGCTGCTATTGGAGACCCAGGGGTTTCCTGCCCTGGTGTGCAGGGGATATAAAAGGCAGCCAGCCATGCTGCTCCTCACTTTGCAGTCGTATTAAATGGACTGAAGTCACACAGCTCTTACTCACAGTACAAGGCCTCGTGGAGTTATCTGATTGTAATTGCAGATATAATAAACCCAACCCGGGAGCAGCAAAGCAGCATTACAGACGGCTCAAGGCTGAGGTCCAACAAAAAACCCGGGACCTAAAGAATGGGTAGTGGAGATACAGCAGCTGGCCGACAGCCATGATATGTGAGGATTCTTCATCGCAGTCAAGGACACCTACGGTCCAAACACCCAAGGCCCCACCCCACTGCTGGCCAAGAACGGGGAAACACTCATCAACGACACTGAGGCAGTCAGGGCCTGCTGGAAGGAGCACTTCGAAGATCTCCTCAATCAAGATTCTGCCTTTGACTTGAGTATTCTCGACTCCATCCCGCAGCATGCTACCCGCCACCACCTCAGTAAGACCCCAACACTGCACGAGGTAGAAAAAGCCATAAGGCAGCTTAAAAACAACAAGACTACGGGTGCGGAAGGAATCCCTGCTGAGGCACTGAAGTAAGGCGGAGATCTCAAAGATGCAGTGATCATGACCATCTTTAAAAAAGGGGACAAGTCCAACTGCGGCAACTACAGAGGAATCTCCCTGCTATCAGCCACTTGGAAAGTCGTCACTAGACTCCTCCTCAATCGTCTTCATCCTGTGGCCGAGGAGCACCGCCCGAAGTCGCAGTGCGTATTTCATCCCCTACGGGCACAACGGACCATGATTTTTGCAGTGCGTCAGCTGCAGGAAAAATGCAGGGAACAGCGCCAGCCCTTATACATGGCCTTCTTCGACCTTACAAAGGTCTTTGACACTGTCAACCGTGAGGGTCTATGGAGCGTCCTCCTCCATTTGGGATGCCCACAAAAGTATGTCACCATCCTCTGCCTGCTCCACGATGACATGCAGGCCGTGATTCTTACCAACGGATCCATCACAGATTAATCCACATCCGGACAGGGGTCAAGCAGGGCTGCGTCATTGCCCCAAACCTCTTTCAATCTTCCTCGCTGCCATTCTCCACCTCACAGTCGACAAGCTACAGAGTGGAACTAAGCTACAGAGGAATTTGCTCAACCTTCGCCGTCTCCAGGCCAGATCCAACACCACCCCAACCTCTGTCGTCGAGCTACAGTACGCGGACGACGCCTGCGTCTGCGCACACACAGAGGCTGAACTCCAGGACATAGTCGACGTATTTACCGAGGCGTACGAAAGCATGGGCCTTACACTAAACATCAGAAAGGCAAAGGTTCTCCACCAGCCTGTCCTCGTCGCCAGTCATCAAGATCCACGGCACGGCCCTGGACAACGTGGACCACTTCTCTTATCTCGGGAGCCTCCTATCAACAAGAGCAGGCATTGACGACGCGATCCAACACCACCACCAGTGCGCCAGTGCAGCCTTCGGCCGCCTGAGGAATAGAGTGTTTGAAGACCAGGCCCGCAAAACTGTCACCATGCTCATGGCCGAGAGGGCTATAGTAATACCCTTCCTTCTGTATGGCTCAGAAACATGGACCATATACAGTGGACACCTCAAGTCGCTGGAGAAATACCACCAACGATGTCTCCGCAAGATCCTACAAATCCCCTGGGAGGACAGACACACCAACGTTAGCGTCCTCGACCAGGCCAACATCCCCTGTATTGAAACACTGACCACACTTGATCAGCTCCGCTGGGCAGGCCACATTGTCCGCATGCCAGACACGAGACTCCCAAAGCAAGCACTCCTTCACGGCAAACGAGCCAAAGGTGGGCAGCGGAAATGTTACAAGGACACCCTCAAAGTTTCCCTGATAAAGTGCGACAACCCCACTGACACCTGGGAGTCCCTGGCCAAAGACCATCCTAAGTGGAGGAAGTGCATCCGGGAGGACGCTGAGTTCCTCGAGTCTCGTCGCCGAGAGCATGCAGAAATCAAGCGCAGGCAGCGGAAAGAGCGTGCGGCAAAGCAGTCCCACCTATCCCTTCCCTCAATGACTATCTGTCCCACCTGTGACAGATTGTGGTTTTCATATTGGACTGTACAGCCGCCTAAGAACTCATGTTAAGATTGGAAACAAGTCCTCCTCGATTCCGAGGGACTGCCTATGATGATGATGAATTTGGCGAATACATGGCGGCAGCCACTGTTCCACCAGCTGGCGGCAAGTGGCCATCATTTTCAGATGGTCGGCAGCGCTGCCAATATTAGCGCTTGCTAAAATCATGGAAATGATGCATATGGTGATGTCAGTGAGTGCGCAACGTTCACTTGACCACCGATCTGCGAGTTTGGAGTCTGTCATTCAACTTATCAGCATGTCTTAAGTGCGACGAATTGAGCAAGTGTTGACAAGCAGCAAGGAGGCTCCAGCAGCGGTATTTAAATGGATCATCAGCAACTACTTGCATTTGCACTCATATTCACACTAACGATGCGAACTAATCACCCTTTGATTGACTCTGTGTGACTTCCAACGGCTTTGTTAAATTATTTCAAGGTTCTATAGTAGCAGGGAATGTTGTTGCAAGTGCAGACGCCTTCATTATTATTTAAAGGCTTATGCTAACAAAATTTGCTCACCATCATGGGGGCTCTACTGGCAGTCCCCCTCCCGCTTGAATATCTTCGGGAGAAGGAGCAGAAGCAATGACGAAGATTAGAAGATGTGCGCAGAGGTAGGAGGGCCAGGAGGACTCTCAACAGGAGGCCTTACCAACCTAGGATCTTCTGAGAGCACTTCTCTTATATCCACTTAAGCAAGGAGCAGTGTATTAGGAGACTATGCTTCACCAAGGAGGTGGTCACAGAACTCTGCCAACTCCTGCAACCAGACCTGCAGCCTGAGAGCAAGGCAAACACGCCTCTCTCAGTGGCAGTCAAGGTCACCATGGCCCTCAATTTCTTCGCCAGTGGATCCTTCCAGTCTGCAGCAGGAAACATAGCTTCATAGTTTACCATCCATTGCCGTATTCCAATTTAACTGAGGCTCTCTACACCAGGAGAAGGGACTTCATTGTCTTCTCTCTGAGCAGAGAGAAGCAGAACGAGGGCGCATTTGGCTTTGCCAGAATATCGTCGTTCCCCATGGTGCAGGGGCCATCGACTGCACCCACGTGACTTTGCAGGTGGCATATAACAATCTTGAGATCTTCCATAACTGCACTTAATGTGCAGTTGGTGTGCGACCTCGCCCAGTGATTCTTCAATGTCAATGCCCACTATCCTGGCAGCCATCATGATTCCTACTTCCTGCAATCTTCCAACCACGACAGCAAATTTGGTTGCTTGGAAACGAGGGCTATTCGCTCTGCATGTGGCTCATGACTCCCCTTGACCACCCCAACACTGTTGCCCAGCACTCATATAATGAGAGCCATGCTTCCACCAGGAACATCATCGAGCAGACCCTTGGGCTACTGAAGCAATGGTTCTGCTACCTTGACCAGTTGGGAAGAACCCTCCAGTACTTCCTGGAGCAGGTGCCTCATTTTGTGGTGGTCTGCTGTATGCGTCACAACTTGGCCATCAAGATGGCGTAGCCCTTGCCAGCAGGAATTGCAGGACCACCTCAGGAGAAGAACGAAGGAGAGAAGGAGGAGGAGGAGAAAGAAGAGAAAAAGGACCAGCACGAGGAGGTAGGAGGAGGCAGACAACCAATCACCCTTCCGGACTGTCCGTGAACACCTTATCAGATTCCAATTCCAATGAATGAAACCCCAGATCTCTGCTCACCATATCCCCATCATACCATTCCTCTGTTACGGAACATCACTGCGTCCTCCTGGGCACAAAGCTGAAATGAGAGTCACCACAAAAGACTCCCCAAAAAATTAATAAATTTATCAAAAATCAATTCACTCATATTCACACTAACTATATGAACTAATCACTCTTGTACAATCTCTTAGTCCCTGTCATTCGGGTGCCCTTTCCTGTCCTAGTGCTCATGAGAAGTGCTCCTCCCCCTGTGGCTGCAGCATGGCTAGTGGAAGGCTGCCTGGCAGGACGACCTCAAGCAGCTCTGGCCTCAGAAGACCCGGCTGTAGACTAAACCACCTTGGCATGGGCAGAAGCAGAGTGGGATGGCTGGCAAGCAACAGCAAGGGCAATGGCAGAGTAGCAGTGGTGGACATAGGAATGCCGTCATCTTTCTCCACTGATCCACTGCCATTCCCGTGGGCCTCAGCATTCCTAGCAATCTGTTGCAGCACAGACTGTTGGGCTGCTGCGAGACCCTGCAAGCCCCGGTCAACACTGGTACACCCAGTCATGATGGCAGCAGTCTGAGCTTGGGTGGCATCAAGCTGAGACTGCATGAGAGCGGTCTGCGCTTTCGTTGCAGCACTAAGACGGTTGGTTGCTTCTACCTGTGCTGCAATGACAGCCGCGACATCGCCCATCACACATGCCATCAAGCCTGGGTCGACGAGGTCTCTTTGGGAGTCTTCCATCATTTCTTGCCTGGAAATCCTGGGCTCCAAGCTCTGCGCAGAGTCTCATGCAATATTGGAGGCAGACTCCTCCATGCTCCTTGACATTGCTGAGATGCTCTCTGGCAGGCTTGCCATTGCACCTAGTAATTCGATGTGTATGCCCATCACCCTTCTCTGAAGTCTGCCCCCCATCCAGGTCCTCATCTGAGTCCTGTGCAGTAGACCTTGCACGTAAACTCACCCTCCGGGATGTTAGCCCTCGAACTATCCTTTCTCCTGGCCTACACTAGCCTCTAATGTACATGCAGTGTGCAGTTTATGAGCTGGTGAATGCGGGTGACAGATGCAGTGACACTGTGTCTTCTTCTTCTCCCCCCTTGCTCTCGTACATCGCCTCGGGAGCAGGCTACTCGGGAGCTTGTTGTTGATTATCTGAAAGCAGAAAGGCACAAGAATTGGAATGGGGGAGGAGAGGAAGCAAGAAATGCCACTCACTTTATGCATACAGCATCAGCAGCTTGAAAGCGAGAAGAGATTGTGGGAAGAAGGGGAAGTGGGATCTGAAAAGGATTAGGAATGTCCATACCGTTGTTGTTCTCAAGGGGTTCAACCTCGTCGGTTACCACGGCCTCTATGATCTGCTGTCCAATTATGTCCCGCACGCTCTCCTCCAGTTGGCTAAGGTTCTGTATGGCAGCTTGCCCACCACCTGTCTGCCACTGCTCCTTCCGGTTATGTGCGACCTTGGCCTGCAAGAGAAAGGAAAGTGAGTCAGTGTGTGCGGTGCAATGTGTTTGGGTGATGAGCCTGTCATGGTTGAATAGCTGACATTATGTGTAAGGTGTGACATGTGGGTGTGATTGAGATGTGGTTGTGAGGCTTGCAGCAGTGGTAAGTGTGAGGGTGAGGTGAAACTATAAATGTGAGGTATGCGTCGTGATTGTTAGAGATTGTTGGTAGGTGAGTAATGGGGGTGTGGTGTGTTGAGCAGTGTGTGAGGCTAGTGGTGCAGTTGGTAGGATATGGCATTTGAAGTTGCATTCATTGAACTTGACCACTTGTGTGTGGTCATTAAGTCTCTTGCGGCACTGGATCCATATTCTGGGGCAACACTAGTGGCACTGATGGCTTGGACTATCTCCTCCCACTGTCTTCTGCCATTTTGTCTTGAAGGACGCCCTGTTGGTCGAGGACCTGATGGCTTCTGTGTATCCCAGGACCAAGAAGTCCAGTGCTGCATCTGAGAAGCGCGTGCCCTCTCTCTTCACTGTGGCGACATGGCTGCATCCAGAGTGACAATGAGGTGCTTATGCAACAAAGCCCCTCCCCTTTAAGAAGTGCAGAGAGGCTAGGCAGAATTTTATTGGCCAGTAGACTGCACACGATATTGGCTCCTCTCTTGAGCGCTGAGCAACCACCAGTGCTTTTAGGGCTGGGCTCAGCGCTCCAATCATTATAATGAGCAAAATTTGTGCTGCAGGCACCACTTTAATGGGCGTGGGCAGATTGCGTTTTCGGGCCTAATCTAATTTCATCCCCACTGTCTATACCACACAGGTGCTCATCTCTGAGTTATCGTTTGGGAAAAGATGAGCAAATGATGGTGCACCTTTAGGAAGGCAGTCCCACCTTCCCATTTGCGCAGCTGCAGCACCGGAGTCATCAGTGAGATCTAAAACGACCTCATTTGTTCCATTCGATCATGAGCAAATCCAAGCAACTTTCTTTCACCTCTGCTTTGAAAAAAGGGTGCCTTCCCCTCCAAACAAGGTGTCATATATTCAACCAGCATTGTAACCCATGTATAAACTGACAAGTTGTACACTTTGAGAACAATGACCACTAGATGGTGAACTTTTGGGAGACACTCCTAACCTGGACCTTCAGGTACAAAAGGGGAAGTTCCACCCACGTTCATCACTTGAGTGCGATGGAATAAAGGACAGGTCACAGACTGACCTTCTCTCAAGCATGGGCCTCGTGTGCAATTATACTGTATAGTAAGGACGTATCAATGGCGACAAGAAACTGGGATCTAAACCACGCGAGCATGGCCACTAGCAGAACAGATGAGAGATACTGTGTTAAGGAATGGTTGGGACAGAGAATCAACATTGTTAAAGCAGCACGCAGTTCTCCAGGCAGACAAGGGCAATTGGGCATGCCCCAACATATAGTTGAGCCCAGAGGGGGAGTTCGACAGAGACAATGGCTAGCCGAACGGCACTTCACGCCATTGCAAGGGACAATGTGGCCAGTAATGGGGCCATCAACACCTGTTAATGGTGCACTTAAGGACAGTCACAGAGGTAGTCAGAGACCATCGACTGACAAGGGGCCTTTTGTTTCCAACAACAGCTCATATTGGAGGTGTGGAGGCACACACTCAGCCGGAGTTTGCAGAGATGAGCAAAATACCTGCAGAAATTGCAGAAATGAACACTGGGGAAAATCGCTGGAAGCTGAAGTTCAGTGAGTTCATGTGGAGCACGTATACAGTTCATACACCAGAACGCCACCGATAATGATGAAAGTGCTCCTCAATGGCATCCCAGTATCAATGGAGTTAGACACAGGGGCCAACCAGTCCCTGATGAGTATCAAACAGTTCAAAAAGTTGTGGGTGTCCAAGGCCAGGTGCCAAAATTATCGCTGATTGACGCACAGCTACGGACTTACACAAAGGAGATCATTCCGGTGCTAGGCAGCGCCACGGTAGTCGTGACCCAGAAAGGTACGGAGAACAGGTTGCCACTCTGGATTGTCCCAGGGGACAGTCCCGCACTCCTGGGGAGGAGTTGGCTTGCTGTCATGAACTGGAAATGGGACGATGTCAATGCAATTTCCTCTGTGGAGCGAGTATCATGCTCACAGATCCTGGACAAATTTGACTCACTGTTTCAACCCGGCATTGGCACTTTCATGGGGACCAAGGTAGTGATTCACATAAACCCGGACGCCAGGCCAGTACACCACAAGGCCAGAGCAGTGCTGTACGTGATGTGGGAAAAGATAGAAGGCGAATTGGACCGCCTGTTGAGGGAAGGCATCATCTCGCCAGTCGAATTCAGTGACTGGGCAAGCCCGATTGTGTCGGTGCTCAAGGCGGATGGGTCGGTCAGGATATGTGATTACAAGGCCACCATCAATCGGGTGTCACTCCAAGACCAGTACCTGCTACCGAGACCAGAGGACCTCTTTGCGACGCTATCCGGTGGCAAACTTTTTTCAAAATTGGACCTGACCTCAGCTTACATGACCCAGGAGCTGGCGAGTGAGTCGAAGAAGCTGACCACCATCACGACACACAAGGGGTTGTTTGAGTACAACAGGTGTCCGTTCGGGATTCGCTCCGCCGCCGCGATCTTCCAACGAAATATGGAAAGCCCCCTCAAGTCGATTCCAGGGACGGTGGTTTTTCAAGACGACATCCTCATCACGGGTTGCGATACTGAAGAACACCTCCACAACCTGGAGGAGGTGCTACACAGACTGGACTGGATAGGGCTGCGACTGAGAAAGGCGAAGTGCATCTTCCTAGCTCCAGAGGTAGAATTCCTGGGGATGAGGGTAGCAGCAGACGGGATCAGCCCTACTGCATCCAAGATGGAAGCGATCCAGAGACACCCAGACCCCGTAACACGACGGAGCTGCGTTCGTTCCTGGGGCTCCTGAACCATTTTGGTAACTTTCTTCCCAAATTGAGCATGCTGCTAGAGCCGCTACACGTGTTCCTTCGCAAAGGTCGCAAATGGGTCTGGGGAGACAGCCAGGAAAGGGCTTTTAATAGAGCACGCAATTTGTTATGTTCCAACAATCTGTTAATGCTATATGACCCATGTAAAAAGCTTGTGTTAATGTGGGTTGCGTCGTCCTATGGTGTCGGGTGTGTGTTGCAGCATGTCAATGCCAAGGGTCAGTTACATCCGGTAGCTTATTCCTCCAGAAGTCTGTCCCAGGCAGAAAGGGGCTACGGGATGGTAGAGAAGGAGGCGCTTGCATGTGTATATGCGGTAAAGAAAATGCACCAGTACCTGTTTGGCAGGAAATTTGAGCTGGAGACAGATCACAAACCCCTAACGTCCCTTTTGGCCGACAACAAGGCCATAAATGCAAACGCATCGGCCCGCATATAGAGCTGGGCACTCACATTAGCCGCCTATGACTATACAATTCAGCACAGACTGGGCACCAAAAACTGCGGCGATGCACTCAGAAGGCTCCCACTAGCCACCACTGAGGGGGCTACCGGGCATGCTGCTGAGATGGTCATGGCTGTTGAAGCTTTCGGAAGCGAAGGCTCACCCGTGACAACCCGTCAGATTAAAGTCTGGACAAATAGAGACCCTTTATTGTCTTTAGTCAAGAAATGTGCCATGTACGGGGTATGCCCTGAGGAATTTAAGCCATTTCACAGGCGCAAGGATGAACTCTTGATTCAGGCCAATTGCCTACTGTGGGGAAACCGCGTAGTCACGCCCCAGATGGGCAGAGAGGTGTTCATCAGAGAACTCCACAATGAGCACCCGGGCATTGTCACGATGAAGGCAATTACCAGGTCGCACGTTTGGTGGCCAAGGATAGACACAGATCTGGAACTTTGTGTTCGCAGGTGCAACACGTGTGCCCAGCTGGGCAATGCGCCAAGGGAAACCCCCCTTAGCCCCTGGCCATGGCCCGCCAAGCCTTGGTCACGCATCCATGCGGACTACACAGGTCCTTTCATGGGAAAAGTGTTTTTGGTTGTAGTAGACGCCTACTCCAAATGGATCGAGTGTGACATTTTAAATTCAAGCACATCCTCTGCCACGGTAGAAAGTCTACGGGCAATGTTCGCCGCCCACGGTCTACCGGCTATCTTGGTCAGCGACAATGGCCCGTGCTTCACAAGCACTGAATTCCAGGACTTCATGGCAGACAATGGAATTAGCCATGTCAGTACGGCACCGTTCAAACGGCCAGGCAGAACGAGCAGTGCAGATAATCAAACAGGGGATGCTCAGAATCCAAGGGGGTTCCCTACAAAGTCGCTTATCACGCTTCCTGTTGGCCTACAGATCCCGACTACACTCACTCACAGGGGTTCCACCCGCAGAGCTGCTAATGAAAAGGACGCTCAAAACCAGGTTATCCCTTATGCACCCCATCATGAAAGAAATTGTCGAGGGCAGGCGCCAGTCACAATGTGACTACCATGACAGGAATGTGAGGGCGCGATGTATTGATCTAAATGACCCTGTCTTTGTCCTCAACTACGCTGCAGGGCCCAAATGGCTTGCAGGCACCATGATTGCAAAAGAGGGGAATAGGATTCTGGTAGTTAAACTTACCAATGGACAAATCTGCCGCAAACACGTGGATCAAACAAAAAGGAGGTTCAGCAACCCCGAAGAAGCAGAGGAAGTACACGATATAGAGTTCACTCCACCACAGGTGACCGAACACCGGAACCAAAGGGAGGAGAGCCCAGTCACTGTGGGCAGTCCGTACAGGCCTGAGGCACCGCAAACAGCAGACACTCAACCGGAGCCCCAACTCAGGCGCTCTACAAGAGAGCGTAAACCACCAGAGAGACTCAACCTGTGATCCCAATAAGACTTTGGGGGGGGAGGTGATGTCATGTATTCAACCAGCATTGTAACCCATGTATAAACTGACAAGTTGTACACTGTGAGAACAATGACCACTAGGTGGTGAACTTTTGGGAGACACTCGTAACCTGGACTTTCAGGTATAAAAGGGGAAGCTCCACCCACCTTCATCACTTGAGTGCTGTGGAATAAAGGACAGGTCACAGACTGACCTTCTCTTAAGCATGGGCCTCGTGTGCATTTATACTGTATCGTAAGGACGTATCACAAGGCTCACTTTCTTTATTTCATTTCTTTTACCAAGACCTTCAAAGTATTATCCTCCCTTCCAGCAGGATTTGTGGCAGCCATCCCAGATACCTTTTGCACTTGCTCACAGTTCTCCCTCAAATGCAGCGCTAGTAAAAATGAGCAGGTGCAGCTTGATATAATCTCCCTTTTAAGAGCTAGAATGAGCCAGTGTGAAGGATTGCAGGTTGATTGCTGAATACAAGTCATCTGAAATTGGGTAGTGCTTTGCTTGTTAGTGCCCCTGCTGAGGTCATTAGTGCCTCATTTACCATTCCTTTCCTACCTGGGATGCTAAAGCCCAATTTAGAAGTTAGGATTCTGAATTTCTCCCCCAAAGTGTTTGTGTTTGGACAGTCCTGTTAAATCAGGAATCTTGAAAGATGGCAAGATAAAGAGAGAAAGTAGGACATTTTACTAAGTTAAAGGTGCTATATAATTGGAAGTTGTTGTTGTTCTTGTGTAGATAAGCAAACATGGTCAACCAATGAGGTAAGGTACAGCATAAAGCCAAAACAAGTTTACACAAGTGCAAAGTAAAGTGGAAATCCAGCGCACTGGGACAGCTATGAAACGCAACAAAGGGATACAAAGAAAATATTAAGAGCTGCAAAAAGGAATACAAAAAAACCTGCAAGGGATATCAAGGTTAACAGTAAAAGTTTTTATAAATACATTAAGAGAGATTAAGGGTAATGTGGGCCCATGAAAGAGACACACAGGTGAATGTGTAACCAACAATAAGAAAATGGAAGATTTGTTAAATGAATACTGTCCCAATCACTTATAGCGGGCAAGTGGTGTCAGCATGATTTTCCCGCTTTTCGCGGTAGGCGCTGAAACCAATAATTACCGTGCAAAAGCATCGTGGTTGTGGCCGAGACCTTCAAGAAAGCGTCGTGGTCAGGGCCAGTGTCCTCAAGCCCAGGTAAAACAGTCGGATCTGGAGCTGGTGTTGGAGTCCTCAGCCCATGTAAGAGCATTGGGGTCGGAATCATGGTCGAGGCCGGTGTCCTCAAGCCCATGTAAATACGTCGTGGCAGAGGCCAGAGTCCTCACGAAAGTGCAGGGGCTAGGGTCGGGTTGTCGCTATATATTTTGTTTGCTTATTGACATTCCTGTGAAAGGTACCAAAGGGTGTCCATGGGGATAGGAGTTAACTGACAGCCCCTTGCTCAGACAGATATATAGTTGGTTGATTTAGATCAGCTCTTCAAAGTTGAGCAAGATAAGGGTTCAAGGTTCAGGGCTCAACGGTGGTTAAATAAAATCTCATCAATTTTATGTTACAGATATAGATCCAGGTTTAGAATTATTAACATAGTTAACTGTTTTATTTTTTGCACCTGAACAAGTATAAGTTAAAAGTTCCATAATCAAGTGATTTTCAGCTATTGTTTACTTTGTATTTTTAATGAACCTGATTTGGAGTTTCTAATATAAGTTACACAACGTTAGTGTTTTATTATCCAAGAACTAGAGCTTGTGTCAATTCAGTAAATTACCAGATACTGGGCATACACAGTCACACTCTAGTTTATAGAATGTTGGGGCTTGTTTACAGGAGTGGTAATTGGTGCTGAAAATGAGAGAGATGAAGAAAGATTTGCAATAACCTAGTGGGCTAAAAATTAAGGTACTGAACTCCACCCATCACCGGCAAAACATGGCGAAAAGAGGGCAGCCACCATTCTTTCACCAACTGGTGGCAGGTCCCACAGCATCCTCCATTTTCGAAGGCCATTATGATGTATCCCCCTGCAAAGAAAAATGGCGGACTGGTGACGTCAGAAGACATGCAACACCGACTTAACGTAATCACGGCGAACTTAGAGCCTAGCAATAAGTTCAGTGCTGGGTCTTAAACACGCCAGGTAAACCCAGCATGGAAACAGACTCACAGAGGCGCAGTCAGCACTTCTTAACAGGACACACACATATTTCAGGTAAGTTTGCATTTAAGCTTTTGGGCTGGGTGTTTTTGATTTTACTGAAGTAGTGGTTTAGTGCGATAGATGTTAAAAGTTTTTAAGTGTGTAAGGGGTGCTACTGGACATTTCCAAGGTCTTAGATGGTAAAGAAAGGCCTCTAAGATGACAGAAAATGCTGCACATATTTAGCAGATCCGGCAATATCCGTGGAGAGATGAAACAGAGTTCACGTCTCAGACCGAGATGCTGCCTGACCTGCTGAGTATTTCCAGCATTTCATACTGTAATTTTAGATATACAGCATCACTTGCAGAGAGAAGAGGAAGATGAAAAAGAGGAAGAAACAGAAGGGGAAGAAACAAAAGAGGAGGAAGCAGAATGATGCAACCCAGACTGCCCCTTTCTGGCCAGGATATCCGGGATGAAATCATCCCCCTGCATAATTCTCCTCAATTCTCCTTTCAACATTAGCCCTAAACCTTAACTTCCTTCTGTTACTGACCATCACAGTATCATTTTGGTCACAATGCTGAAATAAAAGCAACCACAAAGCAAACTTTCCAATTTAACTTTATACATCTATCCATCCAGCGTGAGCCTGGAGCAGCTGGAGGGAGATTTAAACATCAGCGTCCCCTGACAACGGAGGCAGCTCGAGCCTGGAGCTATTACAGGTCCTATCAAGAGGACAAAATGAGAAATAAAAAGTAATAAAATTATGACATCACAAGGATGGAGGATGGTGATTGGTTCTTCCAGGTTACTTGAATCTCTGGACAGGGAATGAATCTTAAAGACAGCAAATAACTGACTTAATTTGATTCAATTGCTGATTTTCTAATTTTATCTTAATTTATAATTATGGTATATATTATTTAATTTTGTTTAATTATAATTAATCTTTATTATACTGATTTTACTATTGTATACTGCTTATTGTATTATTTACAATGTAATTTGAATTTCTTTTTTTCGTTTATTCGCCTGTGTCTATCTGCGTGTGCATTTTGGCTGTCGCTTCGGTCCTGGGCCTTTAACCTTTTTAGACTTCCTTCTCACGCTTTTTCTCTCTTTCCCTCAATGGTCAATATCTAATGTGTTGTAAAATTGTTGTGAAGCACCTTGGAACGTTTTACTACATTAAAGGCGCTATATAAATACAAGTTATTATTCTAATATGTCATCAAGAAATAAACATCACTCATACATTCTCTTTGTGACTGTCTTCTGTATGCCTTTGCCTATCCTACTGATGTCATGCAGTGGTACCCCAGTAGCTGCAACATGGCTGGTGGAAGGCTGCTGAGTTTCACTGGGGGGCACTGCAAATGGCCTTGCTAACGACCTTGAGGAGCTGGTGGCTGGGAGTGTAAAATCAAGTGACAGTGTTTCTTTTTCTTCACTCGCCTCTCCCTCTTTCTGGCCAATGGTTGGCTGGACAGGCTGCAATTCTTGGGTGTGGGAAATGAGGAAGACACAAGAGTGGAGTTGTGGTGAGGGGAGGGCAGCAAGCGGTCATGCAAGGAGGACAGCGTATGCGGATACCAGCATCGTGTATCCTTTCTGCCCCAAGGACTCAGCTATGCCCCTAAACTGTCTCCTCCAAGTGGCCGAGGTGATGCTAGGAATGGGAGATGTGCCACGTGTTTGGTACAGATTGTTGGTAGGTGAGTGATTGGAGCCGGGGAAGGGGCAATCGTGCATTGAGCAATGTGTGAGGCTAGTGATGCAGTTGGTAGGAAACATCTTTTAAATATGCATTCACTGACCTTAACCAGTAGTCTGAGGTCATGAAGCTTCTTTCGGCACTGGAGCCAGAAGGTGGGGGCAACACTACCAGCAGTGATGATGGTGATATGATCCCGCATCGATCTCTCTGGAGGGTCTCCTGGCCCATCTGGGTAAAGGATCTCTCTTGCAGTGTTGACCCCCTACACAAAGCTGGAGTGCGGCATGCAAGTCCCTGGGCACCCCTTCCTTGACTTGCTGAGCCATTTGTGCTATTGTTGAAGCACTTTTCACATTGTTTGAGGGTTGGAAGTGCTGAAGACTCCCATTTGGGACATTTTTAATTCAAATTATTTTTTTTAAAAGGTGGTAAGGGCTGAAAACTGCATTTTTTCCACTTAAAATGATTAGTTGTCCTTTAATTCATAGCCCTTTTAATTGCCAACAATTGCTTGTAAACTCCACAGCCTTGCGCCCAGAGGCTATTAGAAGCTGGAATGCCGCTCCCATACACAAATTTTGACTTCCAGTTCTGCACTAATGCCACCAGGTGGGCGTAACACAGTAAGTTAGTGCTGGGCTAAAAATAAGTTAGTCCCTAGCCCAAATTTTTCTTGGGTATCACTGCATCTATTTTCACTGGCCATTAGCCCGAGTTGTCGGAGACACCAGAAACTCTGGTGGCGCCGATTCATTTTTCCCCCAGCATCTTTCATAACCTCAAGTCGTCTCAAAGCACTTTACAGCCAATGAAGTACTTTGAAGTGTAGTCACTGTTGCAATTTGCACACATGTCCCACAAACAACAATGTAATAATGACTAGATAACCTGACTTGAATCCACAACACACTAACTCCGAGGCAAGAATACTATCACTGAGCCACGGCTGACACCTAATGATGTCAAGATCATGGAGAGGGTCCAGAGGAGATTTACTAGCATGGTACCAGGGATGAGGGACTTTAGTTGTGTGGAGAGACTAGAGATATTGGGATTGTTTTTCTTGGAATTGAGAAGATTATGGATAGATTTAATAGAGGTGTTCACATTCATGAAGGATTTTGATAGAGTAAATTAGAAACTGTTTCCACTGGCAGAAGGGTTGGTAACCAGAGAACACAGATTTAAAGTAATTTGCAATTGTGGAATATTTTTACGCAGCGAGTTATTATGATTTGGAATTCATTGTCTGAAAGGGTAATGCAAGCAGATTCACTAGTAATTTTCAAAAGGGAATTGGATAAATACTTGAAGGGAAGAAAATTGAAAGCCTATGGGGAAAGAGCAGAGGAGTGAGTCTAATTGGATAGCTTTTTCAAAGAGCCGGCACATTCACGATGGACCAAACATCTTCCTTAAGTGCTGTAAGATTCTATGATTCTATAAAGAGAAATATTTGCAGCAAAACCTAAAAATGTAACAGCCTTTTTAAGCCTATAATCATATTCCGAAGTAGCCTTTCTTTATTGATACACTTTCAACACACTAATAAACAAATTCAGTTTAACAATACCTTCTTAAAACTATGGAAGCAAACATGGCTGACGCTTGTATTTTCCTTGGTTAGTCATTTGAGCAAGGCAAGATAATTGGCAATCATACGCATAACGTTAGATAATTGCCACACCCATATGTAGCAGGGCAAGATAACAGATGGATATCCCTATTGCAAACCTTTGCATTTTTCTTTGAATCTTCCAAGTGCAGCTGGTTGTAGACACTAACCCCATACTGCTGAACCCTGTTTATTCATTGGCTGCCTTTTTGACCTCTACAGTGCATTCTTCCAATCCCTCATGCTGTTCACAATAATCTGAAATGCTTCTAAGTAGTGGTCTTTTCAGGTTTCTTAACCCCCTCCAATTAGTATTGCATAGCTGCCTTGTAACAATGAACTGTTATTTGCAGCAATAATATACTTATCATGATGGTTATTATGTGAATTAGCAGAATTGTTGCATGCATTTTGATTGCCTGCTCAGTTATGCTTTCATCGTAATGCATCTTCCTCCAAGAAAGTGTGCTGAGTAAACATGTCCATTCCTGAAAATGTACTAAAAAGAGAAAGGGTGTGATTTAATGCACTTTTAATGTGCCAAGAAGAAATTACCCGTCATAACACTTTGGGATTGTTCTGTTCCTGAGCAAAAAACTTTCAAACTGGATAGTGTTGTGTTGACTGTTTGTCCTTCCTTACTATAGAGAGGAACCATGGCACTGAGCGCCTGCTGAATCAATATAATCTTTTAGTAAACAGGTTTACTATTAATAGGAACTGACACCAATGTTCTGCTGCCATCTATACAGAACTGATTTTAGAACTTGCCATGTTGTAGCTATTTGTCGTGCTAAAGTCTACAAAAACGGTATACATTTGGTTGAAAATTCATTTGGTTTTTAGCATTCAGCCAGTCTGTTTTCCTGTCCCTCAACATTGACACCGTTAATGTCAATGTTGCTTTTTTAATAGACATCATATACAATAATACTTTTCATGAAAATCCCATTATGTAAAAACATCTTGTAACTCATAGGAAGCAAAGATAATTTAAGAGTATATTAGGGGAGTTGATTACCATTGAGCAAAGTTCATCGTTTCTTTAATAGATGCATAAAACAGCACCCGATTAAACACAAATAACTGAAGTTATAAAATAACCACAATAAATTATTAATTGGAATAAGGTAGTAAAATTGAAAAATAATTAAAAAGTGAGCTGTAAGGGAGAACTGTAATAGCAAGCAGTATAGATATAAATCTTACCAAGAAATATTGAGCTCTATTTAAACCATTTGTGGTTCCACTGTCACTTATGGAATTGTAAGACATTGTCATACTACAGGTACCAGTTTGAGACTTGTACCTGTTTAAAGCAACATGGGGGCCAGCAAAACCAAGTAATTTACGACTGGTTCAATGTTGTTCTTTTGCCATGAAAAATACCTTTCCTCTCTCTCCTCCTTCTCTTCCATCACTTCTGTCTCACTTTATTCTCGCCAGTTTCTTGTTCCTCCTTGCCATACATTTATCTCTCGGTCATCCGTCCCTTATCTCATTCACTCATCCTTCCCTTCCGCTTTTCTCTCTCACTTCTTTCTCCTCTTCCATCTCTTTTTTGAATCACTCTTTTCTTTCCCTTCTGTCTCTCACTGTTCTCTTGTCTCTATCCCTTTCTTTCTGTCCTTCTTTCTCCTGCTCCTTTCCATGTAGCTCTCATTTTCTGATTCACCCTACCCAATTTTAGTTCACAGTCTTCTTTTCTGGTCTATTGTCATCTCATTTCTGCTTCTTTCCGCTCTGCTTCTCTATCTTGTACTCTTCCCCCAGCCCCGTCCACCCTTTTTCATACCTATCCCTTCTGTTTAGCTTTATATGGGGAGACTGCATGGTAGGGAGCAGCTATAATGCGTGGTTGGATATGGCAAGGGTGGAAAGGCATTGGGGTCTGGGCATGTAGGGGAGGTAGGGTTCTTTGGGTCTGGGAGTAATGGGAGGCATTTCTGAGTTCTAGGAATATTTGGATTAGCCTGTTGGGAATGTGTAAGTGGTGGTAGGGTTTGCTGGACTTTGCCATTATTGAGATGGGGAGGCCAAAATTGTCCCTTTCCTTAAGGCCTCTTAACAGTGGAAATCGGCGGAAACACTGTAGAGTGCAATGGCCGCCAACTTTTCGTGTAATGTCCGCCATTATCAAAATTCCGCTCCTGCGGTATCCCGGTGGTGACCCGCTCCCCCTTTACCGCTTCACTGCTGCCAATTATGCTAAGTGTGGCATTACAGTGCACACCGCGATGTTTCCTCCCCCCCAGATGGCGAAATTCCGCCGTGAAAATCTTCCTCCCGCCGGGCGGTGCCAAAACCTGTTTTTCAAACGTGGTGCAGTGAGGCTGTGGCCTTCTGCAATGGCGGTGCGACTCCCATGTTTTTTTTTGTCAGTCGACTGCCATGTCGGGCTGACAATTATGTCCCTTGATTCAGTCAGGCTGCCAACAGTAGAGTGAGATGGCCCTCATCTCATGGCAGCTCGGTCCTGAGGCTGCATCTCATGCTGTCACATGGGCAGTCTGGTCCTGCCTCCTTTCTACCACATTTACAGGCATCTTAGGGGGTGGTTGGGGGGGCCTGCATGGGCTACTTTCCTAAGAGATATGAGAATGTATTTCTGCTATGCCATTTGTAGTGCTACTATCAACCCACACTGTGATCTATGGATAGTAGGAACATGCGTGCGCACTAGGTCCGTGCAGCAGAGCTTGGTCTCCAGTCGTCTTGGTTAACCCTTGCCACTGGATCAAGACCAAGTTCTGTCAAGCCCGTGTAGTGGCTGGTGTGCAACGGCCTCCCCATGTTAAAAGAATCCATGCACAGGCATCTTCCACCCTTTAGTATGTAGTACAGGACCTAGATTGTCAGGTCCCTCATTGAAACACCTGTGAACTCATCTATTTTTGGTGTGGAAGCAGGTCATCCTCGATACGAGGGACAGCCGAATACTAATATACTTGTAGTGGGTATTGGTTATTTGTGGCCATTAATCAATAGCACTGCACTCTAATGGTATCAATCAGATCAGTAAAGCCCCAAAGCGATGGTTGTCTGTAAGTACTCACCAAGCCTATCAAAGCCAGAAGACACAGACTGCTCCACTCTGGCACCCAAGGCCTCTATTGCAGTAGTCTGAGCTTCCATGACAGAAGCCAAGATTGCCCTGACAAACTCTGTCATGGTGGCCTCCACTGCAGATTGTCCTGGAGCTGCCATACATTCCAGGATGGACTGCAGTGCTGTGAAGCCATTAATCATGGCCATGCAAGTAATGCAGTCCTCCAAGTGAGTTGCCATCTGTTGCACGTCATCAGAGACTCCTGTTAGCACCTGCAAATACATTTGATACTCTGCCATCATCCTTCTCTTAGCAGGACCTGTGAGGTCTTGTATATTCCAGTGAGCAGGAAAGGGTGTAAGAGAAAAGATAGCCATCCGTGGCTAACTAAAGAAATAAAGGACGGTATCCAATTAAAAGCAAGAGCATACAGAGTGCCCCAAATTAGTGGGAGGACAGAAGATTGGGAAGCTTTTAAAAGCCAGCAAAGAATGACTAAAAAAATGATTAAGAAAGGGAAGATAGACTATGAAAGTAAACGAGCACAAAATATAAAAACAGATAGCAAGAGTTTCTATAGGTATACAAAAAGGAAAAGAGTGGCTAAAGTAAATGTTGGTCCCTTAGAGGACAAGACCAGGGAATTAGTAATGGGGAACATGGAGATGGCAGAAACGCTGAACAAATATGTTGTATCAGTCTTTACGGTCAAGGACACTAACAGTATTTCAACAGTGGATAGTCAAGGGGCTATGGTGTGGGGGAGGGGGGATGGAGGACCTCAACACAATCACAATCACAATCACTAAGGAGGTGGTACTCAGTAAGATAATGGGACTAAAGACAGATAAATCCCCTGGACCTGATGTTAAGTATGGAAGAATTCCACAAGACTGAGTACTGTGAGCTAAAACTGATGTGACCTTAGTCTCTTTAATACATCTCCAGAGTGCCTAAGCAGCATGGAAGACAACCTTTCTATACTCCCTTGCACAAGTTGTATAGGTGACCCTTGGCCCCCAACAGTTGCGCCCTCTGGTGGCAAGTCTTACACAGTTACAATGTTTACATACATAACATCACTCCCCCCCAAAGTCTTTGATACAATATATTTACAAGTTGAGACAATCCGGGGCCCTACGGTCCCTGGTTGATCGTCTGAGTTGGTCGGACCATTGCTGCACTGTGGCACGGCTGGTCTGACAGGACTGTTGGGAATGGTGGGTTCATCCTCTTGATTGACAGCGAGGTCGATTTGCTGGTTAGGTGTGTGTTGTTGGATCGATGATGGTGATGTCCTCTTCAGGTTGTTCCTGGTTGTTGGTGAACCGCAGTTTGGTCTGATCCAAATGCTTTCTGCATGTTTGTCCATTCACTAGTTTGACTATAAACACTCTATTCCCCTACTTGGCCAAGACAGTGCCAGCAACCCATTTAGGACCATGACCATAATTCAGGACAAACACAAGGTGATTAATATCAATGTCACATGATACAGCCGCGCGATCGTGATACATGTTTTGCCGGTGATGCTGGGTTTCCACATGATCATTTATATCCGGGTGGACTAGGGAGAGCCTGGTTTTGAGTGCTCTCTTCATTAACAATTCTGCTGGGGGACCTCCAGTCAACGAGTGGGGTTGCATCCGGTAGCTGAGCAGCACCCGAGATAAGCAGGTCTGCAAGGAGCCTTCCATCACGCATTTCAAGCTCTGCTTGATAGATTGGACTGCCCATTCCGCTTGACCGTTGGTTGCAGGCTTAAACGGGGCAGACCTGACATGCTTGATGGCATTGCGGGTCATAAACTCGTTGCTTCATAGCTAGGGGATTTGAGTATAGAAGCAGGGAGGTCTTACTGCAGTTGTACGGGGCCTTAGTGAGGCCTCACCTGGAATATTGTGTTCAGTTTTGGTCTCCTAATCTGAGGAAGGACGTTCTTGCTATTGAGGGAGTGCAGCGAAGGTTAATCAAGACTGACATATGAAGAGAGACTGGTTTGACTGGGATTGTGCTCACTGGAGTTTAGAAGGATGAGAGGGGATCTCATAGAAACATATAAAATTCTGACAGAACTGGACAGGTTAGATGCAGAAAGAATGTTCCCGATGTTGAGGAAGTCCAGAACCAGGGGACATAGTCTAATGATAAGGGTTAAGCCATTTAGGACTGAGATGAGGAGAAACGTCTTCACTCAGAGAGTTGTTAACCTGTGGAATTTCCTACCGCAGAGAGTTGTTGATGCCAGTTCACTGGATATATTCAAGAGGGAGTTAGATATGGTCCTTACGGCTAAAGGGATCAAGGGGTATGGAGAGAAAGCAGGAAAGGGGTACTGAGGTGAATGATCAACCATGATCTTTTTCAATGGTGGTGCAGGCTCGAAGGGCCGAATGGCTTACTCCTGCACCTATTTTCTATGTTTCTATGAATTCCAAGCTGTTAAAGCACGGGTCATTGTCACTGACAAGGATGTCGGACAAGCCATAGATGGCGAACATAGCCGGAGGCTTTCAATGGTGGCAGTGGATGTGCTGGATGACATGATTATGCAGTCAATCCATTTGGAGTAAGCATCCACTACAACTACAAACATCTTTCCGAGAAAGCCGCCAGCAAAATCTACGTGGATCCTGGACCACGGTTTGGAGGGTCATGACCACAGACTCAATGGAGCCTCCCTTGGTGCTTTGCTCAATTGTAAGCACGTATTGCACTGTGTATGCATGACTCTAAGTCTGAGTCAATGCTGGGCCACCAAACATGCGATCTGGCTATTGCCTTCATCGTGACTGTGCCTGGATGGGTATTGTGTAGGTTGCATATAAACGTTTCCCTGCCTTTTTTTGGCAAAACCACGTGATTACCCAATAAGAGACAATCCGACTGGATGTGTAAATGTAGATTCTTTTCTCTCAATCTGGTTCAGCAAAATTACTGAAACGAATACCGTTTGTGCTTTAAACAAAGCAAGCTTTTATTTAAAAAGCAAATCCCGATCGGGGACCTTATCAGACAGAAGGAATGCACTCTGATAGAACGCACCCACTTCCTACGGACAAAGTGACGTTACATTGTAAAGGCACGACGGTTATACATTTTCGGCAAAAGATAACAAGATAGGGCTAGAGTGATATCCTAGTCCAGCCTATCCCTTTTGATCCCTCTTTCCCTTTGTCCACTCATAAGCCGACCTAAGTATGGTCTGATTTTAAACAAAGACCTTCTGTTAATATTTCAGGTTAATAACATGATTTAATAAGACCTTGAGGTTTTTCTGCAAGCTGTGGGTTTTGTTTCAATATGTGTTAGTGTTGTAACATTTCGCAGTCTCGATTCTGAGATGTCATGGCTATTCCTCCATGAATTCTTTGTTAGCTTATACTGTCCCTATACAATTCCCACATTCTCAACTTCAATGTCTCTATACATTTTTAAACATTCACAGATGGACATTTCATTTTTGCGTCAGTGTAATGGCTTAATTTCATCTTGCATTTCAAGGGAACGGCTTACCAGCTCCCATTGAGGACGCAACTTTTTACAAGTGATAGCACAGGATCCTGGCTGGTCCAGGTCCTGATCTGGCGAGCAGTGACGGGTGACCCCTCGCTCTCAAAAGCATCCATGACCAGAAGCAAGTCTGCGGGCTGCGCCATTTCCACCCCGGTAGTGGGCAATGGTAGCCGACTGAGGGCATCAGTTCTCCGTGCCTGTCTGTGGCGGATAACACAGTCATAGGCGAATAATGTTAGTGCCCATCTTTGGATGCGGGATGAAGCATTGGTGTTTATACCTTTGCTTTCTGAAAAAAGCGAAATGAGCGGTTTGTGGTCAGTTTCAAGCTCAAACCGAAGTCCAAATAGGTATTGGTGCATTTTCCTAACCCAATATACATATGCTGATACCTCTTTTTCAACCATACTGTAGGCTCTTTCAGCCTTAGACAGATTTCTAGATGCGTATGCAACTGGTTGAAGTTTGCCCGATACATTGATTTGCTGTAACACACAGCCGACCCCATACGAAGATGCATCACAAGCTAGCACTAATCGTTTACATGGGTCATACGGTACAAGTAGCTTATTTGAACAAAGAAGGTTTCTGGCCTTCTCAAAGGCTGTCTCTTGAGATTGACACCAAACCCAGTTGTCACCCTTACATAGCAACATGTGCAACGGTTCCAGCAAAGTGCTTAATCCAGGTAGAAAGTTAGCAAAATAGTTGAGGAGTCCCAGGAATGAACGCAACTCCGTCACATTCTGTGGTCTGGGTGCATTCTTGATGGCCTCTGTCTTTGAGTCTGTGTGTCTGATGCCATCTGCCGCAATCTTTCTCCCCAAAAATTTGACCACCGGTGCCAGGAAAACACATTTGGAGCATTTCAGCCCGAGTCCCACTCTGTCTAATCGACTTAGAACCTCTTCCAGGCTGTGCAGGTGTTTGGTGATGTCACGACTGGTGATCAGGATGTTGTCTTGAAACACAACGGTACACGGAACCGATTTCAGCAGACTCTCCATGTTCCTCTGGAAGATGGCAGCAACCGAGTGAATCCCAAAAGGGCATCTGTTGTATATAAACAGTCCTTTGTGCATGTTGATGCACGTCAATTTTTTCGAAGATTCAGCCAGCTCCTGTGTCATGTAGGTGGAGGTTAGGTCCAACTTGGTGAACGATGTCCCCCTGCTAATGTGGCGAACAGGTCATCCATCTTGGGTAGCGGGTACTGGTCCTGTAACGAGACTCTGTTGATCGTTACCTTGTAGTCTCCGCAGATTCTGACTGTGCCATTGCTTTTCAACACCGGAACAATCAGACTGGCCCACTCGTTGAACTCGACTGGCGATATGATTCCATCTCGTTGAAGTCTGTCCAGTTCGATCTCGAATTTCTCCCTCATCATATATGGAACTGCTCGAGCCTTGTGATGAATAGGCCTTGTATCGGGGACTAGATGGATCTGCACCTTGGCGCCTGAGAAATTGCCGATGCCTGGTTCAAATAGCGACAGAAACCTGCTCAGCACTTGGGCACCGGAGGCATCATCCACTGAAGATAGTGCTTTGATGTTGACCCAGTTCCATCGAATCTTTCCCAGCCAGCTTCTGCCGAATAGCATTGTGCCATCGCCTGGTACAATCCACAGAGATAAATCATGCACAGCTCCATCGTACGATAACTTAACTGCCGCACTGCCAATGACTGGTATGAGCTCTTTGGTGCAGGTACGCAGCTTTGTCTGAATCGGGCTCAGTTTGGGCCTTTGTGCCTTGTTGCACCACAGTTTCTCAAAAGCCTTCTGGCTCATAATTGACTGACTTGCCCCGTGTCCAGCTCCATTGATACTGGAATACCGTTCAATTTGACTTTCAGCATAATAGGAGGGCTCTTGGTGGTGAAGGTGTGTATCCCATACACTTCTTCCTCGGGTTGAGTCGCCTCTCTTGTTTGTTCTGTGTGATCCGCGCCGGATCAATCATCCTCTGCCGCCTCTGCCACGTGGTGAGTCGCAGCACTCCTGCACATTTGCTGGAGGTGCCCCATTGTTTCGCAGCCTTTGCTTGTAGTGCTTGAATTGACATTGATGGGCTCGATGATTACCCCCGCAGCGCCAACATGGTGCTAATGGATTTGCATCCACGCCCAATGGCGGACTCTGAGTCATCCTAGGTCTTGCAGCTGCAGACGTGTAGGCCCTGCCATATACAGTTCTGCCTGCTAGCGACGTTATTTTATGCACAGTACTTGCCGGTGAGCTTCGATGCTGGGAAGATATCTGTCTGGTATTATCGCTCTTGGATATGAATGCCTGGGCTATCGTTATCGCCTTGCTCAGGTCTAGGGATTCGGCGGACAGCAGCTTGCGAAGAATGACCTCGTGGCCGATGCCAAGCACAATAAAGTCCCGCAGCATTTCCACCAAAAATCCAGCAAATTCGCAAGTTCCCGCAAGGCATCTCAGGTCGGCGACATAACTTGTCACGTCCTGGCCCTCGGAGCGGTGGTGCGTGTAGAAGCGATACCTGGCCATTAAGACACTCTCCTTTGGCTTGAGGTGGTTCTGAACCAGCGTACACAACTCTGTATATGTCTTCTCTGTTGGTTTCTCTGGTGCTAGCAGATTCTCCATGAGGCCGTATATTGTGGACCCACACATGGTGAGGAGAATCGCAATGCACTTGATTGCTGTATCATCCCCATCCAGCTCATTGGCCACAAAGTACTGATCGAGATGCTCAATGAAGGCTTCCCAATCATCACCCTCTACAAATCTCTCTAAGATACCAATGGCAGCCATAACCGCGTGAAAGTTCGTTATCTGTTACTCGTCGCCAATTGTTAAGTGTGGAAGAACTCCACAAGACTGAAACTGTGAGCTAAAACTGATGTAACCTTAGTCTCTTTAATACAACTCCAAAGTGCCTAAGCAGCATGGCAGACAACCTTTTATACTCCCTTGCAGGAGGTGGGGTCTGGTGCGGTAGCTGAGCAAGACTCAGGACAGGTGGGTCTGCAGGGAGCCTTCCGACATGCACTTCAAGCTTTGCTTGATGGTTTGGACTGCCCGTTCTGCCTGGCCATTGGATGCGGGCTTGAACGGGGCAGATGTGGCGTGCTTGATCCCATTGCGGGTCATGAATTCCTTAAATTCAGCGCTGGTGAAGCACGGCCCAGTGTCGCTGGCAAGGACATTAGGCAGGCCGTGCATGGCAAACATGGCTCGTAGGCTTTCGATGGTGGCAGTGGACGTGCTCACAGACATTATTACACACTTAATCCATTTTGAATAAGCATCCACAACAACCATTTCTGACGTCCTCACCCGGTCTGGCCTATATGTGACTCCAGACCCACAGCAATGTGGTTGACTCTCAACAACCCTCTGCAATGACCTAGCAAGCCACTCAGTTGTACCAAACTGCTAAGACAAAGTCAGCACCATGGGAGTACCTTCATTACATTTGGATAAGCAAAATTCGGTCAGGCAGAGTCAGCATAGATTTATGAAGGGAAAGTCCTGTTTGACAAGTTTGCTGAAGTTCTTTGAGGATGTAACAAACAGGGTGGATAAAAGGGAACCAGTGGATGTGGTATATTTGGACTTCCAGAAGGCATTGGACAAGGTGTCACAAGATAAAAGTTCATAAGGTTGGGGGTAATATATTAGCATGGATAGAGGATTGGCTAACTAACAGAGAGTCGGGATAAATGGTTCATTCTCTGGTTGGCAACCAGTAACTAGTTGGGTGCTGTAGGGATCAGTGCTGAGACCCCAACTATTTACAATCTATATTAACGACTTGGAAGAAAAGACTGAGTGTAACATAGCCAAGTTTGCTGACGATACAAAGATGGGAGGAAAAGCAATATGTGAGGAGGACACAAAATAATCTGCAAAAGGACATAGACAGGCTAAGTGAGTGGGCAAAAATTTGGCAGATGGAGTATAATGTTGGAAAGTATGAGGTCATGCATGCACTTTGGCAGAAAAAATATCAAAGAGCAAGTTATTATTTAAATGGAGAAAGATTGCAAAGTGCCGCAGTGCAGCGGGACCTGGGGGTACTTGTGAATGAAACACAAAAGGATAGTATGCAGGTACAGCAAATGATTAGGAAGGCCAATGGTATCTTGGCCTTTATTGCAAAGGGGATGGAGTATAAAAGCAGGGAAGTCTTGCTCCAGCTATACAAGGTTTTGGTGAGGCCACACCTGGAATACTGCGTGCAGTTTTGGTTTCCATATTTACAAAAAGGATATACTTTCTTTTGAGGCAGTTCAGAGAAGGTTCACCAGGTTGATTCTGGAGATGAGGGGGTTAACTTTTGAGGAAAGGTTGAGTTGGTTGGGCCTCTACTCATTGGAATTCAGAAGAATGAGAGGTGATCGTATCGAAACGTATAAAATTATGAGGGGGCTTGACAAGGTGGATGCAGAGAGGATGCATCCACTGATGGGGGAGACTAGAACTAGGCGACATAGAATAAAGAGCTGCCCATTTAAAACAGAGATGAGGAGAAATTTCTTCTCTGAGAGCTGTAAATCTGTGGAATTCACTGCCTCAGAGAGCTGTGGAAGCTGGGACATTGAACAAATTTAATACAGAAATAGACAGTTTCTTAAACGATAAGGGGTTATGGGGAGCGTCGGGGAAGTGGAGCTGAGTCCATGATCAGATCAGCCATGATATTATTGAATGGTTGAGCAGGCTCGAGGGGCCGTATGGCCTACTCCTGTTCCTATTTCTTCTATAGCTATGTGAAGAGAAAAAGATTAGTGAAGACAAACGTAGGTCCCTTGCAGTCAGATTCAGGTGAATTTATAATGGAGAACAAAGAAATGGCGGACCAATTAAGCAAATACTTTGGTTCTGTGTTCACGAAGGAAGACACAAATAACCTTCCGGAAATACTAGGGGTCCAAGGGTCTAGTGAGAAGGAGGAACTGAAGAAAATCCTTATTGGCGGGAAATTGTGTTAGGAAAATTGATGGGATTGAAGGCCGATAAATCCCCGGGGCCTGATAGTCTGCACCCCAGAGTACTTAAGGAAGTAGCCCTAGAAATAATGGATGCATTGGTGATCATTTTCCAACAGTCTATCGACTCTGGATCAGTTCCTATGGACTGTAACAAATGGACTGTAGCTAAATGTAACACCCTTTTTAAGAAAGGAGGGGGAGAGAAAATGGGTAATTATAGACCGGTTAGCCTGACATCAGTAGTGGGGAAAATGTTGGAATCAATTATTAAAGATGAAATAACAGTGCATTTGGAAAGCAGTGACAGGATTGGTCCAAGTCAGCAGGGATTTATGATAGGGAAATCATGTTTGACAAATTTAGAATTTTTTGAGGATGTAACTAATAGAGTGGACAAGGGAGAACCAGTGGATGTGGTGTATTTGGACTTTCAGAAAGCTTTTGACAAGGTCCCACACAAGAGATTGGTGTGCAACATTAAAGCACATGGTATTGGGGGTAATGTACTGATGTGGATAGAGAACTGGTTGGCAGACAGGAAGCAGAGAGTTGGGATAAACGGGTCCTTTTCAGAATGGCAGGCAGTGACTAGTGAGGTGCCGCAGGGCTCAGTGCTGGGACTCCAGCTAATTACAATATACATTAATGATTTAGATGAAGGAATTGAGTGTAATATCTCCAAGTTTGCAGATGACACTAAGCTGGGTGGTGGTGTGAGCTGTGAAGAGGATGCTAAGAGGCTGCAGGGTGACTTGGACAGGTTAGGTGAGTGGGCAAACGCATGACAGATGCAGTATAATGTGGATAAATGTGAGGTTATCCACTTTGGTGGCAAAAACACGAAGGCAGAATATTATCTGAATGGCGGTAGATTAGGAAAAGAGGAGGTGCAACGAGACCTGGGTGTCATGGTACATCAGTCATTGAAAGTTGGCATACAGGTACAGCAGGCGGTGAAGAAGGCAAATGGTATGTCGGCCTTCATAGCTCGGGGATTTGAGTATAGGAGCAGGGAGGTCTTACTGCAGTTGTACAGGGCCTTAGTGAGGCCTCACCTGGAATATTGTGTACAGTTTTGGTCTCCTAATCTGAAGAAGGACGTTCTTGCTATTGAGGGAGTGCAGCGAAGGTTCACCAGACTGATTCCCGGGATGGCAGGACTGACATATGAGGAGAGACTGGATCGACTGGGCCTTTATTCACTGGCATTTAGAAGGATGAGAGGGGATCTCATAGAAACATATAAAATTCTGACAGGACTGGACAGGTTAGATGCAGGCAGAATGTTCCTGATGTTGGGGAAGTCCAGAACCAGTGGACATAGTCTAACGATAAGGGGTAAGCCATTTAGGACTGAGATGAGGAGAAACTTCTTCAGTCAGAGAGTTGTTAATCTGTGGAATTCCCTACCGTAGAGAGTTGTTGATGCCAGTTCGTTGGATATATTCAAGAGGGAGTTAGATATGGCCCTTACGGCTAAAGGGATCAAGGAGTATGGAGAGAAAGCAGGAAAGGGATACTGAGATGAATGATCAGCCATGATCTTATTGAATGGTGGTGTAGGCTCGAAAGGCCGAATGGCCTACTCCTGCACCTATTTTCTATCTATCTATCTATCTAAAAACATTTTGCCTAGAAACGGCCCACCAAAGTCAATGTGGATCCTAGATCACGGTTTGGAGGGCCATGAACACAAACTTAACGCTGCCTCCCTGGGTGCATTGCTCAGCTGAGAGCAAGTGTTTCATTGGCGCACGCAAGACTCCAAATCTGAGTTGATGCCGGGCCACCACATATGGGATCTGCCTATAGGTTTTATCAATACTATGCCTGGTACTGTGTAGGTCGCGGATGAACGTTTCCTTGCCTTTCTGAGGCAAAACCACGCGATTACCCCTCAAAAGACAGTCGGCCTGTAGGGACATTTCGTCTTTGCGCCACTGGAACGGCTTGATTTCGTCATGCATCTCCGCTGGGACGCTGGACCTGCTCCCATGGAGGACACACTTTTGTACAAGGACAGTAAAGGATCCTGGCTGGTCCAGGTCCTGATCTGGTGGGCCGTAACGGGTGACTTTTCATTTTCAACTGCATCCATCACCAATAGCAAGTCTGCAGGCTGCCATTTCCACCCCGGTGGTGGGCAATGGTGGCCGACTGAGAGCATCAGCGAAGTTCTCTGTGCCTGGTCTGTGGCGGATTACATAGTTATATGCAGACAGCGTGAGCGCCCATCTTTGGATGCGAGTAGAGGCATTGGTATTAATCCCTTTGCTCTCTGAGGATAGCGATATGAGCGGCTTATGGTCAGTTTCTAATTCAAACTTAAGACCAAACAATTACTGGTGCATTTTTTTTTACCCCATAAACGCATGCCAGAGCTTCTTTTTCAATCATGCTGTAGGCCCTTTCAGCCTTGGACAAACTCCTGGACACACAAGCAACCGATTGCAATGTTCTCGATTCGTTTGCTTGTTTTAACACACACCCGACCCTGTACGAAAATGCATTGCAAGCTAACATTAAACATTTACATGGATCATACAGAACAAGCAGATTGTTGGAAGATAACAGATTTCTGGCTTTCTCAAAAGCAGCCTCTTGTGATTTCCCCCATACCCAGTCATCTCCCTTGCGTAGCAACACATGTAGCGGTTCTAGCAAGGTGCTTAACCCGGGTACGAAATTACCAAAATTGAGGAGTCCAAGGAACGACCCCAGCTCCGTCACGTTCTGTGGTCTCGGCACGTTCTTGATGGCCTCCATCTTGGCGTCAGTGGTTCTGATGCTGTCTGCCGCGATTCTTCTCCCTGAGAACTCGACCTCTGGCACCAGGAAAACACACTTCGAGCGTTTCAACCTGAGTCCCATACGATCTAGCCGACTTAGAACCTCTTCCAGGTTCTTCAAGTGTTCAATGGTGTCCTGACCTGTGATCAATATGTTGTCCTGGAAAACCAAGGTGCGCGGGACCGATTATAGCAGGCTCTCCATGTTCCTTTGAAAAATAGCCACGGCCGATCGAATCCTAAACGGGCATCTATTGTAGATGAACAGACCTTTGTACGTGTTGATGCAGGTGAGGCCTTTCGAAGATTGCGCCAGTTCCTGCGTCATGTAGGCCGAGGTCAGGTCCAACTTGGTGAACGTCTTCCCTCCTGCCGGCGTCACAAATAGGTCGTCTGCCTTGGGTAGCGGGTACTGGTCGTGCAGCAAAAACGGTTAATAGTTACTTTATAGTCCCCACAAATTCTGACCGTGCCATCGCCCTTGAGGACCAGAACAATCGGACTGGCCCACTCGTTGAACTCCACTGGCGCGATGATGCCTTCTCGTTGCAGCCTGTCCAGCTCGATCTCCACTTTCTCTCGCATCATATATGGCACTGCCCGTGCCTTGTGGTGGATGGGTCATGTAACGGGAACCAGATGGATCTGCACCTTCGCCCCCAAGAAACTTCTGATGCCTGGCTCAAATAACGACGGAAACTTGCTCAGATCCTGGGCACATGAGGCGTCGTCGACAGACGAGAGTGCTCGGATGTCATCCCAGTTCCAGCGGATTTTTCCCAGCCAGCTTTTGCCGAACAGTGTGGGGCCATCTCCTGGTACAATCCATAGTGGGAGTTTGTGCACTGCTCCATCATAGGAGTCTTTTACTGCTGCTCTGCCAATTACAGGGATCAGCTCTTTAGTGTAATTTCTCAGCTTGGTGTGAATAGGGCTCAGCTTGGGCCTCAGCCTGTCGAAGGCCTTTTTGCTCATGATAGACTGACTCGCACCCGTGTCCAGTTCCTTGGATACTGGAATTCTGTTCAGTTCAACTTTTAACATGATCGGTGGACATTTTGTGGTGAAGGTGTGTACCCCATACACTTCTGCCTCCTTGGTTTGAGTCTCTAGTTCAGTTTGATCCGCCATGGATTGGTCTTCCTCTGCAACGTGGTGGTTTGCAGGGTTTGCAGCTCGTCTGCACATTCACTGGAAGTGTCCTATTGTTCCACAGCCTTTGCACGCATAGTGTTTGAAGCGGCATTGATGGGCTCAATGATTGCCTCCGCAGCGCCAACAAGGTGTTAACTGCCTCGCCTTAACGCTTGATGTCGGACTCTGGGTCGTCTGAGGTCATGCAGCTGCCATATGCATTCCTGCCTGAAAACAATGTTACTTTGTGTACAGTACTTGCCGAGACTTCTTTAAGCTGCAAAATTTGTTTGGTGTTTTCGCTGGTGGACATAAATGCTTGGGCTATCGTTATGGTTTTGCTCAGGTTCGGTGTTTCAATAGTCAATAGTTTGCAAAGGATAACCTCATGGCCAATGCCAAGCACAAAAAAGTCTCTTAGCATTTGCTCCAGGAATCCATCGAATTCGCAATGGCCTTAGTTCGGAAACATAGCTCGCCACTTCCTGGCCTTCAGACCATTGACATGTGTAAAATCGATACCTTGCCATCAGAACGCTCTCCTTTGGATTTAGGTGCTCCCGGACCAGTGTACACAGTTCTTCATATGATTTGGTTGTTGGTTTCACCGGAGTGAGAAGATTCTTCATGAGGCCATAGGTTGTTGCCCTGCAGACGGTGAGGAGGATCGCCCTTCGTTTGGCAGCTCCAGGATGATCAGGGCTGGGAACTCAACATCCAGGGGTATTCAACATTCAGGAAGGATAGAATGAAAGGAAAAGGAGGTGGGGTAGCATTGCTGGTTAAGGAGGAGATTAAGGCAATAGTTAGGAAGGACATTAGCTTGGATGATGTGGAATCTATATGGGTAGAGCTGCAGAACACCAAAGGGCAAAAAACATTAGTGGGAGTTGTGTACAGACCTCCAAACAGTAGTAGTGATGTTGGGGAGGGCATCAAACATGAAATTAGGGGTGCGTGCAATAAAGGTGCAGCAGTTATAATGGGTGACTTTAATATGCACATAGATTGGGCTAACCAAACTGGAAGCAATACGGTGGAGGAGGATTTCCTGGAGTGCATAAGGGATGTTTTTTTAGACCAATATGTCGAGGAACCAACTAGGGGGGAGGCCATCTTAGACTGGGTGTTATGTAATGAGAGAGGATAAATTAGCAATCTCGTTGTGTGAGGCCCCTTGGGGAAGAGTGACCATAATATGGTGGAATTCTGCATTGGGATGGAGAATGAAACAGTTAATTCAGAGACCATGGTCCAGAACTTAAAGAAGGCTAACTTTGAAGGTATGAGGCGTGAATTGGCTGGAATGGATTGGCGAATGATACTTAAGGGGTTGACTGTGGATGGGCAATGGCAGACATTTAGAGACCGCATGGATGAACTACAACAATTGTACATTCCTGTCTGGCATAAAAATAAAAAAGGGAAGGTGGCTCAACCGTGGCTATCAAGGGAAATCAGGGATAGTATTAAAGCCAAGGAAGTGGCATACAAATTGGCCAGAAATAGCAGTGAACCTGGGGACTGGGAGAAATTTAGAACTCAGCAGAGGAGGACAAAGGGTTTGATTAGGGCAGGGAAAATGGAGTATGAGAAGAAGCTTGCAGGGAACATTAAGATGGATTGCAAAAGTTTCCATAGATATGTAAAGAGAAAAAGGTTAGTAAAGACA
This sequence comes from Pristiophorus japonicus, assembly GCF_044704955.1. NCBI lineage: Eukaryota > Metazoa > Chordata > Chondrichthyes > Pristiophoridae > Pristiophorus > Pristiophorus japonicus. The sequence goes on from NC_091985.1 coordinate 153,566,494, forward strand.
AACGTAGGTCCCCTGCAGTCAGAATCAGGGGAAGTCATAACGGGGAACAAAGAAATGGCGGACCAATTGAACAAGTACTTTGGTTCAGTATTCACGAAGGAGGACACGAACAACCTTCCGGTTATAAAAGGGGTCGGGGGGTCTAGTAAGGAGGAGGAACTGAGGGAAATCCTTATTAGCTGGGAAATTGTGTTGGGGAAATTGATGGGATTGAAGGCCGATAAATCCCCAGGGCCTGATGGACTGCATCCCAGAGTACTTAAGGAGGTGGCCTTGGAAATAGTGGATGCGTTGACAGTCATTTTCCAAAATTCCATTGACTCTGGATCAGTTCCTATGGAGTGGAGGGTAGCCAATGTAACCCCACTTTTTAAAAAAGGAGGGAGAGAGAAAACAGGGAATTATAGACCGGTCAGCCTGACATCGGTAGTGGGTAAAATGATGGAATCAATTATTAAGGATGTCATAGCAGTGCATTTGGAAAGAGGTGACATGATAGGTCCAAGTCAGCATGGATTTGTGAAAGGGAAATCATGCTTGACAAATCTTCTGGAATTTTTTGAGGATGTTTCCAGTAGAGTGGACAAGGGAGAACCAGTTGATGTGGTATATTTGGACTTTCAGAAGGCGTTCGACAAGGTCCCACACAAGAGATTGATGTGCAAAGTTAGAGCACATGGGATTGGGGGTAGTGTACTGACATGGATTGAGAACTGGTTGTCAGACAGGAAGCAAAGAGTAGGAGTAAATGGGTACTTTTCAGAATGGCAGGCAGTGACTAGTGGGGTACCGCAAGGTTCTGTGCTGGGGCCCCAGCTGTTTACACTGTACATTAATGATTTAGATGAGGGGATTGAATGCAATATCTCCAAGTTTGCAGATGACACTAAGCTGGGTGGCAGTGTGAGCTGTGAGGAGGATGCTAAGAGGCTGCAGGGTGACTTGGACAGGTTAGGTGAGTGGGCAAATGCATGGCAGATGCAGTATAATGTAGATAAATGTGAGGTTATCCACTTTGGTGGCAAAAACAGGAAGGCAGAATATTATCTGAATGGCGACAGATTAGGAAAAGGGGAGGTGCAACAAGTCCTGGGTGTCATGGTACATCAGTCATTGAAAATTGGCATCCAGGTACTGCAGGCGGTGAAGAAGGCAAATGGCATGTTGACCTTCATAGCGAGAGGATTTGCGTAAAGGAGCAGGGAGGTCTTACTGGAGTTCTACAGGGCCTTGTTGAGGTCACACCTTGAATATTGTATACAGTTTTGGTCTCCTAATCTGAGGAAGGACATTCATGCTATTGAGGAAGTGCAGCGAAAGTTCACCAGACTGATTCCCGGGATGGCAGGACTGACATATGAAGAAAGACTGGATCGTCTAGGCTTATATTCACTGGAATTTAGAAGAATGAGAGTGGATCTCATAGAAACATATAACATTCTGACGGGATTGGACAGGTTAGATGCAGGAAGAATGTTCCCAATGTTGGGGAAGTCCAGAACCAGGGGTCACAATCTAAGGATAAGGGGTAAGCCATTTTGGACCAAGATGAGGAAAACCCTCTTCACTCAGAGAATTGTGAACCTGTGGAATTCTCTACCACAGAAAGTTGTTGAGGCCAGATTGTTAGATATATTCAAAAGGGAGTTAGATGTGGCCCTTACGGCTAAAGGGATCAAGGCGTATGGAAAGAAAGCAGGAATGGGGTACTGAAGTCGCATGATCAGCCATGATCTTATTGAATGGTGCTGCAGGCTCAAAGGGCCGAATGGCCTACTCCTGCACCTCTTTTCTATGTTTCTATGGGGTCACAGTCTCAAAATAAAGGGTCAGCCATTTAGGACTGAGATGGCATGAAGATTCTCGGAGCGGGCCTCCTTCCAGTGGAAGGTTAGAGTACATTCCAGGGCATCTCCACCGATTCCACTAATGCGTCCACATGTCGTGGCTGAGAAGCGGTGTGCACGATGGCGTCCTCCTTCAATCTCCATTTTCTCGCTCTGAGTAGACGGAGAAGTTGGAATTGCGCATGTGCATACTTATCTTACCACGCCTTGAAGAATCGGCTGTTCACGGGATGTATAGCGGCCTTTGGTAAGTACCTAGTAAAATTAATTTTAAATACCTCTAAACTACCTCTTAATTATGTTAATTGGCTGACCCCTGCTTGGTGTCGGGTTTGTGACGCTCGCGGCCTTCCGCGAGAAGTGGGCGCCGGAGGGACTGGAGTGCATCGTTACCCCCGGCAACCAAATTTTAATTTGATTTTATTTGTTTTAAAGTTTAATTTGCTTTAATTGCCGGAATTTTAGTGTCCCCTCCCCTTTTATAGGGGGCACTTGTAATATATGGTTTTAATGCCCCTCAAAAAAAAACATTTTTTTTAAAAAGGGGCAGTTAAGTGTCTGGAGTGTCCCCCAGATCGGGGGGCACTTGATCTAACGTTTATTTTGTTCCCACCCAAAAGAGTTGTAGGGTCTGTGAACCTCAGCCAGATCCCACACTTTGGAAACTGACAATGAGGCGTGTTCAGAACGGGATCCCGCCCCGTCAATCTCAGCCACTTTGACAGCGGGCCCGCCTCCAAACCCGCACTCGCAGGGATGGTGACATACCAGCCCCGAGAAGGCGCCCGGCCCACCCTGTCACGAATTCGCTGAGCCACTCCTTATACAACGGAGACACAATAAAAAAACAATCCCACTGTTTCCGCATTGCTAAGCAGAATGCCCAATTCTTGATTCGCTTCCTAAAGAAAAAAAATGCTTTTTTTCAACTGGAGACTTTGAGTTAAACAATGTGAACACTGTCATCAAACCAAAGGTCATCTCACCGAGACAAATATATCAAAAGAACCAGGCGCACCCACAGAAAGGTTTAGCCGCAGGGGGAACTTTCCTTTCAGCTTCTGAAAAGTCGTCACATCTTAGCTGTAGCCCATTGTCAATTTCAATCAGCACAATGATAATTGAAAGAAATACAAAGAATGTTCTTATTGTCAGCTTCGGGTTTTTGTTCCTGTTTACTGCATATGGAGGACTTCAAAGTCTCCAGGTAAGTTTTCAGTATAATAAACGTAACCTTTTAATGTAACTTACAATTGGGAACTTCAGGAGGGATACATGTTTACATTGTTGTAATTTGTTTCGCCATTGTAGTATGGTTTGCTCTGGATACATTTCCACCGTCAAACAACACGCGTCTCCCGAGGTCCCAATTTCAGTTCGCGTTACAGGATTCAGACTATTTTCAACATCCCCAAGCTGACAATTTTTTCCACCAGAAAATAAACGGATCATTTATTTATTTTGGGACCTGTATAATGCCAACTGGGTTGTCAATAGGGTTTCCTGCTATTGATGCACGGCAAAGCGGGTTCTAACCCTAACCATGCATCTTAATCTTATTCTTGCCAAGGAATATACTGTAGGCGAGGAATGATCGATCCATCGGTGGGTCCATGTGGCAATGCACGGTGCAATGTGGAAGCAGGGAAATTCCAGGTTCAATCTCCTGCCTGTGCTAAGTTAGCCGATCTCAGGGTGCCAGTGGCAATGCTTCAGTTATTTTCGGTGCCCTTAGACCAGGGAGGGGGAAATCAGGTAGGGTGTCCATTTCTGACCCCCTACCCATTAACCTTTGTGTGTCTACACAGTTGAACTCAATGCCCCAGGTTCACATGTGAAAAATGACCAGTTTGGCCAAAGTACTAGAGGACTGTTTGGACCCAGGGGATGATATGCCAACAAAAGGGGAAATAAAATTTGGAGGGCAAAATTCAGTTTCAAGGTAATATTCTGAGCAGAAAAAAGGAAACCAATTCGATATATATATATATAATTAATCTGTAAACTGAGTATGTACATGCTCAGTGCTACTTTAGGTTTTGATTCAGACAATTTAAATTTTTCGAGTGACATCACAAGAATATCTGCTTGAGAGAATTCTCTGACATACAATTTTACTTTCCTTGGCTGCGTAGTATGCTCTATTTCCACTCTCCCACTCTGTCCGGGGAGGCTTTGAGGGTGTCCTTATAATGTTTCCGCTGTCCTCCTTTGGCTCGTTGACCATGAAGGAGCTCCACACAAAGCATTTGCTTAGGGAGTCTTGTATCTGGCATGCGTACTATGTGGCCTGCCCAGCGAAGCTGATCGAGTGTAGTCAGTGCTTCAATACTTCAATGCGCCTGTCCTCCCAGTGAGCCATTTGGGACCATGTCCATAATTGAGTACAAACACAGGGTCATTGACCTCAATATCGTGTGACAAATTTGCGCGGTCATGGTACACACTTTGTTGATGCTGCTTGCCCTCCACGTGATCATGGAAATCAGGGTGGACAAGAGAGAGCTTTGTTTTGAGTGTACTTTTCAAGAGCAGCTCGGCTGGGCGAACCATGGTGAGTGAGTGGAGTCTGGTGCGGTAGCTGAGCAGCACTCGGGATAGTCAGGTCAGCAAGGAGCCTTCCGACAAGCTTTGCTTGATGGTCTGGACTGCCGTTCTGCCTGGTCGTTGGATGCGGGCTTGAATGGGACAGATGTGATGTGCTTGATCCCATTGCGGGTCATGAATTCCTTGAATTCAGCACTAAAGAAACACAGCCCATTGTCGCTGACTAGGACATCAGGCAGGCTGTGCGTTGCAAACATGGCTCAAAGCCACTCAATGGTGGCCGTGGACGTGCTTACAGACATTATTGCACATTCAATCCATTTTGAGTAAGCATCCACGACAACCAAGAACATTTTGCCTAGAAATGGGCCTGCATAGTCCACGTGGATCCTCGACCATGGTTTGGAGGGCCACGACCACAAACTTAGCGGTGCCTCTCTGGGTGCATTGCTCAGCTGAGAGCAAGTGTTGCACTAGCGCATGCATGACTCTAAATCTGAGTTGATGCCGGGCCACCACACATGGGATCTGGCTATGGCTTTCATCATTACAATGCCTGGGTGGGTGCTGTGCAGTTCAGAGATGAACGTATCTCTGCCTTTCTTGGGCAAGATCACGCGATTACCCCACAACAGACAGTCCGTCTGCAAGGATATTTCGTCTTTGTGCCTGTGGAACGGCTTAATCGCCTCCTGCATCTCCACTGGGGCGCTGGACCAGCTTCCATGGAGGACACAGTTTTTTTTACCAAGGACAGTAAAGGATCCTGGCTGATCTGGTGGGCCGTAACGGGTGACTTTTCGTTTTCGAATGCATCCATTACTGTGAGCAAGTCTGCAGGCTGTGCCATTTCCACCCCGGTGGTGGGCAAAGGTAGCCGACTGAGAGCATCAGTGCAGTTCTCTGTGCCCGGTCTATGGCAGATTACATAGTTGTATGCCGACAGCGTGAGCGCCCATCTTTGGATGCGGCCAGAGGCATTGGTGCTAATCCCTTTGCTCTCAGAGAACAGCGATATGAGCAGCTTGTGGTCAGTTTCAAGCTCAAACATGAGGCCAAACAAGTAGTGGTGCATTTTTTTTACCCCGTAAACACATGCCAGAGCCTATTTTCAATCATGCTGCAGGCCCTTTCGGCCTTGGACAAACTCCTGGACACATAAGTGACCGGTTGCAAAATGCCCGATTCGTTAGCGTGTTGTAACACACACCCGACCCCGTATGATGACGTATCGCAAGCTAGCACTAATCGTTCACAAGGGTTATACAGGACAAGCAGTTTGTTTGAACAGAACAGATTCCTGGCTTTCTCAAAGGCAGTCTCTTGTGAATTCCCCCATACCCAGTCGTCTCCCTTGCGCAGTAGCGCATGTAGGGGTTCTAGCAGGGTGCTAAACTCAGGTAGGAAATTACCGAAATAGTTAAGGAGTCCCAGGAACGACCGCAGCTCCGTCACGTTCTGTGATCTCGGCGCATTCTTGATGGCCTCCGTCTTGGCGTCGGTGTGTCTGATGCCATCTGCTGCGATTCTTCTTCCCAAGAACTCGACCTCCGGCGCCTGGAAAACACACTTTGAGCGTTTCAACCTGAGTCCCACGTGATCCAACTGACTAAGAACCTCTTCCAGATTCTTCAAGTGCTCAATGGTGTCCCGACCTGTAACCAGTATGTCGTCCTGGAAAACCACGATGCAAGGAACCGACTTTAGCAGGCTCTCCATGTTCCATTGGCAGATTGCTGCGGCCGACCGCATCCCGAACGGGTATCTGTTATAGATGAATAGACCTTTGTGCGTGTTGATGCAGGTGAAGCCTTTCGAAGACTCCTCCAGCTCCTGCATCATGTAGGCCGAGGTCAGGTCCAACTTGGTGAATGTCTTCCCTCCAGCCAGGGTCGCAAATAGGTCGTCTGCCTTGGGTAGCGGGTACTTGTCCTGCAGCGAAAAACAATTAATCGTTACTTTATAGTCCCCACAAATTCTGACCATGCAGTCCTCTTTAAGTACCGGGACAATCGGACTGGCCCACTCGCTGAATTCCACTGGTGCGATGATGCCTTCTCGCTGCAGCCTGTCCAGCTCAATTTCCACTTTCTCACGCATCATATATGGTACCGCCAGTGCCTTGTGATGGATGGGTCGCGTATCGGGAACCAAATGGATCTGCTCTTTCGCCCCCGAGAAGCTTCCAATGCCTGGCTCGAACAACCTGCTCAGAACCTGAGCACATGGGGCATCGTCGACGGACGAAAGCGCTCGGATGTCATCCCAGTTCCAGCGGATTTTTCCCAAGCAGCCTCTGCCAAACAATGTGGGGCCATCCCCTGGCATGATCCACAGCGGGAGTTCGTGTACTGCTCCATCATAGGAGACTTTGACTTCAGCACTGCCAATTACAGGGATTAGTTCCTTTGTGTAAGTCCTTAGTTTGGTGCGAATGGGGCTGAGCTTGGGCCTGTGTCCCTTGTTGCACCACAGCCTGTCAAAGGTCTTTTTATTCATTATGGACTGACTCGCACCCGTGTCCAGTTCCATAGATACTGGAATTCCATTCAGTTCGACTTTCAACATTATTGGTGGATATTTCGTGGTGAATGTGTGTATCCCGTACACTTCTGCCTCCTCGGTACGAGTCTCCACTTCAGCCTGATGCACAGTGGATCGATCTTTCTCTGCAACGTGGTGGTTTGCAGGGTTTGCAGCTCGCCTGCACATTCGCTGGCGGTGTCCCGTTGTTCTGCAGCAGTTGCACGCATCGTGCTTGAAGTGGCATTGATGGGGCCGATGATCACCTCCACAGCTCCAACAGGGTGTTAACTGCCTTGCATTAACGATTGATGGCAGACTCTGGGTCATCTGAGGTCGTGCAGCAGCAGCTGGCGTGTACGTTCTGCCATGTATATTCCTGCACAGCACTGGCCGAAACTTCTTTACTCTGCAAAATTTGTTTGGTGTTGTCGCTGGTGGACATAAATGCCTGGGCTATCGTTATGGCTTTGCTTAGATTCAAAGTTTCAACAGTCAACAGTTTGCGAAGGATTACCTCATGGCCAATGCACAGTACAAAAAAGTCTCCAAGCATTTGTTCTAGGAATCCCTCAAATTCGGAATGTCCTGCGAGCGCCTTAGTTTGGTGACATAGCTCGCCATTTCCTAGCGCTCCGATTGTTGACACGTGTAGAACCGATATCTCGCCATCAAAACGCTTTCCTTAGAATTTAGGTGCTCCCGGACCAGCGTACACAATTCTTCTTAGGGTTTAACTGTTGGTTTTACCGAAGCTAGAAGATTCTTCATGAGGCTATAGGTTGGTGCCCCACAGACAGTAAGGAGGATCACCCTTCGTTTGGCAGCATTCTCATCCCCTTCCAGCTCGTTGGCCATAAAATATTGGTCGGGTCTCTCCACGAAGGCCTCCCAATCGTCCCCTTCTGAGAACTTCTCCAGGATATCAGCTGTTCTTTACATTTTCGCACGGTTGTTCGTTACCTCGTCGACAATTGATGCGTTCATAATAAAGGATGAAACTGAGTACAGTGAACAATGAGCAAGTGTGACCTTAGCTCCTTTAACAAGACTCCAGAGTGCAGGTACCTCGTGGGTGGCCTGCTTATATACCGTGCTCCCAAGGGATGCTGGGATCCCTTGGAACTCCAACAAGTAGGCCCTCTGGTGGTAGTGTGATATAGGTTGCAAGGGGTTAAATACATAACAGTAATACTCCCTAACTTTAGGTGACAAAAGGGCAAGAAGCTATGAGGTAGGTAGATGGGAGGGACAGGTGCAAGGTAAACCACTTTATTTTATCAAGTACTTTCAACATGAAACGTACTGTATAAGTTCCAGTATGACTATTATTAAGGAGACATTAAAGTGGCCACACTGGGTAAAAAAAGACAGGGAGGCAATATCAGGGAGATGAGGGACAGGGAGGTAACATCATGATGGACACAGGCAATACTGTGCAGAAGGGAGACATCTCATTTTGATTTTTGTCAAACAATTGAGTTGGCAGCAATTTAGAAGATGTTGCGCTTGCAAATTGCCTGTTCATTCGTGGAATAGTGTTCTTTGTGATTAATGTATACAAGAAAATTGTGCTTGGTGTGCTAACTTCAATAGGGCAAATTTCCAACAGATTCAGGTGTGTGAGGATCATGAAATTGATTGGAGGTCACATTCACTCAGTCCTCATTGAAAACTCCCCTGTGATCAATTAATACAGAAACCAGTCTTTGAAATAACAATGGATCCCACTTCTGCCAAGATTATGTTCTGTTGTGCAAGCATAAATTGCTATTTTAAGCCTATTTGTTAATACTCTGGCTAGCTTATACTCCCCACATAACTGGCTCCAGATCTCAGGCTTCCCAGCTACCAAATTTAATTAAGGGCAGTCAGCATGAATTTGTTAAGGGAAAGTTGTGTTTGACTAACTTGATTGAATTTTTTGAGGAGGTAACAAGGAGGGTCGATGAGGGTAGTGTGTTTGATGTAGTGTACATGGATTTTAGCAAGGCTTTTGATAAGGTCCCACATGGTAGACTGGTCACGAAAGTAAAAGCCAATGGGATCCAAGGCAAAGTGGCAAGTTGGATCCAAAATTGGCTCAGAGGCAGGAAACAAAGTATAATGGTTGATGAGTGTTTTTGTGACTGGAAGGCTGTTTCCAGTGGGGTTCTGCAGGGCTCAGTACTAGGTCCTTTGCTTTTTGTCGTATATATCAATGATTTAGATTTGAATATAGGAGGTATGATTAAGAAGTTTGCAGATCATACAAAAATTAACTGTGTGGTTGATAATGAAGAAGGAAGCTGTAGACTGCAGGAAGATATCAATGAACTGGTCAAGTGGGTAGAACAGTGGCCAATGGAATTCAATCAGGAGAAGTGTGAGGTAATGCATTTGGAGAGGGCTAACAAGGGAATATACATTAAATGGTAGGACACTGAGAAGTGTAGAGGAGCATAGGGACCTCGGAGTGTATGTCCACAGATCCCTGAAGGTAGCAGGCCTGGTAGATCAGGTGGTTAAGAAGTCATATGGAATACTTTCCTTTATTAGCCGAGGCATAGAATACAAGAGTAGGGAGGTTATGCTTGAACTGTATAAAACATTAGTTAGGCCACAGCTAGAGTACCGCTTGCAGTTCTGGTCACCACATTACAGGAAAGATGTGACTGCACTGGAGAGGGTACAAAGGAGATTTACGAGGATGTTGCCTGGACTGGTGTGGTAATGCACCACATTGTATTTGTCCTGCTTTTTGTGGACAGGACATACCTGGGCAGTTTTCCACATTGTCAGGTAGATGCCAGTGTTGTAGCTGTATTGGAACAGCTTGGCTAGAGGCGCGGTTAATTCTGGAGCACAAGTCTTCAGCGCAACAGCCAGGATATTGTCGGGGCCCATAACCTTTGCTATATCCAGTGCACTCTGCCGTTTCTTGCTATCACGTGGAGTGAATCGAGTTGGCTGAAGACTTGCTTCTGTGATGGTGGGGACCTCAGGTAGAGGCCAAGATGGATTATCCATGTCATGTATCTCACACCACTGTATATAACTGTATCTTACTATGCTATACATGACTGTAACTAGATATGACCTGTAATCACAAGCTTACCTTACCACCAGGGGTGCACTTGCAGGAGACGCTGGATACCTGTCCCAGACAGGTATATAAGGACAGGTCTCAGGCAAGTGTGGCATTCGAGAGCTGTGTAATAAAGGTGCAGGTCCTGAGTGACCTTGACTTCAGTATGTGCCTCGTATGAATCTGTACTGCAGGGACAGGACTTTACAATGGCAACGAGTTACGGGATTACAGAATCCACAGAATGGCGAACAACGGCTCAGATGAAAAATACAATGCTGGAGATAATTGGGAGGACTTTATAGAAAGGCTCCAGCAAAGCTTTGTAACCAAAGACTGGTTAGGCGACGACAAGCCCAGACAAGAGAAGAGCCCAACTCTTGACCAGCTGTGGTTCGAAAACATACGCTTTAATGAAGGACCTGCTGGCACCCGAGAAACCAGCAAGCAAGTCGTTTGAAGAGTTGAGCACACTGGTAAGAGATCACCTGAAGCCAGCGAGCAGCCTACACATGGCCAGACACAGGTTCTACAACTACAGGCGCTGTGTGGGCCAGAGCATACCCGACCGTGGCGGAACTTCGGAGGTTGGCAAGCTTATGTGAGTTCTCCAATGAACTAAGGAGAGAAGTACTGAGAGACTTTTTTATTGAAGGAATAGGCCACACAGGCATATTCCGAAAGCTCATAGAAACCAAGAACTTGACCCCAGAGGCAGCAGCACTTGTTGCACAGACATTCTTGGCAGGAGAAGAAGAAACAAGGTTGATCTACACTGCGGGTACGACAATTAACGAAACATCGGAACAAGGGGTTCACAGCGTGAAACAAGCTGCTACCCCCACACACAGACAAAGGCAGGAGATCAGGCCCTCAACAGCAGGCAGTGAGCCAGAAGCCATCAAGGACCACATGAACGGCCGTTCACACCTCATCAACCCACAATGCGAGCAATCAACTACAAACTGAGAGAAGCTCAAGAGAGATCAGCCAGACGCAGCTCATTCTTTGGAAACAATGGAAGCGGTCTGTGCTGGAGATGTGGGGGAAGGCACTCATCAAGGGGGTGTCGATTTCAGCATGCTGTTTGCAGAAACTGCGACTATACAGGGCATCTGGCCCGCATGTGCAGAAAAACGGCAGCTCGGCTGGTATACAAATCGGAAGGGTCGGAAAGCGGACCAGAAGACGGTGGGGACAGTACCCGGGATACCGACGTACAGCAGGTCAACATGATCAATGGCCACTGCTCCTCCAACAAGACGCCTCCAATAATGATGAGGGTCCTACTCAACGGGATACCCGTCAACATGGAGCTGGATACGGGAGAGAGTCAATCTCTCATGAGCGCTCAACAATTTGCACAAAAGAGACAGACAAAAACTCACAAGGATTGACACCAAACTAAGGACCTATACCAAAGAAATCATCCCAGTCCTCGGCAGCGCCATGCTCTCTGTCACACACAAAGGGACAGTGAACCGACTTCCCCTGTGGATTGTCCCCAGAGATCTCCCAGCACTGCTGGGGAGAAGCTGGCTGGCAAAACTAAATTGGAAATGGGTTGATGTTCACGCCATGTCGTCAGAGGAACGGACCTCCTGCTCAACAGTTCTAAGTCGATTTGAACATCTCTTTCAGCCAGGTGTGGGCACCTTCAAAGGGGCTAAATTCAAAATCTACATCACACAGGATGCTAGACTGGTCCATCACAAGGCTAGAGCTGTGCCCGATGTGATGAGGGAAAAGATTGAATATGAACTGGACAGACTTCTGCGGGAAGGCATTATCTCACCCATGGAATTTAGTGACTGGGCAAGTCCCATCGTCCCAGTCATGAAGCCTGATGGATCTGTACGAATTTGTGGGGACTACAAATCTACCATAAACAGAGTCTCCCTACAGGACCAGTACCCGCTGCCCAGAGCAAAGGACTTATTTGCCACATTGGCTGGAGGAAAACTTTTCTCAAAACTAGATCTCACATCTGCGTATATGACGCAAGAATTGACCGATGAGTCCAAGCTACTCACCACCATCAACACGCATCGAGGCCTTTTCATGTACAATCGATGCCCATTCAGCATCAGGTTGGCAGCTGCTATATTCCAGCGCAACATGGAGAGTCTGCTCAAGCCCATCCCGGGGACGGTTGTATTTCAAGACGACATACTTATCATGGGCAGGGACACTGACTCCCATCTCCGCAATTTGGAGGAAGTACTAAAGCGGTTGGATCGGGTAGGCCAAAGAGTTAAGAAATCCAAGTGCCTGTTTCTCGCGCCCGAGGTTGAATTTGTGGGCAGAAGGATTGCCGCTGATGGAATCCGTCCAACAGAGTCCAAAACCGAAGCAATTCGCCTGGCACCCAGGCCCCCGGAATGTCTCAGAACTGCGCGCCTTTCTCGGGCTACTCAGTTACTTTGGGAACTTTATGCAGAACTTAAGCACGCTGCTGGAGACTCTCCACGTGCTACTCAGAAAGGGGTATGATTGGTTTTGGGGGGACGCCCAGGAACGCGCTTTCAATAAGGCACGCAACCTTCTGTGTTCCAACAGTGTTTTGGCTTTCTTTGATCCAGGTAAAAAGCTAGTTCTTACATGTGATGCATCAGTGTATGGAGTCGGGTGCGTTTTACAACATGTCAATAGTGCGGTAAATTACAACCCACAGCTTATGCCTCCAGGTCACTTTCGCGGGCGCAGCGTGGGTATGGAATGGTGGAGAAGGAGGCGCTCGTGTGCGTGTACGGTGTCAAAAAGATACCTTTTCGGGGCCAAGTTCGCGTTAGAAACCGACCACAAGCCCCTCACGTCCCTACTATCCGAAAGCAAGGCAATAAACGCCAACGCCTTGGCGCGCATTCATCGGTGGGCACTCATGCTGGCGTCTTACGATTACACCATAAGGCACAGACCAGGCACAGACAACTGTGCCGACGCGCTTAGCAGGCTACCCCTGGCGACCACGGAAGGGTCTGATGAACAGGACTGTTAGATAGTCATGGCAATCAATGCCTTTGAGTCCACAGGTTCGCCCTTGACGGCTCGCCAAATCAGAGCCTGGACAACCAGCAACCCCACGTTATCCCTGGTAAAAAGATGTGTCCTAACCGGTGACTGGGCAGAGGCTCGCGATGCCTGTCCCGAGGAGATCAAACCTTTCCATAGGCGCATGCATGAGCTGTCACTTCAAGCAGACTGCCTGATGTGGGGCAGCTGAGTAGTTATGCCTCTGCGAGGCAGAGAGGCATTTGTCTGGGAGCTCCACTGCGAGCACCCGGGGATCGTTCTCATGAAGGCCATAGCCAGATCCCACATCTGGTGGCCTGGCATTGACGCAGCCTTGGAGCCCTGCATCCGACGGTGCACCATTTGTGCCCAACTCAGTAATGCCCCCAGGGAGGCACCCCTGAGCCCCTGGCCCACCAAACCGTGGTCGCGGGTGCACGTAGACTATGCGGGCCCATTCATGGGCAAAATGTTCCTCGTAGTTGTAGATGCATTTTCTAAGTGGATCGAATGCACCATTTTAAACTCGAGCACCACCTCCACCACTGTGGAGAGCCTTGGAACCATATTCGCAACGCACGGCATTCCTGACATATTGGTCAGTGATAAAGGTCCGTGCTTCACCAGCGCAGAAATCCAAGATTTTATAAGTGACCACGGCATAAATCACGTTAAGACGGCACCGTTCAAGCCGACTTCCAACAGCCAGGCGGAGCGAGCAGTGCAGATCATTAAACAAGGCATGCTCAAAATCCAAGGTCCCATGCTGCAGGCCCGCCTGTCGCGACTGCTGCTGGCATACAGATCTCGTCCGCATTCATTGACTGGAGTTCCTCCCGCGCAACTATTAATGAAACGGACCTTAAAGACAAGGCTCTCATTAATCCTCAGACATGCATGAAATCGTTGAGGCAAAGCGCGTAAGCTAACCAAGTACCATGACCGAAATTCAAGGGGGAGGTGGAATGAGATAGGGGACAAAGTGTTTGTGCTAAACTATGGCAGGGGTCCCAAATGGCTTGCAGGGACAGTAACAGGCAAGGAAGGAAACAGGCTACTGGTAGTACAAATGGACAATGGCCAAACCTGCCGGAGGCATGTAGACCAAGTCAAAAGTAGATTTACCAACAACACTGCTGAACCAAAGGCAGACTACAATGTGGAACTCACACCATACCTGGTGGACAGACAGAGGGAACAACCTGAGGAAAGGGCAATTCCAACAGACAGCCCAGGCGAGACACCAACAATCATACTGAACGAAACAGACAGCCCAGGCGAGATACCAGAAATCACCCCGAAAGAACAACAGACACCAAGGCAAACAACTGAACCACAACTAAGACGCTCCATGCTAGAGCATAGACCACCTGAGAGACTGAACCTTTCAAGACAATAAGACCTTGGGGGAGGGTGATGTCATGTATCTCACACCACTGTATATAACTGTATCTTACCATGCTATACATGACTGTAACTAGATATGACCTGTAACCACAAGCTTACCTTACCACCATGGGTGCACTTGCAGGAGACACTGGATACCTGTCCCAGACAGGTGCATAAGGACAGGTCTCGGGCAAGTGTGGCATACGAGAGCTGTGTAATAAAGATGCAGGTCCTGAGTGACCTTGACTTCAGTATGTGCCTCGTGTGAATCTGTACTGCAGGGACAGGACTTTACAATCCACTCGACAGTTCTGGCGGAAGGTGGTTGCGAATGCTTTAGCCTTATCTTTTGCACTCTCGTGCCATCATTGAGGATGGGAATGTGCATGGCACCTCCTCCTCCGATTAGTTGTTTTATTGTCCACTACCATTCGTGACTGGATGTGGCAAGACTGCTGAGCTTTGATCTGATCTGTTAGATGTGGGATTGCTTAGCCCTCGCCATAGCATGCTACTTCCATTATTCAGCATGTATATAGTCCTATGTTGTAGCTTCACCATGTTGGCACCTCATTTTTAGGTACACCTGGTGTTGCTCCAGCCATGGCCTTCTATACTACTCATTGAACCAGAGTTTGTTCCCTGGCTTGATATTAATGGTAGAGTGAAGGATATGTTGGGCCATGACATTACAGATTGTGTTGGAATACAATTCTGCTGCTGCTGATGCCCCACAATGCCTCATGGATGCCCAGTTTATAGCTGCTATTTCTGTTCTGAGTTTATCCCATTTAGCATGGTGGCAGTGCCACACAACACAATGGCGTGTCCTCAGTGTGAAGGCGGGACTTTATCTTCACAAGGACAGTGCGGTGGTCACTCCTACCAATGTTCCCATGTACAGATGCATCTGGGACAGTAGATTGGTGAGGATGAGATCAAGCAGGTTTCTCCCTCGTGTTGGTGCTCTCACCACCTGCCAAAGGCCCAGTGTGGCAGCTATGTCCTTCAAGACTCGGCCAGCTCGATCGGTAGTCGTGCTAGCGAGCCACTTTGATGATGGACATCGAAGTCCCACATCCAGAGTACGTTCTGTGCCCTGCTCCGTGCTTCCAAGTGGTGTTCAACATGGAGGAGTACTGATTCATCAATTGATAAAGAAAGGGAAATAGAATATGAGAGTAAACTAGTGAGAGGCATAAAAACAGACTGTAAAAGCATGTATAGATACGTAAAAAGGAAAAGATTAGAGAAAGTAAATGTGGGTCCCTTACAGGTGAGACAGGAGAAATTATAAATGGAGAATAAGGAAATGGCAGAGAAATTAAACAAATACTTTGTGTCTGTCTTAGAATCATAGAATGGTTAAAGCACGGAAGAAGACCATTCAGCCTGTCGAGCTCCTGCTGGCTCTCTACAAGAGCTCCTGAGCAAGTCCCACTCCCCCGCGCTTTCCCCGTAGCCCTGCAATTTTTTTTCTTTTAGGTACTTACCCAACTCCCTTTTGAAAGCAGTGAATCAGTCTGCCTCCAACAACATTTCAGGCTGTGCATTCCAGATCCTAACCACTACTGTGTAAGAGGTTTTTTCTTATGTTCCCTTTGGTTCTTTTGCCAATCACCTTAAATCTGTGTCCTCTGGTTCTTGACCCTTCCGCCAATGGAAACATAAGAACATAATAGGAGCAGGAGTAGGCCATACGGCCCCTCGAGCCTGCTCCACCATTTAATACGATCATGGCTGATCCGATCATGGACTTGGGTTCACTTCCCTGCCCGCTCTCCATAACTCCTTATTCGCTTATCGTTTAAGAAACTGTCTATTTCTGTCTTAAATTTATTTAATGTCCCAGCTTCCACAGCTCTCTGAGGCAGCGAATTCCACAGATCCACAACCCTCTGAGAGAAGAAAGTTCTCCTCATCTCAGTTTTAAATGGGCATCCCTTATTCTAAGATTATGCCCTCTAGTTCTAGTCTTCCCTATCAGTGGAAACATCCTCTGCATCCACCCTGTCAAGCCCCCTCATAATCTTATACGTTTCGATAAGATCACAGAGAAACATAGAAAATAGGTGCAGGAGTAGGCCATTCGGCCATTCGAGCCTGCACCACCATTCAATAAGATCATGGCTGATCATTCCCTTAGTATCCCTTTCCTGCTTTCTCTCCATACCCCTTGATCCCTTTAGCCGTAAGAGCCATATCTAACTCCCTCTTGAATATATCCAATGAACTGGCATAAACAACTCTCTGCAGCAGGGAATTCCACAGGTTAACAACTCTCTGAGTGAAGAAGTTTTTCCTTATCTCAGTCCTAAATGGCCTACACCTTATCCTAAGACTGTGTCCCCTGGTTCTGGACTTTCCCAACAGCGAGAACATTCTACCCACATCTAACCTGTCCCAACCCATCAGAATCTTATATGTTTCTATGAGATTCTCTCTCATCCTTCTAAACTCCAATGTATAAAGGCCCAGTTGATCCAGTTTCTCCTCATATGTCAGTCCTGCCATCCCGGGAATCAGTCTGGTGAACCTTCGCTGCACTCCCTCAATAGCAAGAATGTCCTTCCTCAGATTAGGACACCATCACCTCTCATCCTTCTGAATTCCAATGAGTAGAGGCCCAACCTACTCAATCTTTCCTCGTAAGTCAACCCCCTCATCTCCGGAATCAACCTTGTGAACCTTCTCAAATGCCTCCAAAGCAAGTATATCCTTTCGTAAATATGGAAACCAAAACTGCACGCAGTATTCCAGGTGTGGCCTCATGACAGTTTCTCTCTATCTAGTCTGTCCAAAACCCTCATGATTTTAGACACTTCTGTCAAATCTCCTCTCAATCTTCTTTGCTCCAAAAAGAACAACCCCAGTTTCTCCAGTCTAATAACTGAAGTCCCTCATTCCTGGAATAATTCTCGTTAATATTTTCTGCACTTTCTTTAAGGCCTTCACATCCTTGCTAAAGTGTGTTGCCCAGAATCGGACATAATACTCCAAATGAGGCCAAACCACTGTTTTATGCAGGTTCATCATTATTTCCATGCTTTTGTACTCTACCTCTATTCATGAAGCCCAGGATGCCTTAAGCTTTTTTAACTGCTTTCCCAACCTGCCCTGCCACCTTCAATGATTTGTGCACATATACCCTCAGGTCTCTCTGTTCATGCACCCCCTTTAGTATTGTACCCTTTAGTTTAAAATTCCTCTCCTCATTCTTTCTACCAAAATGTATCACTTCACACTTTTCTGCATTAAATTTAATCTGCCATGTGTCTGCCCATTCCACTAGCCTGTTTATGTTCTCTTGAAGTCTATCACTATTCTCCTCACTGTTCCCTATACTTCCAAGTTTTGTGTCATCTGCAAATTTTGAAATCGTGCCCTGTACACCCACATCCAAGTCATTCATCTATGTCAGGAACAGCAGTGGTCCTAGTAGCGACCCCTGGGGAACACCACTGTGTACCTTCCTCCAGTCCGAAAAACAACCGTTCACCACTACTCTCTTTTTTGTCACTTATCCATTCTGCCACTGTTCCTTTTATTCCATGGGCTTCAACTTTACTGGCACTTTGTCGAACGCCTTTTGGAAATCCCTGTACACCACGTCAACCGCATTGCCCTGATCAAATGTCTCTGTTACCTCATCAAAAAACTCGATCAAGTTGGTTAAACACGATTTGCCTTCAACAAATCCGTGCTGGCTTTCCTTAATTAATCCACACTTGTCCAAGTGATTGTTAATTTTGTCCCTGATTATCGTTTCTAAAAACTTCCCTGCTACCGATGTAAAACTGACTGGCCTATAATTGCTGGGTTTATCTTTACACCCTTTTTTGAACAAGGGTGTAACATTTTGCAATTCTCCAGTCTACTGGCACCACCCCCATTTCTGAGGAGGATTGGAAGATTATGGCCAGTACCTCCAGTACCTTTGGATTACCTTTTATATCCCTCATCATCATAGGCAGTTCCTCGGAATTGAGGAAGACGTGCTTCCACTCTTAGAATGAGTCCTTAGGTGGCTGAGCAGTCCAATATGAGAGCCGCAGTCTCTGTCACAGATGGGACAGACAGTCGTTGAGGATAAGGGTGTGGGTGGGACTGGTTTGCCGCGCATTCCTTCTGCTGCCTGTGCTTGATTTCTGCATGCTCTCGGCGATGAGACTCGAGGTGTTCAGCGTCCTGCTGGATGCACCTCCTCCACTTAGGGTGGTCTCTGGCCAGGGACTCCCAGGTGTCAGTGGGGATGTTGCACTTTATCAGGGAGGCTTTGAGGGTGTCCTTGTAACGTTTCCTCTGCCCACCCTTGGCTTGTTTGCCATGAAGGAGCTCCGAATAGAGCGCTTGCTTTGGGGGTCTCGTGTCTGGCATGCGGACAATGTGGCCCACCCATCAGAGCTGATCAAGCGTGGTCAGTGCCTCAATGCTGGGGATGTTGGCCTGGTCGAGGACGCTAACGTTGGTGCGTCTGTCCTCCCAGGGGATTTGTAGGATCTTGCGGTGGCATCTTTGATGGTATTTCTCCAGCAACTTGAGATGTCTACTGTACATGGTCCATGCCTCTGAGCCATACAGGAGGGCAGGTATTACTACAGTCCTGTAGACCATGAGCTTGGTGGTAGATTTGAGGACCTGGACTTTGAACACTCTTTTCCTTAGGCGGCCGAAGGCTGCGCTGGCGTACTGGAGACAGTGTTGAATCTCCTCATCAATCTCTGCTTTTGTTGATAAGAGGCTCCCGAGGTATGGGAAATGGTCCACATTGTCCAGGGCTGCGCCGTGGATCTTGATGACTGGGGGGGCAGTGCTGTGCGGTGAGGACAGGCTGGTGGAGGATCTTTGTCTTACGGATGTTTAGCGTAAGGCCCATGCTTTCATATGCCTCAGTAAATACATCGACTATATCCTGGAATTCAGCCTCTGAATGTGCGCAGACGCAGGCGTCGTCCGTGTACTGTAGCTCGATGACCTGGCCTGGAGGCGACAAAGGTTAAACAGCTTCCCACTGGTTCTGTAGTTTAGTTCCACTCCAGCGGGGAGCTTGTTGACTGTGAGGTGGAGCATGGCAGCGAGGAAGATTGAGAGGAGGGTTGGAGCGATGACGCAGCCCTGTTTGACCCTGGTCTGGATGTGGATTGGGTCTGTAATGGATCCATTGGTAAGGATCACAGCCTGCCTGTCATCGTGGAGCAGGCAAAGGATGTTGACGAACTTTTGGGGGCATCTGAAATGGAGGAGGACGCTCCATAGACCCTCGCGGTTGACAGTGTCAAAGGCCTTTCTAAGGTCTAAGAAGGCCATGTATAAGGGCTGGTGCTGCTCCACGCATTTTTCCTGCAGCTGTTGCTCTGCAAAGATCATATCCGTTGTGCCTCGTACGGGCGAAATCCGCACTGTGACTCCGGGAGGAGCTCCTTGGCCACAGGGACAAGACGGTTGAGGAAAACTCTAGCGACAACTTTCCCAGTGGCTGATAGCAGGGAGATTCCTCTGTAGCTGCCGCAGTTGGACTTGTCCCCTTTTTTAAAGATCACTGCATCTCTGAGATCTCCCGGCATGCTCTCCTCCCTCCAGATGAGAGAGATGAGGTCATGTATTCGCATCAACAGCGCCTCTCCGCCATACTTTAGCGCCTCAGCAGGGATTCCATCCGCTCCTGTAGCCTTGTTGTTCTTGAGCTGTCTTTTAGCTTTTCCTATCTCGTGCAATGTTGGGGTTTCACTGAGGTGGTGATGGGTCGCATGCTGCGGGATGGAGTCGAGAACACTTGAGTCAAAGGCAGAGTCTCGATTGAGGAGGTCTTCAAAGTGCTCCTTTCAGCGGGCCCTGACTGACTCGGTGTCCTTGATGTGTGTTTCCCTGTTCTTGGCCAGCAGTGGGATGGAGTCTTGGAAGTTAGGGGTGTTAGTGACCTCGACTGCGATGAAGACTCCTCACATATCATGGCTGTCGGCCAGCTGTTGTTTTCTCCTGTGCTTTCTCCATCCACCACCTGTTCTTTAGGTCCCGGGTTTTTTGTTGGACCTCAGCCTTGAGCCGCCTGTAATGTTGCTTTGCTGCTCCCGAGTTGGGTTGTTGCTTGTGGCTCAGAAATGCTCTGTGCTTGCTGTAGTGCATGGAGAAAGAATCAGACTGAACACTGTGAGCTCAAAATAAAGTGTGACTTTAGTCTTTTATTGCAGGTCTCCAGAGTGTCTCTCCAACCTGTGAAGCACTCTTAAATACCTGTGCTCCCAAATGATTATGAGATCCCTGGGACTCCGGGGAATGAGCCCTCTGGTAGCTGTACAGATTATATACAAGTCCAGATACATAACAACATTCCCCCCTAAAGTCAATAGTGTAACTATTTACAATGTGAGTCGATCTGGGGTCTTTCTTGCCCTGGTTGATTGTCTCGGTGTGAAGGCTGGTGTTGTTGAGTCATTTGTTGGTCCCTCGCTGGGCTGCTGTGCAGCTGGCCTTGCTGGGCTGTCTGGTGTGTTGTGTCCTGCAGGGCTGCTGTGGATGATGGGTTCTGCTTCGTGGTCAACCGTGGTGTCGATTGCCACTGGTGTGTGTTGGGGGATCAAAAAAGGTAGGGTCCAAGGTGGGTTGCTCAGGGTAGTCCGTGACTCTGAGTTTGATTTGGTCCAAGTGTTTCTGGTGAATGAGTCCATTTGAAAGTTTGATCTGAAACACCCTGCTCCCCTCTTTGGCCACGACAGTGCCGGGAAGCCACTTGGGACTTTGCCCATAATTTTGATACAAATACAGGATCATTGACTTCAATCTCGCGTGACACATTTGCGCTATCATGGTATGCACTTTGTTGAGGCCGCCTGCTCTCTACCTGTTCATGTAGATCAGGGTGAACTAACGAGAGCCTTGTCTTAAGTGCTCTTTTCATGAGCAGTTCAGCAGGTGGGATCCCAGTGTGTGAGTGTGGTCTCGTGCGGTAACTAAGCAGGACCTGGGATAGGCGAGTCTGCAATGAGCCTTCAGTTACCCTCTTCAAGCCTTGCTTGATGGTTTGCACTGCTCTCTCTGCCTGATCATTGGGCGCTGGTTTAAATGGGGCAGATGTGACATGTTTGATCCCGTTACAGGTCATGAATTCTTTGAACTCAGCACTGGTAAAACATGGCCCGTTGTCGCTCACCAGGACATCGGGTAAGCCGTGTGTGGCAAACATGGCCCGCAGGCTTTCAGTGGTGGCAGCGGACGTGCTAGCCGACATTATCTCACATTCAATCCATTTGGAGTACGCGTCTACAACCACAAGGAACATTTTACCCAAGAACGGGCTTGCATAGTCGACGTGTACACTAGACCACGGTTTGGAGGGCAAAGACCATAAACTTAGCGGCGTCTCCCTGGGTACATTGCTTAACTGCGAGCATGTATTACATCTGTGAACGCAGGACTCTAAGTCCGCATCGATGCCAGGCCACCACACATGGGATCTAGCTATCGCTTTCATCATTACGATGCCTGGGTGGGTATTGTGGAGGTCATTGATGAAGGTGTCTCTGCCCTTCTTGGGGACCACTACTCGATTGCCCCACAGAAGGCAGTCTGCCTGTATAGACATTTCATCTTTGCGCCACTGGAACGGCTTTATCTCTTCCTGCATTTCCACTGGGACACTAGACCAGCTCCCGTGAAGCACACAGCTTTTGATAAGGGGTCCTGGCTTGTCCAGGTTTTGATCTGCCGGGCAGTGATGGGTGATTGCTCACTCTCAAATGCTTCCATAACTATGGCTAGATCCGCGGGCTGCGCTATTTCCACCCCCGTGGTGGGCAATGGCAGCCTACTGAGAGCATCAGCGCAGTTTTCTGTGCCTGGCCTGTGGCAGATGGCGTAGTTGTATGCGGACAACGTGAGCGCCCATCTCTGGATGCAGGCCGATGCATTGGTATTTATCCCTTTGCTCTCGTAAAACTGGGATATAAGTGGCTTATGGTCAGTTTCCAATTCGAATTTTAGCCCAAACAGGTAGTGATGCATTTTCTTTACTCCATAGACACACGCTAACGCTTTTTTTTCAATCATGCTGTAGGCTCTCTCGGCCTTAAACAGACACCTGGATGCATAAGCAACCGGTTGCAGTTTCCCGAAATCATTAGCTTGTTGCAATACACACCCGACGCCATATGACGACGCATCACATGCTAGTACTAAACGCTTACATGGATCATACAACACAAGCAATTTGTTTGAGCATAACAATTTTCTCACTTTTACAAATGCATTTTCTTGGTTTTTGCCCCAAACCCATTCGCCCCCTTTTTCGTAGTAAGATATGTTAGTGAGTGCTGAGACCTGGTAAGAAGTTACCAAAGTAGTTCAAGAGTCCCAGCTCCGTCACGTTCTGTGGTCGCGGTGCGTTCTCGATTGCCTCCGCCTTCGCATTGGTGGGCCTGATGCTGTCCACCGCAATCCTCCTTCCCAAGAACTCCACTTCAGGCGCCAGGAAAACGCAGTTCGAGCGTTTTAACCTGAGCCCCATGCGGTTGAGCCGACTGAGAATCTCCTCCAGGTTCTGCAGATGCTCGACTGTGTTCCGACCTGTGACCAAGATGTCGTCCTGGAAGACCACGGTGTGCGGGACCGACTTCAGTAAACTTTCCATGTTTCTCTGGAATATCACCACCGCTGATCGGATTCCAAACGGGTATCTGTTATAAACAAAAAAACCTTTGTGCGTGTTGATGCAGGTGAGGGCCTTCAATGATTCCTCCAGTTCCTGCGTCATGTAGGCTGAGGTCAGATCCAGTTTCGTTAACGTCTTTTCTCCCGCCAGCGTTGCAAAGAGGTCGTTGTCTTTTGGACGTGGGTATTGGTCCTGCAGGGAGAAACGATTGATAGTTACTTTGTAATCGCCACAGATTCTGACTGTGCCGTCTCCCTTGAGGACTGGGCCAATAGGACTGGCCCACTCGCTGAACCCGATCGGTGAGATGATGCCCTCACTTTGTAGCTGGTCGAGCTCGATTTCTACCCTTTCTTTCATCATGTATGGTACTGCTCTCGCCTTGTGATGTCTGGGTCGCGCCCCCGGAATTAGGTGGATCTGCACTTTTGCTCCTTGGAATTTCCTGATGCCAGGTTCGAACAGCGAAGGAAATTTGTTTAAGACCTGTGCTCACGAAGTGTCG
This sequence comes from Pristiophorus japonicus, assembly GCF_044704955.1. Lineage (NCBI taxonomy): Eukaryota > Metazoa > Chordata > Chondrichthyes > Pristiophoridae > Pristiophorus > Pristiophorus japonicus. Next base: position 153,590,028 of record NC_091985.1, read on the forward strand.
TCAGCGGGCGATAGCCTCAGATGTCGTCCCAGTTCTAGCGTATCTTTCCCAGCCAGCTCCTGCCGAGCAGCGTGGGACTATCGCCCGGTACCACCCAGAGTGGTAGCTTGCGCACCGCTCCATCGTAGGAGACCTGTGCGGCAGCACTGCCGATTACAGGAATCAGTTCTTTCGTGTAAGTTCTTAGTTTCATGCGAATTGGAGATAAGAGTGGCCTTGAGGCCTTGTTGCACCACAACCTTTCGATAGTCTTTTTGCCCATGATGGACTGGCTCACGCCCATGTCCAGCTCCATTGACACCGGGAGTCCGTTTCGTTCAACCTTCAGCATTATCGGGGGACAATTCGTGGTGAATATGTGCACCCCATGTACCTCTGCCTCCTCTATCTGAGGCTCTGGTTTGTTGTGATCCTCCATGGATATGTCCTCCTCTGCAACGTGGTGGTTTGCAGGTTTAGCAGGCCTGGCAGCTCACCTGCACACTCGTTGGAGGTGTCCCATTGTTCCACAGTCCTTGCAAACGTATCCTTTGAATCGGCATGAATGGAAATTATGATCAGCCCCGCAGCGCCAACAAGATGTTAATGGCCTTGCATTCATCACCCTTGATGGTGGACTCAGACCTGTCTTTTCCGTTATGATTCAAAAACAACATCACTTTGTTCACTGTACTTGTAGCAGCACTTGTGTGCTGAGAGATTTTCTTCGTATTGTCACTGGTGGCAATGAATGCCTGGGCTATCGCTATGGCCTTACTCAAGATTGGGATCTCTACAGTCAAAGGTTTGCGAAGTATGGTTTCGTGGCCAATGCCAAGTACGAAAAAGTCTCTGAGCATGTGCCCCAAATGTCCTTCAAATTCGCAATGTCCTGCAAGGCATCTTAGCTCGGCGACATAACTCGGCACTTCCTGGCCTTCAGACCTTTTGTAGGTGTAGAACCGGTACCTCGCCATCAGAACGCTTTCCTTCGGGTTCAAATGCTCTCGGACCAGTGTACACAAATCGTCGTATGACTTCTCCTTGGGTTTCGCTGGAGTGAGCAGATTCTTCATGAGGCCATACGTTGGTGCCCACAGACGGTGAGAAGGATCGCTCTACATTTGGCAGCGCTCTCTTCCCCATCTGACTCGTTGGCCACGAAATATTGGTCGAGTCGCTTCACAAAAGATTCCCAATCATCTCCCTCTGAGAATTTCTCCAGGATGCCCACTGTTCTCTGCATCTTTGGGTTCGCTATCTGTATCTTGTCGTCGGTTGTAGTGTATGGAGAAAGAGTCAGACTGAACACTGTGAGCACAAAGTAAAGTGTGACCTTAGTCTTTTATTGCAGGTCTCCAGAGTGCCTCTCCTACCTGTGAAGCACTCTTAAATACCTGTGCTCCCAAGGGATTATGCTAGGTCTTTAAGTGCCCCGGCATTTACTTTTTTGCGGCACTGCTTCTGCTGTACCCTCCGCTTTGGGGTTATGTTGATGTCAATGATGGATCGGATTAGGCTGTGGTCCGTCCAGCAATCGTCAGTTCCTGTCATGGCGTGGGTGATGCACACATCCTTGCGATCCCTGGCTCGGACGATGACATAGTTGAGCAGGTGCCAGTGTTTGGAGCAAGGGTGTTGCCACGATGCCTTATATTTGTCCCTCTGGCAGAACAGGATGTTGGTGATGAGAAGTTCATGTTCTAGGTATTTTGTCAGGAGTAGGGTACCGCTGGAGTTGCTTTCCCTACTCCCTCTCTGCCAATCACGCCTCCCCAGAGGGCTGTGTCTTTGCCGACCCTGGCGTTGATCAGTTTGTCGCCCGCGGGGACGCGGAACAGAGATGTTGAGAGGTTGGAATAAAAACCCTTTTTGGTCTCATCCGTTTCATCGAGTGTTGGGGCGCATGCACTGAAGACTCCGCATTGGTTCCGGGATAGGGTAAGTCGAAGAGTCATGAGGCATTCGTTAACCCTGCAGGGGGAGTCTTTGAGGCGGTCGACCAGCTCATTTTTGATGGCGAAGCCGACTCCGTGAAGGCGGCGTTCTTCCTCTGGTTTCCCTTTCCAGAAAAAGGTGTAACCTCCATCTTGTTCCTTGTGTGGCCTTCCCCTGCCCACCGGGTCTCGTTTACGGCGGCGATGTCGATGTCAAAGCATCTAAGTTCCCGGGCAACTATGGCGGTGCGGCGTTCCGGCCTGTCACTGTTAGAGTTGTCTATGAGGGTCCTGACGTTCCAGGTCCGAACCTTATGTTAAAGGAGTGGAAGATGCCTGTGCGTGAGTTCTTTTAACGCGGGATGGCCGTTGTACACTGGCCACTTCACGGACTTAGCTGAGCAAGGTCTTGGTTCACTGGCAAGGGGGTCCAAGATGCCTGGAGACCAGGCCCTGCTGTATGAGCCTAATTGCCTACGGCGAGATGTTGGCCGCAAGCTCCGTCCCGAGTAGCGCCCTTGATGGTGGGTGGCTTGAGGCTTAGTTGGGGGCAGGCATGAGAAGGGTCAGTTGTCCGCTGGAGTTCCGGGTAGAAGGTCAGCAAGGAGTGGAAGGGTGGAAGAGTCATAGCCGTGATGGAGGGATGAAGGCCCGCTGCTGGAGGGATGAAAGCCCACCACTGGAGGGGTGTAGGCCCGCCGCAGGAGGGGGGGGGGGAGAGATGATGTCCCGGTCACCTGGTCGGAGGCTCACCTGCTCGCCGAGCATCGTCGTGACTAATCCGGTTTCAAATGTCCGAAAATGATGCTAATAAAACACACTAAACTATTTTCTAGTTAGATTGGGGTACAGTATTCAATTCCTTAGTAAAACATTTTTTTTTAAATAATTCTTAAAAGTTCCTCCATGTTGTTCAAAAGTTTCTCCCAAAGTTTTAAAAGTTTTCCCAAGTTGTTTAATAAAAGTTTCTCCCGAAGTTTTAAAAGTTTTCCCAAGTTGCTTAAAAGTTTCCCAAGTTGTTGAAAAGTTTAAAATGTAAGTTAATAATAAGTTACTTCCTTTGGTATTGTTCCATGGGTGCTGCCAGTCCTCTGCAGTTGTACAAAGCCCTGGGTAGACCTTTTATATTAGCTGCCATTCTATTCTCATACCCTCTCTTTGACCCTCTTATTTTCTTTTTCACTTCTCCTCTGAACATTCTATATTCAGCCTGATTCTCAGATGTATTCTCGACCTGACATCTGTCATAAGCCCTCTTTTTCTGCTTCAACTTACTCTCTATCTCTTTTGTCATAGAAACATAGAAAATAGGTGCAGGAGCAGTCCATTCGGCCCTTCAAGCCTGCACCACCATTCAATATGATCATGGCTGATCATGCAACTTCAGTACCCCATTCCTGCCTTCTCTCCATACCCCCTGATCCCTTTAGCCGTAAGGGCGACATCTAACTTCCTTTTGAATATATCCAACGAACTAGACTCAACAACTTTCTATGGTAGAGAATTCCATAGGTTCACAATTCTCTGGGTGAAAAAGTTTCTCCTCATCTCGGTCCTAGATGGCTTACCCCTTATCCTTAGACTGTGACCCCTGGTTCTGGATTTCCCCAGCATCGGGAACATTCTTCCTGCATCTAAACTGTCCAATCCCGTCAGAATTTTACAGGCTTCTATGAGAACCCCTCTCATTCTTCTAAATTCCAGTGAATATAAGCCTATTCGATCCAGTCTTTCTTCATATGTGAGTCCTGCCATCCCGGGAATCAGTCTGGTGAACCCTTTGCTGCACTCCCTCAATAGCAAGAATGTCCTTCCTCAGATTAGGAGACCAAAACTGCACACAATACTCAAGGTGTGGTCTCACCAAGGCCCTGTACAACTACAGCAAGACCTCTCTGCTCCTATACTCAAATCCTCTCGCTATGAAGGCCAACATGCCATTTGCTTTCTTTACTGCCTGCTGTACCTGCATGCCTACTTTCAAAGACTGATGTACCATGATACCCAGGTCTTGTTGCACCTCCCTTTTTACTAATCTGTCACAATTCAGATAATAATCTGCCTTCCTGTTTTTGCCACCAAAGTGGATAACCTCACACTTATCCACATTATACTGCATCTGCCATGCATTTGCCCACTCACCTAACCTGTCCAAGTCACCCTGCAGCCTCTTAGTATCCTCCTCACAGCTCACACTGCCACCCAGCTTAGTGTCATCTGCAAACTTGGAGATATTACATTCAATTCCTTTGTCTAAATCATTAATATATATTGTAAATAGCTAGGGTCTCAGCGCTGAACCTTGCAGTACCCCACTAGTCACTGCCTACCTGCCATTCTGAAAAGGACCCGTTTATTCCCAATCTTTGCTTCCTGTCTGCCAACCAGTTCTCTATCCACGTCAATATATTACCCCAATCCCATGTGCCTTAATTTTGCACACTAATCTCCTATGTGGGACCTTGTCAAATGCCTTTTGAAAGTCCAAATTCACCACATCCACTGGTTCTCCCTTATCCACTCTACTAGTTACATCCTCAAAAAATTCTAGAAGATTTGTCAAGCATGATTTTCCTTTCATAAATCCATGCTGACTTGGACCGATCCTGTCACTGCTTTCCAAATGCGCTACTATTATACCTTTAATAATTGATTCCAGCATTTTCCCAACTACCAATGTCAGGCTAACCGGTCTATAATTCCCTGTTTTCTCTCCCTCCTTTTTTTAAAAAGTGGGGTTACATTAGCTACCCTCCAATCTATAGGAACTGATCCAGTGTCCATGGAATGTTGGAAAATGACCACCAGCACATCTACTATTTCTGGGGCCACTTAGTTAATTACTCTGGGATGCAGACTGTCAGGCCCTGGGGATTTATCGGCCTTCAATCCCATCAATTTTCCTAACACAATTCTGACCCCTCCTTCAGTTCCTCCTTCTCGCTAGACCCTCGGTCCCCTACTATTTCCGGAAGGTGAAGACAGAACCAAAGTATTTGTTCTATTGGTCTGCCATTTCTTTGTTCCCCATTATAAATTCACCTGATTCTGATTAGGGACCTACATTAGTCTTCACTAATCTTTTTCTCTTCACATATCTATAGAAGCTTTTGCAGTCAGTTTGTATGTTCCCTGCAAGCTTACTCTCATACTCTATTTTCCCCCTCCTAATTAAACCCTCAGTCCTCCTTTGCGGAATTATAAATTTCTTCCAGTCCTCAGGTTTGCTGCTTTTACTGACCAAATTATATGCCTCTTCCTTGGATTTAACACTATCCCTAATTTCCCTTGTTAGCCACGGTTGAGCCACTTTCCCCGTTTTATTTTTACACCAGACAGGGATGTACAATTGTTATAGTTCGTCCATGTGATCTTTAAATGTCTGCCATTGCCTATCTACCGTCAACCCTTTAAGTATCATTCGCCAGTCTATCCTAGCTAATTCACTTCTCATACCATCAAAGTTATCTTTCTTTAAGTTCAGTACCCTAGTCTCTGAATTAACTGTGTCACTAAGAATTCTACCATATTATGGTCACTCTTCCCCAAGGGGCCTCGCACAACAAGATAGCTAATTAATCCTCTCTCATTACACAAAACCCAGTCTAGAATGGCCTGCTGTCTAGTTGGTGCCTCGACATATTGGTCTCGAAAACCATCCCTTATACACTCCAGGAAATCTTCCGCCACCGTATTGCTGCCAGTTTGGTTAGCCCAATCTTTATGTAGATTAAAGCCACCCATGATAACTGCTGTACCTTCATTGCACGCATCCCTAATTTCCTGTTTGGTGCCATCTCCAACCTCACTACTACTGTTTGCTGGTCTGTATACAACTCACACTAACGTTTTCTGCCCTTTGGTGTTTCACAGCTCTACCCATATAGATTCCACATCATCCAAGCTAATGTCCTTCCTTGCTATTGCATTAGTCTCCTCTTTAACCAGTAACACTACCCCACATCCTTTTCCTTTCTGTTTATCCTTCCTGAATATTGAATACCCATGGATGTTGAGTTCCCAGCCTTGGTTACCCTGGAGCCATGTCTCCGTAATCCCAATTACATCATATCCATTAACAGCTATCTGCGCAATTAATTCATCCACCTTATTACAAATGCTCCTCGCATTGAGACTCAAAACCTTCAGGCTTGTTTTTTAACACTCTTTGTCCTTTCAGAATTATGTTGTAATGTGGCCCTTTTTGATTTTTGCCCTTGATTTGCCTGCCCTCCACTTACTTTTCTCCTTCCTACCTTTTGCCTCTACCCCCTTTTTACTTCCCTCTGCCTCCCTGCATAGATTCCCATCCCCCTGCCATATTAGTTTAAACCCCCCCCAACAGCACTAGTAAACACTCTGCCTAGGACATCGGTTCCGGTCCTGCCCAGATGCAGACCGTCCGGTCCCACCTCCCCCAGAATCGGTTCCAATGTCCCAGGAATTTGAATCCCTCCCCCTTGCACCATTCCTCAAGCCACGTATTCAGCTGAACTATCCTGCTATTTCTACTTTGACTAGCACGTGGCACTGGTAGCAAGCCTGAGATTACTACCTTTGCGGTCCTACTTTTTAATTTAACTCCTAGCTCCCTAAATTCAGCTTGTAGGACCTCATCCCATTTTTTTGCCTATATCGTTGGTATCTATATGCACCACGACAGCTGGCTGTTCACCCTCCTCCTCCAGAATGCCCTGCAGCCGCTCCGAGACATCCTTGATCCTTGCACCAGGGAGGCAACATATCATCCTGGAGTCTCGTTTGCGGCCGCAGAAACACCTATCTATTCCCCTTACAATAGAATCCCCTATCACTATAGCTCTCCCACTCTTTTTCCTGCCCTCCTGTGCAGCAGTCACCCTTAGTGCCATGAACTTGGCTGCTGCTGCCTTCCCTTGATGAGCCACCTCCCTCAACAGTATACAAAATTGTATATTTGTTTTGGAGGGAGGTGACCGCAGGGGACCCCTGCACTACCTTTCTTCCCCTGCTCTTCCTGATAGTCACCCATTCCCTATCTGCCTGTGTAACCTTTACCTGCGGTGTGACCAACTCACTAAACGTGCTATCCACGATGTCCTCAGTATCGCGGATGCTCCAGAGTGTATCCATACGCAGCTCCAGTGCCGCAATGCGGTCTGTCAGGAGCTGCAGCTGGACACACTTCCTGCACACATAGTAGCCAGGGACACTAGAAGTGTCCCTGACTTCCCATATAGCACAGGAGGAGCATGATACAGCTCTGGGCTCTCCTGCCATGACTTAACCCATAGATTAAATTAATTTGGCAACAATGCCAAAGGTTTCCTGCTGATAAGAAAAAGAAAAAGAAAAATACTCAGTAATCAACCAGCTAATCACTTACCCGCTTGGCTGTGATGTCACACTTCAATTTCTTTTTACTTCTATTTTGTTTTTTGTCCCTGCACCAGCTAGCTCCTCCGACTGCTGCTCCTCCTGATCTGCCGCTGGTCTTTTATAGGCCTCGATCCTCCCGCTCGCTCCTCCCGCTCCTGCTGGTTCCTCCGACTGCATCCAGGGAGCTCTGACTTTAGTTGCCCTAGCTTTCCCCTTAGTGGGAATGTACCTTGACTGTAACCTAACTATTTCCTCTTTAAAGGTAGCCTATTGTTCCACTGCAATTTTGCCTGCCAATCTTTGATTCCAATTTACCCGGGCCAGATCCATTCTCATCCCACTGAAATTTGCCTTCCTCCAATTATGTATTTTTACTCCAGATTTTTCCGTGTCCTTTTTAATAGCTAATCTAAACCTTATGATACCATGATCACAGTTCCCTAAATGTTCACCTATTGACACTTGCTCCACTTGACCTATCTCATTCCCCAGAACCAGATCCAGCAATGCCTCGTTGGGCCGAAAACATACTGATGAAAAAAGTTCTGACACATTTCAGAAATTCTTCCCCCTCTCTGTCCTTTACACTGTTATTATCTCAGTCTATATTAGGATAGTTGAAGTCCCCTATTATCAGTACTCTATAATTTTTGGACGTCTCTGTAATTTCTCTACAAATTTGCTCCTGCATAATTTTCCCACGAGTTGGTGGCCTATAGAATACAGCTAGTAATGTAATAGCACCTCTATTATTTCTTTACTCTAATCAAATAGATTCTGTCCTTGAGCCCTCCTCTTTCTCCAGCACTGTAACATTCTCCTTAACTAATACTGTCCCATCACCTCCCATCTTCCTGAACACCATATATCCAGGAATATTTAATACCCAATCCTGACCATTTTTGAGCCAGGTCTCTTTTACTGCCACATCATCATTTTCGTATGTGGCTTTTTGCACCTGCAGCTCACCAACCTTGTTTACTATGCTTTGTGTGTTCATATACAAACACTGTAAACCTATCCTAGACCATCCTGTGTTCTCTCTTAGTCTGACCCATCTAAAACCTTACTATTTCTTGCTTTAGTGCTATCCATCTCTCCCAATCCTTTGTTTCTCCTTTCTAATGCTACATCCTGGTGCCCACCCCCCTGCCAACTTGGTTTAAACCATCCCCAACAGCATTAGCAAACCTGCCCACGAGGATCTTGGTAGCGACTCTGTTGAAGTGCAACCTGTCCGGCCTGTACAGGTCCCACCTGCCCCAGAACCAGCTCCAATGCCCAGGAATCTGAAGCATTCCCGCCTACACCATCTCTCCAGCCATGCATTCATCTGCTCTACCCACCTTTTTCTATACTCACTCGCACATGGCACCGGGAGTAATCCAGAGATTACTACCTTTGAGAGCCTACTTTTTAATCTCTTTCCTAGCTCCCTAAAATCTGCCTGCAGGACCTCATCCCTCTTTCTACCTATGTCGTTGGCTGTTCACCCTCCCCCTCAGAATGTTCTGCAGCCATTCAGTGATACCCTTAACCCTGGAACTAGGGAGGCAACATCCCATCCTGGAGTCACGCCTGCGGCCGCAAAAACACCTGTCTGTTCCCCTAACTGTCGAATTCCCTACCACTATTGCTTTCCCTGTCTTTCTCCTCCCCACCCCCATACAGCTGAGACACACGTAGTGCCATAGACATGGCTCTGGCTGTACTCCCCAGATGAACCATCACCCTCACCAGTACTCAGAACAGAATACTGGTTAAAGAGTGAGATGCACTCAGGAAGAAGATGCAAAAAACTTCCTGGAAATAGTAGAGAACCAAGGGTTTAGTGAGAATGAGGAACTGAAAGAAACTAGTGTTAGTAAGAAAATAGTACTGGAGAAATTAATGGGACTAAATACCAATAAGTCCCCTGTACCTGATGGCCTACATCCTAGGGTTTTGAAAGAGGTGGCTATAGAGATAGTGGATGCATTGGCTATCATCTTCCAAAATTCCATAGATTCTAGAATGGTTCCCGCGGATTGAAAGGTAGCAAATGTAACCCCAAAATTTAAGAAAGGAGGGAGAGAGAAAATGGGGAACTGCAGACCAGTTAGCCTGATATCAGTAGTCGGGAAAATGCTAGAATCTATTATTAAGAACGTGGTAATAGGGCACTTATTAAAGAATAATAGGATTGGGCAAATTCAACACTGATTTATGAAAGGGAAATCATGTTTGACAAATCTGTTAAGAGTTTTTTGAGGTTGTAACTGGTAGAATAGATAAGGGGCAATGAGAGGATGTGGTGTATTTGAATTTCAGAAGGCATTCGATAAGGTGCCACTCAAGAGGTTATGAAACAAAATTAGGACTCATGGGATTGGGAGTATATATTAGCATGGATTGAGGATTGGTTAACGGACAGGAAACAGAGAGTAAGAATAAACGAGTCCCTTTCGGGTTGGCGGGCTGTAACTCAAGGATCTATATCAATGATTTGGATGACGGGAACCAAATGTAATATTAAATAGAATGTATGGCACATAAACAGGCCATTCGGCTCAACCAGTCCATGCCGGCGTTATGCTCCACTCGAGCCTCTACCCGTCTTTCCTCAACTAAATCTATCAGCATAACCTCTATTCGCTTCCCCCTCATATGCTTGTATAGCCTCCCCTTAAATGAATCTATACTATTTGCTACAACCACTCCCTGTGGTAGCAAGGTCCACATTCTCACCACTCTTTGGGTAACATACAAACATAGAAAATAGGTGCATGAATAGACCATTCGGCTCTTTGAGCCTGCACCGCCATTCAATATGATCATGGCTGATCATGCAACTTCAGTACCGCATTCCTGCTTTCTCTCCATACCCCTTGATCCCTTTAGCCATTAGGGCCACATCTAACTCCCTTTTGAATATATCTAATAAACTGGCCTCAACAACTTTCTGTGGGAGAGAATTCCACAGGTTCACAATTCTCGGAGTGAAGAAATTTCTCCTCATTTCGGTACTAAATGACTTACCCCTTGTCCTTAGACTGTGACCCCTGGTTCTGGACTTCCCCAACAGTGGGAACATTCTTCCTGCATCTAACCTGTCCGATCCCGTCAGAATTTGATATGTTTCTATGAGATCCACTCTCATTCTTCTAAATTCCAGTGAATATAAGCCTGTTTGATCCAGTCTTTCTTCATATATCAGTCCTGCCATCCCGGGAATCAGTCTGGTGAACCTTCGCTGCACTCCCTCAATAGCAAGAATGTCCTTCCTCAGATTAGGAGACCAAAACTGTACACAATATTCAAGGTGAGGCCTCACCAATGCCCTGTATAACTGCAGTAAGACCTCCCTGCTCCTACACTCAAATCCTCTCACTATGAAGACCAACATGCCATTTGCCTTCTTCACCGCCTGCTGTATCTGCATGCCAACTTTCAATGACTGATGTACCATGACACCCAGGTCTCATTGCACCTCCCTTTTTCCTAATCTGTTGTTGATACGGATTCTTTTCCTTCAATCTGTTTCAGCGAATACACTGATTCGAACACTTTAAAGTTTAGTTCAGACTAACTTTATTCAGGCTTCATCGATGAAGGGTCTTGCTCTGATAAAGGGGCACTGACTCCATGAGTCTGTCGAATCCATCAGAGCAAGCAAAAATCATTACAAAATCAATACATTTATACAGTTCGTGAATGGTACCACCCCTTTTCATTGTCCTATCACATCAGCTACTGTGGCATAGATACAAGCTAAATTAGTAATTTACACAGTTAATTAAGCAATGCCCCTAATCATGAGAGAAGATTAAGTCATCTCCAGCTTATCCTTGTTTTGCAGACAAGGAAGGCACGCATAGTTCTGTTTCTCTGACTATTCCTACATCTGTTGCTACATTCACATATATGGTTCCTCAAGGTTGTTTAACAAAGACAAGTCACTCATTGTTTTCCCCTACAGTGAGATCTAAAGAGTCAGCAATAACCATGAGCGGCCATTTTAGAAAGAGTTAATACATTTGAAATTAGTACGGATAATACATATAAAGTTGGTAGCTACAGTGATACAGATTCTCATTCCCCCCTTTTATCATTTAATGATAACTCTGGTGGCTAATCCAGGAGTATTGCGTTTAACCATTCGCATTCCCGCTCCTGATCCTCTTTGTTGTCATCGAGTAGATCTTTAGTTTGTTGGACCATAATCCAGGGATCCATGGCCGTAAGAGAGTTTTCCAACTTTGCCATCATGACTTTACAACAGACATTAAAACAACTGATGATCAAGCAACAGGTAATTATTATTATAACGAGAATAACTACTCCATGCGTTAAATAGGACCCCCAGGATCCCCATAATAGCCAGTCAAGCCAGCTATTCCCCTTCTTTGGGCCTTGTCGAAACTCATCGAGTTGTTTCCGTATAGCATCAATAGCTTGGGTGATATTGTAGGACTTGTCCGTGACATGGGTGATACATTTGTCTCCTATTATCGTGCAGACCCCTCCTTGTTGGGCCAACTGATAATCTACTGCATAACGGATCTGTTGGGTATATAAGCCACAGCTCAGACAATTCCCGGTTGATAGCATCCAATCCCTTAGAGGTGCTGTTTCCCAGGATGGTCAACCCACAAATAAGATAGTTCCTATTTTTGGCACTAATTACCCGCACTGATCCCCCTACAGATAGGGCCCCGAGGAAACCGTAGCCGAGTGATGATCCCAGCGTGATAGGATCCTCCCAATCGGCACAGAACTCCTTGCTGATGGCCCGTGTTACTATCCTTTTCCGGGTATGAAATCTTTTGGGGCATGGGACAGTGAGTGGTCCTATGGTTCCTACTGCAAAGAGGACCGGGAGGGTCGGTGTTGCTGTCTTGAAGGTGCCGTTGAGGAGGAACACGAATCCTTCCTTAGCTCTATAACACTTTACGTCGGTGTTGCTAACACTCGTAAACTGCTTATACCACCAATTGCTCGGTTCCCTTGAATTTGTGCCCGATGCTACCAATTGGTAAGCATCAAACGGGTATGCCCATGTTTCTGAGCTAACATGAGTTCCGTTACACTGACCGCAGATAACTTGCCTTCCCCCGGTCACGTTCAGGCATCTTTGCTTGTTACAGGTACAGGTAAACTGGCCTCCATGCACTCGACAGTGCTGATGGGCACACTGCGTCTGCACACAGGTGGCATTCCCGGGGACCAGGGCATATACACATCCCCACCCTTGCCCTGAGAAGCAAAGCGGGTAGCTTGCATTGTCTGAGCATACTGCTCCATTCTTTCCCTGGGATCCCCCGCACTCAGGATTTGTGGAGTCTATTAATTCCACACATCTTCCCTGTATACCCCTTTTATATTCGCCCGTTTGTCCCTCACAGGGCGCGTCCAAGGTATCTGCCGTATATAAATCGCGGGGGGTCCACCCAGGGGTGGCCACGAACAGGGCTTCCACTGATTGGGCTAGTGGGTAGCACACGGTTCGATTGCCGTGCAACCGAATATGGGTCTTGAAAAACAAGTTATCTTCTAACCCCTTTAGCTTTGCGACCGTGACGACATAAAGTAACGCAATTATATACGCTATCTTAGGCATGTTTGTTACGCTCAAACAATATTATACATTAGTAGTAGCCGTAAGTTGGATCACAACTGGGTCTTTTCCTCCTCTTGAAAAAAAACCTTCGCCGAGTTGAAGAGTCCGATTTCCTCGTTTCCTCTTTAGTCTACTGCTGGTACAAATGCTCGTCTATCATGCCGGGCGGGGATTCAAACTGCCTTCCTCGGGATTCACTATGCCAATCGAGAAGCTTCTAAGAAGGTCCTTATTCAGCTATGGAGAAGAGGAAGTCTGGAATAGAAATAAGGGTTAGGAAAGCCAGTAAAATGGGTTCATTATAGGGTGATAAGTTTACAGTGGTGCAGGTGAACCCAGGCGCTCCTCCCCTCAACCTTGGCGGCGGTGGGGGTGGTAAGCAACACCTGAAAAGGCCCCTCCCATCGAGGCTCCAATCCCTTCCGAATCCATTTCTTTATCAGGACATACTTTCCTGGTGCCACGAGAGATGATTCAGGTAAGACTGGGAGGTCGAGGTGAGCATCTCGGACCTGGTTGTGGGCTATTCGCAGGTCAAGCCAAGAACATAGGTAGTCATTTCTTCAGTCATATGGTGGAATTGGACAGTGGAGGGGAAATTCTGATTCCATGGGGTCCTAAGGGACCTACCATAAATGACCTCAGCAAGGGTCAATCTAGCCTTCCCGGCGGGGGTAGTTCGGATCTGGAATAGGGCTATGGGAAGGAGTTTGTGCCAATTGAGTCCGGTTGTGCTACCAGTTTTGCAAGCTTGGTTTTAAGAGTTTGATTAGCCTGCTCAACTAGTCCCGCAGCTTGGGGTCGGTAGGCACAGTGCAGCTGCTGGTTAATGCGCATCTGGGAACAGAATTCCTTGTTAACTTGGCCAATAAAGTGAGGGCCATTATCGGAACTCAGTCGAGCTGGGATACCATATCTAGGAACGATTTCCCTCATTAACACCTGAACAACAGTTTGAGCCTTATTATCCAGGGTAGGGTAAGCCTCGATCCATTTGCTAAACACATCTACTATTACTAACACATATTTGTAACACTGAACTCTTTGCAACTCAATGTAGTCCAACTGCAAGGTCTCAAAGGGACCTTCTGGTAGGGCGTCTTACCCCAATCGCAGGGGACTCCTTTCCCCGGATTATGCTGTTGGCAAACAAGGCAGCGACTACTAATGTTCTGGGCCAGCGCCTGGAGTCTAGGATGCCACCAAGTGGCCAAAAGCGTGTCACTTGTTGTCCTTGCTCCACAATGAGTAGCAAAGTGCATACATTCAATAACCCATAGGGCCAACTCGTCAGACATGCAAGTCTGTTCCGCGGGAGTGGTCCAGAGTTTAGAAACATTGTCAGAAGTATATCCATAATCTTTCCACAACAGTTTATCTTTTTCAGGAGCGTCCTCCTGTGCTTTAATGACATCTTGGATGGTTGGCATTGGTTTTTCCGAGGCTGACTTATCCTTTGCAAGCTTTTAGTCTGACTCATCTTTTATCCATGCATGTCGAGGTCATTCCGTGAAATCGGAGGTCAGGGTTAGGTTGGATTTGTGGACTCCCCACCGTGGGGTACATTGGCTCTTTTGCCACAGGTGATGGTGCTATGGCTGTGCACTGTACTATCTGTATCTGTCTGCTCCCGTTTAAAAAAAAATCTCTTTTAGCTTATTTATCTTAGCCTTTTAACTCTTCGATTTGTTTTGTTTGAGTATCTATTTCTTTATTGTATCAGGCAAGTATTATTACATAAGCTCGTTCTATTTTATTCTGACTATCCCACCATTTCCTTTATCTGTCAGGTGAGTCTTTATTCTATTAAGAAATCCAAATTAATAATGTTCAGTATAAAACGGCTGTCAATGGAAAGGGTTAACTCCTTTACAGGTTTGTAAGAAGACCTGATGTCATTACGTGACTTCGCGTAATCATCTGAAAAAAATTTTTTTTTTTAAGTCTTTGTGCCTTCAAAACTTGCTTAGAAATTAGGAATCTGTTAAAACAGCAGAAATCATTAGTAAAGCCGTCATAATCAAAGTCTTCTCATCAGGAAAGGCAGCATTTTAGATTAAACTCCAATTTTTTTTAACTTCTAATTCAAGTACTTGCCAAAGATTTTTTTTTTAATTGATTTAAAACGAGACCACACATTTTTAATAGCTATTTTGTTTACTGAAATTCAATTTCGTCATCAGCCTCGGTCAATGCAAGGCCAACCATTTGACTACGTAGTCTATCAATACCTTTTTCAGAGGTCCGAGTGGAGCTCTTGGTACGTTTTTCGTGCGCGCACTCTCTCTTTAATACATCTAGGGGTTTAACATGTCCTCCTTCCATTAACTTAGTGCCGTTTTCCTGCCAACTTGACAGAAGTGATTCATCCAAATAAATCCACACCTGCGTTTCTAACTTAAAATGTCTTAAAATTTCCCACATACAGGACAACACTAAAAAGGGTTGAAAAAAACTTTCACTCTGTTTGGAGAAGTGAGAGGAGCCTAAATTAATAGACAGCTGTACCGCTTTTCCAAACAGGCTTTTAAAAAACATGAAAAGATAAAAATTCATTCCGCAGTCAAAAAATCACAGAAGGACTCTCACTCAACGACAGACATTCACAAAAGTCTCTCTTCATTCAACAAAGCTTATTAATTAATTTTTTTTCTTTGGCCGGCTCTATTTTTGGATCCATGATTGCCCATTCCTGCGTTGCCCCGCGGTAAATAAATATTTTATCCTTACACAATTTATTTTATCCTTACACAATTCCTCGCGTCGCCCCGCGATTTAGTTCTACACAATTCCTCACGTCGCCCCGCGATTTAGTTTTACACAATTCCTTGCGTCGCCCCGCGGTAATCGTATTCCGGTTAGTCTGTTTAAGTCCAATCAGCGCCTAGACAGGCCAAGTGATATACAAGGTCGACGTCGTACCTGACTTGGACACTTATTTTCTAAGTTTAAAAGGTATTCGACAGATTGACCTGGATCTCGTTCAGATGCTACCTGAGAACTAGCGAGTGGCCAAACTTTCCTCAGACTTTTGGAACTGAAGGAAACCGAAGTGGTATTTAAAGAATACTCACTCCAGTGGCCATTTTCCTCCCGTCTCGTCCAAGGTTAGTTTGGCTCTTAGTTCGCAAGTTACAGGCGGTCGTCCGTTGAGATCCCACTTCTGACACCAAATGTTGATACGGATTCTTTTCCTTCAATCTGTTTCAGCGAATACACTGATTCGAATACTTTAAAGTTTAGTTCAGACTAACTTTATTCAGGCTTCATCGATGAAGGGTCTTGCTCTGATAAAGGGGCACTGACTCCATGAGTCTGTCGAATCCATCAGAGCAAGCAAAAATCATTACAAAATCAATACATTTATACAGTTCGTGAATGGTACCATCCCTTTTCATTGTCCTATCACATCAGCTACTGTGGCATAAATACAAGCTAAATTAGTCATTTACACAGTTAATTAAGCAATGCCCCTAATCATGAGAGAAGATTAAGTCATCTCCAGCTTGTCCTTGTTTTGCAGACAAGGAAGGCACGCATAGTTCTGCTTCTCTGACTATTCCTACATCTGTTGCTACAGTCACATATACGGTTCCTCAAGGTTGTTTAACAAAGACAAGTCACTCATTGTTTTCCCCTACAGTGAGATCTAAAGAGTCAGCAATAACCATGAGCGGCTATTTTAGAAAGAGTTAATACATTTGAAATTAGTACGGATAATACATATAAAGTTGGTAGCTACAGTGATACAGATTCTCACTGTCACCATCCAGATAACATTCTGCCTTCCTGTTTTTGCCACCAGTGGATAACCTCACATGTATCTACATTATACTGCATCTGCCATGCATTTGCCCACTCACTTAACCTGTCCAAGTCACCCTGCAGCCTCTTAGCATCCTCCCCACAGCTCACACTGCCACCCAGCTTAGTGTCATCTGCAAACTTGGAGATATTACATTCAATTCCTTTGCCTAAATCATTAATGTATATTGTAATTAGCTGGGGTCCCAGCACTGAACCTTGCGGTACCTCACTAGTCACTGCCTGCCATTCTGAAAAGGACCCATTTATTCCTACTCTTTGCTTCCTGTCTGCCAACCAGTTCTCTATCCACGTCAATACATTACCCCCAATACCATGTGCCTTAATTTTGCTACTAATCTCTTGTGTGGGACCTTGTCAAAAGCCTTTTGAAAGTCCAAATACACCACATCCACTGGTTCTCCCTTGTCCACTCTCCTAGTTACATCCTCAAAAAATTCTAGAAGATTTGTCAAGCATGATTTCCCTTTCACAAATCCATGCTGACTTGGACCAATCCTGTCACTGCTTTCCAAATCCGCTGCTATTACATCTTTAATAATTGATTCCAACATTTTCCCCACTACCGATGTCAGGCTAACTGGTCTATAATTCCCTGTTTTCTCTCCCTCCATTTTTAAAAAGTGGGGTTACATTAGTAACCCTCCAATCTTTAGGAACTGATCCAGAGTCTATAGAATGTTGGAAAATGACCACCAATGCATCCATTATTTCTAGGGCCACTTCCTTAAGTACTCTGGAATGCAGACTATCAGGCCCTGGGGATTTATCGGCCTTCAATCCCATCAATTTCCCAAACACAATTTTCTGACTAATAAGGATTTCCTTCAGTTCCTCCTTCTCGCTAGACCCTCGGTCCCTTACTATTTCCAGAAGGTGAAGACAGAACCAAAGTATTTGTTCTATTGGTCTGCAATTTCTTTGTTCCCCATTATAAATTCACCTGATTCTTACTGCAAGGGACCTACATTTGTCTTTTTCTCTCCATATATCTATAGAAGCTTTTGCAGTCAGTTTTTATGTTCCCTGCAAGCTTACTCTCATACTCTATTTTCCCCCTCCTAATTAAACCCTGCTGAATTCTAAATTTCTCCCAGTCCTCAGGTTTGCTGCTTTTTCTGGCCAATTTATATGCCTCTTCCTTGGATTTAACACTATCCCTAATATCCCTTTGTAGCCATGTTTAAGCCACCTTCCCCATTTTATTTTTACGCCAGACAGGGATGTACAATTTTTGAAGTTCATCCATGTGATCTTTAAATGTCTGCCATTGCCTATCCACCACCAACCCTTTAAGTATCATTCGCTAGTCTATCCTAGCCAATTCATGTTTCATACCATCGAAGTTACCTTTCTTTAAGTTCAGGATCCTAAATTAACTGTGTCACCCTCCATCTTAACAAAGAATTCTACCTTATTATGGTCACTCTTCCCCAAGGGGCCTCGCACAACAAGATTGTTAATTCATCCTCTCTCATTACACAACACCCAGTCTAGGATGGCCAGCCCGCTAGTTGGTTCCTCGACATATTGTCTAGAAAACCATTCCTTATGCACTCCAGGAAATCCTCCTCCACCGTATTGCTACCAGTTTGGTTAGCCCAATTTATATGTAGATTAAAGTCATCCATGATAACTGCTGTACCTTTATTGCACGCAACACTAATTTCCTGTTTGATGCCATCCCCAACCTCACTACTACTGTTTGGTGGTCTGTACACAACTCCCACTAGCGTTTTCTGCCCTTCAGTGTCCACAGCTCTACCCATACAGATTCCACATCATCCAAGCTAATGTCCTTCCTTACTATTGAGTTAATCTCCTCTTTAACTAGCAACGCTACCCCACCTCCTCTTCCTTTCTGTCTATCCTTCCTGAATATTGAATACCCCTGGATGTTGAGTTCCCAGCCTTGGTCACCCTGGAGCCATGTCTCCGTAATCCCAATTACATCATATCCATTAACAGCTATCTGCACAGTTAATTCATCCATCTTATTACGAATGCGCCTCGCATTGATACACAGAGCCTTCAAGCTTGTTTTTTTAACACTCTTTGTCCTTTTCGAATTATACTGTAATGTGGCCATTTTTGATTTTTGCCTTTGATTTCTCTGCCCTCCACTTTTCCTTATCTCCTTTCTACCTTTTGCTTCTGCCCCCATTTTACTTCCCTCTGTCGCCCTGCATAGATTCCCATCCCCCTGCCATATTAGTTTGGATGCCAACGTTGGTGTGTCTGTCCTCCCAGGGGATTTATAGGATCTTGCGGAGACATCGTTGGTGGTATTTCTCCAACGACTTGAGGTGTCTACTGTACATGGGCCATGTCTCTGAGCCGTACAGGAGGGCGGGTATTACTTGCTCAGCTAAGCCCGTGTGGTAGCGTGCAACGACCACCCCACGTTAAAAGAACTAACGCACAGGCATCTTCCACTCCTTTAACATGAAATTCAGGACTGTATGCAGTCGTCCCAAGTGTGGTCTAACCAAGGTTCGGTACAGGTTAAGCATAACTGCGCTATTTTTCAACTGTGTACCTCTGGAAAGAAAGCCTAGTGTTTGGATTGCTTTTTAATTTATGGCCTTGGTAATCTATGTGGCAACTTTGAGTGATTTATGTATTTGTACTCCGAGATCCCTTTGTTCCTCTTACCCCACCCAACTTCCACTCAAAGCGCAGCGGCACACGTTGAAATACCAAGGTGAATCAACTTACGGGCCTGTGCTGACCGTCACATGGATGCAGCTATCTGCCCCCCCCCCCCCCCACCCCTCGTGACAGGACATCCTTTATCATTGCAGCCTCCCTCCACATGCCATATTTTGGCGCGCGTCTCCCAACGGCCGGCGATTTGAAAACGCTCGCGCCCAACGGCCGGCACGCGCGCACCCTGGGCTCGCGCGCTTCCAACCGCCTCCCCGCTCCTCATCCAACTGAGGCGCAGTAAACAACAACATAACCTCAACTCTTTCTGTATTTGCTGAGCGCAACACCAACATTGTTGATTCGATCTCCAAAAGGAAAGGAAATAATTTTTTTCAACCGGAGACTTTGAGTTAAACAATGTGAACGTTGTCATCAAGCCAAAGGTCATCTCACTGACACAAATATATCAAAAGGACCAGGTGGACCCACAGAAAGGTTTGACTGCAGTGGGGGGAACCTTCCTTCCAGCATCTCATCGTTAAACCCCGCTCGCTGAAAAGTCGTCAGTTCTTAGCTACATGTAGCCCATTGTCAATTTCAATCAGCACAATGATCACTGCAAGAGATACAAATAATGTTCTTATTGTCAGCTTCGGATTTTTAATGCTGTTTACAGCTTTTGGAGGACTTCAAAGTGTCCAGGTAAGTTTCCAGTATAATAAAGGTAACCTTTTAATGTAACTTACAATTGCGAACTTCAGGAGGGATGCATATTTACATTATTATAATTTGTTTCGCCATTGTAATATAGTATGCTCTGGATACATTCCCACCGTCAAACAACACGAGGTCCCAATTTCAGTTAGTGTCACAGGGCTCGGACTATTTTCAACATCCGCAAGTTGACATTTTTTTCCACCACAAAATAAACTGATCATTTATTTTGGGACCTGCATAATGACAACTAGGTTGTCAACAGGGGTTCCTGCTATTGATGCAAGGCAAAACGGATTCTAAACCTAACCATGAACCATAATCTTATTCTTTCCAAGGAATATAATGTAGGCGAAGAATGAACCATCGGTGGGTCCGTGTGGCAGTGCACGGTGCAATGTGGAAGCAGGGAAATTCCAGGTTCAATCTCCTGCCTGTGCTAAGTTAGCTGATCTCAAGGTGCCAGTGGCAATGCTTCAATTGGTTTTGGTGCCCTTAGACTGGGGAGGGGGAAATCAGGTCGGGTGTCCATTTCTGACCCCTACCCATTAACCTTTGTGTGTCTACACAGCTGTACCGTAGTGCCCCTCATAGTGTCCAGGTTCACATGTGAAAAATTAACACTTTGGCCAAAGTACTAGAGGACTGTTTGCACCCAGGGGATGACATGCCAACAAAAGTTAGCACCTTCAAAAGGGGAAATAAAATTCAGTTTCAAAATAAAAATCTGAGCAGAAAAAAGGAAGCCAATTCAATATATATATATCTGTTATATATGCAGACTATAGATATACTCTGTGTAGTCCAATGTATAGTTGCATAAGATAGAGACTTGTTTACCTGATGTACTATCAATAAGATTTACACTGTGTATATATATGCTGGCACCACTAGAGGGAGACTGGGGTTTCCTGCCCTGGTGGCAGGGGCTACATAAAAGGGGAGCCACCATGCGGCTGCCTCATTCTGGAGTTACGAATAAAGGACCAAGGTCACTACAGTTTGAGTACAACACATTGCCTCGTGGAGTCATTCATAAGTACACTACAGACATAATAATATCAATCTGTAAACTGTGTATGTACATGTGCAGTGCTACTGTAGGTTTTGATTCAGCCAATTTAAATTTCTCGGGTGACATCACAAGAATATCATTTTTATTGAGGTAATTCTCTGATTGCAGAAAATACAAATGTGTGAGGATCAGGAAATTGATTGGTGAATACTTCCACTCAGTCCTCACTGAAAAACTCCACCGTAATCAATTAATGTCGAGAAACCAGTCTTTGAAATAACAGGGGGTGCCACTTCTGCCAAGATTATGTTCTGGTGTGCAAGTATAATTGCTATTTTAAGCCTATTTGTTAATACTGTGGTCAGCTTATACTCCCCACATAACTGGCTCCAGATGCATTTCCAAGGTAGGTTCTCCCTATGGCCACCCATTTGAGGAATGTGAAAATCAGGTTTCTCATCCAACACAAGCTTCTGCCATGTGTTTCTGCTATTATCCTGCCATGCACACCATAACCCTGCTTCCAGATACTCGGGCCGTGATTTCTCCTACCTTGGCTGGTCCGGTGCGGCCGGGGTCAGTGGCCGGTCCCGACATCGCTGCTGGCTCCAGCCCATTGTGTAGAATGATTTTCCCCTGATTGGGCCCGCCCAGGGTATTATCTGGACAATTAGAGGAAGCGGGTCTGAGGACGTCATGAGATGACTCGTCATCAGCCGCTTTCCTTAAAAGAACCATGTGCAAATTTAGATTGACAGTTCTGCTGTCAGTGTTCTACAGCATTGCAGTGCTGCAAACACTGACGGAGGTGCACAGCTGCACCCAGGCTCTCCCATGACTCCCTCTGTATGTTTATGGAGGGAGTCACAGCACGCAGAGAGATTGTCTTTGTTTCCAATGCGCGGAAGTGACCTCCGCAGGAGAACAATGCAGCCTTGTTGCCCATTGCACAGGAGGACTCAAGCAGGATGTAGTCAGAAACCAGGCTGCAGTGTCGCAAACCATTCAATGATCTCAGTAGATCACGAAACATTACTGCAAAGCCACACTCAACCTCATCCTGCTGTGCCACTCATCACATTCCCATCACTCTGCCTTCCCTACCTTACTCCTGCACATCCTTATGCACACCAACTTACCTTGCACCTCACCTATCCCTCTCTATCTACATTATTACCTCCCCATCTCACTAGCCACCCCTTACACTCAACCTCATCCTAGCCCATTCATAGCAACAAACAACACACAAGTTCATGTGCTGTCAAAGATTGAAATCTTTATTTTCAACACTTTGCATTCTTGGACAGATTGGTGTGCACCTTTGGAAGTGGCTTAGTGTGTTGCAGTGAATGGTGAGACATAACAGTACCCCCTCCAATGTTGATTAGTGTGAAAGGAATAGCATGGGCATTGTAGGGATGCTTTATGGTGCTGGTGTGGGGTGGTGCCAACCTGGCGCATCATGTGGCAGCCAGGGTGTACAGCGTCAAGTGAAGTCAATCTGGCCATGATGAGGCGATCCCAGGCTTTCTGCGGCCCAAACTGGTCGCGTGCTGATGCCCTGTGTCCTGTGCAGCACCAGTTGATTGCAGAGCAGTTGTTGGTGTTGCTGATGTGCCTGGTGCTGCTGGTGTTTGGGCTGATCGTGGTGGGATTCTGAGGACCAAGATGAGATCGGTTCAAGAGTACCTGAATACAGTGGACACAGAGTTTACTCCAAACACTTGAAACCTGCAAAAAGCTCAATCTGTCTTCTAAATACAGTAAGCACCAGCTTCTGTGCTTGAGATGGGAGCTTTTATGGGAAAAACATTTGCAGCAATCAAGTAAGTAGATGATCCCATGCTGATTCAGCTCTCGACGACCTTACCTGACATGATCCCTGAGCAGCTTTGACCCTGTGGGCAACCTCGTAAAATGGTACAGTGAACTCAAAATACTGTTTAATGGGCTGTTAACAAGGTCATAATGACCTGAATTTCCTCCCCTGCCGCTGCGTGTTGGGTCTGTTCAGCCCTGACAGACCAGACATCTGGGAA
The DNA here is from genome assembly GCF_044704955.1 of Pristiophorus japonicus. Lineage (NCBI taxonomy): Eukaryota > Metazoa > Chordata > Chondrichthyes > Pristiophoridae > Pristiophorus > Pristiophorus japonicus. Next base: position 153,613,143 of record NC_091985.1, read on the forward strand.
AATAGCGTGGCGGCGAGTTGACAGCGGGGTCCTCCCCTGCTGACAGCAAAAAATTATTTCGCAACTGACCCACCACCAAACGCGCTTGCTGAGCCCCCTAAAAATCTCCCCTCGGCTCAGCCTACCATTCCGTCCACACTAGCATCTCCCCATTCTACTTGATATTTTCCTAGATTATGGCACAGTTAGCTGAATCTGATTGCGAAGTCTAAGCATGTGTGGTATGCCAAGTTTTGCAGGATGCATCTGTAACATTCAGTCAACTGAAATGCTAGATTTTTTTTTAGCTTCTAACAGTTTCTGCTCCATTGTTTCTTAAATTATTTGACAAAAAGCTGCAGAACAAATTTCAAAAGCTTTATTTAATTAAAGTTTGCTTGTTTTTTAAATGTTATATTGGTTTGGTAATTGATTTGAAGAAAGGAGACAGAGAGTAGAGAGAAAGAGAATGTACGCTTTTTGGTGGGACAGGACAAGTGGTTTTCCCCAGAGATCTGTACTAGGACCTCAGCTTTTCACTTTTTATATATGAATGACTTGGATGAAGGAATAGAAAGTTGTTTATCCAAGTTTGCAGATGACACTGTAACGAGTGATGAAAGCAGGAAGTTGAAAAGCTATCTAGACAGATTAAGTGAGTGGGCAAAATTGTTGCAAATGGAGTTCCATGTGGGTAAGTGTGAGGTCATGTACTTTGGATACAAGAAAGGCAAATTGAAATATTTTCTTAATGGCAAGAGACTTAGAGCTGTGGAGGGGTAGAGAGATTAGGGTACCAAGGTATTCAAATCACTAAACGTTAGTGCACAGTTACAGAAAGTAATCAAAAAGGCTAATGGAATGTTGGCCTTTATCTCAAGGGGCTGGAATACCAAGGGGAGGGAGTTATGCTTCAGTTATATTGGGCCCAAATTTCTCCAGCCGCTTAGAGCGGCGTAGTTAGACGTGGTGCGCCGACTTCATGGTGGAGAAAATGCGCCGAAAACTTACTGGGGTGATTTGGCCGCTCCTGGATCCCTGTGGTCCTGTGGCATGGCACTGCGAAACCTGCGGGGGGGCGGAGCTTGGGTCACGTTTGTTCAGCGCAGTCAGCAGGGGAACGGGGCTTGGGCCCAGCGTATCTTCGAGTGCCGGCAGGGGGACACATGTCCGTTTGCGTGCGCGCATGAGCAATGCGCGTTGAAGCGTGCGTGCATGTGCAATGGGCCAGGAACCTTGGCAATCGGCCATTTAAAGGGAGAGCATCCTCAGTGCATCAGCAGCATTGGCAGTGGGCCATATTGGAAGGTAAGGTGTTAATATTGATTTTTGGGTGGCTGAGGGAGTGGAAAGGAGTGCTGCATAGGTGCACGTTTTTTCAACATTACCTGAGTGTGAATCCGATACACCAATGACGCAAGAGCATGCAACAAGAATGAAGAACTTCTTGCATGAGGAAGTGGAAAAACTAGTCACTGTCATTGAGGACAGATGGAAGGAGCTGGATATCAGTAAGAGTGGTCCCACAAAAGTTCCACCCAAAGAAATGAGGAGACGCTGGAACCTAAAGAATTCTCTGCAGGGGTGAATACCACAAGAATTGGAAACCAGTGTAAAAAGAAATGGCAGGACATTGGTCAAGTAGTGAGTAAGTATTAACTTGAGTTTTAAAAGAAATTGCAATTGTTACTGTGATCATCTGTATATGTCCCATCCATCAGAAGCTCACCATGCGGCAAAAATTATATTTTTATCTTTGCAGCAGAAATTGGCCGAACAAAAGGGAGAGAACTAGAACAGGAGGGCCACCAAATCTGCACCAACTATCACCATTGGAACAGAGGGTTGCTGAGTCGTACCTGCAGAAAAAGTATCAGCTCTGCACAAGCTGGGCCCACACGTGAGGGTGAGGGTCAATCATGAAAATGCATCGTCGTCCTTCAAATCAACCTGCTGACTGGCCTGCTACACATGAGACTACTCATTCCACCCATCCTGCCACCTCCTTTCCTGCTAATCATTTGACTGATCTGTTGTATTTTGCAGAACAAGAAGATAATCCTGAACATCCTGAAGATAACCAAGAAGAACCAGATGCGTCCGGTCCAGACCAAGGCGGGTGAGGGGAGGAGAGGTCCATGGATCTGTGTTCACGGGAGAATGCTGATCGTGATATGGATCAGTCCATGGTACAGGGCATCACTTTGCCAGACACCTCCATGAGCTCTGCCACGACATTCCTTGAATTCACACCTTCCGAGGTTGCGGGTCTCAGTGGCGGTGGTAGAATGCAGGTTGGAACATCTAGGGCCCCACCGTCCCAGCCTGCGCCTCGCACTGGACGGGTGCCGCTATGCAAACCTATGGCGAGGGGAAGGAGAAACCGACCAGTCTCTCCTGAGATGCAGCCTTCATCAAATGTACATCAGGTTATGTCATTGGGTGAGGAGACCAATGCCCTTACCTGATCACTCGTGGCCACCATCAGTGGGGTGTGTGATGAAGTTGCGACACTGTCAGGAGAAATATCAGCACTGAGGGTGGGCATATCAGAGGGAGTGCAAATGATGGCAGAGGCCATGAGGGAGCTAGCTGCTGCAATAAGGGCACGCAGGCCTAACAATCAAATGCCACTCCCACTGCAATCCTCACACCAGCCTCTGCTGAGACCCAAGTCGGGCTCCCACCACCATCACCACCCCTATGAGGAAGTGCACATTCCCCGATATGTGGGTGAGAGATGGGTGCAGCCTTTCTTTGCTCTTGTTCTTGGGTTGTGGAAGTGCATTGTAAACTTTCCAATAAAAGATTTTTTGCATTAAATCTGAATCATGTTCCATTATCACCACACAAGATTTAGGAACAATTGTAAAACAAAAAAAAGACTGCCGCCCCTAGCCCTGGCCGAAGGGCTAGCCGGTGAGTTCTGCAGTCGGCCAGGCAGGACTGCTCTATTTTCAGTAGCTGATTTATCTTTAATTTATTTTTGATGATGTCGTGAAGATGTTGTGCTGAAGTTATTTTGATGTTGTGCTGATGCTGTGAAGTCTCATCGCCGAGAGCATGCAGAAAGCAAGCACAGGCAGTGGAAGGAGCGTGCGGAAAAAACCAGACTCCCCATCCACCCTCTCCTTCAACGACTGTCCCACCTGTGACAGAGTCTGTAATTCCCGTATTGGACTGTTCAGTCACCTAAGAACTCACTTTTAGATTGGAAGCAAGTCTTCCTCGATTTCGAGGTACTACCTCTGACTGACTAACTGCATATAGTTTTGGTCTCCGTATTTAAGAAAGGATCATGATCATCATCATCGGGATAAATGGTTCATTCTCGGGTTGGCCATCAGTAACAAGTGGGGTGCCGCAGGGATCAGTGCTGGGACCCCAACTATTTACAATCTATATTAACGACTTGGAAGAAGGGACTGAGTGTAACGTAGCCAAGTTTACTGACGATACAAAGATGGGAGGAAAAGCAATGTGAGAGCAGGACAAAAATCTGCAAAAGGACATAGACAGGCTAAGTGAGTGGGCAAAAATTTGGCAGATGGAGTATAATGTCGGAAAGTATGAGGTCATGCACTTTGGCAGAAAAAAATCAAAGAGCAAGTTATTACTTAAATGGAGAAAGATTGCCAAGTGCTGCAGTACAGCGGGACCTGGGGGTACTTGTGCATGAAACACAAAAGGATAGTATGCAGGTACAGCAAGTGATCAGGAAGGCCAATGGAATCTTGGTCTTTATTGCAAAGGGGATGGATTATAAAAGCAGGGAAGTCTTGCTACAGTTATACAGGGTATTGGTAAGGCCACACCTGGAATACTGCATGCAATTTTGATTTCCATATTTACGAAAGAATATACTTGCTTTCGAGGCAGTTCAGAGAAGGTTCACTAGGCTGATTCCGGAGATGAGGTGGTTGACTTATGAGGAAAGGTTGAGTAGGCTGGGCTTCTACTCATTGGAATTCCGAAAATTGAGAGGTGATCTTATCGAAACGTATAACATTATGAGGGGGCTTGACAAGGTAGATGCAGAGAGAATGTTTCCACTGATGGAGAAGACTAGAACTAGGGGGCATAATCTTAGAATAAGGGACTGTCCATTTAAAACTGAGATGAGGAGAAATTTATTTTCTTAGAGCGTTGTGGATTTATAGAATTTGTTGCCTCAGAGAGCTGTGGAAGCTGGGACATTGAATAAATTTTAGACAAAGATAGACAGTTTCTTCACCGATAAGGCATAAGGGGCTATGGGGAGCGGGCAGGACAGTGGAGCTGAGCCCATGATCGGATCAACCAAAATCGTATTAAATGGTGGAGTAGGCTCGAGGTGCCATATGGCCTACTCCTGCTCCTATTTCTTATGTTCTTATGCTCTTATCATAGGCAGTCCCTCGAAATAGAGGAAGACTTGCTTCCACTCTAAAAGTGAATTCTCAGGTGACTGAACAGTCCAATATGAGAATTACAATCTCTGTCACAGGTGGGACAGACAATGGTTGAAGGAAAGGGTGGGTGGGTAGTCTGGTTTTCCACATTCTCCTTCCGCTGTCCGCATTTGGTTTCTGCATGCTCTCGGTGATGAGACTCGAGGTTCTCCGCACCCTTCCGGATGCTCTTCCTCCACTTAGGACGGTCTTGGGCTAGAGATTCCCAGATGCAGGTGGGATGTTGCACTTTATCAAGGAGGCTTTGAGGGTGTCCTTGAAATGTTTCCTCTGCCCACCTGGGACTCGCTTGACGTGTAGGTGTTCCGAGTAGAGCATTTGCTTTGGGAGTCTCGTGTCGGGCATGCGGACAATGTGGCCCGCCCAACGGAGCTGGTCGAATGTGGTCAGTGCTTCGACGCTGGAGATGTTGGCCTGATCGAGAACACTGACATTGGTGCATCTATCCTCCCAGTGGATTTTCAGGATCTTGCAGACGCTGGTGGTACTTCTCCAGCGCTTTGAGGTGTCTACTGTATATGGTCCACGTTTCTGAGCCATATAGGAGGGCGGGTATCACTACTGCCCTGTAGACCATAAGCTTGGTGCCAGATTTGAGTTCCTGGTCTTCAAATACTCTCTTCCTCAGGCAACTGAAGGCTGTGCTGGCACACTGGACTAAAATATATACTAGAAAGTTCACCAGGTTGATTCCAGCGATGAGGGGGTTGACTTATGAAGATAGATTGAGTAGGTTGGACCTATACACATTGGAGTTCAGAAGAATGAGAGGTGATCTTATTGGAACATATAAGATAATGAGGGGACTCGACAAGGTGGATGTGCAGAGAGGGTATATCCACTCATAGGGGAAACTAAAACTAGGGGACATAGTCTCAGAATAAGGGGCCGCCCATTTAAAACTGAGATGAAAAGGAATTTCTTCTCTCAGGGTTGTAAATCTATGGAATTCTCTGCCCCAGAGAGCTGTGGAGGCTGCATCATTGAATATATTTAAGGCGGAGATAGATAGATTTTTGAGCGATAAGGGAATAAAGGGTTATGGGGAGCGGGCAGGGATGTGGAGCTGAGGCCATGATCGGATCAGCCATGATCTTACTAAATGGCGGAGCAGGCTCAAGGGGCCAAATGGCCTACTCCTGCTCCTATTTCTTATGTTAAGGGTGAGGTGAGTGACAGCAGACATTAACAGCTGAACAGTTTAAGGAGCAAGAGGTAATAGGTTGAGTAGGTTGGGCCTATACACTGGAGTTTAGAAGAATGAGAGGTGATCTTATTGATAATGATGGGGACTCGATAAGGTGGATGCAGAGAGGACATTTCCACTCATAAGGGAAACTAAAACTAGGGAGACATAGAGCAAGTGATGGGAATGAGGAAGTGGTAGGAAGGAGAGTGCACAGTGGGACTGCAAAGGAGTAGGGGTACAATGGAGTGAACGGGTATTGGAAGCACAAGTGATGGGATAGTTAGCAACATGTAAAACATATTTGCAAAACTGACTGATAAGGTGTAAGCATTGAGTAGAAAATTTGTATTACATATTACCAAATAGAAGACAACGGTCGTGTCGTGTGGGAAGCAACAGAATGTTGTATCAGAAGATAAGAGAACTAAGTGAATCTTACAAACTTAAGATGGCCACAGTGAAAGACCAAAATGGTCAGATATTTGAAGACGAACAGCTGAGGAGCAAGGGGTGGAGAGAATATTTTTGAAGATCATAAAATGTTTGGAGTGTGATAGATGAATCAATTCTGGAGAAACCACCCTGTACAAAATGGAGTTAGTTGATGCTGGATTTCTTGGAAGACGAAGTAAAGACTTCCATTCATAGTTTGAAAAAGAACTATGATAGCAGTAATATATGCAGAGTTGATAGTGGTAATATATGCAGAGTTGTCGCAGGCAGGTGAGGAACATACTGTGAAAGTAATGCAAAGGCTGTTTAACAATATTCGTTAAGAAAAGAAAATACCTGGGGAAAGGCGATAATGATAATAATCTTCAAAAAGAGGGCGAGCGAATAGCAGCAGCTACAAAAGAATCAGCTCACCGAGTACACCCAAAAAAGTATTTACTAAGACACTGCAGAGGAGAATGAAAAGATACATAGAAGTGGTACGCATGAAGAACAAGCTGGTTTTACACCAGAATAATGTACAATAGATCAACTGTTTGTAATGAGCCCGATTTCAGAGAGAGTTATAGAACACATCATCCATTGTTACAACAACTTCATAGATATTAAGCAGGTCTTTGTCGGTATTTGGCGAGAAGGGATATGGCATATCTTGAGGGTGTATGGTATTCCTGGGAAACTTGTCAGACTGATAGAAAGCAGTTATAACAAGCGCTGTTAGAGTGGATAGGGGACTGTTGGAATGGTTTCGATCAACAGTTGTGGTAAGACAAGAATGCACACTGTCATCTAATTTATTTACTTTAGCAAAATTGTTACACTATTGACTTTGGGGGGAAATGTTGTTATATATGTGGACTTGTATTTACTCTGTACAGCCACCAGAGGGCTCATTCCCCGGAGTCCCATATTGGGAGCACAGGTATTTAGGAAGGCTTCACAGGTTGGAGAGGCACTCTGGAGACCTGCAATAAAAGACTACGGTCACACTTTACTTTGAGCTCACAGTGTTCAGTCTGACTCTTTCTCCATACACAACAACTGGCGACGAGACACAGATAGTGAACCCAAAGATGCAGAGAACAGTGGGCATCCTGGAGAAATTTTCAGAGGGAGATGATTGGGAAACTTTTGTGGAGCGACTCGACCAATACTTCGTGGCCAATGAGCCAGATGGGGAGGAGAGCGCTGCCAAACGTAGAGCGATCCTCTTCACCGTCTGGCCGTCTGGGGGCACCAACGTATGGCCTCATGAAGAATCTGCTCACTCTAGCGAAATCCACGGAGAAATTGTATGATGATTTGTGCACACTGGTCTGAGAGCATTTGAACCCGAAGGAAAACGTTCTGATGGCGAGGGACCAGTTCTATACCTACAAAAGGTCTGAAGGCCAGGAAGTGGCGAGTTATGTCGCCGAGCTGAGATGCCTTGCAGGACATTGCGAATTTGAAGGACATTTGGAGCACATGCTCAAAGACTTTTTCGTACTTGGCATTGGCCTCGAAACCATACTTCGCAAGCTTTTGATTGTAGCGACCCCAACCTCGAGATAGTCCAGGCGTTCATTGCCACCAGTGACTAAGAAAATCTCTCAGCACACAAGTTCTGCTACAAGTACTGGGAACAAAGTGATGTTGTTTTCGAATCGTAACGTACAGGGCAGGTCACACATACCTGCAACTACACGTCCGCAGATGTCTGAGTCCACCATCAAGGGTGATGAATGCAAGGCCATTAACACCTTGTTGGCGCTGTGGGGGTGATCATCACTTCCATTCATGCCGATTCGAAGGATACGTTAGCAAGGGCTGTGGAACAATGGGACACCTCCAACGAGTGTGCATGCGAGCTGCTAAGCCTGTTAAACCTGCAAACCACCACGTTGCAGAGGAGGACAGATCCACGGAGGATCACTACAAATCAGAGCCTCAGATAGAGGAGGCAGAGGTACATGGGGTGTACACATTCACCACGAATTGTTCCCCGATAATGCTGAATGTTGAACTAAATGGACTCCCGGTGTCAATGGAGCTGGACACGGGTGCGAGTCAGTCCATCATGGGCAAAAAGACGTTCGAAAGGTTGTGGTGCAACAAGGCCTCAAGGCCAGTCTTAACTCCAGTTCGCATAAGACTAAGAACTTACACTAAAGAACTGATTCCTGTAATCTGCAGTGCTACCGTAAAGGTCTCCTATGATGGAGCGGTGCACAAGCTACCACTCTGGGTGGTACCGGGCGATGGTCCCACGCTGCTCGGCAGGAGCTGGCTGAGAAAGATATGCTGGAACTAGGACGACGTCCGAGCACTATCACCCGCTGACGTCGCTTCGTGTGCACAGGTCTTAAACAAATTTCCTGTTCAAACCAGGCATCAGGAAATTCCAAGGAGCAAAAGTGCAGATCCACCTAATTCCGGGGGCACGACCCATCCATCACAAGGCAAGAGCATTACCATACATCATGAGAGAAAGGGTAGAGATTGAGCTCGACCGGCTGCGACAAGAGGGCATCATTTCACCGATCGAGTTCAGCGAGTGGGCCAGTCCTATTACCCAGTTCTCAAGGGAGACGGCACAGTCAGAATCTGTGGCGATTACAAAGTAACTATCAATCGTTTCGCCCTGCAGGACCAATACCCACTACCAAAAGCCGCCGACCTCTTTGCAACGCTGACGGGAGGAAAGACGTTCACGAAGCTGGATCTGACTTCAGCCTACATGACGCAGGAACTGGAGGAATCATCGAAGGCCCTCACTTGCATCAACACGCACAAAGGTCTTTTTGTTTATAACAGATGCCCATTTGGAATCCGATCAGTGGTAGCGATATTCCAGAGAAACATGGAAAGTTTACTAAAGTTGGTCCCGCACACCGTGGTCTTCCAGGACGACATCTTGGTCACAGGTCGGAACACAGTCGGGCACTTGCAGAACCTGGTCGACTCAACTGTGTGGGGCTCAGGTTAAAACGCTCGGAGTGCGTTTTCCTGGTGCCTGAAGTGGAGTTCCTGGGAAGCAGGATTGCGGCGGACGGCATCAGGCCCACCAACGCGAAGACAGAGGCAATCGAGAATGCACCGAGGCCACAGAATGTGACGGAGGTGCGATTGTTTCTGGGACTCTTGAACTACTTTGGTAACATCTTACCGGGTTTCAGCACCCTGCTAGAACCACTACATGTCTTACTACGAAAAAGGGGCGAATGGGTTTGGCGCAAAAGCCAAGAAAATGCCTTTGTAAAAGCGAGAAAATCGTTATGCTCAAACAAATTGCTTGTGTTGTATGATCCATGTAAGCGCTTGGTACTAGCATGTGATGTGTCGTCGTATGGCGTCGGGTGTGTATTGCAACAAGCTAATGATTTCTGGAAAGTGCAACCGGTTGCTTATGCATCCAGGAGTCTGTCTAAGGCCGAGAGAGCCTACAGCATGATTGAAAAAGAAGCATTAGCGTGTGTCTACGGGGTAAAGAAAATGCATCAATACCTGTTTGGGCTAAAATTCGAATTGGAAACTGACCATAAGCCACTTATATCCCTGTTTTCTGAGAGTAAAGCGATAAATACCAATGCATCGGCCCGCATCCACAGATGGGCGCTCATGTTGTCCGCATACAATTATGCTATCCGCCACAGGCCAGGCACAGAAAATTGTGCCGATGCTCTCAGTAATCTGCCATTGCCCACCACGGGGGTGGAAATAGCGCAGCCTGCAGATCTAGCTATGGTTATGGAAGCATTTGAGAATGAGCAATCACCCATCACTGCCCGGCAGATCAAAACCTGGACAAGCCAGGACCCCTTATTGTCTCTAGTCAAAAGCTGTGTGTTTCACAGGAGTTGTTCCAGTGGAAATGCAGGAAGAGATAAAGCCGTTCCAGCGGCGCAAAGATGAAATGTCTATACAGGCAGATTGCCTTCTGTGGGGCAATCAAGTAGTGGTCCCCAAGAAGGGCAGAGACACCTTCATCACTGATCTCCACAGTACCCACCCAGGCATCGTAATGATGAAAGCGATAGCCAGATCCCACGTGTGGTGGCCCGGTATCGATGCGGACTTAGAGTCCTGTGTTCACAGATGTAATACATGCTCGCAGTTAAGCAATATACCCAGGGAGGCGCCGCTAAGTTTATGGTCTTGGCCCTCCAAACTGTGGTCTAGTGTACACGTCGACTATGCAGGCCTGTTCTTGGGTAAAATGTTTCTTGTGGTTGTAGACGCGTGCTCCAAGTGGATTGAATGTGAGATAATGTCGGCTAGCACGTCCGCTGCCACCACTGAAAGCCTGCGGGCCATGTTTGCCACACACGGCTTACCCGATGTCCTGGTGAGCGACAATGGGCCATGTTTTACCAGTGCTGAGTTCAAAGAATTCATGACCTGTAACGGGATCAAACATGTCACATCTGCCCCGTTTAAACCAGCGTCCAATGGTCAGGCAGAGAGAGCAGTGCAAACCATCAAGCAAGGCTTGAAGAGGGTAACTAAGCTCACTGCAGACTCACCTATCCCGAGTCCTGCTTAGCTACCGCACGATACCCCACTCACTCACTGGGATCCCACCTGCTGAACTGCTCATGAAAAGAGCACTTAAGACAAGGCTCTCGTTAGTTCATTCTGATCTACATGAACAGGTAGAGAGCAGGCGGCTTCAACAAAGTGCATACCATGATGGCGCAAATGTGTCACGCGAGATTGAAGTCAATGATCCTGTATTTGTATTAAATTATGGACAAGGTCCCAAGTGGCTTCCCGGCACTGTCGTGGCCAAAGAGGGGAGCAGGGTGTTTCAGATCAAACTTTCAAATGGACTCATTCACCGGAAACACTTGGACCAAATCAAACTCAGATTCACAGAGCAACCCACCTTGGACCCTACTTTTTTTGATCCCCCAACATACACACCAGTGACAACCGACACCACGGTTGACCACGAAGCAGAACCCATCATCCACAGCAGCCCAGTAGGGCCCAACACAGCAGGCAGCCCAGCAAGGCCAGTTGCATAGCAGCCCAGCAAGGGCCCAACAAATGATTCAACAACACCAGCTTTCACACCGAGACGATCAACCAGGGCATGAAGGGACCCAGATCGATTCACATTGTAAATAGTTACACTATTGACTTTGGGGGGAAATGTTATATATGTGCATTGTATTTACTCTGTACAGCCACCAGAGGGCTCATTCCCCGGAGTCCCAAGGGATCCCATAATCCCTTGGGAGCACAGGTATTTAAGAAAGCTTTGCAGGTTGGAGAGGCATTCTGGAGACCTGCAATAAAAGACTACGGTCACACTTTACTTTGAGCTCACAGTGTTCAGTCTGACTCTTTCTCCATACACAACAGAAGCAATAATGAATCTTGCATTGAAAGATGATATTGGAGGAGTATCCTTATGTGGCAGGATTGTAAAGAATCTCAGGTTTGCTGATAGTTTTAGAATTTGCCATTAGGTCAATACTAATTTGCAGAGACTAACTGATATTGAGAGTAGACATTTGGATTGGAGATTAACATAAAGAAGATAAAGGTCGTGTCATTTGGGAAGCATCATGACAATGCAGAAACTACAACTGCAGGGGATGCAGACAGATGGAAAAGTTTGTATGCCTTGGTGGGTTAGAGGCAGAAAATGGAGGTTGTGAAGAAGACATCAAAAGAAGGATTCGACTTGCTTCTGCTGCTTTTGGAAGATTAAGCAGGCTATGGAAGACTAAAGAGTTTGGGCCGGATATCACACTAAGAATAATGGTGAGGCTAAGGGGCCGAAATTCACCCAGCTACTGCGAGGTTTGGGCGGCCAATCGGAAAAATCGATTGGTCGACGCGGTCGGGTGCTTTTCCCTCCCCGAGCCATATTCAGCTTCCGGGGCGCTAGGAGGGGCGGCAGAAGATCGAATTTCCACCCCCTTGAACATGTTGTCGCCTCCCAAATCCGTGCCCATCTTTCCTGCAACTCCATGTTTTAATCTCTCCAATCAGGCCTCCGCCCCTGCCACATTACCAAACGGCTCTCATCAATGTCACAAATGACATCCTTTGTGACAGTGGCAAAAGGAAACTATTCTCCTCATCCTTTTTGACTTGTCTGCAGCCTTTGACACGGTTGACCACTCCATCCTTCGCCAACGCCTCTCCACTGCCATCCAGCTGGGTGGGACTGCACTTGCCTGGTTCTATTCTTATCTATCTAATTAGCCAGAGAATCATCTTCGCTTCCCGCTCCAGCATCGTTACCTCTGGTGTCCCCCAAGAATCTATCCTTGGCCCCCTCCTATTTCCCATCTACACGCTGCCCCTTGGCGACATCATGGACGCTGCCAAAATCCAGCTCTACCTCATCAACTCGACCCTTCCACGGTCTCTAAATTGTCAGAATGCTTGTCCGATATCCAGTTCTAGATTAGCAGACATTTTCTCCAATTAAATATTGGGAAGACCGAAGCCATTGTTTTCAGTCCCCGCCACAAGCTCCATTCCCTAGCCACTGACTCCATCCCTCTCCCTAACATCTGATGTTGAACCAGACTGTTCGCAACTTTGGTGTCATATCCGTCTTTTGGATGGGACGTTAAACCAAGGCCCCGTCTGCTCTCTCAGGTTGGCGTAAAATATCCCATGGCACTATTTTGAAGAAGAACAGGAGCGTTATCCCTGATGTCCTGGCAAATATTTATCCCTCAATCATCATAACAAAAACAGATTATCTGGTCATTATTACATTGCTGTTTGTGGGAGCTGCCACATTTCCCACATTACAACAGTGACTACACTCCAAGAGTACTTCATTGGCGGTACAGTGCTTTGAGATGTCCGGTGGTCGTGAAAGGCGCTATATAAATGCAAGTCTTTTTTGCCTCTGAAATGAGCTTCCAACCACTTATCCGCAGCATAACTAAGACCGCCTATTTCCACCACTGTAACATCACCCGTCTCTGCCCTTGCCTCAACTCATCCGCTATTGAAACCCTCATCCATGCCTTTATTACCTCTAGACGTTATATTTCAATGCACTCTTGGCTGGCCTCCCACATTCTACCCTACGTAAACATGAGGTCATCTAAAACTTAGCTGCCCATATCCTAATTTGCGCCAGGTCCCGTTCACCCTTGGCCCCTGTGCTCATTAACTTACATTGGCTCCCGGTTAAGCAACGGCTCCAATTCAAAATTCTCATCCTTGTTTTCAAATCCTTCCATGGCCTCGCCCCAATCGCTCAACTATTGGTGGCCGTACCTTCTGTCATCTAGGCCCTCAGCCCTGGAACTCCCTCCCTAAACCTCTTTGCCTCTCTACCTCTCTTTCCTCCTTTAAGACGCTCCTTAAAACCGAACTCTTTTGATCACCTGCACTAATTTCTCCTTATGTGACTCGGTGTCAATTTTTTTGTGTCTTATAATACTCCTGTGAAGCGCCTTGGGATGTTTTACTATGTTAAATGTGCTCTGTAAATTACAAGTTGTTGTTGTTGTTCTAATACTTTTCTGTGCTTATAAAACTGCATCAATGGGAGATCTGCTGGTATAGCAAAGTCCCTGCATAATTGGGCCCATGTGGATTTTCAAGGCCATCGTTTCGAACATAATAAAACATTTTTTTAAATGTTTCACAATAGCATTCTATAATTTATCCACAAAATTGACGCGGAATCTGCGGTCGAAATGATGGTGACACTGTCAGCATCGCCATCATTACCCCTCTGCAATTGACCGTAACTTCAGGATTTAGTGCATGCACAGATAAAGGCGGAACTCCTGAAGTTGCGATTAGTCATTCCCAGTTTTGCCACAGATTGTGCTGTGGAACTCCCCAGAGCTGGCAATCAATTCAAATCACTTAAATTGATGAAAACTTCCCCTTTTACAACAGAATATCACTGTTTAAAAACTCCCTAAATTATTAAGCCTTGTTGAAAAAGGTATAACTGGGTTTTAAACAGCATACTGACTGTTGATCAACCATTCTGGCCCTGAAAAAACTAGTTTTATATTTGTAGAATGTAAATTTCTTTCCATTAATATGATTAAGAATTATAAGTTTTTGATATAATGGGAGGAAAATTCCAGTTGGAGGCTTCCTTTGGATGAATACCTCCAACCTGAAAATATTTTGCGCAAGTACCTAGTGGTCAGGGAGGCGCCCTCAATTCCGTTCGGAGGCCTTCATTCGATGCGCAGTGTATGGGGAAATTACTTCCATGTATGTATGAAAATGCTAGAGTCACGTATGCCTGGACCACCAATCACTGTCTAGTATTCTCATTGATAATGGGAACTCTGCTTTTACGAGTTCCCATTACTATCAATGAGAATAACACCCTAAAACAAGAAACACACCACAATAAATAAATAAAACACCTCACATATTTAAAATTAATTGAAATTAAAGTTAATTAACTGTTTTAGAAAAAAAATATTTTTTGATTTTCTTTTGTGTTTTAATAGTTTAGAATAAACTTGCCTTAATGGACAGGATTTTTAACATAAAAATGTATGATTAAATTTAATTTTTATATGTTTTAAAACTCTTGCGCTGGTAAAAGTAAGCCTGCTTTTACAGGCGTAAAAGTTTGAAGGAAAATAGCCCAAACACTCCCGCGTGAATGTCCTTCACCTGGGGATACAGAGGATCCATCAAGAACAGATCGGAAAAGCCGTTTTTCAGAGCATGCGAGACCAGAATTTTCAGCACAATGTTTAAATTTTTGTTTATGATATTTCAGCTTCTATCTTAATCATAGGTGTATGTCCCAATCTTTATTTAGCTCTGTAAAATTTATAAAAAGTAAATTAGAATCTGTGCATTTTATTTCCTGGTTTGCTGCCTGTGAGAATTCTTCAATGTGATTGGCTGCTTATCTAGCTTGATGACTTCAATGTTGCTGAAGACTTAAACTTCATTTGATTTGATGGCAGATTCAAATTAAGGTCGGGAGAGCTGAAATCGACGCCACAGAGATAGGTAGATCTTTGTGGGCAGCTTTCTTCAAAGTCAATGACAAGCGGTGTCGCTTCTTCACCGACTGCAAATTCCAGTTTATTGTATTTTGTGCCCTTGGGTTCCTTCACTAATGTTTTTACATGAAGGCTTCTCTTGAATGCCTGGACTTGGAGTTTATGGCCTAGAAATTGGGCCATGGGGAGGTGGGGCTGTGTGCAGGGAACAATAAAAGAAAAAGAAAGACTTGGATTTATATAGCGCCTTTCACGACCACAAGACGTTTCAAAGCTTTTTACAGCCAATGCAGTACTTTTGGAGTGTAATCACTGTTGTAATATAGGAAACACAGTAGCCAATTTGAACATCGGTAAGCTCCCACAAACAACAATGTGATAATGACCGGATAATCTGTTTTTGTTATGTTGATTGAGGGATAAAAATTGGCCAGGCCACTGGGGATAACTCCCCTGTTCTTCTTCGAGATAGTGTCATGGGATCTTTTACGTCCATTGAGAGAGCAGACGAGGCCTCGGTTTAACGTCTCATCTGAAATACGGCACCTCGGACAGTGCAGCGCTCCCTCAGCACTGTACTGGGAGTGTCAGCCTAGATTTTTTGTGCTCAAGTCCCTGGAGTGGGACTGGAACCTACAACCTTCTGACTCAGAGGTGAGAGTGCTACCCACAGAGCCACTGCTGACAATCCCTCTGTCTGAATGGTGAGACTTGTGGCACCCTCATGAATAGGTCTTGGGCCTCATTTCTGTCAATCGAATGAGGTACAAAGAGCCTCAGGTAAATGAGGGGGAGGGGCAATCTGATGTGAAGGAAATCCAAGACTGGGTCGGACTTTTCAGAAGTGGCGGCAATCAAGAGAGAGGGGCAGCGATCGAGAGTGGGGGAGCGGCGTCACTTGTTTTTTAAAATGTGGGATTGGGAGGAGCAATCCTGCTGCTCCCGGCTCCATATTCAGTTGAGTTTTTTTCAAATACATGTTGGTAACAGGTGGTCCCAAAAATGATTGCAAACCAATCTTGCAGTGGCTGCCTCAAACAGATGTTAGACCCCTCATTTGCATAAGCAAAGGGTCTAATGCCTGTTTAAGGTATGAGCACTGCACAATGATATTTTGTCCTTTCCCAATATGGCAGGCAGAGCACTTATAGTCAACAATGAGCATACGTCTCCTGGCTGTTGCCTGAGTGAATTTCTAGGCCTATATTCTTCCCAAAGCTGTCACTCACTTACAACCTGTAGGAAAAGTGCTCCTTAAAATGACAGAATGGTGCCTTCAAGATGCGTTGGGGAAATGCCCAATAAATTGTCTGATGTGTTCTAAAATGGAGTCAGAGGTTCAACTGAATAGTGGGAAATGACTAGAAAGCAAATCTAATTCAAACCATGAAAGTTCTTAACGCCAATAAAGCCATAAATGTTTGTGTAGATAAACAGGACATTCCTTGCTGGTGATAGGCTAAAGTCTTTCAAATATCTTTCTATGAAATAACTCCCAGGAGTGATATCTGATTCTGGCTAGGACTCTGTGTTAAAGAAGAGGAACAGACCCACAACACCACTCAGTGGGACATAATTATGTCACATCCCCTCATATTTGTGTGGGACATCTTGATGGGAGAAAGGTTGATAAGTCATGAATTGAGACAGAGTCTCGCATCTTCAAACACCATGCTCCAGTGACTCAAAAACATCCCCAGGACATAAGAACATAAGAAATAGGAGCAGGAGTAGGCCATTTGCCCTTCCAGCCTGCTCCACCATTTAATAAGATCATGGCTGACCTGATCATGGGCTCAGCTCCACTTCCCTGCCCATTCCCCATAACCCTTTATTCCCTTATCGCTCAAAAATCTGTCTATCTCCGCCTTAAATATATTCAATGGCCCAGCCTCCACAGCTCTCTGGGGCAGAGAATTCCACAGATTTACAACCCTCTGAGAGGAGAAATTCCTCCTCATTACAGTTTTAAATGGGTAGCCCCTTATTCTAAGACTATGCACCTTAGTTTTAGTTTTCCCTATGAGTGGAAATATCCTCTCTGCATCCACCTTGTTGAGCCCCCTCATTGTCTTATATGTTTTGATAAGATCACCTCTCATTCTTCTGAACTCCAATGAGTATAGGCCCAAGTCAACCCCCTCATCTCTGGAATCAACCTAGTGAACCTTCTCTGAACAGCCTCCAATGCAAGTATATCCTTCCTTAAATACAGAGACCAAAACTGTACGCAGTACTCTAGGTATGGCCTCACTAATACCCTGTACAGTTGTAGCAGGAAATTTCTGCTTTTATACTCCATCCCACTTGCAATAAAGGCCAAAATTGCATTTGCCTTCCTGATTACATGCTGTACCCGCATACTAACTTTTTGTGTTTCATGCACAAGGACCACCAGGTCCTTCTGTACTGCAACACTTTGCAATTTTTCTCCATTTAAATTATAATTTGCCTTTCTATTTTTTTGGCCAAAGTGGATAATCTCACATTTTCCCACATTATACTCCATCTGTCAAATTTTTGCCCACTCACTTAGCCTGTCTATATCCCTTTGCAGATTTCTTGTGTCCTCCTCACAATTTGCTCCCTCATCCATCTTTGTATCATCAGAAAACTTGGCTACATTACACTCAGTCCCTTCATCTAAGTCATTAATATAGATTGTAAATAGTTGAGGCCCCAGCACCGATCCCTGCGGCACCCCACTAGTTATTATTTGCCAATTGGAAAATTAACACTTTATCCCGACTATCTGTTTTCTGTTAGTTAGCCAATCCTCTATCCATGCTAATATATTACCCCTGACCCCGTGAACTTTTATCTTGTGCAGTAACCTTTTATGTTGTACCTTATCGAATGCCTTCTGGAAATCCAAATACATCACATCTACTGGTTCCCCCTTATCCACCTTGCTCGTTACATCCTCAAAGAACTGTCAGAAATGATTTCCCTTTCATAAAACCATGTTGACTCTGCTTGATTGAATCATGCTTTTCCAAATGTCCTGCTACTGTTTCCTTAATAATGAACTCCAGCATTTCCCCAACGACAGATGTTCGAGTAACTGGTCTATAGTTTCATTTGCTTTCTGTGTGCCTCCTTTTTAAAATGGGTGGGTTACATTTGTGGTTTTCCAATCCGCTGGGACCTCCCCAGAATCCAGGGAATTTTGGTAGATTACAACCAATATATCCACTATCTTTGCAGCCGCATCTTTTAAGATCCTAGGATGCAGCACATCAGGTTCAGGGGACTTGCCGCCTTGTTATTTATTAGAAGGACCCTTCATGTTTATTAGAAGTAATTAACATCAAAAGGGGTGAGACCTTCTAACAGTCTTCAGCTAATTCGATTCACTCCACGTGATATCAAGAAACAGCTGAGTGCACTGGATACACCAAAAGCTATGTGCCCTGACAACATCCTGACTGCCGTTCTGAAGACTTGTGCTCCAGATCCAGCCGCGTCTCGAGCCAAGCTGTTCCAGTACAACTACAACACTGGCATCTACCCGACAATTGGAAAACTGCCCAAGAACGTCCTGTCCACAAAAAGCAGGACAATTACCGCCCCATCAGTCTACTCTCAATCATCAGCAAAGTGATGGAAGCTGTCATCAACAGTGCCATCAAGTGCCACTTATTCACCAATAACCTGCTCACCGATGCTCAGTTTGGGTTCTATCAGGCTCTCTCAGTCCTGACCTCATTACAGCCTTGGTTCAAACCTGGACAAAAGAGCTGAATTCCAGGGTGAGGCGAGAGTGACCGTCCTTGCCATCAAGGCAGCATTTGACCGAGTGTGGCATCAAGGAGCCCGAGTAAAATTGAAGTCAATAGGAATTGGGGGTAAAACTCTCCACTGGGTGGAGTCATAACTAGCACAAAGGAAGATCGTTGTGGTTGTGGGAGATTAATCATCACAGCCCCAGGACATCGCGACAGGAGTTCCTCAGGGCAGTGTCCTAGGCCAAACCATCTTCAGCTGCTTCATCAATGAACTTCCCTCCACCATAAGGTCAGAAGTGGTGATGTTCGCTGATGATTGCACAGTGTTCAGTTCCATTTACAACTCCTCAGATAATGAAGCAGTCCATGCCCGCATGCAGCAAGACCTGGATGACGAGCTGTTAAGTGGTAAATAACATTCGTGCCACGTAAGTGTCAGGCAATGACCACCTCCAATAAGCGAGAGTCTAACCACCGGCCCGTTGATATTCAGTGGCTTTACCATTGCCGAATCCCTCACCATCAACATCCTGAGGGTCACCATTGACCAGAAATGTATTTAAAATACTGTGGCTACAAGTGCAGCTCAGAGGCTGCGAATTCTGCAATGAGTGTCCAAAGCCTTTTCAGCATCTACAAGGCACAAGTCAGGAGTGTGATGAAATGCTCTCCATTTGCCTGGATGAGTGCAGCTCTAGCAACACTTGATTGGCACTTCATTCACCACCTTCAACATTTACTCCCTGTACCACCGGCGCACCGTGGTCACAGTGTGAACCATATAAAAGATGCACTGCTACAACTCTTCAAGGCTTCTTCGGCAGCACCTTCCAAACTCGCTACCTCTACCACCTAGAAGGACAAGGGCTGCAGGCACATGGAAACACCACCACCTCCAAGCCACACACCATTCTGACTTGGAAGTATATCGTCATTCCATCATCGTTGCTGGGTCAAAATCCTGGAACCCCTTTATGGTGTATGAAATGATACAATGAACTCCATACTGTGAGCCAGTGACCAGGTGTAACCTGGTCAGTCTTTAATGGCTTCCAGAAGCGACAATACAAAGGTGAAGTTCAGGTTCTATACCGGGCCCAGCACGAGTGTACCTATGATCCTGGGGGGGGGGGGAAGGGGGGAGTGGATAGAGAGGGCTTTGGGGGGAGAGAGAGAGAGAGTGCTTGGCGGGGGGGGGGGGGGGGTAGTGGGAGAGACACGTGGGGGTGGTGGTCGGAGGGCAGAGAGGGAACTCGTTGAAGACGGTTCACGTTCTTCCAACCCCCTCGTGTGTGCAAGTTTGCTGCGTGTGTTGCAAAGGTACATTGTTGGGGTGGATGAAATCTAGAAGTCACGACACTGTCACTATTCACTTCATACCCGATAAACCTGTTAACAGTCTGCACACAATGCCCCATCTATGGGGGGCTGGGGGTAAGGTTTTGCGCTTGGGTAAGGGACTTCGGCTGAGGGAGGGATGCACTTGCGCTGGGGTAAGAGACTTCAGCTGGAATTTGGCTGGGGGAGGCAGTATATGTGCTGAGTTAAGGGTCTTCAGCTGGTGGAGGGATGCACTTACGCTGGGATAATGGACCTCAACTGTGGGAGGCAGCACATGTGCTGGGGTAAGAGTCATCAGCTGACAGAGGGATGCACTTACGCTGGGGTAATGGACATCGGCTGGACGTTGGTGGCTTTTGGGGAGATCTATCATCTGTGGCTTCTGAAGTCAAAATGGATCGAATTACAAATTGGAAAATCACTCAGAACTTGGTCTCGGCAGTTCCAGTTACACATTCCAGAGGAACTTCAGGGTGTGGCTTATCCTCCAAGGGGACGAATCAGCAATAGGTCATGTGAAAATGGAGATCCAATCAGAAACGGCTGCATTTCAGTTAGTACAAATAGATGCAACCAAAGTTAAGGGGTTAAGCATTCATCTGGTTCCTTGCCATATCTGTCAGTATACCTAAAACCCAGCATTATTTCAAATATCATGGAGATAATTTTGTAGTTTTCCCCATGGGCAGTACATTCTGAAACTAAGTTGCTTGCAATAATTTGTGATTATAGAGCTCTTTTTTGAATAAAGCTACCCTACAGAATTTAACCATAAACTCATCAGAGGACTGCTTTTTGAACTTTCTATATCTTGCTATGGTCTTATCAGAAGGAAGACAAATATTGACATAGTTTTGCTCATGCTGCTACTAGCCTGTTTGATGTGCTTGTCACCACTTGCAGGTTTTCTGTGAATGTGCACCCTAGCTGGCAGAATGTCACACATTAATTCGGAGTGGCATGTATTAGAACTTTTCCTGATTAAAATCTCCAGCATTAAACTTCCAAAGAACAAAATGGCCCAGAATTTGCGGTCAGTGGCGAAGTCACGGCAATTGCTGCTGACCTTGAAGAAAGCTGTCCACAATGATCTCGCGATCTCTGTGGTAGAATCTTTAGCTTTCTTGACTTTCATTTGATTGTAGCATTATCAAAAGGGGATCACCAGTGTACATTAGCAGTGATGTCATCAAGCTATCTAAGCAGCCAAGCACATTGAAGAATTCTCACAGGCAGCAAACCAGGAAATAGAAAGCACTGATTATCATTCACTATGAAAAATGTTTTTACAGAGAGTGAAATAAAGATTGGGACATACACATTGGGTTAAGGTAGAAGCTGAAATAGCATAAACAAACTTAAAATATATATATATATATATATATTTTCATTATTTTAAAAATCCAGCAATTTTTTTTATCATAATAGAGAAATTTGACATTCCACAAATATAAAATTGATTTTTCAGGGCCAGAACTGTTATTCAGCAGTCAATATACCATTAAAACTCCAGTTATACCTATTCAAACAAGGTATAACTTTTTAATGGCATGGTTAATAGCGATTTAGAGCAGAAAAGTGGATGTTTTCATCAGTTCAAGTGGCTTTACTCATTGCCAGCTATGGGTGGTTACACAGCGCATCCTGTGATAGAGCAGAGAATAAATGGCCGCAAGTTCAGGATTTCCGTGTTTATAGGCGCATATGCTAAATCCTGAAGTTCTGGTCAGTTTCAGAGGGGTGATGACAATGAACGCTGACAGTTTCGCGATCATTACGAACACAAAATTGAGGCCAAAATATTTGGCAGGTCTGGTACATGATGTGTGGACAGAGCAGACATGATTGCCTGGATAGTCTTTTCTGAATCTATATTTTCTTTTATTGGTAAATAATCAACCTTCCAATGTCACTCATTTTAGGTAGTACTTAATTTTCATTATGTAAGTTATGAATGCATTATGTGATTTATCTCACCCCTTATTTTGTTACTGTTTTACAGAGCAGTCTGAACACGGATCAAGGCCTAGGCGTGGCCTCATTAAGTGTCATCTATGCTGCCCTCATCTTCTCTTCAATGTTCCTTCCACCTATAATGATCAGATATCTTGGATGTAAATGGACCATTGTTATCTCCATGTGTTGCTACGTTGCATATTCACTTGGCAATTTTTATGCTAGCTGGTAATAGTAAAAATCTTAACTTTTATTTGTAGTTTGATTGATGTTTCTGTATTATGGTAATTTTTGCAAGTTTATAATCACAGAGCAACTTCGCTCCAGTACTAATGGACTTTTCCAAATCCAGTGACATTTTAAATAAGCATATCACATAATCAGACAATTGTAGCATTATACAAGCTCTGAAGAAGCAGGTTTGAAATATAAAATAATATGAGCTTTCCCAGTAGTCTAGTAAGACCACCTGCACTAACTCTTACAAAATGTAAGATCGCCGGATTGATTTCCAATTTGTCTCAGCTAGGAGCAGATTTTGAGATTTTACAAATTGCTTTAGCACCTCAGACTAAGGAAAGATACTTCAGTTAGCGTTCCCATTCCTGATGACCCCTGTAGTAAGTTTATGGGAGGAACTTTGACACAAAAAAATTGGTGGGTTGGGAGCGGGTGGGGGTGAAAATTTAAAAATGATGAACCCCGACTCCAGTCTGCCTCCAACCCACCCACTTCTGCGCTTTATGGAGGCATACAGGGTCTGAGATTAAGCTTCCTCGATATGTCACAACACCAGTGTCTTAGGAGGCTCAGGGAATCGCGTCAGGTGGTGGCAGACATTTGTACCCTGCTGGAAGAAGATCGACTGCCAACTGGACCTGGTAGCCACACTTTACCAGTGGCTGTCAAAGTCACCACTGCCCTCAACTCTTTTGCCTCTGGATCCTTCCAGGGCTCATCCAGGGACATTTGCAGGATCTCAGAGTCGGTGGCACACAAATGCATAAGACAAGTGACTGACGCTTTGCCAGGGACAGCAATTGTGTCACCTTTGCCTGCTATAACACCAGTCAGAATGAGCAGGCGCTTGGGTTTGGGGCTCTGGCTGGCTCCCCGCAGGTACAGGGTGTCATCGACTGCACACATATGGCAATTAAGGCACCCATAGATCACCCAGGAATGTTCTTTAACTGCAAGGACTTCCACTCCATCAATGTGCAGCTCATGTACAACCACAGAAAGATCTTTATGCAGGTATGCGCAAGATTCCCGGGCAGCTGCCATGATGTTTTTGTCCTGTGGCAGTCTACCCTCCCAATGTCTTTGCACCTGGAAGCAGACTTACTTGCTGGCTGCTCGGAGACAAGGGATCCCCACTTAAAATATGGCTGATGACACCACTCATAAAAGCGAGGAAATGGGTGGATGCCATATCATCACCAGATGTGTCCTATAACAAGCCATCAGCATGCTCAAGATGCACTTCAGGTGCTGGGACAGATCTGGAGGCGCCGTTCAGTACACATCAGCCAGGGTCTCCAGAATAGTCATAGTATACTGCGCTCTGCACAAACCTCTGTGCAGCAGCGAGGTTTGGACTGGCAGGAGGTACAGGGTGCAGAGCAAAGAGCATTCTCGGATCATTCCAAGGTAGAGGAGGGGATAAGTAAGAGGCAGAGGAGGAGGAGGAAGATGATGCGGGCAGTGCACCACCAGCAGGACACATTGCTGCCCGGGATGCCCTCATTATTGTGAGATTCACTTATGTTCACCGGCGCACCCATCTAACAACCATGTGCAAAAGCCACTTTCGCCTCTCCCCCCACCACACATGTCACTAACAAAAATCTGTCCTGCAAACAACCAAGCCTCCATTTCACAGCCCCCATTGCTCGGCGTCAATTTATGTCTTCCCATTCATCATCACACAACTGAAGAGGCCACTTGCCAGCCAGCTACCAAGAATGGGCAAGTTGTGAAAGTGGTGCAAAAGAATAATGGGCCATAATTTGCGGTCCCTATGGGTGCGTACAAGGTGCGAAAGCACCCATAGGGGCCGAGTAAGTTCCAGATTTTCGTGCGCGAAATGCATGCACAAAAACCATGAACTTGTGATCTATCAAGAATTTTCTTGACAGACCCATCGCATTCCCGGGAAAAGGGCATTCGCGGGCGGAGAGTTGGGCTATTTACCCAACTGCCCGTGAAATTCTTACACCTGGTAAAAGCAGGCATACCAACGTAAGAGTTAAAAAAAACAATTTTATCGATCATTTATGCTTTAAAAATCCAGTGCAATAAGGTAAGTTTATTTTTAGCCCCGTTAAAACGTGTATATTTATTTTTCAAAAAATTAAATTTTTGTTAATGGCATTTTCATTCATTTTAAATATGTAATATTTTAATTTTATTTGATGTGTAGATGTATTTTTTGGAGGCATTCCCATTCATGCTTATGGGGTTTCCATACATACGGAATCCCATAAGCATGAATGAGGATTTCCTACTTTTATTGGTTGGGCCGGCCCACGTGATTCCAGGGGCACTTGCGAACCGCCTGCGTCCCTGGGATACGTAGCCCTCTACCTGCAGGTAGCCAGAGAGGCCCAGGACCATGAATTTCCATACCTCTAGATACGCGGGCATTTCTTTTGCGGATCTGAGGCATTTTCCCGCGGGAAACCTCTGACCGTAAATTCAAGGCCAATACTTATGTGGCTCACGTGTAAAACAGAAACGTAACATTTTAACAATGTGTAACTCACCCACGTGCATACCCTTGTGCGACTACAAATCGTTTCTCTTCCTTTTCCGACCACTTCTATGAGGTGCAACCCTTGTAGCTTCCACAGAAGTAGAGGCAGGCTGCTTAGCTCCCTGCTCTGAGAGCTGAGATGTTCTTGGCCGAAGTACTTTGTGTTTTGGAACCCATGAGGGTCCCACCAAAGACTGCTCCACTTGTACCTGTGCAGGGGCAGACTCGGACATCGGGAGATGAGGCAGCATGTGGGGTACTGACGAGGGTGGAGGGAAGGCAATGGGTGAGAAGTGGAAGCACTTTGAGCCTAGTCCGTGCTTCCATGCTCCCAACATCACTTCATGGCCCAGCCGCACTTCACTACTAGCAATGAGCTGCAGATACTTTGCTGCAGATCAGTGGAGCGATGAGTGTGGCACTACGCTCATGCTGCTTACCTCTTGTGCCACCTCCAACCATGCCTTCTTGATATTCTCAGCTGGCTTCTTTCTCCTATCGCTAGGGAACAGTACATCTGTCCAGGTCCTCATAGCCCCCATAAGCACATCCAGGGAGGCGTCATTGAACCGAGGCTCAGCCTTTGACTTTCTGGACTCCATTCTGGCACTTCCTTTTTGGCTCCTGTATTCTATGCACCTGTGAGTATGCTCACAGATTTGTAGAGTTGTTGAGGGTCAGTGGCGGGTGGACTCTCTGCCGGAGGAGTTCAGGCCTTTTGCCTGGAGCACCATCTATCTCCTCTATCTTGGAGTCCACCTTAGCCCAGACGAGGAATCCTGGCCGGCGAACTGGCAAGAGCTGGAGGCCAAAGTCACCGCTCGCCTAGGACGCTGGACAGGACTGCTCCGAGTGCTGTCCTACAGGGGTCGAGCGCTAGTCATAAACCCGTTATGCTGTGGTACCGATTGGTCACTTTGACCCCTCCCCCTGCGTTTGTCACCAAGATCCAGAAGAAGCTGGTTGACTTCTTCTGGAACAACAGGAAGCACTGGGTCTCTGCTGCGGTTCTGAGTCTCCCGCTTAGGGAGAGCAGTCAGGCGTTGGTGTGCATCAGCACCCAGGCTGCGACTTTCCGTTTTCAGACCCTGCAGAGATACCTGTATGTCGAGCATCCTCCTAGCTGGTATGCGCTTGCGACGTATTTTTTCTGCCAGCAGTACTGCCTCAATTATGACTCGCAGCTCCTGTTTGTGAACTCTGGTAGACGTCCGGACCGCTATGCGGGGACTACGTGTCTTTTACCAGGAACTCATTAGGGTCTGGAACAGAGTTGCCACCAAGCGCAGTTCTCCCCGGTCTGGAGTGGTGGCTGTCCTTCGGGAGCGCTGCTCAAGAATCCATACCTCCACGAACGCGGTTTTAGGTGGCAGGCAGACGAGAGGGCTGTGTTTGGCAAGCTGACCAGGGTCAGGGACCTGCTCGATGGCGGAGGAGCGGTCTGGATGGCGCCTGAGGAGCTGGTACGGCGCCTGTCCTGGGCCGACGTCCGGTGCGCGGCAAATGCCATCGAGTCGCTAAAAGCAGCGCTGGGCCTTGACTCCGTTAGGTGTGTCGAGGATGCACAAGCACGTGGGGCGATTCCATCCAAACTGACCCCCGTCCGGACGGAATTCCTCATCAGCACCAAGCCCCGAAACCTCCCTCAGGAGCCGGCGCCTCACAACTTGATTTCCTCTGGGAAATTCCCTCCGTGCCTTTCAGTTCTGCGCAGAGGGGATTCCTGTACGGACTGCTCTTGCACACTCTCCACTTTGCCATCCTCGTCTGACGTCCAGACACGCCATGGCGTACCATCTTGCCATCCGGGGGAGGCGGGGGTCCCCAGTGGAGTGCTCTCTACGTGGGAGTCCTCCCTTTATTTATTGAGAGGGTGTTGCACAGAGCAGTCTTGTGCAATAGGTTTTTAAGTCGGTTCACGGACGCCTTCAATTTCTGCGGTCTGGAAGAGTACATGTTCCACGTCTATGTTGAATGTGTGAGATTGCAGCCCCTCTTCCAATATTTGAAGGGGCTGCTCCTCAAATTCTGGTTGCACTTCAATCCCACGCTCCTGATCTTTGGGCACCCTGTGCGGAGGGGAGTGGGCAGGGAGGAAGGCCTCCTCGTAGGACTGTTTCTGGGCATGGCCAAGGTGGCTATCAACCGATCCAGGCAGCGGGTAGTCGAGGGGGTCGTTCAGCCTGACTGCCTGCCTCTCTTTCGCGGTTACATCTGAGCCAGGGAGTCCCTGGAGATGGAACACGCGGTGTCCACCGGTACACTCGCAGCCTTCCACGAGAGGTGGGCGCCGGAGAGACTGGAGTGCATCATCACCTCCGGCAACCAAATTTTAAATTTGATTTTATGTCTAAAGTTTAATTTGTTTAATTTGCCGGTTTTAGTGCCTCCCCCCGCGCCCCCCCCCCGCCTTTTAGCCAGGGGCACTTGTATAATTTCTGTTTTTAGTACCCTAAACCGCCACCCCCTACCCTCACCAAAAAAAAAGGGGCACTGGAAAAAAAATTATTTTGGAGTGTGAGACCCCCCTTGCAAAGGGCATTTGTTTAAAGTGCACAATTAAAATAGTTGAACTGGTAATGTGTAGTGTGATTGTTAAACCTTTGCTAATAAACTAACTAGTTCTTAATAGCATTGTGTTGCTATGAATTCTTAAGCAAAGAACCCATGAAGCAAATACATTACAGTTCCCAACTCCAAATTCCTTCAAATTACATGTTTGAGGTGTCGCTCTCAATACTAAAGTTGAAATCGCATCATGCAGGT
Source organism: Pristiophorus japonicus (assembly GCF_044704955.1). Taxonomy (NCBI): domain Eukaryota; kingdom Metazoa; phylum Chordata; class Chondrichthyes; family Pristiophoridae; genus Pristiophorus; species Pristiophorus japonicus. Next base: position 153,640,718 of record NC_091985.1, read on the forward strand.
TGTTATCAATCCTGCTGCCGCTAATTAGGTGGGAAATCCAGAAATGATATGGAAATGCCGTGCTTGGGTTAAAAAACCACTGACAGACGCGTTGCATTTGACCACAGGAAGAAGGCATCCAAGGGCAATTGGCGAATAGGTCAGAGGAAGAGGTTAGCCAAAATAGACATGCTGTTCTCATAGAAAAAATCTTACCTTGAGTTTCACATTTGGTTGGTGCATTAACAGCTGTCTACTTTTTCCCCCTGCCTTCCACAAATATGCCATTGTCTACAAATCCTTCTCTGCATGCATCAAACCATCTGATGAAAGTCACTCCCAAATCTTGCCAAGAACAATGTCAATATGCACAACTGCAAGCGTTCTCTGATACTTTTAGATTAAAAATATATTTTCTGTATCTCAAAGAACTATGGGCAAATTACAGCAGGCTAGGAATAAATCTCAGTGCATCAAATCAGTCCACAGGAATAGATTTGGTTGGCGAGTTGAGGAGAGCAATCGGATTGAATAATGTTTCTGCAGGGACCATGGGGAATTGGCTGGGATGGACTGCTGAAAATGACACAGGGAACAGATCATGTCATCAGAACTTAAAAAGATATGGTAGGTACAGCCAACATGAAAAGAGATGGTATAATGTGACTAATGCAGACTGTAATCAATTGTCTATAACAAAGCGTGACGCATAGTGGGTGGAGGACGAATTTCCTTGCTACTTTTGGCGTATTTCTATTGCATAATTGGGGCAAGTAAATTATTAGGAAAATTGCGCACAAGTTGGTTTTGCTTGTTTTCTGTCACTTCCCGAGTTCCATCTCAGTTTTTGATCCTTCCACCCAATGGGGCAGAAATTGGGCTCTGTAGCACCCATTTTTTAGACGCTCTGCAGCCTCCTAATGGTGGAAAATGGTGTCCGAGATATGCATGCACATTTCCAATAGGAACTGCGCCAGACGCCATGTTGGTAAAGGGATTTGCGCGAGCACACCTAACAACCACTGATAACATGTAGAGCAAGTGGATTATGATGTCAATCAGTGTCCAGTGCTGATTTGATGCAGACACTACCATTTCCAAATGCCACACTCTATCCTACATCCTGTATTAACCTAGAACAACTGAACATGAAATTAAACAGCATGAAAGATGGCCCCATCAATGCTATTTGAAGGTATTAGGAACTATTTAGTTAGTTGCTTGATTATTTTTTCTGGTGCAATTGTACATTTTTTTTTAGTTTTCCAAACTTACTTAAAATTTAAAAAGTCTACAGGGACTTTGACGGGTTCTGAAGTACTTTTTTGTTCATTTAGTAGCTTGGGTTGAGACAAGTTGCTTCCTGACATGGGTGGCATGGTAGGCCATCCTCTTGGAATTGAGCATGACTGGGAGAGTGAGCAGAGGCCACACAGAGCAGAACAAGCTGCTAGAAGAGGGAGGAAGAGGAGGAGAGGGGGAAGGGATCTCAGCAGGAGGCCATATCCACCAAGAGTTTTTAGGGAGCAAATCTCTTACTTCAAGTGAGGACCAATATTTGAGAAGTCTTTGTTTCACTGAAGAGGTCATGAATGAAATCTGCCAATTGCTGCAACCACAACTGCAACCTCAAAGCAGGGCAAGGACAGCATTACATGTGGCTGTCAAGGTCACTGTGGCTCTTAACCTTTATGTATCTGGCTCTTTACAGGCTGCTGCTGGAGATATAAGCAACATCTCGCAGTTTGCAGTGCACTGCTGCATAAGGGAGGTCACTAATTCTCTGCACACAGAGAGACAGCTTCATCTCATTCCCTTTTGCCAGAGACTAGCAGGCAAGCAGAGCAAGCACGAGGGTTTGGATGGATTGCAGGCTTCCCCATGCTCCAGGGTATCATTGATTACACACGCATTACCTTGCGGGCGCCTCATCTGAACTGTGCCATTTTCCTGAACCAAAAGAGATTCCATTCCTTTTCCACTCCAAACAAATGTTTGGAAAATTTTTATAACTAAAAATACTGCAAAACTAAACAGTTGACATAGACCCTCTACAGGACAAATTCTTGTCAGTGACTTTGGCAGTATAATTATGTTAAGATGAGTCAATTTGTGCCTGGCACATTAAAGGATAATATAATCGTGGAACATTTGAAATATTTGAAAAAAAATCAGTTTTAGGAAATCATTTAGGTTATTCCACCAATTAAAGAAGATTGGTTGGGGTTGCTTAATGTATCTATATTGTTATACACAGTTGCTATTACTAATGCATAACTTACAACTTCTACTAGCTCAATTACAGTTGGTGTGAGTGCTTCACTTTGGATGTTGAAATTGAACATATGGCTAAATTAAATGGGTACTATTCAAATCAACACTTATGATCAGCACTGTTAAACAGATTTAATCTATTGTCATTTTCTGTGTTTATGAAATAACAAACATGACAGAGCAAGTGCCTACTGTTGAGTGATGGAGTATAAAAGCAGGGAAGTCTTGCTACAGTTGTACAAGATATTGGTGAGGCTACACCTGGAATACTGCGTTTGGAATATTTGGTTTCCATATTTACGAAGGATATACTTGCTTTGGAGGCAGTGCAGAGAAGGTTCACAAGGTTGATTCCGGAGGTGAGGGGTTTGACTTATGAGGAAAGGTTGTGTAGGTTGGGCCTCTACTCATTGGAACTCAGAAGAATGAGAAGTGATCTTATCGCAACGTATAAGATTATGAGGGAGCTTGACAAGGTGGATGCAGAGAGGATGTTTCCACTGATGGGGGAGACTAGAACTAGGGGGCATAATCTTAGAATAAGGGGCCGCCCATTTAAAACTGAGATGAGGAGAAATTTCTTCTGTGAGGGTTGTGAATCTGTGGAATTCGCTGCCTCAGAGAGCTGTGCAAGCTGGGACATTGAATAAATTTAAGACAGAAATGGACAGTTTCTTAAACGACAAGGCAATAAGGGGTTATGGGGAGCGGGCAGGGAAGTGGACCTGAGTCCATGATCGGATCAGCCATGATCGTATTAAATGGCGGAGCAGGCTCAAGGGGCCGTATGTCCTTCTCCTGCTCCTATTTCTTATGTTCTTATGTAACCATAGAATATGCTTGTCCAGGCGTACATGTTTTGCAAAACCAAACATAGTACGGGAATAATATCAATTAATCAATCCTTGATGTGAATTATGAAAATAATATGATATAAATCATAATTGCAATGAATAAGACATTAAAGGTTAGTCCTAGAGTTATAATGAAGATCTTGTTCTTCACAGGTACACACTTATTCCTACTGCAATAATCCTTGGATTAGGAGGAGCTCCACTTTGGTCTGCTAAGTGCACCTATCTTACCATTTGTGGTAACCATTATGCAAAGGATCACGATAAGATTGCAGAAAATATAGTAAACCACTACTTTGGGATTTTCTTCCTTATATTTCAGTCATCTGCTGTTTGGGGGAATCTGGTGTCTTCACTAATATTTCAATACTCTTCTGCTAAAGGTAAGAAGACATATTTTATTGGAAGTACGATAATATGGGCTGCATTGTTATTTATTAAAATAAATACGTTAATGCTTCTGTGAAAGAAGCAGAGAAAAGAATTTGGTATGAGCGCATTACACATCATAATTTCTACCTTTACTTCTTTAGAAAATTTTCCGAATTACTCTATGGGACTTATGTTTCTGAAAAAGTCAATGATTTGTGGGCTACAGTGTCAGCCTTTTGAGTTAGAAGGTTGTGGGTTCACGTCCCACTCCAGAGACTTGAGCACAAAAATCTAGGCTGACACTCCCAGTACTGAGAGAGTGCTGCACTGTCAGAAGTGCCATTTTTCAGTTGAGAGGTTAAACCAAGGCCCTGTCTGCTCTCTCAGTTGGATGTAAAAGATCCCATGGCACTATTTCAAAGAAGAACAGGGGAGTTACCCCCCCAGTGTCCTGGCCAATATTTATCCCTCAATCAACATTACTAAAAATAGATTATTTGGTCATTATCACATTGCTGTTTGTGGGAGCTTGCTGTGCAAAAATTGGCTGCTGTGTTTCCTACATTACAACAGTGACTACACTTCAAAAGTACTTTATTGGCTGCAAAGTGCTTTGGGACATCCGGTGGTCATGAAAGGCACTATATAAATGCAAGTTTTTTTTAATGGCAGTATATTGGATATATTCAAGAGGGAGTTAGATATGGCCCTTACGGCTAAGGGGATCAAGGGGTATGGAGAGAAAGCAGGAAAGGGGTACTGAGGGAATGATCAGCCATGATCTTATTGAATTGTGGTGCAGGCTCGAAGGGCCGAATGGCCTACTCCTGCACCTATTTTCTATGTTTCTATGTTTATATATAGCAGGATGGATTCTGCTTGTTACAGAGTTAGAGGGACACTTGAGCATATTAAATTCATGAGGAAATGTCAGCACTCTCCCCATATGTCATAACCCAGAATCCTTGCTCCATTCAATGCAAAAAACATGGGTCTAGAAATTTGATTGTGCAGCGCCCATTGTTTGGGCTCTATGGGTGGTGTTTTGGGTTGAAAATGGTGTCCGAGCAGCATACGCACAATTCTGGCACGGGTTGCGCTGGATGCCATCTTGGTAAGGGCATTGGTGTCAGCGCTGGGAGTGTGTACTCGATGTAGAGTAGGCAGATTGTGATATCAATCAACGTGCAATACTGATTTGATGCCAGCACTTCCATTTACGTCATCAATGCTGGAAGTAACGCCCTGTGTTAACCTCGCATGGCTGAACATGCGTTCAGCAGTTACAAGGACCTCTACCAGCAATATTTAGATGGGGAGTGGAGCAGAGGCAACAAAGAAGAGGACAATCTGCACGCAGAGGGAGGAGAGGGAGGACAGGGAGAAGGGCTCTCAGCAGGAGGCCTTACTCATCTAAGGTCTTCCGAGTAATTCTCTTATCTCAACCTGAGACGTCTGCACTTTATGAAGGAGGTGCTCACAGAACTCTTCCAATCAGACCGGCAGCTTCACACTCAGGCAAGGATAGCCCAATGGCTGTGAAGGTGACTGTGGCCCTGAATATCATCACGTCGGTATCCTTCCCAGCTGGAACAGTTGACATCTGTAACATCTCCTAGTTCGCCATACACTGCTGCATAAGAGAGATGGCAGAAGTTGTTTATGTCAGGGGAGGGGACTTCATTGTCTTCTCTCTGACCAGAGAGAAGGAGGCAGAGCATGGACATGGCTTTGCCAGGAGAGCGGCCTTCCCCATGGTGCAGGATGCCATTGACTGCACGCACATGGCTTTGTGGGCGCTGTATCTAATTGCTGAGATGTACCGCAAGCACAAAGGTTACAACTCACTGAATGTGTCATTAATGTGTGACCATGCTCAGTACATCATGGTATCCTGGTAGCAGTCATGATGCATTTATTCTGCGGCAGTCTGCTGTTCCCTCAGTCCTTTTGAGCCACAAAGACAAATGAGAGGCTGGCTACTGAGCGACAAGGGCTATCCTGGCTCCGCTCTGCAACCCAACCACATGTGGCCAGCATACATACGAGAGCCATGCTACCACAAGAAACATCATAGAGCAGACCAGTGGGGTGCTGAAGCAATGGTTCCGCTGCCTAGACTAATTCTGCAGGAGCCCTACAATACTCTGCTGTATTCTGCTATGTTCTCCACAACTTGGCCAGCATGAGGGTACAGCCCTTGCCACCAGGGATACCGCTACCAGCTCAGGAGGAGGAGGAAACAGAACAACAATAACAACAACAACTTGTATTTATATAGATCCTTTAATGTAGAGAAATGTCCCAAGGTACTTCACAGGTGTATTATGCGATAAAAATTTGACACCGAGTTGCATAAGTAGAAATTTGCGCAGGTGACCAAAAGCTTTGGCAAAGAGATATGTTTTAAGGAGTGTCTTGAAGGAGGAAAGAGAGGTTCAGAAGTTCAGGCAGAGAGTTCCAGAGCTCGGGGCCTGGGCAACAGAAGGCACGGCCACCAATAGTTGAGTGATTATAATCAGGGATGCTCAGGGGGACTGAATTAGAGGAGTGCAGACATCTCCGGGGACGTTGTGGGGCTGGAGGAGATCACAGAGATAGGGATGCGCGAGGCCACGGAGGGATTTGAAAATAAGGATAAGAATTTTGAAATTGAGGCGTTGCTTAACCAGAAACCAATGTAGGTCAGTGAGCACAGGGGTGATGGGTGAATGGGACTTGGTGCGAGTTAGAATATGGGCAGCCGAGTTTTGGATCGCCTCTAGGGTAGAATGTGGGAGGCTAGCCAGGAGTACGTTGGAATAGTCAAATCTATAGGTAACAAAGGCATGGATGAGGGTTTCAGCAGCAGATGAGCTGAGGCAGGGCGGAGACTGGCGAAGTTATGGAGGTGGAAATAGGCGGTATTAGTTATGCTGCGGATTTGTGGTCAAAAGCTCATTTCAGGGTCAAATATCACACCAAGGTTGCAAACCATCTGGTTCAGCCACAGACAGGTTTGAGGAGAGGGATGGAGTCCGTGTTTAGGGAATGGATTTTGTGGTGGGAACCAAAAACAATGGCTTCGGTCTTCCCAATATTCAATTGGAGAACATTTCTGCTCATCCAGAACTGGATGTCGGATAAGCAGTCTGACAATTTAGAGACTGTGGACAGGTCGAGAGAAGTGGTAGTGAGGTAGAGCTGGGTATCATCAGCGTACATGTGGAAACTGACGCTGTGTTTCCAGATGATGTCACCAAGGGGCAACATGTAGATGAGAAATAGGAGGAAGGAGGCAACCAAGACAGCCCCTTTCTGGCTGGGATTTCAGGAATTGAATTATCCACCTGCAGTACCAATGACCACAACCCCAATTCCCCTTTCAACATTAGTCCCACACCTTACCTTCCCTCTGTAATTGACCATCACAGTATTCTCTTGGTCACTATGCTGAAATAAAAGCAAATATTCCAATCAAACTTTATCCATCTATCCATCCGAAATACATCAAAAATCAACTAATCACCCTTGTGCATTCTCTTAGTAAATGTCTTTTGTGTGCCTTTGCCTATCCTAGTGCTCCTACGCAGTGCTACCCCAGTGGCTGTGGCATGGGTGGTGGAAGGCTGCTTTCAGTGGGGGAGACCTCAGATGGCATTGCAGCGTGGCTTCTGCTTGTGCTACAGTGGAAGCTGAGACCACAAGTACATTAATGGATCTGCCCACCCCTTCCACACTGGGAAGGATGGGCTCCAAGCTCTACCCAAAGCCCTATGCAAGGCTGGAGCTGAACTCCTCCCTTTGGCAGGATGTTGTGGTGAGGTGGGGCGGGTAAGCAAGAGGTGCATGTTTCAACTATGTGCAGATTGTAACAGAAGAAATTGTGGGAAGAGGTGGAAGTGGGATGTGAGAAGGAGGGTAACGTATGAGGGTACCTGCATCTTCTATTCTTTCAGCCCGGCCGCTGGCCAAGGGCGCAGCCATGCCTCTGCCAAGGATGACCATCGCCATCTCCTCCAAGGGGCTGAGGTCATACAGGCGAGCCTGTCCCCCAGATGGTTAATGTCTGTGGGCACCGGTTATGCACTACCTTTACCTGCAAGAAAAGGGAAGTTTGTCAGCGTGTGTGGTGCAATGGGTTTGGGTGATGTACCCATCATGGTTGAATAGCTGAGAGTGTGTCCAAGCTGTGAGATATGGGTGTGAGGCTTGCAGCAGTGGTAAGAGTGTGCAGTTGAGGTGAAGCTATCAATGTGTGGTTTGAGTTCTGATTGATAGAGATTGTAGGCAGGTGAGTGATGAGAGGTCTGGTGCATTGAGCAGTGTGTTAGGCCAGTGGTGCAGATGACGGGATATAGTGATTGAAGATGAATTCACTGATCTTGACCACATGTGAGGTCATTAAATGTCTTCCTGCACTGCAGCCAAGTCCTCGCGGCTATACTGCTGGAATTGACCACATCGACTATCTGCTCCCAGTGCAGACTTGTCTGCTGCCTGGAGGGTCTCCTGGCCCACTGTGGAAAGAGGACCTCTCTCCTCGAGTTGACCTCCTGAACCAAGGCCTCCAGTGCTGCATTCGAGAACCTTGGAGCCCTTTCTCTGTTGAGCTATTACTCAGACTATCAGACATCTTCTTTATAACACTTGCCTCCACAACCAGTTCCAGCTCCTGTTGCAGACAGAAGGCACTTCCCCTTTAAGAGCTGCAGACTGCCTGTAAGAAGTGAAGGCTAGCTTAAATTGAATTAATATCGTACGATCTTGGGATCCCTGCTGAGCGTTCAGCCACTTATCAGAGTGTTCATCATTTGGCTGAACGCTAATCATGTAAAGTAACAGGCAGCACAAATTTTATGTGTTGCCTGCAGACCTCTGAAAGGACGCAGGTTGCTATCACATCATGATCACCGCTGCTGTTTTTGGTGGATACCAAACTTCTAGGCCCTAAGAAAGCCATACTGCCATTATATAGGGCCTTGGTGAGACCACACCTGGAATACTGATAACAGTTTTGGGGGCCGAAATTGCCTTGCGCTGAGTTTGGGGCGCATAATTTGAATTAAGTGAAAACTTAGCGCCTGCCGAGATGGGCAAGAGGAAGTTTGTAAATTCGGCACTTTGCTTTCCAAATCGGAGAGCTGTGTTGTTGGAGTGCTAAATGGCCTCCGCCTGGTGCTGCAGGGGCAGTGGTGGAAAGGTGCAGCTAATTTTGGGTGAATTTCATTCACTCATAATGAGTGACCTGGTCATTGAGCTTCTTAAAGGGGATGTCTTGCAGCTTTGTTCTGCTGATTCTCTTGTTCTTCACAGTTGAGTAACTGCTTAATGAGGGCCATCATGGCAGCTGACAGTGGCAGCTGTTTCTCAGACACCGAATTGGAGACACTGGTGGGGGCAGTGGAGGACAGGTGGCACATCTTTTCCCTCCAGCTGGGAGGTCAGCTCCACAGCTTCTTGGATCTATCTGGGCAGAGGTGGCACCTCCGTCACTGACTGCACATCAAAAGTGTCACAAGAAGTTCTGCGACCTCAGTCGTCCGGTCAAGGTGAGTACATGTTCCTCAACTCTTACCTATGAACCTGTGAGCCTCTGTCTGTTTCCACAACTCATACAAGGCAGTCTCTCTGCAGACTCAGCAAAACAGCATTTAACTCAGGATGTGTGCTTACTTACAGTTATTGCCTCATTTGATGCTTTGCTTAGAATCACAGCTGCTTAAGAACAGAGGAACATAAGAATTAGGAGCAGGAGTAGGCCATTCCGCGCCTCAAGCCTGTTCCGCCATTCAATGAGATCATGGCTGATCTTCTACCTTAACTCCACTTTCCTGCATTATCCCCATATCCCTTGATTCCCTTAATATTCAAAAATCTATCGATTTCTGTCTTGAATATACTCAACGACTAAGCCTCCACAGCCCTCTGGGGTAGAGAATTCCAAAGACTTACCACCCTCTGAGTGAAGAAATGTCTCCTCATCTCAGTCGACCACTTATTCTGAGACTGTGGCCCCTGGTTCTGGACTCCTCAGCCAGAGGAAACATCCTCCCTGCATCTACCCTGTCAAGCCCTGTAAGAATGTTGTTATGTTTCAATAAGATCAACTCTCATTCTTTTAAACTCTAGAGAATATAGGCCTAGTCTGCTCAATCTCTCCTCATAGGACAATCCCTCATCCCAGGAATCAGTCTGGTGAGCCTTCTTTCCTTAGGTAAGGAAACCAAAACTGTACACAATACTTTAGGTGTGATCTCACCAGAGCTCTATATAATTGCAGGAAGATGTATTTACTCTTATAATCAAATCCTTTGGCTTTTTTAATTGCTTGCTGTGCCTGCATGTTAACTTTCAGCAATTTGAGTACAAGAACACACTGGTCCCTCCAAACACCAATCTCCCACCATTTAAAAAATACTCTGATTTTCTATTTTTCCTACCAAAAGTGGATAACTTCACATTTCTCCACATTTTATTTTATTTGCCATGTTCTTGCCCACTCACTTGGCCTGTCTATATCCCCTTGAAGTCTCTTTGCATCCTCCTCACAACTTACATTCCCACTTAGCTTTGTATCATCAGCAAACTTGGATATATTACATTTGGTTCCCTCATCCAAAGCATTGATATTGACTGTGAATAGCTGGGGCCCAAGCACCAATCCTTGCGGCACCCCACTAGTTACAGCCTGCCATCCTGAAAATGACCCATTTATTCCTACTTTCTGTTTTCTGTCCGTTAACCAATCCCATGAGCCCTAATTTTGTTCAATAACCTCTTGTGTGGCACCTTATCAAATGCCTTCTGAAAATCCAAATACACTACATCCACTGGTCCCCCCTCATCTATTCTGCTATTTACAACCTCAAAAAACTCCAACAGATTTGTCAAACATGATTTCCCTTTCATAAATCCATGTTGACTCTGCCCAATCCTATTATTATTTCTAAGTGCCCTGTTACCACGTGCTTAATAATAGATTCTAGCATTTTCCCTACTACTGATGCCAGGCTAACTGGCCTGTAGTTCCCCGTTTTTTCTCCCCTTCCATTCTGAAATAGTGGGGTTACATTTGCTACCTTCCAATCTGCAGGAACCGTTCTAGAATCTGGAATTTTGGAAGATGACAACCGATGCAAACGCTATCTCTATAGCCACCTCTTTCAAAACCCTAGGATGTAGGCCATCAGGTCCAGGGGATTTATAGGCTTTCAGTCAATTTCTGTCTCCAGTACTATTTTTTTACTAATACTCATTTCTTTCAGTTCCTCATTCTCGTTGGACCCTTTGTACGCCACTATTTCTGGGAAGTTTTTCGTGTCTTCTTCCTGCCTTCTTAAGCTGCCCATGCATTTATTCCACATAAATAACTGCACTGTTACTCATCAAACTTTCTTTTGCAGGCCAAGATGGCACATAACTGGCTACAGCAGCAGCAAACAGGAGGGAGGGGGGAGTCTGAACTGCGATAGCTCATAGACCTGCAGCAGCTAGTACTTCGCCTTATTGGCTTATGGCAGTGGGGACCGCTGGGGCCAACTTTGGTAAGTGAAAGGCTTCTTCTCATCCCACCTTCCATTTGAAGCAGAAGGCCTTATCATTAGCTGCCCTACATTCTGATCACCTTTCTTCCTGCATGCCTGCCCCACTTCCCTCACTTTTATGCGATTCTTGTGCCATTTGTGTTTTCAGACAGTGCCCCGTGGTCCAGCCTATGCCTGAACCCCCCCAAACCAGTCTATAGGGAGAAGAAATGGGGGAGATGGCGGGAGAGGAGGAGAAGGAGGACGATGAAAGTGTCACTGCTTCTCACACTCACATGCACCAGCTCAGATACTGGGAGTACATGGTCGTTTAAGTTGAGCTTAGGAGAGGGGTCTGCACTGGTGATGCACCGGGGCCTAGCGGACTGCAGCAGGGTCAAGGGGTAAGGCAATCTCGGGAGCCAGCTCCCTGGAGAGTAAGTTAGCGCACGAGTTCTGCTCCACAGGACTCAGATGAGGATCTCGTTGGGGAGGCATTTGAAGAAAGCGTGATGACCTTGCACTCCAACATGATGGGGGCAATGGCAAGAGTGCCCAAGAGCCTGTCGCAAGCGGTAAGGAGCGTGGAGGAGTCTGCCTCCCACATTGCACACCATGAAGCCATCATTGCCAGTGTATAGACGATGGTGGCTTCCAGACTGACAGTGTGGATCCAGACCTCATGAGTCATCTCATGGGCGATGTGACAGCTTCTATTGGGGCACAGGCGGAAGCAACACAACGTCTCGGTGCCGCAATAGAGTCAATGGTTGCTCGCATGGATGCTCAGACTGCTCTCATGCAGTCTCAGCATGATGGCACGCAACGTCTTGGTGATGTCATGCAGTCTCAGCTGCATGCCACACAAGCCCTGACTGCTGCCATCGCCGCTGGATCCACCACGGCCCACCAGTGATCACATGGTGCAGCAGCAGTCCAGCAATCTGTGCTCCATCAGATTGGTGCAAAGACTGAGGAGAAGCCCTGGGGGAGTGGCACTGGGTCAGAGGAGCAGGAACCTGCTGTCTCTTTCAGGATGACAGCATTTCTGATCCCATTCTGTCATTGCAACCTTCCAGGCCAAGAGCTGATCAGGGGCATCCTAGAAGGCCATCTGTAGTCTCTGGCCTGGAAACACAACAGCCTTCCACCAGCCATGCTACAGCCACAGAGGATACACTGCGGTGTAGTAATAGAGTAGGTTTACAGAAAAGGGGATAAAAGGAGAGGCACAAGGGTGAATGGTATATGTTCTGTTAATGTTGCACTTTTTAAACATAAATGTTGATTTTCATCATTACTGTTTGGTCTTGTCTCTCATTTCAGTGTTGGGCATGTGGTATAGAAGGAAGAGCTCATTGATGTGTTTATGGGAGGCACAAAGGAAGCAGTAAGTGGCGAAGACCTTATTGGAACCAAGATCTTATGAGACGATCTCGGACCTCCTTTGCAGGATCGGGATGGTGTCGATGCATACTGCCTGCCGGCTGTGCGTCCTCCTGCAGCTCCTCCTCCTCCTGGTTCTGCTGCTCCTCCTGCTCCTGAGGTGCAACGGCTATGGTCTTCGGGTAATGACTGTGCCCTCATAATTGCCAGGTTGTGAATCATGTAGCAAATGGTGACAAATAGGGACACCCGGTCAGGCGAGTACCGCAGGACTCCTCCTGAGCGGTCAAGGCAGCGGAACCGTTGCTTGAGCACTCCAATGGTCTGCTTAATGATGCTCCTGGTGGCAGCATGGCTGTCAGTGTAAGCGTGCTAGGCAGGAGTGGTGGGGTTGCGGAGAGGAATCATGAGCCAGATGCATAACGGATAGCCCTTGTCTCCGAGGAGCCAGCCAAGAGCTGCACTGGCTGGAACAGAGTTGACACACCGGTTTGGTGCAAGATGAAGGCATCATGGCTGCTGCCAGGATAGCGGGCATTAATGGCCACCAACTGCATATTGAGTGAATGGTATCCTTTTCGATTTCAAAGGATCTCAAAATAGCAGTTTGGAGCCCTCAAGACGACACTGTGCAGTCTATGGCACCCTGCAACATGGGAAAGCCTGCTGGTCAGACAAAGCCAATTGACCGCTCCAGCTGCTTCTATCTGGTTATGGGAAATGAGATGTATTGCATCCTTCTGTAGAGAACATCTGTGACGTCACGAATGGAGCAATGGGCGGCAAACTGGGAGATGTTCGAGATGTCTGCTGTGGCTACCTGGAAAGAATCATTGGCATAGAAATTGAGTACGATGATGACCTTCACTGCCACTGAGAGAAACATCCTCACAATTGTTTGAGGCTCAATGTCTGGCTGCAGCAGATGGCATAGCTCCATCACCATGCCTTTCCTAAATTGCAGCCTTCAGACACACTGCTCCTCAGTGAAGTTAACGTAGGAAAACTGTGGCCGAGAGACCGTGGGTGCATACGGCCTTCTGTTGCCACATCAGTGCATGCGTCTTCCTCTGCTCACCTCCTCATGGACTTCTTCATGTTGCTCCTGCTGTTCCTGTCTCTCTCCATCCTCTTGTTGGTGTGCCTCTGCCTGCTGCACTTTGTTCCCTTTGTCTCTCCTTGTCCCTTTCCTTCTGTCTGTACCTGTCCCTCTCCCTCTCCCTCTCCCTGATCCTCCTCGGTGCATGGGCCTATCCATGGGCCTCTCCCAGTGCAGGTCCCCCTCCCAGTGGGAGCCTTTCTCTTTCCTTCTCCGGATGCTGCTGCCTTGTTAACTTACGGCGCCGTTGTCTTCTGCGAATCATCCTCCGATGGTGAAATGGCAGGAGGCGGTCCACTGCCAACACTGAACTCATGATTGCCAAAGAATCTTGTTGTGTCCAAATCGATCTGACTAAATCAGGGGGAGCGATTGGAAGCAAAGTAAATGGAGGGCCAGCAATCAATGATGGCGGTGGCACATCAAAAAAAAAAAATAGCTGCAAAGTGGAAAATAATTTTGCTGACAAAAAAAAATCGGCAACACTTGTCTTTAAATATCGCTAGTGCCGTAGCTTCCCAACTTGAAATCTACAGCAAAAGCTATCATTGGCTTTGGCAAGCGCTAGGTAGACGGGCGGTCACAAGGCCATGCGCACGATGATGACATCATCATTGCCGTGCGCAGAGGAGTGACGTGAGCGACGCTGGAGCGGGGGCGCTAAGCCATCGTGCCGTCGACGAAGAGATTGGCAGTTCTGCGCGGGTCCTTGGGGCTAACTCATTACTGCTTCATTAGTACTGGGCGGAGGGCTGCTGCACTTGTTCCCTTTGTCTCTCCCTTGCATACTTGCACAAAGGGGCAATTTTGGCCCCTTGGTCTCAACCTAAGGAAGGATATACTTGCCTTAGATGGAGTACAATAAAGATTCACTAGACTGATTCTTGGGATGAGGAAATTGTGATGTAAGGAGAGATTGTGTAGACTCAGCCTATATTCCCTAGAGCTTAGAAGAATGAACGAGAGGTGATCTAATTGAAACAGATAACATTCTTAAGGGGCTTGACAGGGTCGATGCTGGCTACAAGAATCTAGAACTAGGAGTCACAGGCTCAGAATAAAAGGTTGGCCACTTAGGATAAAGAGAAATTTGAGATAAACAGAAATGTCTTCACTCAAAGGGTTGTGAATCTTTGAAATCCTCTACCGCAGAGGGCTGTGGAGGCTCAGTCGTTGAGTATATTCATGATAGAGATCAATAGATTCTTGGATACCAACAAAATCAAGCCTTGACATTTCTCACTGCTTTTGAATTTACCCTTTCCTCAATCTTCCGACTCTCCCACTTCCCTTCATTCATTAAAGCACTATCTACCGCTTTAGGTATTAGATTCGTCAGGACACTGGTCCCAGCCCGGATTAAATGAAGCCAGAACCAATGGAACAGCTCCTTCTTTCCCCAGTAATGGTGTCTTTGCCCCATGAAGTGAAACCCCTGCCTCCCACATCACTCTTTGAGCCACACATTTAATCTTCTAACCTGTTTGTCCCTATGCCAATTTGCGCATGGCTCAGGTAACAATCCAGAGATTATTACTTGTGAGGTTCTGTGTTTTAATTTCAACCCTCGCTCTTCAAACTCTTTCAGCAGAACCTCATTCCTAGTTCTACCTATGTCGTTGGTTCCTACATGAACCACGACAACTGGATCAGTCCCCCTCCCACTCCAAGATCTTCCCCAGCTGTGTGGAGATATCCTCAACCCTGGCGATGGGCAGGCAACACATCTGTAGGAACTCCTGGTTGCGGCTGCAGAGAACAGTATCTTTCCCCCTAACTATACTATCCCCTACACTACAATATTCCTTTTCACTCCCCCCCACTTGAATGGCCCCCTGTATCATGGTGCCATGGTTAGTTTGCTATTCCACCATGCAGACTTTGCCTTCATCGTGAACCTCATGTTGTTGGATAAAGGCAAAGGCTGATGCTGCCCTGGGATTCCACGTACCTGCCTGAGTCACAGTCACACCCTCCGTCCCTGACCACTAACCAGACCTGTACCACTACCTAACCAAAGGGATGTGATTGCCTCCTGGATCAAAGTGTCCAGGTAACTCTCCCTCTCCTTGATGCCCCACAATGTCTGCATCTCAACCTCCAGCTCAATAACTCTGAGCTGAAGTTCCTCGAGATGCAAACACTTACTGCAGATGTGGTCGTCCAGGATCGTGATTCTCTCCACGTACTCCCACATGCTGCAGTTATGACACACCACCTGCACTGTCATCCCTATATAACCTTGTTTAATTTACTTAATTCATAAATTAAAATTTATGTATTTCATCAATTTGGCTCAAAATTTTTAGTTTTTGTAAGTTGATTTAGTTTAAGTTATAGGCAGATGAAATTAAACAGTTACCACAAACCATTGCAAGTATTGGAGGCAAAAAGCAGCATTTCCATCCCCCTCTGCACCAAATTCACACACTCACCAAATTCCCAACTTTTGCACTCTGGTTATGCTGCACTCCGTTTCTGATCAACTATGTGTGAGCACTCTCTGAGAGTAGGAGGTACAGAATGTGTGAGTAAGAGGAGAAGGAGGTAGAGTGAGGTGTGGTGCACTAATTGTAGGAGAGTGTAGGGAAGCAGATGGGAGTATTATGAGTTGAGAGAGTAATTGAGGAGCGAGGTAAGATTCTTACCTTGACAGTTCTGCTGAGCTCATTAAACTTTATTCTGCATTGCAGTCATGTCTTGGGAGCTAAGCTCTTTGGATTGACCTCCAGACCCACCACGGGTGACAGAAGTGTACCTGGAGGGCTTTTGGCCCCTCTCTCTTCCCTCCACTCCCCCCAGAGGTAACATAATCTCCCACTTCTGACATAGGTAGAAAGAGGAATGAGGTCCTGCAGGCAGAATTTACGGAGCTAGGAGAGAGATTAAAAAGTAGGACCTCAAAAGTAGTAATCTCCGCATTACTCCTGGTGCCACGAGCTAGTGAGTACAGAAATAGGAGGATAGAACAGATGAATGCGTGGCTAGAGAGCTGATGCAGGAGGGAGGGCTTTAGATTCCTCAGGCATCGGGACCATTTCTGGGGGAGGTGGGACCTGTACAAGCCGGAGGGGTTGCACTTCAACAGAGCCGGGACCAATATCCTCACGGAGTTTGCTAGTGCTGTTGGGAAGGGTTCAAACTAGCTTGGCAGGAAGATGGGAACTTGAGAATAAATTCAGGAGGAAGGGGAGTAAAGATGGAATTGGAAAGCAAAAATTTAGAAAGTGAATATGAAGGACAGAGGAAACAAGAGCTAGAAAGTAGTCAACAAGGAGATCTGACTGTACTAAATGGTGTATACTTCAATGCAAGGAGTATAGTGAATAAGACAGATGAACTGAGAGCACAGGTAGACACTTGAGAGTATGATATTATAGCTATTACAGAGACATGGCTAAAAGAGGGGCAGGTATGGCAGCTCAACATTCCTGGTTACAGGATTTTCAGATGGGATAGAGAGAGGGGTAAAAAGGGAGGGGGGTGTCACGGTATTGTTTAAGGAAACTATTACAGCTGTGAGGAGGGTTGATATGATAGAGGGATCATCAAACCAAGCCATATGGGTCGAACTGAAAAACCAAAAAGGGGTGATCACAATGCTGGGAGTTTAATATAAAACCCCAAACAAACAGTGAGAGAGAGATAGAAGAGCAAATATGTCGACAAATTTCTGAGAAGTGCAAAAACTATAGGGCAGTAATACTAGGGGATTTCAACTATCATAATATTAACTGGGACAAAATGAGTG
Source organism: Pristiophorus japonicus (assembly GCF_044704955.1). Classification (NCBI taxonomy): domain Eukaryota; kingdom Metazoa; phylum Chordata; class Chondrichthyes; family Pristiophoridae; genus Pristiophorus; species Pristiophorus japonicus. The sequence goes on from NC_091985.1 coordinate 153,657,938, forward strand.
TGAAGGGTATAGAGGGTGCGGAATTCCTAAAATGCATTCAAGAGAACCTTTTTTAGCCAGTATGCAGCAAGCCCAACATGGGAGGGGGTGGTTCAGGATTTAGATTTAGGTAATGAAGCTGGGCAGGTGGAAGGGATATCAATGGGAGAGCATTTAGGTGCTAGTGACCATAGAAACATAGAAAATAGGTGCAGGAGTAGGCCATTCGGCCCTTCGAGCCTGCACCACCATTCAATATGATCATGGCTGATCATGCAACATCAGTCCCGCATTCCTGCTTTCTCTTAATACCCCTTGATCCCTTTAGTCGTAAGGGCCACATCAACTCCCTTTTGAATATATCTAACGAACTGTCCTCAACAACTTTCTGTGGTAGAGAATTCCACAGGTTCACAATTCTCTGAGTAAAGAAGTTTCTCCTTATCTCAGTCCTAAATGACTTACCCCTTATCCTTAGACTGTGACCCCTGGTTCTGGACTTCCCCAACATCGGGAACATTCTTCCTGCATCGAAGCTGTCCAATCCCGTCAGAATTTTATATGTTTCCATGACATCCCCTCTCATGCTTTTAAATTCCAGTGAATATAAGCCTAGTCAATCCAGTCTTTCTTAATATGTCAGTCCTGCCATCACGGGAATCAGTCTGGTGAACCTTCGCTGCACTCCCTCAATAGCAAGAATGTCCTTCCTCAGATTAGGAGACCAAAACTGTACACAATATTCAAGTTGTGACCTCACCAAGGCCCTATACAACTGCAGTAAGACCTCCCTGTTCCAATACTCAAATCCTCTCATTATGAAGGCCAACATGCCATTTGCCGGCCAACATGCAATTTGCCTTCTTCATCGCCTGCTTTACCTGCATGCGAACTTTCAATGACTGATGTACCATGACACCCAGGTCTCGTTGCACCTCCCCTTTTCCTAATCTGTCACCATTCAGATAATATTCTGCCTTCCTGTTTTTGCCACCAAAGTGGATAACCTCACATTTATCTACGTTATACTGCATCTGCCATGCATTTGCCCATTCACCTAACCTGTCCAAGTTATCCTGCAGCCTCTTAGCATCTTCCTCACAGCTCACACTGCCACTCAGCTTAGTGTCATCTACATTCAATTAGAACATAAGAACATAAGAAATAGGAACAGGAGTAGGCCATCTAGCCCCTCGAGCCTGATCCGCCATTCAATAAGATCATGGCTGATCTGGACGTGGACTCAGCTCCATTTACCCGCCCTCTCCCCGTAACCCTTAATTCCCTTATTGGTTAAAAATCTATCTATCTTTGACTTGAAAACATTCAATGAGCTAGCCTCAACTGCTTCCTTGGGCAGAGAATTCCACAGATTCACAACCCTCTGGGAGAAGAAATTCTTTCTCAACTCGGTTTTAAATTGGCTCCTCCGTATTTTGAGGCTGTGCCCCCGAGTTCTAGTCTCCCCTACCAATGGAAACAACCACTCTGCCTCTATCTTGTCTATCCCTTTCATGATTTTAAATGTTTCTATAAGATCACCCCTCATTCTTCTGAACTCCAACGAGTAAAGACCCAGTCTACTCAATCTATCATCATAAAGTAACCTCCTCATTTCTGGAATCAGCCTAGTGAAACGTCTCTGTACCCCTTCCAAAGCTAGTATATCCTTCCTTAAGTAAGGTGACCAAAACTGCACGCAGTACTCCAGGTGCGGCCTTACCAATACCTTATACAGTTGCAGCAAGACCTCCCTGCTTTTGTACTCCATCCCTCTGGCAATGAAGGCCAATATTCCATTCGCCTTCCTGATTACCTGCTGCACCAGCAAACTAACCTTTTGGGATTCATGCACAAGGACCCCCAGGTCCCTCTGCACCACAGCATATTATAATTTCTCCGCATTCAAATAATATTCCCTTTTACTGTTTTTTTTCCCAAGGTGGATGACCTCACACTTTCCGACATTGTATTCCATCTGCCAAACCTTAGCCCATTCGCTTAACCTATCCAAATCTCCTTGCAGCCTCTCAGTCCTCTACACAATCCGCTTTCCCAATAATCTTAGTGTCATCTGCAAATTTTGTTTCACTACACTCTGTCCCCTCTTCTAGGTCATCTATGTATATTGTAAACAGTTGTGGTCCCAGCACTGATCCCTGTGGCACACCACTGATTTCCAATCGCAAAAGGACCCACTTATCCCGACTCTGCTTTCTGTTCGCCAGCCAATTCTCTATCCATGATAATACATTTCCTCTGACTCCACGTGCCTTTATCTTCTGCAGTAACCTTTTGTGTGGCACCTTATCGAATGCCTTTTGGAAATCTAAATACACCATATCCATCGGTAAACCTCTATCCACCATGCTCGTTATATCCTCAAAGAATTCCAGTAAGTTAGTTAAACATGATTTCCCTTTCATGAATCCATGCTGCGTTTGCTTGATTGCACTATTCCTATCTAGATGTCCCGCTATTTCTTCCTTAATGATAGTTTCAAGCATTTTCCCCACTACAGATGTTAAACTAATCAGCCTATAGTTACCTGCCTCTTTTGCCTGCCCCCTTTTTTAAACAGAGGCGTTACATTAGCTGCTTTCCAATCCGCTGGTACCTCCCCAGAATTCAGAGAATTTTGGTAGATTATAACGAATGCATCTGCTATAACTTCCGCCATCTCTTTTAATACCCTGGGATGCATTTCATCAGGACCAGGGGACTTGTCTACCTTCAGTCCCATTAGCCTGTCCAGCACTAGTGATAGTGATTGTCTCAAGGTCCTCCCTTCCCACATTCCTGTGGCCTGCAATTTTTGGCATGGTTTTTGTGTCTTCCACTGTGAACACCGAAGCAAAATAATTGTTTCAGGTCTCAGCCATTTCCACATTTCCCATTATTAAATCCCCCTTTTCATCTTCTAAGGGACCAACATTTACTTTCGTCACTCTTTTCCATTTTATATATCTGTAAAAGCTTTTACTATCTGTTTTTATGTTTTGCGCAAGTTTACCTTCGTAATCTAACTTCCCTTTCTTTATTGCTTTTTTAGTCATTCTTTGCTGTTGCTTAAAATTTTCCCAATACTCCAGTTTCCCACTAACCTTGGCCACCTTATACGCATTGGTCTTTGATTTGATACTTTCCTTTATTTCCTTGGTTATCCACGGCTGGTTATCCCTTCTCTTGCCGCCCTTCTTTTTCACTGGAATATATTTTTGTTGCGCACTATGATAGAGCTCCTTAAAAGTCCTCCACTGTTCCTCAATTGTGCCACCGTTTAGTCCTTGTTTCCAGTCTACTTTAGCCAATTCTGCCCTCATCCCACTGTAGTCCCCTTTCTTTAAGCATAGCACGCTCGTTTCTGACACAACTTCCTCATCCTCAATCTGTATTACAAATTCAACCATATTGTGATCACTCATTCCGAGAGGATCTTTTACGAGGAGATTGTTTATTTTTCCTGTCTCATTACACAGGACCAGATCTAAGATGGCTTTCTCCCTTGTAGGTTCTGTTACATACTGTTCTAAGAAACAATCTCGTATGCATTCTATGAATTCCTCCTCCAGGCTACCCTGTGCGATTTGATTTGACCAATCGATATGTAGATTAAAATTCCCCATGACTACTGCCGTTCCTTTTTCACATGCCTCCATTATTCCCTTGATTATTGCCCGCCCCACCGTGAAGTTATTATTTGGGGGCCTATAAACTACGCCGACCAGTGACTTTTTCCCCTTACTATCTCTAATCTCCACCCACAATGATTCAACATTTTGTTCATTGGAGCCAATATCATCCCTCACAACTGCCCTGATATCATCTTTTATTAACAGAGCTACCCCACCTCCTTTCCCTTCTTGCCTATCTTTCTGAATCGTCAGATACCCCTGTATGTTTAATTTCCAGTCTTGACCACCTTGCAACCATGTTTCTGTAATGGCCACCAAATCATACCCATTTGTAATGATTTGTGCTGTCAACTCATTTACTTTATTTCGAATGCTGCGTGCATTTAGGTAGAGTGTTTTCATCCTAGTTTTTAAACCATGATTTTTAGTTTTGACCCCTCCTGTAGCCCTTTTATATTCAGTGGCCCTTTTTGTTTCTTGTCTTTGGTTTCTCTGCCCTCCACTTTTACTCATCTCTTTTGTGTCTTTTGTTTTTGTCTCCTTTTTGTTTCCCTCTGTCTCCCTGTATTGGTTCCCATCCCCCTGCCATATTAGTTTAACTCCTCACCAACAGCACTAGCAAACACTCCCCGTAGGACATTGGTTCCGCTCCTGCCCAAGTGCAGACCGTCCAGTTTGTACTGGTCCCACCTCCCCCAGAACCTGTTCCAATGCCCCACGAATTTGAATCCCTCCCTGCTGCACCACTGCTCAAGCCACATATTCATCTGTGCTATCCTGCGATTCCTACTCTGACTAGCATGTGGCACTGGTAGCAATCCCGAGATTACTACTTTTGAGGTCCTACTTTTTAATTTAGCTCCTAGCTTCTTAAATTCGTCTCATAGGACCTCATCCCTTTTTTTTACCTATGTCGTTGGTACCAATGTGCACCACGACAACTGGCTGTTCTCCCTCTCTTTTTAGAATGTCCTGCACTCGCTCAGAGACATCCTTGACCCTCACACCAGGGAGGCAACATACCATCCTGGAGTCTCGATTGCGGCCGCAGAAATGCCAATCTATTCCCCTTATGATTGAATCCCCTATCACTATCGCTCTCCCACTCTTTTTCATGCCCTCCTATACAACAGAGCCAGCCATGGTGCCATGAACTTGGCTGCTGCTGCTCCCCCCTGATGAGTCATCTCCCTCAACAGCACTCAAAGCAGTGTATCTGTTTTGCAGGGAGATGACCAGATGGGACCCCTGCACTACCTTCTTTGTACTACTCTTCCTGCTGGTCTTCCATTCCCTAGCTGGCTGTGGATCCTTCTCATGCAGTAAGACCAACTCACTACACGTGCCACTTATGTCATTCTCAGCATCGTGGATGCTCCAGAGTGAATCCACCCTCAGCTCCAATTCCGCAACGCGGTCCGTCAGGAGATGGAGGCGGATACACTTCTCACACACGTAGTTGTCAGGGACACCGGAAGTGGCCCTGAGTTCCCACATGGTACAGGAGGAGCATATCACGTGACCGAGCTCTCCTGCCATGCCTTAACCCTTAGATAACTTTAATTTGGTAACAACAATGTTACAGTTTACTTACTGATACAAAAAATAAAAAGAAAAGCTACTCACCAATCACCAGCCAATCACTTACCCCCTTGGCTGTGACGTCATCTTTTGATTCCTTTCTACTTTTTTTTTGCTTTCTCTCCCGCTGTAGCTGCACAAGTACGCCTTTATAGGCTGCTCCGACGCTGCTCCCGCCTCTCACCAACTGCCGCTGGCTCTTGAGCTCCCGCTGGGCCTTTATAGGCCGCTCCGACGCTGCTCCCGCCTCTCACCAACTGCCGCTGGCTCTTGAGCTCCCGCTGGGCCTTTATAGGCCGCTCCGACGCTGCTCCCGCCTCTCACCAAATTCTTTCGTCTAAATCATTAATGTATATTGTAAATAGCTGGGGTCCCAGCACTGAACCTTGCGATACCTCACTAGTCACTGCCTGCCATTCTGAAAAGGACCCGTTTATTTCTACTCTTTGCTTCCTGTCTGCCAACCAGTTCTCTATCCACGTCAATACATTACCCCCAATACCATGTGCTTTAATTTTGCACGCTAATCTCTTGTGTGAGACCTTGTCAAAAACCTTTTGAAAGTCCAAATTCAGTTAGATTTAAGGTAGTTATGGAAAAGGACAAGGATAGACCAGGAATAAAAGTTCTAAATTGGGGAAAAGCCAACTTTGCTAAACTGAAAGCTGATTTAGCCATTGTGGACTGGAAATAGCTACTTGAAGGTAAATCAGTGTCAGAGCAGTGGGAGACATTCAAGGGGGAGATCCGGAGGGCTCAGGCCAAATATTTGATCTTAAAGAAAAAAGGTGGAACTAACAAATCTAGAGCCCTCTGGATGTTTAGGGATATACAGGGTAGGATAAAGAAAAAGAGAGGCTTATGACAGATACCGAGGGCTAAATACTGCATAATCTCCAGAGGAGTACAGAAAGTCCAGGGTGAAATTAAAAAAAATATTAGGAAAGCAAAAGAGAGCATGAAAAATTCTTGGCAAGTAAAATCAAGGAAAACCCAAAGATGTTTTATAAATATATGAAGAGCAAGAGGATAACTAAAGAAAGGGCAGGGCCTATTAGAGACCATGAGGGTAATGTGTATGTGGAGGCGGAAGTTGTGGGTATGGTTCTTAATGAATACTTTGCGTCTGTTTTCACAAGAGAGGGGCTATGCGGACACTGCTATCGAGGAGGAGTATGAAATATTAGATGAAATACACATAGAGAGAGAGGAGGTATTAAGGGATTTAGCAGCTTTGAAAGTGGATAATTACCCAGGCCCGGATGAAATGTATCCTTAAGCGAAGCAAAAGAGGATAAAACAGAGGCTTTGACCATCATTTTCCAATCCTCTCTGGCTTTAGGTTTGGTACCAGAGGACTGGAGGACTGCTGATGTGGTATCTTTGTTTAAGAAGGGAGAAAAGGATAGATCGAGTAATTACAGGCCAGTCAGCCTAACCTCAGTTGTGCGAAAATTATTGGAAAAACTCCTGAAGGACAGGATAAATCTTCATTTAGAAAGACACGGATTAATTAAGGATAGTCAGCACGGATTCGTTAAGGGAAGGTCGTGTCTGACTAACTTGATTGAATTTTTCGAGGAGGTAACCAGGAGGGTCGATGAGGGCAAAGCGTATGATGTAGTGTATATGGATTTTAGCAAAGCTTTTATACGGCTCCACGTAGCAGAATGGTCACGAAAGTAAAAGCTCATGGGATCCAGGGCAAAGTGGCAAGTTGTATCCAAAATTGGCTCAGAGGCAGGAAGCAAAGGGTAATGGTTGATGTGTGTTTTTGTGAGGCGAAGGATGTTTCCAGTGGGGTTCCTCAGGGCTCAGTGCTGAGTCCCTTGCTTTTTGTGGTATAAAGCATCAGTGATCTAGACTTGAATATAGTGGGTATGATTAAGAAGTTTGCAGATGATACTAAAATCGGCTGTGTGGTTGATAATGAAGAAGAAAGCTGCGGAGTGCAGGAAGATATCAATCCACTGGTCAGGTGGGCAGAACAGTGGCAAATGGAATCTAATCCAGACAAGTGTGAGGTAATGCATTTGGGGAGGGATAACAAGGAAAGGGAATATACATTAAAGGGTAGCACACTGAGAAGTGTAGAGGAACAAAGGGACTTTGGAGTGCATGTCCACAGATCCCTGAAGTTAGCAGGCCAGGTAGATAAGGTGGTTAAGAAGACATACGAATGCTTGCCTTTATTAGCCGAGGCATAGAATCAAGAGCAGAGGGGTTATGCTTGAACTGTATAAAACACTGGTTAGGCCACAGCTGGAGTACTGCGTGCAGTTCTGGTCACCGCATTACAGGAAGAACGTGATTACACTGGCGAGTGTACAGAGGAGATTTACGAGGATGTTGACGGGAGTGGAGAATCTTAGCTATGAGGACAGATTGGATAGACTGGGTATGTTTTCCTTGGAACAGAGGAGGCTGAGGGGAGACCTCATTGAGGTGTATAAAATTATGAGGGGCCTGGATAGAGTGGGTAGAGGGGTCAACAACCAGGGGGCATAAATTTAAAGTAATTGGTAGAAGGTTAGAAACATAGAAATTTACAGCGCAGAAGGAGGTCATTTCGGCCCATCGTGTCTGCGCCGGCCGACAAAGAGCCGCACGGCCCTTGGTCAGCAGCCCTAAAGGTTACATATAAACCTATGAACAATGACAGAAAGGCAAAGAGCACCCAGTCCAACCAGTCCACCTCACACAACTGCGACACCACTTATACTGAAAACATCTACACTCCACCCCAACCGGAGCCATGTGATCTCCTGGGAGAGGCAAAAACCAGATAGAAACCCAGGCCAATTTAGGGAGAAGAAATCTGGGAAAATTCCTCTCCAACCCATCCAGGTGATCGACACTAGTCCAGGAGATCACCCTGGCCATATTCTATTCCCTGCAGTACTTATCATTATATTTGCGCCGTCCAACAAAAGGTCATCCAGTCTAATCCCAATTACCAGCTCTAGGTCTGTAATCCTGCAGGTTACGGCACTTTAAGTGCCCATCCAACCATCTCTTAAAAGTGGTGAGGGTTTCTGCATCCACCACTCTTCCAGGCAGCGAGTTCCAGATCCCCACAACCCTCTGTGTAAAGAAGCCCCCCCTCAACTTCCCTCTAAACCTTCCACCAACCACCTTAAAACTATGCCCCCCCGTAATAGATCCCTCCACTAATGGAAATAGAGCCTTACTATCCACTATGTCCCGGCCACTCAATATTTTGTACACCTCGATGAGGTCTCCTCTCCACCTCCTCTGTTCCAATGAGAACAAAACCAGCCTATCCAATCTGTCCTCATAATTAAGATTCTCCATTCCAGTCAGCATCCTAATAAATCGCCTCTGCACCCTCTCTAGTGCAATCACGTCCTTCTTATAATACGGCGACCAGAACTGCACGCAGTACTCCAGCTGTGGCCTAACCAATGTGTTATACAATTTCAGCATAAACTCCCTGCTCTTATATTCTATGCCTCGGCCAATAAAGGCAAGCATTCCGTATGCCTTCTTAACCACCTTATCCACCTGGCATGCTACTTTCAGGCATCTGTGGGCAAGCACTTCAAGGTCCCTTTGTTCATCTACACTATTAAGTGGCCTACCGCTTAATGTGTATACTCTTTCCTTATTAGCCCTCCCAAAGTGCTTCACCTCACACTTCTCTGAATTAAATTCCGTTTGCCAGTACTCTGCCCACCTGTCCAGTAGATTGATATCCTCCTGCAGCCCATGAACGTTCCTCTTCATTTTCAACCACACAACCAATTTTAGTGTCGTCTGCAAACTTCTTAATCATACTCCCTATATTCAAATCTAAATCGTTGATATATACTACAAAAAGCAAGGGACCCAGTACTGAGCCCTGCAGAACCCCACTGGAAACATCCTTCCAGTCACAAAAACATCCATCAATCATTACCCTTTGCTTTCTACCTTCAAGCCAATTTTGGATCCAACTTGCCACTTTTCCCTGGATCCCATGGGCTTTAACCTTCATGACCAGTCTATCATGTGGGACCTTATCAAAAGCCTTGCTAAAGTCCATATATATTACATCGTACGCACTACCCTCATCGACCCTCTTAGTTACTTCCTCAAAAAATTCAATCAGGTTAGTCAAACACGATCTTTCCTTAACAAATCCATGCTGACTGTCCCTAATTAATCCTTGCCTTTCCAAATGCAGATTTATCCTGTCTTTCAGGATTTTTTCCAATAATTTTCCCACCACTGAGGTTAGGCTGATAGGCCTGTAAATACTCGGTCTATCCCTTTTTTCCTTCTTAAATAAGGGTACTACATTAGCAGTCCTCCACTCCTCTGACACTATGCCGAGATCCAAAGAGGACAGGAAAATGGTCAAGGCCTCTTCTATTTCCTCCTTTACTTCACTCAACAGACTGGGATGCATTTCATCCGGACTTGGGGACTTATCTACTTTCAAAGCTGCTAAACCCCTTAATACTTCCTCTCTCACTATATTTATTTCATCCAGAATATCACACTCCTCCTTGATAGCAGTATCTGCATTACCCCTTTCCTTTGTGAAAACAGATGCAAAGTATTCTTTAAGAACCCTACCAATATCTTCCGCCTCCACACAAAGATTACCCTCATGGTCTCTAATAGGCCCTACCCTTTCTTTGGTTACCCTCTTAATATATTTATAGAACATCTTAGGGTTTTCCTTAATTTTACTGGCCAAGAATTTCTCGTGTTCTCTCTTAGCATTCCTAATATCGTTTTTAATTTTGCCTCTTAACTTTCTATATTCCTCTAAAGATTTTAAAGTATTTAGCCGTTGGTATATGACATAAGCATCCCTTTTTTTCTTAATCCTCCCCTGTAGGTCCCTAGACATCCAGGGGGCTCTAGAATTATTTTTCCCTGCCTTTTTCTTTAAGGGCACATATTTGGCCTGAGCCTTCCAGATCTCCTCCTTGAATGCCTCCCACTGTTCCGACACTGAATTACCCCCAATTAGCTGTTTGCAGTCCACTATGGCCAAATCACTCCTTAACTTAACAAAATGAGCTTTTCTCTAATTCGGAACTTTTATTCCAGGCCTATTCTTGTCTTTATCCATAACCAACTTGAATCTGACTGAATTATGGTCACTGGCACCCAAATGCTCTCCCACTAATCCCCCTTCAACCTGCCCAGCTTCATTCCGCAAAACTAAATCCAAGACCGCCCCCTCTCATGTTGGGCTTGCTATATATTGACTAAAAATATTCTCTTGAATGCATTTCAAGAAATCCGCACCCTCTATACCTTCACACTAAATTTGTCCCAATCAATATTTGGATAGTTAAAATCCCCTACTATTACTATCCTATGGTTTTTGGACTTCACAGCAATTTGCCTACATATTTGCTTCTCTATCTCCCTCCCACTGTTTGGGGGTCTATAATACACGCCCAGCAGTGTGATCGCCCCTTTTTTACTTTTCAATTTGACCCATATGGCCTCATTTGATGATCCCTCTAACATGTTGAGGCCAGTTCGTTAGATATATTCAAAAGGGAGATAGATGTGGCCCTTATGGCTAAAGGGATCAAGGGGTATGGAAAGAAAGCATGAATGGGGTACTGAAGTGCATGATCAGCCATGATCATATTGAATGGTGGTGCAGGCTCGAAGGGCTGAATGGCCTACTCCTGCACCTATTTTCTATGTTTCTATATCATCCCTCCTCACCGCTGTAATAGTTTCTTTAATCAGTACCGCAACACCCCCACCCCCTTTATACCCCCCTCTCTATCTTGTTTAAAAATCCTGTAGCCAGGGATATTGATCTGCCAAACCTGCCCCTCTTTCAGCTATGTTTCTGTAATGGCTATAATGTCATACTCCCAAGTTTCTACCTGTGCTCTTAGTTCATCTGCCTTATTCGCTATACTCCTTGCATTAAAGTATATACCATCCAGCACAGGAAGACCTCCTTGCTTACTACGTACTAAGCCCTGTTTCCTCTGTCTTACAGATTCGCTTTTTAGATTCTTGCTATCCAATTTCTGCTTACTTCCTTCCCTTTTGAATTCGTTCTCAGGTTCCTATTCCCCTGCCAAGCTAGTTTAAACTCTCCCCAACAGCACCAGCAAAACTCCCCGCGAGGATATTGGTCCCGGCGCTGTTGAGGTGCAACCCATTCGGTTTGTACAGATCCCATCTCCCCTAGAAGCAGTCCCAATGCCTCAAGATTTAAAAGTCCTCCCTCTGACACCAACTTTTCAGCCACGTGTTCATCCTCTCTATCCTTCTCTGCTTATACTCATTAGCACATGCCACCGGTAGTAACCCGGAGATTACTACCTTTGAGGTCCTACCCTTTAACTTTCTTCCTAGCACCCTGAATTCTTCCTGTAGGATCTCATCCCTCATTTTACCTATGTCATTGGCCCTGAGTGACATCCTTGACCCTAGCACCAGGGAGGCACGTCTACGGCCGCAGAAACGCCTGTTTGTTCCCCTAGCTATAGAATCCTCCATCACGAGGGCTCTTTTGTTCTTCGTCCCTCCCCCCTATGCAGCTGAGCCACCCGTGGTGCCTTGGAATTGGCTCTGGCTGCACTGCCCAGAGGTACCATCGTCCTTACCGATACTCAGAAGTGAATATCGGTTTGAAAGCTAGATGGACTCACAGGGACCTGCCTAGCACACTTACTACGTCTGGTGGTCACCCACTTCCCCTCTACCTGCATGCTTTTAAGCTGCGGGGTGACCACCTCCTGAAACGTACAATCCGCGTAGCTCTCGGTCTTGCGGATGCATCATATTGATTCCACTCGCTGCTCCAGCTCCAAAACACGGAGCTCGAGCAGTTGAAGCTGGAGACACCTCCTGCACACATGGTTGTCCAGGTCACGCAAAGCATCCAGGACTTCCCACATGCCGCAGGATGTGCACTCCATGGGACTGAGCTGTACTGCCATCCTTCTAGTTAGCCTTATCTAGTTTAAAATCTACTTAAAAAGAAATAGAGAAAAGAGACCTACTCAGCAACTCACCTCACTGCCCTCTGTGGCCTCCCAAACTCACCAATCTCTGTGGCCTCCCAAACTCACCAACCTCTGTGGCCTCCCGAACTCACCGACCTCTGTGACCTCCTGACCTCACGGCCTCCGACCTCCCGATCTACTTAAAAAGAAATAGAGAAAAGAGAGCTACTTACCAACTCACCTCACCGACCTCCGAGGCCTCCGAACTCCCGGTTAGAGGGGATTTGAGGGGAAATTTCTTCATGCAGAGGGTGGTGGGGGTCTGGAACTCACTGCCTGAAGGGGTGTTAGAGGCAGAAACCCTCACCACATTTAAAAGTACTCGGATGTGCACCTGAAGTGCCGTAACCTGCAAGGTTAAGGACCTAGAGCTGGAAAGTGGGATTAGGCTGGATAGCCTCTTGTTGGCCGGCATGGACACACTGGTCCGAATGGCCTCCTTCCGTACTGTAAACGTCTATGATTCCATGTTTCTTGTCCACTGCCTGGTCCAGGGCCTCCAAATTGTCATTAGAAAACATGAAAGCCCAATCCACAGGTCTTGTAGTCATTTGATCCTTCACAAGTGTTCCCTTCTGTTTGAAGCCACAGTGTGCATCATCTTTACGAGGTACTGGCTACTTTTAAGTGATGTCAGAGACAACCGATTTCCCACCACCCCAAACAGGTGCGCAGCTAATAAGCAGTGCGTGCAGCACTGGCTGCAAGTCTGACCCATTATAATGAACTCCCAGCTCCAATTTCACATTTTTGGGCTCAGTTTACCTCTGAGTCAGAAGGTTGTGGGTTCAAGTCCCACTCCAGGAACTTGAGCACATAAATCTAGGCTGACGCTCCAATGAAGTGCTGAGGGAGTGCTGCACTGTTGGAGGTGCCGTCTTTTGGATGAGATGTTAAACCAAGGCTCTGTCTGCCCTCAAGTGGACGTAAAAGATCCCATGGCACTTTTTCGAAGAAGAGCAGGTCAGTCATCCCCAGTGTCCTGGCCAATATTTATCCCTCAATCAACATAACAAAAAAGTAGATTACCTGGTCATTATCGCATTACTGTTTGTGGGATAAAAACAGAGAATGCTGGAAATCTCAGCGGGTCAGGCAGTATCTAGAGTTAACGTTTTGGGTCATGACGCTTCGTCAGAACTGCTGAATGTTCGAAAAGAGCACCTTCTTAAGCACTGAAAAGGGGGGAGGTGAAGAAAGAACAAAAGTGATAGGGTGGAAGGCTGGAGAAATTAGAGAGACAAAAGGGATGATGGCCGAATTGAAATGGTAATGACAGAAGTCAGAAAAAGGTTACTCTGGATAGGGTGTGAATGGCGTAGTAATGACCAGCTGACATGATAGACAAAGAGAAAAAAAAGAGAGAAGAAAGAAGAAAAAAAACATAAGATGAGGGGGCAGGAGGGAAAGGGAGCCAAAAGATGACCAGAGGTTATGCTCTGAAATTGTTGAACTCGATGTTGAGTCAAGAAGAAGGCTGTAAAGTGCCTAAACAAAAGATGAGGTGCTGTTCCTCGAGCTTGCGTTGAGCTTCATTAGAACAGTGGAGGAGTCCGAGGATGGAGATATCAGAGTAGGAGTGGTGGAGAATTAAAGTGACAGGCGACCGGAAGCTCAGGGTCACACTTACGGACTGAACGGAGGTGTTCAGCAAAGCAGTCACCCAATCTACGCTTGGTCTCCCCAATGTAGAGGAGACCACATCGTGAGCAGCGAATACAGTATAGCAGCGAAGGAATATTTGGGGCCCTGGATAATCGTGAGGGAGGAGGTTAAAGGGCAGGTGTTGCATCTGGACTCAAAATCGAGTTCAACAATTTCAAAGCATAATCTCTGGCCACCTTTGGCTCCCTTTCCCTCCACCTCCTTCCCCCCACCTTGTTTTGTTCTTCTTTCTTCTCTCTTTTATTTCTCTTTGTCTATAATGGCAGCTGGTCATTATTTCGCCATTCACACCCTATCCAGAGTAATCTTTTTCTGACTTCTGTCATTACCATTTCAATTTGACCATCATCACTTTTGTGTCTCTAATCTCTCCTGCCTTCCACACTATCACTTTTGTTCTTTCTTCCCCTCCCCCTTTCAGTGCTTAAGAATGTGCTCTTTTCGAACATTCGGCAGTTCTGACGAAGGATCGTTGACCTGAAACATTAACTCTGTTTTTTTTCTCCACAGATGCTGCCTGATCCGCTGAGATTTCTAGCATTCTCTGTTTTTATTTCAGATTCCAGCATCCGCAGTATTTTGCTTTTGTATTACTGTTTGTGGGAGTTTGCTGTGCTCAAGTTGGCAGCCGCGTTTCCCACATTACAACAGTGACTACACTCCAAAAGTATTTAATTGGCTGTAAAGCGCTTTGAGATGTCCAGTGGTCCTGAAAGGCGCTTTATAAATGCAAGTTTTTCTTTTCTTTCTCAATTGAATTTCTAGACCTATGAATCTGCTGACTTGTATTAATAGGGTTCTTGGGCTATAGTTTTGGCTAAAGTTGCTAACAAGAGTTCTAATCAATGATAGGTTTAATTGCAATCTGTTAATTAAATCATATTAAAGACAAATTGGAGGTGTTATCTCCTCCTTTCTTGAAATTTTCCAAAGCAATAAACACACCAAAAGTAACATTTACATCACAATATTAATTTAACTTCTTTGACTAAATATGAATTGAAAACTGTGAATGCATATGTAATATATGAAGATTATAGTAATTCTGATAAGCATATTCAAAATTACTGATACTCTTCTGTCAAGCAATGACTTAATTACAAAAGAAAGTTGGGGTCCTGTAACAAAACTTGAATTTGTGCTGTGTTAGCAAGTAAAACGCATTCTTTGGCTTTCAGCTAACATCACTGAAGAGCATTTATCATACTGTGGGCCCGTGAATTGCCCAAAATATGATGACTTGATTTTTATGAATACAACATTCGTCCGCCCTTCTAACATCACAATTTACACCCTCGCAGGGATTTATACCGGTAAGTAACAATTATTTGCAGCAAATCTAACAATGTAAATGTCATGGTTCTGCTTAGTTTGGTTCATACCATGTGTTCTTTAGTTGTACTCATTCTTGTCCCAGATCTTCATTATTAGGGAGAGCTCCTATAGGATGTGACATGAAAATCACTTTGCTTTCTTCTACTGTGGGCTGAAATGCGAAGCCACTTCTAGCCAAGTTAATATGGCAGATCCAGAGGAATGTAGCCGTCATTATCATTTGCTTCTGGAGGCATGTATATTTGTTTATATTACCACACTGCCTCTGAAAGCAGAGCTATCTTTGGAGGTATCTCTGTAATATAAATGGGGAACAAAGTGTTGTCCGCTGGTAACGTAACACAGTTAAAAGTTTGCTCGAGTCCCACTTGCTGCTAACTACAATGCACATTCTATTGTCTTACTTTTAATACTCAATTTCATTTCATTCACATGTAGGATAAATTAAAATGATGAATTGTACAAAATTTTAGACTTAATGCATTCAGCACAGTAGTGAACCCCTTTTAGTTCTTGGTCTGGACAGCACATTTATTTTTATACTTTGATTGCTGAAATGGAATAACAAAGGAATGATTACAGCAATCATGTTCCAGATTTATGAAAGGTGCTGGTGCTGCCCTTGTTTTGCAGGCGCAAAATGGATGCCTAAGCATCCAATATGATGGGCGGGGCATGCACACTCATTACTCACCAGCAGTGCATCCCAACCACATTGGTCCAGGCAGAACAAGAGGCGTCCAAGGCCCACGCCTGAAATAAACCCCCCTATTTGCATATGCAAAGAGCCTCACGGTTGTTTTAGCTGCCTTTATAAAATTGCACTGCCCTGAATGCCGGCACCAGGTTGGCTGTGTTTAGTTAAATATGGGCTACATGTGGCCTTAAAGGGACAGCTGCAGGCCACCACCAAGAAGGTAAGTTTTGTAAAATGCACTTACATGAGTGTCGAACCACAAGGTGCAGAAGTGCTCCTCCTGGCTCCATTGCAATGCCAAAATGGTTGCCAGCCCCTGCACAGCCCCTTTTCAATCTTCCTCTCCCAATTGCCCCCTCCCTTCCGATTGCTTGGCCCCTCTCCAGGTTACTCCTTTTCTCCTGATTAACCATTTACCCACCCAATCATAACCCGTCTATCTCCCAGGAACTGCCTGAGGGCTGCTACATTGAAATCCTCTTCACTGATGAGGTGCCTGAAGATGCCCAGAAGTCGTCTGCAGCTTGCCGATCTCATGTAAGTGAGGCCCAAGGCCCAATAAAGGGTATGTCTCGAGCTTACCTGTCCCGGTGCAGGGATCGCTCCCTGCACCTAGTTCGTGCAAGAATCAATTTCTCAGCCATGCAGTACAAAAATGCATGTTAAACACCATATTTTGGTAATTTGTGAAATCTGTTAAGATTTAAGAAGATATTTCTAATATCAAATGTATTGGATCCATATTAATCACTAAGAAAGTATATTTCTAGATTTATTTCATAATAGGATGTAATAAAGAGATAGCTGTTCCTTTTTTGTGCATAGGTGTTGTTTTAGCACTCTAATTTTGTTCAAAACAATGCATGTTCTTTGGATATCTTTTCAGGCACTGATATCTAATTATTTACAATCAACACTTTTAAAGAGTGATACACTAGTGATGTGTTGAGCTGCCAAATATTTTACATGTTGTGGATATAAATTTTCACTCAGCAGGAGGTACTGACAAGTTGACGATCCAATGACCAGAGAGTGGCCATGCAACAAGTCTCGGCTGTTACCTGTCAGCCAGCCAGCCCAGACTGTTGCAGCCCATGCCTTCCTCTTCCTGTTCCTCCACTTCCTATTGCACTTACTCCTTCTCCCCTTCCTCTTCCTCATTTTCCTCCTTTTCCTCATGCTCCTCGCCTGATAGATAGTGGCAAGGGCTCTTCCCTCATAATCGGCAGGTTGTGCAGCATGCAGCATATTACCACAGATTTTGATACCCGCTCAGCTGAGTACTGTAGGGCTCCTCCAGAGCAGTCCAGGCAACGGAAACATTGCTTGAGGATGCTGATGCTGTGGTCTGTAATATTCCTTGTGGTAGCAAGGTTCTCATTGTATGCCTGCTGTACACATGTGCTTGGATTCCGTGCCGGAGTCACGAGCCAAGTTGAGTGGATACCCCTTGTCACCCAGTAGCCAGCTTGTCATGGTGGTTCAAATACAGGTGGCACAAAAGACTGTCACAGAATGAAGGAATTGTGATGACTGCCAGGATAAGAGGCATTCACCTGCATGATGCATTGCCTGTGGTCGCACACCAGCTGTGCATTGAGGGAGTGGTATCACTTTCAGTTCATGAAAATGGCCGAGGCACACGCAAGGCAATGTGCGTGTTGTCAATGACACTCTGCACCATGGGGAAGCTTGCAATCCGTGCAGACCATCATGCTCGCTCCACCTGCTTGTTTCTGGCAAGAGGGAATGAGATGAAGCTGTGTATAGAGAGCCTCAGTGACTTCGCTTATTCAGCAGTGTACTGCGAACTGCGAGCTGTATATCTCCAGCAGCAGCCTCGAAGGAGCCAGACATATGAAAGTTAAGAGCCATCATCATAGGCAGTCCCTCGGAATCGAGGAAGACTTGCTTCCACTCTAAAAATGAGTCCTTAAGTGGCTGATTAGTCCAATACGAGAACCACAGTCCCTGTCACAGGTGGGACAGATAGTCGTTGAGGGAAAGGGTGGGTGGGATTGGTTTGCCGCATGCTCTTTCCGCTGCCTGCACTTGATTTCTGCATTCTCTTGACGATGTGACTCGAGGTGCTCAGTGCCCTCCCGGATCCACTTCCTCCACTTAGGGCGGACTTTGGACAGGGACTCCCAGGTGTCGGTGGGGATGTTGCATTTTATCAGGGAGGCTTTGAGGGTGTCCTTGTAACGTTTCCTCTGCCCACCTTTGGCTCGCTTGCCGTGAAGGAGTTCCGAGTAGAGCGCTTGCTTTGGGAGCGTCGTGTCTGGCATGCGAACTATGTGGCCTGCCCAGCGGAGCTGATCAAGTGTGGTCAGTGCTTCAATGCTGGGGATGTTGGCCTGGTCGAGGACATTAACGTTGGTGCGTCTGTCCTTCCAGGGAATTTGTAGAATTTTGCAGAGACACGTTAGTGGTATTGCTCCAGCGACTTGAGGTGTCTACTGTACATGGTCCATGTCTTTGAGCCATACAGGAGGATAGGTATTACTATAGCCCTGTAGACCATGAGCTTTGAGGGCCTGGTGGTGGATTTGGGCGCCTGGTCTTCAAACACTCTTTTCCTCAGGTGGCCGAAGGCTGGCCAGGTGCACTGGAACCACAGTCACCTTGACAGCCACAGGCAATCCTTGCCCTGCTTTGAGGTTGCAGTTGTGGCTGCAGCAGTTGGCAGATTTCAATCCTGACCTCTTTGGTAAAGCAAAGACATCTCCAGCATTGGTCCTCGCTGAAGTTGAGATGGAGAATTTCTCCCCAAAGTCTTTCGGCGGATATGGCCTCCTGCTGAGAGCCCTTCTCCCCATTATCCTCCTTCCTCCTCAAGCAGCATGTCCTGGTTTGCATGGCCTCTTAATTCTCCCAGTCATACTCAATTTCAAGATGAAGCCCTACCAAGCCATCCATATCTCGAAACAAATTGTTTTAGCACAGCTTTTAAATGAACAAAGTACTTCAGCACCAGCTGGGCCACTTCCTGTAGACTATTGAAACTTTAGGAAAGCCGAAATTGGTGAAGGGCAAGGACTGCCCAAAGGACCGCCGATAGCCACCGAGATACCTGATGGTACTCTGGGTGGGGTTTTCGGCAAAATGGTCCTTGAAGGGGTGGCTGGCAACAAAAGAGGGACTTACGCCGTCAATCTGAGCGGCAGTGGACGGGAGCTGTCATTCTCGGCGGCCAAGTGCCGCCAAGGATGAAGTCAGACCCATGGAGGGTCGAAGAGCTGCAAATAAAAAGCATTAAAAAAAATCGGAAGTCCTTCAGGGGACCCCATCATGGTAAGTTGCTGTAAAGAAAAAGTATTAAAATTGTTTACTAACCTTTTTTTTTCAGCTCTTCATTCTTACCGTTGGGAATAGACCAGCCTCCTCGCAGTGGTCCACTCCCGTTCTGGCGCCGACTCCCGTCCGCACCAATCTGACATCTCGGTGGGCGGGAAGTCAGTTGCACCACTTGGCCCAGCAGACGGTTCCCGGCAGTTCTCCCCTCCTGCCCGCTCCAGAGCAAATGGAAGCTGGCACGGGGCACAATTCAAGGAGGAATGTCGGCGGCAGTGGGCGGTAAGGCCATCAATTTCGGCCCCGAGGGAAGTATAGGAAAGCTCCAGAAATTAGCACAATTTCATCAGCAATCAGAAGAAATAATCCAGCAACTAACCTGTAAGTAGTTCATGATCCCTTTAAGTATGGCTCAGAGACATGGGCCATGTACAGTAGACACCTCAAGTCGCTGGAGAAATACCACCAATGATGCCCCCGTAAGATACTACACATCCCCTGGGAGGACAGACGCACCAAGATTAGCATCCTCAACCAGCCCAACAGCCCCAGCATTGAAGCATTGGCCACACTTGATCAGCTCCGCTGGGCAGGCCACATAGTTCGCATGCCAGACACGAGGTTTCCAAAGCAAGCGCTCACTTGGAACTCCTTCACGGCAAACAAGCCAAAGGTGGGCAGAGGAAACATTACAGGGACACCCTCAAAGCCTTCCTGATAAAGTGCAACATCCCCACTGAGACCTGGGAGTCCCTGATCAAAGAACGCCCTAAGTGGAGGAAGTGCATCCGGGAGGGCGCTGAGCATCTCGAGTCTCATCGCTGAGTGCATGCAGAAATCAAGCACAGGCAGTGGAAAGAGTGTGTGGCAAATCTGTCCCACCCACCCTTTTCCTCAATGATTATCTATCCCACCTGTGATTGGGACTGTGGCTCTCGTATTGGACTGTTCAACCACCTAAGGACTCATTTTAAGAGTGGAAGCAAGTCTTCCTCGATTCCGAGGGACTGCCTATGATGATGATGATGATGATAAGTAGCGCTGATGGGTGTCCTTTATGCTGTTTAACATCGTATTGAACTGTGCGAGTTTATGGGCTAGATTTTCATTATTGTGCAGATTACCCAAAAATGGGCGTTATTTCCAGCGTTGGCGTTTATTATGGGTACTGAGATCGCCGGATTATTGCCCATTTTCCAAACCCCAACTTTCCACTTTATAAAATGGGCATTTGCGGGAGCGATGTGTAATGGGCGTTAGCGGTAATTTTCTTGTCCTTCTGCCATAAAATGTCGGTGTCCATAGCAACACCATGGCAACAGTCGTTTCCCGCGTTTCAGGAGGTCAGGGGTCATCAATACATGCACAGAAGAGGGGAGAGAGAGAGAGAGCAAAGAGGAAGTGAAAGCATGTGTGGGTGTGTTGTCTGGTTGTTTGGCTGTTGTGGGAGGTAGGAAAGATATTTTGGAGCAGTAAGAAGAATTGAGAGTACATATTACTTGGTTTACTGAGATTTTGTGAAAAAAATATTATTTACATGGTGGAGGCGAGACAGCATGATGTGGAGGGAGAGGAGGCTGGGGAGAGTAGTGAAGTAGGAGAGGAGCTCGAAGTGGGAGGACGAAAACGAGCTTGGACATTCTCCGACGAGGCAAATGCCTTCCTCCTGCAGGGGGTGGAGTCACGCTGGGGTCAATTCACTTGGGGTGGGCATGGGAAGCCCATCCCAAAGGTTTACCAGAAAATTTGGGCCGACATAGCTGAGGTGGTCTCGTCGGTGACGCACGAGGTGCGTGAGGGCAACCAATGCCGCAAGTGTTGGAACGACCTTGTCGGATCCACCAGAGTAAGTATTACATTTATTTACTGTTATTTATATATTTATATAACTTGAATTGTAAGTGTAATGAGTGAATAAATTCAGATCTGATGTATTGCACTTAGACCGGTAATGTTTTACTCAAAGCCTACGTTTACGTTGTATGTCTTTAAGTTAATAATGATAATAATTATTACATCTATCGGTTATGTGTTGTATTAGTTTCTGTGACAGTACCTAGCAATGATCTTACGCAATGATCTCATGCCATGTTGTGCTGTTGTTACCTTTTGCAGAAGAAACTTTCGAAGAATAGGGCCGAGCAGCGGCGCACGGGTGGCGGCCCACCAGTCATCAGCGAGCCAACAGACCTTGAGGAGCGGGCGCTGGCACTAGTGGGAAGCCACCCCTGGTCGGCCTCGCAAGCAGCAGCAGAACCTGATGTGATGCCACGTAAGTAAAGTATACTGGTTGACAGATAGGAAGCAAAGAGTAGGAATAAACAGGTCCGTTTCAGAACGGCAGGCAGTGACTGGTGGGGTTCCGCAAGGTTTAGTGCTGGGACCAGCTATTTACAATATACATAAATAATTTAGAAGAAGGAATTGAATGTAATATCTCCAAGTTTGCAGATGACACTAAGCTGGGTGGCAGTGTGAACTGTGAGGAGGATGCTAACAGGCTGCAGGGTGACTTGGACAGGTTAGGTGAATGGGAAAATGCATGGCAGATGCAGTATAATGTAGATAAATGTGAGGTTATCCACTTTGGAGGCAAAAACAGGAAGGCAGAATATTATCTGAATGGTGACAGATTAGAAAAAGGGGAGGTGCAACGAGACCTGGTGTCATGGTACATCAGTCATTGAAAGTTGGCTTGCAGGTGGTGAAGAAGGCAAATGGCATGTTGGCCTTCATAGCGAGAGGATTTGAGTATAGGAGCAGGGAGGTCTTACTGCAGTTGTTCAGGGCCTTGGTTAGGCCACACCTTGAATATTGTGTACAGTTTTCGTCTCCTAATCTGAGGAAGGACATTCTTGCTATTGAGGGAGCACAGCGAAGGTTCCCCAGACTGATTTACGGGATGGCAGGACTGACATATGAAGAAAGACTGGATCAACTAGGCTTATATTCACTGGAATTTAGAATAATGAGAGGGGATCTCACAGAAACATATAAAATTCTGATGGGATTGGACAGGTTAGATGCAGGAAGTCCAGAACCAGGGGTCACAATCTAAGGATAAGGGGTAAACCATTTAGGATTGAGATGAGGAGAAACTTCTTCACTCAGAGAATTGTGAACCTGTGGAATGCAGTTGAACCTGTGAAAGTTGCTGAGGCCAGTTTGTTAAATATATTCAAAAGGGAGTTTGATGTGGCCCTTATGGTTAAAGGGATCAAGGGGTATAGAGAGAAAGCAGGAATGGGGTACTGAAGTTGCAAGATCAGCCATGATCATATTGAATGGTGGTGCAGGCTCGAAGGGCCGAATGGCCTACTCCTACACCTATTTTCTATGTTTCTATGTAAAGTCAATAGATGCCACACCCACTCATATCCAAACAATAACATATGATAGATGATTGATGAAAGTGTAGTGCATGGAGAAAGAGTCAGACTGAACACTGTGAGCTCAAAGTAAAGTGTGTCCTTAGTCTTTGATTGATGGTCTCCAGAGTTGCCCTCCAATCTGTGAAGCCTCCTTAAATACCTGTGCTCCCAAGGGATTATGGGATCCCTTGGGACACAAGGGGATGAGCCCTCTGCTGGCTGTACAGAGTAAGTACAAGTTTACATACATAACAGAAAGTGTTATCCAATTAATGATGGGCTCATGAGAATCATTGTAGTGCAGAATTTGGTTATGCTCATGAAATGTGATGTCTGTGATCATTTTGATAGTGGTAGTGCTTTTTTCGTGCATATGCTGTATGTAGCGTTTGATTCACCCTGTGACCCTCGCACCCTCTTCTCTAATAACCTCATTTATGTTTTGTAGCTCAGCCAGCAGCGCAGTTGCATGCAACACCACTGAGCCAAGGTGCGGATCCGGTGCTGGTGCTGAGGAGCCCCGAATCTTGCCCGTGGAGCTGCAGGGTGCTTTTTCTACTGATGACAGTGCAGACTTTGAGCAGCCTGCAGCGACGAGCTCCATCATCTATACAACCCCAATGACATCTCCTCCTTCACCGTGGAGTTGGCAGGCCCAAGCACTTTCCGCAGGGCACCCCAAGTGTTTCCATGCTGGTGCCGACCCCGCAGAGTTGGTTCGATGCAGCAGGACTGCTCCACGAGCAGCAGATCTAAGCGGGCACATGGTTAGTTTGTCCAGGAGGAGTGTTAAAATAGGTCAGCAGATCCTCCAGGCAATGGGGGGGGCATATCCCATTAGCTGGCCACTATGTCCGCCACCATGACCGAGTATGTGCTGCGGATAGTGGAGGCCCTGGAGGTGATAGCCAGGAACATTGGTGTCACAGGGCGGAACGCGGTACTGAACCCCAAGGTGCCGCACCCCCATTGCCACGGACACATGCAAGCCAGGAGGAAGCTCTTGCTTCTGGCTCGGAGGACGTTCCCTCCTCGGGACCGTCCTCTCCAGTATCCGTCCAACCAGCAGATCTGCCATCATCCCCCTCAATGAAGCATCGCCTGTGGAGCACTTCGGCAAGGTGGCTTGGAGTCTGGAGGGGAAGGGTTAGAGGTGGGGAGGAGAAGCAGGCGGGAAAGGAAAGTGAGGTGCATGGTCGCAGGAGTTGTATTGGTGATGGTATTTTGATGTTGTTGTTGCTATTTTGTTGGGGTAAGGGGGAGGGATGTACCTTGTTTTTTTGCATTTGTGTTCTTTTAAATTGTTGTTCGGAGTGTAGAAAATGTTATAGATGATTTAAATGTGTTAATGTTGTTGTGGGATGGAGTGTTTTGTACAGTTCTGAGTATGACTTAATACAGATATTAAATTACTTTTATTTTACATACCATTGTTGCGCATTTTTTCAGATAAGACCGTTCTCCTCCTCCTCCTCCTCCTCCTCAGTCTGCCACCTCTTTGATTGGGCACATAATGCTCTTCAATAAACCTTCTGCCATCTCTAGTCTGCAGCATGTGCGTAGTCATCAAGACAGGCTGAGAAATTACAGGCCCCATTACAATAACTATCAGTATTAGACATATTGTTCACAAACAATAAATTTACCTACTAAAACAAATAAAATAAATTCAATTTGTCCACAGTATGATAAGATGTTTGTTCAGATGTTCAAAACACCTTAAATTAACTCCAGATTACATCAAAACTCCCCAGAAGTTAAAGCAGCCATTTTTATGAAAACTCCTCCGATTTACAACATGGCGTCCATACCGTTGGGTTTAGTTCAGGTAAGAGCAACTTTTTCTCAGAGTTTGTTTCGGCGAGCGATATTTTTGCCGATATGTGGTCGAGATGCCGAAAGTAACGCTCGGCGATATTAGGGCTGTTAGTTTCCATTTTTCTGATGTTTACAGCAGGAAAAAATTGACGGGCGGTATTATTAATTCTTGGCGTTAACTAAATGCCGAAAGTAACGCTGGACAATAAGTGAGGGATAAATGGGTGTTACTTTCCACTTTTTTGCGAAATAGGCGATATCTGGGCGGTATACCTCATCTTAGCGTTAAAATGGATGTTAAGTGGGCAATAGCGATGCAAAACTTATGGAAAGTCTAGCCCTAAGACTGGAGTGTGGCATTCAAAAATGGCAGTGCTAACATTGCACACAGTCATCACCTCTGCATGCTGCCGGTAGTTGTTAGGTGCATGTGAGCAAACCCCTTTACCAAGATGGTGTCCGGTGCACTTCAAGATGGAAGTGTCCATGCGAATCTAAGATGCCTTTTTTAAAGTTTGTGGAGGCCACATAGTGCCTAAAACATGGGCACTACAGAGCTCAATTTCTTCTCCAATATCTACAAGTAGTAGACAGACAGAGAAATAAACACAATAACCCCATTATTCCTCTGGGTAGATATCTAACTTTCATCGATTCTTTCAATCCTGGCAAATTGGGAAGGAAAGCTCAAGATTTTCATCGGCCTCTAGTCACACACACTGTCCTAGATGATTCATTATATCCTGATAGCAGTTATTGTGAATAAGACCCTCAGAAATTAGGTAGTTCCTACAAAACACCAGGGGGAGGGAAAATGCCCTCTTCTTTAAGGCCCATTACCACCTCAAATGGGGCGGTATGGCCTTACCGCCCAGTGGTGACCCCTTACGCCCTTTGAAGGAAATTCCCCCTGAGAGCGCGGTCACCATTGGTTGATGCCCCCGACAATTTTGCAAGGCAGGAAGCTGCAGTTGGTTGGGTGGCGTGACCACCCTTATAGGGGAGGGCGCACTCCCGCGGTCACCATTTTATTTTAACTGTAGGCCGACTCCTGTGTCGCTGGCCTGACAGAACCCCTCCCTGGTGGCCCAGTGAGCTCCACGTCGACCTTGCAGCGTTCCTCCCCTTCTAAGTGAAGGGGAAGGACGTTGCGATGCATCAGCACGACACAGCACATTCGCATTGCGCAGATGTCATCGCGACGGCGCTGACATGGTCAGTGCCCTGCTCCTCCGCAAACCCGCCCCTACACCACCTCAAACAGCGCTCCAAAGTTCTGGGAGACAGTATCAGAGTTAAAGAGCCTAATTTTCCAGCTCTTCCCTCAGACTCCCGCCGGGTGGCAAATTTCCAGTTAATTCAAAGTAGCCTCCCCAATTTCCCGCTGAGAGCAATTTTGGCCCCCAGATGGCAACTTATTTACCACCTAAGCATGTAACTATCACCTTGGCTTTATTGTCTAACTTTCTATCGCAACCTTGGGCCCGTTGTATTGACAAAAAGAAGTCAACAGGTAGGAATCACACATCCTGCACTTTTAGCAGAAACTAAACAGCACAGTCATCTAAATTGTACACTGACATATTAAACATCTGGGAATGAATAACTTAAACATTTCATTATTTCTAGCTATAGTACAAATCCACAAACCATTTATAAGTTAAAAGAAAGCAAAAACCTTAAACATGTAAGATTCAACCAAATTCTAGTCCTACGTACACACGAATAGAGTCCCTTGCAATTCGTGTAACATGGAGACCTTCAGACATTACTGTTTATTATAAATTGAGCTTCACCGCATTTTTATAATTGTATATTAAGTTTACTGCTGTCACAATAGTCCAGTATTTCCTGAAGACTTGTATTTTACACTGTAAAGGTCCTAGGAACTTATGGCATGAGTTATGCAATTATTCACAGCACGTCATAATTTTCTGGAACATTTTTGCCACTCTGCCAAAATCATGCAAAATTGATTATGATAGCCCTGGATCTCAGGCAGATTTTTTTTTATTCATTCACGGAATGTGGGCATCGCTGGCATGGCCAGCATTTATTGTCCATCCCTAATTGCCCTTGAGAAGATGGTGGTGCGACACACTTTTGTGTCACTGCAGTCTATGCAGTGAAGGTACTCCCATAGTGCTATTCGGGAGGGAGTTCCAGGATTTTGACCCAGCGACAATGAAGGAACGGTGATATAATTCCAAATCAGGATGGTGTGTGACTTCGAGGGGAACTTGAAGGTGGTGGTGTTCCCATGAGCCTGCTGCCCTTGTCCTTCTAGGTAGTTTGGGAGGTGCTATTGAAGAAGGTTGCCAATTTGCTGCAGTGGCTCTTGCAGATGGTACACACTGCAGACACGGTGTGCTGGTGGTGGAGGGAGTGAATAAGAACATAAGAAATAGGAGCAATAAGACCAGCTCTCATTTGTTTAAGGTGAGGAGGTTGGGGTGCAAATCAAGTGGGCTGCTTTGTTGATGGTGTCGAGTTTCTTGAGAGCGTTGTTGCAGTTGCACTCATCCAGGCAAAGCGGAGAGTATTCCATCACACTTGAGTTGTGCCTTGTAGATGGTGGAAAGACTTTGGGAGTCAGGAGGTGAGTCACTCACCACAGAATACCCAACATCTGACCTGCTCTTTATTTATGTGGCTGCTCCAGTTAAGATTCTGGTCAATAGTGACTCCCAGGATTTTGATGGTGGGTATTCGATGATGGTAATGCCATTTAATATCAAGAGAAGGTGGTTAGACGCTCGTTTGTTGGAGATGGCCATTGTCTGGCAATTGTGTTATGTGAATGTTATTTACCACTTATCAGCCCAAGCCTGAATGCTGTCCAGGTCTTGCTGCATGCGGGCATCGACTGTTTTATTATCTGAGGAGTTGCGAATGGAACTGAACACTGCAATCATCAGCGAAAATCTCCACTTCTGACCTTATGATGGACGGAAGGTCATTGGTGAAGCTGCTGAAGATGGTTTGGTCTAGAATGCTGTCTTGAGGAATTCCTGAAGCGATGTCCTGGGGCTGAGTTGATTGGCCCCCAACTGCCACAACCACAACCATCTTTTTTTGTGCTAGGTAAAATTTCCTGTATTTATGTCACCTTTTTTTGCCATTTACATAAGAAATAGAAATGAATATAATCATGGCAGCTCTTCTACCTCAACTCCACCTTCCTGCACTATCCCCATTTTCCTTGATTCCCTTAGTATCCAAAAATCAAATGATCTCTGTATGAATGTGCTCAACACCTGAGCATCCACAGCAGGAATTTCCAAAGATTCACAACACTTTGAGTGAAGAAATATCTCCTTACCTCAGTCCTAAATGGCAGACCACTTATTATGAGACTTTGACTGGGATAAATGGGTCATTTTCCAGTTGGTAAACAGTAACTAGTGGGGTGCCGCAGGGATCGGTGCTGGGGCTTCAACTATTTACAATCTATATTAATGACTTGGATGAAGGGACTGAGTGTAATGTAGCCAAATTTGCTGATGATAAAAAGATGGATGGGAAAGCAAATTGTGAGGAGGACACAAAAAATCTGCAAAGGGATATAGACAGGCTAAGTGAGTGGGCAAAAATTTGGCAAATAGAGTATAATGTGGGAAAATGTGAGGTTATCCACTTTGACAGAAAAAATAGAAAACCAAATTATTATTTAAATGGAGAAAAATTGCAAAGTGCTGCAGTACAGAGGGACCTAGGGGTCCTTGTGCATGAAACACAAAACGTTAGTATGCAGGTACAGCAAGTAATCAAGAAGGCAAATGTAATGTTAGCCTTTATTGCAAGGGGGATAGAGTATAAAAGCAGAGAAGACCTGCTACAACTGTACAGGGTATTGGTGAGGCCACACCGAGAATACTGCGTACTGTTTTGATCTCCGTATTTAGGGAAAGATATACTTCATTGGAGACTGTTCAGAGAAGGTTCACTAGGTTGATTCTGGAGATGAGGGGTTTGACTTATGAAGATTGGTTGAGTAGGTTGGGCCTATACACATTGGAGTTCAGAAGAATGAGAGGTGATCTTATTGAAACATTTAAGATAATGAGGGGGCTGGATGGAGAAAGGATATTTCCACTCATTGGGGAAACTAAAACTGGGGGACATAGGGCTAGAATCTCCACTTTTGTGCTTATCACCCAAAAATCTGCGTTATTTCCAGCGTGCGCATTAAAAAAGGATTTTCCGATTGCTGGCTTCTCGGACATTCTCAAAACACCTAGTTTATATTTTTGAAAATGGGTGTAACCGCGAGCGATATCAAATGGGCGATAGCATTACATTTTTTTGACCTTAAGAACATAAGAACATAAGAAATGGGAGCAGGAGTAGGCCATACGGCACCTCGAGCCTGCTCCTAAATTCAATAAGATCGCGGCCGATCTGATCATGGACCCAGCTCTACTTCCCCGCCTGCTCCTCATAACCCCTTATCCAGACTAGATCAACTGGGCTTGTATTCACTGGAGTTCAGAAGAATGAGAGGGGACCTCATAGAAACGTTTAAAATTCTGACGGGGTTAGACAGGTTAGATGCAGGAAGAATGTTCCCAATGTTGGGGAAGTCCAGAACCAAGGGACACAGTCTAAGGATAAGGGGTAAGCCATTTAGGACCGAGATGAGGAGGAATTTCTTCACCCAGAGAGTGGTGAACCTGTGGAATTCTCTGCCACAGAAAGTTGTTGAGGCCATTTCACTAAATATATTCAAAAAGGAGTTAGATGAAGTCCTTACTACTAGGGGAATCAAGGGGTATGCTGAGAAAGCAGGAATGGGGTACTGAAGTTGCATGTTCAGCCATGAACTCATTGAATGGCGGTGCAGGCTAGAAGGGCCGAATGGCCTACTCCTGCACCTATTTTCTATGTTTCTATGTTTATCATTCAAGAAACTGTATATTTCTATCTTAAATTTATTCAATATCCCAGCTTCCACAGCTCTCTGAGGCAGCAAATTCCACAGATTTACAACCCTCTGAGAGAAGAAATTTCTCTTCATCTCTGTTTTAAATGGGCGGCCCCTTATTCTAAGATCATGCCCTCTAGTTTTAGTCTACCCTATCAGTGGAAACATCCTCTCTGCATCCACCTTGTCAAGCCCCCTCATAATCTTATACGTTTCGATAAGATCACCTCTCATTCTTCTGAACGCCAATGAGTAGAGGCCCAACCTACTCAACCTTTCCTTATGTCAACCCCCTCATCCCCGGAATTAACCTAGTGAACCTTCTCTGAACTGCCTCCAAAGCAAATATATCCTTTCGTAAATATGGAAATTCAAAACTGCATGCAGTATTCCAGGTGTGGTCTCACCAATACCTTATCTAGCTGTAGCAAGAGTTTCCTGCTTTTGTACTCTATCTCCTTTGCAATAAAGCCCAAGATACCATTGGCCTTCCTGATCACCTGCTGTACCTGCATACTATCCTTTTGTGTTCCATGCACAAGTACCCCCAGGTCCCGCTGTACTGCGGCACTTTGCAATCTTTCTCCATTTAAATAATAACTTGCTCTTTGATTTTTTTTCTGCCAAAGTGCATGACCTCACACTTTCCAACATTATACTCCATCTATCAAATTTTTGCCCACTCCCTTAGCCTGTCTATGTTCTTTTGCACATTGTGTCCTCCTCACACATTGCTTTTCCTCCCATCTTTGTATCATTAGTTCGTTAGATATATTCAAGTGGGAGTTGGATATGGCCCTTACGGCTAAAGGGATCAAGGGGTATGGAGAGAAAGCAGGAAGGGGTAGTGAGGTGAATGATCAGCCATGATCTTATTGAATGGTGGTGCAGGCTTGAAGGGCCGAATGGCCTACTCCTGCACCTATTTTCTATGTTTCTATGTCAGCAAACGTGGCTACGTTGCACTCTGTCCCTTCTTCCAAGTCGTTAATATAGATTATAAATAGTTGGGGTCCCAGCACTGATCCCTGTGGTATCGCATTAGTTACTGGTTGCTAACCAGAGAATGAACCATTTATCCCGACTCTCTGTTTTCTGTTAGTTAGCCAATCCTCTATCTATGCTAATATATTACCCCCAATCCTGTGAACTTTTACCTTGTGCAGTAACCTTTTATGTGGCACCTTGTCAAATACATCGCATCCACTGGTTCCTCTTTATCCACCCTGTTCATTACATCCTCAAAGAACCCCAGCAAATTTGTCAAACATGACTTCCCCTTCATAAATCCATGCTGACTCTGCCTGACCGAATTTTGCTTTTCCAAATGTCCTGCTACTGCTTCTTTAATAATGGACTCCAACATTTCCCAACCACAGATGTTAGGCTAACTGGTCTATAGTTTCCTGCTTTTTGTCTGCCTCCTGCCTTAAAGTGTGGCCGTCCTTAGCAACGGCATGGCAATGCTTGATTCCTGCGATTCAGGAGGTCAAGGGTCATCATGACATGTGCAGAAGAGGAGACAGAGAGAGAGGGAGCTCAGAGGCACTGAAAGCGTGTGTGGCTGTGGTGTGTGCTTGTTTGGCTGTTGTGGGAGGAACAACGGAGATTTACCAGCAGCAAAAAGCCTACTAAGCATCAAGAACATAGTTGGCACCGAGTTTTTGTCCAACAAATAAGATATAACATGGAAAGGTTGGAGGAGGCCCTGGAGCTGGTAGCCAGGAACACTGGTGGTAGAGGGCTCCCAGTGGTCCCGGAGCGCCGCACTGCACCCCAAGGTGACGCACCCCCATTGCCAACCACACGAGAGCCAGCAGCAACATCTTGCTTATGGCTCGGCGCACAATCCCACCTCGGGACCATCCTCTCCCGTATCAGTCCAAGCAGCACTTCAGCCAGCACCACCGTCCCCTGAAGCATCGCCTGAGGACCTCCTCGGCCAAGTGGCTTGGAGTCAGGAGGGGAAAGGGTAGGGGTGGGTGGGGGGGTGGGGGAGGGTTGGTTTGTACAGAAATACTGATGATTTCAGACTAATGTTTGGTTTAAATGTTTTTTATTTCACAAAACCTTGTAGCACATTGGCTCAGATAGCTGCACCATTACATGCTGGTGATTCCTTAACATCAAAGGGTATAGTCACACTTAGCTTCAATCAACTTAAACTTTAACTGTCACCAAGTTAATGCCCACCATTGATGTATGACCTGCTCATCCAGCAGTGTGTCAGCCTTGTAAATAACACCAAGGTTCTTTCAGGCAAAGCGATCATTGATGAGCTCCTGACGTAAGGCTCTTGCAGCTATCATGCCACCATGGGCCATTTCATGTGGTCTACAGGGTGGCGGGAGGCATGACTTCAGCATCAGCCTGATCGTCTGGGCCGATGTCAGCGTCCGCCTCCTTGTCCTCCTCTTCCTCTGGTGAGGTGGACTGTCAGACTCATCAGGCAATTCTTGTCCCCTCCTGATAGCCAAGTTGTGTAGCATGGAGCACACCACGACGAATTGAGCTACCTGCTCAGGGTCGTATTGGAGCTCGCCTCCTGAGTGGTCCAGGCTGCTTCAGCACTCCAATGGTTTTCTCCACGATTTTGTGAGTTGTTCTGTGGCTCTCATTGTATCGCCTCTCAGCCTCGTTGTGGGTGTCACAGAGCGGGGTCATCAGCCAGGTGGCGAGTCCATATCCTTTGTCCTCAAGCATCCAGCATTGACCTTGTGGCTCATTGTTAAACAAGTCAGATACAGTGCTCTCACGCAGGATGTAAGCATCATGGATGCTGGCCGGAAATTGAGCATTCACTGCTAGTATAATTTGCTGGTGGTCAACAATCAGTTGGACATTCAGGGAGTGGAATCCCTTGCAGTTCCTGAAAACCTCAGCATCCTGAAAAGGTGCCCGCATCGTGATTTGCGTACAGGCTATTGCTCCCTGCACCTTGGGGAAGTTTGCAATTCTGGAGAATCCTAGAGCCCTCTCACTCTGTGCCTTTCTGGTCATAGGGAAGCTGATCAAATCGCTCCTGCGTGCATATAGGGCTTCAGTGACCTGTCTAATGCAGCGATGTGTGGCATGCTGAGAAAGTCCGCAAATGTCTCCAGCTGTGGCCTGAAAAGCACCCGAGGCGTAGAACGACAGTGCCACGGTGACTTTGACCTCGACGGACAGTGTAATACTAATGGTGCTGGCAGGCTGCAGATCTGCCCTTATCAGCTGGCAGGAAGCACAGTCTCCGAAGGCAGGTGGTGTCGGGCAAGTCGAGGTAATAATGCTTCTCCATGTACTTGTGCGGTGTGTAACCTTTTGGTCCTCCTCATCTGTCTGTCACTTCATACATTGGGCATATAATGCAGTGGAGCATTCCTTCAGCGATGTCGAGTCTGCTGCATGTATTTGGTCATCAAGAGATGGTGAGAAAGGACAGGCCCCATTGCAGTAGCTCTCTGTTTGCCACCAATTGCTCACAAACAAGGAATGTCCCGATGAACACACCTCTTCAATTCCAATCGGTCACAGTGTGGTCAAGATGTTTTTAGAGATGTTCACATCAACTCCAGTGACCTGCAGAGTGTGTGCCAGGTGGTGAAATTGACGATGGGCGATCTCCATGGCCGCTAGTTTGGGTAAATATGCTCTTTACGACAAAAAACAGTGGGCGGGCGTTAATATTGAATCTCGGCGTTAATTCCGTGCGGAAAGTAACACTGAGCGATATTATGGACGTTGAATTCATCCATTTTCCTGATTCCGTCCAAAAAAAGTGAGCGGACGGTAATATTTTTTCTCAGCGTTAAGCACATGGGGAAAGTAACGTGGCGATAAGTTTCCGAAAAATGCCCGCCAGTTTCTATTTTGTTCCAAAATGGACGATATATGGGCGTTATACGTCATTTCACTGATAAAATGGGCGTTAAGTAGGTGTTAAGCATGCAAAAAAAGTGGAGGTTCTAGCCCATAGTCTCAGAATAAGGGGTCGCCCATTTAAAATTGAGACGAGGAATTTCTTTCAGAGGGTTGTAAATCTATGGAATTCTCTGCCCCAAAGAGCTGTGGAGGCTGGGTCATTGAATTTTTAAAGGCAGAGGTAGACAGATTTTTGAGCGATAAGGGAATAAAAAGTTATGTGGAGCGGGCAGGGAAATGGAGCTGAGTCCATGATCAGATCAACCATGATCTTATTAAATGGCGGAGCAGGCTCAAGGGACCAAATGGCCTACTCCTGCTTCTATTTCTTATGTGACCCCTGGTTCTGGATTCCATCAGCCAGGGGAAACATCCTCCCAGCATCTACCGTGTCAAGCCGCTGAAGAATTTTATACATTTCAATGAGATCACTTCTCATTCTTCTAAACTCTAGGGAATATATGCCTAGTCTACTCAATCTATCTTCATCGGACATACGAGGGAACAGTAGCGTGGTGCTTATGTTACAGGACTAGTAATTCAGAGGACTGGATGAAGGATCCAGAAATGTGAGTTGAAATCCCACCAGAGGTGGCGGCACTGTAGTATACGGTCGGGAGGGAGTGGCACTGGAAGTCCTGAACATTGACTCCGGACACCATGAAGTCTCATGGCTTCAGGTCAGGCAAACGCAAAGAAACCTCTTGCTAATTACCACCTACCGCCCTCTCTCAACTGATGAATCAGTACTCCTCCATGTTGAACACCAGTTGGAAGAAGCAGCACTGAGGGTAGCAAGGGCACAGAATGTATTCTGGGTGGGGGACTTCAATGTCCATCACCAAGAGTGGCTTGGTAGCATCACTACTGACCGAACTGGCTAAGTCCTGAAGGACATAGCTGTCAGACTGGGCCTGCAGCAGGTGATGAGAGAATCAACACGAGGGAAAAACTGCTTGACCTTGTCCTCACCAATTTACCTGTCACAGGTGCATCTGCCCATGACAGCTATTGTAGGAGTGACCACCACACAGTCCTTGTGGAGACAAAGTCCCATCACTACATTGAAGACATCCTCCATCGTGTTGTATGGCACTACCACAGTGCTAAATGGGATAGATTCAGAACAGATCTAGTAGCTCAAAACTGGGCATCCATGAGGCGCTGTGGGCCATCAGCAGCTTTGTATTCCACCACAATCTGTAACCTCATGGCCTGGCATATCTCTCTCTACCATTACTCAAACCATGGGACCAATCCTGGTTCAATGAGGAGTGTAGAGGAGAATGCCAGGAGCAGCACCAGGCGTACCTAAAAATGAGGTGCCAACCTAGGGAAGCTGCAACACAGGACGACATACATGCTAAACAGTGGAAGCAGCACACTATAGACAGAGCTAAGTGATTCCACAATCAACAGATCAGATCAAAGCTCCCAAGTCCTGTTACATCTAGTCATAAATGGTGATGGACAATTAAACAACTAATGGGAGGAGGAGGCTCCATGAATATCTTCATTCCCAATGATGGTGGAGCCCAGCATGTGAGTGCAAAAGGCAAGGCTGAAGCATTTGCAATCACATTCAGCCAGAAGTGCAGAGTGGATAATTCATATCGACAGCTTCCTGAGGTTCCCACCATCACAGAAGTCAATCTTCAGCCAATTCAATTCCCTCCACCTGATATCAAGAAGTGGCAGAGCACACTGGATCCAACAAAGGCTATGGACTCCGATAACATCCCGGCTGTTGTGCTGAAGCCTTGTGCTCCAGAACTAGCCGCGGCCTCTAGCCAAGCTGTTCCAGTACAGCTACAACACTGGCATCTATCTGACAATGTGGAAAACTGCTCAGGTATGTCCTGTCTACAAAAAGAAAGACAAATCCAATCTGGCCAATTACCACCCCATCAGTCTACTCTCAATCATCAGCAAAGTGATGGAAGATGTCATCAGCAGTGCAATCAAATGGCACTTACTCACCAATATCATAGGCAGTCCCTTGAAATTGAGGAAGACTTGTTTTCGCTCTAAAAGTGAGTTCTTAGGTGACTGAACAGTCCAATATGGGAATTACAGTCTCTGTTACAGGTGGGTTAGATAGTCGTTGAAGGAAAGGGTGGGTAGGACTAGTTTGCCGCACGCTCCTTCCGCTGCCTGCGCTTGTTTTCTACATGCTCTCGGCGACAAGACTCGAGGTGCTCAGCGCCCTCCTGGATGCACTTCCTCCACTTAGGGCAGTTTTTGGCCAGGGACTCCCAGGTGTCAGTGGGGATGTTGCATTTTATCAAGGAGGCTTTGAGGGTGTCTTTGAAATATTTCCTCTGCCCATCTTGGGCTTGCTTGCCGTGTAGGAGTTCCGAGTAGAGCGCTTGCTTTTGGAGTCTTGTGTCAGGCATGCGAACAATGTGGCCTGCCCAATGGAGCTGGTCGAGTGTGGTCAGTGCTTCAATGCTGGGGATGTTGGCCTGATTAAGGACGCTAATGTTGATGCGTCTGTCCCCCTAGGGGATTTGCAGGATCGTGCGGAGACATTGTTGGTGGTATTTCTCCAGCGATTTGAGGTGTCTACTGTATATGGTCCACGTCTCTGAGCCATACAGGAGGGCGGTTATCACTACAGCCCTGTAGACCATGAACTGCTTAGCAGACTTAAGGGCTTGATCTTTGAACACTCTTTTCCTCAGGCAGCTGAAGGCTGCGCTGGCGCACTGGAGGCGGTGTTGAACCTCGTCGTTAATGTCTGTCCTTGCTGATAATAGGCTCCTGAGGTATGGAAAGTGGTCCATGTTGTCCTGGGCTGCGCTATGGATCTTGATGACTGGGGGGGAAGTGCTGTGTGGCGGGGTCAGGTTAGTGGAGGACCTTTGTCTTACGGATGTTTAGTGTAAAGCCCATGCTTTCGTATGCCTCAGTGAAGGTGTTGACTATGACTTAGAATTCAGTCTCTGAATGTGCGCAGACTCATGCGTTGTCCACGTACTGTAGCTCGCGACAGAGGTTGGGACGGTCTTGGATCTGGCCTGGAGACAATGAAGGTTGAACAGGTTCTCACTGGTTCTCCAGCGGGGAGCTTGTTGAGTGTGAGGTGGGACATTGCAGCGAGGAAGATCGAGAAGAGGATTGGCGCGATGACGTAGCCCTGCTTGACCCCAATAACCAGCTCACCAATGCTCAGTTTGGGTTCTACCAGGACCACTCGGCTCCAGATCTCATTTCAGCCTTGGATTCAAACATGGACAAAAGAGCTGAATTCCAGAGGTGAGGTGAGAGTGACTGCCCTTGACATCAAGACAGTATTTGACCGAGTGTGGCATCAAGGAGCCCTAGTAAAATTCAAGTCAATGAGAATAAAACTCTCCACTGGCTGGAGTCATACCTAGCACAAAGTAAGACGATTGTGATTGTTGGAAATCAATCATCACAGCCCCAGCACATCGCTGCAGGAGTTCCTCGGGGCAGTGTCCTCGGCCCAACCAACTTCAGCTGTTCATCAATGACCTCACGCCATCATAAGTTCAGAAGCGGGGATGTTGGCTGTGTCCAGTTCCATTCGCAACTCCTCAGATAATGAAGCGGTCCATGCCCGCATGCAGCAAGACCTGGACAATATTCAGACTTGGGCTGATAAATGGCAAGTAATATTCACGCCACACAAGTGCCAGGCAATGACTATCTCCAACAAGCGAGAGTCTAACTACCACTCCTTGATATTCAATGGCATTAGCATCGACGAATCCCCTACCATCAACATCCTGAGGTTCACCGTTGGCCAGAAACGTAACTGGATCAGCCACATAGATTCTGTGGTAAAGAGAGTAGGTCAGATGTTGGGTATTCTGTGGTGAATGACTCACCACCTGATTTCCAAAAGCCTTTCCACCATCTACAAGGCACAAGTCAGGAGTGTGATAGAATACTCTCCACTTGCCTGGATGTGTGCTGCTCCAACAACAAAGAAGCTCGACACCATCCAGGACAAATCAGCCCACATAATTGGCACCTCATCCACCACCTTAAACATTTACTCCTTCCATCACTGGTGCACCGTGGCTGCAGTGTGTATAAGCTGTACTGCAGCAATTCGCCAAGGCTTCTTCGACAGCACCTTCTTAAGGGCAATTAGGGATGGGTCATAAATGCTGGCCCTGCCAGCGATGCCCCACATCCCAGGAGCGAATATTTTTTTTAAATTCCCCCATTCCAAGAATGAGTCTAGTGAATCTTTAGTTGCAGTCCCTCTAAGGCAAGCATATCCTTCCTTAGGTTAGAAGCCCAAAACTGTATATAGTACTCCAGATATGGTCTCACTAGGGCCCTATATAATTGCAGTAAGATCCCTTTACTGTTATATTCCAATCCTTTTGTAACAAAGGCTAACATACAATTTGATTTTCTAATTGCTTGCTGTACCTGCGTGTTAACTTTGTGATTCGTGTACAAGGACGCCCAGGTCTCTCTGAATACCAACATTCTCCAATCTTCCGCCATTTAAAAAATATTCTGCTTTTCTATTTTTCCGACCAAAGTGGTTACCTTCACATTTCTCCACATAATGGGCTCAATTTTCCCCAAGCCCGTTTTCTGGCATATTGCCAGAGTTGTGCCGCTTATTTAGGTCAAGAAATGCATGAGAAAAACTTGTCCGAAGTTTCCCCGATGTTTGTGCTGTAATCCGAACCCTCGCAGCGTGGCCAGTCGCCTCGGGGGGGTGGGGGGTGGGAGCCTGCGGTCTGCACTGGAAAAAGGAGCCGGCCTGCTGCGCATGCGTGGGAAAAAAACTGACGTTCTTGACGTAGCTGAAATGGCCGC
Source organism: Pristiophorus japonicus (assembly GCF_044704955.1). NCBI lineage: Eukaryota > Metazoa > Chordata > Chondrichthyes > Pristiophoridae > Pristiophorus > Pristiophorus japonicus. The sequence goes on from NC_091985.1 coordinate 153,695,950, forward strand.
ATATGTGCAGTAGAGCTCCGAGTTGGCAATCGGCTGTCTGCGACCCTCTCCAATCCCTGAATGAGGTGCCTTCCTGGTCCGCTGTGGTCCCCGAGTACGTGCCTTCCCGGCCTGTGGCCTACGAGTGAGTGCCAGTCAGTTTTCTCCTTCCCCCGCCAAGCTTCTCCGGTCCCGAGTGAGTGCTGGTCCAGGTCCATTCCGTTTCCCGCCCTTAGCCCAGGCCGAATGGCCTCCGATTTAGTTACCTGCACCGATTTCTTTAATTCTCCGCAAGGGTTTTCTCGAGAGGCCATATATGCTGAGCCTAAGTAGAAATGAAGTAACTATCAGCTGGCCAAAGTTCCCTAAATGGCCAGAATTAGCATAGGTGGCTCGTTACATCCCCTTTTGAGGAAAAAAAAACATACCTAAAAAAAACGTAACTAAATTTACACTGGTGCAAATTGATTGGGGAAACTGGGGATTTTTAAGTTAGGCCAGAAAAAGCAGCCTGCTCCAAAAAAAAACACGCAAATACTGGGGAAAATTGTGCCCTACATTTCATCTGCCATCATCTTGCCCTCACTTAACCTGCCTATATCCCTTTGCACCCTTCTCAGAACTTACTTTCCCATCTAGCTTTATATCATCAGCAAACATGGATACATCACACTTAGTCTCCTCATCTAAATCATTGATATAAATTGTAAATAGCTGATGCCAAAGCAATGATCCTTGCTGAATACCACTAATTACAGCCTGCCAACCCAAAAATGATACGTTTATTCCTACTCTCTATTTTCTGTCTGTTAACCAATTCTCAATCCATGCTAATATATTACCCACAATACCATAAGCCCTAATTTTGTGTAGTAACTGCTTGTGTAGCACCTTATTGAATACATTTTGAAAATCCAAATACATTGGGGCCAAAATTCAGCGTCTCAAAGAGACCTGTTATTATCCATTTGCGGCGGCCATTCTTAAAAATCGAATGGCCACCGCTTTGGGGTCAACCTGACCTAAATTCAGGTTAGGCGTTTTTCAGTCTAGACCCGATCCCGCCCGTTTCTGATGACAGCTGAAAGCGAGTCATCAGGGGTTGCACTGCCAATTTTAATAACAAAAATACTTACCTTCTGATATTCAGCTCCATCTGTTGATCTTCCGCCACGCGGTGCCCCCGACAGGTTTTTCTGTCAGTGTACCCTCTCCGCACTGAGTGTGACCCGGCAACACAGCGGCCCTTAAAAGTGGAGGGCCCATGGCCGCAATGTAAAAATTTTTGCCGGCTGACTCTTGGGTGTCACACCGCTGTCCCAGCCGAAACCCTCCCTGGTGGCCCAGTGGCTGAAGATTTAAAATAACAGAATCTCTCCCCTTTAACGGAGGAGCTAGAGCATGATGACGCACACACGCTTTGACGTCACCACTACTCCACCACTCATTGACAGCAGCGGAGTTCCTGACCAACCGATTTTCAGCCAGTCAGCCTGGCTTTAATTCTATGGCCCATCCCCATTATGAGTCATTTCCTGTGGGACTTTGAAAACATTTAAAAATCCTGAAAATGGTTCTTCTGACCACATCAGAGTTCCCAGCGGTATGTACCATTCTAAAAATCATCAGCTTTCTGGCACACCTGAATTTTGGCCCCATTATATCCACTGGTTCCCCTTTATCTTCCTGCTAGTTCCAACCTCAAAACGCTCTAACAGATTTGTCAAACATGACTTCCCTTGCATAAATCTGTCTTGACTCTGCCCAATCATATAATGATTTTCTAAGTGCCCTGTTACCACATCTATAATTTCCTATATTACAACAGTGACTACACTTCAAAAAACTGCTTCATTGGCTGTAAAGCATTTGGGGCGTCCGGTGGCTGCGAAAGGTGCTATATAAATGCAATTTGTTCTTTAATAATAGAATCTCTGGCATTTTCCCGACTACTGATGCCAGGCTAACTGGCCTAGATTTCCCTGTATTCTCTCTCCCTCCTTTTCTGAATAACGGGTTTATATTTGGTACATTCCAATGCTATCAGCTGTGGCTCAGTTAGTAGCACCCTTACTTCTGAGTCAGAAAGTTGTGGATTCATAATTCCACTCCAAAGACTTGAGCACAAACATTTAGGCTAACACTCCAGTGCAGTACTGAAGGAGTGCTGCACTGTTGGATATGCCGTTTTTTGGATGAGATGTTAAACCATGACACTATATCGAAGAAAAGTAGGAGAGATATCCCTGGTGTCCAGGCCAATGTTTACCCTTCAATCCACATCACTAAAACAGATTATCTGGCCATTATCACATTGTTGTTCGAGGGAGCTTGCTCCGTGCAAATTGGCTGCTGTGTTTCCTACATTACAACAGTGACTACACTTCAGAAAAGTACTTAATCAGATGTAAAGCACTTTGGGTCGTCTGGTGGTTGTGGACACTGCTATATAAATGAAAGTCTTTCTTTGAATCCACAGGGATTGTTCAAAAATCTAGCGAGTCCTAGAAGATCAACAACAACAACAACTTGTTGATATAGCGCCTTTAACGTAGTGAAACGTCCCAAGGCGCTTCACAGGAGTATTATGAGATAAAAAATTTTACACCGAGCCGTATAAGTAGAAATTAGCACAGGTGACCAGAAGCTTGGTCAAAGAGGTAGGTTTTAAGGAACATCTTGAAGGAGGAAAGAGAGGTAGAGAGGTGGCGAGGTTTAGGCAGGGAATTCCAGAGCTTGGGGCCCAGGCAACAGAAGGCAAGGCCACCAATGGTTGAGCAATTAGAATCATGGATGTTCAAGAGGGCAGAATTAGAGGACTGCAGACATCTTGGGGGGTTGTGGGGCTGGAGGAGATTACAGAGATAAGGAGGGATGAGGCCATGGAGGGATTTGAAAATAAGGATGAGAATTTTTAAATCGCGGCGTTGCTTAACCAGAAGCCAATGTAGGTCAGCAAGCACAGGAGTGATGGATGAGCAGAACTTGGTGTGAGGTTAGGACATGGGCAGCCGAGTTTTGGATCACCTCGAGTTCACGTAGGGTAGAATGTGGGAGGACAGCCAGCTGTGCGTTGGAATAGTCACGTCTAGAGGTAACAAAGACATGCAGCAGCAGATGAGCTGAGGCAAGGGCGGAGAGGGGCGCTGTTACTGAGGTGGAAGGCTTAGTTATGCCATGGATATATCAAAACCAATGCATCCATTGGGCCCAAGTTTCCACACGCGCCTAGAATAGTGCAGTCCCGACCTGAACGCCCGTTTCTCGCGCCACAAAGTGCGCCTAAAAAAATCCTCCGTATTCTCCACCTCCCTGCAGGTCCTCTGGCCCTCGGCGCAGCCAACACGAGCTGTGGGGGGGCGGAGCCAGGTCCCTGCGCTGAAAACAGTGCCGGGACCTCTGCACAAGCGCGCTACAGTGGGCCGAACTGTGTGGGAAGGGCCCGAAGCACGCAGCCCCTAGCCCTGGCCGAATGGCCTCACTGGGGCTGCGTGAATAAGGCTCCTCCCACGGCCAGCTCCTGCTTTCCCCCCACAACCAGACCCGACACCCGCTCCCCACCCCCCCCCCCCTCCGGACCAGACCCGACACCCACTCCTCCCCCCCCGCCTCCGGATTAGACCCGACACCCGCTCCCCACCCCCCCCCGCCTCTGGACCAGACCCGACACCCGCTCCCAGCCTCCCCCTGCCTCCGGACCAGACCCGACACCCGCTCTTCCGCCCCCGACTGGACCTGACCCGACCCACACTCCTGCCCCCCGACCCGACCCGACCCCCTCCCCACTGGACCCGACCTGACCTCCCCCCCTCCCTCTCCCTCCCTCTCTCTCCCTACCCCCCTCTCTCTCCCTCCCACCCCCTCTCTCTCCCTCCCCCCCCCTCTCTCTCCCTCTCTTCCCCCCCCGACCCGAACCGAACCTCCCCGACCCGACCCGACCCAACGCCACCTACCTGTAAATCTGGTGCTGGGGATGGGCCCTGCCCGAAGTCTCAGGCCGGCCCATTCAGCCTTTGGTCCCGAAAGGCCTGCCTGAAGCACTTTCACACAGGTTGGAAGATGGTTTATTTAATCTTTTCTTTGCTTATAAATGTTTATTCAGGTTGGATTTCTTTGTATAATATTTGTATAAGTATAAATAAGGATTTATTATAGAATTTAATGACTTCCCTTCCCCCCCCCCACCTCGTTTAGACGCCTAATTTGTAACCTGCGCCTGATTTTTTAATGTGTAGAACAGGTTTTTTCAGTTCTACAAAAATCTTCACTTGCTCCATTCTACTTTAGTTTGGAGTACGTTTTCACTGTGGAAACTTTTAAATCAGGCGTCAGTGGCCGGACACGCCCCCTTTTGAAGAAAAAATTCTGTTCCAAAGTAGAACTATTCTACCTGACTAGAACTGCAGAAAAAAAATGTGGAGAATTGCGATTTCTAAGATAGTCCGTTCTCCACCAGTTGCTCCTAAAAATCAGGCGCAAATCATGTGGAAACTTGGGCCCATAATCTCAGTAGCCACCTCTTTTAAAGCCCTAGCATGTAGTACATCAGATCCTGTGGAATTGTCAGCTTTTGGTGCCATTAATTTTTCCAGTACTATTTCTTTATTAATACTAATTTTTTTAAGTTCCTCATTCTCCCTAGACCCTTGGTTCTTCACTATTTCTGGAATATTTTTTGTGTCTTCTTCTGTGATGACAGATGAAAAGTATTTGTTTAAGGGTCCTGCCATTTCCTTATTCCCCACTATAATTTTTCCTGTCTCTGCTTGTAAAGGGCCTACATTTACTTTCACCAAAAATCTTCCTTTTTACATACCTATATGGGTAGAAGCTTTTACAATTTCTCTTTATGTCTCTTGCTTGTTTACGGTCATATTCTGTTTCTTTTCTTGATCAATTTCTTGGTCCTCTTTTGCAAAATTCTAATATCCTCCCAATCCTCAGGCTTACTACTCTTTTTGGCAACATTAGATTGAAAAATAATGGAGAAATAATGGTATTTCAATTCCTGATTTCAAAATAATTGATTAAAGCAGAATAAAATCTCTTCTTTTTCTTGATAGTTTTAATTCTTAGCTAAACCCCATCCAAACAATTCTTCATTTTCATTGTCATTTGTTATGTCTTACAAATTTGATTTATTTTTTTGAAGAAGTCACCAAGATTGTCGATTTAGACTTCCGAAATTGTTTTTGACAAGGTGCCACACAAGAGGCTGCTCTTATAAACCTTTGGTATTAGTGGTAATATATTGAGCTGGATTAGGAACTAGCTGAAAGGCCATAGGTAAGAAGTTGTTATAGATGGATTTGAATCTGTTTGGCGACCAGTCATCAATGGTGTCCCGCAGGGATTGGTATTGGGACCGTTGTCCTAGTTTTTATTAATGATCTAAATGTAGGTATTGACAGCACAATCTGCAAATTTGCAGATGATATTAAGATGTGCACAAGTGTTTGGACTGTAGACCACACTCTATTGCTACAGTTGGATCTTTAAGTGTTGAGAGATTGGGGTCATGACTGGAAAATTATGTTTAATTTTGAAACGTGCAGTGTTATGTTCAAAATACATACACCCGAGAGGGAAAATGTTAAAGAAGGTGGAGAAAGAAAGAGATCCGGGCATTTCTAGTGCATAGACCGCTAAAGATTCATGAGCAATGCCATGAAACAATAGCTAGTTAGCAATAGCGGTGCCAGCAGCAATGCTCAGATAGGTTCTGGGAGGCGGAGTGAGGCAAGTAGAAGCGGGTGTGTGAGTGGACAACTGGCGACCCGCAGTCGTGCTCTGGAGCCTGAAGAAGCAATCCAGCTGCTCCACATTAAGGCAAGTTAAAATTAAAATATCTTCTGTTTATGTTGGTGGCCTCCAGCAGTCCTTTTAAGGACCACTGGTTAGGCCGCAGTTGGAACCGGAAACACTGAACGGAGCATACCTGATGCATGCTCCACTTAGTTTCTGACCAATTTCAAGATGGGTTCTTAAACAGACCTTAGGCCCCAATGGCTGTTTTAGGTTCTCATCCTTATTTTCAAATCCCTCCATGGCCTCACCCCTCCCTATCTCTGTAATCTCCTCTAGTCCCACAATCCGCCAAGATGTCTGCGCTCCTCTAATTCTGCCCTCTTGTGCATCCATGATTATAATCGCTCAACCATTGATGGCCGTGCCTTCTGTTACCTCGGCCCTAAGCTCTGGAACTCCTTGCCTAAACCTCTCTGCCTCTCTACCTATCTTTCCGCCTTCAAGGCGCTCCTTAAAACCTACCTCTTTGACCAAGCTTTTGGTCACCTGCGTTAATTTCTACTTATGCAGCTTGGTGGCAAATTTTTCGTCTCATAATACTCGTGTGAAATGCCTTGGGATGTTTCACTACGTTAAAGGCGCAATATAAAAACAAGTTGCTGATGTTGTAAGGTGGCAGTCATGGACGCTTGCATGTCGCCTGAGTCAATATGGCATTGGACTTATTTCAGGCATCCTTGTGACACGAGACATAGTCCCATGAAATTGGAGCTTTGTTTGCCCCTCTTTCACGTCTGAGAAATGGGACAAATGAGGTCAAAGGGTTCATACCCCTTTTTTTAAATGCAAGGCATTTTAGCAGCATAAATTATTATGGATATCCTCTAAATAAACGGTAAAAAGTAATAAACAGTAATCTGTAATTTCATCATCACCATAGGCAGTCCCTCGAAATCGAGGAAGACTTACTTCCACTCTAAAAGTGATCTCAGGTGGCTGTTCAGTACAATGCGGGAATTACAGTCTCTAACAGGTGGGGTCGTTGAAGGAAAGGGTGGGTGGGGAGGCTGGTTTGGCGCACAATCCTTCCGGTGTCTGTGCTTGGTTTCTGCATGCTCTCGGTGACGAGACTCGAGATGCTCAGCGCCTTCCCAAATGCTCTTCCTTCATTTTGGGTTGTCTTGGGCCAGGGATTCCCAGGTGCCAGTGGGGATGTTACACTTAAACAAGGAGGCTTTGAGAGTACCCTTGAAGCGTTTCCTCTGCCCACCTGGGGCTCACATGCCATACCATATAGGAGTTTCAAGTAGAGCACTTGCTTAGGGACTCTCGTGTGGCCCGCCCACCGGAGCTGGTTCGAGTGTGGTCAGTGCTTCGATGCTGGGGGATGATGGCCTGAGTGAGAACACTGACGTTGGTGCATCTATCCTCCCAGTGGATTTGCAGGATCTTGCGGGGGCAGCGCTGGTGGTATTCTCCAGTGCTTTGAGGTTCTACTCTGTATAGTTCACATCTCTGAGCCATCTAGAAGGGCGGGTATCATTACTGCACTGTAGACCATAAGCTTGGTGCCAGATTTAAGGTTCTGGTCTTCAAACACTCTTCCAAAGGCTGCATTGGCACACTGGAGGTGGTGTTGGACCTCGTCATCGATGTCTGCTCTTGCTGATAGTAGGCTCCCGAGGTATGGAAAATGGTCCACGTTGTCAATTTACAATGTGCAGGAAAACTGAATACAGTAGCTGAATGTGTCCATGACTTAAAACAATCTTTTGCAAGTTATCTCGTTCAGTAGAGTGAAAAGATATGAAATTCAGAATTGTTACTCAGATCATACTAATATTGATTTGCTTAATTAATTAATTGATGCAGATATCGTTAGCCATTGGCTACAATGCTTCTGAGGTTCCTAATTCACCATTAGGAATCATGGGGGAACATTTTCCGGGAGATCAGCAGGCGCAGTCGGTGGTGGGTCAGGTGGAAAGTGCTTTTTTTTGACAGCGGGTCAGGACCACGCTGTCAACCCGCCGCCACCACCTTTATCAAATGTCGGGCCTGTCACTGCTGAACAGACCTGACATGCAGCGGCAGGGGAGGCAATTCAGGTCATTATGACCTTGTTAACAGAGGATTAAAAACAATTTTGAGCTCACCTGTAGAATTTACTAGTTCGTCAATAGGGTCCACGCTGCTCGAGGATCATGTCTGTTAAGCTGGGCGGAAGTTGAATGGCCATAGAATCATCTCATTACTAGACTTTATACCTCACCATTCACTGCAACTCACTAAGTCACTTCTGGCTCACAGGGTCTTAAAAGAAGTGGCTGCAGAGATATTGAATCTACCAAAATTCCCTGGAGAGTTCCCAGTGGATTGGAAAATCGCACATGTAGCACCCCTATTTAAAAAAGGAGGCAGACAGAAAGCAGTAAACTGTAGACCAATTAGCCTAACATTTGTCGTTGGGAAAATATTGGAGTCCATTATTAAGGAAGCAGTAGCAGGACATTTGGAAAAGGATAATACAGTCAAGCAGAGTCAACATGGTTTTATGAAAGGGAAATCATGTTTGACAAATTTACTGGAGTTCTTTGAGGATGTAACGAGCAGGGTGGATAAGGGGGAACCAGTGGATGTAGTGTATTTGGATTTCCAGTAGGCATTCGATAAGGTGCCACATAAAAGGCTACTGCACAAGATAAAAGCTCACAGGGTTGGGGGTAATATACTAGCGTGGATAGCAGATTGGCTAACTAACAGAAAACAGAGAGTTGGGATAAATGGGTCATTTTTCGGTTGGCAAATGGTAACTAGTGGGATGCCACAGGGATCGGTGCTGGGGCCTCAACTATTTACAATCTATATTAATGACTTGGATGAAGGGACCGAGTGTAATGTAGCCAAGTTTGTTGATGATACAAAGATGAGTGATAAAGCAAGTTGTGAGGAGGACACAAAAAATCAGCAAATGGATATAGACTGACTAAATGGGCAAACATTTGGCGGATGGAGTTTAATGTGGGAAAGTGCGCGGTTATCCACTTTGGCAGGAAAAATAAAAAAGCAATTATTATTTAAATGGAGACAAATTACAAAATGTTGCAGTAAAGAGGGACCTGGGGGTCCTTGTGCATGAAACACAAAAAGTTAGAATGCAGATAATCAGGAAGGCAAATGGAATGGTGGCATTTATTGCAAAGGGAATGGAGTATAAAAGCAGGGAGTCCTGCTACAACTGTACTGAGTATTAGTGAGGCCACACCTAGTGTACTGTGTACAGTTTGGTCACCTTATTTAAGGAGGGATATACTTGTATTGGAGGCAGTTCAGAGAAAGTTCACTAGGTTGATTCCTGAGAAGAAGGGGTTGACATGAAGATAGATTGAGTAGGTTGGGCCTATACTCATTGCTGTTTAGAAGAATGAGAGGTGATCTTATTGAAACATATAAGATATTGAGGGGGCTCGACAAGGTAGATGCAGAGAGAATGTTTCCCCTCGAGGGGGAATCTAAAACTAGGGGGCATAGTTTCAGAATAAGGGGTCGCCCATTTAAAACTGAGATGAGGAGGAATTTCTTCTCTCAGAGGGTTGTAAATCTGTGGAATTCTGTGCCGCAGAGAGCTGTGGAAGCTGGGTCATTGAATATATTTAAGGTGGAGATAGACAGATTTTTGAGAGTTAAAGGAGTAAAGGGTTATGGGGAGCGGGCAGGGAAGTGGAGCTGAGCCCAGGATCAGATCAGCCATGATCTTATTAAATGGTGGAGCAGGCTCGAGGGGCAAGATGGCCTACTCCTGCTCCTATTTCTTATGTTTCAAAGGTGCACACAAATCTGTACAAGAACACAAAGTGCTGAAAATAAAGATTTCAATGTTTGACAGCACAATAACAGAAACTTTACATGAACATTGGAGAAAACACACGTGCCTACCCCTTGTGTCTTGTTAGTTGGTATGCTTGAACTAGGATGAAGTTGAGTGTAAGGGGTGGCTATTGAGATGAGGAAGTGATAATGTAGATAGAGAGGGATGGGTGGAGCTGCATGGTAATTTGGTGTGAGTAAGGATGTGCAGGAGTAGGTTAGGGAAGGAAGAGTGATGGAGATGCGATGAGTGGCACAGCAGGATGCGGTTGAGCGTGGCTTTGCAGTAACGTTTTGCAAGCTACTGAGATCATTGAAAGATTTGTGCCACTGCAGCCTGGCCCTCCAGAACAAATCTCTACTTGTCTCCTACTCTGCAATGGACAATCAGGATGCGTTGGTCTCCTGGGGAAGTCTCTTCCGCCCATTGGAAGGGAAGAGACCTCCCTGTGTGTTGTGGAGGGAATCATGGGAAAGCCTGGGTGCAGCTATGCACCTCTGTCAGTGTTTCCAGCACCTCAATGCTGTAGAACACTGACAGCGCAACTGTCAAAATCAATTCGGACATGGTCCCTTTAAGGGACATCAAATGACGTCATCACACCCACTTCCTTTTAATTGGTCGGGAACCTTGCTGGACGGGCTTAACGAGCCCAATCAGGGGAAAGTTGTGTGGGAGGCCAGGATGGAGAGAGGAGCGGGTCAGACCCTGCTACCAACGTCACTCACCTCGTTCCCACCTTGGTAGGCGAAATCGCAGCCTTTGTGTCTGTCTTCACAAAAGACAGGAACGATGCAGACATTGTAGTTAAGGAGGAGGAGCTTGAAATGTTAGATGAGATAAACATAGTGAGAGAGGAAGTATTAAGGGGCTTAGCATCTTTGAAAGTAGCTAAATCGCCAGATCCAGATGAAATGCATCCCAGGCTGTTAAGAGAAGCAAGGGAGGAAATAGCAGAGCCTTTGACCATCATTTTTCAATCCTCTCTGACTACAGGTGTAGTGCCGGAGGACTAGGACTGTTAATGTACCGTTGTTCAAAAAGGGAGCAAGGGATAGACCAAGTAAATACAGACCAGTCATCCTAACCTCGGTGGTGGGAAAAGTGTTGCAAAAAATTCTGAGTGTCAGTATTAAGCGTCATTTGTAAAGTTACAGATTAATCAAGGACAGTCAGCATGGATTTGTTAAGGGAAGGTTGTGCCTAACTAACTTGATTGTATTTTTTGAGAAGGTAACAACAAAGGTCGATGAGACAGTGCATTTGATGTAGTCTACATAGATTTTAGAAAGGCATTTGACAAGGTTCCACATGGCAGACTGGTCACAAAAGTAAAAGCCCATGTGATCCAAGGGAAAGTGACAATTTGGATCCAAAATTGTGTCAGTGGAAGGAAGCAAAAGATAATGGTTGATGGGTGTTTTTGTGACTGGAAGGCTGTTTCCAGTGGGGTTCCGCAGGGCTCAGTACTAGGTCCCCTGCTTTTTGTGGTATACATCAATGATTTACACTTCAATGCAGGGGGCATGATTAAGAAGTTTACAGATGATACAAAAATTGGCCGTGTGGTTGATAGTGAGGAAAAATGCTGTAGACTGCAGGAGGATATCAATGAACTGGTCAGATGAGCTGAAAAGCTGCAAATGGATTTCTATCCAGAGAAGTGTGAGGTAATGCATTTGGGGAGTGCTAACAAGGCAAGGGAATACACAATAAATGGGAGGATACTGAGAATTGTAAAGGAACAGAGGGACCTTGGAGTGCATGTCCCTAGATCCCTGAAGGTAGCAGGACAGGTAGATAAAGTAGGTTAAGAAGACATATGGGATAGAATATAAGACCAAGAAGGTTATGCTAGAACTGTATAAAACACTAGTTAGGCCACAACTAGAGTACTGTGTGCCGTTCTGGTCACCACATTGCAGGAATGATGTGATAGCACTTAAGAGGGTACAGAGGAGATTTACAAGGATGTTGCCAGGACTGTAGAATTTTAGCTAAGAGTAAAGATTAGATAGAATCATAGAATGGTTACAGCATGGAAGAAGGCCATTCGACCCATCGAGCCCATGCCAACTTTGTGCAAGAGCACCTCAGCAAGTCCCACTCTGCCGCCCTTCCCCCATAACCCTTCAATTCTTTTACTTTTAGGTACTTGTCCAACTGCCTTTTGAAAGCCGTGATTGATCTGTCTCCACCATCACAATCACTAAGGAGGTGGTACTCAGTAAGATAATGGGACTAAAGGCAGATAAATCCCCTGGACCTGATGGCTTGCATCCGAGGGTCTTAAGAGAAGTCGCAGCAGGGATTGTGGATGCATTGGTATTAATTTACCAAAATTCCCTGGATTCTGGGGAGGTCCCAGCAGATTGGAAAACTGCAAATGTAACGTCCGTATTTAAAAAAGGAGGCAGACAAAAAGCAAGAAACTATAGACCAGTTAGCCTAACATCTGTGGTTGGGAAAATGTTGGAGTCCATTATTAAAGAAGCAGTAGCCGGACATTTGGAAAAGCAAAATTCAGTCAAGCAGTCAGCATGGATTTATGAAGAGGAAGTCATGTTTGACAAATTTTCTGGAGTTCTTTGAGGATATAACGAACAGGGTGGATATAGGGGAACCAGTGGATGTGGTGTATTTGAATTTGCAGAAGGCATTTGACAATGTGCCTCATAAAAGGTTACTGCACATGATAAAAGTTCACAGGGTTGGGGGTAATATATTAGCATGGATAGAGGATTGGCTAACCAACAGAAAACAGAGAGTAGAGATAAATGGTTCATTTTCTGGTTGGCAACCGGTAACTAGTGGGGTGCAACAGGGATCAGTGCTGGGACCCCAACTATTTACAATCTATATTAATGACTTGGAAGAAGGGACTGAGTGTAACGTAGTCAAGTTTGCCGACGATACAAAGATGGGAGGAAAAGCAATGTGTGAGGAGGACACACAAAATATGCAAAAGGACAATGAAGTATAATGTTGGAAAGTGTGAGGTCATGCACTTTGTCAGAAAAAAAATCAAAGAGCAAGTTATTATTTAAATGGAGAAAGATTGCAAAGTGCCGCAGTACAGCGGGACCTGGGGGTACTTGTGCATGAAACACAAAAGGATAGTATGCAGGTACAGCAAGTGATCAGGAAGGCCAATGGTATCTTGGCCTTTATTGCAAAGGGATGGACTATAAAAGCAGGAAAGTCTTGCTAAAGTTATATAAGGTATTGGTGAGGCCACACCTGGAATACTGCATGCAATTTTGGTTTCCATATTTACGAAAGGATATACTTGCTTTGGAGGCAGTTCAGAGAAGGTTCACTAGGTTGATTCCGGGAATGAGGGGGTTGACTTATGAGGAAAGGTTGAGTCGGTTGGGCCTCTACTCAGTGGAATTCAGAAGAATGAGAAGTGATCTTATCGAAACGTATAAGATTATGTGGGGGCTTGACAAGGTGGATGCAGAGAGGATGTTTTCACTGATGGGGGAGACTAGAACTAGAGGGCAGGATCTTAGAATAAGGGGCTGCCCATTTAAAACAGAGATGAAGAGAAATTTCTTCTCTCAGAGGGTTGTAAATCTGTGGAATTCCCTGCCTTAGAGAGCTGTGGAAGCTGGGACATTGGATAAATTTAAGACAGAAATAGATAGTTTCTTTAATGATAAGGGGTTATGGGGAGCGGGCGGGGAAGTGGAGCTGAGTCCATGATCAGATCAGCCATGATCTTATTGAATGGCGGAGCAGGCTCGAGGGGCCATATGGCCTACTCCTGTTCCCATTTCTTATGTCCTTATGTTCTTATGTTCTTATCCTTTCAGGCAGTGCATTCCAGATCCTAACCAGTCGCTGTGTAAAAACCTTTATCCTCATGTCGCCTTTGGTTCTTTTGCCAATCACCTTAAATCTGTGACCTCTGGTTTTCAACCCTTCTGCCAGTGGGAACAGTTTCTCTCTATCTACTCTGTCCCGTAAGCTTTTTTAATTGCTTTCTCAACCTGTCCTGCCACCTTCAATGATTTGTGCACTTATACCCCGAGGTCTCTCTGTTCATGTATCCCCTTTAGAATTGTACCCTTTAGCTTATATTGTCTCTCCTCATTCTTTCTACCAAAATGCATTACTTCACACTTTTCTGCGTTAAATTTCATCTGCCACGTGCCCCGCCCATTCCATCAGCCTGTCGATCTCCTCCTGAAATCTATCACTATACTCCTTGCTGTTCACTGTACTTCCAAGTTTTGTGTCATCTGAAAATTTTGAAATTGTGCTCTGTACACCCACATCCAAATCATTAATATATATCAAGAAAAGCAGTGGTCCTATAACCGACCCCTGGGGAACCATAGTATACCTTCCTCCAGGCCGAAAAACAACTGTTCACCACTTCTCTCGATTTCCTGTCACTTAGCCAATTTCATATCCAGCATATCCATGCTGTCACTGTCCCTTTTATTCCATGGGCTTCAACTTTGCTGGTAAGCCGACTATCGAACGCCTTTTGGAAATGCATTGACATCACGTCAACCACATTGTTACCTCATCAAAAAACTCGATCAGATCGGTTAAGCACGGTTTGCCTTTCACAAATTTGTGCTGGCTTTTCTTAATTAATCCACACTTGTCCAAGTGACTGTTAATTTTGTCCCTGATTATTGTTTCTAAAAGCTGGGTTTATTTTCTTTGGAATAGAGCAGGCTCAGGTGAGACCTGATTGAGATTAATAAAATTATGAGGGGCCTGGATAGAGTGGCGAGGAAGGACCTGTTTCCCCTAGCAGAGGTCAATAACAAGGGGCATAGATTTAAAGTAATTGGTAGAAGGATTAGAGGGGTGCTGAGGAGAACCTTTTTCACCCAGATGGTGGTGGGGGCCTGGAACTCACTGCCTGAAAGGGTGATAGAGGTAGAAACTCTCACCACATATAATAAAATGCTTTGATATGCACTTGAAGTGCAGTAACCTATAAGGCTACACACAACAACTGGAAAGTGGGATTAGGCTAGGTAGCACTTTTCAGCCGGCACAGACATGATGGATTGAATGTCCTCCTTCTGTGCCGTAAATTTCTATGATTCTACACCTCTGTGAAGCAGTGGTGATATTTTTCTACATTACTTTTAAAGGTGCTATATAAGTACAAATTTTTGTCTCAAGATAAATCTGCAAAAGTAAGTAACTTTAATGGTGATATTGTTTATCCTTTGGGATAATACATGAAGATTCCCAACCACCCATTTTCTCATGATTACAGCCTTTTTAATGCTAAGTCAATGTGAATTAACCCTTTGTAAACTGAGGCTGACATTATATCATCCACATTAAATTAAACCAAAAATCTCTTCTAGGTCAAATAGTTAAAAAATTTCAACATGTTAATGTATCTTATAGTCTCTTGAACACTCTTAGTTCAAACTAACTCTATTTATTTGGGAGATCTCAGACAGCCATGTGCAGCTTAAAATGGAGTTCCTTATCAGACAAGCAGCTTTCTTAAATACAGATCCAGGGCTCTAGACCTCCTAGCTAGGGGACACAATACATTATATCGTTATACCTTTCCTTTCATAAGAAACAAATTAGATTACAGAGAGCTTCAATATAAACTGGTAATTAACTTCTTATGAATACATGTAGTAAACAACTTATCATCATAGGCAGTCCCTCGAAACGAAGATGACTTGCTTCCACGCCGAAAAGGGATGAGTTCACAGGTGTTTCAATGAAGGGCCTGATATTCCAGGTCCCGAACTATATCCTGAAGGGTGGAAGATGCCTGTGCGTGGATTTTTTTAACGTGTGGTGGCCGTTACACACCAGCCACCACATGGGCGTGACAGAGCTAGGTCTTGGTCCAGTGGCAAGGATTAACCAAGGCGACTGGAGACCAGCTCTGCTGCATGGACCTAGAGCATACACATATTGCAATGTGGGCTGGCCCGTGTTGCCCCTGGGCCCTCGCCTCTTCTGGGCCCCGAACTCTCGCCTCTCCTGGGCCCCGATCACATTCCTCTATGAACTCCTGCCGCTCCTTCGTCATTCACACTCACTCTCTCACTCTCACTCTCACGCTCACGCTCGCTCACACCTACAAACAACTACAAGTTGTAGTAAACAACTACAAGTTTAATAAACAATAAAAACTTTGTCTTCTTGATTCTTTATCCAAGCGTCCAGCGTCATTTCTTATTTCTGTACATAGTGTTCCAGGTATTTTGGTGTTATGCGGATTCTGTTGCTTCGCCTCAAACTCGTTGTTTCAGTGGCATTCGGTGCATTGACCGCTTTAGTCCCGTTATCAGTGCTCTGAGGGGAAATATCAGGCAACATATCCCTATTTTCGCTTGTCGTCATTGAAGTGCTGTTTTGCGGTTTAATTGGCTATGTTGGCAGTGGATCGTGTGTGGGTGTCACTGAGATCTCTGGAGTTTCGATGAATGTCTCAGCTTTCTTTCTCAGATGTTTCCTATTTCGGCAATATTCACGGCCATCTTCTATAATGACCTGATATGACCGATTGCTGACTTGTTTCTGAACCTGAGCTTTTTGCCACACTTTGCTGTCTCTCATTTGTTTGAGTCTCACCGTTTCTCCTTCCTGCAGTGTAGGAAGTGCTGTAGAATCTCTGTTGTAGTAGTGTGCTTGTTTGTCATTGTTGATGATGACGTTGTGTATGATTCTTGATTTGAGTAGTTCATTTGCAATTGGAATGTTTGACTTTGCGTGGCAACCAAGTAAGCGTTGTGCTGGCAAACTATCAAGGCCTTTAGTTGGTGTGTTTCGCCAGATGAGAAGGTTCCTGTAGGCTTCCTTTGGACGAACACCTCCGACCTGAGAATATTTTGCGAAAATATCTGGTGATCACGGAGGTGCCTTCGATTCCGGTCGGAGGCCTTCATTCGATGCGCAGTGTATGGGGAGAGGACTTCCCTGTACGTACGGAAATGCTGGAGTCACGTGGGCCTGGACCACCAATCACTGTCTAATATTCTCATTGATATAATAATGGGAACTCTGATTTACGAATTCCCATTACTATCAATGAGAAAACCCTCCTAAAACAAGAAACATAACATATTTAAATTTAATTGAAATTAAAGTTAATTCAATGTTTTATAAAACATTTTTTTTTTGGAATTTTTTTTTAATGTGTTTTAATAGGCTTTAAAATAAACTTACCTTAATGGACAGGGTTTTTAACATAAAAATGTATGATTAAATTTAATATTTATATGTTTTAAACTCTTACGCTGGTAAAAGCAAGCTATATGCCTACTTTTACCAGGCATAGAAGTTTAAAGGACATTTGTTGGGTACGAGTTGGGAAAATAGCCCAATCTCTCCCGAGCGAATGTCCTTGTCCCAGGGATGCGGCGCATGTGCGTTGCACCCTGAAAACCGGCTTTTGCGAGGCCTCACTGGGTCTGTGTGCACTTCGTACGGACACGGCAAGGCCGGAATTTTCGGGCACACTAATTATTTGTATGTTTTGAAAATGATGTGGACTTGACAGCACAACTGTTTCACATTCTATGATTTAACTCCTCATTGAAAATTGCCTCTCAGCTTTCTGCTTAAGGTAAGCTTATGAAGTCTTGGAGAGAAGTGTCCCTGATTTTCTGATTGCTTGTTCTAATACTACTTTTTGTTGGCTTGTCCTTCCTGTAGGACTTGGTGTAGGTGGAGTGATCCTTGTTGCTTTATTTCTGGATCAGCTCGATAAGCAGCAAGTGAAGGAGTTCAGAGAGAGGAAAATAAAGCTATTTACTGTCCTTGTGGCTACCTTTACACAGCTAAAGGACAAGCGCCAATGTCTACTCATTGTCATGACAATGTACAGTGGGTTTGAACAGGGCTTCCTTGCAGGTGATTATACAAAGGTAAGAGCCGTAAATGCACTTGTAATAATAAAATTAAGTATCCTAACTAACTGCATTGACATTATGGTACACCAGGACTCATTTTATATTTATAGAAGACCTTTAAATTGCACAATCATAAAAAAATCACTAATTTACAAAAGCATTTTTAAAATTCAAATTACAGGTTCTTTAATAATGTCACATTCATTTTAAAGTGGCAGTGTGCCTGTATTGGTGAATTTTTGTGTTGGCACAAATTCTGCAGCACTCTGCTTCTAAATCTCAGTTTGAATACTGCCTAGTAAGGGGTAATTTTTCTACACTCACTAAGATTAGTAAAAAAAAGTTGTCATAAGTATAAACAAAGGAAACATAGGGGCTGAAATTGATGTCCTTACCGCTCAATGCCGCCGACATTCCTCCTCGAGTTGCGCCCAGTGGCAGTTTCGATTTGGGCTGGAGCGGACGGGAGAGAGAACCGTTGGGAACCGCCCGCTGACGTCAGCGGATAGCCAAGTGGCGTAAGTGAACTCCCGACCGCCGAGATGCCAGATTGGTGCAGGCGAGAGTCTGCGCCAGAACGGGGGTGGACTGCTTCGAGGAGGCTGGTCTGTCCCCGACGGTAAGTATGAAGAGCTGAAAAAAAAGGTTAGCAAACAATTTAAAAACATTTTCTGTACAGCGACTTACCTTGATGGGGTCCCCTGAAGGTCTTCCGATGTTTTTAAAACATTTTTTTGATGCTTTTTATTTGCGGGACTTCGACCCTCCGTGGGCCTGACTCCATCCTCGGTGGCATTTGGGTCGCAAGCGCCTTTGCCGCCGAGAATGAGAGCTCCCGCCTGCTCCCGCCCAGATTGACGGCGTAAGTCCTTCTTTTGCTGCCGGCCGCATTTTCGAGGACCTTTTTGCCGTAAAACCCTGCCCAGAGTACTGTCAGGTATCTCAGCAGCCATCGGCGGTCCTTTGGGCAGTTGGGCAGCCCTTGCCCTTCACCAATTTCGGCCCCATAATTTATACTTAGGCTGAATTTTAGAACATAAGAACAAGAATTAAGAGCAGGGTAGGCCATTTGGTTTCTCGAGCCTGCTCCGCCATTCAATAAGATCCTGGCTGATCTGATCTTGGCCTCAACTCCACTTCCCTGCCCGCTCCCCATAACCCTTGACTCCTTTATCGCTCAAACATCTAAGGTTTATCTCCATCTTAAATATTTTCAATGACTCAGCCACCACAGCTCTCTGTGGTAGAGAATTCCAAAGATTCACGATGCTCTGAGAGAAGAAATTCCTCCTCATCACCGTTTTAAATGGGAGAACCCTTATTCTGAAACTATGTCTCCTAGTTCTAGATTCCCCCATGAGGGGAAACATCCTCTCTGCATCTACCCTGTCTAGCCCCCTCAGAATAAGATCACCTCTCATTCTTCTAAACTCCATTGTGTATAGACCCAATCTGCTCAACCTTTTTTCATAAGACAAGCCCATCACCTCAGGAATCAACCTCATGAACCTTCTCTGAACTGCCTCCAATGCAAGTATATCCCTCCTTAAATAAGGAGGCCAAAACTGTACACTATGCTCCAGATGTGGTCTCACCAATGTCCTGTACAGTTGTAGCAGGACTTCTTTCTTTTATACTCTATCCCCCTTGCAATAAGGGCCAACATTCCATTTGCCTTCCTGATTACTTGCTGTACCTGCATGCCAACTTTTTGTGTTTCATGTACAAGGACCTCCAGATCCCTCTGTACAACAGCATTTTGTAATCTCTCCCCATTTAAATAATAATTTGCTTTTTTATTTTTCCTACCAAAGTGGATAACCTCACATTTTCCCCACATTATACTCCATCTGCCAAATGTTTGCCCACTCACTTAACCTATCTATATCCCTTTGCAGATTCTTTGTGTCCTCACAACTTGGTATCCCACTCATCTTTGTATCATCAGCAAATTTGGCTACATTACACTAGGTCCCTTCATCCAAGTCATTAATATAGATTGTAATTAGTTGAGTACTGAGGAGCGTATACCTAGTAAAACAATTACCCCAATATTTACAGGGAGGCTGCGAGGGGATGGGGGAGGCCGAAAATGGTCTAAGAACCCAGCAAGCCAAGGAAACGGAGGTCCTGGTGAATTTAACCTCATGGTCATTTCCCACCCAATAGCCGGCCAATTCGGCCAGCTGCCGAGTGGGAAAAGCAGTGGGAAGGGGGAAGATCAGCAATAGGAGCTGGAGGCGGGGAAAGAGAAGCCATTGCTTGGGGGCGAGTTTTGTTGAGGTTTCTGTGTCAATGTAGTCTTTGGGCTAGAAATTCCATATCGTTCCGGTTGGGGCGTTATCTTTTGAAAAGTTGTAAGTTTGGCAGCAAGCGCTAATCAAACTCCACGCCTGCGAAATTGAGTCCCTCTGCTGAAAGAATGCAGGGAGCACTAAATCAGGCACTAATGGCATAGGTGAGTGGCGTTAGGCTCCAAGCGGTAATGAAAATTAGGTATTGTGTAATCGGAAGTGAACATTGGCGAAGGCACCTTCCAGCCATTAAAGGGGAGGGTCACTGGAGTCTGCACACCAGCCCCCAATGATTCGGGGAGTGCAGAACAGTGATATGCTTTTGGATGAAATGCGAAGGCCTTTGACAATCCGTACTCTCTGGCATGCTTAAATAACCTTTGGAATGGAAGTACTGGGGTGCATCCTTTTAAGTAGCACCCCACCAGCTGCCAGCTGGCTTGTTCACACCTCCGCTCCCTCTCATTGTCAGCATGAGGCGGTAAGGTGGGGGTCGCTACTGAAATTTGCAGATTGGGTGCCCCCCATAGCACGCTCGCTGATGTCATGATCTGCATGGTGAAAGGTGCCGAGGCGCTAACTGTTATCGTTGGCGCTACGGAGATTCGCTGTGGCACGCTTAAATTACCTTTGGAATGGATGTACTGGGGTGCATCCCTTTAAGTAGCGCCCCACCAGATGATGGGGCAGGAACTTGAGCTGGGGGATAGGGCAGAAACTTGGGCTGGGTGATGGTGCAGGAACTTGGGCAGTCAAATCCTTTCAAAATCTTAAAGACATCTATCAGGTCACCCCTCAGCCTTTTCTTTTCCAGAGTCACTATTCCTATCTATCAGCTCAGCAGTGACGATGGGGCCGAATGAATGCACTCCATAATTGTTGGTTCTGAACTAGCTTGGCAACTTTAGTCATCTACATCCCTGTCTGTGATAAATCACTCTTGACATTTTCTATCCAGTGCTTCCTTCGTCTAGTTCAAGCGAATAGCATAGATGCATTTCAGGGGAAGCTAGATAAGCGCTTGAGCAAGAAGGAAATGCTCAAAATTTTGTGTAATAACCTTTTGTGATGGAGTATGCTTGACAAGACAGAGTGGAGGGATGTGAACTACAGGATGGAGGTGAATCTGCAACTGTGCTGATCTTTCCTGCTCTGGTTAGGTCATTAAATCGCTTACTGCACTGGATCCAAGTACAAGGAACAATATTCCTGTTATTGACCACCTCAGCCATCACTAAGCATGCCTTCTTCATGATAGAAAACATAGAAAATAGGTGCAGGAGTAGGCCATTCGACCTTTCGAGCCTGCGCCACCATTCAATAAGATCATGGCTGATCACTCCCTCAGTACCCCTTTCCTGCTTTCTCTCCATACTCTTTGATCCCCTTAGCCGTAAGGGCCATATCTAACTCCCTCTTGAATATATCCAATGAACTGGCATCAACAACTCTCTGCGGCAGGGAATTCCACAGGTTAACAACTCTCTGAGTGAAGAAGTGTCTCCTCATCTCAGTCCTAAATCTTTATCCTCAGACTATGTCCCCTGGTTCTGGACTTCCCCAACATCGGGAACATTCTTCCCGCATCTAACCTGTCCAGTCCCGTCAGCTAATGTAACGCCTCTGTTTAAAAAAGGGGGCAGGCAAAAGGCAGGTAACTATAGGCCGGTTAGTTTGACATCTGTAGTGGGGAAAATGCTTGAAACTATCATTAAGGAAGAAATAGCGGGACATCTAGATAGGAATAGTGCAATCAAGCAAACACAGCATGGATTCATGAAGGGGAAATCATGTTTAACTAACTTACTGGAATTCTTTGAGGATATAACGAGCATGGTGGATAGAGGTGTACCGATGGATGTGGTGTATTTAGATTTCCAAAAGGCATTCGATAAGGTGCCACACAAAAGGTTACTGCAGAAGATAAAGTACGCGGAGTCAGTGGAAATGTATTAGCATGGATAGAGAATTGGCTGGCGAACAGAAAGCAGAGAGTCGGGATAAATGGGTCCTTTTCCGGTTGGAAATCAGTGGTTAGTGGTGTGCCACAGGGATCAGTGCTGGGACCACAACTGTTTACAATATACATAGACGACCTAGAAGAGGGGACAGAGTGTAGTGCAACAAAATTTGCAGATGACACTAAGATTAGTGGGAAAGCGGGTTGTGTAGAGGACTCAGAGAGGCTGCAAGGAGATTTGGATAGGTTAAGCGAATGGGCTAAGGTTTGGCAGATGGAATACAATGTCGGAAAGTGTGAGGTCAGCCACCTTGGGAAAAAAAACAGTAAAAGGGAATATTATTTGAATGGGGAGAAATTACAACATGCTGTGGTGCAGAGGGACCTGGGGGTCCTTGTGCATGAATCCCAAAAGGTTAGTTTGCAGGTGCAGCAGGTAATCAGGAAGGCGAATGGAATGTTGGCCCTCATTGCGAGAGGGATGGAGTACAAAAGCAGGGAGGTGTTGCTGCAACTGTATAAGGTATTGGTAAGGCCGCACCTGGAGTACTGCGTGCAGTTTTGATCACCTTACTTAAGGAAGGATATACTAGCTTTGGAAGAGGTACAGAGACGATTCACTCGGCTGATTCCAGAAATGAGGGGGTTACCTTATGATGATAGATTGAGTAGACTGGGTCTTTACTCGTTGGAGTTCAGAAGGATGAGGGGTGATCTTATAGAAACATTTAAAATCATGAAAGGGATAGACAAGATAGAGGCAGAGAGGTTGTTTCCACTGGTAGGGGAGTCTAGAACTAGGGGGCACAGCCTCAAAATACGGAGGAGCCAATTTAAAACCGAGTTGAGAAAGAATTTCTTCTCCCAGAGGGTTGTGAATCTGGAATTCTCTGCCCAAGGAAGCAGTTGAGGCTAGCTCATTGAATGTTTTCAAGTCAAAGATAGATAGACTTTTAACCAATAAGGGAATTAAGGGTTACGGGGAGAGGGCGGGTAAGTGGAGCTGAGTCCACGACCAGATCAGCCATGATCTTATTGAATGGCGGAGCAGGCTCGAGGGGCTAGATGGCTACTCCTGTTCCTAATTCTTATGTTCTTATCTTCTTATCTTCTACGTTTCTATGAGATTCCCTCTCATCCTTCTAACCTCCAGTGAATAAAGGCCCAGTTGATCCAGTCTCTCCTCATATGACAGTCCAGCCATCCCTGGAATCAGTGGTGAACCTTCGCTGCACTCCCTCAATCGCAGCAGCATTCTTCTTGCCGTTGTTGAGGAATGTTTCCTCCTTCCTGCTCTTTACTGCATCCAGCTGTACATAAAGTGATACTTCATTGAAACGGGACGCAGCCTTTAACCGTCCTGACTCCATGTTCGAACCTTTTGGTGTCTTTACAAATCCTTCTAACCCCTTCTAATTCCATCTTAGAATTGGCCCTTAAAATCGTCGAGTTGAGATTGTGTCATGTGAGTTGACGCACACACACATTGGAGCTGCGAAACCAGAAGTAAAAAGATAATGAGGTATCCATGTTGAAATTGGACATTCCCATGTGCCTGAATATCTGCCGGAATTCATGCCCAGTATTGCCCCCCCCAATGATTAGAACTCGCCTCTGCATTATTATTGTAGCAGTCATGCATTACCTTACATTACCATACAGGGAATGGTAGCATAGTGGTTATGTTACTGGACCAGTAATCCAGAGGCCTGGACTAATGATCCGGTGTGTTCAAATCCCACCATGGCAGCTGGGGAATTTAAATTCAATTAATTAAATAAAATCTGGATTAAAAAGCTAGTATCAGTAATGCTGACCATGAAACTTCCGGATTGTCTAAAAAACCCATCTGGTTCACTAATGTTCTTTAGGGAAGGGAATCTGCTGTCCTTACCTGGTTTGGCCGATATGTGACTCCACACCCACAGCAATGTGGTTGACTCTTAACTGCCCTCTGAAATTCCACCGACAGGACAGACCCACCAGAGGAGGTGGCACAGTGGTCAGGGGGAGTGGCTTTGGATGTCCTCAACCTTGACTCTGAACCCCATGCAGTCTCATGGCTTCAGCTCAACCATGGGCAAGGAAACCTGCAGATTACCACCTACTGCCTTCCCTCATTAGCTGATGAATCAGAACTTCTTCATGTTGAACACCATTTGAAGAAGCACTGAGGGTAGCACGTGCAAAGAATGTATCTCCGGATGGGGGACTTCAGTCTCCATCACCAGGAGTAGCTCGGTAGCACCACTACTGACCGAGCTGGCCGAGTCCTGAAAGACATAGCTGCCAGACTGACTGCGGCAGGTGATGAGAGAACCAACACGAGGGAAAAACCAACTTGACCTCGTCCTCAACAATCAACCTGTCGCAGATGCATCTGTCCATGACAGCATTGGTAGCAGTGACCACCACACAGTCCTTGTGGAGACGAAGTCCCATCTTCACACTTAGGACACCCTCCATTGTGTTGTGTGGCTCTTACCACTGTGCTAAATGGGATAAATTCAGAAGAGATCTAGCAGCTCAAAACTGGGCATCCATGTGGTGCTGTGGGCTATCAGCAGCAGCAGAATTGTATGCTACCACAATCTGTAACCTCATGGTCCGGCATATCCCTCACTCTACTATTACCATCAAGCCAAGGGACCATCCCTGGCTCACATCCCCCGATGTACCTAAAAATGAGGTGCCAACCTAGGGAAGCTGCAACACAGGACGACATACATGCTAAACAATGGAAGCAGCACACTATAGACAGTGTTAAGCAATTCAACAATCAACAGGATCAGATACGCGCATAGCAACCCCAAGCATTTTGAGAGTGCAGGGCTGATCAATCGCAGCCTGGAAAAACATCAAAATATAGCACACTGGGGACATTAGTAAATTTTGGCCTACCTGACCACCACTGCCTTTAATTAGCGCTCCACAAGTGGCCAGCCGAGGTGACAACGCCTCCTGCAGCCGCCATTGATGACGCCCGGCGATGTTGCAGAGGCAGAAGCAAATTTTTACATCCGGGGCGATAACCGGGCAGTGTGCACCGGATGACATCATGATCTCCGGAGTGCAACAGATCGAGGCGGTAAGTAACCTGCCATGGAAGTTTGCAAGTATCGGTGATTTCGCCGCTCCAAATCGGTAAGCCCTTTGCGCCCCGATATCACCCCCCGGAGGTGCTGATGGGAGGCACAAAGGAGGCCAATTTCTCCCAAATAATTGTAGCACAGATTTGCCATGATCTAACTGAATGGCGGAACAGGCTTGAAGGCTGGAATGCTCTACTCTTGTTGCTGTCTTCCACAGAGCATCAAACAGGCCCTGAACCTGTCCCCCTCCCTCCAAATCACTAATGCAAGCATCCTCCACCCATTTCTCCCCTGTCCTACTCTGCTTGGTCTTCCCTTCATTCCCCTCCCTACCCCCCGACCAATACCAATATCCTCCCTGTCCTATTTCCCATTTTTCATTCCCCTACTCCCTTCTTGTCCCCATATCTATTCCTCTCACCACTGTACCCTCCAGTCACCCATTCTCCCTTCTTTCTCCCCGTCCATCTCTCCTATCATTTGATTCTCTGTGTGGAATGTTATGGAAGATGGGACTAGTATTTCTGTAGTTAATAAATAAAATGCTGCCACACTCTGTCGAATGCTGACCTGATGTCAAGGGCAGTCACTCTCACCTCATATTTGGAATTCACCTCTTTTGTCAATGTTTGGAAGAAGGCTGCAATGAGCCAGGTAGCCCTGGTAGACCCAAATTGAGCATCTATGAGTATGTTATTGGTGAGTAATTGCCGCTTGATAGCACTGTTGACGACTCCTTCCATCAATTGCTGATGATTGAGAATATACTGATACAACGCTAATTGGCCGTGATTGGTAGCTATTACAATTACTATGCTTTAATTTGGCAAGAATATAGTATATATTCAGAATAGATGCAATTTTCTCCAAGATTCCCAAGAGAAAGCAACATAACTTCACTTAAATGTTTAGTCTCACATATAGACACACTTAACAGATATTCATATTCTTTCTTTTCTACCAACAGGCGTATGTCACTTGTGCTCTTGGAATAGAATTTGTTGGTTATTCTCAGATCTGCTTTGGTGCTTCTAATTCCATTTTCTCCGTGATTTTCGGAAAACTATCAAAATATACTGGGCGATTTCCACTGTTCTTTTTTGGTGAGTTAAGTTGTGTTTTTGTACCTTAAGATGGCAAAACTCAAAGGAATGTTGGGGTCTGCCTTATAAAGCATATCAAATGTTTCCGGCAAAAAAAGGACTGTTCATGCAAGTCACCAAGTAATACATCACCAGAGCATACATTCTCATTGCTGAATAAGAAATAGTTAAAACAATCATAGCACATTTCCTATATTAGTTGCATCATGTGAAATATGGCATAGGAGGACTGACTTAATGAATGAATGCTCCAGTAGGAATATCAAGAAAATATTGTCCCATTCCCATGAGGGAGGAGAAAGCAGGGGAGAAGAGAGGAGAATGGGAAAGGGGAAGAGGCGCAGAAGAAGAGGGTTGAGTGTTGTCCAAGACAGAATTGGTACACTGTGGATGGGTCCTGAGACCAGAATGTTAGGCTGTGGGGCGTGGGGGAAGATGCCAACCCCAAAGTTTAAGGGGTCGAAATTCGGTAATTTGAGGCGGTGTCACTGCCTGAGTGTGTTGGGTGCAGGCTCAAACTGCCAAATTCAATTTCTACGGCCAAAGATGAGAGAACAGCGCTAAAAAGTGGCATTGCATACTCATCTTTGGACAGGAGCTCAGGAGACCGACAGAATTTTGCATCGGGAAACAGCCGTAATGCGAGCTGGAAAACGGCACGAAAAGAAAAAAAACCCTCAACTTCTCCGACCCACACACAAACTTCCCCACTGTTACAACTCATTAAAAAAATGAAGAAATAAAGAAAGAAAAAAACTTACCTTGCTCTCTGGCCGATACCGCCCGAGTTCCACTGTTTACTCATCACTTTTTCCAGGCTGTAAGAACGCCTGCCGGGTCAGCCGACGTTCAAACTAAATATCACGATAGAGGCGCCAAGGAGGCGTTGCACGCTGGATGATGTCACCACGCAGGTGGCATTAGCCGGCGCAGTGTTAGCTCTTGGAGCCTCTGCCAAAGAGCCGACTGAATTTCTGAGCAGGTGTGGACGCTGCTTACCGTCGCAGGTAGGCCTTTGCCACCCGTTAGCCGCTTCCCGCCAGCGGTAACGTTGGCGGTAGAAACTGAATTTTGACCCCTAATTGTTGCTCAGGGGAGGCTAGCGTGTTCAAGTTGGAATGCAAAACTGACAATGGTAAATCCCAGAATGTTGTTCACTTTGGGTGCTGGAGATACTGAGAAACTACAAGTGCCAAAGTAAAATGGGATGCTTTGGAATGTCAGCTCATTCCCACGTGCCTTTCCCACAAGTGCATCTGTCAACGTGGAGCTGACCCGACCTGCAATGCAGGGGACCTAATTGAAATCATTGAGGTACTTTACAGGCACTTAAGAGCCTTTCCCCCGCTACTTTTTAACTTTCCCTATATGGCCACGGGATTGACGCAGTTCGGGAACCACGTCTGTCAACCTGAGGCATGATTCCATGGCCATTGACAGCATGAAAAACAAACCCAAATAAAAACATGTTGATTACATCGGTGAATAGATTGATGGAGATTCTGTTCTACTTGGAAAGTGATTGGTAAATGTTAATTTTTCACTGTTCATTCTCAGTTGTTGCCTTCTAACTCAACAGTAATTGCAGTGAATTGTTCTGCACTATAAAAAATGACATATACCATTTGAATACATTTTTGTGTTGTTTCTTGTCAAGTTTTTCTCACAGTATGCTGTGATTGTCCAGTTACACACAAAATCAAGTCATCAACCTTTACAATTTCATTCTTAGCACTCTTTCCACTGGTTTAATTTGCTTTCAGTCCCTGAATATGGCAAATTACATTTTTCAGCCTGAGACCTTCTGTGGTGAATTTCTGTGGAGGTTCTGTCATTTGTCCATTGTTAACTTCAATGGAAGAGCTGCAGAAATCCCAGAAACACATAAGCACCACTTACACTGTTTGTCAGGGTTTCTGCAGCTGTTCCGCTGAACTTGCATAAAATTGTAAATCCACCCCTTTCCAATTACTTTTAAATCTGCTTAATTTTATGTATTACCTATCCATACACATCTTTTATTTGTACCAATTACTGAAACAAAAGTCTATAGATTTGTGACTAAAGCAGCAATAACTTCTTAATGAATGTACATTTTAAATTCTGTTCTTGATTGTATTTGTAGTTGGCGTCATATTAGTGATTTTATTTAAATATTTCTTTGTCACTCATATATAATTTTTATTATATGATTGTACGGTAAAGATTCAGCTATGTTAGATTAAACTTAAAATTTAATGTGGCCAGGGTCCCTTTAAGGATCCTGGCTTAAAACATGTCATGAGTGACGTCACCAGACCCGATCCATCTAATTGGGCTGGGTAATGCGCTGGATGGGCTTAATGGCTTAATAGGCCCCATTAAGGTAAGTTAATTCTGTACAGTGAGCTCGGGACCAGCCATGGACACTGGCCGCCCCGGACCCGCTAAGGTAAGAAAAATTCCGGCCAATGTCATTGGAATGTTGCAACCATTCAACATTTTTTATATAATAGATTTATGATTTACCATTCAAAGTAGGACTTGTTTAAAATAATTTAAATATTAAAATGAGGCCAGCATATGCCACTAGTGAAATCTAATTTTTCAGCCCAAATCACCCACTATGGGGCTACATGCCACTTTGTTCAACAAATGCCCACCAGCAGTGAAGTTAAAAAGGCTATTTAATACTTAAAAGATTATTAAACTTTAATACTTTGAAGTTAATCTAGTAAATACATTTAAGTTTGGGCTAAGCCACACAAGAAATGGAGAGAGATATGAAGCAATGATGTGTGTATGAAATGTTCCAGTAATCAAATGTGAAGAATTCAGACCAAAGTACCGTTGTAATAAGTGTCTGCAGATCGAAGAATTAAAAGACAAGGGCTAGAAATTCATTGTTGCCAAGAAATGGGCAGTGTTTAGACTAAAAATGGTTAAGTAGCACCAATTAAAAATCGTCTAGGCTGCACGCAAAATTTGATCTTCCTCCTCATTAAAATGATTACAGTCATGATTCTCATCTAAAAACCCAAGCTCATTGGTATGCCACTGAAAAGATGGACCAATATCAGGGCAGTCTAAACACAAGTAATGATTACCACAGGCTTTTTTCACTGCTTAAAGGGAAGGTTCATTGATGCTGCAGCATCTCATTCTCAGCATTGTTGGATGTACAGCTGCCTCAACAACCATAAGAATGAGGACAAGGAGAAAGAGCACTTATTTACAAATCCTGATGGCTGATCGGTGCCCCAGGGAGAGGGCCCGGAGGTTTTGAGATCTAATATATAGCTCCATCTAGTGGACTACTGCTCCACCTAGTGGACTATTATGATAATGCGGCCATTGCTGTAAATACAATAAAGGCATCAGGTGACAGGTCACCTGACAAGTTCCTATGTTAAGAGCCATCTTGAAATCTGTGTGTTTGTGATGTCGTAGAGAATATACCACATTTAGCGATGAAGGATCGGATTCCTGGATACACTACCTGAAATTTTTGTTGGTAGATGATTCCAACCAAACATCAGAGAGACTAGAGAGATCCTTTGTGTTGCACAACAGCTAAAAATCCAAGATAAATTACAAGCATACTTGGTTGAACTGAAGAGTCCAGATGGCCAGACCTATGGGAATAATAGGGCGCTTGGGTGTGTTTCAAATGCAACCGTGAGACTTTCGAAGTGTATGTGGAGCGGCTAGAAATGTTTTTCATCGCAAATGATGAAAATCGTAACTGGGTGGTGTTAGAAAGAAAACAGGCTATTTTCTTGACTGTAGCAGGCTCCGAGGTGTATGAAACCCTGAAAAATTTGCATCTTCCCGTCAAGCCAAAGGACACAATCCTTACGGAGATTCTAAGCAAGTTAGAACAGCACTACAGTCCTGAGCCCTTAGAAATTGCTGAAAGTTATCGTTTCGGAAAACAAGATCAGTTAATTGACAAAGTATCAGTGAATGCATTGTAACATTAAAGAAGCTATCTATTCACTGTCTTTTCGGAAACTTTCAGGACCGAGCATTGCTTAACCGCTTTGGTTGTGGGATGAAGAATGAAGCAATCAGAAGAAAGTTGTTGACAACCCCTAACTTGACTTTTGATTGAGCTTGTCAGACAGCTATGTCAATGGATATGGCTGACCAATATCCCCGATAATTTTGTACCATTTGCAGTCGGCAGAAACCGAGGTGAATCGCCTGCAGGTTAAAATAAAAGGCAGTTGGGCCCCAAGGCCTCAGCAACTGGCCACGGTAACAGAGCATTGAAGTCGTGCTATCGGTGCCTGGGACAACACATTGCTCAAAGTTGCGAAGGCAGAGTGTTTGTTCTGCAGGAAAATTGTGCATGTTGCGAAGGCATGCTGACTGAAGATTAAACTTTCAAGGCTATAAGTAGAAATCCCCAGAGACTATATAGCATAGAAGAAAAGCAACAGCACAAAGAAATACACATTATCAGGAGCATGAAGGTATCTAACAGCGATTCGAAACGTATCAGCAACCAAGTAGATGTTGCAGGAACCAGCATACCCATGGAAATCGACACTGATGCATCCATGAGCGTAGTACCGGAATCGCCACTACGCCAACCTGACCCTGCCACACAGCACTGCCCCCCGGTCATCAGAATCTACGACGCAGCCTTGGACAATGTGGACCATTTTCCATACCTTGGGAGCCTACTATCAGCAAGGACAGATATCGACGACGAGATCCAACACCGGCTCCAGTGTGCCAGTGCAGCCTTCGGTCACCTGAGGAAGAGAGTGTTTGAAGGCCGGCACCTCAAATCTGGCACCAAGCTTATGGTCTATAGTGCAGTAGTGATACCCGCCCTCCTACATGGCTCAGAGACGTGGACCATATACAGTAGACATCTCAAAGCGCTGGAGAAGTACCATCAGCGCTGCCTCTGCAAGATCCTGCAAATCCACTGGAAGGATAGACATAGAAACATAGAAAATAAGTGCAGGAGTAGGCCATTCGGCCCTTCGAGCCTGCACCACCATTCAATAAAATCATGACTGATCATTCACTTCAGTAACCCTTTCCTGCTTTCTCTCCTTACCCCTTGATCCCTTTAGCCATAAGGGCCATATCTAATTCCCCCTTGAACATATCTAATGAACTGGCCTCAACAACTTTCTGCGGTAGAGAATTCCACAGGTTAACAACTCTCTGAATGAAGAAGATTCTCCTCATCTCGGTCCTAAATGCCTTACCCCTTATCCTTAGACTGTGACCCCTGGTTTTGGACTTCCCCAGTATCGGGAACATTCTTCCTGCTTCTAACCTGTCCAATCCCGTCAGAATTTTATATGTTTCCATGAGATCCCCTCTCATTCTTCTAAACTCCAGTGAATACAGGCCCAGTCGATCCAGTCTCCCCTTAAATGTCAGTCCTGCCATCCCGGGAATCAGTCTGGTGAACCTTCGCTGCACTCCCTCATTAGCAACAGCGTCCTTCCTCGGATTAGGAGACCAAAACATTTATCCACATTATACTGCATCTGCCATGCATTTGCCCACTCACCTAACCTGTCCAAGTCACCCTGCAGCCTCTTAGCATCCTCCTCACAGCTCACACCGCCACCCAGCTTAGTGTCATCTGCAAACTTGGAGATATTACACTCAATTCCATCATCAAAAGACTAGAGACTGAGAGCATTATCTCTAAGATAGATCTATGTAATTGGGCTACACCCATTGATGTATATTGTAAATAGCTGGGGTCCCAGCACTGAACCCTGCGGCACCCCACTAGTCACTGCCTGCCATTCTGAAAAGGACCCGTTTATCCCGACTCTCTGCTTCCTATCTGCCAACCAGTTCTCTATCCATGTCAATACATTACCCCCAATACCATGTATTTTAATTTTGCACACTAATCTCTTGTGTGGGACCTTGTCAAAGGCCTTTTGAAAGTCCAAATACACCACATCCACTGGTTCTCCCTTGTCCACTCTACATTCTGTACATTCTCAAAAAATTCTAGAAGATTTGTCAAGCACGATTTCCCTTTCATAAATCCATGCTGACTTGGACCGATCCTGTCACTGCTTTCCAAATGTGCTGCTATTTCATCTTTAATAATTGATTCCAATATTTTCTCCACTACTGATGTCAGGCTAACTGGTCTATAATTCCCCATTTTCTCTCCCTCCTTTTTGAAAAGTGGTGTTACATTAGCTACCCTCCAGTCCATAAGAACTGATCCAGAGCTGATAGACTGTTGGAAAATGATCACCAATGCATCCACTATTTCTAGGGCCACTTCCTTAAGTATTCTGGGATACAGATTATCAGGCTCTGGGGATTTATCGGCCTTCAATCCGATCAATTTCTCTAACACAATTTCCTAACTAACGTCAGTGTTCTCGCTCAAGCCAACATCCCCATCATCGAAGCACTGACCACACTCGACCGGCTCCATTGGGCGGGCCACATCGTCCGCATGCCTGACACGAGACTCCCAAAGCAAGCATTCTACTCAGAACTCCTACATGCAAGCGAGCCCCAGGTGGGCAGAGGAAAAGTTTCAAGGACATCCTCAAAGCCTCCATGATAAAGTACAATATCCCCACTGGCACCTGGGAATCCCTGCCCCAAGACCTCCCAAAGTGGAAGAAGGAGGGCGTTGAGCACCTCGAGTCTCATCGCCACGAGCATACAGAAACCAAGCGCAGACAGCGGAAGGAGCGTGCGGCAAACCGGACTCCCCATCCACCCTTTCCTTCAACCATTATCTGTCCCATCTGTGACAAAGCCTGTAATTCCCATATTGGACTGCACAATCACCTGAGAAGTAACTTTTAGAGTTCCTCAATTTCGAGAGTCTGCCTATGATGATGATGACCGGAATCGCTATATCTCGACAAATTGCGTGAATTCCCATTGGAGAAATCCAAGGTAGAGCCGTGAGGCTACTCAGGAGAGCAAATTCCTGTGGTAGGTCGTATCACTGTACCGGTGAAATACAAAGATCAATTTCAGAGTTTGCCTCTCTTAGTAGTGGCAGGAGACCAGCCTACCTTACGAGGAAGAAATTGGTTGGAATCTCTGAAGCTGGATTGGAATGAGATATTTCGTGTTGAAACGAGATTTGCATCAAAGGATGATGTCATTAAAAAGTATCCTATTGTGTTCTGCAAAACAGGCTGTCCAATCCAAAGCTTCAAGGCGAGTATCAGAGTATAGAAGGACCCTGGACCAGTTTACTGCAAGCCATGTCCCGTACCATACGCACTAAAGGAGAAGGTTGAGCAAGAACTCAAAAGACTAGAGACTGAGAGCATTATCTCTAAGATAGATCTATGTAATTGGGCTACACCCATTGTTGTGAACCTAAGTTAGATGGTAAGGTAAAGTTGTATGGTGATTATAAAGTAACCGTAAACCAAGTTCTAGAGGGTAATCTCCCCAATACATTGCCAAATGTAAAAGATTTGTTCACAACACTGATAGGTGGTCAGATCTTCTCAAAGTTAGATCTTACAAATGTCCACTTACAACTTGAACTAGATGAGTCCAAGTCATGCTTGACTAACTACTCATCTAGAACTATGTCAATTTAATAGGTTACCAGTTGGAGTGTTGTCTGCCCCCGTCATATTCCAAGGGGTGATGAACCAGATTTTGCAAGGTATTGAAAGGGTAGTATGTTATTTAAATGATATACTAATTTCAACACCAAACAGGCAAATCCATAATAACATATTGAATGAAGTGCTCAAACGGCTAAAGAAGCAGAGTACGAGTGACTGCTCACAAGTGTGAGTTATTTCAAATAAAGCGGATAGCAAGGGCCTATTTCCCTTGGTGGAGGGGTCACTTATGAGGGGGCATAGTTTTAAGGTGGTTGGTGGAAGGTTTCAAGGGGATTTGAGGGGAGGTTTCTTCACGCAGAGGGTTGCGGGGGTCTGGAACTCTCTGCCTGGAAGGGTGGTGGATGCAGAAACACTCACCACATTTAAAAGGTGCTTGGATGGGCACTTGAAGTGCTGTAACCTACAGAGTTACAGACCTAGAGCTGGTAAGTGGGATTAGACTGGATAACCTCTTGTTGGCTGGTGCAGATACGATGGTAAGTACTGCAGGGAATCGAATACAGCCAGGGTGACCTCCTGGACTAGTTTTGATCACCTGGATGGGTCGGAGAGGAATTTTCCCAGATTTTTTTCCCCAATTGGCCTGGATTTTTATCTGGTTTTTGCCTCTCCCAGGAGATCGCATGGCTCCGGTTGGGGTGGAGTGTAGAATGTTGCAGTGCAAAGAGTGTCGCAGTTGTGTGGGGTGGACTGATTGGGCTGGATGCTCTTTACCTTTCGGCCATTGTTCATTGTTCATAGGTTTATATGTAACCTTCAGGGCTGCTGAGCGAGGGCCATGTGGCTCTTTGTCAGCTGGCGCAGACACAATGGGCCGAAATGCCTCCTTCTGCACTAAATTTCTATGTTTCTATTTCAAAACTCAGTGGAATACTTAGGGCACAGAGTAGACAAAGATAGTTTACATGCAACCAAGGGAAAGCTGGATGCAATTAGAAACGCACCCAATCCTAAGAATGTCAGTGAACTGCGATCATTTTTGAGTCTTTTGAACTATGATGGGAAGTTCCTACCAAATTTGGCTACAGTGTTGCATCCACTGAATGAGCTGTTGAAAAACAGGTCCATTGGAAGTGGTCAGAAGAATGCGGCGCAGCATTCAAGGAGTGTAAAAGCCAGTTGGCAGAGAACACCATGTTAGTTCACTATGGCATATCTAAGGTGATCAAGCTAGCATGTGACGCCTCGCCATATGGAATTGGGGCAGTGATCTCTCATGTACTACGTAGTGGGGAGGAGAGACCAATTGCTTTTGCCTCACGCTCTCTCAGTGCCAAAGAGCGTAATTATGCGCAGATCGAAAGAGAAGCTTTGGCATTAATTTTTGGGGTCAAGAAGTTCCATAAATACTTGTATGGTCATAAGTTTACCATTGTTACAGACCATAAGCCCCTGACAGTAATCTTCCATCCAAAGTCCCCAGTTCCAACATTAGCTGCAGCCCAAATGCAGAGATGGGCTTTGATTTTGTCAGCATTGAGTACAGACAATCAGCTGTTCACAGTCATGCTGATGCTATGTCTAGATTACCATCCCCATCACAAGTTACACCAGATGGGGAAGAAGTGTTCTATTTGTCATACATTGATGAACTGCCAGTCACAGCTGAAGAGATTGGTAGTGCAACCAAAAGTGACCCAGTAATGTCAAAGGTGTATGATTACATAGCAAATGGCTGGCCAAACTGTGGGCTAGGATTTCCTATGGCTTACCGCCCAGTTTCTGTGTGATATTGGCCATTGTGGGCGGTAATCAGATGAGTGAAAGTTTCCTTACCTGAGTTACGCCGGTGGTTTTGAGGTTCCATTGGGGAGCAGATCGCCGGCGGCACCGTCCTCAGATCGCCCTGATGCTATATTTGGCTGAGTGGTGACCCGTAGGTAAGTTTAAAAAACCGCCCACGAGGATCCGCGGAGCTGGGCGATAGGTAAGCAGCTCTTCAAGAAAAAGGTTAGTAATTGTTTTTTTACTAATTATTTTAAAAATGTGTTGTGGTGATTTAGTTTTAAGGTGTCTTGGGAATGTTTTTTTGATTTTTTTAATTGATGTTTTTTGAAAAATTATTTTTATTGTTTTTCTGGTGTTCGGCCCAACCCATCAATTTTTATTGATTTTTTTAATTTTTCGCCCATTTTGTTTACGAACAATCGACCCTAAATTGCACTTTTGCACCCAGAATGGGGGTGCAAGGCCCATGTTTTACGCTCGGTGGATTTTTTTAATTTTGGGGGGGGGAAGTTTTTGCTGGCAATAATCTTCCCAGTCTTACCAGTCATTTAGGCTGCGATCGGGCGCTGGCGAGCTGATAGGAAATTCTAGCCTCAGGTATCAGAAAAAAATATTCATCCATTCTTCATTCATAGGAATTAATTGTTCGTGGATAAAGATTGTATCATGTGAGGCGTAAGAGTGGTTATCCCAAATAAATTCAGGTCCAAATTATTAGGAGATCTTCATGGCCAGCACCTGGGAATGTGCTTGACCAAGATTTTTGCACGCAGTTACTTATGTGGCCAGATTTCGATAAAGATATAGAGTACATTGTTAGTCAGCATACAACATGTCGATCAGTAAGCAAAAAACCACCATCAGTACCGTTACAGCCATGGAAATGGCCTTCCAGGGTGTGGCAAAGGTTACATATCTATTTTGCTGAGCTATAAGGATAGCAATTGTTCATTGTGATTGATAGCCATTCGAAGTGTTTCCGATATGGGAGGCGAAATTGGTGAAGACCCCTGCCCGCCCAAGTGCCACTCAAAAAAATTCTTCACAGGTCGCAAGTTCCAGGTTTTCGTGCATGTGCTTCGAGCACGGAACTTGGTGGAACTTGTGCGACCCTTATGGGCAGGTACGCACCCGTAGGGGCCACAACTTACGGCCCATTAATATAAAAATATCAATCATGGGAAATCAATGCATGCCTGGCTGCCAATAAATTATTTTATTACTTAATTGAAGTTTTCAATTAAGTTCCTAGAACATGTCAATAAAAATGTTACCCTCAGGAAACCTGCAAAGCAATTTACTTTGCTGATTAGCACAGAACTTGGTGAGAGTTGGGTGAATCTGCTCAATGGAGAGGCTTGCTAAATAAAGTGACAACAGGAATTTGGTGAGAATGGGAATTTGGTGGAGGGGGGAAGGAGGTGTTAGGTAATTTAAAGAAGGGACAAAAGTAAATATATACATAATCAGAATAATTAATTAGATCTAAGGGAATAAAATTAAAATGAACTTAGTAGAGGATACCAACATTAAAGGGAGCCGAATTGTAATAAATAAAAATCTGATACACATCATTTTTTTCTTATTCGTTCATGACACTGCCCTTTGGAACTCCTGCAGCGATGTCTGGGGCTGTGATGATTGACCACCAACCACCACAACCATTTTCCTTTGTGCTAGAATGATTCCAGCCAGTGGGGAGTGTTTCCCCTGATTTCCATTGAATTCAGTTTCACTAGGGCATCTTGATGCCACACTCGGTCAAATGCTGCCTTGTGTCAAGGGCAGTCACTCTCACCTCCCTTCTGGAATTCAGCTCCTTTGTCCATGTTTGGACCAAAGCTGTAATGAGATTTGGAGCCGAGTGGTCCTGGCAGAACCCAAACTGGGCATCGGTGAGCAGGTTATTGGTGAGTAAGTGCCGCTTGATAGCACTGTCGATGACATCTTCCATCACTTTGCTGATGATTGAAAGTAGAGAGATGGTGTGGTAATTGGCCAGATTGTATTTGTCCTGCTTTTCGTGGAAAGGACATACCTGGGCAGTTTTCCACATTGTCGAATAGATGCTAGTGTTCTCATTGTACAGGAACAGCTTGGTTAGTTCTGGAGCACAAGTCTTCAGCACGACAGCTGAGATGTTGTCGGGGAACATAGCCTTTGCTGTATCCAATAATCAATAGCTAGGAATATGGGGATAATAAAACTAAAAACATATTCATAAAACGTAAGTAGATAAACTTTTAAGCAAAATTATGGGACAGCTTAGACCTGTTGCTGCAATTCCTGTGCCATGTGGGAACCCCAGGATACTTCATGTGCCTCCAGTTGCTTGAGCTCAAGCTCAGGATTTCTGAGCTTGAGGAGTGGCTGGAGTTACTGTAGGGCTTATGGGAGACTGCGAATTTATTGGAGGGCATATTCCAGGAGATGGTCATCCCATGGCTGCAGAGAGTTCAGGGGACAGACAGGTGTTTTTGCAACCACCGACTTAAGTCCCACAAAGTGCTGCCTTGGTGCAAGTGGAAAATTCAGCACTGAGAGGGTACAAATCATTTTGAGGGGGAGAAAGGGAACAGCCAGAAGTCGTAGTCCATGTGGGAACCCAATGATATAGGAAGGAAAAGAGTTGAAGGTCTTGAGAACCTCAAAGTTAATAATCTCTGGATTAATCCCAGTGCCACAGACTAGAGAGTATAGAAATAGTAGGATAAGAGAGGTTAATGCGTGGCTGGAGAAATGGTGCAGGAGGAAGGGCTTTAGGTTCCTGGGGCATTGAGACCAATTTTGAGACATGAGGACCTGTTCAAGATGGACAGGTTTCACCTCAACAGAGCTGGGACCAATGTCCTCATGGGGAGGTTAATTAATGCTGTATGGAAGGTTTAAACTAATTTGACAGGGGTTATGCACCAGGATGAAATATTAAGATGGTGATAATGTGGGACTTCAGTTATCCTAATATAGGTTGGGATAGTAACAAAGGGGTAAAGAGGGGGATGAATTCCTGAAATATGTACAGGAATTTTCTTGATCAGTGTGTTTCCAGCCCAACGAGGAAGGAAGCAGTCTGAATCTATTTCTGGGGAATGACGTGGAGCAAGTTGAGCATGTTTCAATGGGGGAACATTTGGGGAATAGTGATCGTAATACCTACAGGTTTAGAATAGTTACGGAAAAGGCCTAGAAACAATCAAGCATAAAAATACTTAACTGGAGGAGGGCTAATTTCAGTAATTTGAAAAGGAATCGGCCCCGATGCATTACAATCAAAAATTGGTGGATAAAACAGCAATTTAACAATGGGAGACCTTCAAAGAGGAGTTGGTTCGGGTACAGAGTAGACACATTGCCACAAAGGGCAAAGGAAGGGGATCCAAAGCTAGAGCTCCCTGAATGACTAAAAATATTGAGGTTAAAATGATACAGAAAATGGAAGCTTATGACAAATGTAAGGTCCATAATACAGAAGACAACCAAGCTGAATACAGAAAGTACAGTGGAGATCTAAAAATTAGAATGAGAGGGGCAAAGCGAGAGTACGTGAATAGATTAGCAGCTAACATAAAAAGGGAACCAAACATTTTTTAATAAACATATACATAGTAAAAGGATAGTAAAAGAAAGGTGGGGCTGATGAGAGACCAAAAAGGAGATCTTCTTGTTGAGGCAGAAGGCACGGCTGAGGTGCTAATTGAGCACTTTGCATCTGTCTTCTCTAGAGATGATGATGCTGCCAATGTAGCAGTAAAAAGTAATGAAATTGGATAGGATAAAAATAGATAAAGAGGAGGTATTTAAAAGGTTGGCAGTACTAAAGTCACTCAGTCTGGATGGGATGCATCCTAGATTACTGAGGGAAGTAAGCGTGGAAATTGTGGAGCCTCTGGCCATAATCTTCCACTCTTCCTTCAATGTGGGACTGGAGGATTACAAATGTAATACCCCTGTTACACAAAAGGAGAGCGGGATAAACCCGGCAACTACAGGCCAGACAGCCTGACATCAGAGGTGGAAAATAATTTAGAGACAATAATCTGGGACAAAATTAATTGGTACTTGGAAAAGTATGGGCTACTAAATGAAAGTCAGCACAGATTTATTAAAGGGAAATTGTATTTGACGAACTTGATTGAGTTCACTGATGAAGTAATGGAGTGAGTTGATAAGGGTAGTGGGGTTGATGTGTATATGGATTTTCAAAAGGTGTTTGATAAAGTACCACATAATAGACTTGTTAGCAAAATTTAAGTCCATGGGATTAAAGGGATAGTGGCAGTGTGGATATGAAATTGGCTAAAGGGCAGAAAGCAGAGAGTAGTAGTGAATGGTTGTTTTTCAGACTGGAGGTATACAGTGATGTTCCCCAGGGGTCAGTATGAGGACAGCTGCTCTTTTCAATATATATTAATGGCCCGGACTTAGGTATACAGAGCATAATTTCAAAGTTTGCAGATGGCACGAAACTCGCAAATGTAGTAAACAATAAAGAGGATAGTAACAGACTTCAGGAGGACATGGACAGACTGGCGAAATGGGAAGATACATCGCAAATGAAATTTAATGCAGAGAAATGTGAAGTGATACATTTTGATAGGAAGAATGAGGAGAGGCGATATAAACTAAATGGTACAATTTTAAAGGGGGTGCAGGAACAGAGAGACCTAGGAGTGTAAATCTTTAACAGTGGCAGGACAAATTGATGAGGCTATTAAAAAGCAGATGGGAGACTTGGCTTTATCAATAGAGGCATGGAGTACAAAAGCAAGGAAGTTACATTAAATCTTTATAAAACAGCTGGAGTATTGTATTCAATTCTGGGTGCCACACTTTAGAAAGGATGCAAGACTTTAGAGAGGGTGCAGAAGAGATTTACTAAAATGTACCTGGGATGAGGAAAGTCAGTTATGTGTAAAGACTGCATAAGCTGGGGTTGTTCTCCTTAGAGCAGAGAAGGTTAAAAGGAGATTTGAAAGGTGTTCAAAATCATGAACGATTGTGATAAGGAGAAACCAGAGGACACAGATTTAAGGTGATCATTTTACGCAGCAAGTTGTTGTGATCTGGAATGCTCATTATCCCCATGGGAATAATGAGCATCAAGTACAGTTCCCTAGCCACTGACTCCATCCCTCTCTCCAACTTCTGTCTCAACTTTGGTATCATATTTGACCCTGAAATAAGTTGCCGATTACATTTCCAGGGCATAACTAAGATTGCCTATTTCCACCTCCGTAACATCGCATATCTCAGCCCTTGCCTCAGCTCATCCACTGCTGAAACCCTCATTCATGTCTTTGTTACCTCTAGACTTGACTATTCAAACACATGCCAGGCTGGCCTCCCACGTTTTACCCTCTGTAAACTTGAAGTCATCCAAAACTGAGCTGCCCATGTCCTAATATCCAAGTCCCATTCATCCATCACCCCTGTTCTTGCTGTGAGCTACATTAGCTCCCGGTTAAGCAATGCCTCGATTTCAAAATTCTCATCCCTGTTTTTAGACCCCTCCCTGGCCTCACCCCTCCCTATCTCTGTAATTTCCTCCAACCCCAGGACCCCGCTGAGATGTCTGCGCTCCTCTAATTCTGCCCTCTTGAGTATCCCTGATTATAATCGCACAACCATTGGTCGCAGTGCCTTCTGTTGCCTAGGCCCTAAGCTCTGGAATTCCCTGCCTAAACCTCTCTTTCCTCCTTTAAGACGCTCCTTAAAACCTGACTCTTTGACCAAGATTTTGGTCATCTGCCCTAGTTTCTCCTTGTGTGGTTTGGTGTCAAATCTTTTGTCTTATAATGCTTCTGTGAAGCACCTTGGGTCGTTTTACTACATTAAAGGGACTATATGAATACAAGTTGTTTATGTTGTTGACTCTTCAGAGGAGCCTCCAACTTTGGAGGGTGCACCATCAGCAGACCCAAGCACACCCAGCACCAGCACAGATACATACACCTCAGTGGGTCCTTTGCGCCATGGAGTAGAGTTGTTATCTGGTGTCTCACGATTCACAAGTGAGCAAGAGAAGATGGTGTTGACAGGGACAGCAGTGGAGACTCCTTGCCAGAGGGGGCAAGACGCTCCAAGCTCTGCTGAGCTGGACGCAGACACTGAGCATCAGGGGCCATCGATAAAGAGGGTGATCTTGGATGCATAGCAACAATTGAATGAGATTCTGGCATCTTTTGCAGCCACGATGTCTGCAAATGGAGGAGTACATCTCCAACATGAGCACCACCATATTGCAGGTGATGGCGACGATGTGCTGTTCCATGGAAAGGATGGCCACCTGCAAGGAGCAGCAAATGCACCTATCACATGAGAACATGTTAGCTGTGGACAACAGATGGCAGGCACTCATAGACCTCATCTTGAGGAAGAATGTAGACGTAGACATTGCTAGCAGTGTGGGTGGCCCATGAGAGGGATGAAGGTGAGGGAGGACATAGAAGTGGGGTTCCTCTCATAGCACTCCCACTTCTCCCCTGTTGCCTCCCCCTCAGTCAGAGCTCCACATGCTTCTTTGGATTGTGATGGCTGAGTCTGTTCCTGCACAATCGCAGACGTTTACGGGGCCATTAGAGGCTCCAAAACCCAGAGGACGTCTGTCAAAAGTGTCTTAACGAGTCACAGCGGGGAAGTGCCTGCCTCTACCTCTGTTGAAGCCACAGGGGTTGCACCTTGTAGAAGCACTCGGAAAAGAAAAATGACACAAAGTAGATGTACGCGAGTATGCACATGGATGTATGAAAAAATTTTAGTGTTAAGTTTGTTATTTTGATGACACACAAATGTTTCTCTTTGTACCACTTTCGGGTCTTGTCCATTTTTGCCTCAAACCTTGGAAGTGGCTTTGTCACTTGGAGTGAATGGTGACACATTACTCAACTTGGAGCATTGGGGCTTTGGGTGAGAGGAGTGGCTTGGTCATTGTAGGGATGCATTATGGTGTTGTTAGGGAAGAGGAATGGTACAGCATGTGGCAGCCATGTGGCTGCATTGGAGCACATTAAGTAAATCTGTCCATGATGAGGCTACTCTGGCCTTTTGGGCAGCAATATACACCGCTGCTGGTGCCATCTCCACCTCAGGCTCTTCCTCCTCATCTTCCACCTGTTCCTGCTCCTCTGAAGAGGCTGTGCACTGTGCCTTGCTCCTCCTGCAGCTCCAATCCTCACTGCTGCACTATGTTGTGCAGTGCGGAACAGACGACGATGATTCTGGAGACCCTGGCTGGTGCATACTGAAGGGCTCCTCCAGATCTGTCAAGGCATCTGAAATGCATCTTCAGCATGCCGATTGTTTGCTCTATGACACATCTGGTGTAGATGTGGCTCTCATTATTTATTTCCATGGCCTCAATACTTGGCCTCCTCAGGAGTGTCATGAACCACGTCTTCAGTGGATAGTCCTTGTCTCCAAGCAGCCAGCCGGTAAGTTTGTTTGGAGGTGTAAAGAGTTGAGGGAGGGTGGACTGGTGCAGAATGAAAGAGTCATGACAGCTGCCAGGGAATCTGGTGCACATAATCATCTTTTTATGGTTGCAGACGAGCTGCAACATTGAGGGAGTGAAAGCCCTTGCGGTTCACAAACATGCCTGGATGATGGGGTGCCTTCATGGCCACATGTGTGCAGTCGATGATGCCCTGCACCTGTGGGAAGTCAGCCAGAGCCACAAAACCGAGCACCCGCTCAGTAACATTGGCCTCATCAGTGGCAAATTCGTATAATTGGCTGACTTGTGAAACATGGCATCGGTCACCTGGGTGATGCATCTGCTGGTGGCCGACTGCGAGATTTCACAATTGTCTGCTGCATATTCCTGGAAGGAGCCTGAGGCGAAGAAGTTGAAGGCGGTGGTGATTTTGACAGCCACTGGTAAGAAGTGTCCACCAGGACCTCGAGGTAGCAGGTCTTGTTCCAGCAAGCTGCAAATGTCTGTGATGACCTGGCGCAATAGCCTGATCCTCCTGATGCACTGCTCCTCAGTCTTGTTGAAGAAGCTCATCCTCTGCCTGTATACCCTGTATTGGGGTTATCGTCTCCAGAGCCCTGTGGTGCCTCCCTCTGATGTGGAGCATCAGGTCGATGAGAAGAAGGCTGCTGTTGTGATTGCTACTGCTGCTGTGACTGGTGTTTTTGGTGGTGGGGATCATCTTGGTCCAATTCTGAGGACCAAGGTGAGATTGTATAAGCGGCACTCAATCTGATGTAGTAGATGGTGATTAAGGTGGAGATCAGAGGGCCAATCCCTCAATGTTGTGATAGTGAGTAGCAATGTGGTGAGAGTGACTTCCGAGGTTTCAAAAATGACCCAAATCTGTGGACAAAATGGAGTGAACAAGAGCCTTTCCATGAGGCAAGTAATGAGATGTAATGTTGCAGTATTTATGTGTTTTCCCAGCTGTCAGTGAATGAACTCACCAATGGTCACTGAGCTACCATCTCCCCTTTACAGGCGAGGTACCTGACTTCCCTGAATCCCGTGCTCCTGCAGTTCAAGTCAAAAGCTAGCATTAAAGTCACTTAAGGGTCTCTCAACAATTACTTAATTATTTCAATTAAGTCACCCACCTCTACCAATCACATCCGTGTTACGCCTTCAAAGCCGCCTGAGTTAAATGTGTGAGTCAGTGGGATGACGGGTTCCTGACATGCTCACTATTTTCGGGATTTTTATTGCCGACCCATTCCCAAGCCCGCACGGGCGGCAATGGGAAAATTCCGGCCCGGAAATTGCTGTCAGGTTTAACCAATAATAACGGCGATGCTGACAGCCTCGCCGTTATTACTACAGCATATTGCGGGCCAACAACTTGCATTTATATGGGGGCTTTAACGTTGGAATGTTGTCAAACAAAATTTGACACCGAGCCATATAAGGAGATATTGGGGCAGATGACCAAAAGCTTGGTCAATTAGGTCATTTTTAAGGAGCATCTTAAAGGAGGTAGTGAGGTTTAGGCATGGAATTGCAGAGCCTAGGGCCTTGGCTGAGCGAAAAAAATCAGGGATGCACAAGAGTCTAGAATGGAGGAGAGATAGGGAAGGGCGAATCCATGGAGGGATTTGAAAACAAGGATGAGAATTTTAAAATCCAGTGCCATTCCGTAATGGTTTAAGTGGCTGTGGTGTTAATTCATCAAACTCGATCTCACATTGATGTTAATGCGGGGTGCTGAGCTGTGATTATTAGTTCGTCAACTCTTTCGGCAAGGGTCACTGTGGAGCAGCTCAAAAGTCTCAGCAAATTGTGGCATGGTGTATGTAATGGCATAGGTCACTTGACATTATTTCCGCACCTTAGACTATGGTGCACGTTTTCAGCAAGTTCAGATCTGTTGTGATATGCTAAAAAGATCTGCATGTTGATTTTTATTTGTTTCATGTCACAGCAACCCTTACGAATCTGGGATCAATAACTGCATTGTTTTTATGGCATCCAAGGCCGGAACAACTGCCAGTGT
Organism: Pristiophorus japonicus; assembly: GCF_044704955.1. Lineage (NCBI taxonomy): Eukaryota > Metazoa > Chordata > Chondrichthyes > Pristiophoridae > Pristiophorus > Pristiophorus japonicus. The sequence continues at coordinate 153,740,643 of NC_091985.1, forward strand.
TTTTTGTGTTTCCTTTTCTTTGGGGAGTAGCTGATGCTGTTTGGCAGACCCAGACTAACGGTATGTTGAAAATGTAACTGTTAAAATGGAAACGGAAAAGTAAAATTAATATTGCATCAGAAAAACTATAGCAACACAATAAGGAATATGATGAAGTAGGGACAGAATATCTGATATAAGACTATGGGCTGGATTTTTGGCTTTGATCTTTTTGGGGCGATAATGGCAGCGGGGCGGGGAGGTTAGTGCCTGGGAATAGTTTGCACCTCAGTAGGTAAGTTTGGGCAGCTGGGCCCTAAGTTAGGGGGCACAATGCTAAGGGAGGCGTTGTACACATCTCTTGGGCGCTAACATGGGAAACTCCCGAGCTAAAGAGCCGGGCCGGGAGCGCTCCGAGAGACACCTTGGCGGGGGGGGGGGGAAAGCAAAATAAACTCCACAAAAACATTCCCAAAACATTGCCCATGCCACCACAACACAAATTGTTAAAAAAAATTAAAAGAAAAAATAATCGCACTTACCCTAAGAGTCCATTATTTATCTCTTCGCTGTCGGGATGGATGGACTGCCTGATTTCCCAGGCGTTCACTGCGGGGCACGCTGCGGGGCATACGGGCAAAAATCAAAACTTGCACCGGTGTCGCAACCAGGGACGTTGCACACTGGGTGCAGCTCTTCCGGGCTGTGCTGCTCAGTGCCACTGCTAAACCGAAGCTCGCTGCGGTGTGCTGGAGGCTGACCGCCTGGCCAAATTACCTCACCCCCGCTATTGCCGCCACTCCAGGGTGAAAAACGGAGTGGAGAAGACCTGAAAATCCAGCCCTATATTCCGTATTGTTTTTCCTGATCATTACAACTTAAGCAACATAGATTTGTCCAATTCGAAATGTTCGCGATGAATATTGTTCTCTTTAAGAACAGAAGTGGAAAGCACTTAAGTTCATTTTTTTCAGTGTTACAACTGTGCCTGGCTCTGGAGAGTTTGTCAATTTTTGACTTAGCAGGGTAATCTTCAACCTCGCCACCTGGGCAGTAACCTGGTGGAGTGGATCACTCGGCTGTTTTAGAACTTATCTGATTTTCATCCTCATTGAAATCAATGGAATAAGAATTGGGCAGAATCTACCCCAGGCAGACAATCTGCTCCACCATTACCCCAGCCATTCAATGAAGTGCTACATGGATGTGAGTTGGTCATCTGAGGTCTGGAGTTGACAGGATGGAAGCTACCAACATTTGGCTAATTGCTTTGACCCTTGACTCCTGCCTCCAAACATGAATTGGGATTGAGGACCATGGTTAAAAATGTGTGTCCCAGATTGGGCCACCCTCCTAACTGATAGAGAATGTGTGGTCATGAGTGGCTTTGAGGGGAGAAAATTGTAGAAAGAAAAAAAATGGGAACATAAATGATAATTGAAAATAAGATGAATTTGGAAAATAATTTCTACGGGATAAAAGCAGAAATTTGACTTAATAATTGTGCTTTCTCCTTCAAGCTCTGTATGGAGTTCTATTTGTGGACCACAAAGAGGCTGCATTTGCCAACTACCGGCTGTGGGAGTCTGTGGGATTTGTTACAGCATTTGCTTATTCAAACTTTTTGTGCATAAAGGTCAAGTTGACTATCTTGTTGCTAGTCCTGCTATTAGGCATGATATTATATGGAATCGTGGAGTACATTGAATTTAAGGAACCTAACAGTGAAAGATCTCAACCTATTTCAAACATTATATTCGGTGCTCACCTAAAAAGAAAGAAGAAGAAAGTCGAAGAGGAAGGGGACGAGATAGAGCAACCTGAAACCACTGAGCAACCTGAAACCACTGATGAGAAATCTGTTGATGAAAATTACACCGAAACCCAAAATATATCTTCAGGGACAAAACTATAAAAGCAGCATTTTCATTGATTTCTTCGGATGCCTCAGCAAATGACAGCATCCACATTCTTTCAAAGATCAACCGTACAATTTCAAATGTACTTATAATTTACTTAAAATGAAAATATAATTTTTTTAAGATATTTCAATTATTATATTAATTTTAAAATGACCAGGATTGACTTTTATAATATTCCATCTTTAAATAAGTTAGATAATATAATTGAATTTAATCTGTTTATGGAAACTCTTGTTTAGCCAGTTACACAAGCAAAGGTGTTGAAGAAAAAGTCCAAACTGTAACGCAAGGTTCAGAGAGGATTTTGCAGCAACCTGTACTGCAACTCTTTTGAAGTCCAACACCCCCTGCAGTTTAAAGAATGGGCTGGCCACCTTTGATTCATACACTTGTAAAAGTGTTCCGCAACTTGGTGAATATCCTATGGTGCATTAATATTTTTTCCATGAGGTTACCTAACCAATTCCCATTATAATGCTCAGGCAATTGGTGTTTGCAATGCTTGTAGCCAGAAATACATCTCTCCAATTCAAATATCTGGCATAAAACCCCGCAAAACATCATAATGTCATTCTTGTATTTAGTGTCAGCTGTGGCATAGTTGGTAGTGCACTAGTGAGTTGTAGGTCTCAAGTCCCATGCCTGAGACCCGAGCTCAAAATCCAGGCTGACACTCCAGTGCAGTACTGAGGGCATTGCACTGTCGGGAGTGCCGCCTTCAGAATGAGATGTTAAACCGAGGCCCCATTTGACTTTTCAGGAGAACGTAAAAGATCCCATGGCACTATTTCGAAGAATAGCAGGGGAGTTATCCCCGGTGTCCTGGCCAATATTTATCCTCCAACAAAAACCACTAAAACATTTTCTGATCATTGCTGTTTGTGGTGGCTTGCTGTGCACAAATTCGCTGCCGCGTTTCCTACAACAGTAACTACACATCAAAAAGTATTATATTGGCTGTAAAGCACTTTGGGACGTCCTGAGGTCATGACCGCTGCTATATAAATACAAGTCTTTCTTTATTTCGGGTTTTATTCTAACTTATTGAATCTTTCAGCGATATCATATGTGATTATGTATAAGTTTCTGGAATTTTAAATTAAATTAAAGGAACCTTTATCATCCTTATCAGAATAAAAAGAAATTCATACTAATGCTTATTCTAGGTTAGCTGTTACATGGATACATGTTTATTTAGATCAAGTTTAATCCTTCAGTACTTAGATTTCGGGTCTGAACAATTTAGACTGAAAAGTTTGGCGATTACAAATAAAAATACAATATCTGTTGATCAAAGTTGAAGATGCCCTGAATAAACCGCATGGCCTCTGATGGCCTGCACTAGACCACCAGGGCAGCATGCAACAAGGCCTGCAGCCCGGCATCCAAGACGGAGTGCCACGCTAGAGCCGTAATTGTTGAGCCAACCCAAGAGTCGGCCAACAAAAAAAGATGGTGGCCTAGGACCCTCCGCTTTAATGAACGTCACGCGAGCGGATGTCTGCTGGCTTTGTGACCCGCGGGGTAATTTCCCCCGCAGGGCAGTGTAGTGTCACCACTCATGGCGATGACATCATTGTTGGTCGCGCGGTGGCCTGGGGCACTAACCGTGGGGTGCGGCGCTGCGGAGATGCTAATGGGGCTATAAAAAGGGGCAATTTTGTCACCATTACAAGTTCACCTGTTTCTGCTCATGAATAGCACCTATCTGCTAAAATGATAGGTGCAAAATAAATCAGTGATCGTGTTGGAAAGAAACCATCACTCAGTCTGTAGCTGCATGGAACGATATTTGTACACTTTTAAAACCGCTAACAAACTGCTTACTCACCATTTCTTCTGAACATGATGAAGACATCTATGCTGTGTGAAATCAGAATGCTCAAACAGTGACTACTGACAAACCCTGATTTTCTGACCATGGCCATATGTCCTTCTTGATGAACTGCATGAAAAGTAAGATAATGTTTTTGAGACCCAGATGTCAATTCAGTGACAGGTTGCCTGGAAATGGATCACCAAATTCATCAAACATAACGTTTGAGGGGACCTGTTTGCAAAAGATTCTAAAGCAACTTTCCGCCGAGAAAAACATATGCACGTTGGAAAAAACGTCTGCTCTCATCATCATTATCATAGGCAGCCCCTCGAAATCGAGGAAGACTTGCTTCCACTCTAAAAATGAGTTCTCAGGTGACAGTGCAGTCCAATACGGGAATTACAGTCTCTGTCACAGGTGAGACAGACAGTGGTTGAAGCAAAGGGTGGGTGGGGTGTATGGTTCGCCGCATGCTCCTTCAGCTGTCTGCGCTTGATTTCTGCATGCTCTCTGTTATGTATGAAGAAAGAGTCTGACTGAACACTGTGAGCTCAAAGTAAAGGGTGACCTTAGCCCTTTATTGCAGGTCTCCAGAGTGCCTCTCCAACCTGTGAGGCCTCCTTAAATACCTGTGCTCCCAAGGGATTATGGGATCCCTTGGGACTCCAGGGGATGAGCCTTCTGGTGGCTGTACAGAGTACATACAAGTTTACATATATTACACTTCTCGGCGACGAGACTCGAGGTGCTCAATGCCCTCCCGGATGCTCTTCCTCCACTTAGGGTGGTCTTGGGCCAGGGATTCCTAGGTGCCGGTGGGGTGTTGCACTTTCTCAAGGAGGCTTTGAGGGTGTCCTTAAAACGTTTCCTCTGCCCACCTGGGGCTCGCTTGCCATGTAGGAGTTCCGAGTAGAGCACTCGCTGACAATTTCCTGACTAATAAGGATTTCCTTCAGTTCCTCCTTCTCACGAGACCCTCGGTCCCCTAGAATTTCCCGAAGGTTATTTGTGTCTTCCTTAGTGAAGACAGAACCAAAGTTTTTGTTCAATTGGTCTGCCATTTCTTTGTTCCCCATTATAAATTCAACTGATTCTGACTGCAAGGGATCTACATTTGTCTTCACTAATCTTTTTCTCTTCACATATATATAGAAGCTTTTGTTGTCAGTTTTTATGTTCTTGGCAAGCTTACTCTCATACTCTATTTTCCCCCTCCTAATTAAACCCTTTGTCCTCCTCTGCTGAATTATAAATTTCTCCCAGTACTCAGGTTTGCTGCATTTTATGGCCAATTTATATGCCTCTTCCTTGGATTTAACTCTATCCCTAATTTCCCTTGTTAGCCACTGTAGTTCGATGACAGAGGATGGGACGACCTTGGATCTAGCCTGGAGGCGATGAAGGTTGAGCAGTTTCCCATTGATTCTATAGTTTAGTTCCACTCCAACAGGGAGCTTGTTGAGAGTGAGACGGAGCATTGCAGCAAGGAAGATTGAGAACAGCGCTGGCACGATGACGCAGCCCTGCTTGACCCCAGTTCGGCGCCATCATTGCAGGTGAAACTCAGACGCTTTGACGTTGACATCGCCGCCCTAAGTGAGACCCGGCAGGCAGGGGAAGACTAGCTCAAAGATGTGATGGTTACACCTTCTGGAAAGGCAAACCAGAAGAAGAACGCTACCTCCATGGAGTTGGCTTCGCCATCAAGAATCAGCTGGTCGGCCGGCTCAGAGACTCCCCCTGCGGGATAAGAAAACGTCTCATGACTTTCCGGCTCACCCCAGCCCAGAACCAGTGTGCCACAGTTAACAGTGTGTACGCCCCAATACTCGACGCAACAGATGAAACCAAAGAGGAATTCTACTCAAGTCTCGAACAATCCCTGTCCCGAGTCCCCACGGGTGACAAACTGATCCTCCTCAGCAACTTCAACGCCAGAGTCGGTAAGGACACAGACCGCTGGGGAGGTGTGATCGGCAGAGAGGGAGTAGGGAAAACTAATTCCAGTGGTACCCTTCTGACAAAATGCCTAGAACATGACCTTGTCATCACCAACACCTTGCTTTGTCAAAGGGACAAGTACAGGCATCATGGCAACACCCTCCCTCCTGCTGGCCTATAGGTCCCGACTGCACTCGCTCATGGGGAACAAAGCGCTGAGATGGTCATGGCCGTTGATGCCTTTGACAGCGCAGACTCCCCCATCACAGCACGCCAGATCAAAATCTGGAGAAACAGAGATCCCCTCCTATCTCTGATTAAGAAATGTGTCCTGACTGGGGATTAGGCGCCCGCACACGGAGCATGCCTCGAGGAGGTCAGACCGTTTCACAGGCGGATGGATGAGCTCTCCATCCAAGCTGATTGCCTACTATGGGGCAGCCGGGTAGTCATGCCCCAGAGGGGCAGGGTGGCATTCATCGGGGAACTCCACAGTGAGCAAATTTGCATCATTCTGATGAAAGCCATTGCCTGGTCACATGTTTGGCGGCCGGGAATTGATTCAGACCTGGAACACTGTGTTCGCAGGTGCACGACGTGTGCCCAGCTGGGTAAGCTATTTAGGACCGAGATGAGGAGAAACTTCTTCACCCAGAGAGTGGTGAACCTGTGGAATTCTCTACCACAGAAAGTAGTTGAGGCCAATTCACTAAATATATTCAAAAGGGAGTTAGATGAAGTCCTTACTACTAGGGGGATCAAGGGGTATGGCGAGAAAGCAGGAAGCGGGTACTGAAGTTGCATGTTCAGCCATGAACTCATTGAATGGCGGTGCAGGCTAGAAGAGCTGAATGGCCTACTCCTGCACCTATTTTCTATGTTTCTCAGCCTCCAGGGAGGCCCCGCTCAGCCCGTGGCCCTGGCTCACCAGGCCATGGTCACGTATTCATGTAGACTATGTGGGCCCATTCATGGGAAAAATGTTTCTCATTGTGGTAGATGCGTACTCGAAATGGATCGAGTGCATCATTTTGAATTCGTGCACGACATCCACCACTGTGGAGAGTCTACGTGCGGTCTTTGCAACCAACGATTTGCCGGACATCCATGTTAGCGATAATGGCCCATGTTTCATGAGCTACGAATTCCGGGAGTTCATGTCGGGCAATGGCATCAACCATGACATGACAGCACTGTACAAGCCGGCCTCCAATGGCCAGGTGGAACATGCGGTCCAAATCATTAAACAAGGCATGCTCAGGATTCAAGGACTCTTCCTCTAATGCCGCCTATCGTGCCTCCTGCTGACCTATAGGTCCCGACCGCATTCGCTCAAGGGGGTCCCGCCCGCTGAGCTACTTATGAAACGAACACTCAAAACTCGGTTGTCCTTCATTCACCCAGTCCTGACCGACATAGTTGAGGGCAAGCGCCAGTCCCAAAACGAGTACCATGACCGAAACTCAAGGGGGAGATGTATAGAAATAAATGACCCCGTATTTGTCCACAATCACGCCATGGGGCCCAAATTGCTTGAGGGTACTGTAATAGACAAAGAGGGGAACAGGGTCATTGTGGTTAAACTTAACAATGGGCAGATATGCCGTAAGCATCTGGACCAAGTAAAAAAAAAGGTTCAGCATAGACACTGAGGAACCTGAGGAAGATGATGAGATGGTGCTCACACCACTGCCAGTGAACGAGCAGCAAGAACATTCAGCAGCATGCACAGTCCCGGCGGTCAGCCCGGACAGGCCGGAATCACCACAGGTGCCAGACACTCATGCCAAGGCTCAACAACCAGAGCCCCAACTGCGGCGCTCCACAAGGGAGCGTAGACCACCTGAAAGACTTAACCTATGATCCCAATAAGACTTTGGGGGGGGGGGGAGGTGATGTCATGTATGTAACCTCAATGTAACACCACTGCAATACTGTATATACTTAAGCAATGCACACCTTCACCACAGGGGGCAAACTTGTGGGAGACACTCCTTACCTGGTCATCCAGGTATACAAAGGGAGGTCCCGTGCAGGGTCATCACTTCTTGGTCCTGTGAATAAAGGTTCAGAACATATAGTGACCTTGTCCATAGAATGTGCCTTGTGTGGGTTTTGTGCCATTGAGACGAAGGACTCCACAGTTACTTTCAAAGGCAATGGTGAATTCGAGAAGTGTGGTAATGCAGTCATAAATGTACCTTGTATTCTCTCCATGGATGGTGATGCAGGAATCAGTGGTCCACAGCGGATAATGGCACTCAGAGTCACCACTTACAGTGAGCAACAACCCAGAAACTAACAGAGAGAGAGGGTAATTAGTAAGCACTAGATGTTCAGGATGAGAAATGAGGGCTGATCAGAGCCAAGCAGTTCTAGAGCTGTCATTACTGGTTTGCCCTATCATGGTCCTTGGTCTGGAATGCTCAGTGTTCCTACTTTGCAGCAAAAGCTTATTGAAAACATTCAAATTCCTGGCGCATTGGAACCGGTTCTGGGGGAGGTGGGACCAGGACAAACCGGATGATCTGCACCTGGGCAGGACTGGAACCAATGTCCGAGGGGGAGTGTTTGCTAGTGCTGTTGGGGACGAGCAGGGGGAAGGGAACCAATGCAGGGAGACAGAGAGAAACAAAAAGGAGACAAAAGCAAAAGACAGAAAGGAGATGAGGAAAAGTGGAGGGCAGAGAAACCCAAGGCAAAGAACAAAAAGGGCCACTGTACAACAAAATTCTAAAAGGACAAAGGATGTTAAAAAAACAAGCCTGAAGGCTTTGTGTCTTAATGCAAGGAGTATCCGTAATAAGGTGGCTGAATTAACTGTGCAAATAGATGTTAACAAATATGATGTGATTGGGATTACAGAGACGTGGCTCCAGGATGATCAGGGCTGGGAACTCAACATCCAGGGGCATTCAACATTCAGGAAGGATAGAATAAAAGGAAAAGGAGATGGGGTAGCATTGCTGGTTAAGGAGGAGATTAATGCATTAGTTAGGAAGGACATTAGCTTGGATGATGTGGAATCTATATGGGTAGAGCTGCAGAACACCAAAGGGCAAAAAATGTTAGTGGGAGTTGTGTACAGACCTCTAAACAGTAGTAGTGATGTTGGGGAGGGCATCAAACAGGAAATTAGGGGTGCATGCAATAAAGGTGCAGCAGTTATATTGGGTGACTTTAATATGCACATAGATTGCGCTAACCAAACTGGAAGCAATACGTTGGAGGAGGATTTCCTGGAGTGCATAAGGAATGGTTTTCTAGACCAATATGTCGAGGAACCAACTAGGGGGGAGGCCAACTGGGTGTTGTGTAATGATAGAGGATTAATTAGCAATCTTGTTGTGCGAGGCCCCTTGGGGAAGAGTGACCATAATATGGTGGAATTCTACATTAGGATGGAGAATGAAACAGTTAATTCAGAGACCATGGTCCAGAACTTAAAGAAGGGTAACTTTGAAGGTATGAGGCGTGAATTGGCTAGGATAGATTGGCGAATGATACTTAAGGAGTTGACTGTGGATGGGCAATGGCAGACATTTAGAGACTGCATGGATGAACTACAACAATTGTACATCCCTGTTTGGCGTAAAAATAAAAAAGGGAAGGTGGCTCAACCGTGGCTATCAAGGGAAATCAGGGATAGTATTAAAGCCAAGGAAGTGGCATACAAATTGGCCAGAAATAGCAGCGAACCCGGGGACTGGGAGAAATTTAGAACTCAGCAGAGGAGGACAAAGGGTTTGATTAGGGCAGGGAAAATGGAGTACGAGAAGAAGCTTGCAGGGAACATTAAGACGGATTGCAAAAATTTCTATAGATATGTAAAGAGAAAAAGGTTAGTAAAGACAAACGTAGGTCCCCTGCAGTCAGAATCAGGGGAAGTCATAACGGGGAACAAAGAAATGGCGGACCAATTGAACAAGTACTTTTGTCCGTTATTCACTAAGGAGGACACAAACAACCTTCCGGATATAAAAGGGATCAGAGGATCTAGTAAGGAGGAGGAACTGAGGGAACTCCTTATTAGTCGGGAAATTGTGTTGGGGAAATTGATGGGATTGAAGGCCGATAAATCCCCAGGGCCTGATGGACTGCATCCCAGAGTACTTAAGGAGGTGGCCTTGGAAATAGCGGATGCATTGATAGTCATTTTCCAACATTCCATTGACTCTGGATCAGTTCCTATCGAGTGGAGGGTAGCCAATGTAACCCCACTTTTTAAAAAAGGAGGGAGAGAGAAAACAGGGAATTATAGACCGGTCAGCCTGACATCGGTAGTGGGTAAAATGATGGAATCAATTATTAAGGATGTCATAACAGTGCATTTGGAAAGAGGTGACATGATAGGTCCAAGTCAGCATGGATTTGTGAAAGGGAAATCATGCTTGACAAATCTTATGGAATTTTTTGAGGATGTTTCCAGTAGAGTGGACAAGGTAGAACCAGTTGATGTGGTATATTTGGACTTTCAGAAGGCTTTCGACAAGGTCCCACACAAGAGATTAATGTGTAAAGTTAAAGCACATGGGATTGTGGGTAGTGTGCTGACATGGATTGAGAACTGGTTGTCAGACAGGAAGCAAAGAGTAGGAGTAAATGGGTACTTTTCAGAATGGCAGGCAGTGACTACTGGGGTACCGCAAGGTTCTGTGCTGGGGCCCCAGCTGTTTACATTGTACATTAATGATTTAGATGAGGGGATTAAATGTAGTATCTCCAAATTTGCGGATGACACTAAGTTGGGTGGCAGTGTGAGCTGCGAGGAGGATGCTATGAGGCTGCAGAGTGACTTGGATAGGTTAGGTGAGTGGGCAAATGCATGGCAGGTGAAGTATAATGTGGATAAATGTGAGGTTATCCACTTTGGTGGTAAAAACAGAGAGACAGACTATTATCTGAATGGTGGCAGATTAGGAAATGGGGAGGTGCAACGAGACCTGGGTGTCATGGTACATCAGTCATTGAAGGTTGACATGCAGGTACAGCAGGCGGTTAAGAAAGCAAATGGCATGTTGGCCTTCATAGCGAGGGGATTTGAGTACAGGGGCAGGGAGGTGTTGCTACAGTTGTACAGGGCCTTGGACAGGCCACACCTGGAGTATTGTGTACAGTTTTGGTCTCCTAACCTGAGGAAGGACATTCTTGCTATTGAGGGAGTGCAGCGAAGGTTCACCAGACTGATTCCTGGGATGGCGGGACTGACCTATCAAGAAAGACTGGATCAACTGGGCTTGTATTCACTGGAGTTCAGAAGAATGAGAGGGGACCTCATAGAAACGTTTAAAATTCTGATGGGTTTAGACAGGTTAGATGCAGGAAGAATGTTCCCAATGTTGGGGAAGTCCAGAACCAGGGGTCACAGTCTAAGGATAAGGGGTAAGCCATTTAGGACCGAGATGAGGAGGAACTTCTTCACCCAGAGAGTGGTGAACCTGTGGAATTCTCTACCACAGAAAGTTGTTGAGGCCAATTTACTAAATATATTCAAAAAGGAGTTAGATGAAGTCCTTACTACTAGGGGGATCAAGGGGTATGGCGAGAAAGCAGGAATGGGGTACTGAAGTTGCATGTTCAGCCATGAACTCATTGAATGGCGGTGCAGGCTCGAAGGGCCGAATGGCCTACTCCTGCACCTATTTTCTATGTTTCTAAAAGGCGCCAATGAGTCTCGGGTGCGTCTCAAGATAGAGCCTTTGAGAAAGCCAAGAATCTGCTATGTTCAATCAAGTTGCTTGTTCATTATGATCCATGCAAGCGTCTTGGCTGTGATGTTTCATCATATGGGGTTGGCTGCGTACTCCAACAAGCAAGCGAATCGGGCAAGCTACAACCTGTTGCGTATGCTTCGAGAAGTCTGTCTAAAGCGGAAAGAGCTTACAGTATGGTGGAGAAAGAAGCTTTGGCCTGTGTGTATTGGGTAAAAAAAATGCACCAGTATCTGTTTGGTCTTCGTTTTGAACTAGAAACGGATCACAAGCCACTCATTTCATTATTTGCAGAAAACAAAGGTATTAATACCAATGCATTGGCCCGCATTCAAAGGTGGGTACTGACATAAGAACTAAGAATTAGGAACAGGAGTAGGCTATCTAGCCCTTCGAGCCTGCTCCGCCATTCAACAAGATGATGGCTGATCTGGCCGTGGACTCAGCTCCACTTACCCGCCCACTCCGCGTAACCCTTAATTCCCTTATTGGTTAAAAATCTATCTATCTGTGACTTGAATATATTCAATGAGCCAGCCTCAACTGCTTCCTTGGGCAGAGAATTCCACAGATTCACAACCCTCTGGGAGAAGAAATACCTTCTCAACTCGGTTTTAAATTGGCTCCCCCATATTTTGAGGCTGTGCCCCCTAGTTCTAGTCTCCCCGACCAGTGGAAACAACCTCCTTGCCTCTCTTGTCTATCCCTTTCATGATTTTAAATGTTTCTATAAGATCACCCCTCATCCTTCTGAACTCCAACAAGTAAAGACCCAGTCTACTCAATCTATCAACATAAGGTAACCCCCTCATCTCCGGAATCAGCCTAGTGAATCGTCTCTGTACCCCCTCCAAAGCTAGTATATCCTTCCTTAAGTAAGTTGCAGCAGGACCTCCCTGCTTTTGTACTCCATCCCTCTCGCAATGAAGACCAACATTCCATTTGCCTTCCTGATTACCTGCTGCACCTGCACTAACTTTTGGGATTCATGCACAAGGACCCCCAGGTCCCTCTGCACCGCAGCATGTTGTAATTTCTCCCCATTCAAATAATATTCCCTTTTACTGTTTTTTTTTCCCAAGCTGGATGACCTCACACTTTCCGACATTGTATTCCATCTGCCAAATCTTAGCCCATTTGCTTAACCTATCTAAATCTCATTGCAGCCTCTCTGTGTCCTCTACACAACCCGCTTTCCCACTAATCTTTGTGTCATCTGCAAATCTACACTCTGTCCCCTCTTCCAGGTCATCTATGTATATTGTAAACAGTTGTGGTCCCAGCACCGATCCCTGTGGCACACCACTAACCACCGATTTCCAACCCGAAAAGGACCCATTTATCCCGACTCTCTGCTTTCTGTTAGCCAGCCAATTCTCTATCCATGCTAATACATTTTCTCTGACTCCGCATATCTTTATCTTCTGCAGTAACCTTTAGTGTGGCACCTTATCGAATGCCTTTTGGAAATCTAAATACACCACATCCATCGGTACACCTCTATCCACCATGCTCGTTATATCCTCAAAGAATTCCAGTAAATTAGTTAAACATGATTTCCCCTTCATGAATCCATGTTGCGTCTGTTTGATTGCACTATTCCTATCTAGATGTCCCGCTATTTCTTCCTTAATGATAGTTTCAAGCATTTTCCCCACTACAGATGTTAAACTCACCAGCCTATAGTTACCTGCCTTTTATCTGCCCCTTTTTTAAACAGAGGCGTTACATTAGCTGCTTTCCAATCCGCTGGTACCTCCCCAGAGTCCAAAGAATTTTGGTAGATTATAACGAATGTCTCTGCTATATCTTCCGCCATCTCTTTTAATACCCTGGGATGCATTTCATCAGGACCAGGGGACTTGTCTACTTCGAGTCCCATTAGCCTGTCCAGCACTAGCCCCCAGTGACAGTGATTGAATCAAGGTCCTCCCTTCCCACATTCCCATGACCAGCAATTTTTGGCATGGTTTTTGTGTCTTCCACTATGAAGACTGATGCAAAATAATTGTTTAAGATCTCAGCCATTTCCACATTTCCCATTATTAAATCCCCCTTCTCATCTTCTAAGGGACCAACATTTACTTTAGTCACTCTTTTCCGTTTTATATATCTGTAATAGCTTTTACCATCTGTTTTTATGTTTTGCGCAAGTTTACTTTCGTAATCTATCTTTCCTTTCTTTATTGCTTTCTTAGTCATACTTTGCTGTCGTTTAAAATTTTCCCAATCTTCTATTTTCCCACTAACCTTGGCCACCTTATACGCATTGGTTTTTAATTTGATACTCTCCTTTATTTCCTTGGTTATCCACGGCTGGTTATCCCTTCTCTTACCGCCCTTCTTTTTCACTGGAAAATATTTTTGTTGAGCACAATGAAAGAGCTCCTTAAAAGTCCTCCACTGTTCCTCAATTGTGCCACCGTTTAGTCTGTGTTCCCAGTCTACTTTAGCTAACTCTGCCCTCATCCCACTGTAGTCCCCTTTGTTTAAGCATAGTACGCTCATTTGAGGCACTACTTCCTCACCCTCAATCTGTATTACAAATTCAACCATACTGTGATCACTCATTCCGAGAGGATCTTTTACTAGGAGATCGTTTATTATTCCTGTCTCATTACACAGGACCAGATCTAAGATAGCTTGCTCCCTTGTAGGTTCTGTAACATACTGTTCTGAGAAACAATCCTGTATGCATTCTATGAGTTCCTCCTCCAGGCTACCCCGTGCGATTTGATTTGACCAATCGATATGTAGGTTAAAATCCCCCATGATTACTGCCGTTCCTTTTTCACATGCCTCCATTATTCCCTTGATTATTACCCACCCCACCATGAAGTTATTATTTGGGGGCCTATAAACTACACCCACCAGTGACTTTTTCCCCTTACTATCTCTAATCCCCACCCACAATGATTCAACATTTTGTTAATTAGAGCCAATATCGTCTCTCACAACTGCCCTGATATCATCCTTTATTAACAGAGCTACCCTACCTCCTTTCCCTTCTTGTCTATCTTTCCGAATTGTCAGATACCCCTGTATGTTTAATTCCCAGTCTTGGCCACCCTGCAACCACGTTTCTGTAATGGCCATCAAATCATACCCATTTGTAATGATTTGTGCCGTCAACTCATTTACTTTATTTTGAATGCTGCGTGCGTTTAGGTAGAGTGTTTTAATACTAGTTTTTAAAACATGATTTTTTGTTTTGACCCCTCCTGCAGCCTCTTTATACTCAGTGGCCCTTTTTGTTTTTTGCCTTGGGTTTCTCTGCCCTCCACTTTTACTCCTCTCCTTTCTGTCTTTTGCTTTTGTCTCCTTTTTGTTTCCATCTGTCTCCCTGCATTGGTTCCCATCCCCCTGCCATATTAGTTTCACTCCTCCCCAACAGCACTAGCAAACACTCCCCCTAGGACATTGGTTCCGGTCCTGCCTAGGTGCAGACCGTCCGGTTTGTACTGGTCCCACCTCCCCCAGAACCGGTTCCAATGCGCCAGGAATTTGAATCCCTCCCTGCTGCACCACTGCTCAAGCCATGTATTCATCTGAGCTATTCTGCGATTCCTACTCTGACTAGCACATGGCACTGGTAGCAATCCCAAGATTCCTACTTTTGAGGTCCTACGTTTTAATTTAGCTCCGAGCTCCTTAAATTCGTCTCGTACGACCTCATCCCTTTTTTTACCGATATCGTTGGTATCAATGTGCACCACGACAACTGGCTGTTCACCCTCCCTTTTCAGAATGTTCTGCACCCGCTCCGAGACATCCTTGACCCTTGCACCAGGGAGGCGACATACCATCCTGGAGTCTCGGTTGCGGCCGCAGAAACGCCTATCTATTACCCTTACAATCGAATCTCCTATCACTATCGCTCTCCCACTCTTTTTCCTGCCCTCCTGTGCAGCAGAGCCAGCCATGGTGCCATGAACTTGGCTGCTGCTGCCCTCCCCTGATGAGTCATCCCCCTCAACAGTACTCAAAACGGTGTATCTGTTTTGCAGGGGAATGATCGCAGGGGACCCCTGCACTGCTCTTCCTGCTGGTCTTCCATTCCCTCGCTGGCTGTGGACCCTTCACCTGCGGTAAGACCAACTCACTACATGTGCTACTCACGTCATTCTCAGCATCGTGGATGCTCCAGACTAAATCCACCCTCAGCTCCAATTCCGCAATGCGGACCGTCAGGGGCTGGAGGCGGATACACTTCCTGCACGCGTAGTCGTCAGGGACACCGGAAGTGTCCCTGAGTTTCCACATGGTACAGGAGGAGCATATCACGTGACCGAGCTCTCCTGTCATGACTTAACCCTTAGATGCACTTAAATTGGCAACAACAATGCTCAAGTTTACTCACTGTTATCGAAGAGAAAAAAGAAAAACTACTCGCCAATCACCAGCCAATCACTTACCCCCTTGGCTGTGACGTCACCTTTCTGTTTCTTTCCACTTCTCCCTGTAGCTGCACAAGCCTCTCGCCGAACTCTCGCTGCTCCTGGTCTCGCTGGCCTTTTGTAGGCCTCTCTGATCCCTGGAACTCCCACCTCTCGCTGAACTCGCGCTGCTCCCGGTCTCTCTGGCCTTTTGTAGACCTCTCCGATCCCCGGAACTCCCGCCTCTCGCCGAACTCGCGCTGCTCCTGGTCTCGCTGGCCTTTTGTCTGCCTATGATTACGTCATTGATCATAGACCTGGTACTGAGAATTGTGCCGATGCACTGAATCGTCTGCCCTTACCCACAACTGAGATGGAGACGCCTCAACCTGCAGATCTACTGTTAGTAATGGATGCTTTTGAGAGTGAAGGAACCCCTGTCACTGCTCAACAAGTTAAGATCTGATCAGCCATGACCCTATTTTATCGGTTCTGAAATGATGTGTACTCAGTGGTGATTGGTCTGCCATACCTATGGAGATGTGCGAGGAGACCAAACCTTACAACCATCGCAAGGATGAGCTATCCATTCAGTCAGACTGTTTACTGTGGGGTAATCGTGTAATCATGCCTAAGAGAGGCCGAGAAAAATTTGTATGTGAACTTCATAGCACTCATCCTGGTATTGTCATGATGAAGTCCATTGCTAGGTCTCATGTATGGTGGCCTGGAATTGACTCTGATCTGGAATCGTGCGTGTATCAGTGCAATACTTGCACGCAGCTAAGTAAAGTACCAGCGGAATATCCGCTGAGTCTTTGGTCGTGACCATCCAAACCATGGTCGAGGAACCACATTAATTTTGTGGGCCCATTCCTAGGAAATATGTTTTTTGTCGTAGTAGATGCATATTCTAAGTGGATAGAGTGTGTTGTTATGTTATCCAACACGTCTACAGCTACCATTGAGAGCCTTCGTATCATGTTTGCTACTCATGGTTTACCTGACATTGTTGTGAGCGACAACGGATCTTGCTTCACAAGTATTGAGTTCCAGGAGTTCATGAAACTCAATGGCATCAGACATGTGAGATCAGCTCCATTCAAGCCTGCTTCTAATGGTCAAGCAGAGCGTACCGTTCAAACAATCAAGCAAAGTATGAAACGTGTAACTCAGGGCTCACTGCAGAAACGGTTGTCATGTTTATTGCTCAGTTACAAGTCAAGACCTCATACGTTTACTGGGGTTCCTCCTGCTGAACTACTGTTGAAGAGAAATCTCAAGACCAGGCTTTCTCTTGTTCATCCTGATTTGAATGATCGTGTTGAAAACGGACGTCAAAGTCAGCAATGGTGTCATGATCGAGTTGCCATGTCACATGACATCTCGGTCAATGATCTGGTTTATGTACTGAACTATGGTCAAGGACCAAAGTGGATCGCCGGCACTGTTACAGCCAAGGAGGGTAACAGAGTGTTTATTGTCGTGATCAAGAATGGGTAAACATGCAGGAAACACCATGACCAGGTTAAACTGCGGCACACGGATGAACTGGAACCGAGTGAGGAAGATGCAGTCAGTGACCAACCAACCATTGTTCACTCATCAGAGGACTCTGCTGACATTACTGACTCTGAACCTTCAGATACCAACGATATAGGTAAAAACCGGGATGAGGATCTACGAGACGAATTTAGGGAGCTGGGAGCTAAATTAAAAAGTAGGACCTCAAAAGTAGTAATCTCAGGATTGCTACCAGTGCCACGTGCTAGTCAGAATAGGAATTGCAGGATAGCTCAGATGAATACGTGGCTTGAGGAGTGGTGTAAAAGGGAGGGATTCAAATTACTGGGACATTGGAACCGGTTATGAGGGAGGTGGGACCAGTACAAACCGGACAGTCTGCACCTGGGCAGGACCGGAACCAATGTCCTAGGGGGAGTGTTTGCAAGTGCTGTTGGGGAGGGGTTAAACTAATATAGCAGGGGGATGGGAACCTATGCAGGGAGACAGAGGAAAATGAAATGGAGGCAGAAGCAAAAGTTAGAAAGGAGAATAGTAAAAGTGGAGGGCAGAGAAATCCAAAGCAAAAAACAAAAAGGGCCACATTACAGCAAAATTCTAAAGGGGCAAGGTGTGTTAAAAAGACAAGCCTGAAGGCTCTGTGCCTCAATACGAGGAGTATTCGGAATAAGGTGGATGAATTAACTGCGCAGATAGCGGTTAATGCATATGATGTAGTTGGCATCACGGAGACATGGCTCCAGGGTGACCAAGGCTGGGAACTCAAAATCCAGGGGTATTCAACATTTAGGAAGGATAGACAGAAAGGAAAAGGAGGTGGTGTGGCATTGCTGGTTAAAGAGGAAATTAATGCAATAGTAAGGAGGGACATTAGCTTGAATGATGTGGAATCGATATGGTTGGAGCTGCAGAATACCAAAGGGCAGAAAACGCTAGTGGGAGTTGAACACAGACCACCAAACAGTAGTAGTGAGGTTGGGGACAGCATCAAACAAGAAATTAGGGATGCGTGCAATAAAGGTACAGCAGTTATCATGGATGACTTTAATCTACATCTTGATTGGGCTAACCAAACTGGTAACAATGTGGTGGAGGAGGATTTCCTGGAGTGTATGAGGGATGGTTTTCTAGACCAATATGTCGAGGAACTAACAAGGTAGCTGGCCATCCTAGACTAGGTATTGTGTAATGAGAAGGGACTAATTAGCAATCTTATTGTGCGAGACCCCTTGGGGAAGAGTGCCCATAATATGGTAGAATTCCTTATTAAGATGGAGAGTGACAAAGTTAATTCAGAAACTAGGGTCCTAAACTTAAGGAAAGGTAACTTCGACAGTATGAGGCATGAATTGGCTAGAATAGACTGGCAAACGATACTAAAAAGGTTGACGGTGGATAGGCAATGGCAAACATTTAAAGATCACATGGATGAACTTCAGCAATTGTACATCCCTGTCTGGAGTAAAAATAAAACTGGGAAGGTGGCTCAACCGTGGCTAACAAGGGAAATTAAGGATAGTGTTAAATCCAAGGAAGAGGCATATAAATTGGCCAGAAAAAACAGCAAACCTGAGGACTGGGAGAAATTTAGAATTCAGCAGAGGAGGACAAAGGGTTTAATTAAAAGGGGGAAGTAGAGTACAAGAGGAAACTTGCCGGGAACATAAAAACTGACTGCAAAAGCTTCTAGGACCACTTCCTTAAGTACTCTGGGATGCAGACTATCAGGCCCCGGGGATTTATCGGCCTTCAATCCCATCAATTTCCCGAACACAATTTCCCGCCTAATAAGGATATCCTTCAGTTCCTCCTTCTCACTAGACTTACTGTCCCCTAGTACATTTGGAAGGTTATTTGTGTCTTCCTTCGTGAAGACAGAACTGAAGTATTTGTTCAATTGGTCTGCCATTTCTTTGTTCCCCATTATAAATTCACCTGAATCCGACTGCAAGGGACCTACGTTTGTCTTCACTAATCTTTTTCTCTTCACATATTTATAGAAGCTTTTGCAGTCAGTTTTTATTTTCCCTGCAAGCTTCCTTTCGCACTCTATTTTCCCCCTCTTAATTAAACCCTTGGTCTTCCTCTGTTGCATTCTAAATTTCTCCCAGTCCTCAGGTTTGTTGCTTTTTCCAGCCAAATTATATGCCTCTTCCTTGGCTTTAACACTATCCTTAATTTCCCTTGTTAGCCATGGTTGAGCCACCTTCCCCGTTTTATTTTTACTCCAGACAGGGATGTACAATTGCTGAAGTTCATCCATGTGATCTTTAAATGTTTGCCATTGCTTATCCACTGTCAACCCTTTAAGTATCCTTTGCCAGTCTATTCTAGCCAATTCATGCCTCATACCATCGAAGTTACCTTTTCTTAAGTTCAGGACCCTAGTTTCCAAATTAACTGTGTCACTCTCCATCTTAATAAAGAATTCTACCATATTATGGTCACTCTTCCCCAAGGGGCCTCGCACATCAAGATTGCTAATTAGTCCCTTCTCATTACACATCACCCAGTCTAGGATGGCCAGCTCTCTCGTTGGTTCCTCGACATATTGGTCTAGAAAACCATCCCTAATACACTCCAGGAAATTCCCCTCCACCGCATTGCTACCAGTTTGGTTAGCCCAATCTATATGTAGATTAAAGTCACCCATGATAATTGCTGTACCTTTATTGCACGCATCCTTAATTTCCTGTTTGCTGCCATCCCCAACCTCACTACTACTGTTTGGTGGTCTGTACACAACTCCCACTAACGTTTTCTGCCCTTTGGAATTCCGCAGCTCCACCCATACTGATTCCACATCATCCAGGCTAATGTCCCTCATTACTATTGCATTAATTTCCTCTTTAACCAGCAACGCCACCCCACCTCCTTTTCCTTTCGGTCCATCCTTCCTAAATGCTGAATACCCCTGGATGTTGAGTTCCTAGCCTTGGTCACCCTGGAGCCATGTCTCCGTGATGCCAATTACATCATACCCATTAACTGCTATCTATGCAGTTAATTCGTCCACCTTATTCCGAAAACTCCTCGCATTGAGGCACAGAGCCTTCAGGCTTGTCTTTTTAACACACTTTGTCCGTTTAGAATTTTGCTCTAATGTGGCCCTTTTTGTTTTTTGCCTTAGGTTTCTCTGCCCTCCACTTTTACTATTCTCCTTTCTATCTTTTGCTTCTGACTCAATTTTATTTCCCTCCGTCTCCCTGCATAGGTTCCCATCCCCCTGCCACATTAGTTTAACTCCTCCCCAACAGCACTAGCAAACACTCCCCCTAGGACATTGGTTCCGGTCCTGCCCAGGTGCAGACCGTCCGGTTTGTACTGGTCCCACCTCCCCCAGAACCGGTTCCAATGTCCCAGTAATTTGAATCCCTCCCTTCTGCACCACTGCTTAAGCCACGTAGTCATCTGAGCTATCCTGCTAGCACGTGGCACTGGTAGCAATCCTGAGACTACTACTTTTGAGGTCCTACTTTTTAATTTAACTCCTAGTTCCCTAAATTCATCTCGTAGGACCTCATCCCGTTTTTTACCTATATCGTTGGTACCTATATGCACCACGACAACTGGCTGTTCACCCTCCCTTTTCAGAATGTCCTGCACCCACTCCGAGACATCCTTGACCCTTGCACTAGGGAGGCAACATACCATCCTGGAGTCTCAGTTGCGGTCGCAGAAACACCTATCTATTCCCCTTACAATTGAATCCCCTATCACTATCGCTCTCCCACTCTTTTTCCTGCCCTCCTGTGCAGCAGAGCCAGTCACGGTGCCATGAACTTGGCTGCTGCTGCTCCCCCCTGATGAGTCATCCCCCTCAAATAACCTTCCAGAAGTACTAGGGGACCGAGGGTCTAGTGAGATGGAGGAACTGAAGAAAATCCTTATTAGGCGGGAAATTGCGTTAGGGAAATTGATGGGATTGAAGGCCGATAAATCCCCAGGGCCTGATAGTCTGCATCCCAGAGTACTTAAGGAACTGGCCCTAGAAATAGTGGATGCATTGGTGATCATTTTCCCACAGTCTATCGACTCGGGATCAGTTCCTATGGTCTGGAGGGTAGCTAATGTAATACCACTTTTTAAAAAGAGAGGGAGAGGGAAAATGGGTAATTATAGGCCGGTTAGCCTGACATCAGTAGTGGGGATAATGTTGGAATCAATTATTCAGGATGAAATAGCAGCACATTTGGAAAGCAGTGGCAGGATCGGTCCAAGTCAGCATGGATTTATGAAAGGGAAATCATGCTGGACAAATCTTCTGGAATTTTTTGAGGATGTAACTAGCAGAGTGGACAAGGGAGAACCAGTGGATGTGGTGTATTTGGACTTTCAAAAGGCTTTGACAAGGTCCCACACAAGAGATTGGTGTGCAAAATCAAAGCACATGGTATTGGGTGTAATGTACTGACGTGGATAGAGAACTGATTGGCAGACAGGAAGCAGAGGGTCGGCATGTCCTTTTCAGAATGACAGGCAGTGACTAGCGCAGTGCCGCAGGGCTCAGTGCTGGGACCCCAGCTCTTTACTGTATACATTAATGATTTAGATGAAGGAATTGATTGTAGTATCTCCAAATTTGCAGATGACACTAAACTGGGTGCCGGTGTGAGCTGTGAGGAGGACGACAGGGTGACTTGGACAGGTTAGGTAAGTGGGCAAATGCATGGCAGATGCAATATAATGTGGATAAATGTGAGGTTATCCACTTTGGGGGCAGAAACACAAGGGCAGAATATTATCTGAATGACGGCAGACTAGGAAAAGAGGAGGTGCAACGAGACCTGGATGTAATGGTTCATCAGTCATTGAAGTTGGCATACAGGTACAGCAGGTGGTGAAGAAGGCAAATGGTATGTTGGCCTTCATAGCTAGGGGATTTGAGTATAGAAGCAGGGAGGTCTTACTGCAGTTGTACAGAGCCTTGGTGAGGCCCCACCTGGAGTATTGTGTTCAGTTTTGGTCTCCTAATCTGAGGAAGGACGTTCTTGCTATTGAGGGAGTGCAGCGAAAGTTCACCAGACTGATTCCCGGGATGGCTGGGCTGACACATGAGGAGAGACTGGATCAACTGGGCCTTTACACACTGGAGTTTAGAAGGATGAGAGGGGATCTCATAGAAACATATAAGATTCTGACGGGACTGAACATGTTAGATGCGGGAAGATTGTTCCCGATGTTGGGGAAGTCCAGAACCAGGGGACACAGTCTTAGGATAAGGGGTAGGCCATTTAGGACTGAGATGAGGAGAAACTTCTTCACTCAGAGAGTTGTTAACCTGTGGAATTCCCTGCCGCAGAGAGTTGTTGATGCCAGTTCATTGGATATATTCAAGAGGGAGTTAGATATGGCCCTTACGGCTAAAGGGATCAAGGGTTATGGAGAGAAAACAGGAAAGGGATACTGAGGGAATGATCAGCCATGATCTTATCGAATGGTGGTGCAGGCTCGAAGGGCCGAACGGCCTACTCCTGCATCTATTTTCTATGTTTCTCTGTCTCTGATGTGGTCAGGACCACTCCCATCAGATCGGCTACTCAGCCCTCAGTCTCAACGGACTCAGAACGCTCGCCCAGAGCCAAAGTTGAACTGAGACGATCAACTCATGAGAGGAAAGCCCCAGACCATCTTAATTTGTAAAAAGATTGTTGTTAAGATTTTAAAGGGGGATATTGTTATGTATTAATGCTTGGGGGTCACCAGACACCGGTGGGCACCACGGTCGGAAGTCATCGGGCTGTACGCATGTGGCATGTGTGCTTGGTCACCTGTATATAAGCTGGGTGTCTTTGTCACGCAGGCACTCTTGGGCTGGAATATTGATGGATCAGGTTGCACCTGAGTGAGTTTACAGTAACCAGACTCTTGAGTCATTACGACCACATAGCCACAACATAACTATTTCCATCTCTGTAATATCGCCCGTCTCAGCCCTTGCCTCAGCTCATCCGCTGCTGAAGCCCTCAACCATGCCTTTGTTACTTCTAGACTTGACTATTCCAACGCACTCCTGGCTGGCCTCCCACATTCTACCCTACGTAAGCTAGAGGTGATCCAAAACCCATGTCCTAACTTGCACCAAGTCCTGCTCACCCATCACCTCTATGCTGGCTGACCTACATTGGCTCCCAGTTAAGCAATACCTTGATTTCAAAATTCTCCTCGTTTTCAAATCCCTCCATTGCCTTACCCCTCTCTATCTTGATTGGAAGTGTTGATTTTTCTCAGTACAGTAGGTGTAATATTGTTTATAAAATGTAATTTTGAATGATGTGAAAAGCATTTTGCGTGTGTTTGCATCAATTGTAGGAAGCATACATGTGGCTACAGAGAGAAGACTTTTTGAGGCTTTGCTTTGCACAGCTATTATGATTACAATAAATATGTATCAATTCAGGCAATAAGTGTACCTTTAAATTATTGTCCCAATTGAAATATACTATATTTACATTTGTACAGATACTACCATAACATTTAAGCGCATTTTTCATGTGCATGTCAATTCTAAGTATATATGTGTTATGCTCAATGTATTTTCCCAGTTTAACAACACTACCTGTGAGTCATACACTTTGGGTTGGATTTTCGGTTTTGCTCACTTCGGGGCGGTAATGGCGGCGGAGCGGTAAAGTTTACGCCCGGCAAAAGTTTGCGTCTCAGTCAGCAAAATTCATCAGTTGGGCCCTGGGTGTGGGGCGGAGCATTAATGGAGGCATTACACACCCCTCTTAGGGTGCAAAGTCAGCTGAGCAACTGAAA
This sequence comes from Pristiophorus japonicus, assembly GCF_044704955.1. Lineage (NCBI taxonomy): Eukaryota > Metazoa > Chordata > Chondrichthyes > Pristiophoridae > Pristiophorus > Pristiophorus japonicus. Next base: position 153,764,677 of record NC_091985.1, read on the forward strand.
ATCCTGAGCTAAAAAAATGGTCTCAGAGTGCCCAACGAAAGGGTTCTGTGGCAAAAAGAAAATTGCAACCTAAAAACACAACAAACATTCCCAATATCTTAAACACCCCACAATAAGCTACATCGCAAAAATAAAACTGAACAAAACAATCAAACTTACCTCATTCACCAATTCCATCACTCACTGCCGCCGGAACAGCTCTGGCCGTCTGGTTTTCCAGGTGGGCCCACCACGGGGCGCTATAGGGTAAGCGCACAACAAATTTTAAAACATCGAAACCGGCGGTGTTGTACACCAGTTTGACACTCCCGGGCAGTGTTGTTCTGCGCCATCGCAAAACCGGCAACAAATTTCCTGGTGGGGCGCTGGAAGCTGGCCGCCTGCCCAGAAACCATTGTCGCCTCCATTACCGCCCCTCTGGGGTGCGAACAGAGGCGGCAGCATAGCCGGAGATGGTGGAGGGGTTAGCAGAGAGTAAGAGAGTAGTATTGTTACCTTGACAATTCTGCTGATGTCCTTTGGCATTGCAGCCATGTCCTGAGATTAGGTCTTCCCACTGGCTGTGGACTTACTGCCGAGAAAACTTTCAGCCCTTTGCGGGGTGGGGCGAGGGGAGCGGGGGAAGAGGATCTTCCTCCTCCTGTCCATCTAGATCAGAGCCTTCAAAGCAGCACTTGAGAACTTGGAGACACAATCTGAAGGTGCTGCAGCCATTTTTCGCTTCAGAAGCTTACCCTGTTCTCTGCAGCCAGAGTGTGCCTTCCTTTTAAGAGGTGCCTGGTGTCTTTAGAAAGAGATTTTGGGTTCCATGTTCACAGATCATTAAATGTAATAATTGGGTACAAAACATTATCCAAAAGGCTAACTCAGTGTTAGACTTTATAATTATGAGAAGCGATTACATAAACTAATCTTGTATTGCCTGGAATATAAAAGGATCAGTGGTGATTTGATTGAGGTTTTTAAGATTTTGAAAGGACAGATAGAGAGAAACTTTTTTCGCTGGTGGGAGAGTCTTGAACAACACCTTAAAATTTAAGCCAGACCATTCAGGAGAGAAGTTGGGAAACACTACTTCATGCAAAGGATGGTAGAAATGTGGAACTCTCCCACAAAAATCAGTAGATCTAGCTCAATTACTAATTTTAAATCTGAGACCGATAGACCTTCCACGCTTTGCTTTGAAATAGTGCCATGGGATCATTTAAGTCCACCTGAGAGGGCAGACGGGACCTCAGTTTAACGCCTCATCTGAAAGACAGCTCCTCTGAAAGTGCAGCACTCCCTTAGTAGAGTACTGGAGCGTCACCTTAGATTATGTGCTTAAGACAGAATATATCCCTCATCCTCCCACCAGTAGTTATATGTACAGTGAGAGTCACATTTTTTTCACGTGTTTTCCACAGTCTAAGGCTGGTGAGACCCAGGGACATTTTAATTTTGCCAGGACCCACTTGACTCAGGGCTACCCTGGAGGGTCGCCGGATGTGGAGAGGAAAGGCGGGGGGGGGGGGGTAGGTAGAGAGGTTCATTTGATCCCATCCTTGTCGCCAAACTATGTTGTGCACATAAATAATAGACTAACTGAAACAGGAGTCATGTAACTAACTGTGTCCTTTATAGCAACTCTCCAAAATGGTGTCCCAAAACCAGCATGAACTAGCATGGTTACAGCAGTGTGTGAATAGCTCCCGCAGGGTCCTAATGTCTAGAGTCCTGTAACACACAGAGTATGAACACAACAGTGTCCACCGGATTCACAGACACCCTTAGCCAGCTATGGATATATATTACAAAAGAAAAATACTGCGGATGTTGGACTCTGAAATAAAAACTGAAAATGCTGGAAATCTCAGGTAAGGCAGCATCTGTGGAGAGAAACAGAGTTAATGTTTTGGGTCTGTGACCCTTCGTCAGAACTGGAAAAATTTGAGATGTAACAAATTTTTTAGGAAGTGCAGGGGCACTGAAAGGTAGAGGGGAGGAAAGAACAAAAGGGAAGGTCTGTGATAGGGTGGAAGAGATTTAAGAGACAAAAGGGATTGTGGGCAAAAATGAGATGGCAATGGTACAAGTTAGGAAACAAAAGATGAGTTTAGATGGGGTGTGAATGGTGGAATCATCACCAGCTGCCATGGGAAAGAGAAAAAAAAGGGGCGGGGTGTTGTTTGTAAAAAAAATGGAAAGGAAAAAAAAATATGGGCAGAGGTTAAAGTCTGGAATTGTTGAATTCGATGTTGAGTCCTGTTGGAGAGAAATTTCTTAACCTATAACCTTTGTAACTTTTATAAAGCGTAGCCAGCTCCCCTGTCTTTCTCTGATGAATTATGGGACAGGGAGAGTGGTCAAGTAAGAAATGTATACTTAAGCAGAAGGCATGTGTAGTCTCCAAAGTCCGGTGACCCTGAGTCATGGAGATAGGGGAAGTAAGACAATGGGTGGTTGGAGAGGCAAGCAGATGTATATCGCTTGTACTAATAACAGGAAGATAGTTCCTTGTTTTTCTGCTGATGCGGGGAACTACCCCCACTTGTGTGTGCGTATGCTAGTTAATCTTTGACTTACCACAATGTAAAGATAAATTGTCATAGCATTACCATATAGGGTAAGATGTACAAAAATGTTAGATAATTGGACAATGGTGTAAGGGGGTGGGACCACCCCCAAAGGTATAATTGTAACTTGGAAACTTCGCTCGGAGAGAAGGTGTGGCAAAGCTGCGGAGTTTCCCCACTTCTCCCAGAGCGCTCTGTACGAATAAACTGTGACGTTTTCTTCACCGTACTCGGACTTGGTGTGGAATTTATTTCCCTTACAGATTTGGCGCTGCGAGCAGGGTGAATACGGTCGCTTCGGGTCGCCTAGCCGGTGGAGAGGGACGAGTAGTCAAGGTTTGACCATCCAGTCAATTGGGCCCCGGAACAGGGCGATCCCTGAGCCCCGATTCACCAAAGAACAAAACGTCCGTGAACGGTGAGAAAAACCACAGTTGAGCCGCGGGTTAGCGTCTAAGCTAGCTTGGTATGATTGATGTGTGAAAGAAACGAGTGTTCCCCGCCACTTCGATTGTCACAAACTATCTCAGTCACCTAACTTGAGCCGGAATTAAGAGGGCAAATGCCCCACGTGAAGGCCAAGGATTAAGGTCGAAGGGAACATAGAGAGGACAAAGTGGCAACGGAAAAGTGGAACAGTGAGTGAAGTAGGGACTAATCTCCTTGCGACTTTGAGTCACACAGGTCGGGACATTTGGGGTCGTGTGTAGAACAATTAATGTAGTTGTAGTAAGTTGCGGGTGCAGCTGGAAAAAATCTTAGTGGGTCGCGGAGGCGCCATTTTTAACGAATCGCAAGTGTGTTGAAACACTTCTGACGATAGAGACTGCAAGTCCTGAACAGACCGCTGACAGTAGTAAGACCGCGACGGGAAAGACTGCGATGTCCGGTAAGGAATCAGAGTGGGGCCCCCCGGGGTCCCTGACCAGACTGTACCTAGTCGACCAAAAGGGATTGATAGATAGAATGCGAAAGGAGGGATGGGCCCCGACGGAAAAAAAAGTGTGAAAGAACAGAGAGAGTGGTGGGAGATGCAGAAACAGAAAGAAAAACTGGGACATTTGAGAGGACGAAAAGCAGCCCTCAAAGCCTACGTGCTAGACTCCATTCTAGTTATGAAAAGAAAGGATAAAGATGCAGCCTTGAAAGAAAACAAATTGAACGAAATTGAAAGAAAAAGTGTCTTCGATTGTCTGAATTAACGAAGTTACCGAGAGACGAGCCCTCTGTGTAAAATACCAAAACCTAATTTAAAGAAAGGAGATCAAAAAAAAAAGAGGACATAACTTACTAAATACTAGTTGATATTGGCTGTGAAAAAAAATATTGGTTTAATTGAAAAGATTTTTGGAAGAGGTAAAAGACACTCTCCATTGAAAATGATTTTAAATTACGAGAAAGTTTCATTGCAGTTTGAAAAGATTTCCAGAATAAGACGTGTTTATCAAAAAAAGTCCCAAACAGTTTAAACAAGCAGGAGGGTTTTGAAAATAACGAGGAGAAGAGATCTAAGCTATGCGAACTCAGCACAGAAAGAAAAATTGGGAATTAGAAAATCTTACTGATTTTAAAATTCTTATAGGAAATGTTGGAATGTATACAGCTTGTGTGAAAATTGAAGTTCAGTAAACAAAATAGCTATTAAAAATGTGTGGTATCGTTTTAAATCAATTAAAAAAAAAATCTTTGGCAAGTACTTGAATTAGAAGTTAAGGAAAAAATTTAAATTTAATCTAAAATGCTGTCTGTCCGGATGAGAAGACTTCTATTATGACGACTTTACTAATGATTTCTGCTGTTTCAACGGATTCCTAATTTCTAAGCAAGTTTTGAAAGCACAAAGTCACGTAATGGCATCAGGCCTTCTTAAAAACCTGTAAAGAAGTTAACCCTTTCCATTGACAACTGTTTTATATTGGACATTATTCATTTGGATTTCTTAATAGAATAAAGACTCACCTGACAGATAAAAGAAATGGTGGGATAGTCAGAATAAAATAAAACAGAACTAGCCCATGTAATAATACTCGCCTGATACAAATAATGAAAGAATTATTCTAGGAACAGACTTAATAAGGGAATTTAAACTACTAATAGACGGCGAGCATAACAAAATAATCTGGCCGCAAACAGATGAACGTAAAAGCAAGTACTTCGCGCCCTTACAAAACATTGCGAAAACAGGCAGTGCTAAACCACTGGCCCGGGATTAGGGATAAGAGTCGGGGGTAGACGGGGTGATATGCGAGGCCCTAGAGCCGGTATGGGCCAAAACAAAGCAGGACACGGGCCTCGTTGACATGACGCCGGTTAACGTCCCAGGGCCCGAACATGAGGGACATAGGAGGAAACCCGGCAGAAAGCCTCCTGGGGGCAGTGAAGCCACACCAGTGTGAGGAAGTGGATAGTGAGAATATAGAAGGTCGCCTAGCAGACGAACCCTTAACCGGGGCACAGGTGACCCTCTATGTGGATGGGTCTAGAAAGTATGTCGAAGGGACACCACGGACCGGGTGGGCCATGGTAAATGGCCAGTTACAAACCGTAGCATCTGGCAGATTAGATGGGGGACTCTCAGCCTAAGTTGCTGAGATTGTGGCGTTCATTGAAGCCTTGAAGCTGGCAGGGGGCCATGGGAAAATATACAGATAGATTTCACCGGACCACTGCCGGACTTGCGGGGGAAAAGATACTGCTTGGTGGTAATTGACCAATTCACTCGGTGGGTGGAAGCGTTCCCCACACTACAGTGGCCAGGATACTGGCCGAGGAGATCATCCCCAGATGGGGGGTGCCGGTGCAAATGGATTCAGATCAGGGCACCCACTTCACGGGAGGGGTGATAAAGGCAGTATGTAAACTGATGGGGCTAAGACAGAAATTCCACATCCCATATCATCCCCAGAGCTTGGGGATGGTAGAACGGATGAATTGAACCCACAAGATGGCGATTGCAAAGGCAATCCGAGAAACCGAGAGGACCTGGGTTGACGTGTTGCCCCTCATTCTAATGAAGTTAAGAGCGATCCCAAACAGGATGACGGGCTGTCCCCCTATGAGCTAATGACGGGTAGAGCAATGCAACTCCCAGAAGGGATCGTCACAGGGGGGACTGATGTGGGACCCTTAAGGGATAGGATCAGGAGGTACGTCCTGGAAATGAGCAACAGTCTTTAGGAGATGAGAACGCAGGTCAGGGATAAGCAGCTCCGACAGGACGAGAAATTAGAATCCACCGCCCTCCCAGATGTGCCCCAGGCAGGGACCCGCGTAATGGTAAAGGTCATCCCTGGGAAGCCTGGCTTTGCACCAAAATGGATAGGACCGTACGAGGTTATGATTAGCGGAGATACATGTGCCTGCGTCAACATGAGAGGACGGGGGCAGTGGAAACACTGGACCCAGCTTAAGGTTTTCGAGCCGAAAAACTAATGCCTGTAGTATCCACCATTCTTTGATTCGCCCACAGGTCAATAGAGACACTACAAGCAACATATACGGCCATTTTGCCTTTGACTAGTTGTTAATATAAAGTGATAAGATGAAACTGTGTGCCACAGTCTGTATAGTAGCTTTGGTGTATGTCAAGTGTGGCGCGTGGGAAGCGAGACGGAAGCGAGAGCTCCATGTAAACACCTTTTTGTATATGTCTTATGTTTATGCGCGAAATGGGAACTTTTCTAGTTGCTGGGTGTGCTCACATATCCCTATACATTCCAAAGGGGGAATTTCTTTATACCCCGTTCCACTGACCCTAACTGAGTCTGTCAAATGGCTTCTGAGCCAGAATGGCACGGAGGGTAGGAGGACCATTATACCGCTACCGTGTGGACAACCACGGGGACGTCACCGAGTGGGAGAGTGCTGGGTACCCCATTAGTCAAACGTTCCAGGGATGTACCAACCACCCTATGACCATAAAAGGGAGCCCCCATTCCAAGTCCTGACCAATACCTCGGGGATCGGGAGGCCAACCGGGACCATATGTTTAACCCGAAACGACACCAGCAGAAAGGGACATATCATAGGGGACAGCAATTGCCCACACAACCTCAATATCACAACAGGCGCACGAGTCACTATCCTCTCACGCTTTCCGAATAAAACAGGTGGAGGTCTGTGGGCCCAGTCTTGGGACCCCCGACACAATATATGAAATGGCAGCGTATAACGGCACATATTTTGTGTGCGGGCATAGGGCATATCCCTGGTTACCCAGGCGATGGACAGTGTCCTGTTATTTGGGATATGTGGTCCCCTTTGTCAGACAGGTACGTACCCTGGCAGAGGTGCGTACACCAGGTCGACGAAGACGAGCGATTACCCCGGTAGAAAGACTCTTTGGAGTTGTGATGTTCCCATATGGGATAGGGAGCACCATGGATGAACTAAGAAACGTAGAGAGGGTTCTGAAACAAATAGCTAACGACACTGCCGAGGCGATGGAGAGCATAACAGCTGAAATAGTAGCCATACGTACTACCGTACTTCAGAACCGAATGGCCCTAGATTACGTATTGGCCCAGAACGGAGGCACTTGCGCATTGATTGGGGCCGAATGTTGCACTTATATACCCGATAATTCGGAGAATATAACCAAGCTAGCCGACCATATAAGGAGAGAAGTGAGGAAACTAACCACCCCGGATGGTGAAGTTGGCTGGCTGGGGGGATGGATGTCTAAGTTGGGACAAAGTATTGTACAGGGGCTGATTTTGATTGTGGGCATATGCCTAGCCTTGTACCTTGCAGTGATGATGATTAAGATATGTATGTCCAAGTTGTGTACCGCGATACCCATAGCTGTCGGGACCCGCATCAACGATACAACAACCCAACTTCCACCCGTAACATATCAGAAGCTGCTCCTCAATTTTCAGTAGTACCACCAATTCCAGGCTCGCCCAAGAATCCTGGCACAAGACGACGAGACAGTCCAAATATAGGATTGGATTGTTCTTATCCACATGAGATGGGAAAAGATCAAAAGGAGGGACTGTTGGAGAGAAATTTCTTAACCTATAACCGTTGTAACTTTTATAATGCGTAGCCAGCTCCCCTGTCTTTCTCTGATGAATTATGGGACAGGAAGAGTGGTCAAGTAAGAAATGTATACTTAAGCAGAAGGCATGTGTAGTCTCCAAAGTCCGGTGACCCTGAGTCATGGAGATAGGGGAAATAAGACAATGGGCAGTTAGAGAGGCAAGCAGATGTATATCGCTTGTACTAATAACAGGAAGATAGTTCCTTGTTTTTCTGCTGATGTGGGGAACTACCCCCACTTGTGTGTGTGTATGCTAGTTAACCTTTGACTTACCACAATGTAAAGAAAGATTGTCATAGCATTACCATATAGGGTAAGACGTACAAAAATGTTAGATAATTGGACAATGGTGTAAGGGGGTGGGACCGCCCCCAAAGGTATAATTATAACTTGGAAACTTCGCTTGTAGAGAAGGTGTGGCGAAGCTGCGGAGTTTCCCCACTTCTCCCAGAGCGCTCTGTATGAATAAACTGTGACGTTTCTTTCACCGTACTCGGACTTGGTGTGAAATTTATTTCCCTTACAAGTCCAGAAGGCTGTAAAGTGCCTGGATGAAAGATGAGGTGCTGTTCCTCGAACTTGCGTTGAGCTTCATTGGAACAGTGGAGGAGTCCGAGGACAGAGAGGTCAGAGTTGGAATGGAGTGGTGAATTAAAGTGACAGGTTACCAGAAGCTCATGATCACACTTACGGATTGAACGGAGATTTTCGCCAAAGCGGTCACCCAATCTGCATTTGGTCACTCTAATGTAGAGGAGACCACATCCTGAGTAGCAAATACCGTATACTAGATTGAAAGAAGTACAAGTAAATCGCTGCTTCACCAGGAAGGAGTGTTTGGGGCCCTGGATAGTGGGAAGGGAAGAGGTAAAAGGGCAGGTGTTGCATCTCCTGCGCTTACATGGGAAGGTGCCATGGGAAGGAGAGGGGGTGATTGCGGAGTGGGCTAGGATGTCGCGGAGGGAACAATCCCTTCAGAATGAGAGGGGAGGGTAGGGTAGGGGAAGATGTGATTTGTGGTGGGATCAATGGTGGAGGATGATCCGTTGAAGGTGGGGGCTGGTGAGGTGAAAGGTGAGGGCAAGGGGAACCCTGTGATGGTTCTGGACGGAGGGGAAGGGGTGAGAGCAGAGGTGCGGGAAATAGAACGGACATGGTCGAGGGCCATGTTAACCATGGCAGAGGGGAATCCTTGGTTGAGGAAAAAAGGAGACATATCAGAGGCACTAATGTCAGAGTAGATGAGACGGAGACGGAGAAACTGGGAGAATAGAATGGAGTCCTTACAGGATACGGGGTGGGAGGAAGTGTAGCCCAGATAGCTGTGGGAGTTAGTGGGCTTATAGTGAATGTTTGCCAATAGTCTATCCCCAGAAATGGAGACAGAGAAGTCGAGAAAGGGAAGGGAAGAGTCAGAGATGGACCATGTGAAGGTGAGGGAAGGGTGGAAATTTTCTAGCTCCCGAGCTTCCGGTCGCATGTCACTTTAATTCTCTACTCCACTCCCACTCTGATATCTCCGTATTCGGACTCCTCCACTGTTCCAAGAAGCTCAACGCAAGCTTAAGGAACAGCACCTCATTTTTCATTTAGGCACTGAAGTGGGACTTTAGAGGCCCACTTTAGTGATATAGTGTTGCAGCCTGGGAAAATTGTTTCGGAAAATAGGAATTGAGCCTGTTATTAAATACAGACATATTTTAGAATGTCAAATTGTAGCAAAGCATTGCACACGAGCTGAGAAAAACAATTACAGGATGTAGCCTAGCTGCTAGAAACCGCAAACTAGGCTACCTGAGTATTCTTAGACTAAGAGACAGTGATGGCAACCTCAGGTCAAGATGAACATACATCTTTATAAATAAGAACGTCTACCATGGTCAAGAAATACAGACCACGGAGCAAATACGACTTCTAGCCCACTAGGTGCAACTTGGAGATGTCAAAATAACATGCTGTGGAAACATTCTCAAATGTCATGAGCTTATATTCAGTTCTTATGGTTAAGCTAGACACGTTTTCTAAATGTCACAGAGAGTCTGGGGTCAGTTCTTGGAACTGATGACGCATAACGGATTGTGGTTTTTGGCTTTAAATACTGTAAGCTGACAGCCCCGCGGTATTTGGGCTTTTCCTAACTGCTGTTCTCCCTTGGCCAAGGTATTCTCAAATAAACATATTTTGTTTTTTGACAGACTTGTGTTGATCCTTTATTTTGATTCCACAACAAATTGGTGACGAGGATGGGATCCGCCGGGAGACAGACAGACCAATGGCAACAGAAACATCTCAGAGTGAGTAAGTTTAAAGTTCAAAATTAGATGAACTCTGTGATAAAACTGTCAGTCAACCGGGGATTCTGAACTTTAAAAGTCTGCTAAAAAAACAAACCTTGTTGGCGCGTGAGTATGATAAGTTAGTTTAAAGTCATTGGTTTAGTTTAAAGTCATTGATAAGAACTGTGTTGTGCAGAAAGTATACCTGTGAAATAAGGCTAAGATTTAACATAGAGGTTGGATTAAACTACCGATTGGAGACGTGAAGTCATCGGACAGGTGACATAGATCGTCAGACCATATAATGGCATCAGGCAAAGGATTAGACTGGGATTTGGAGAACTCCCTTACTAAGTTCTACGCGGATGACCGGAAGGGGTTAATTGACAAAATGTTAAAAGACGGGTGGGACCCATCACATGAACCAGCCGAGCAAAAGGCTCGGTGGGAAAAAGAGAAAACTAAGAGAGCCAAGAAAGTCGGTATAATTATAGCGCGACACTTTTTACAATTTAGTGACAAGATGAAACCCAAAATTGAGGAATTAAGGCAATTAAGGGAAGAAGTAAATAAACTAAGAGAAGTTAATGAAACCTGTTGTGTGTCCGTGCTTTTTGGGAGACTCGGAGACTACGACAGGGATGAAGGCAGGGAGCCGGAGGCGCCCCCTTCCTATGAAAAAGTGGGAACTACGGCACCCAAGTATGACCTAGAGGATGATACTAAACTCCCTGCAGCCCCATTGCGAACATCTGGCACAGGACAGGGAGCTGACCGTAAAGTAACAATTAAATACATACCGTTTACCCCTTTGGAGAAACACGGGATCCTCAAGGATCGACCTTCTCTGAAGGAAAAACACGGCAATTCTGAATTTTGGAGATTGCTAAGGGAAATGTATGACATCCATGAGATGCATGAGAGGGGTGTACTTCAGATAGTGAGGGCTAAATGCCCACGGCCTAAATGGGAGACATTAAGACAGGATTATAGAAATGGTGAATGGACTCCTTTTAACAATGCCACTCAGGCAGTCCGACAGACAGCATACGATGATTTCACCCGGGCGGTCCAAGCCACTTTGGGAACACGTGCTCCCAACTGGGGACTAATTCTGTTAGTCCACCAGAAGAAAGATGAAAACAGCAGTGAGTATGGTCATAGACTGTGGACCGCGTATCAAGAATACTCGGGTCAGACAGCCCCAGACAAGGCAGATCAAGCATTTTTAAAGATGTTGAAAGACGGCCTGTCAGCCGACCATCAGAAAATACTTAAGATGGGGGTAGTCGGCGCAGATACCTATGACGGACTGGTGAACTGGGCATGCCAAGTGGATAATGAAGCCAGCCAACGCCAGAAGCCGATCAAAGTAGAAATAGGAGCGACATCTAGCAAAAGAGCCAGTGGAGTTTGCTCCAATTGTGGCAAACCCAGACACGTGTCCAAGGTCTGTAAGAGTCCACGTCCCAAGTGCACCAACTTCCAGAAAATGGGGCACAACAAAAACCAGTGTTGGGCGCCAGGCGGGGGTGGGAAAAGACCCACACCGCAGGGTAGCCCACCCAAATCCCAGAACATGACCAAGGATCACCTCCTGCAGGCCCTCAAGGACCTGGCAAGGGACTGAAAGCCAGCGGCCCCCGCTTAGAGTGATGGCGACCCTCGAATCCACATAACAGCATTGTTATGGGGCCGGCAGTGCGACATGTTGGTGGATACAGGCGCCTCTGTCTCAATGACAGATATCCCCCTACCCACAACCAAATGGACAGTTTCAATCACAGGGGTTGGAGGGTCTGCCACAAGGGCACACCTAAGCGAAGTCATATTATTGGACGTGGCAGGGATTCTAATTCCCACACAATTTTATGTTTGTCCCAATAATGAGGGTACAATATTAGGAATTGACCTCCCAGAACAATTAGGAGCGTTGATTGATCCCCGGGGGAAGAAAATAGTTTAGAGAAGCCCAAATGGGCGCAAAACTACTACCTTCAGAGAACAAAATAAATTGGACAACCATGCAAAGGTGGGGAGCGTACAACTCCTCACCAGGGATTGGGATACATTAAAACGGTATGGTCCCGTGTGTCTGCAGATTGACAGAGTGTGGGCACAGTCCAAACAAGACTGCGGACTGGTAGAAGCCGACCCAATCATTGTCCCGTGACTCGAACACACCCCTCATAAACAATATCCAATCAAACCTGAAGCCAGGGAGGCAGTCAAACAAATTGTACAAGACTTGCTGGACAGTGGCATACTCCGGGAAGCTGAGAGCACCACTAATTCACCCGTGTGGCCGGTAATGTAGCCGGATGGCTCATATCGGCTGACTATAGATTACACGGCTCTGAATAAAGTGACACCTCGTCAGCACCCCATTGTAGCCAGCCCAGCCACAATCTTTAACGGATTGAAACCCGAATATAAGATATTCGCAGTGTTTGACATAGCTGACGGATTTTGGTCCACACCTCTGGCTCGGGAATCACAGGACAAGTTTGCCTTTACTATAGGGGACCGCCAGTATACCTGGACACGGATGCCACAGGGATTCCACAATAGCCCGGCAATATTTCACCAGACTATGAGTCGAGCCCGAGAAAAGGTGGACCTAACTCCTTACAGAAGCACAGTTCTCCAGTATGTGGATGATCTGCTGATCGCCTCGGAGGATGAACGGAGACACATGGGCACTCTCATAGAAATCTTAGAGACTCTACAAAGGGTGGGATTTAAAGCCAATCCCAAGAAAATCCAGATCGGACAGACAGTGGTACAATATTTGGGATATGAGATATCACAAGGGACCAGAACAATGTCTCAAGATAGGAAAGAAGCTATCAGAATCAACCCAAAGACAGTCCGAGGGGTACGGAAAGAACATGGGACTCTTTAATTACTGCAGGAATTTATAGCCAACTTCGCAGCCATATTAGAACCAATACAGAAATTGGTGAAAGGGGATAAACCCTCCCTAGAGAGTGTAGAGTGGAGCCCAGAGCAGGAAGCAGCATACGGTAATCTGAAGGAAGCTTTAATGTCTGCACCTGGTCTGGGACTCCCGAACATGGACATACCTTTCCACATTTACTGCGAAAATGAGGAAGGATTCTATGGGGCAGTGGTCACTCAGATGCATGGGGATAGGATGCGTCCTGTAGCCTATTACTCAACCCAACAGTCACCCGTGGCAGCCGGTCTGTCCCGGTGTGTGGTGGCTCTGGACTGTGCAACGTGGGCAGTGAAAGTCAGTGAACGGTAGTGATGACCAGGGAGATTGTACTGCACACTAAACACACTCTGGTAGAAATGCTCAACACCGGGAATCTAAGATCCGTGTCCAATGTACGCAGGGCTAAATGGAAGGCAATTTTACTCCCCCGTGATGAGTCCGTGAAAATAATACGGGACATAGGGGAAAACCCTGCAGAGGGTCTCCTGGTCACGGATGAACCCCATGAGTACCACGCCCGAGAGTGGGAAGATTCACCCGGTAATATAAGTGAGATCCCATTCGAGGGCCCCGATTTAACTCTTTATGTGGACAGATCCCGCAAATATATCCAAGGGACCCCACATACAGGGTGGGCGGTGGTCAACGGAGCACTTGACATCGTCCTAAGTGGGGGACTGGACGGAGGACTTTCCGCACAAGTGGCAGAACTCACTGCCCTGACAGAAGCCCTCCAAGGCAAGCGGGCAAATATCTACACAGATAGCGCTATGCTTTTGAAGTAGTCATGACTACATGATCGACTGGGGGAGGCGGGGGTTTGTCACCTCAGGCGGGGAGACCATCAAACATAAAGGCTGGATTAGGCTGCTATTAGACGCGGCTAGTACACCCGCCGAGGCGGCGGTAATAAAGGTTAAAGCCCACCAGAAAGTGGTGGACGATGTCCAGAGAGGTAATGAGGCTGCGGATAAGGCGGCGCAGGAGACAGCAGTTTCGTCTGAAGTGAGGGAGGAATCAGTAAGTAGTATGAGTACTAAAGAAGATATTGTAAAATTACATGCACATGTAAGTGATGAAGAGAAGACAGAATGGAAAAGATAGAGAGGGGCACCAAATCCAGACTCCGTGTGGAGAAAGAACGGCAAGGTGGCAGCCCCCACTTGTATAAGAAAGATGTTCATGGAACCCAAATAGACTCCGAGCAGGGAACCCACTTCACAAGGCAGGTAGTAAAATTATTATGCACCACATTGGGCATTAAACAACATTTTCACATTCCCTACCACCAACAGAGTTTGGGGATGGTAGAACAGATGAATCGGACGATAAAGACAGTCCTGTCAAAAGCCATCCAAAAAACGGACAGGCTTGGGCTGAGCTGCTGCCTGCTATCCTGATGAGACAAAGGGCAACCCCTAACCGGACAACAGGATTAACTCCATATGAGCTCATGACTGGTCGGGCAATGCGATTACCCGAAGGAATAATCACAGGAGGGTTCGATGTGGGCCCATTGCGGGATCAGATTAGGAGCTATGTAATGGAGTTAAGTAAGCAACGTAAGGATATGAGACAGAAAGTAAGAGAACGACAGGCAGGCCGGGACGAACAAGAAGAGTTAGAGTCCCCGGTAGATTTTCCCCAAGTGGGGGAGAAAGTAATGGCAAAGGGGCTACTGGGACGAACCGGATTCATGCCACGGTGGTCGGGGCCATACGAGATATTGATCAGTGGCGACACATGTGCATGAGTGGATATGAATGGAGTAGGACGGTGGAAACACTGGTGCCAGCTAAAACGACTCTTAACAGAATACTCCATCTAGGGGGAAGTTTGATTTTACAGGATGGACTGGAGAATCGTGATACTGATTATACTTTGTCACTCGTCCCTGTGGCATCCGGCGCGGGCCCGGATGATCAGCTAGAATTCAAATCATGGGGCTGAAGGTGATAAGCTATACTCGAACTATGAAGACCCTGATTATCAAAAGACCCAAGTTGGAAATGGAGTCTGCCTGACTGGTATATTCCGCAAACAGAAGATTTTGCTGGTGTAAGGGAACCCAACCCACAGTATTAGGCGTCGCGATACGGTACATTAGGACCTTATATATTGAATGTGGTCTAAATAGAATATGGACAAATTTCCAGACTTATCAGGAATGCGCACTGCTCCAAAGCGAGCAGATACCAGGGATGCCACAAGGATTACAGCCCTGTAGAAACTTTTGGCCACGTATTAACTATATGCAGTGCCTCATGAGCGAGGGTAACCGCCGGGGTATCAGTATGGAAAATGTCAAATCAGAAATCATGAGAGATTGTTGGATTTTTGACCGAGAAGTCATCCCGAATTTGGTCGAAAGGCAGCCTCACGACTTCGCTGTGTGTGTTAGGCCCACGCAAAAGTTTGAGCCTACATACTACATTTGTACGCGAAATGATGAGACATGTCTATCCCCAATAATCCGGGTGGAGTAGTCTGACTATTGGCCGACCAATCTAGGCCCACCCCCAGAATGTCCCATACATACCGCAGGACCCCCAAGTGGGGTGGTCCTGAGAACGGAAGGAATCCAATTGTATGAAAATGTACACCATGAGATATTACTTGTAATAGTAAACCTGACGGACATAGGGCTACCAGAAAAATGTGACCTTAAGGTACGGGCATTGTACACCCGAATGCTTAAGATAGTGTTGAAAGAATCCAAGGACGCCTCAGGGGTATCCAGATACCGGAGCCCTCTGAAGGTGGATCAGACCCAGAGACAGAAATGGGTCTGATCAATGATGTCTTAACAGGGGTCAACACGGGAACCTCATTTCTAAATGTCCTAGACATACAAGCTATACAGCAACAATCGGAAAGCCTTAAAGATACAGTCAGAGAGTCGCTGCAGAGGGAGACAGACGCAGCCAAAGGGGCTGCGCGGGAAGGCGAAGGGGCAGCAGGGAGCTTAGTCAAAGGGATTACAGTCCTGGAGGGCCATGCTGCCATCATTAACCGCCTGATTGACTGAGAATTCAATGTGGAAAAGGCAGAAGTTCAGCGAGACCTCTGCCACACTTACGAGGGATGGATGATTGGGCAGGTCAGGGAGAACCTGGACTAAATACACAGGGGCGAAGTCGCGGACTGGATTAACAGCACCCACCTGTTCCGCCTAATACAGCACCCAGAGTCACTGGATGCGCGCACCATGAAAGGAATGACAAGAGTCTTTCCGGTGACAGGCAGATATACAGATTCACATTCTGCCCTGGTGGAGATGGTCCTAATGATTCCGGTAATGGTGAAGGGGGAGTCTGGACCACACCCCCAGTTTGAGGTAGTAAACTTGGGGCTAATCCGGGGTGAGAACTACATGCGGTACTACACAATGGATCAATATGCGATCAAACGGAACGAAACCATGAGAGGGGTCTCATTATCAGGGTGCCGCAGGGTAGGAAGCCGAACTATATGTCCACATCCAGTAGGCTGGGGAAGCGAGGATGGGAGCGGATTTAATCAAACCATTGGGTGTGTCTTAGAAATAAGCCTATCAGAATCCGAATACACCCACTCAGCCTACTGTGGAAAAAGAGAATACCATGTGGTAACCAACCAACCAACTTGTGACTATGGTATTTATCAATGTAATATCACTAACCCCAACTTCTGCTTCACCCTGAGGCTATCGGTTACAATCGGACGAGAATGAATAACGTATATCCATGCTCGAGAAACCATTGCCCTGAACCTGACTGACGAAATTAAACAAGATTTGTACCAATATGAAAGTGAACTGGCTGCACCAATACCCCACCTGCCCAAGGATCTGAGAGACATAAAGGAACCTCTGCTGGCAAGCATAAAACGATATCATGTGCTCAAAGAGGAGCTGCGTTATCTGGGCAAGGACATTGCAAGAAACCTTCAACGTACCCCCTGGTACGAGAAGGCATGGAACTGGGGACTGAATGTTAATATCCATCCATTAATATCCATAATATCTTTTCTCATATATTGGTGGCAGTTCAAATGATTTTGGCACTGTACTGGCTGATAATGACATGTGCAGCTTGTAGGAAGCGTAGACACAGGCAGCAAGCTAAAGCAATTACTCGTATGCAAGCGAAAGATAGACTGTTGATGCATGGGGGAATTTAAACCCCGGTTAAGCAATAGACCTCCCAAACTTGGCGGCAGATATCACCGCAAACGGAGCGGGAAGTCTAAAGCATTAGATAGCTTAGCTCTAATGGTCTTATGGGCTGGGGTTAGCCAGGGACCAAAGGGGGGATTGAAGTGGAACTTTAGATATAGTGTTGCAGCCTGGGAAAATTGTTTAGGAAAACAGGAATTGGGCCTGCTAGTAAATACAGACATATTTTAGAATGTCAAATTGTAGCAAAGCGTCGCACATGTGCTGAGCAAAATAATTACAGAATGTAGCCTAGCTGTTAGAAACCGTAATCTAGGCTATCTGAGTATTCTTAGACTAACAGACAATGATGGCAACCGCAGATCAGGATGAACATGCATCTTTATAGATAAGAGCGTCTAGTGTGGTCAAGAACTACAGATCACGGAGCAAATATGACTTCCAGCCGCTAGGTAGCTGCAACTTAGAGATGTCAAAAGAACATGCTGTGGAAACATTCTCAAATGTCATGAGCTTATATTCAATTCTTGTGGTTAAGCTAGACACATTTTCTAAATGTCACGGAGAGTCTGGGGTCAGTTCTTGGAACTGATGACACATAACGGATAGCGGTTTTCAGCTTTAAATACTGTAAGCTGGCAGCCCAGCGGAGAAACGGTTTTTGGGCTTTTCTTAACTGCTATTCTCCCTTGCCCAAGGTATTCTCAAATAAACATATTTTGTTCTTTAACAGACTTGTGTTGAGTATTTATTTTGGTTCCATAACAGGCACTTTATCGCCTTCTGGACTCAATATCGAGTTCAACAATTTCAGACCGTAACCTCTGCCCATATTTTTTTCCCCTTTCCTCCTTTTTTTTACAACCGCCTCCCGCCCTTTTTTCCCTCTCTTTCCCATGGCAGCTGGTGATGATTCCGCCATTCACACCCCACATTCACATCTTTTGTTTCCTAACTTGTGCCATTACCATCTCATTTATGCCTATCATCCCTTTTGTCTCTTAAATCTCTTTTGCCTTCCACCCTATCACAGACCTTCCTTTTTGTTCTTTCCTCCCCTCCCCCTTTCAGTGCCCTTGCAATTCCTTAAGACTCTGTTTCATCACGGACATTCGCCAGTTCTGACAAAGGGTCACAGACCTAAACCGTTAACTCTGTTTCTCTCTCCACAGATGTAGCCTGACCCGCTGAGATTTCCAGCATTTTCTGTTTTTATTCTGGATACAGATTGATGGCTTTTTATATGTAAAAAACAATAACAATGCATTAAATGACTAGGGCCACAATCTGGAATTCCTTCCTGAAGCCCCACTGCCTCTACACCAGGTGTTTTCAACCTCTTTGCTTTGGCGGCTCCCCTCCCGTGTTAATAAAATATTAATACATACTCAAATCATTTTCTAAAAATTAGGAAGAATTATCAAAATTCCCAAAGGTGTTTCTTAATTTTTAATTGCTGGAAAGTTTGTGAACAGCTCTCGAACGGGATCATGGAGGAGGCCCAAACGCGGTCAAAGATGGCAGCTGGCTTTACAGCAACAAAATAAATGTAGCATGTACTGCAGACACTTAAAAAATATATATCAGTATTTATTCAGTTTGATTTCCAATGGTTGTTAAATTGAAATGCAGTTTTAATAATAACAAGCCGAAAGTAATATAACGTACTCAACATGTAGCATCATCATAGGCAGTCCCTTGGAATCGAGGAAGACTAGCTTCCACTCTTAAATTGAGTCCTTAGGTGGCTGAACAGTCTAATATGAGAACCACGATCCCTGTCACAGATGGCACAGATAGTTGTTGAGGGAAGAGGTTGGTGGGACTGGTTTGCTGCATGCTCTTTCCGCTGCCTGCGCTTGATTTCTGCATGCTCTCGGTGATGAGACTCGAGGTGCTCCGCGCCCTCCCAAATGCACTTCCTCCACTTAGGGCGGTATTTGGCCGGGGACTCCCAGGTGTCGGTGGAGATGTTGCACTTTATCAGGGAGACTTTGATGATGAGATTCAACACCGCCTCCAGTGCGCCAGTGCAGCCTTTGGCCGCCTGAGGAAAAGAGTGTTCGAAGACCAGGACCTCAAATCTGCCACCAAGCTCATGGTCTACAGGGCTGTAGGAATACCTGCCCTCCTGTATGGCTCAGAGACATGGACCATGTACAGTAGACACCTCAAATCGCTGGAGAAATACCACAAATGATGTCTCCGCAAGATCCTACAAATCCCCTGGGAGGACAGATGTACCAACATTAGCGTCCTCGATCAGGTCAACATCCCCAGCAATCAATCAGCTCCACTGGGTAGGCCACATTGCCCACATGTCAGACACGAGACTCCCAACGCAAGCGCTCTACTCGGAACTTCTTCACGGCAAACGAGCCAACATATAGCCCGATATATGTCCACATTGTCGTATTTCACGCAGAGGAGCTGCACCAGCTTCTCGTTCGCCTCGGTCAGGGTAAGAGGACCTGGCCACTCCTGCCATTCTGTGGGCAATATTGTGACTGCGCGGTGGTCAACCCAGGCTCAGGCTGCACGGGCTGGCACCGCGAGAGCTATGCCGGACCTGTCTGAGATACACCCGAGTTCTGATAGGCTCTGCGCTCTTCACCCTCAATCCTGATTGGTTGCACTGAGCTGTTTTCCCACAGCTCCGACCTCCCACTATAAATATGGGCGCAAAGGGCGTCGCTGCCAGTCAGTGATTGCAGGTGGTGTTGGGCAGAAGGTAGAGTCAGCCTCCGGTCCGCGGGAAGGTTTCAAAGAGTCCGCCAAAAATGAGATTCTCGTGGACCCCTCAGGGCCCGCGGATCCCCGCCTGAGAACCCCTGCGCTACACCACCCCTTCTTTGTTTAAGGCCTGCCTTAAAACTCATCTCTTGACCAAGGTTCTGGTCACCCTTCCTAACCTTTAGTTCAGCATCTATTTTCCTTACACCTCTGTGAAGTGTCTTGGGATATTTGTATGTTAAAGGTATTCTACAATAAAAGTTCTTGTTGTTCAACTACTTAGCACATAAATCGTACAAACGATAACTAGGTTATGTGAAAATTCATGGTCTGCACATTTACATTAAAAATCTTACATATGCGCAAACTTCTTTTCAACATTTTCCATTATAAATCCTATGTCCATAGTTACATTAGAAAGTGCCTATGTAAACTCCTCGGACTATAAATGCAGAGCACTGGAAACCTGCCAGTGCCACCGAGGGCCACAGTTCATGGCCACTGGAACTAATTGCACTTGGTAGCCCTGTAATAATGGTGCTGCTTGCTAATTAACATTAGCGCAGCGCTAAGCTTACCATGTAAGGATGGTTTCAGGCGGTATTTATTGTGTTCCTAACACAGATGAGACTGCACACAGAGGTTAAAGTAACAGTGACCTCAGTCTTTATTAAGACACTCCAGAGTGAGGAACAGGACTTAGGGGACGGCTTATATACAGTGCTCCCAAGGGATGCTGGAATCCCTTGGGACTTCAGGGGATGCGCTCCCTGGTGGCGGAACATGGGAATGCATGCTTTACAGATACACAACATCACTCCCCCGCAAAGTCAAACTGAAAACTATTTACAAGGTGAGGCGGTCGGGAGCCTTTCTTTCCCTGGTGGACCACCTCGGTACAAATGTCTGTTCTGGTGTGTTGGCTGTGCCCTCACTGGACTAGCGTGTTGTTGGCCCTCCAGGGCTGTTGGGCGTGATGGGTTCGATTTCCTGGTCCGGGGTGGTGTCGTTGATCCTTTGGGTGTGTGTTGTGGGCTCGAAAAAGGTGGTGTCTGCTGTGGGTTGTTCAGGGCAGTCTGTGAACCGCAGCCTCGCTTGGTCCAGGTGCTTTCTGCAAATTTGTCCATTGTCTAGTTTGACTACAAGCACCGTACTCCCTTCTTTAGCTATCACCGTGCCCGCGATCCACATGGGACCATGTCCATAGTTTAGCACATACACAGGGTCATTCAGATCAATTTCCCGTGACACAGTGGCACGACCATCATTTATATTTTGTTGCTGCCGCCTGCTCTCTACCTGATCATGCAGGTTGGGGTGGACCAGCGAGAGTCTGGTTTTAAGTGTCCTTTTCATGAGTAGCTCAGCCGGAGGCACCCCTGTGAGCGAGTGGGGTCTCGTGCGGTACCTGAGCAGTACTCGGGACAGGCGGGTTTGGAGTGAGCCTTCTGTGACTCATTTAAGGCTCTGTTTGATTGTTTGTACTGCCCGTTCTGCCTGCCCATTGGAGGCTGGTTTAAACAGGGCCGAGGTGACATGTTTGATCCCATTGCGGGTCATGAATTCTTTAAATTCGGCACTGGTGAAACATGGCCCGTTGTCACTGACCAGTATGTCAGGCAGGCCGTGGGTGGCAAACATGGCCCTCAGGCTTTCAATGGTGGCGGTGGCGGTGCTTCCCGACATTATTTCACATTCAATTTGTTTGAAAAAGCATCCACCACCATCAGGAACATTTTACCGAGAAACAGGCCTGCATTGTCGACATGGATCCTCGACCATGGTCTGGAGGGCCAGGACCACAAACTTAGTGGTGCCTCTCTGGGCGCGTTGCTCAACTGAGCACACACGCTGCATTGCCGTACACAGGACTCTAAGTCAGAGTCGATACCGGGCCACCACGCTTGAGATCTAGCTATCGCTTTCATCATTACTATACCCGGGTGTGTGCTGTGGAGATCCGAGATGAACGTCTCCCTGCCCTTTTTGGGTAGCACTACGCAGTTACCCCACAACAGACAGTCTGCCTGAATGGACAGCTCGTCCTTTCGCCGCTGGAACCTCTTGATTAGCTCTTGCATTTCAACGGGGACGCTGGCCCAGCTCCCATGCAGTACACAGTTTTTTATTAGGGACAGCAGAGGATCTTGGCTGGTCCAAGTCCTAATCTGGCGGGCCGTGACAGATGATTTATCATTTTCAAATGCTTCCATGACCATCAACAAGTCTGCGGGCTGCGCCACCATCAATAAGTTTGCAGGCTGCGCCATTTCCACCCCCGTGGTAGGCAATGGTAGCTGACTGAGAGCATCCGGACAGTTCTCGGTGCCTGGCCTGTGGCGGATGGTATAGTTATACGCTGATAACGCGAGTGCCCACCTTTGTAAGCGGGCTGAGGCACTAGTTTTCAGCGAACAGGGATATGAGGGACTTGTGATCAGTTTCCAGCTCAAATTTGAGGCCAAACAGGTAGTGATGCATTTTCTTTACCCCGAACTGTAGGCCCTCTCGGCCTTAGACAAGCTCCTGAAAGCATAGGCGACAGGTTGCAACTTCCCCGCAACGTTAGCTTGTTGTAATACACACCCGACTCCGTACGACGACGCACCACATGCTAGCCCAACTCTTTTACACGGGTTATACAATACAAGCAGCTTGTTGGAGCATAAAATGTTTCTGGCTTTTTCAAAAGCAATTACTTGTTTTTTTTTTCCCATACCCAGTTCTCACCTTTACGCAATAACACATGTAGGGGCTCTAAGAGGGTGCTTAAATCTGGTAGGAAGTTACCAAAATAGTTGAGGAGTCCCAAGAACGACCGCAGCTCCATGACGTTCTGTGGCCTGGGCACGTTCCTGATAGCCTCTGTCTTGGCGTCTGTGGGCCGAATGCCGTCCGCCGCGATCTTTCTCCCCAAAAACTCCACTTCTATTGCCATGAAGATACATTTCAACCTCTTCAGCCGCAGCCCTACGCGATCCAGTCACTGGAGGACCTCCTCCAGGTTTTGTAGGTGCTCGACGGTGTCCCGACCCATGACCAATATGTCGTCCTGAAAAACCACCGTGCGTGGTTCTGACTTGAGTAGGCTCTCCATGTTTCTCTGGAAGATCGCTGCAGCTGACCGAATTCCAAACGGGCATCTGTTGTAGATGAACAGTCCCTTGTGTGTGTTGATGCAGGTATGGCCCTTCGAAGACTCCTCCAGCTCCTGCGTCATGTAGGCCGAAGTCAGGTTGAGCTTGGTGAACGTCTTGCCTCCTGCCAGAATCGTAAATTGGTCGTCTGCCTTAGGTAGCGGGTGTTGGTCTGGTAGTGAGAAACGATTAATAGTTACTTTATAATCGCTGCAAATCCTGACCGTGCCATCACTTTTGAGTACTGGAACAATCGGGCTGGCCCACTCGCTGAATTCCACTGGGGAGATGATGCCCTCGCGTTGCAGCCTGTCCAGCTCGATTTCCACTCTCTCCCTCATCATGTGAGGTACCGCTCGAGCCTTGTGGTGAATGGGTTGTGCCTCTGGGACCAAGTGGATCCGCCCCTACGCCCCGGAAAAGTTTCCATTACCTGGCTCAAAAAGGGAAGGAAATTTGTTAAGAACCTGGGTACGTGAGGCCTCATCGACATGTGATAGCGCTCAGATGTCATCCCAGTTCCAGCGGATTTTGCCCAGCCAGCTCCTTCCAAGCAGTGTGGTGCCATCGCCCGGGACAATCCAGAGTGGCAGTTCGTGCACCGTGCCCTCGTAGGTGACCTTGACCATGGCGCTGCCCAGGACAGTGATGAGCTCTTTGGTGTACGTTCTCAGTTTCGTGTGGATGGGGCTCAGGGCTGGTCTGAGTGCCTTGTTGCACCACAGTCTCTCAAACATCTTTTTACTTATGATGGATTGGCTAGCGCCAGTGTCCAGTTCCATGGTTACGGGTAAGCCATTCAATTTTACATTTAGCATTATAGGTGGACATTTCGTCGAAAATGTGTGCACCCTGTGTACCTCAGCATCTGCCTCCTCTCTCTGAGGCTCGAAATTGCTTTGATCCACCATGGACCGATCTTCTTCTGCCACGTGGTGGTTAGCAGGTTTTGCAGAGCTTGCAGCTCATCTGCAAGCTCGTTGGAGGTGCCCCATTGTTCCACAGCTCTTGCAAACATACTCTTTCAAGCGGCATGAATAGGCTGAATGGAAGCCTCCACAATGTCAACAAGGTGTGAATTGCCTTGCATTCATCCTTTGTTGCAGACTCTGAGTCATCTGGGTCACCTGAGGCCTTCTGGCAGTTGCAGACTCATGGTTTCTGCCCTGTACATTTCTGCTCGCAAACACAGTTCCAATTAATTTATGAACATTGCAGGCACTTGTGTGCTGAGAGATTTGTTTGGTGTTATCACTGGTGGACATAAACGCCTGTGCTATCGCAATGGCCTTACTGAGGGTCGGTGTCTCTACGGTCAAAAGTTTTCATAGAATGGTCTCGTGGCCAATGCCCAGTACAAAAAAGTCTCTGAGCATTTGCTCCAGGTAGCCATCAAACTCACATTGTCCTGCAACCTTCAGATCGCTGACACGTGTAGAACTGATACCTCGCCATCAGCACGCTCTCCCTCGGGTTAAGATGCTCCCGAACCAGCGTACACAGCTCCTCATACGACTTTATCTGTGGGTTTCACCGGAGCCAGAAGATTCTTCATGAGGCTGTAGGTCGGTGCCCCGCAGACTGTGACGAGGACCGCTCTCCTTTTTGCAGCGCTTCCTTCTCTGTTCAGCTCGTTGGCTACAAAGTACTGGTCTAGCCGTTCGACATAGGCTTCCCAGTCCTCACCTGAGAACTGCTCCAGGATGCCCACAGTTTGCTGCATCTCTGCGTTGGATTCGTATACTCATCGCCAGTTATTGTGTTCCTAACACAGATGAGACTGCACACAGGGAGGTTAAAATAACAGTGACCGCAGTCTTTATTAAGACACTCCAGAGTGAGGAACAGGCCTTAGCGGCCGGCTTATATACAGTGCTCCCAAGGGATGCTGGGATCCCTTGGGACTTCAGGGGATGCGCTCCCTGGTGGCGGAACATGGGAGTGCATGCTTTACAGATACACAATAGTCTTCTCTGCAGAAGACCCAATGTAGCGTGGCCGTAGTCCATTGCAGCAAAAGCAGCCTTCTCTTAAAGCTAGGCTGTCATTTTAGAAGGCAGTGTCGGTCTCTTAATGAGGACTGCCTTCTAAAATAAAATAATTTTAAAATAGGCACTTTTTAACCCTTAGAGCTCAACTGCCTTCTGAAAAATAATAAACATTAAATATAATTCCCAAATGGGAGTCTTCAGCTCTTAACGCTGAATTCCCTTCCACACTGGAAAAATGGTAAATATTTTAAACAATGGTAAACCAACACACATGGCTCAACAAGCTACGGAAGAGGCACCCAAGGTCTCACATGCAGCGCTGCAGCTTTGTGCAGGGGCTCAACACCACAAGAGAGGTCCTACACCCACTGGGGCCAGGAGGCCTTCCAGAAAGAACAATCAGGGACCCACATCACTGATCCGTCACTGCCAGCAGTGTCACCCCCACCACCTGGCTCCAATGGCCAAAGGAGCTTCATGACCTCAGACCATGGTCAAGATCAGTAAATGCATCCTCAAAAGCCATCTCCTAGCAACTGCATCACATGCCTCACACACTGCTCAATGCCCTCCCCCCCACCAAATCACTCACCTACCAACAATCTGCACCAAACACGAGGCACATCTCCCATTCCCAGCCTCACCTCACCATCTTGGAGGAAATGGTGCCGGCCATTCTTGGCAGGGGCATGGCTAAGCCCTTGACCAGCAGTCGGTTTGAAAGGATACAATGGCTGGTATCCTCATAACGTTATCCTCCTTCTCGCATGCACCTCTTGCTTTCCCACCCTCTCCTCACCACAACTCCACCCTTGTGCCTTCCTCATTTCACACACCCAAGAAATCCAAGCTGCCCAGCCAAGAAGAGGGAGAGGAGAGTGAAGAAGAAGAAACACCGTCGCTTGATTTCACACTCCCAGTCACCAGTTCCTGAAGGTCGACCAGCAAGGTCATCTGCAGTGTCCCTCACTGAAAGTCAGCAGCCTTCCACCAGCCATGCTGCAGCCACAGGGATAGCACTGCATGATAGCAGTAGGATGGGCAAAGACACAACACTAGATTAAGGGATTGCATAAGGGTGATTAGTTGATTTCTTGATGTCACATTGGATGGTTAGATGTATAAAGTTGGATTCGAAAGTTTGCTTTGTGATGGCCAAGAGGACGCTGTGATGGTCAGTAACAGAGGGAAGGTGAAGTGTGGGTCTAATGTTGAAAGGGGAATTGAGGTTGTGATCACTGGGACCGCAGGCAGATGATTCCATCCTGGATATCCCGGCCAGAAACGGACTGTCTGGGTTGCATCTTTCCTTCTGCATCTTCCTCTTTGCTCTGCGAGCGGATGCTGGAAATCTGAAATAAAAGCAGAAAATCCTGGAAACACTCAGCAGGTCAGGCAGTGTCTCGACCTGAGACGTGAACTCTGTTTTTCTCTCCACAGATGCTACCGTCCAGCAGCACTCACTGCACACTTTAAAAACTTCTAACGTTGCATCAAGTCACTACTTCAATAAAATATTAAAAATACAGTTCATAAGCTTAAATGCAAACTTACCTGAAAGATGTGTGTATCTCTTTAAGTAGCGCTGACAACGTCTCTGTCGGTCTGCTGCACGCTCGCTTTTCAGAGCAAGTTTAGGACACAGCGCTGAGCTCAGTGCAAAGGTCCAAGTTCGCAGAGCGTGGCATCAAGTTGGCGTTGCACGCTGACTGATATCACGCTGTGCAGATTTGCATGTCTAGGGTCAGAGCTGCTAATGGGGGTGTTATGGCCCTCACCGACCCCCAGCGGCATTGTCCTAAACCCCACCACCAGCGGCACTAACTAAACCCCGCCCCGCAACGACCCCTCTCTAAACACCACCCCCAGCGGCCCCTCCCTAAACTCCGCCCCCCCCAACAGCGGAGCCTCCCTAATCACCACCCCCAGCGGCACCAAGTAAACTGCCCCTCGCAACGACCCCTCCCTAAACCCCACGGCCAGCGGCACGAACTAAACCCCACCCCGCAACGACCCCTCGCTAAACACTGCCGCCGGGCGGCACCTCCCTAAACACCGCCCCCCCCAGCAGCACCTCCTTAATCATCGCTCCCCCCAGTGACACCTCCCTAATTTCCGCACCTCGCCACCAGCGGCACCTCCCAAAACATCGACCCTGAGGGGCACCAACTAAACACTGCCCCCCCCAGTGGCACCTCCCTAACACTGCCCCCCCAGTGGCACCTCCCTAAACAGCGGCTCCCCAGCGGCACCTCCCTAAACACCGTCCCTAAGGGGCACCAACTAAACACTGCCCCCCCAGTGGACCCTCCATAAACACCGACCTCAGTGGCCCATCCCTAAACACCGCACACCAGTGGCCCCTCTCTAAACAGCGCCCCCCAGTTGCCCCTCCCTAAACACCGTCCCCCCAGTGGTCCCTCCCTAAACACTGACCCCACAATACCCCCTCCCTGAACACCGCCCACCAGTGGTCCCTCCCTAAACAGCACCTCCCCAGTGGCCCCTCCCTCAACACCACACACCCGTGGCCCCTCCCTAAACACCGCCCCCCAGTGGCCCCTCCCTAAACACCGCCCCCCCCAGTGGCCCCTCCCTAAACACTGCCCACCAGTGGTCCCTCCCTAAACAGCAACCCCCAGTGGCTCCTCCCTAAATACCACACACCCGTGGCCCCTCCCTAAATACTGCCCACCAGTGGCCACTCACTAAACACCTTCCAGCAGTGGCCCCTCCCAAAACACCGCCCCACAGTGGCTCCTCCATAAACACCGCCCCCCTGTGCCTCCTCCCTAAACACCGCCCACCAGTGGTCCCTCCCTAAACATCAACCCCCAGTGGCTTCTCCCTAAACACCACACACCCGTGGCCCCTCCCTAAACACTGCCCCCCCAGTGGCCCCTCCTTAAATATTGCCCACCAGTGGCCCCTCCCTAAACACTGCCCCCCAGTGGCCCCTCCCTAAACAATGCCCCCTAGTGGCCACTCCCTAAACACCGCCCACTAGTGGCCCCTCCCTAAACACTGCCCACCAGTGGCCCCTCCCTAAACACCACCCCCAGTGGTCCCTCCCTAAACAGCACCCACCAGTGTCCCCTCCTTAAACGCTGCCCACCAGCGGCCCCTCCCTAAACACTGCCCGCCCAATGGCTCCTCCCTAAAGAGCGCCTCCCCCAGTGGCACCTCCCTAAACAGTGCCCCCCAGTGACCCCTCCTTAATCAGCGCCCCTCAGTGGCCCCTCCATAAACAGTGCCCCCAGCAGCCCCTACATAAACACCGCCCCCCCAGTGGCCCCTCCCTAAACACCATCACCAGTGGCCCCTCCCTAAACACCCGCTCCAGTGGCCCCTTCCGAAACACCGCCCACCAGTGGCCCCTCCCAAAACACTGCCCACCAGTGGCCCCTCCCTAAACATCGCCTACCAGTGGCCCCTCCTTAAACATCGTCTACCAGTGGCCACTCCCTAAACACTGCCCACCTGTGGCCCATCCCTAAACACTCCCCACCAGTGGCCCCTCCCTAAACATCGCCTACCAGTGGCCCCTCCTTAAACATCGTCTACCAGTGGCCACTCCCTAAACACTGCCCACCTGTGGCCCATCCCTAAACACTCCCCACCAGTGGCCCCTCCCTAAACATCGCCTACCAGTGGCCCCTCCTTAAACATCGTCTACCAGTGGCCCCACCCAAAACACTGCCCACCTGTGGCCCATCCCTAAACACTCCCCACCAGTGGCCCCTCCCTAAACATCGCCTACCAGTGGCCCCTCCCTAAAGATCGCCTTCCAGTGGCCACTCCCTAAACACCACCCACCAGTAGCCCCTCCCTAAACACCGCCTACCAGTGGCCTCTCCCTAAACACTGCCCACCAGTGGCCCCTCCCTAAACACCACCCACCAGTGCTCCCTCCCTAAAAAAACACCCACCAGTGGCCCCTCCCTAAACGCTGCCCACCAGCGGCCCCTCTCTAAACAGTGCCCTCCAATGGCTGCTCCCTAAACAGCGCCCCCCAGTGGCGCCTCCCTAAACAGTGCCCCCCAGTGCCCCTCCTTAATCAGCGCCCCTCAGTGGCCCCTCCACAGACAGCACCCCCAGTAGCCCCTACATAAACACCGCCCCCGCAATGGCCCCTCCATAAACAGCGCCCCCCAGTGACCCTCCATAAACAGCGTCCCCCAGCAGCCCCTCCATAAACATCGCACCCCCAGCGGCCCCTCCATATACAGCGACCCCCCCAGTGGCCCTTCCCTAAATACCACTCCCCAGTGGCCCCCATAAACATTGCTCACCAGTGGCCCCTCCCTAAACACTCCCCACAGTGGTCTGTCCCTAAACACTGACCACCAGTAGCCCCTCCCTAAACACCGCCTACCAGTGGCCCCTCCCTAAACAGCGCCCCCCCAGTGGCCCTCCATAAACACTGCACACCAGTGGCACTTCCCTAAACACCGCCCGGCAGTGGCCCCTCCCTAAACACCACCCACCAGTGGCCCCTCCCTAAATACTGCCCTCCAGTGGCCCCTCCCTAAACACTGCCCACCAGTGGTCCCTCCCTTAGCACTGCCCAGCAGTGGCCCCTCCCTAATCACCACTCACCAGTGGCCCCTCCCTAAACACCGCCCCCCGGTGGCCACTCCCTAAACACCACTCCCCAGTGGCCCTCCTAAATATTGCTCACCAGTGGCCACTCCCTAAACACTCCCCACAGTGGCCCGTCCCTAAACACTGACCACCAGTAGCCCCTCCCTAAACACCGCCTACCAGTGGCCCCTCCCTAAACACCGCTCACCAGTGGCCGCTCCCTAAACACTGCCCCCAGCAGACCCTCCCTAAACAGTGCCCCCCAGTGGCCACTCCCAAAACTGTGTCCCCCAATGGCCACTCCCTAAACAATGCCCCCCAGTGGCCACTCCCTTAACAGTGCCCTCCCCAGTGGCCCCTCCATAAACAGTGCCCCCAGTGGCCACTCAATAAACAGTGCCCCCCCCGTGACCCCTCCATAAACACCGTCCTCCCCAGTGGCCCCCCTCCATAAACAGCGCCCCCCCCCTGTGTCCCCTCCATTAACAGCACCCCCCAGTGGTCCCTCCATAAACACTGCCCCCCCTAGTGGCCCCTTCCTAAACACTGCCCACCTGTGCCCCCCCTCCATAAACAGCATCCGCCCGTGGCCCCTACGTAAACAGCGCCCCCCCTGTGTCCCCACCATTAACAGCGCCCCCCAGTGGTCCCTCCATAAACACTGCCCCCCCAATGGCACCTCCCTAAACACTGCCCACCTGTGCCCCCCTCCATAAACAGCAACCCCCGTGGCCCCTACTTAAAGAGCGCCCCGCCTAGTGGCGCTTCCATAAACAGCAGCCCCCAGTGGCCCCACCATAAACACCCCCCCAGTGGCCACTCAAAAAACAGCACACCCATAGTGGCCACTCCCTAAACACTGCCCCCCAGTGGCCACTCCAAAATCACCCCCACTAGTGGCCCCTCCCTAAACACCGCCCACCAGTGTCACCTCCCTAAACACCACCCCCAGTGCCCCCTCCCTAAACACTGCCCCAGTGGCCCCTCTCCAAACACTGCCCCCAGTGGCCCCTCACTAAACACCGCCCATCAGTAGCCCGTCTCTAAACACCGCCCACCAGCGGCCCCACCCTAAACAGCCCTACCAGTGCGCCTCCCTAAACACCATCCAGCAGTGGCCCCTCCCTAAACACCACCCACCAGTGGCCCCTCCCTAAACACCGCCCAACAATGGCCCATCCCTAAACAATGCCCACCAGTGGCCCCCTCCATAAACGCCGCCAACCAGCGGCCCCTCCCTAAACACTTCCCCGCAGTGGCACTTCCCTAAACAGTGCCCCCCAGTGGCCCCTCCATAAACAGCGCCCCTGCCATGGCCGCGCCATAAACATTGCCCACCAGTGGCTCCTACCTAAATACCGCTCACCAGTGGCCCCTCCCTAAACACTGCTACCCCCAGTGGCCACTCGCTAATCATTGCGTACCAGTGGCCCCTCCCTAAACACTGCCCTCAGTGGCCCCTCCCTAAATATTGCCCACCAGTGGCCCCTCCCTAAGAACTGCCCCCAGTGGTCCCTCCCTAAACACCGCCCACCAGTGGTCCCTCCCTAAACAGCACCCTCTCCAGTGGCCCCTCCCTAAACACCACCCTCAGTGGCCCCTTCCCAAACAACGCCCACCAGCGGCCCCTCCCTAAACGCCGCCCGCCAGTGGCTCTTCCTAAACACCGCCCACCAGTGGCCACTCCCAAAACACTGCCTACCAGTGACCCCTCCCTAAACACCGCCTATCAGTGGCCCCTCCCTAAACACCGCCCACCAGTGGCCCCTCCCTAAACACGGCCTACCAGTGGCCCCTCCCTAAACACCATTCACCAGTGGCCCCTCCCCAAACACCACCCACCAGTGGTCCCTCCCTAAAAACCGCCCACCATTGGCCCCTCCCTAAACATCGCCCAACAGTGGCCCATCCCTAAACAACGCCCACCAGCGGCACCTCCCTAAACAGTGCCCCCCAGTGGCTCCTCCCAAAACTGCGACCCCAGTGGCCCCTCCCTAAACAGCGCACCCCCCCAGTGGTCTCTCCATAAACAGCGCCCCTGCCATGGCCCCTCCATAAACATTGCCCACCAGTAGCACCTCCTTAAACACCGCCCACTAGTGACCTTTCCCTAAACACCGCCTACCAGTGGCACCTCGTAAAACACCACCTACCAGTGTCACTTCCCCAAACACTGCCCACCAGTGGTCCCTCCCTAAAAAACCACCCACCATTGGCCCCTCCCTAAACACTGCCCACCAGTGGCCCCTCCCTAAACACTGCCCACCAGTGGCCCCTCCCTAAACACCGCCTACCAGTGGCCCCTCCCTAAACGCCACCTACCAGTGGCACTTCCCCAAACACCGCCCACCAGTGGCCCCTCCCTAAACACCACCTACCAGTGGCACTTCCCCAAACACCGCCCACCAGTGGTCCCTCCCTAAACAACGCCCACCAGTGGCCCCTCCCTAAACACTGCCCACCAGTGGCCCCTCCCTATACACCACCCAACAGTGGCCCATCCCTAAACAACGCCCACCAGTGGCCCCTCCCTAAACACTGCCCACCAGTGGCCCCTCCCTATACACCACCCAACAGTGGCCCATCCCTAAACAACGCCCACCAGCGGCACCTCTCTAAACAGTGCCCCCCAGTGGCCCCTCCCAAAACAGCGCCAACCAGTGGCGCCTCGCTAAACAGTGCCCCCCAGTGGCCCCTCCCTAAACACCGCCCACCAGTAGCCCCTCCTTAAACACCGCCCACCAGTGGCCTCTCCCTAAACACCGCCTACCAGTGGCACCTACCTAAACACCGCCCACCAGTGGCCTCTCCCTAAACACCGCCTACCAGTGGCACCTACCTAAACACCGCCCACCAGTGGCCTCTCCCTAAACACCGCCCACTAGTGGCCCCTCCCTAAACACGGCACACCAGTGGCCCTCCCTAAACACCGCCCACCAGTGGCCTCTTCCTAAACACTGCCCACCAGTGGCCCCTCCCTAAACACCGCCCGCCAGTGGCCCCTCCCTAAACACCGCCCACTAGTGGCCCCTCCCTAAACACTGCACACCATTGGCCCCTCCCTAAACACCGCCTACCAGTGGCCCTTCCCTAAACACCGCCCACTAGTGGCCCCTCCCTAAACACTGCACACCATTGGCCCCTCCCTAAACACCGCCTACCAGTGGCCTCTCCCTAAACACCACCCACCAGTGGCCCCTCCCTCAACACCACCTACCAGCGGCCCCTCCCTAAACACTGCCCACCAGTGGCCCCTCCCTAAACACCGCCCAGCGGTGGCCCCTCCAAAATCACCGCCCCCAGTGGCCTCTCTCCAAACACCGGCAACCAGTGGCCCCTCCCAAAATACCGCCCACCAGTGGCCGTTTGCTAAACACTGTCCCCCTGTTCTCCCTCTCTAAACACCGCCCACCAGTGGTCCCTCCCTAAACAGCACCCCCTAGTGGCCCCTCCCTCAACACCACCCACCCGTGGCCCCTCCAGAAACACTGCCCACCAGTGGCCCCTCCCTAAACACCGCCCAGCAGTGGCCCCTCCCAAAACACCGAAACCCCTCCCAGTGGCCCCCTTCTAAACACCGGCAACCAGTGGCTCCTCCCAAAACACTGCCCACCAGTGGTCCCTCACAAAACACCGCCCACCAGTGGTCCCTTCCTAAATACTGCCTACTAGTGGACTCTCCCTAAACAACGCCTCCCAGTGGACACCCCTAAACACCGCCCACCAGTAGCCCCTCCCTAAATACCACCGACCAGTGGCCCCTCGCCAAACAATGACCACCAGTGGCCCCCTCCATAAACGCCACACACCATCGGCCCCTCCCTAAACACAGTCCCCCAGCGGCAACTCCATAAACACTGTTCACCAGTGGTCCCTCCCTGAACAGTGCCTCCAGTGGCCCCTACCTAAACACCGCCCACCAGTGGCCTCTCCCTAATCACCGCCTACCAGTGGCCCCTCCCTAAACACTGTCCACCAGTGGCCCCTCCCTAAACACTGTCCACCAGTGACCCCTCCCTAAACAATGCCCACCAGTGGCCCCCTCTCTAAATGTCACCCACCAGCGGCCCCTCCCTAAACACTGTCCCCAGTGGCACCTCCCTAAACAGTGCCCCCCAGTGGCCCCTCCCCAAACAGCGTCCCCCAGTGGCGCCTCCTTAAACAGTGGCCCCCAGTGGTCCCTCCATAAACAACGCCCCCCCCGTGGCCCCTCCATAAACAGCGCCCCCCAGTGTCCCGTCCATTAACAGTGCCACCAGTAGCTCCTACAAAAATACCGCCCGCCCCAGTGGCCCCTCCATAAAGAACACCTCCCAGTGGCACCTGCATAAACACCGCCCTCCCCAGTGGCCCCTCTATAAACACCGCCCAACAGTGGCCCCTCCCTAAACACCGCCCAACAGTGACCACCCTGAATACCGTCCACCATTGTTCTCTCCCTAAACAGCATCACCCTAGTAGCCCCTCCCTCAACACCGCCCACCCGTGGCCTTCCCTAAACACTGCCCACCAGTGGCCCCTCCCTAAACACTGCCACCCAGTGGCCCCTCTCTAAACACCGGCATCAGTGGCCCCTCCCTCAACACCGCCCCAAGTGGCCCCTCCCTAAACACCACCCACCAGTGGCTCTTCCCAAAACACCGCCCACCAGTGGCCGCTCCCTAAACACTGCCCCCCAGTATCCCCTCCCTAAACACTGCCCACCCGCCTCCCTAAAAAACACCCACCAGTGCCCCCCCCCCTAAACACCGCCCCCCCCCCAGGGGCCACTCCCTAATCATTGCCCACCAGTGACCCCTCCCTAAATACTGCCCCACAGTGACCCCTCCCTAAACACTGCCCACCAGTGGCTCCTCCCTAAACACCAACCACCAGTGGCCGCCCACCAGCGGCCCATCCCTAAACACCGCCCCCCGTGGCACCTCCCTAAACACCGCCCAACAGTGACCCACCCTAAATACTGCAGACCATTGGCCACTCCCTAAACACTGCCCCCCCAGTGCCCCCTCCCTAAACACCGCCCACCATTGGTCCCTTCCTAAACAGCACCGCCTCAGTGGCCCCTCCCTCAACACCGCCCACCACTGGCCCCTCCCTAACCACTGCCCACCAGTGGCCCCTCCCTAAACACCGCACACCAGTGGCCCTCCCTAAACACCACCCACCAGTGGCCCCTATCTGAACACCGCCTACCAGTGGCCCTCCCAAAACATCGCCCACCAGTGGCCCCATCTCTAAACACCGCCTACCAGTGGCCAGTCTCTAAACCACCCACCAGTGGCCCCTTCCCTAAACACCGCCCAACAGCGGCCCCTCCCGAAACACTGTCCCCCAGCTGCCCCTCCCTAAACACTGCCCCCCTGCAGCCCCTCCCTAAACAACACCCGCTAGTGGACCCTCCATAAACACTGCCCCCCCAGTGGCTTCTCCATAAACTGCCCCTCAGAGGCCCCTCCCTAATCACCACCTACCAGTGGCCCCTCCCTAAACACCGCCCACCAGTGGCCCCTCCCTAAACACCGCCCAACAGTGACCCACCCTGAATACCACCCACCATTGTCCTCTCCCTAAACAGCATCCACCCAGTGGCTCCTCTCTCAACACCACCCACCCGTAGCCGCTCCCGAAACATTGCCCACCAGTGGCCCCTCCCTAAACACCGCCCCAGTGGCCCCTCCCTAAACACCGCCCTCCAGTGGCCCTTCCCTAAACACTGCCCCCCAGTGGCCCCTCCCTAAATAGTGCCCCCCAATGGCCCCTCCCTAAACACCGCCCCAGTGGCCGCTGCCTAAACACCATGCACCAGTGGCCCCTCCCTAAACACCACCCACCAGTGGCCCCCTCCCTAAACACCATGCACCAGTGGCCCCTCCCTAAACACCACCCACCAGTGGCCCCCTCCCGAAACACCACCCACCAGCGGCCCCTCCCTAAACAACGCTCACCAGTGGCCCTTCCCTAAACACCGCCCACCAGTGGCCACTCCCTAAACACTGCCCACCAGTGGCCCCTCCCTAAACACCACCCACCAGTGGCCCCTCCCTAAACACCGCCCACCAGTGGCCCCCTCCCTAAACACCTCCCACCATTGGCCCCTCCCTAAACACCGCCCACCAGTGGCCCCCTCCCTAAACACCACCCACCAGTGGCCCCTCCCTAAACACCGCCCACCAGTGGCCCACTCCCTAAACACCACCCACCAGTGGCCCCTCCCTAAACACTGCCCACCAGTGGCCCTTCCCTAAACACCTCCCACCAGTGGCCCCTCCCCAAACATTGCCCACCAGAAGCCCCTCCCAAAACACCGGCCCCCAGTAGCCCCTCTCTAAACACCGGCAACCAGTGCCCCTTCCTAAACACCGCCCAGCAGTGGCCCCTCCCAAAACACCGCCCCCCCGTGACTCCTCCCTAAACACCGGCAACCAGTGGCCCCTTCCGAAACACAGCCCATCAGTGGCCCCTCCCAAAATAACGCCCACCAGTGGCTGCTCCCTAAACACGGCCACCCAGTGGTCCCTCCCTAAATATTGCCCACCTGTGCCCCCTCCATAAACAGCATCCCCCCGTGGCCCTTCTGTAAACAGCGCCCCGCCTAGTGGCGCTTCCATAAACAGCGCCCTCCAGTAGCCCCTTCACAAACCGCGGCCCCCAGTGGCCCCACCATAAACACCACCACCCCCCCAGTGGCCACTCCCTAAACACCGCCCACCAGTGGCCCCTTCCCTAAACACCGCCCACCAGCGGCCCCTCCCGAAACACTGTCCCCCAGCTGCCCCTCCCGAAACACTGCCCCCCTGCAGCCCCTCCCTAAACAACACCCGCTAGTGGACCCTCCATAAACATTGCCCCCCCCCAGTGGCTTCTCCATAAACTGCCCCTCAGAGGCCCCTCCCTAATCACCACCTACCAGTGGCCCCTCCCTAAACACCGCACACCAGTGGCCCCTCCCTAAACACCGCCCAACAGTGACCCACCCTGAATACCGCCCACCATTGTCCTCTCCCTAAACAGCATCCACCCAGTGGCTCCTCTCTCAACACCACCCACCCGTAGCCGCTCCCTAAACATTGCCCACCAGTGGCCCCTCCCTAAACACCACCCACCAGCGGCCCCTCCCTAAACAACGCTCACCAGTGGCCCTTCCCTAAACACCACCCACCAGTGGCCACTCCCTAAACACCGCCCACCAGTGGCCCCTCCCTAAACACCACCCACCAGTGGCCCCACCCTAAACACTGCCCACCAGTGGCCCCCTCCCTAAACACCGCCCACCAGTGGCCCCCTCCCTAAACACCACCCACCAGTGGCCCCTCCCTAAACACCGCCCACCAGTGGCCCACTCCCTAAACACCACCCACCAGTGGCCCCCTCCATAAACAGCATCCCCCCGTGGCCCTTCTGTAACAGCGCCCCGCCTAGTGGCGCTTCCATAAACAGCGCCCTCCAGTAGCCCCTCCATAAACCGCGGCCCCCAGTGGCCCCACGATAAACACCACCACCCCCCCAGTGGCCACTCCCTAAACACCGCCCTCCAATGGCCCCTCCCTAAACACCGCCCTCCAGTGGCCCCTCCCTAAACACCACCCACCAGCGGCCCCTCCCTAAACAACGCTCACCAGTGGCCCTTCCCTAAACACCGCCCACCAGTGGCCACTCCCTAAACACCGCCCACCCGTGGCCCTCCCTAAACACTGCCCACCAGTGGCCCCTCCCTAAACACTGCCACCCAGTGGCCCCTCTCTAAACACCGGCATCAGTGGCCCCTCCCTCAACACCGCCCCAAGTGGCCCCTCCTGAAACACCACCCACCAGTGGCTCTTCCCAAAACACCGCCCACCAGTGGCCCCTCCCTAAACACTGCCCCCCAGTGTCCCCTCCCTAAACACTGCCCACACCCCTCCCTAAAAACCACCCACCAGTCCCCCCCCTAAACACCGCCCCCCCCCCAGTGGCCACTCCCTAATCATTGCCCACCAGTGACCCCTCCCTAAATACTGCCCCACAGTGACGCCTCCCTAAACACTGCCCACCAGTGGCTCCTCCCTAAACACCAACCACCAGTGGCCGCTCCCGAAACACTGTCCACCAGCGGCCCATCCCTAAACACCGCCCCCCGTGGCACCTCCCTAAACACCGCCCAACAGTGACCCACCCTAAATACTGCAGACCATTGGCCACTCCCTAAACACTGCCACCCCAGTGCCCCCTCCCTAAACACCGCCCACCAGTGGTCCCTTCCTAAACAGCACCGCCTCAGTGGCCCCTCCCTCAACACCGCCCACCACTGGCCCCTCCCTAAACACCGCCCACCAGTGGCCCCTATCTGAACACCGCCTACCAGTGGCCCTCCCAAAACACCGCCCACCAGTGGCCCCATCTCTAAACACCACCTACCAGTGGCCAGACTCTAAACCACCGCCCAGTGGCCCCTTCCCTAAA
This sequence comes from Pristiophorus japonicus, assembly GCF_044704955.1. Lineage (NCBI taxonomy): Eukaryota > Metazoa > Chordata > Chondrichthyes > Pristiophoridae > Pristiophorus > Pristiophorus japonicus. The sequence continues at coordinate 153,802,554 of NC_091985.1, forward strand.
CACCGCCCACCAGCGGCCCCTCCCGAAACACTGTCCCCCAGCTGCCCCTCCCTAAACACTGCCCCCCTGCAGCCCCTCCCTAAACAACACCCGCTAGTGGACCCTCCCTAAACACTGTCTCCCAGCTACCCCTCCCTAAACAGCGCCCCCTTGTGGCCCCTCCCTAAACACTGCCCCCCCCAGTGGCTTCTCCATAAACTGCCCCTCAGAGGCCCCTCCCTAATCACCACCTACCAGTGGCCCCTCCCTAAACACCGCCCACCAGTGGCCCCTCCCTAAACACCGCCGAACAGTGACCCACCCTGAATACTGCCCACCATTGTCCTCTCCCTAAACAGCATCCCCCAGTGGCCCCTCTCTCAACACCACCCACCCGTGGCCGCTCCCGAAACATTGCCCACCAGTGGCCCCTCCCTTAACACCGCCCAATTGGCCCCTCCCTAAACACCGCCCGCCAGTGGCCCTTCCCTAAACACTGCCCCCCAGTGGCCCCTCCCTAAATAGTGCCCCCCAATGGCCCCTCCCTAAACACCGCCCCAGTGGCCGCTGCCTAAACACCACGCACCAGTGGCCCCTCCCTAAACACCGCCCACCAGTGGCCCCCTCCCTAAACACCACCCACCAGCGGCCCCTCCCTAAACACCGCCCACCAGTGGCCCCATCCCTAAACACCACCCACCAGCGGCCCCTCCCTAAACAACGCTCACCAGTGGCCCTTCCCTAAACACCACCCACCAGTGGCCACTCCCTAAACACCGCCCACCAGTGGCCCCTCCCTAAACACCACCCACCAGTGGCCCCACCCTAAACACTGCCCACCAGTGGCCCCCTCCCTAAACACCGCCCACCATTGGCCCCTCCCTAAACACCGCCCACCAGTGGCCCCCTCCCTAAACACCACCCACCAGTGGCCCCTCCCTAAACACCGCCCACCAGTGGCCCACTCCCTAAACACCACCCACCAGTGGCCCCCTCCATAAACAGCATCCCCCCGTGGCCCTTCTGTAAACAGCGCCCCGCCTAGTGGCGCTTCCATAAACAGCGCCCTCCAGTAGCCCCTCCATAAACCGCGGCCCCCAGTGGCCCCACGATAAACACCACCACCCCCCCAGTGGCCACTCCCTAAACACCGCCCTCCAATGGCCCCTCCCAAAACACCGCCCTCCAGTGGCCCCTCCCTAAACACCACCCACCAGCGGCCCCTCCCTAAACAACGCTCACCAGTGGCCCCCTCTCTAAATGCCACCCACCAGCGGCCCCTCCCTAAACACTGTCCCCAGTGGCACCTCCCTAAACAGTGCCCCCCAGTGGCCCCTCCCCAAACAGCGTCCCCCAGTGGCGCCTCCTTAAACAGTGGCCCCCAGTGGCCCCTCCATAAACAGTGACCCCCCAGTGGTCCCTCCATAAACAACGCCCCCCCCGTGGCCCCTCCATAAACAGCGCCCCCCAGTGTCCCGTCCATTAACAGTGCCACCAGTAGCTCCTACAAAAATACCGCCCGCCCCAGTGGCCCCTCCATAAAGAACACCTCCCAGTGGCACCTGCATAAACACCGCCCTCCCCAGTGGCCCCTCTATAAACACCGCCCAACAGTGGCCCCTCCCTAAACACCGCCCAACAGTGACCACCCTGAATACCGTCCACCATTGTTCTCTCCCTAAACAGCATCACCCTAGTGGCCCCTCTCTCAACACCGCCCACCCGTGGCCTTCCCGAAACACTGCCCACCAGTGGCCCCTCCCTAAACACTGCCACCCAGTGGTCCCTCTCTAAACACCGGCATCAGTGGCCCCTCCCTAAACACCGCCCCAGTGGCCCCTCCCTAAACACCGCCCTCCAGTGGCCCTTCCCTAAACACTGCCCCCCAGTGGCCCCTCCCTAAATAGTGCCCCCCAATGGCCCCTCCCTAAACACCGCCCCAGTGGCCGCTGCCTAAACACCATGCACCAGTGGCCCCTCCCTAAACACCACCCACCAGTGGCCCCCTCCCTAAACACCATGCACCAGTGGCCCCTCCCTAAACACCACCCACCAGTGGCCCCCTCCCTAAACACCACCCACCAGCGGCCCCTCCCTAAACAACGCTCACCAGTGGCCCTTCCCTAAACACCGCCCACCAGTGGCCACTCCCTAAACACTGCCCACCAGTGGCCCCTCCCTAAACACCTCCCACCAGTGGCCCCTCCCTAAACACCGCCCACCAGTGGCCCCCTCCCTAAACACCACCCACCAGTGGCCCCTCCCTAAACACCGCCCACCAGTGGCCCACTCCCTAAACACCACCCACCAGTGGCCCCTCCCTAAACACTGCCCACCAGTGGCCCTTCCCTAAACACCGCCCACCAGTGGCCCCTCCCCAAACATTGCCCACCAGAAGCCCCTCCCAAAACACCGGCCCCCAGTAGCCCCTCTCTAAACACCGGCAACCAGTGCCCCTTCCTAAACACCGCCCAGCAGTGGCCCCTCCCAAAACACGGCCCCCCCGTGACTCCTCCCTAAACACCGGCAACCAGTGGCCCCTTCCGAAACACAGCCCATCAGTGGCCCCTCCCAAAATAACGCCCAGCAGTGGCTGCTCCCTAAACACGGCCACCCAGTGGTCCCTCCCTAAATATTGCCCACCTGTGCCCCCTCCATAAACAGCATCCCCCCGTGGCCCTTCTGTAAACAGCGCCCCGCCTAGTGGCGCTTCCATAAACAGCGCCCTCCAGTAGCCCCTCCATAAACCGCGGCCCCCAGTGGCCCCACCATAAACACCACCACCCCCCCAGTGGCCACTCCCTAAACACCGCCCTCCAATGGCCCCTCCCTAAACACCACCCTCCAGTGGCCCCTCTCTAAACACCACCCACCAGCGGCCCCTCCCTAAACAACGCTCACCAGTGGCCCTTCCCGAACCGCCCACCAGTGGCCCCTTCCCTAAACACCGCCCACCAGCGGCCCCTCCCGAAACACTGTCCCCCAGCTGCCCCTCCCGAAACACTGCCCCCCTGCAGCCCCTCCCTAAACAACACCCGCTAGTGGACCCTCCATAAACACTGCTCCCCCCCAGTGGCTTCTCCATAAACTGCGTCTCAAAGGCCCCTCCCAAATCACCACCTACCAGTGGCCCCTCCCTAAACACCGCACACCAGTGGCCCCTCCCTAAACACCGCCCAACAGTGACCCACCCTGAATACCGCCCACCATTGTCCTCTCCCTAAACAGCATCCACCCAGTGGCTCCTCTCTCAACACCACCCACCCGTAGCCGCTCCCTAAACATTGCCCACCAGTGGCCCTTCCCTAAACACTGCCCCCCAGTGGCCCCTCCCTAAATAGTGCCCCCCAATGGCCCCTCCCTAAACAACGCCCCAGTGGCCGCTGCCTAAACACCACGCACCAGTGGCCCCTCCCTAAACACCGCCCACCAGTGGCCCCCTCCCTAAACACCACCCACCAGCGGCCCCTCCCTAAACACCGCCCACCAGTGGCCCCCTCCCTAAACACCACCCACCAGCGGCCCCTCCCTAAACAACGCTCACCAGTGGCCCTTCCCTAAACACCACCCACCAGTGGCCACTCCCTAAACACCGCCCACCAGTGGCCCCTCCCTAAACACCACCTACCAGTGGCCCCACCCTAAACACTGCCCACCAGTGGCCCCCTCCCTAAACACCGCCCACCATTGGCCCCTCCCTAAACACCGCCCACCAGTGGCCCCCTCCCTAAACACCACCCACCAGTGGCCCCTCCCTAAACACCGCCCACCAGTGGCCCACTCCCTAAACACCACCCACCAGTGGCCCCCTCCATAAACAGCATCCCCCCGTGGCCCTTCTGTAAACAGCGCCCCGCCTAGTGGCGCTTCCATAAACAGCACCCTCCAGTAGCCCCTCCATAAACCGCGGCCCCCAGTGGCCCCACGATAAACACCACCACCCCCCCAGTGGCCACTCCCTAAACACCGCCCTCCAATGGCCCCTCCCTAAACACCGCCCTCCAGTGGCCCCTCCCTAAACACCACCCACCAGCGGCCCCTCCCTAAACAACGCTCACCAGTGGCCCTTCCCTAAACACCGCCCACCAGTGGCCACTCCCTAAACACTGCCCACCCGTGGCCCTCCCTAAGCACTGCCCACCAGTGGCCCCTCCCTAAACACTGCCACCCAGTGGCCCCTCTCTAAACACCGGCATCAGTGGCCCCTCCCTCAACACCGCCCCAAGTGGCCCCTCCTGAAACACCACCCACCAGTGGCTCTTCCCAAAACACCGCCCACCAGTGGCCCCTCCCTAAACACTGCCCCCCAGTGTCCCTTCCCTAAACACTGCCCACACCCCTCCCTAAAAACCACCCACCAGTCCCCCCCCCTAAACACCGCCCCCCCCCCCCAGTGGCCACTCCCTAATCATTGCCCACCAGTGACCCCTCCCTAAACACCGCCCAACAGTGACCACCCTGAATACCGTCCACCATTGTTCTCTCCCTAAACAGCATCACCCTAGTCGCCCCTCTCTCAACACCGCCCACCCGTGGCCTTCCCGAAACACTGCCCACCAGTGGCCCCTCCCTAAACACTGCCACCCAGTGGCCCCTCTCTAAACACCGGCATCAGTGGCCCCTCCCTCAACACCGCCCCAAGTGGCCCCTCCCTAAACACCACACACCAGTGGCTCTTCCCAAAACACCGCCCACCAGTGGCCCCTCCCTAAACACTGCCCCCCAGTGTCCCCTCCCTAAACACTGCCCACCCGCCTCCCTAAAAAACACCCACCAGTGCCCCCCCCCCTAAACACCGCCCCCCCCAGGGGCCACTCCCTAATCATTGCCCACCAGTGACCCCTCCCTAAATACTGCCCCACAGTGACCCCTCCCTAAACACTGCCCACCAGTGGCTCCTCCCTAAACACCAACCACCAGTGGCCGCCCACCAGCGGCCCATCCCTAAACACCGCCCCCCGTGGCACCTCCCTAAACACCGCCCAACAGTGACCCACCCTAAATACTGCAGACCATTGGCCACTCCCTAAACACTGCCCCCCCAGTGCCCCCTCCCTAAACACCGCCCACCATTGGTCCCTTCCTAAACAGCACCGCCTCAGTGGCCCCTCCCTCAACACCGCCCACCACTGGCCCCTCCCTAACCACTGCCCACCAGTGGCCCCTCCCTAAACACCGCACACCAGTGGCCCTCCCTAAACACCACCCACCAGTGGCCCCTATCTGAACACCGCCTACCAGTGGCCCTCCCAAAACATCGCCCACCAGTGGCCCCATCTCTAAACACCGCCTACCAGTGGCCAGTCTCTAAACCACCCACCAGTGGCCCCTTCCCTAAACACCGCCCAACAGCGGCCCCTCCCGAAACACTGTCCCCCAGCTGCCCCTCCCTAAACACTGCCCCCCTGCAGCCCCTCCCTAAACAACACCCGCTAGTGGACCCTCCATAAACACTGTCCCCCAGCTACCCCTCCCTAAACAGCGCCCCCTTGTGGTCCCTTCCTAAACACTGCCCCCCCAGTGGCTTCTCCATAAACAGCCCCTCAGAGGCCCCTCCCTAATCACCACCTACCAGTGGCCCCTCCCTAAACACCGCCCACCAGTGGCCCCTCCCTAAACACCGCCCAACAGTGACCCACCCTGAATACCGCCCACCATTGTCCTCTCCCTAAACAGCATCCACCCAGTGGCTCCTCTCTCAACACCACCCACCCGTAGCCGCTCCCGAAACATTGCCCACCAGTGGCCCCTCCCTAAACACCGCCCCAGTGGCCCCTCCCTAAACACCGCCCTCCAGTGGTCCTTCCCTAAACACTGCCCCCCAGTGGCCCCTCCCTAAATAGTGCCCCCCAATGGCCCCTCCCTAAACACCGCCCCAGTGGCAGCTGCCTAAACACCATGCACCAGTGGCCCCTCCCTAAACACCACCCACCAGTGGCCCCCTCCCTAAACACCATGCACCAGTGGCCCCTCCCTAAACACCACCCACCAGTGGCCCCCTCCCTAAACACCACCCACCAGCGGCCCCTCCCTAAACAACGCTCACCAGTGGCCCTTCCCTAAACACCGCACACCAGTGGCCACTCCCTAAACACTGCCCACCAGTGGCCCCTCCCTAAACACCACCCACCAGTGGCCCCTCCCTAAACACCGCCCACCAGTGGCCCCCTCCCTAAACACCACCCACCAGTGGCCCCTCCCTAAACACCGCCCACCAGTGGCCCACTCCCTAAACACCACCCACCAGTGGCCCCTCCCTAAACACTGCCCACCAGTGGCCCTTCCCTAAACACCGCCCACCAGTGGCCCCTCCCCAAACATTGCCCACCAGAAGCCCCTCCCAAAACACCGGCCCCCAGTAGCCCCTCTCTAAACACCGGCAACCAGTGCCCCTTCCTAAACACCGCCCAGCAGTGGCCCCTCCCAAAACACCGCCCCCCCGTGACTCCTCCCTAAACACCGGCAACCAGTGGCCCCTTCCGAAACACAGCCCATCAGTGGCCCCTCCCAAAATAACGCCCAGCAGTGGCTGCTCCCTAAACACGGCCACCCAGTGGTCCCTCCCTAAATATTGCCCACCTGTGCCCCCTCCATAAACAGCATCCCCCCGTGGCCCTTCTGTAAACAGCGCCCCGCCTAGTGGCGCTTCCATAAACAGCGCCCTCCAGTAGCCCCTCCATAAACCGCGGCCCCCAGTGGCCCCACCATAAACACCACCACCCCCCCAGTGGCCACTCCCTAAACACCGCCCTCCAATGGCCCCTCCCTAAACACCGCCCTCCAGTGGCCCCTCCCTAAACACCACCCACCAGCGGCCCCTCCCTAAACAACGCTCACCAGTGGCCCTTCCCGAAACACCGCCCACCAGTGGCCCCTTCCCTAAACACCGCCCACCAGCGGCCCCTCCCGAAACACTGTCCCCCAGCTGCCCCTCCCGAAACACTGCCCCCCTGCAGCCCCTCCCTAAACAACACCCGCTAGTGGACCCTCCATAAACACTGCCCCCCCCCAGTGGCTTCTCCATAAACTGCCCCTCAGAGGCCCCTCCCAAATCACCACCTACCAGTGGCCCCTCCCTAAACACCGCACACCAGTGGCCCCTCCCTAAACACCGCCCAACAGTGACCCACCCTGAATACCGCCCACCATTGTCCTCTCCCTAAACAGCATCCACCCAGTGGCTCCTCTCTCAACACCACCCACCCGTAGCCGCTCCCTAAACAATGCCCACCAGTGGCCCCTCCCTAAACACCGCCCCAGTGGCCCCTCCCTAAACACCGCCCGCCAGTGGCCCTTCCCTAAACACTGCCCCCCAGTGGCCCCTCCCTAAATAGTGCCCCCCAATGGCCCCTCCCTAAACACCGCCCCAGTGGCCGCTGCCTAAACACCACGCACCAGAGGCCCCTCCCTAAACACCGCCCACCAGTGGCCACTCCCTAAACACCGCCCACCAGTGGCCCCTCCCTAAACACCACCCACCAGTGGCCCCACCCTAAACACTGCCCACCAGTGGCCCCCTCCCTAAACACCGCCCACCATTGGCCCCTCCCTAAACACCGCCCACCAGTGGCCCCCTCCCTAAACACCACCCACCAGTGGCCCCTCCCTAAACACCGCCCACCAGTGGCCCACTCCCTAAACACCACCCACCAGTGGCCCCCTCCATAAACAGCATCCCCCCGTGGCCCTTCTGTAAACAGCGCCCCGCCTAGTGGCGCTTCCATAAACAGCGCCCTCCAGTAGCCCCTCCATAAACCGCGGCCCCCAGTGGCCCCACGATAAACACCACCACCCCCCCAGTGGCCACTCCCTAAACACCGCCCTCCAATGGCCCCTCCCTAAACACCGCCCTCCAGTGGCCCCTCCCTAAACACCACCCACCAGCGGCCCCTCCCTAAACAACGCTCACCAGTGGCCCTTCCCTAAACACCGCCCACCAGTGGCCCCTCCCCAAACATTGCCCACCAGAAGCCCCTCCCAAAACACCGGCCCCCAGTAGCCCCTCTCTAAACACCGGCAACCAGTGCCCCTTCCTAAACACCGCCCAGCAGTGGCCCCTCCCAAAACACCGCCCCCCCGTGACTCCTCCCTAAACACCGGCAACCAGTGGCCCCTTCCGAAACACAGCCCATCAGTGGCCCCTCCCAAAATAACGCCCACCAGTGGCTGCTCCCTAAACACGGCCACCCAGTGGTCCCTCCCTAAATATTGCCCACCTGTGCCCCCTCCATAAACAGCATCCCCCCGTGGCCCTTCTGTAAACAGCGCCCCGCCTAGTGGCGCTTCCATAAACAGCGCCCTCCAGTAGCCCCTCCATAAACCGCGGCCCCCAGTGGCCCCACCATAAACACCACCACCCCCCCAGTGGCCACTCCCTAAACACCGCCCTCCAATGGCCCCTCCCTAAACACCGCCCTCCAGTGGCCCCTCCCTAAACACCACCCACCAGCGGCCCCTCCCTAAACAACGCTCACCAGTGGCCCTTCCCGAAACACCGCCCACCAGTGACCCCTTCCCTAAACACCGCCCACCAGCGGCCCCTCCCGAAACACTGTCCCCCAGCTGCCCCTCCCGAAACACTGCCCCCCTGCAGCCCCTCCCTAAACAACACCCGCTAGTGGACCCTCCATAAACACTGCCCCCCCCCAGTGGCTTCTCCATAAACTGCCCCTCAGAGGCCCCTCCCAAATCACCACCTACCAGTGGCCCCTCCCTAAACACCGCACACCAGTGGCCCCTCCCTAAACACCGCCCAACAGTGACCCACCCTGAATACCGCCCACCATTGTCCTCTCCCTAAACAGCATCCACCCAGTGGCTCCTCTCTCAACACCACCCACCCGTAGCCGCTCCCTAAACAATGCCCACCAGTGGCCCCTCCCTAAACACCGCCCCAGTGGCCCCTCCCTAAACACCGCCCGCCAGTGGCCCTTCCCTAAACACTGCCCCCCAGTGGCCCCTCCCTAAATAGTGCCCCCCAATGGCCCCTCCCTAAACACCGCCCCAGTGGCCGCTGCCTAAACACCACGCACCAGAGGCCCCTCCCTAAACACCGCCCACCAGTGGCCACTCCCTAAACACCGCCCACCAGTGGCCCCTCCCTAAACACCACCCACCAGTGGCCCCACCCTAAACACTGCCCACCAGTGGCCCCCTCCCTAAACACCGCCCACCATTGGCCCCTCCCTAAACACCGCCCACCAGTGGCCCCCTCCCTAAACACCACCCACCAGTGGCCCCTCCCTAAACACCGCCCACCAGTGGCCCACTCCCTAAACACCACCCACCAGTGGCCCCCTCCATAAACAGCATCCCCCCGTGGCCCTTCTGTAAACAGCGCCCCGCCTAGTGGCGCTTCCATAAACAGCGCCCTCCAGTAGCCCCTCCATAAACCGCGGCCCCCAGTGGCCCCACGATAAACACCACCACCCCCCCAGTGGCCACTCCCTAAACACCGCCCTCCAATGGCCCCTCCCTAAACACCGCGCTCCAGTGGCCCCTCCCTAAACACCACCCACCAGCGGCCCCTCCCTAAACAACGCTCACCAGTGGCCCTTCCCTAAACACCGCCCACCAGTGGCCACTCCCTAAACACTGCCCACCCGTGGCCCTCCCTAAACACTGCCCACCAGTGGCCCCTCCCTAAACACTGCCACCCAGTGGCCCCTCTCTAAACACCGGCATCAGTGGCCCCTCCCTCAACACCGCCCCAAGTGGCCCCTCCTGAAACACCACCCACCAGTGGCTCTTCCCAAAACACCGCCCACCAGTGGCCCCTCCCTAAACACTGCCCCCCAGTGTCCCCTCCCTAAACACTGCCCACACCCCTCCCTAAAAACCACCCACCAGTCCCCCCCCCCTAAACACCGCCCCCCCCCAGTGGCCACTCCCTAATCATTGCCCACCAGTGACCCCTCCCTAAATACTGCCCCACAGTGACGCCTCCCTAAACACTGCCCACCAGTGGCTCCTCCCTAAACACCAACCACCAGTGGCCGCTCCCGAAACACTGTCCACCAGCGGCCCATCCCTAAACACCGCCCCCCGTGGCACCTCCCTAAACACCGCCCAACAGTGACCCACCCTAAATACTGCAGACCATTGGCCACTCCCTAAACACTGCCACCCCAGTGCCCCCTCCCTAAACACCGCCCACCAGTGGTCCCTTCCTAAACAGCACCGCCTCAGTGGCCCCTCCCTCAACACCGCCCACCACTGGCCCCTCCCTAAACACCGCCCACCAGTGGCCCCTATCTGAACACCGCCTACCAGTGGCCCTCCCAAAACACCGCCCACCAGTGGCCCCATCTCTAAACACCACCTACCAGTGGCCAGACTCTAAACCACCCCCCAGTGGCCCCTTCCCTAAACACCGCCCACCAGCGGCCCCTCCCGAAACACTGTCCCCCAGCTGCACCTCCCTAAACACTGCCCCCCTGCAGCCCCTCCCTAAACAACACCCGCTAGTGGACCCTCCCTAAACACTGTCTCCCAGCTACCCCTCCCTAAACAGCGCCCCCTTGTGGCCCCTCCCTAAACACTGCCCCCCGCAGTGGCTTCTCCATAAACTGCCCCTCAGAGGCCCCTCCCTAATCACCACCTACCAGTGGCCCCTCCCTAAACACCATCCACCAGTGGCCCCTCCCTAAACACCGCCCCAGTGGCCGCTCCCCAAACACCGCCCTCCAGTGACCCCTCCCTAAACAGCGCCCACCAGTGGCCCCTCCCTAAACACCGCCCACCAGTGGCCCCTCCCTAAACATCACCCACCAGTGGCCCCTCCCTAAACACCGCACACCAGTGGCTCCCTCCCTAAACACTGCCCCCAGCGGCCCCTCCCAAAATAGTGCCCCCCAATGGCCCCTCCCTAAACACCGCCGCAGTGGCCCCTCCCCAAACACTGCCCACCAGTGGCCCCTTCCGAAACACCGCCCACCAGTGGCCCCTCCCTAAACACCACCCACCAGTGACCCCTCCCTAAACACCACCCACCAGTGGCCTTTCCCTAAACACCGCCCACCAGTGGCCCCTCCCTAAACACCGCCCCAGTGGCCCCTCCCTAAACACCGCCCCAGTGGCCCCTCCCCAAACACTGGCCACCAGTGGCCTCTCCCAAAACACTGCCCACCAGTGGCCCCTCCCTAAACACCGCCCACCAGTGGCCCCTCCCTAAACACCGCCCACCAGTGGCCCCTTCCGAAACGCAACTCACCAGTGGCCCTCCCTAAACACTGCCCCCCAGCGGCCCCTCCCTAAACACCTCCCCAGTGGCCGCTCCCTAAACACCGCCCGCCAGTGGCCCTTCCCTAAACACTGCCCCCCAGCGGCCCCTCCCTAAATAGTGACCCCCAATGGCCCCTCCCTAAACACCGCCCCAGTGGCCGCTCCCTAAACACCACGCACCAGTGGCCCCTCCCTAAACACCGCCCACCAGTGGCCCCCTCCCTAAACACCGCCCACCAGTGGCCCCTCCCTAAACACTGCCCACCAGTGGCCCCTCCCTAAACACTGCCCACCAGCGGCCCACTCCCTAAACACCACCCACCAGTGGCCACTCCCTAAACACCGCCCACCATTGGCCCCTCCCTAAACACCGCCCACCAGTGGCCCCCTCCCTAAACACTGCCCACCAGTGGCCCCCTCCCTAAACACCGCCCACCAGTGGCCCCTGCCTAAACACTGCCTACCAGTGGCCCCTCCCTAAACACCGCCCACCAGTGGCCCCACCCTAAACACTGCCCCCCAGCGGCCCCTCCCTAAACACCGCCCCAGTGGCCGCTCCCTAAACACCGCCCGCCAGTGGCCCTTCCCTAAACACTGCCCCCCCAGCGGCCCCTCCCTAAATAGTGACCCCCAATGGCCCCTCCCTAAACACCACCCCAGTGGCCGCTCCCTAAACACCACGCACCAGTGGCCCCTCCCTAAACACTGCCCACCAGTGGCCCCCTCCCTAAACACCACCCACCAGTGGCCCCTCCCTAGACACAGCCCACCAGTGGCCCCGACCCTAAACAACTCCCATCATTGGCCCCTCCCTAAACACCGCCCACCAGTGGCCCCTCCCTAAACACTGCCCACCAGTGGCCCCTCCCTAAACACTGCCCACCAGCGGCCCACTCCCTAAACACCACCCACCAGTGGCCACTCCCTAAACACCGCCCACCAGTGGCCCCCTTCCTAAACACCGCCCACCATTGGCCCCTCCCTAAACACCGCCCACCAGTGGCCCCCTCCCTAAACACCGCCCACCAGTGGCCCCTGCCTAAACACTGCCCACCAGTGGCCCCTCCCTAAACACCGCCCACCAGTGGCCCACTCCCTAAACACCACCCACCAGTGGCCCCTCCCTAAACACTGCCCACCAGTGGCCCCTCCCTAAACACCGCCCACCAGTGGCCCCTCCCCAAACATTGCCCACCAGAGGCCCCTCCCAAAACACCGCCCCCCAGTAGCCCCTCCCTAAACACCGGCAACCAGTGGCCCCTTCCTAAACACCGCCCATCAGTGGCCCCTCCCAAAACACCGCCCCCCAGTGACTCCTCCCTAAACACCGGCAACCAGTGGCCCCTTCCGAAACACAGCCCATCAATGGCCCCTCCCAAAATAACGCCCACCAGTGGCTGCTCCCTAAACACGGCCACCCAGTGGTCCCTCCCTAAATATTGCCCACCTGTGGCCCCTTCCGAAATGCAACTCACTAATGGCCACTCCCTAAACAGTGCCCCCCCAATGGCTCCTCTCTAAACAGCGCCCCCCCCAATGGCGCCTCCCTAAACAGTGCCCCCCAGTGGCCCCTCCTTAATCAGCGCCCCCTCAGTGGCCCCTCCATAAACAGCGACCCTAGTAGCCCCTACATTTTAAGTGCCCCCCCCCCCAGTGGCCCTTCCATAAACAGCGTCCCCCTGTGGCACCTGCATAACCACCGCCCCCCCCAATGGCACCTCCATAAACAGCGCCCCCCCCAGTGACCCTCCATAATCAGCGTTCCCCCAGCAGCCTCTCCATAAACACCGCACCCCCAGTGGCCCTTCAATAAACAGCGCCCACCAGTGGCCCTTCCCTAAACACCACCCACCAGTGGCCCTCCCTAAACAACGCCCCCAGTGGCCCCTCCCTAAACACTGCCCACCAGTGGTCCATTCCCTAAACACCACCCACCAGTGGCCCCTCCCTAAACACCGTCCACCAGTGGCCCCTCCCTAAACACCACCCTACGGTGGCCATTGCCAAAACACCACTCCCCAGTGGCCCTCCTAAACATTGCTCGCCAGTGGCCCCTCCCTAAACACTGCCCACAGTGGCCCCTCCCTAAACACTGACCACCAGTAGCCCTTCCCTAAACACCGCCTACCAGTGGCCCCTCCCTAAACTGCGCCCCCCCAGTGGCCCTTCCATAAATAGCGCCCCCAGTGGCCCCTCCATAAACAACGACCCCCAGTGGCCCCTCCATAAACACCCCCCTAGTGGCCCCTCCATAAACAGTGCTCCCCCAGTGACCCCTCCATAAACACCGCCCTTTCCAGTGGCCCCTCCATAAACAGCGCCCCCCCTGTGTCCCCTCCATTAACAGCGCCCCCCACAGTGGTCCCTCCAAAAACACTGCCCCCCCCCAGTGGCCCCTCCCTAAACACTGCCCACCTGTGCCCCTCCATAAACAGCATCCCCCCGTGGCCCTTCTGTAAACAGCGCCCCGCCTAGTGGCGCTTCCATAAACAGCGCCCTCCAGTAGCCCCACCATAAACACCACCACCCCCCCAGTGGCCACTCTCTAAACACCGCCCTCCAGTGGCCCCTCCCTAAACACCGCCCTCCAGTGGCCCCTCCCTAAATACTGCCCACCAGTGGCCCCTCCCTAAACACTGCCCACCAGTGGCCCCTCCCTTAGCACCACCCAATAGTGGCACCTCCCAAAACACCGCCCACCAGTGGCCCCTCCCTAAACACCACCCTACAGTGGCCATTGCCAAAACATCACTCCCCAGTGGCCCTCCTAAACATTGCTCGCCAGTGACCCCTCCCTAAACACTCCCCACAGTGGCCCCTCCCTAAACACTGACCACCAGTAGCGCTTCCCTAAACACCGCCTACCAGTGGCCCCTCCCTAAACACCGCTCACCAGTGTCCGCTCCCTAAACACTGCCCCCAGCAGCCCCTCCCTAAACAGTGCCCCCCAGTGGCCACTCCCTAAACAATGCCTCCCAGTGGCCCCTCCCTAAACTGCGTTCCCCCAGTGGCCCTTCCATAAATAGTGCCCCCAGTGACCCCTCCATAAACAGTGCTCCCCCAGTGACCCCTCCATAAACACCGCCCTTTCCAGTGGCCCTTCCATAAACAGCGCCCCCCCTGTGTCCCCTCCATTAACAGCGCCCCCCACAGTGGTCCCTCCAAAAACACTGCCCCTCCCCGTGGCCCCTCCCTAAACGCTGCCCACCTGTGCCCCCTTCTGTAAACAGCGCCCCGCCTAGTGGCGCTTCCATAAACAGCGCCCTCCAGTAGCCCCTCCATAAACCGCGGTCCCCAGTGGCCCCACCATAAACCACCACCCCCCCAGTGGCCACTCCATAAACAGCGCCCCCTAGTGGCCCCTCCCTAAACACTGCCCCCCAGTGGCGCATCCATAAACTTCCCCCCCGTGGCCCATCCCTAAACAGTGCCCCTCAGTGGCCCCTCCCTAATCACCACCCACCATTGGCCCCTCCATAAACACCACCCACCAGTGGCCCCTCCCTAAACACCACCCACCATGGGCCCCTCCCTAAACACTACCCACCAGTGGCCCCTCCCTAAACACCGTCCACCAGTGACCCCTCCCTAAGCAACACCCGCCAGTGGACCCTTCCCAAACAGCACTAACCAGTGGCCCCTCCCTAAACTGTCGCCCAGTGGCCCCCTCCCAAAACACTGCACACCAGCGGCCCCTTCCTAAACAGTGCCCCCCAGTGGCCTCTCCCTAAACACCGCCCTCCCAGCAGCCCCTCCCTAAACTGTGCCCCCCAATAGCCTCTCCCTAAACAGTGCCCCCATTGGACCCTCGCTAAACAGTGTCCCCCAGTGGCCCCTCCCTAAACAGCGACACCAGTGGCCCCTGCCTAAACTGCGCCCCCCCAGTGGCCACTCCATAAATAGCGACCCCAGTGGCCCCGCCATAAACAGCGCCCCCCATTGTCACCTCCATAAACAGCGCCCCCAGTGGCCCCTCCATAAACAGCGCTTCCCAGTGGCCTCTCCATAAAGACCGCCCTCCCCAGTGGACCCTCCATAAACAGCTGACCCCCCCCTGTGGCACCTCCATAAACAGCGCCCCCCCGCCCCCCCAGTGGCCACTCCATAAACTAGACCCGCCCCAGTGGCCCCTCCCTAAACACTGCCCACCAGTGCCCCCTCCATAAACAGCACCCCTCCAGTGGCCCCTCTGTAAACAGCACTCCCCCCTAGTGGCGCTTCCATAAACAGCGCCTCCCCCCAGTGGCCCCTCCATAAACACCACCCCCCCCACCAGTGTCCCCTCCATAAACAGCACCCCCTCATGGTCCCTCCCTAAACACTGCCCCCCAATGGTCCCTCCATCAACTGCCGCCCAGTGGCCCCTTCCTAAACACCGCCTACCAGTGGCCCCTCCATAAATACCGCCCACCAGTGACACCTCCCTAAACACCACCCCCCAGTGGCCTCTCCATAAACACCGCCCACCCCAGTGGCGCTTCCCAAAACAGCGCCCCCCCGTGGCACTGCCCTAAACAGCGGCCTCCACCGGCAACTAAACACCGACCCCCAGTAGCACCGTCCTAAACACCGCCCCCCAGTGGACCCTCCCTAAACAGTGCCCCCCACAGTGGCACCAACTAAACACTGCCTCTCAGCGGCACCGACTAAACAGCGCCCCCCAGTGGCCCCTCCATAAACAGCGCTCCCCCAGTGGCCCCTCCATAAACAGCGCCCCCCCCAGTGGCCCCTCCCTAAACACCGTCCCACCATTGGCTCCTCCACATTTATCTTGTGCAGTAACCTTTTACATGGCACCTTATCGAAAGCCTTCTGGAAATCCAAATACACCACATCCACTGGTTCCCCCTTATCCATCCTGCACATTACATCCTCAAAGAACTCTAGCAAATTTGTCAAACATGATTTCCCTTTCATAAAACCATGCTGACTCTGCTTGTCTGTATTATGCTTTTCCAAATGTCCTGCTACTCTTTCCTTAATAATGGACTCCAGCTTTTCCCCAACAACAGATGTTAGGCTAACTAGCCTATAGTTTCCTGTTTTCTGTCTCCCTCCTTTTTTAAATAGCAGTGTTACATTTAGCAGTGGCCCCTCCCTAAACAGCGCCCCCAGTGGCCCCTCCATAAATAGCGCCCCCAGTAGCCCTTAGATAAACACCGCCCCCCCCGCCCCGCCAGTGGCCCGGCCATAAACAGCGCCCCACAGTGCACCTGCATAAATAACCCCCACCCAATGGCCTCACTATAAACAGCGCCCCCCTGTGGCCCATCCGTAAACAGCGTCATTCCTAGTGGCGCCTCCATAAACAGCGCCCACCCCACTAGTGGCGCCTCCATAAACAGCAGCCCCAGTGGCCACTCCATAAACCACCCCCCCCACAGTGGCCCTTCCATAAACACCGTCTCCAGCAGCACCGCCCTAAACACTGCCCCCAGTGGCCCCTCCCTAAACAGTGCCCCGCTAGCAGCACCAACAAAACACCGCCCCTCATAGGCCCCGACTAAACAGTGCCCTCCAGTGGCCCCTCCATAAACAGCACCCCCCCAGTGGCCCGTCCTGAAACACCGGCCTCCAGTGGTCCCTCCCTAAATACTGCCCCCGGGTGGCCCCTCCATAAACACCGCCCCCGAGTGGCCCCTCCATAAACACTACCCACCAGTGGCCCTCCCTAAACACCACCCACCAGTGGCCCCTCCCTAAACAGCGCCCCCCCCAGTGGTCCCTCCTTAAACACCGCCCACCAGTGGTCACTCACAAAACACTGCCCGCGAGTGGCCCCTCCCTATACACCAACCCCGAGTGGCCCCTCCATAAACAGCGCCCCCTAGCGGCACTAACTAAACAGCGCCCCCCCAGTCGCCCCTCCATAAACAGCACCTACCGTGGCCCCTCCCCAAACACCACCCCCCCCCCAGTGGCCCCTCCATAACACCGCCCACCAGTGGCTCCTCCCTAAACACCGCCCACCAGTGGCCCCCTCCCTAAACACCGGCCACCAGTGGCCCCCTCCCTAAACAGCGACCCCAGTGGCCCCTCCCTAAAGACCGCCTATCAGTGGCCCCTCCCTAAACACCGCCCACCAGTGGCCCCTCCCTAAACACTGCCCCCCAGTGGCCTTTCCCTAAACACAACCCACCAGTGGCCCCTTCCTAAACACCGCCCACGAATGGCCCCTCCAAAAACACCGCCCATTGTTGGCCCCTCCCTAAACAACGCCCACCCCCCCTAGTGGCCACTACATAATCATTGCCAACCAGTGGCCCCTCCCTAAACACTGCAGACCATTGGCCACTCCCTAAACACTGCCACCCCAGTGCCCCCTCCCTAAACACCGCCCACCAGTGGTCCCTTCCTAAACAGCACCGCCTCAGTGGCCCCTCCCTCAACACCGCCCACCACTGGCCCCTCCCTAAACACCGCCCACCAGTGGCCCCTATCTGAACACCGCCTACCAGTGGCCCTCCCAAAACACCGCCCACCAGTGGCCCTTCCATAAATAGTGCCCCCAGTGACCCCTCCATAAACAGTGCTCCCCCAGTGACCCCTCCATAAACACCGCCCTTTCCAGTGGCCCTTCCATAAACAGCGCCCCCCCTGTGTCCCCTCCATTAACAGCGCCCCCCACAGTGGTCCCTCCAAAAACACTGCCCCTCCCCGTGGCCCCTCCCTAAACGCTGCCCACCTGTGCCCCCTTCTGTAAACAGCGCCCCGCCTAGTGGCGCTTCCATAAACAGCGCCCTCCAGTAGCCCCTCCATAAACCGCGGTCCCCAGTGGCCCCACCATAAACCACCACCCCCCCAGTGGCCACTCCATAAACAGCGCCCCCTAGTGGCCCCTCCCTAAACACTGCCCCCCAGTGGCGCATCCATAAACTTCCCCCCCGTGGCCCATCCCTAAACAGTGCCCCTCAGTGGCCCCTCCCTAATCACCACCCACCATTGGCCCCTCCATAAACACCACCCACCAGTGGCCCCTCCCTAAACACCACCCACCATGGGCCCCTCCCTAAACACTACCCACCAGTGGCCCCTCCCTAAACACCGTCCACCAGTGACCCCTCCCTAAGCAACACCCGCCAGTGGACCCTTCCCAAACAGCACTAACCAGTGGCCCCTCCCTAAACTGTCGCCCAGTGGCCCCCTCCCAAAACACTGCACACCAGCGGCCCCTTCCTAAACAGTGCCCCCCAGTGGCCTCTCCCTAAACACCGCCCTCCCAGCAGCCCCTCCCTAAACTGTGCCCCCCAATAGCCTCTCCCTAAACAGTGCCCCCATTGGACCCTCGCTAAACAGTGTCCCCCAGTGGCCCCTCCCTAAACAGCGACACCAGTGGCCCCTGCCTAAACTGCGCCCCCCCAGTGGCCACTCCATAAATAGCGACCCCAGTGGCCCCGCCATAAACAGCGCCCCCCATTGTCACCTCCATAAACAGCGCCCCCAGTGGCCCCTCCATAAACAGCGCTTCCCAGTGGCCTCTCCATAAAGACCGCCCTCCCCAGTGGACCCTCCATAAACAGCTGACCCCCCCCTGTGGCACCTCCATAAACAGCGCCCCCCCGCCCCCCCAGTGGCCACTCCATAAACTAGACCCGCCCCAGTGGCCCCTCCCTAAACACTGCCCACCAGTGCCCCCTCCATAAACAGCACCCCTCCAGTGGCCCCTCTGTAAACAGCACTCCCCCCTAGTGGCGCTTCCATAAACAGCGCCTCCCCCCAGTGGCCCCTCCATAAACACCACCCCCCCCACCAGTGTCCCCTCCATAAACAGCACCCCCTCATGGTCCCTCCCTAAACACTGCCCCCCAATGGTCCCTCCATCAACTGCCGCCCAGTGGCCCCTTCCTAAACACCGCCTACCAGTGGCCCCTCCATAAATACCGCCCACCAGTGACACCTCCCTAAACACCACCCCCCAGTGGCCTCTCCATAAACACCGCCCACCCCAGTGGCGCTTCCCAAAACAGCGCCCCCCCGTGGCACTGCCCTAAACAGCGGCCTCCACCGGCAACTAAACACCGACCCCCAGTAGCACCGTCCTAAACACCGCCCCCCAGTGGACCCTCCCTAAACAGTGCCCCCCACAGTGGCACCAACTAAACACTGCCTCTCAGCGGCACCGACTAAACAGCGCCCCCCAGTGGCCCCTCCATAAACAGCGCTCCCCCAGTGGCCCCTCCATAAACAGCGCCCCCCCCAGTGGCCCCTCCCTAAACACCGTCCCACCATTGGCTCCTCCACATTTATCTTGTGCAGTAACCTTTTACATGGCACCTTATCGAAAGCCTTCTGGAAATCCAAATACACCACATCCACTGGTTCCCCCTTATCCATCCTGCACATTACATCCTCAAAGAACTCTAGCAAATTTGTCAAACATGATTTCCCTTTCATAAAACCATGCTGACTCTGCTTGTCTGTATTATGCTTTTCCAAATGTCCTGCTACTCTTTCCTTAATAATGGACTCCAGCTTTTCCCCAACAACAGATGTTAGGCTAACTAGCCTATAGTTTCCTGTTTTCTGTCTCCCTCCTTTTTTAAATAGCAGTGTTACATTTAGCAGTGGCCCCTCCCTAAACAGCGCCCCCAGTGGCCCCTCCATAAATAGCGCCCCCAGTAGCCCTTAGATAAACACCGCCCCCCCCGCCCCGCCAGTGGCCCGGCCATAAACAGCGCCCCACAGTGCACCTGCATAAATAACCCCCACCCAATGGCCTCACTATAAACAGCGCCCCCCTGTGGCCCATCCGTAAACAGCGTCATTCCTAGTGGCGCCTCCATAAACAGCGCCCACCCCACTAGTGGCGCCTCCATAAACAGCAGCCCCAGTGGCCACTCCATAAACCACCCCCCCCACAGTGGCCCTTCCATAAACACCGTCTCCAGCAGCACCGCCCTAAACACTGCCCCCAGTGGCCCCTCCCTAAACAGTGCCCCGCTAGCAGCACCAACAAAACACCGCCCCTCATAGGCCCCGACTAAACAGTGCCCTCCAGTGGCCCCTCCATAAACAGCACCCCCCCAGTGGCCCGTCCTGAAACACCGGCCTCCAGTGGTCCCTCCCTAAATACTGCCCCCGGGTGGCCCCTCCATAAACACCGCCCCCGAGTGGCCCCTCCATAAACACTACCCACCAGTGGCCCTCCCTAAACACCACCCACCAGTGGCCCCTCCCTAAACAGCGCCCCCCCCAGTGGTCCCTCCTTAAACACCGCCCACCAG
The DNA here is from genome assembly GCF_044704955.1 of Pristiophorus japonicus. NCBI lineage: Eukaryota > Metazoa > Chordata > Chondrichthyes > Pristiophoridae > Pristiophorus > Pristiophorus japonicus. The sequence goes on from NC_091985.1 coordinate 153,822,980, forward strand.
TGGTCACTCACAAAACACTGCCCGCGAGTGGCCCCTCCCTATACACCAACCCCGAGTGGCCCCTCCATAAACAGCGCCCCCTAGCGGCACTAACTAAACAGCGCCCCCCCAGTCGCCCCTCCATAAACAGCACCTACCGTGGCCCCTCCCCAAACACCACCCCCCCCCCAGTGGCCCCTCCATAACACCGCCCACCAGTGGCTCCTCCCTAAACACCGCCCACCAGTGGCCCCCTCCCTAAACACCGGCCACCAGTGGCCCCCTCCCTAAACAGCGACCCCAGTGGCCCCTCCCTAAAGACCGCCTATCAGTGGCCCCTCCCTAAACACCGCCCACCAGTGGCCCCTCCCTAAACACTGCCCCCCAGTGGCCTTTCCCTAAACACAACCCACCAGTGGCCCCTTCCTAAACACCGCCCACGAATGGCCCCTCCAAAAACACCGCCCATTGTTGGCCCCTCCCTAAACAACGCCCACCCCCCCTAGTGGCCACTACATAATCATTGCCAACCAGTGGCCCCTCCCTAAACACTGCCCTCCAGTGGCCCCTCCCTAACCATTGCTCACCAGTGGCCCCTCCCAAAACACTGCCCACCCATTGGCCCCTCCCTAAACACTGCCCCCCAGAGGCCCCTCCCTAACCATTGCTCACCAGTGGCTCCTCCATAAACACCGCCCCAGTGGGCCATCCCTAAACACCGCACACCAGTGGCCCCTCCCTAAACAGCGCCCCGCAGTGGACCCTCCCTAAACACCGCACACCAGTGGCTCCTCCCTAAACACCGCCCACCATTGGCTCCTCCACATTTATCTTGTGCAGTAATCTTTTATATGGCACCTTATCGAAAGCCTTCTGGAAATCCAAATACACCACATCCACTGGTCCCCCTTTATCCACCCTGCACATTACATCATCAAAGAACTCTAGCAAATTTGTCAAACATGCTTTCCCTTTCATAAAACCATGCTGACTCTGCTTGTCTGTATTATGCTTTTTCAAATGTCCTGCTACTGTTTCCTTAATAATGGACTCCAGCTTTTCCCCAACAACAGATGTTAGGCTAACTAGCCTGTTTTGGGAGGGGCCACTGTTGGGCAATGTTTAGGCAGTCTCCTGTTTTCTGTCTCCCTCCTTTTTTAAATAGCAGTGTTACATTTACCAGTGGCCCCTCCCTAAACACCGCCCATCAGTGGCCGCTCCCTAAACTGTGCCCACCAGTGGCCCCTCCCTAAACCGCCCACCAGTAGCCCCTCCCTAAACACCGCCGCCCAGTGGCCCCTTTCTAAACACCGCTCACCAGTGGCCCCTACCAAAACACTGCCCACCAGTAGCCCCTCCCTAAACACCGCCCATCAGTGGCCTCTCCCTAAACACCGCCTACCAGTGGCCCCTCCCTAAACACCGCCCACCAGTGGCCCCTCCCTAAAAACCGCCCACCATTGCCCCTCCCTAAAGAACACCCACCAGTGGTCCCCTCCATAAACACCACCCATCAGCGGCACCTCCTGAAACACTGCCCCCCAGCGGCACCTCCCTAAACCGTGCCCCCCAGTGGCCACTGCCTAAACTGCGCCCCCCCAGGAGCCCCTCCATAAACAGTGCCCCCTCCCAGTGACCCCCTCCATAAACACCACCCCCCAGTGGCCCCTCCGTAAACAGTGCCCACCAGTGGCCCTTCCCTAAACAGCGTCCCCCAGTGGCCCTTCCCTAAACTGTGCCCCCCCAGTGGCCCCTCCATAAACAGCGCCCCCAGTGGCCCTTCCATCAACAGCGCCCCTCCAGTGGCCCCTTTCCTAAACAGCGCCCTCAGTGGCACCTTCATAATCAGCGCCCCCGCAGTGACCCCTCCATAAACACCGCCCTCTCCAGTGGCCCCTCCATAAACAGTGCCCCCCAGTGGCCCCTCCCGAAACACTGCCCACCAGTGCCCCCTCCATAATCAGCACCCCCCCAGTGGCCCCTCTGTAAACAGCGCTCCCCCTAGTGGCGCCTCCATAAACAGTGCCCCCCAGTGGCACCTCCATAAACAGCGTTGCCCAGTGGCCACTCCCTAAACTGCGCCCCCCCCCAGTGGCCGCTCCATAAACAGCGCCCCAAGTGGCCCTTCCATCAACAGCGCCCCTCCAGTGGCCCCTTTCCTAAACAGCGCCCTCAGTGGCCCATCCATAATCAGCGCCCCCCCCCCCCAGTGACCCCTCCATAAACACCGCCCTCTCCAGTGGCCCCTCCATAAACAGCACCCCCCTGTGGCGCCTCCATAAATAGCGCCCCCCCCCAGTGGTCCCTCCCGAAACACTGCCCACCAGTGCCCCCTCCATAATCAGCACCCCCCCAGTGGCGCCTCCATAAACAGCACCCCCCAGTGGCCCCTCCATAAACAGTGGCCCCCAGTGGCCCCTCCATAAACACCGCCCCACCCCACAGTGGCCCCGCCATAAATAGCGCCCCCTAGTGGCCCCTCCCGAAACACCGCCGCCCCCGGTGGCCACTCCCAAAACACTACCTCCCAGTGGCCCCTCCCTAAACATTGCTCACCAGTGGCTGCTCCCTAAACACTGCCCCCCAGTGGACCCTCCCTAAATACCGCCCACCAGTGGCCCCTCCCTAAACCGCCCCCCAGCGGCCCCTCCCTAAACACTGCACCCCAGTGGCCCCTCCCTAAACAGCGTCCCCCAGCGTCCCCTCCATAAACAGCGCCCCGTAGTGGCCCCTCCATAAACAGCTCCCCCCCCTCCCCGCAGTGGCCCTTCCAACAACAGCGCCCCCCAGCGGCCCGCTCCAACCCGCAGCCTCCGCGCGCTCGTGCCCGCCCTCTTTGGAAGGCAGGGAATGACGCGCCGGGCATTGTGAGGTGGATGGGTCGCCTAGCGACGGGCGAGTGTTTGGAGCGCGACGGCGGTGAGGCCCGGGACCGGGACACGGAGCCTGTGCGGGAGGGAAGCGGTGAGTTAGCCGCTCGGCGATGGGTGAGGGACAGGGGGACGGGGACAGAGCCCGCGGGCTCCCGGTGTCTGGGCCTCTGGAGCAGGGACAGAGATCGAAGACAGCACAGCACGCTGCATGCAAACCCTGCGGCCCCTGAGCCTGCGCACAGACCCGCTGCCCATTGCTCTTTGCCCAGTTGCAAACGCCTCCTGCTCCGGCTGTGCCAGCTCGATGGTTATCATTTCTCTCACCCTTTGACAGTAACTGTGGCGGCGGCCTGCCCATTGGTGAACTACCTCCCCGTCCAACAAGTTTCTGCGTTACTTTATCTTTCTGCATTTTCCTGCTGTGTCTGCATTATATATATTCAGATATAAACCTCCTTGGCCACACCATCCATTTATTTGATGCTGCTGATAGAGGCAGCCTGTCAATAATGTCAGAATGGAGCATTTGTTGGGCTTGGGACCGATGGAGCAGTCAGTAATACCAACTCTCACCAATTAATCATCAGGGTTTTAATTTGTTTTTGAGAATTGCCCCAACTCGCGATCTCAACAAGTCACAGTTTTCCTTTCTGGGGCAGGCGGAGGATTTGCAGTCGCTGCTGCCAACGAAACAGCATCAGCTGTGAATCCGTGACATCATTAGTTCAGGCGGGCCAATAGAAGCAAGGGGCGAAAAAAGATAGCCAATCAAAACCAGACTACCGGGCGCGCGTGCGAGGACCCGGTTCCTGCGGTCACGTGACAGGTTGGCGGCGCAATGAGTAAACAGGTGTCACTGCATGGGTCACCAAAGGTCTGATTGGTCCCCTTGGAGGGTAAGACCAGGTTTAATGATTGGACCCCTCGGAAGGCAAGACAAGGTCTAATATTTGGACCCGTTGGAGGGCAAGACCAGGTCTAATGATTGGTCCCCTTGGTGCACATAAGAACATAAGAATTAGGAACAGGAGTAGGCCATCTAGCCCCTTGAGCCTGCACCGCCATTCAACAAGATCATGGCTGATTTGGCCATGGTCTCAGCTCCACTTACCCGCCCGCTCTCTGTAACCCTTAATTCCCTTATTGGTTAAAAATCTATCTATCTGTGACTTGAATACATTCAATGAGCTAGCCTCAACTGCTTCCTTGAGCAGAGAAGTCCACAGATTCACAACCCTCTGGGAGAAGAAATTCCTTCTCAACTCGGTTTTAAATTGGCTCCCCCGTATTTTGAGGCTGTGCCCCCTAGTTCTAGTTTCCCCGACCAGTGGAAACAACCTCTCTGCCTCTATCTTGTCTATCCCTTTCATTATTTTAAATGTTTCTATAAGATCATCCCTCATCCTTCTGAACTCCAACGAGTAAAGACCCAGTCTACTCAATCTATCATCATAAGGTAACTCCCTCATCTCCGGAATCAGCCTAGTGAATCGTCTCTGTACCCCCTCCAAAGCTAGTATATCCTTCCTTAAGTAAGGTGACCAAAACTGCACGCAGTACTCCAGGTGCGGCCTCACCAATACGCTATATAGTTGCAGAAGGACCTTCCTGCTTTTGTACTCCATCCCTCTCGCAATGAAGGCCAACATTCCATTCGTCTTCCTGATTACATGTTGCATCTGCAAACTAACTTTTTGGGATTCATGCACAAGGATGCACGAGGTTGCAGCCCCTGTTCCACTATTTGAAGGGGCTGCTCCTGAAATTCTGGCTGCACTTCAGTCCCACTCTCCTGATCTTTGGGCACCCTGTGCGGAGGGGAGCGGGTAGGTCCGAAGGCCTCCTCGTAGGACTGCTCCTGGGCACGGCCAAGGGTGCCATCAGCCGGTCCAGGCAGCGGGCGGTCGAGGGGGTCGTTCAACCTGACTGCCTGCCTCTCTTCCGCTCTTACATCCGGTCCAGGGTGTCCTTGGAGATGGAGCACGCGGTGTCCACCGGTACGCTCGCGGCCTTCCGCGAGAGGTGGGCACCGGAGGGACTGGAGTGCATCATCACGCCCGGCAACCAAATTTTAATTTGATTTTACGTTTTAAAGTTAATTTGTTTTAATTGCCGGTGCTTTTAGTGTCCTCTTCCCTTTTATAGGGGGCACTGGGGAAAAATTGTGATTTTAGTGCCCAAAAAAAAAACAAAAAAAAAAAGAAAAAACACAAAAAAAACAAAAAAGGGGGGAAAAAAAGGGCCTTGTAAATGTCTGGAGTGTCACCCAGGTCGGGTGGCACCGTTTAATGTCTTTATGTTTTGCAGGTAAACTCAAAAGAGTTTCATGCACAAGGACCCCCAGGTCCCTCTGCACCGCAGCATGTTGTAATTTCTCCCCATTCAAATAATATTCCCTTTTACTGTTTTTTTTCCAAGGTGGATGACCTCATATTTTCCGACATTGTATTCCATCTGCCAAACCTTAGCCCATTCGCTTAATCTATCGAAATCTCTTTGCAGCCTCTCTGTGTCCTCGACACAACCCGCTTTCCCACTAATCTTTGTATCATCTGCAAATTTTGTTACACTACACTCTGTCCCCTCTTCCAGGTCATCTATGTATATTGTAAACAGTTGTGGTCCCAACACCGATCCCTGTGGCACACCACTAACCACCGATTTCCAACCCGAAAAGGACCCATTGATCCCGACTCTCTGCTTTCTGTTAGCCAGCCAATTCTCTATCCATGCTAATACATTTCCTCTGACTCCACATCCCTTTATCTTCTGCAGTAACCTTTTGTATGGCACCTTATCGAATGCCTTTTGGAAATTTAAATACACCACATCCATCGGTACACCTCTATCCACCATGCTCGTTATATCCTCAAAGAATTCCAGTAAATTAGTTAAACATGATTTCCCCTTCATGAATCCATGTTGCGTCTGCTTGATTGCACTATTCCTATCTAGATGTCCCGCAATTTCTTCCTTAATGATAGCTTCAAGCATTTTCCCCACTACAGATGTTAAACTAACCGGCCTATAGTTACCTGCCTTTTGTCTGCCCCCTTTTTTAAAGAGAGGCATTACATTAGCTGCTTTCCAATCCGCTGGTACCTCCCCAGAGTCCAGAGAATTTTGGTAGATTATAACGAATGCATCTGCTATAACTTCCGCCATCTCTTTTAATACCCTGGGATGCATTTCATCAGGACCAGGGGACTTGTCTACCTTGAGTCCCATTAGCCTGTCCAGCACTACCCCCCTAGTGATAGTGATTGTCTCAAGGTCCTCCCTTCCCACATTCCCGTGACCAGCAATTTTTGGCATGGTTTTTGTGTCTTCCACTGTGAAGACCGAAGCAAAATAATTGTTTAAGGTCTCAGCCATTTCCACATTTCCCATTATTAAATCCCCCTTCTCATCTTCTAAGGGACCAACATTTACTTTAGTACTCTTTTCTGTTTTATATATCAGTAAAAGCTTTTACTACCTTTTTATGTTTTGCGCAAGTTTACTTTCGTAATCTATCTTTCCTTTCTTTATTGCTTTCTTAGTCATTCTTTGCTGTCGTTTAAAATTTTCCCAATCTTCTAGTTTCCCACTAACCTTAGCCATCTTATATGCATTGGTTTTTAATTTGATACTCTCCTTTATTTCCTTGGTTATCCACGGCTGGTTATCCCTTCTCTTACCGCCCTTCTTTTTCACTGGAATATATTTTTGTTGAGCACTATGAAAGAGCTCCTTAAAAGTCCTCCACTGTTCCTCAATTGTGCCACCGTTTAGTCTGCGTTCCCAGTCTACTTTAGCCACTCTGCCCTCATCCCACTGTAGTCCCCTTTGTTTAAGCATAGTACGCTCCTTTGAGACACTACTTCCTCACCTTCAATCTGTATTACAAATTCAACCATACTGTGATCACTCATTCCGAGAGGATCTTTTACTAGGAGATCATTTATTATTCCTGTCTCATTACACAGGACCAGATCTAAGATAGCTTGCTCCCTTGTAGGTTCTGTAACATACTGTTCTAAGAAACAATCCCGTATGCATTCTATGAATTCCTCCTCAAGGCTACCCTGTGCGATTTGATTTGACCAATCGATATGTAGGTTAAAATCCCCCATGATTACTGTCATTCCTTTTTCACATGCCTCTATTATTCCCTTGATTATTTTCCGCCCCACCGTGAAGTTATTATTTGGGGGCCTATAAACTACGCCCATCAGTGACTTTTTCCCCTTACTATCTCTAATCTCCACCCACAATGATTCAACATTTTGTTCATTAGAGCCAATATCGTCTCTCACAACTGCCTTGATATCATCCTTTATTAACAGAGCTACCCCACCTCCTTTCCCTTCTTGTCTATCTTTCCGAATTGTCCGATACCCCTGTATGTTTAATTCCCAGTCTTGGCCACCCTGCAACCACATTTCTGTAATGGCCACCAAATCATACCCATTTGTAATGATTTGTGTCGTCAACTCATTTACTTTATTTCGAATGCTGCATGCGTTTAGGTAGAGTGTTTTAATACTAGTTTTTTAACCATGATTTTTAGTTTTGACCCCTCCTACAGCCCCTTTATATTCATACATATTGTCCCTTCCTATCACCTTGTGGTTTACACTTCCCCCAGTGCTACTCTGCTTTGTTGCCTCCTGCCTTTTGCATTCTTTCTTGGGGTCCTGTTCATCTGAGCTCTCACCCACTCTAACTAGCTCAGAGCCCCCTCCTGGGTTCCGAATAATCCTCACATTGAGGCACCGCGCTTTCAGGCTTGTCTTTTTATTGCACTTTGACCCTTTAGAATTTTGCTGTACAGTGGCCCTTTTTGTTTTTTGCCTGTGGTTTCCCTGCCCTCCACTTTCACTCATCTCCTTTCTGTCTTTTGCTTCTGTCTCCATTTTGTTTCCCTCTGTCTCCCTGCATTGGTTCCCATCCCCCTGTCATATTAGTTTAACTCCTCCCCAACAGCACTAGCAAACACTCCCCCTAGGACATTGGTTCCGGTCCTGCCTCGGTGCAGACCGTCCGGTTTGTACTGGTCCCACCTCCCCCAGGAATTTGAATCCTTCCCTGCTGCACCACTGCTCAAGCCACGTATTCATCTGAGCTATCCTGCGATTCCTACTCTGACTAGCACGTGGCAGTGGTAGCAATCCCGAGATTACTACTTTTGAGGTCCTACTTTTTAATTTAGCTCCTAGCTCCTTAAATTTGTCTCGTAGAACCTCATCCCTTTTTTTACCTATAGCGTTGGTACCAATGTGCACCACGACAACTGGCTGTTCACCCTCCCTTTTCAGAATGTCCTGCACCCGCTCCGAGACATCCTTGACCCTTGCACCAGGGAGGCAACATACCATCCTGGAGTCTCGGTTGCGGCCGCAGAAACGCCTATCTATTCCCCTTACAATTGAATCCCCTATCACTATCGCTCTCCCACTCTTTTTCCTGCCCTCCTGTGCAGCAGAGCCAGCCACGGTGCCATGAACTTGGCTGCTGCTGCCCTCCCCTGATGAGTCATCCCCTCAACAGTACTCAAAGTGGTGTATCTGTTTTGCAGGGGGATGACCGCAGGGGACCCCTTCACTACCTTCCTTGCACTGCTCTTCCTGCTGGTCTTCCATTCCCTATCTGGCTGTGGAGCCTTCACCTGCGGTAAGACCAACTCGCTGCACGTGCTACTCACGTCATTCTCAGCATCGTGGATGCTCCAGAGTGAATCCACCCTCAGCTCCAATTCCGCAACGCGGTGCGTCAGGAGCTGGAGGCGGATACACTTCCCGCACACGTAGTCGTCAGGGACACCGGAAGTGTCCCTGTGTTCCCACATGGTACAGGAGGAGCATATCACATGACCGAGCTCTCCTGCCATGACTTAACCTTTAGATACAAGACCAGGTTTAATGATTGGTCCCCTTGGAGGGCAAGACCACGTTTAATGATTGGTCCTCTTGGTGCACAAGACCAGGTTTAATGATTGGTCCCCTTGGAGGACAAGACACACACAGCAGTTTGCCATTTCATCCAGCCTGCTGGAGAGTGTGTAATTTGATCCATTCATTGTGACAGGCAGGCTCCAGAGTAGTGCTAACACTACTGCTTTCAGAGAACAGACAGGGCTCACCCTTGCCCCGGGTTAGGAGCATTCACAGTGCTCACACTGCCGAGTTCAGATAGGAAAGGGTGAGTCTATGGAGGTATTTTAACATGAGGATGAGTATTTTAAAATCAAGATGTTAGTGGCTGCGCAGGACCTCTTGAGCGCTGCGCAGGTTAGCGAGCACAAGGGTGGTGGGGGAACGGGACTTGCTGCGTTTTATGATACGTGCAGCAGAGTTTTGGCTGAGCTCAAGTTCATTGAGGGTGGAAGATGGGAGGCTGACCAGAACATTGGAATAGTCGTGTTCGGAAAATAACACATACATGCAATGTTATGCATGTTGTAGGACCAACACACAATATGCCCTCATTTTATAAAATGCATTTATTTATTGCGCATCCTTAGTTGCCCTTGAGAGGTTGGTAGTGAGCTGCCATTTTGAACCGCTGCAGCCCGGGGGTTGAGGGAAGAGAGGGAGAACATGGTGCAGCTGTAAAGGGGGCGGGGTGGAAGAACGTGATTCAGGCCTAACAGAGGGCAGGAGAATGTGATCTATCTTCCCATCTGGATCACATTTGTGCTCTCATCCCCCGCACCTTTAGACCTGAATCACGTTCTCATCCCTCCCCACTGTTCTCACCGTGCTTCCCCTCCAACAAGTTCCTGATCTCCCCCTTCCCCCCCCCCCCACACCCAAAGCACCTGACCTTCTCCCATCTCTCCGAGAGCTTCCTTCTCTGAGCTCCTCTTCCCACCCCCTCGATACCCCCTCCCACCCCACTTCCTTCCCCTCTCCCCCATCGATCCCCTACCCTCCCCTTTCGATCCCCTCTCCTCCTCACCGATCCCCTCTTCCCCCCCCCCCTCGATCCGCTCTCCTTTCTACCCCCCTCACATCCGATCCCCTGACCTCCGCAGGGAGCTGAGGAAAGCGTGGTAATGCAGGCCGCAGCCGTCACACCATTGGGTACTGCGCATGCGCCAGCGGATCGAGTGTGCATGCGCGGTACCAAACAGGCACGCATGCGCAGAGAGAGCCAATAACACGCTGCAAACAATCATTCTGGAGTAAATATATCAGAGCGAGAATGATAAGGGAAGGAGTGAGGGGCCGTCCCATTATCAGCAGCCTGAGAGACTCTGTCTCGAAGATTAGGGGAGCTGGAACAGACTAAAGGGGAGTCAAGGGTTATGGGGAACAGGCAGGAAAGTGGAGTCGAGGTCGATAATCAGCCATGATCTTATTGAATGGCGGAGTAGGCCTGAGGGGCCGTATGGCCTACTCCTGCTCCTATTTCTTATGTTCTTATGTTCTCCGAATGTTGTACACAGACGCAGAGAGAGAGAGCATGTGAGAGAAACATTCCCGATAAGTTGCAGGGTCGTCCATCCCGTAACCGATTTTTGCAAAGTTAAAGGCCGCGCACATTGTGTGAGCGGACCAAAGAAAGAAGGGGGGAGGAGTCAGTGCCGCCTGTTACACTCCCTGCCCAGTAGTCACTTTTGTTGACTCCAGTGGGATCCCTCTCAAAGCTATTACAGTAGCAAGGGTTTGTGTGCAACCTCGGGCACCAGCGGTTTATAGGGGACAGGGGGCTCGCTGGCAGAAGTGATATATATAACAGCCACTAACCCTTTCACTTTTCTACCCCTCTTTACCTATGCCTTTTCAAGCAGTGGGGCAACTCGGTAACCCCTTTTACATCTTGGTCCAATTTTGATTTACAGAGGAGTCAATGGGAGAGATGTAAAATGGGCTCCCGACTTGCTATCGCACATTTTACAGCATCGCACAACATCGAAAATCTATCCCAGTGAACTAGAACTACCCCCTCACAGCCCAGATTTGGCAGGGGTTAGGGGTGGTGTCATTCTCTCTCCTTCTGCCTCACTCTCTTTCTCTCTGTCTCTCCCTCTCCCCCACCCCCCCCCCCCCCCCGGTCTTCCTCTCTCTATCTATCTCTATTTGTAAGTCTCTCTCTCTCAGTCTCTCCATCTCTATCTCTCCCTCTCTCTCTCTCTGTCTCACTCTCTCTTACTATCTGTGTCTCTCCCTCTCCCTGTCTCTCTCTGTCTCTCCTTCGCTCTGTCTCTCTTTCTCTATCTCTCTCTGACTCTCACTACCTGTCTCTCTGTCTATTTCTCTTTCTCTCTGTCTCTCTATTTATCTCTATCCATCTCTCTGTCTCTCTCCCTCTCTCTCACTCTCATTCTCTCTGACTCTATCTGTCGCTCTCTGTCTCTGATTCTCACTATCTTTTGCTCTCTCTCGCAGTCTCTCTCTGTCTCTCTCTTTGTCTCTCTCTATCAGTCTCTCCCTCTGTCTCTCTCGCTCGGTCCAGTACTTGCCCTGTGGTTGAGATTGGGAACCTGCTGCCCGGGTTTCATTGGCCGTGGACTTGAGTCAAAACAATTCAGTGCCACCTCCGTACCCCAGGGCACGCTGGACATGGAGCCACTCTGCACGCTCCAGTTGGTAATGCTTCACCAGTAATACCAATTCTCACAAATTAATCACGAGACACACGATTTTTAATGAAAATTTACCCCAACTCGGGAAGGGTGGTGATAACGGGTAGGATTTAAAAAACTTTTTTGTAAAACGTCTTCAGACGGAGTAAAGTGCTGTGATCTGTTAGAGATTCTAAAAAGCCACTAATGAGGTTTATAAACCAAAAAATACTAACTCATGATTTCTTACCAAATCTCATGACTTTTAAGAGTTTGTCTCATGATTTATGAGGCGGTGGGGTTGGCATTACTGCATAGGTCTCTTTCTATCTTAACTGCTCCACGACCAAAATCGGTGTGCTCCTCTCCAAAAGTGACTTCACATCTACAAGGCCAGCAACAAGCCTAGTAACAAATAGCTAAGTGAAGGTTTGGCATTCCATCAAATATTCTTTCCAGTTTATGTTGTACCAGTATCTCAAATTTAAGTTAAATTCGCCATTCTGATTTATGTAGAATCAATTATTAAGCAATAAAGTAAAAATAAGCATTATTTTAGACCAAAATTGAAGGCATTTTAGTTGGACATGTCTAGTGATAGCGTTGTTGTCAGTATTGGTTTGTGCATTGTCAATAATAATTAAAAATTCTAATCCTAACCACTACCTTAACCCTAACTACTGTCAATAGTCACTCCAATTACAGTTATATTAACTAATAGTTCTTTGCCATGTATCCTTTAACATTGATAATTATGATAATTAGTTGGGTTACATCCATATGTAATAAAACCACATTCATGTCGAGGTGTCAGCCGAAATATTAACGTCGGATATGAACCTTTTCAGCCGCATATCCCAAGGAGTTGCATCACAGTAACAAATAAAAGGTAAACGTGGTCAGAAATGACAAGCCGAGGCGTAGCTCTTGCATGAGTCCTAGGCTGTCGCTCTTTTTACAGAATGCACTGTCATATACGATCAATGGCACTGCTCAGGACTGACTTCTTTCCCAGTCATTGTTGGACGAGCCAAGACTCACCTCCTGGGAGATACAAGAGGTAAATGGGTTTCAGACCAGAAATTGACTGGCAGGGCTGATTTCACACCAGGGAGGATGGCCGTTCGCCCTAATGTAAAAGCAGCTAATGACGCAGCATTGCTTGAAAAGGGAAGCTTTTAAAGTCAAAGCAAACGGCTAGCCTGCTGCACCATTATTCACGTTTGAGTGGTCACCCTTGTCCTTGATGACCTACATTGGCTCCCAGCCCCCACAATGCTGCAAATGTAACATTCTCAACCTGGTGTTTAATGATGCTTCATGATCTGGCCCCTCCCCATCTTCAGCCCCACTACCCCACCCCTGCAAACTCTCCATTCCCCTGACTCTGCCCGCCCCCCATCTTCACCCTGCCATTGAGGCAATGCCTTCAACCGCCTAGGCCCCATGCTCTGCAATTACCCCCGCTAAACCTGTCCGCCTCTCCAGCTCTCTCTCCTCTGTAAACTGGTTACCCCTCGAATATCTCCTCCTTTGGCCTTGAGCCGATGATTATGATTATGCCTTTGTGATGTGCCTTGGGACATTTTTCTCGCATTCCACGCACTATATAAATGCAACTTGTTGCCATTGATACAATAGGCAACATAACCCTGTTTGGAGCCAATGGACAGTGTTCCATGTGTGTGATTGAGTACTATGTGTGGAAGCCTGCCTTCCACAGTATCTGCTCGCATTGTGTGACGTATGCTCCAGAACTAGCCACGCATCTATCCGACAACGTGGAAAACTGTCCAGGTATGTCCGGTGCACAAAAAGCAGAACAAATCCAATCCGGCCAATTACCGCCCCATCATTCTACTATCAATCATCAACAAAGTGATGGAAGGTGTCGTCGACAGTGCTATTAAGCAGTACTTACTCACCAATAACCTGCTCACCGATGCTCAGTTTGTGTTCCGCTAGGAGCACTCAGCTCCAGATCTCATTACAGCCTTGGTTCAAATATGGACAATAGAGCTGAATTCCAGACATCAGGTGAGAATGACTGCCCTCGACATCAAGCCAACATTCAAGGAGCCCTGTAAAACTGAAGTCAATGTGAATCAGGGGGAAAACTCTCCACTGGCTAGAGTCATATCTAGCACAAAGGAAAATGGTTGTGGTTGTTGGAGGTCAATCATCACAGCCCCAGGACATCACTGCAGGAGTTCCTCAGGGCCATGTCCTCGGCCCAACCATCTTCAGCTACTTCATCAATGACCTTCCCTCCATCATAAGGTCAGAAGTGGAGATGTTCACTGATGACTGCACAGTGTTCAGTGTCATTCGCAACTCCTCAGATAATGGAGCAGTCCATGCCCGCATGCAGCAAGACCTGGACAACATTCAGGCTTGGGCTGATAATAGCAAGTAACCACAAAAGTGCCATGCAATGACTATCTCCAACAAGCAAGAGCCTAACCACCGCCCCTTGACATTCAATGGCAATACCATCGCCGAATCCCACCATCTACAAGGCACAAGTCAGGAGTGTGATGGAATACTCTCCACTTGCCTGGATGAGTGCAGCTCCAACAACACTCAAGAAACTTGACACCATCCAGGACAAAGCAGCCTGCTTCATTGGCAGCCCATCCATCACCTTAATCATTCACTCCCTCCACCAGCGATGCACCATGACTGCAGTGTGTACCATCTACACGATGCACTGCAGCAACTCACCAAGGCTTCTTTGGCAGCACCTTCTAAACCTGCGATTTTTATCACCCAGAAGGACAAGGGCAGCAGGTACATGGGAACATCACCACCTCCAGGTTCCCCTCCAAGTTACACATCATCCTGACTTGGAAGTATATCGCCGTTTCTTGATCATCGCTGGGTCAAAATCCTGGAACTCGCTCCCTAACAGCACTGTGGGAGCACCTTCACCACACGGACTGCAGCGGTTCAAGAAGGTGGCTCACCACCACCTTCTCAAGGGCAACTAAGGATGGGCAATAAATGCTGGCCTTGCCAGCGATGCCCACATCCTATGAACAAATTTTTAAAAAACTGTAGCACATGGGCCTCCATACATAGTGCTCAATTAAAACAAAGTCAGTACCACATCCCTCAGCGCAGCATAAATGCAGTTTGGATATATTTTCCTTTTTTTTTCCGGTTTAAAAAATGTATATTTTCTCTGTTGTACAGCTAACTCAGCTGTGGGTGTAAGTGCTGCTATCATTGTTTGCTCTTGCTGAAGAGCAACAGAATCTGCCCCTGTACATTCACAACAGTAGTGAAAACCCCTCATTGAAAGTACAGGCCCTCCAGCAAGAGAATGCAGGGGAAGTGCTGAGATTTATTCCGAGTAGTGGGAGGGAGGAGGAATCTCAATCTGACATGCACACATGGAATTAGAAAGAATAAAGACAGACCAGCATGCGTGTTGTGCCTTTAACATCCCAAAGCATTTGGCAGCCAAAACTTGACCTAGAGAGAAAGCCATGGCATTCACCCAAACTTCTGAAGTATAGTCAGTAATATAGGCAATACAGCAGTTTGTGTCCAACAAGCTCCACAAACAACAATGAGATAAATGAACAGATAGTCTGTTTTTGTGATGTTGGTTGAGGGATACATTAATTGTTGACCAGGACAAATCCCCTGCTCTTTTTTGAATAATACTATGGGATCTTTTGCATCCACCTGAACAGGCAGGTTGAACATCTCATCTGAAAGACGGCATCTCTGACAATGTAGCACTCTTTCAGTACTGCTTCGAAGTGTCAGCCTGGATTATGTGCTCCTCCCTGGAGTGGGGCTTGGACCCACTACCTTCTGACTCGGGCAAGAGAGCTACCCACTGAACCATGGCTGGCACTTACTCATCTAGTGACATGAAAGGTAACCACTGAACAGACGGCGTGATCATGGAGGTAAAGTTATATAGAAAGTAATGCATATGTGTAATTAATTACAAAGCAATCACTTAATCGAAAGGTTTAAGATGGTAGAAGACACAAGACTGCTAAATTGCCACTTTTGTTTTTGTTTCTCTTGGGCACTGCTTTTGACTGTAAAATAAGACCCTGATGTGGAAAATGAATCTACTTGTAGTCTTCTTTTTCTGTTTGGCACTTTGTGAGCGACAGCTCCCCGGATAAATGCATTCCATGGTATAGTGTGAGCAGCACAGAGCTGCATGGGTCAGATTCGGCCCCAGTCTGTGCTGAGTTAGTTAATGGTAATGTGCTACAATTGGCCCCTGGGCCCCTGGCCTGTGGTCCCTGTCATGTATTTCACCATCTTGCAATAACTATAAGGATGTAACTGTAACTCATGCATACTGTACCTGTACCCTTGTAATGCATACCCTGACCACAGGGAGTGAGCTCCTCACCTGGGCTTCCAGGTATAAAAGGGGAGGTCCCACCCAGGATCAACACTCTTCAGTCCTGGAAATAAAGTGAAGGTCACAGAGTATATCCATGCCTCATGTGAGTTTGTAACAAGGTGCAGAGACATAACATCTGGCGACGAGAATCGGGAATCACCGAACCACGAGGATGGTCACTGGTGGCACAGAGGAACGTTACTGTGTGGGTGAGGACCGGGACGACTTTGTGGAAAGACTCCAGCAGAGCTTTGTCACAAAGGACTGGCTGGAAGAGGCAGCGGCTGACAAGCGGAGGGCGCATCTACTGACCAGCTGTGGTCCACAGACGTATGTGCTGATGAAAGACTTTCTCACACCCCAAAAGCCAGTGGACAGGTCCTTCGAAGAGCTCAGCCAGCTGATCAGTGAGCAACTCAAGCCGGCAAGTAGCGTACACATGGCCCGGCACCGGTTCTACTCTCACCGGCGTCGGGAGGGTCAAAACATCTCGGACTTCGTGGCGGAACTGCGGCGTCTGGCCAGTCTCTGTAAGTTCTCCGATGCCTGCAGGGGGAGATGTTAAGGGACTTTTTAATCGAGGGCATTAATAATGCCGGCATTTTCAGGAAGCTCATAAAGACTAAGAATTTGACTTTAGAAGGGGCAGCGTTGACAGCTCAGACCTTCATGGCAGGGGAAGAGGAGACCAAGCTAATTTACGCACACAGCCCTGGTTTCAGTGTTGCAATGAACCAGGGAGTTAATGTTGTAAAAAGGACACAGAACCCCACAGGCAGGCAAGGGCAATTCGACACTGTCCAGGCAGGCAGGCAAGGGCAATTCGACACTGTCCAGGCAGCCAGGGTGGGCCTGCAACAGGGACAATGGAAAGGGGATCAGCAATTCACGCCATCACGAGGAACAATGCATCCTGTGATGGGACAATTAACACCCTCCATCAGAGTGATTAGAAACAGCCAAAAGGGCCATCAGAGAGGAATGCCTGGGAATAGCCCTTTTGTTAACAGCAATCTCAGCTCATGTTGGAGATGTGGGGGCAGACACACTGCAAAAATCTGCAGGTTCCAACTTTACACCTGTAGGATTTGTAATGTCAAGGAACACCTGGCCAGGATGTGCAAAAAGGCAGTAGCGAGGCTAGTCTGCAAGACAGACGAACCAGACGAGGGGTCTGAAATGCAGGATGAGGCCTGGGGAACTACCATGGAGGCTGAAGTTCAGAGAGTTCATGTGGCCGACGTCCACAGCTCATACACCAAAACGCCACCCATGATGACGCCACCCGGTGCACATGGAGCTGGATACCGGAGCTAGCCAGTCCCTCATGAGCGCCCTACAATTTGAGAGACTATGGCCACACAGAGCTAGCAGGCCCAAATTGGAACGCATTGAGACGCAGCTACGTACGTACACCAAAGAGATCATCCCAGTGCTGGGCAGTGCAAACTTGGTGGTAACACATAATGGATCACAGAACCGGCTGCCACTCTGGATTGTTCCGGGAAATGGCCCCGCGCTCTTGCGGAGGAGTTGGCTAGCTGAGATGAATTGGAAATGGGGGGATGTGCACGCCATTTCATCCGTGGAGCGAAGTTCATGCTCGCAGGTATTGCAAAAATTCAAGTCACTCTTTCAACCCGGTGTCGGAACGTTCAAGGAAACCAAAGTAGTGATACACATCACTCCAGACGCCAGACCAGTGCACCACAAAGCCAGAGCGGTGCCGTACATGATGCGTGAGAAAATTGAAAGTGAACTGGACAGGCTGCTCAGAGAGGGCATAATTTCGCCCGTTGAATTCAGCGACTGGGCAAGTCCCATTGTTCCCGTCCTCAAAGCAGATGGCTCGGTTAGGATTTGTGGCGACTACATAGCCACCATCAACCGAGTGTCGCTGCAAGACCAATACCCGCTCCCGAGAGCGGAGTACCTTTTTGCCACGCTGGCAGGTGGTAAGCTGTTCACTTCGGCCTACATGACTCAGGAACTTGCTGAAGAATCCAAGTTTCTGACCACCATCACGACACACAAAGGATTATTTATCTACAACAGGTGCCCGTTTGGCATTCGTTCGGCAGCGGCTATCTTTCAGCAAAACATGGAAAGCTTGCTCAAGTCCATCCCTGGAACGATCGTGTTCCAAGACGACATCCTTATAACGGGTCGAGACACTGAGGAACACCTCCGCAACCTGGAGGAGGTGCTACGCCGATTGGAACGGGTAGGCTGAAAAAGGCCAAGTGCATGCTTTTGGCCCCAGAGTTCGAGTTCCTGGGCAGGAGGGTTGCCGCAGACGGGATCCGGCCCACTGAATCAAAAACTGAGGCGATTCGCCGGGTGCCCCGGCCCGGCAACACAAACGGAGTTGCGATCATTCCTGGGACTCTTGAACTATTTTGGGAACTTCCTGCCGAACTTAAGTACATTGTTGGAGCCGTTACACATGCTCCTCCGTAAAGGTTGTGAATGGTCTTGGGGGGGATAGTCAAGAACGGGCTTTGAATAAGGCAAGGAACCTGCCAACAAACTGTTGACTTTGTATGACCCCTGTAAAAAACTGGTTTTAACATGCGATGCGTTATCCTATGGGGTTGGGTGTGTTTTGCAGCAGGGTAACGATGACGGCCGACTCTAACCGGTGGCTTACGCCTCCAGATTGCTCTCCCAGGCAGAGCGTGGATACGGCATGGTCGAGAAGGAAGCACTCGCGTGTGTGTACGGTGTGAAAAAGATGCACCAGTACCTTTTCGGTAAACGGTTCGAGCTAGAGACGGACCACAAACCGTTAACATCCTTGTTGTCCAACAGCAAAGCTGTCAACGCTAATGCGTCAGCTCGCATACAGCGATGGGCTCTCATGCTGGCTGCGTATGACTACACCATACGGCACCGGCCAGGCACCGAAAATTGCGCTCAGCAGGCTCCCACTGGCCACCACCGAGTGAGCGTCGGAGCAGAATGCCGAGATGGTCATGGCCGTTGAGGCTTTTGACACTGCAGGCTCCCCCATCACAGCCCGCCAGATCAAACTCTGGACCAATAGGGACCCCCTCCTATCCATGATAAAGAAATGTGTCCTGACTGGGGACTGGACGCCCGCACACAGGGCATGCCCCGAGGAAGTCAGGCCATTTCAGAGACGGATGGATGAACTCTCTGTCCAAACCGACTGCCTGTTATGGGGCAGCCGGGTAGTCATGCCCCAGAAAGGAAGGGAAGCGTTCATCAGGGAACTCCACAGCGAGCACCCTGGGGCATCGTGTTAATGAAGGCCATTGCCCGGTCACACGTGTGGTGGCCGGGGATTGACTCAGACCTGGAACACTGGGTTCGCAGGTGCACGACGTGTGCCCAGCTGGGCAATGCCCCCAGGGAGGCCCCACTCAGCCCGTGGCCCTGGCCCACCAGGCCATGGTCACATATTCACGAGGACTATGCGGGCCCGTTCATGGAAAAAATGTTCCTGATCGTTATCGATGCATACTCGAAGTGGATCGAGTGCATCATATTGAACTCATGCATGACATCCATCATTGTGGAGAGTCTGTGTACGGTTTTCGCGACCCACGGCTTGCCGGACATCCTGGTCAGAGATAATGGCCCGTGTTTTACCAGCCATGAATTCCAGGAGTTTATGTCGGGCAAAGGGATCAAGCACGTCCGGACAGCGTCGTTCAAGCCGGCTTCCAAAGGCCAGGAGGAACGGGCGGTCAAAGTCATAAAACAGGGCATGCTACGCATCCAAGGACCCTCCCTTCAGCACCGCCTATCGCGCCTCCTGCTGGCCTACAGGTCCCGGCCGCACTCGCTCTTGGGAGTCCCGCCAACGGAACTCCTCATGAAACGCTCGCTCAAGACGCGGCTGTCCCTCATTCACCCAGCCCTGGCAGACATTGTTGAGGGCAAGCGCCAGTCCCAAACCGAGCTCCATGATCGAGGCTCAAGGGGGAGGTGTATAGAAATATATGACCCGGTATTTGTTCTTAACCATGCTTTGGGACCCAAATGGCTTGAGGGTACCGTAATTGGCAAAGAAGGAAACAGGATCTTGGTGGTCAGACTAAACAATGGGCAGATATGCCGCAAACACTTGGACCAAGTAAAGACAAGGTTCAGTGCAGACACGCAGGAACCGGAAGAAGAGCATGATGAGATAGCACCCACACCACTGTCAGCGTACGAGCAACAAAGACAGCCCTCAGCATGCACAGTCCCTGCGGCCAGCCCGGACAGGCCGGAATCATCTCAAGTGACAGAGACGCGTACTGAGGCTCAGCCACCAGAGCCACAACTGCGGCACTCCACGAGAGAGCGTTGACCACCCGATAGACTTAACCTCTGAAACTAAAAGATCTGAGGGGGGAGGTGATGTCATGTATTTCACCATCTTGCAATGACTATAAGTATGTAACTGTAACTCATGCATACTGTACCTGTTCCCTTGTAATGCACACCCTGACCACAGGGAGTGAGCTCCTCACCTGGGCTTCCAGGTATAAAAGAGGAGGTCCCACCCAGGATCAACACTCTTCAGTCCTGGAAATAAAGTGAAGGTCACAGAGTGACCGTGTCTGATATATACATGACTCGTGTGAGTTTGTAACAAGGTGCAGAGACATAACAGTCCCTGTTCCTCATTGCTGTGCAGTGATCTTTGCTGGAAAGCTCGCGTGGATATGGTGAGGACAGAATTGAAGCTGTGATACATTCCACGGTAAAATAGCCTCCCAACACTTGTTCAGGTCTACACATGATTGAATGAGATACCACAATGCTGTCAACATCAAGAACCTTGAACCGTGAGAGCAACCCAAAGAGAGAGAGAGAGAGACAGAGTGATTGAGCACAGTCCTAGGAGAAAGATAGCGAGGGTGGGAGAAAGTTCAGAGCTTCCCGGAGAGAGAGAAAGCCATGATATTCAGCCAGAGAGAGAGACTGAGAGAGAAAGAGAGCCTTGACATCCACCTAAAGGGAGAGAGACTTGGGACAGCCTAGGCAAAGTGACTGAATTGATCTTGTTGTGCAATCAGCCTGAACCTCTCTCCAGAACTTGTGTAAGTTCAAGGGTGATATATAGAGAACCCAGTGATCTATTTATGTTTTCTGGTGATTGGGTCATACTTCAACTCAGAAGGAAGAAGTTGGGGGGAGGGGGGCGGGGGGGAGTGGTGGTGAGCAGAAGTCAGTACTTTATACTTTTTCATATAGGAACTGCTTTCTTGGATTCAACTCTATGTTCAAACTTCTGAATCCTTTCACAGTGGATTTTGCACATTTGATGCGGGATATGGAATTGTTTCCCGTTAGAAACAGGACTGATTACTGTTCAATTTCTAAAACCTTGCTTTGTGGAATGCAGAGAATTCGATTAAAAAAAATTCAACCATTAACATTTGGACCAGTAAAAGTGACCATTGGATAATCAGGATGTCTAACATTTAATGTACAGGCTGATCTAAGCTTTGATGTTTAGTACAAATGATTTAGAGTAAGGGAGGGCCATTGTTGTGAACCTTAGTTTGGATTTCAATTCCCATTGTCACAGTGGGAGTTAATTCAATGTTGTTGCACAGCCGGACTTGAGGCTGAATTTTATTTTTTAATGTGTAAATTGCAGTTTCCCCACAAAGCCTTCAAGATATCCGACTGCTTACCTTCCCGTATCCCATCCTAAAAATCTTCCTGACCATTCCTCACCCTCTGCTGTTGGTGCATGTAATCTAAGTCTCTCTACATGCACTTTTCTTTTGTAGATTCTTCCTGACTCTGCACCTCGTCCTCTGCTCCAGCCCTCTCCATCCAATCTCATTCTTCTCGTCATAAGCTGCCTGTGGATGAATCTATTGACATCCTGATCCTGACAGAAAGCAAGCTGGGCCCACCCAAATATCTGTAACATGAGTCTTACATCGACCTCTCCCCAATTCCTCTGGCTTCTTATCCGCCTTCAAGAAACTCTTCCATCCCTCCTGCCTCTCACTTAAACTTGTTATCTATCACCTCCCAAATCCCACGATGACTTTACCGAGCTCTCCTCTCCTAACTTCTGTACTGAGTGACCAATGGTGGGGCCAAGGAAGTAGGGGATGCACAGGATTGGAGGAACGCAGAGTTCTTGGAGGTTTGTAGGGCTGCAATGGGTCAAGACCATGAGAATTTTAAATTCGAAGCTGTTATGTTTAGAATAACTCCACAAGACTGAGTACTGTAAGCTTAAACTGATGTGGCCAAAGCAGCATGGCAGACAACCTTTTACACTCGCTTGCATGAGGTGTGCAGGTGACCCTTAGGCTTTCAACAGGTGCACCCTCTGGTGGCAAGTCTTACATAGTTATAATGTTTACATACATAACATCACTCCGCCCCCCCCCCCCCAATGTCTTTGATACAAGTTATTTACAAGTTGAGGTAGTCCGGGGCCCTTCGCTCCCTGGTTGAACGCCTGAGTTGGAATCCTGGCATGGGTGAGTTGGTTGGGCCATTGCTGCACTGCAGTGCGGCTGGTCGGACAGGATTGTTGGGAATGGTGGGTTCATCCTCTTGATTGACGGCGAGGTGGATTGCTAGTTGGGTGTGTGTTGGTGGATCAATGATGGTGATGTCCTCTTCCGGTTGTTCCTGGTTGTCAGTGAATCGCAGTTTGGTCTGATCCAAATGCTTTCTACACGTTTGTCCATTACATAGTTTGACAATAAACATTCTATTCCCCTTCTTGGCCAAGATAGTGCTAGCAACCCATTTGGGATCATGACCGTAATTAAGGACAAACACAGGGTCGTTTACATCAATGTCACGCGATACAGCCGCGCAATCGTGGTACATGTTATGCCAGTGATGCCGGGTTTCCACATGATCATTAAAATCCGGGTGGACTAAGGAGAGCCTGGTTTTGAGTGCTCTCTTCATTAACAATTCCGCGGGGGGATCCCCGGTAAGCGAGTGGGATCGCATGCAGTAGCTGAGCAGAACCCGAGATAAATGGGTCTGCAGGGAGCCGTCCGTCACACATTTCAAGCTCTACTTAATAGTTTGGACTGCCCGTTCCGCTTGACTGTTGGATGCGGGCTTAAACGGGACAGACCTGACATGCTTGATGCCATTGCGGGTCATAAACTCGTTGAATTCTGAGCTGGTGAAACACTGTCCATTGTCACTGACGAGGACATCGGGCAAGCCATGGGTGGCGAACATGGCCCGGAGGCTTTCAATGGTGACAGTGGATGTGCTGGATGACATGATTACACATTCAATCCATTTAGAGTAAGCGTCCATTATTACTAAGAACATCTTTTCTAGAAGGGGGCCAGCAAAACCTACATGGATCCTGGACCATGGTTTGGAGGGTCATAACCACAGACTCAGTGGAGCCTCCCTTGGTGCATTGCTCAACTGTGAGCAAATGTTACATTGGTGTACGCATGACTCCAAATCTGAGTCAATGCCAGGCCACCAAACGTGCGACCTGGTGATAGCCTTCATCATGACTATGCCTGGGTGGGTACTGTGTAGGTCGCGTATAAACGTTTCCCTGCCTTTTTTTGGCAAAACCATGCGATTACCACATAAGAGACAATCCAACTGGATGGACATTTCATCTTTACATCAGTGAAACGGCTTAATTTCATCTTGCATTTCCCCGGGAACAGCCGACGAGCTCCCATTGAGGAAGCAACTTTTTACAAGTGATAGCACAGGATCCTGGCTGGTCCAGGTCCTGATCTGGCGAGCAGTGACGGGTGACCCCTCGCTCTCAAAAACATCCATGACCAGAAGCAAGTCTGCGGGTTGTGCCATTTCCACCCCGGTGTTGGGCAATGGTAGCTGACTAAGGGCATCAGCACAGTTCTCCATGCCTGGTCTGTGGCGGATAACATAGTCATAAGCGGACAATATTAGTGCTCATCTTTGGATACGGGATGAAGCATTGGTGTTTATACCTTTCCTTTCTGAAAACAGCGAAATGAGCGGTTTGTGGTCAGTTTCAAGCACAAACCAAAGTCCAAATAGGTATTGGTGCATTTTCTTAACCCCATATACGCATGCTAACCCCTCTTTCTCGACCATACTGTAGGCTCTTTCAGCTTAGACAGACTTCTAGACGTGTATGCAACCGGTTGCAGTTTGCCTGATACATTGGTTTGCTGTAACACACACCCGACCTTATACGACGATGCATCACAAGCTAGCACTAAACGTTTACACGGGTCATACAATACAAGTAACTTACCCGGGTGGAATGTTACCAAAATAGTTGAGGAGTCCCAGGAACGAACACAGTTCCATCAGATTCTGTGGTCTGGGTGCGTTCTTGATTGCCTCCGTCTTTGAGTCCATGGGTCTGATGCCATCTGCTGCAATCTTTCTCCCCAAAAATTTGACCCCCGGCACCAGGAAAACACACTTGGAATGTTTCAGCCTGAGTCCCACTCTGTCTAGTTGACATGGAACCTCTTCCAGGTTGTGCAGGTGTTCGATGGTGTCACGATCGGTGATCAGGATGTTGTCTTGAAACAACAGTGACCGGAACCGATTTCAGCAGACTCTCCATGTTCCTCTGGAAAATGGCAGCAGCTGAGCGAATCCCAAAAGGGCAACTGAGGTATATAAACAATCCTTTGTGCATGTTGATGCAAGTCAATCTTTTCGAAGATTCAGCCAGCCACTATCATGTAAGCGGAGGTTAGATCCAATTTGGTGAACGACTTCCCCCCTGCTAACGTTGCGAACAGGTCATCCACCTTGGGTAGTGGATACTGGTCTTGTAACGAGACTCGGTTGATCATTACCTTGTAGTCTCCGCAGATTCTGACTGTGCCATCGCTTTTCAACACCGGAACAATTGGGCTGGCCCACTCGTTGAACTCAACTGGTGATATGATTCCCTCTCGTTGAAGTCTGTCCAGTTTGATCTCGACTTTCTCCCTCATCATATATGGAACCGCTCGAGCCTTGTGATGAACAGGCCGTGCATCAGGGACTAGATGGTTCTGCACCTTGGCACCTGTGAAGTTGCCGATGCCTGGTTCAAATAGCGACGGAAATTTGCTCAGCATTTAAGCGAACGAGACGTTATCCACCGAAGATAGTGCTTTGATGTCATCCCAGTTCCATCGAATCTTTCCTAGCCAGCTTTTGCCAAACAGCGTTGGGCCATCGCCTGGTACAATCCACACAGATAAGTCATGCACAGCTCTATCGTACGATACCTTCACTGCCGCACTGCTAATGACTGGTATGAGCTCTTTGGTGTAAGTGTGCAGTTTTGTATAAATCGGGCTCAGTTTGGGCCTTTGTGCCTTGTTGCCCCACAGTTTCTCAAAAGTCTGGTGGCTCATAATTGACTGACTTGCCCCCGTGTCCAACTTCATGGAAACTGGAATGTCATTTAATTTGACTTTCAGCATTATAGGAGGTCTCTTGATGGTGAAGGTGTGTACCCCATTCTTCCTCGGCCTCAGGTTGAGTTGCCTCTCTTACTCGTTCTGCGTGATCCGCTTCAGATCGACCATCTTCTGCCGACTTTGCCACGTGGTGAGTCGCAGTACATTTGCACATTCGCTGGAGGTGCCTCATTTTTTCGCAGCCTTTGCACACGTAGTGCTTGAATCGACATTGATGGACTCGATGATCACCCCCGCAGTGCCAACATGGTGTTAATGGATTCGCATTCATGCCCCAGGGTGGACTCTGAGTTATTCTAGGTCTTGCAGCTGCAGACGTGTAGGCCCTGCCATGTACAGTTCTGCCTGCTAATGGCATTATTTTATGCACAGTACTTGACGGTAAGCTTCGATGCTGAGAAGATATCAATTTAGTATTATCGTTCGTGGACATGAAAGCCTGGGCTATTGTGATGGCCTTGTTCAGGTTTGGGGATTCAGCAGACAGCAGCTTGTGAAGAATGATCTCGTGGCCGATTCAAAGCACGAAAAAGTCCCACAGCATTTCCCCCAAACATCCAGCAAAATTGCATGGGCCTGCAAGGCGTCTTAGGTTGGCGACATAACTCGCCACGTCCTGGCCCTCGGAGCGATGGTGCGTATAGAAGCGATACCTGGCCATTAAGATGCTCTCCTTCGGCTTGAGGTGTTCGCCAAGCAGTGTACATAACTCTGCATATGTTTTTTCCATTGGTTTCGTCGGTGCTAGCAGGTGCTTGATGAGGCCGTATGTTGTAGACCCACACAAGGTGAGGAGAATCGCCCTGCGCTTGATCGCTTTATCGTCCATATCCAGCCCATTGGCCACGAAGTACTGGTCGAGACGTTCCACGAAGGCTTCCCAATCATCATCATTGGCAGCCATAACCACGTGAAAGTTCGTGATTTGTTACTCGTCGCCAATTGTTATATTTAGAATAATTCCACAAGACTGAGTACTGTAAGCTTAAACTGATGTGACCTTAGTCTTTTTAATAAAACTCCAGAGTGCCAAAGCAGCATGGCAGACAACCTTTTATACTCGCTTGCATGAGGTATGCAGGTGACCCTTGGGCCTCCAACAGGTGCGCCCTCTGGTGGCAAGTCTTACAGTTATAATGTTTACATACATAACAGAAGCATTGGTTGTCTGGGAGCCAATATAGGTCAGCGAAGGATGAACAGAACACGGTGTGAGTTAGGATACGGGCTGCCAAGTTTTTAATGGGCTCAAGTTTATGGAGGCCGGCCAAGAGAACGTTAAAATAGTAGAATGTTAGGGTCTCAAAAGCATGGATGAGGGTTTCAGCAAGATGGGCCGAGACAGGGGCGGAGGGAGATGGGCGACATTTGGCGAGGCAAAAGCAGGGGAGAAATGAAAGGACGCAGGAATGGGTAACAAGAAGGCAGAGGCAGGAGAGAAAAGCCCAAAAGGAGCAAAGAAAAGAGAAAGGGAGATAGAAATAATGGGCTCGGGTCCGTAGTGGCAGCAAAATGGACACAGGGAAACTCGGGTTAGATAGGCAAGGCAAAGATTGGGTTAGATACGTCCTGGTAGTAAATGGAGAGTAGGGAGGGGACAGTACCTTCTCTCCTGTTTCTCCTCCTCTTCATTGTCATCACCATTATGATCATCGTCCCCTTTGTCCTTCCACCCACCTCTCCTCTCCCCTCCGCAGCTCTCCTCCCCCTCCTCTCACATCCCCCTCTCCCCTCCCCTTCCCTCCTCTCCTCTCCTCCCCTCCTCCCCTCTCCTTCCATTCCCTCCTCCTCCCCTCTCCTCTCCCCTCTCCTCCTCTCCCTCCTCTTCCCTCCTCTCTTCTCCCCTCCCCTTCCCCTTCCCCTCTCTCCCCTCTTCCCCTCTCTCCTCTCCTCCCCCTCCTCTCCCATCCCCCACTCTCCCCTCTCCCTCTCCTCCTCTCCCCTTTCCCTCTCCTCCTCTCCCCTCCCCTCTCCCCTCCTCCCTCCTCCCCACCCCTCCCCCCTCCCCTCCTCCTCCCCTCCCCTCCCCCCTTCTCCTCTCTCCTCCTCTCCCCCTCTCCTCCCCTCCCCCTCTTCTCTCTCCTCCCCTCCCCCTCTCTTCTCCCCTCCCCTCTCCTCTCCTCTCTTCTCCTCTCTCCGCTCCTCTCTCCTCCCCCCCCTTCCCTCCCCTCCCCTTCTCCCCTCCCCTCTGACACCTGGAGCAGGGTTCAGCGAGCGGTCTCACGAACATTGCAAGCTCTTCGTGTGTTGCTCTTTGTGGAGCCCTTGCTCCTGCAGTTCTCTGTGTCAGATCCTCCAGTGAAAGGCGTCCTACAAAAATGGGCAAAGTCACATCCATTTCAGCGACCTGCTAGTGAACTCAGCGGGCTGACTGCTCCCCTACTCATCTGCTGCTGCAGCCTTCAGCCATACGACTTCTCAAAGGCCACACTCTCATTTCCAAGAACCCCCGGCACGTTACTCCCATTTTATCCAAGATTTGCACCGATGATCCGCGAGTGAGGTGACCCATGAAAGCCTGCCTGGCCGGAGCTCCAGGCTCATTGGTACAACTTGCGGTGAGGAATTTTGCCAACTTAGTTTAAATAACAAATTATTGAAGACTAAGTGTGCAGCGGGGCTGGAAACCGGTACATAAGAACATAAGAAATAGGAGCAGGAGTAGGCCACCTGGCCCCTTGAGCCTGCACCGCCATTCAATAAGATCATGGCTGATCTGATCATGGACTCAGCTCCACTTCCCTGCCCGCTCCCCATAACCCTTTATTCACTTATCGCTCAAAAATCTGTCCATCTCCGCCTTAAATATATTCAAAGACCCAGCCTCCACAGCTCTCTGGGGCAGAGAATTCCACAGGTTAACAACTCTCTGAGTGGAGAAGTTTCTCCTCATCTCAGTCCTAAATGGCTTACCTCTTATCCTTAGACTGTGTCCCCTGGTTCTGGACTTCCCCAACATCGGGAACATTCTTCCTGCATCTAACCTGTCCAGTCTCGTCAGAATTTTATATGTTTCTATGAGATCCCCTCTCATCCTTCTAAACTCCAGTGAATAAGGGCCCAGTCGATCCAGTCTCTCCTCATATGTCAGTCCAGCCATCCCGGGAATCAGTCTGGTGAACCTTCGCTGCACTCCCTCAATAGCAAGAATGTCCTTCCTTAGATTAGGAGACCAAAACTGAACACAATATTCCAGATGAGGCCTCACCAAGGCCCTGTACAACTGCAGTAAGACCTCCCTGCTCCTATACTCAAATCCCATAGCTATGAAGGCCAACATATCATTTGCCTTCTTCACCGCCTGCTGTACCTGCATGCCAACTTTCAGTGACTAATGTACCATGACACCCAGGTCTCGTTGCACCTCCCCTTTTCCTTATCTGCCGCCATTCAGATAATATTCTGCCTTCGTGATTTTGCCACCAAAGTGGATAACCTCACATTTATCCACATTATACTGCATCTGCCATGTGATTGCCCACTCACCTAACCTGCCCAAGTCACCCTGCAGCCTCTTAGCGTCCTCCTCACAGCTCACACCGCCACCCAGTTTAGTGTCATCTGCAAACTTGGAGATATTACACTCAATTCCTTCATCCAAATCATTAATGTATATTGTAAAGAGCTGGGGTCCCAGCACTGAGCCCTGCGGCACCCCACTAGTCACTGCCTGCCATTCTGAAAAGGACCCGTTTATCCCAACTCTCTGCTTCCTGTCTGCCAACCAGTTCTCTATCCACGTCAGTACATTACCCCCAATACCATGTGCTTTAATTTTGCACACCAATCTCTTGTGTGGGACCTTGTCAAAGGCCTTTTGAAAGTCCAAATACACCACATCCACTGGTTCTCCCTTGTCCACTCTACTAGTTACATCCTCAAAAAATTCCAGAAGATTTGTCAAGCATGATTTCCCTTTCATAAATCCGTGCTGACTTGGACCGATCCCGTCACTGCTTTCCAAATGTGCTGCTTTTTCATCCTTAATAATTGATTCCAACATTTTCCCCACTACTGATGTCAGGTTAACCGGTCTATAATTACTCATTTTCTCTCTCCCTTCTTTTTTAAAAAGTGGTGTTACATTAGCTACCCTCCAGTCCATAGGAACTGATCCAAACTGTTGGAAAATGCTCACCAATGCATCCACTATTTCTAGGGCCACTTCCTTAAGTACTCTGGGATGCAGACTATCAGGCCCCGGGGATTTATCGGCCTTCAATCCCATCAATTTCCCTAACACAATTTCCCGCCTAATAAGGATATCCTTCTGTCCCTCCTTCTCACTAGACCCTCGGTCCCCTGGTACTTCCGGAAGGTTATTTGTGTCTTCCTTCGTGAAGACAGAACCAAAGTATTTGTTCAACTGGTCTGCCATTTCTTTGTTCCCCATTATAAATTCACCTGAAATCTGACTGCAAGCAACCTATGTTTGCCTTCATTAATCTTTTTCTCTTCACATATCTATAGAAGCTTTTGCAGTCAGTTTTTATGTTCCCGGCAAGCTTCCTCTCATACTCTATTTTACCTCTCCTAATTAAACCCTTTGTCCTCCTCTGCTGATTTCGAAATTTCTCCCAGTCCTCAGGTTTGCTGCTTTTTCTGCAATGCAAGTATATCCTTCCTTCAACACGGAGACCAAAACTGTACGCAGTACTCTAGGTGTGCTCTCACCAATACCTTGTACAGTTGTAGCAGGACTTCTCTGCTTTTATACTTTATTCCCCTTGCAATAAAGGCCAACATTCCATTTGCCTTCCTGATTACTTGCTGTACCTGCATACTAACTTTTTGTGTTTCATGCACAAGGACCCCCCAGGTCCCTCTGTACAGCAGCACTTTGCAATTTTTTTCCATTTAAATTATAATTTGCTTTTCTATTTTTTCTGCCGAAGTGCATAACTTCACATTTTCCCACATTATATTCCATCTGCCAAATTTTTTCCCACTCACTTAGCCTGTCTATATCCCTTTGCAAATTCGATGTATCCTCCTCACAATTTGCTTTCCCAACCATCTTTGTTTCATCAGCAAACTTGGCTACATTACACTCGGTCCCTTCATCCAAGTCATTAATATAGATTGTAAATAGTTGAGGACCCAGCACCGATCCCTGTGGCACCCCACTACTCACTGTTTGTGAACCAGAAAATGACCCATTTATCCCGACACTCTGTTCTCTGTTAGTTAGTCAATCTTCTATCCATGCTAATATATTACCCCCAACTCCGTGAACTTTTATCTTGTGCAGTAACCTTTTATGTGGCACGTTAAAATACACCACATCCACTGGCTTCCCCTTATCCACCCTGCTCATTACATTCTCAAAGATCTCCAGCAAATTTGTCCAACATGATTTCCCTTTCATAAAACCATGCTGACTCTGCTTGATTGAATTATGCTTTTCCAAATGTCCTGCTACTACTTTCTTAACAATGGACTGCAGCATTTTCCCAACAACACGTTAGGCTAACTGGTCTATAGTTTCCAGCTTTTTGTCTGCTTCCTTTTTTAAATAGGGGCGTTACATTTGCAGTTTTCTAATCTGCTGGGACCTCCCAGAATCCAGGGAATTTTGGTAGATTACAACCAATGCATCCACTATCTCTGCAGCCACTTATTTTAAGACCTAGGATGTAAGCCATCAGGTCCAGGGGACATCCGCCTTTAGTCCCTTTTTTTACGAGTACTACTTCATTACTGATAGTGATTGTATTAAGTTCCTCCCTCCCTATAGCCCCTTGATTATTCACTATTGGGATTTTTTTAATGTCTTCCACCGTGAAGATCGATACAAAATATTTGTTCAACGTCTCTGCCATTTCCCGGTTCTCAATTCTTAATTCCCCAGTCTTATCCTCTAGGGGACCAACAATTACTTTAGCCACTCTTTTCCTTTTTATGTACCTGTACAAACTTTTACTATCTGTTTTTATATTTTGTGCTAGTTTACTTTATCTATCTTCCCTCTCTTTATCATTTTTTTAGTCGTTCTATGATGGCTTTTAAAAGTTTCCCAATCCTCTGGCCTCCCACTAGTCTTGATCACATTATATGCCTTTGTTTTCACTTTGATACCATCCCTTATTTCTTTAGTTAGCCACGGAAGGTTATCCCTTTTCTTAGTCTTTCCTTCTCATTGGGATATTTTCTTGTTGCAAGTTATCAA
Organism: Pristiophorus japonicus; assembly: GCF_044704955.1. Lineage (NCBI taxonomy): Eukaryota > Metazoa > Chordata > Chondrichthyes > Pristiophoridae > Pristiophorus > Pristiophorus japonicus. The sequence goes on from NC_091985.1 coordinate 153,854,337, forward strand.
CCGTCCACAGTGTAATCTCGTTTCCCAGTCCACTTTAGCCAACTCCACCCTCATACCTTTATAGTCTCCTTTATTTAAGCTAAGGCACTGGTTTGAGAACCAACTTTCTCACCCTCCAACTGAATTTGAAATTCAACCATGTTATGGTCACTCATTCCTAGAGGATCCTTTACGATGAGATTGTTTATTAATCCTGTCTCATTACACTGTACCAGATCTAAGGTAGCCTGCTCCCTCGTTGGTTCTGCAATGTACTGTTCAAGGAAACTATCCCAGATATACTCTATGAACTCTTCCTCAAGGCTAACCTACCCAATTTGCTTTGTCCAATCAATATGACAGTTAAAATCACCCATGATTATTGCCGTTCCTTTATTACAAGCCTCCATTATTTCTTGATTTATACTCCATCCAACAGTGTAGCTACTGTTAGGAGGCCTATAGACTATGCCCACCAGCAACTTTTCCCCCTTATTATTCCTTATCACCACTCAAACTGATTCAACATCTTGATCTTCTGAGCCAATATCATTTCTCACTATTGCAGTGATTCCATCCTTTATTCACAGTGCTACCCCACCTCATTTTCCTTTTTATCTGTCCTTCCGAATTGTCAAATACCCCTGAATATTTAGTTCCCAGACCTGGTCACCATGCAACCACGTCCCAGTAATAGCTATCAGATGATAACCATTTGTATCTATTTGTGCCGTCAACTCATCTATTTTAATAAGAATATAAGAAATAGGAACAGGAGTAGGCCATACGGCCCCTCGAGCCTGCTCCGCCATTCAATAAGATCATGGCTGATCTGATCATGTACTCAGCTCCACTTCCCTGCCCGCTTCCCATAACCCCTTATTCCCTTATCGTTTAAGAAACTGTCTATTTTTGTCTTAAATTTATTCAATGTCCCAGCTTCTACAGCTCTCTGAGGCAGTGAATTCCACAGATTTACAACCCTCTGAGAGAAGAAATTTCTCCTCATCTCTGTTTTAAATGGGCGGCCCCTTATTCTAAGATCATGCCCTCAATTCTAGTCTCCCCCATCAGTGGAAACATCCTCTCTGCATCCACCTTGTCAAGCCTCCTCAATCTTATATGTTTCGATAAGATCACATTTCATTCTTCTGAATTCCAATGAGTAGAGGTCCAACCTACTCAACCTTTCCTCATAAGTCAACCCCCTCATCTCCAGAATCAACCTAGTGAACCTTCTCTGAACTGCCTCCAAAGCAAGTATACCTTTTTGTAAATATGGAAACCAAAACTGCACGCAGTATTCCAGGTGTGATCTCACCAATACCCTGTATAGCTGTAACAAGACTTCCCTGCTTTTATACTCCATCTCCTTTGCAATAAAGGCCAAGATTCCATTGGCCTTCCTGATCACTTGCTGTACTTGCATACTATCCTTTTGTGTTTCATGCACAAGTACCCCCAGGTCCCTGCAGCACTTTGCAATCTTTCTCCATTTAAATAATAACTTGTTCTCATGAGCATGACGTCACACTTTTCAACATTGCACTCCATCTGCCAAATTTTTGCCCACTCACTTAGCCTGTCTATGTCCTTTTGCAGATTTTTTGTGTCCTCCTCACACATCGCTTTTCTTGGCTACGGTACACTCATTCCCTTCTTCCAAGTCGTTAATATAGATTGTAAATAGTTGGGGTCCCAGCACTGATCCCTGCGGCACCCCACTAGTTGCTGGTTTCCAACCAGAGAATCCCGACTCTCTGTTTTCTGTTAGTTAGCCAATCCTTATCCATGCTAATCATCGTCATCATAGGCAGTCCCTTGAATCGAGGATGACTTGCTTCCACGTCAAAAAGTTCACAGGTGTTTCAATGAAGACCTAAATCTCCAGGTCCCAAACTAAATCTTGAAGGGTGGAAGATGCCTTTTCTTGTTTTTTTTACATGTGGTGGCCGTTACACACCAGCCACCACACGGGCTTGACAGAGCTAGGTCTTGGTCCAGTGGCCAAGACAATCTCTCGCTGCTTCTTCTCCCCAACCTCACTGCTCCTGCTATATCTGCCCGCACTGCAATCTCCGACATGCTAATATATTACCCCCAACCCCGTGAACTTTTACATGTGCAGTAACCTTTTATGTGGCACCTTGTCAAATGCCTACTGGAAGTCCAAATACACCACATCCACTGGTTTCCCCCACATCCACCCTGTCCGTTACATTATCAAAGAATTCCAGCAAATTTGTCAAACATGACTTCCCCTTCATAAATCCATGCTGACTCTGCCTGACCGAATTTTGCTTTTCCAAATGTCCTGCTACTGCTTCTTTAATAATGGACTCCAACATTTTCCCAACCACAGATGTTAGGCTAACTGGTCTATAGTTTCCTGCTTTTTGTCTGCCTCATTTTTTAAATAGGGGCGTCATATTTGCAGTTTTCCAATCTGCTGGGACCACCCCAGAATCCAGGGAATTTTGGTAAATTACAACCAATGCATCCACAATCCCTGCCGCTCCTTCTCTTAAGACCCGAGGATGCAAGCCATCAGGTCCAGGGGATTTATCTGCCTTTAGTCCCATTATCGTACTGAGTATCACCTCCTTAGTGATTCTGATTGTGTTAAGTTCCTCCCCCCCCTTATAGCCCCTTGACTATTCACTGTCGGAATATTGTTAGTGTACTCTACTGTAAAGACTGATACAAAATATTTGTTCAGAGTTTCTGCCATCTCCATGTTCCCCATTACTAATTCCCTGGTCTCGTCCTCTGAGGGACCAACATTTACTCTCGCCACTCTTTACCTTTTTATATACCTACAGAAACTCTTGCTATCTGTTTTTATATTTTGTGCTAGTTTATTTTCATCGTTTGTCTTCCCTTTTCCAATCATTTTTTTTGTTATTCTTTGCTGGCTTTTAAAAGCTTCCCAATCTTCTGTCCTTCCACTAAATTTGGCCACTTTGTATGCCCTTGTTTTTAATTGGATACCGTCCTTTATTTCTTTAGTTAGTCACGGATGGTTATCTTTTCTCTTACACCCTTTCCTCCTCACTGGAATATATTTTTCCTGAGAGTTGTGAAATATCTCCTTAAATGTACACCACTGTTCATCAACCATCCTATACTTTAATCTATTTTCCTCGTCCACTTGACCCAAATCTGCCCTCAGACCTTCATAGTCTCCTTTATTTAAGCTTAGTACACTGGTTAGAGATCCAACTTTTTCACCCTCCATCTGAAATAGAAACTCAAGCATGCTATGATCACTCATTCCAAGGGGATCCTTTACTAGGAGATTGTTTATTAATCCCGTCTCATTACACAGGACCAGATCTAAGATAGTCTGCCCCCTGGTTGGTTCCGTTACGTACTGCTCAAGGAACCCGTCCTTTATGCACTCTATGAATTCCTCCTCAAGGCTACCCTGACCAATTTGATTTGTCCAATCAATATGGAGGTTAAAATCACCCATGATTATTGCTGTTCCCTTTTTACACGCCCCCACTATTTCCTGGTTTATGGTCCGACCAACAGAGTTGCTGCTGTTAGGGGGCCTATAGACTACGCCCCCCTTATTATTCCTTATCTCCACCCAAACTGTTTCAACATCCTTATTATTTGAGCCAATATCATTTCTCACTATTGCAGTGATTCCATCCTTTATCAGTAGAGCTACCCCACCTCCTTTTCCTTTCAGTCTGTCCTTCCAGATTGTCAAGTACCCCTGAATATTTAATTCCCAGTCCTGGTCACCTTGCAACCACATCTCTGTAATGGCCATCAGATCATCCCCATTTGTCTCAATTTGTGCCGTAAACTCATTTATATTGTTACAAATGCTACGTGCATTTAAACAAAGTGCCTTTAAGTTTGTTTTTTTACCCTTTTTTTCCTGCTTGTTTCCTCTCTCTTTCAAACTCACTTAACTCACTTTCTTTATTTTTGCTTTCTATTTCTAACTTTTCTCTCCTCCCTACTGAATCTATTTTCAGGTTCCCATCCCCCTGCTAAGCTAGTTTAAACCCTTCCCAAAAGCACTAGCAACACCCGCCCCCCCCCCACCCCCCCGCGAGGATATTGGTCCCGGCTCTGTTGAGGTGCAACCCATCCGGCTTGTACAGGGCCCACCTCCCCCAGAAACGGTCCCTGTGCCTCAGGAAACTAAAGCCCTCCCACCTGCACCATCTCTCCAGCCACGTATTCATCTGCTCTATTCTCCTATTTCTGTACTCACTAGTTCATGGCACCGGGAGTAATCGGAGATTACTACCTTTGAGGTCCTGCTTTTTAATCTCTCTACTAGCTCCCTAAACTCTGCCTGCAAGACCTCATCCCTCATCCTACCTATGTCATTGGTACTGATGTGGACCACGACCTCTGGCTGTTCATCTTCTCCCCCCAGAATGTTCATTTTGTTACGAATGCTATGTGCATTCAGAAAAAGAGCTTTTAAATGTGCTTTTTTACCATATTTTCCTGCTTTGACCCCACTTTCTGATTCACCTTTATGTTTATACATTCTGTTGCTTCCTGGCACACTCTGGTTTTCATTTCCCCCAGTGCTACCCTGATCTATTGCCTTCTCCTTATTCTTTGACTTTTTAAATTTCCGCTCACCTGAATATCTTCCCCCCCACTAATTAGTTTAAAGCCCTCTCTACAGCCCAAGTTATTTGAATGGTGCTCAGCTCATGCGAGTGCATGGGAGTTTTAATACTATAACTGGTTGTTTTTCTTTTCATATCGTCATGCTCTTGCCTCGAAGAGATTAGTGCGAAGTATTGGAAGGATTACCAGGCTGACGGACCATGACATTAACGCTCCTTCCATGGCTGTAAACATGTGTTCGGTCCTATATACTGCAAGACTGTTTAATGGGCTCTCTCAGCCCATACAATGATAGGTGGGTAAGGGGCACCCACACCCAGCGGACGCCAATATCCCACTGGATGTCAATCCAGAGCCCAGAGCCGGAGCTGGGCCTATACCATGTGGGATGACTACATCTGCGGGAAGTGTATCCGCCTCCAGCGTTGTGGAATTGGAGCTGAGGGTGGATTCACTCTGGAGCATCCACGATGCTGAGAATGACGTGAGTAGCACGTGTAGCGAGTTGGTCTTACCGCAGGTGAAGGGTCCACAGCCAGCTAGGGAATGGAAGACCAGCAGGAAGAGTAGTGCAAAGAAGGTAGTGCAGGGGACCCCTGCGGTCATCCCCCTGCAAAACAGATACACTGCTTTGAGTACTGTTGAGGGGGATGACTCAAGAGGGGAGGGCAGCAGCAGCCAAGTTCATGGCTGCACAGGAGGGCAGGAAAAAGAGTGGGAGAGCGATAGTGATAGGGAATTCAATTGTAAGGGGAATAGACAGGCGTTTCTGCGGCCGCAACCGAGACTCCAGGATGGTATGTTGCCTCCCTGGTGCAAGGGTCAAGGATGTCTCGGAGCGCGTGCAGGACATTCTGAAATGGGAGGGAGAACAGCCAGTTGTCGTGGTGCACATTGGTACCAACGACATAGGTAAAAAAAAGGGATGAGGTCCTACGAAACAAATTTAAGGAGCTAGGAGCTAAATTAAAAAGTAGGACCTCAAAAGTAGTAATCTCGGGATTGCTACCAGTGCCACGTGCTAGTCAGAGTAGGAATTGCAGGATAGCGCAGATGAATACATGGCTTGAGCAGTGGTGCAGCAGGGAGGGATTCAAATTCCTGGGGCATTGGAACCGGTTCTGGGGGAGGTGGGACCAGTACAAACCGGACGGTCTGCACCTGGGCAGGACCGGAACCAATGTCCTTGGGGGAGTGTTTGCTAGTGCTGTTGGGGAGGAGTTAAACTAATATGGCAGGGGGATGGGAACCAATGCAGGGAGACAGAGGGAAACAAAAAGGAGACAAAAGCAAAAGACAGAAAGGAGATGAGGAAAAGTGGAGGGCAGAGAAACCCAAGGCAAAGAACAAAAAGGGCCACTGTACAGCAAAATTGTAAAAGGACAAAGAGTGTTAAAACAACAAGCCTGAAGGCTTTGTGTCTTAATGCAAGGAGTATCCGTAATAAGGTGGATGAATTAACTGTGCAAATAGATGTTAACAAATATGATGTGATTGGGATTACAGAAACGTGGCTCCAGGATGATCAGGGCTGGGAACTCAACATCCAGGGGTATTCAACATTCAGGAAGGATAGAATAAAAGGAAAAGGAGGTGGGGTAGCATTGCTGATTAAAGAGGAGATTAATGCAAAATTAGGAAGGACATTAGCTTGGATGATATGGAATCTATATGGGTAGAGCTGCAGAACACCAAAGGGCAAAAAACATTAGTGGGAGTTGTGTACAGACCTCCAAACAGTAGTAGTGATGTTGGGGAGGGCATCAAACAGGAAATGAAGGGTGCATGCAATAAAGGTGCAGCAGTTATAATGGGTGACTTTAATATGCACATAGATTGGTCTAACCAAACTGGAAGCAATACGGTGGAGGAGGATTTCCTGGAGTGCACAAGGGATGATTTTCGAGACCAGTATGTCGAGGAACCAACTAGGGGAGAGGCCATCTTAGACTGGGTGTTGTGTAATGAGAGAGGATTAATTAGCAATCTCGTTGTGCGAGGCCCCTTGGGGAAGAGTGACCATAATATGGTGGAATTCTGCATTAGGATGGAGAATGAAACAGTTAATTCAGAGACCATGGTCCAGAACTTAAAGAAGGGTAACTTTGAAGGTATGAGGCGTGAATTGGCTAGGATAGATTGGCGAATGATACTTAGGGGGTTGACTGTGGATGGGCAATGGCAGACATTTAGAAACCGCATGGATGAACTACAACAATTGTACATTCCTGTCTGGCGTAAAAATAAAAAAGGGAAGGTGGCTCAACCGTGGCTATCAAGGGAAATCAGGGATAGTATTAAAGCCAAGGAAGTGGGATACAAATTGGCCAGAAATAGTAGCGAACGCGGGGACTGGGAGAAATTTAGAACTCAGCAGAGGAGGACAAAGGGTTTGATTAGGACAGGGAAAATGGAGTACGAGAAGAAGCTTGCAGGGAACATTAAGACGAATTGCAAAAGTTTCTATAGATATGTAAAGAGAAAAAGGTTAGTAAAGACAAACGTAGGTCCCCTGCAGTCAGAATCAGGGAAAGTCATAACGGTGAACAAAGAAATGGCAGACCAATTGAACAAGTACCTTGGTTCGGTATTCACTAAGGAGGACACAAACAACCTTCCGGATATAAAAGGGGTCAGAGGGTCTAGTAAGGAGGAGGAACTGAGGGAAATCATTATTAGTCATGAAATTGTGTTGGGGAAATTGATGGGATTGAAGGCCGATAAATCCCCAGGGCCTGATGGACTGCATCCTAGAGTACTGAAGGAGGTGGCCTTGGAAATAGCATTGACAGTCATTTTCCAACATTCCATTGACTCTGGATCTGTTCCTATCAAGTGGAGGGTAGCCAATGTAACCCCACTTTTTAAAAAAGGAGGGAGAGAGAAAACAGGGAATTATAGACCGGTCAGCCTGACCTCAGTAGTGGGTAAAATGTTGGAATCAATTATTAAGGATGTCATAGCAGCGCATTTGGAAAAAGGTGACATGATAGGTCCAAGTCAGCATGGATTTGTGAAAGGGAAATCATGCTTGACAAATCTTCTGGAATTTTTTGAGGATGTTTCCAGTAGAGTGGACAAGGGAGAACCAGTTGTGGTATATTTGGACTTTCAGAAGGCTTTCGACAAGGTCTCACATAAGAAATTAATGTGCAAAGTTAAAGCACATGGAATTGGGGGTAGTGTGCTGACATGGATTGAGAACTGGTTGTCAGACAGGAAGCAAAGAGTAGGAATAAATGGGTACTTTTCAGAATGGCAGGCAGTGACTAGTGGGGTACCGCAAGGTTCTGTGCTGGGGCCTCAGCTGTTTACACTGTACATTAATGATTTAGACGAGGGGATTAAATGTAGTATCTCCAAATTTGCAGATGACACTAAGTTGGGTGGCAGTGTGAGCTGCGAGGAGGATGCTATGAGGCTGCAGAGTGACTTGGATAGGTTAGGTGAGTGGGCAAATGCATGGCAGATGAAGTATAATGTGGATAAATGTGAGGTTATCAACTTTGGTGGTAAAAACAGAGAGACAGACTATTATCTGAATGGTGACAGATTAGGAAAAGGGGAGGTGCAACGAGACCTGGGTGTCATGGTACATCAGTCATTGAAGGTTGGCATGCAGGTACAGCAGGCGATTAAGAAAGCAAATGGCATGTTGGCCTTCATAGCGAGGGGATTTGAGTAAAGGGGCAGGAGGTGTTCCTACAGTTGTACAGGGCCTTGGTGAGGCCACACCTAACTTGAGGAAGGACATTCTTGCTATTGAGGGAGTGCAGCGAAGGTTCACCAGACTGATTCCCGGGATGGCGGGACTGACCTATCAAGAAAGACTGGATCAACTGGGCTTGTATTCACTGGAGTTCAGAAGAATGAGAGGGGATCTCATAAAAACGTTTAAAATTCTGATGGGTTCAGACAGGTTTGATGCAGGAAGAATGTTCCCAATGTTGGGGAAGTCCAGAACCAGGGGTCACAGTCTAAGGATAAGGGGTAAGCCATTTAGGACCGAGATGAGGAGAAACTTCTTCACCCAGAGAGTGGTGAACCTGTGGAATTCTCTACCACAGAAAGTTGTTGAGGCCAATTCACTAAATATATTCAAAAAGGAGTTAGATGAAGTCCTTACTACTAGGAGGATCAAGGGGTATGGCGAGAAAGCAAGAATGGGGTACTGAAGTTGCATGCTCAGCCATGAACTCATTGAATGGCGGTGCAGGCTAGAAGGGCCGAATGACCTACTCCTGCACCTATTTTATATGTTTATATGTTTCAATGTCTCCACCCTCTGGGGCAGTGTGGACCAGGGTACAACCCTTCTGACCCACAGCTGGGAACACTACCACTCCACCAAGGGCTCATTGCATTGTAGCTAGTGAGGCAGGGGTTTAATTGTTGGCGAAAGTGGATTATTGTATCTGTCATGTATCCTACATGTTTACTGCTTGTACTATTACATATGATGTGCCACTAGAGGGCACTGCTATGGGAAACTTGTACACCAGCTATATGGTCACTAAGGTGTGCCACCAGAGGGCACTGCAGTGGGAGACTTGTAGGTTACCTGTACAGGTGAGCCAGGCCTAGTATAAAAGGCAGGCCACCATGTGTGATCCTCACTCTGGAGTTACATTAAATGGACTACGGTCGCTACATTTCAAGTACAACACATTGCCTCGTGGAGTCATTATCAGAGCATTTAAAGACATAACAGTATCATTTTAATTTAACATTTGTTGAGTTACTAAAGCTTTTTAAATTCATGTGCCCAACAGCAGATTATATTCAGCATGGTAATTGTCCGTGTTCTAACACTGGAATGTTGCTAAAAGGTGGAATTGTTAACCCCTACTTTTAACTCCCTTTCCTCCTTAAGGTATGGAAAAAAACTGGATAGAACCATGGCAAATAGCTCGCGATCAGAAGATCTAACCAAGGCATTGGTCTTTCGTCTTCACGAAGGCACACCTGAAGTTGTACGAGATGTTCTCCTTGAGCGTGGCTGGCTGGAATATGACGAAGAGGCGCAGGAGGAGGGGGACTGGAACTTGTATTGGCGATCTGGGTTTTCCAACGCGGCGTATGAAAACATTATGCCTTGGCAAAGACTGATTCACTATCCAAAAATCTTGGGCATTACTCGAAAGGACAATCTGGCTCGTAATTTGAAGCGGATGTCAGGGATTTATGGGTCTGCCACATATAACTTTAGCCCTATTGCTTTCATTCTACCCAATGATTACACCAAATTTGTGGCTAAGTATACAAAAGACAAGAAAGTGAATGGTGGAAAGCTTGGATACTGGATATGCAAACCGGTTGATCTCTCCCGTGGCAGGGGAATATTTATATTTCAAGATATTAAAGATTTGACGTATAGCTGTTCTGTGATAGTACAGAAGTATATCAGCAACCCGCTCCTCATCTCTGGCTACAAATTTGATTTGCGAATCTATGTTTGTGTCACTAGTTTCTGCCCATTGACAGTTTATATTTATCAAGAAGGCCTGGTGCGGTTTGGGACAGAAAAGTATAGTCTCACAGCTTTAGACAATGTCTATGCTCATTTAACCAACACCAGCATCAATAGGTTTGGACCCTCTTACACAATGGACAAAGAGCGGGTCGGATCAGGCTGCAAGTGGACAATGAGCCAATTCCGTTCCTTTCTGCACAGTCTGAATATAAACGAACTACTCATGTGGCAGCGAATAAGCAACATTGTGACACTGACCCTGCTCACCATTACTGCATCCATCCCATCCCCACCTAACTGCCTTGAACTCTTTGGCTTTGATATCCTAATAGATGACAACATGAAGCCATGGCTTTTAGAAGTGAATTATAGCCCGGCATTGATGGTAGACTGTAACGCGGATGTGATAGTGAAGAAAGGTCTATTATATGACCTGGTTGACCTGCTGAATTACAAGAAGATAGACACATTGCGCCAGCGGGGTTACCCAAGGCCACGGCAATACAATACACTGTCTCGCAGCTGTCCTTCCTTCTACATAACCAACTCCCTGGGGAATCTGCCGCTTCACGCCAACATTTCTAAAGAAGCACTTCTGAGCTTTTCCAAAGCAACTTGGTCCAGCAACCAAAAACACCCCCTATTATTGTGCCGCAGAGGTTGTAGCCAGTCGAATGTGAACAACCAAAGCTGTGCTAGTGAAGACCAAGAGATGGACTCGCACAAACCAGAGGAGGAGAACAAATCTCCTTGCGCCAGTAAGCTGCAGCACTCACACTTGCTACGTTCCTCTGGGGATGAATTGGGGAAAAGTATCAAAAAGCTGTCCAGCCCCACAGCTCCGGTACCTGGCCATTGCTCAGACACCAAGGAATGGCCAAAAAATACCAAGCTCACCAGGCCACTGCCAAAGAAAACCCTGACTTCACGACTGAGAGAGAAGATGAACAAAAGTTCCCCACTACGCCCGCAGTGTCCAATGGACAGGGTCATGTTGCTGGACACAAGAACTGGGCAGTCCAATTGGCATTTCCGTAACATGAGCCCGAGGTTCTCTTCAGATAAGTTGCAAAGGTACGAACTGGCATTCTTCCCCCAGTACAGCATTTCAGATTTTGACAGGAAGCCCATGAGCCGCATTGGCGATTTCATCCTCACCTTTCCATTTAACCAAGTGACGCTGAAAGCTTCTCAGGCCCCTTTAAACACCAGGACAGTAATGGAGGAGCTGCAAAAGATGCTGAAGAAATTTCAGGAACCAAAGAGCATCAAGAGAAGAAATGAGCCCCATCCCGGTAGCTCCTGTAAGAGGAAAGACTGCTTTGGCTCTTTCCTGTGGGGGCCGCGGTACCCCCCCTTACTCAGCGACTGTTGCTTTGAAAACTAAGTGCTTGAACTTTTGTATTAACCCCAGTTGCTTTAATTTTATAAATCGAGATATGGAGTTCTTCACCAATGGAAATAAAGACAATTGTCAGGAAGTAGTTTATTTATGACATTGTCTTCACTAAAATCAAATAGTTTACAAGTATTGATTTAATTTATTTTAGCCCGGAAACCAGAATAGTTATCACAAGTGATGAAAACAAGTTTGATTTTCACCCAGTATTATACAAGAATTGTAAATATAATGGCACCAATGGTCAATAGGGTGGATACCATGTTCTATACAGTAATCATGTGACCAGTAAGTGAAATAACCATAATGCACCAGTTATTTACAAGAGTGTGATGCAGTACATTTCACAGGCACTTGTTATTGTAGAACAGGACTTGAAATCATAGGCTGGAGTAAGCCTTTAACAAACCAACTTTTAACCTGCTTCATTGGATTGTGTAACTTTGTCTGTATTACTCATGCCTTATAGCAGCTCTAACATTGAGTGATTATTGGGCTTTATTAAATAAAAAAAATTGAACATTTTTGCATATTGTTTTCATTCTCCCGTAAACCAAGTAAATTATGCAAAACAAATGCACCTATGTCCTTGAATTACAGCCAACTTTCCTATATATTCAAAATGCAACATAGTGCAATTACCTTTCAAGATGAAAATGAGGGCAGTCTTTCATCTTTCGCAACCTTGTTTAGAAATCCCTCCATGGCCTTGCCCCTCCCTATCTCTGTAATCTCCTCCAGCCCCACAACCCTCCAAGATGTCCGCACTCCTCTAATTCTGCCCTCCTGAGCATCCCTGATTATAATCGTACAACCATTGATGGCCGTGCCTTCTGTTGCCTAGGCCCCGAGCTCTGGAACTCTCTCCCTAAACCTCTCTGCCTCTCTACCTCTCTTTTCTCCTACAAGATGCTCCTGAAAACCTACCTCTTTTTGGTCACCTGCCCTAATTTCTCCTTATGCGGCTCGGTGTCATTTTTTTAAAATCTCATAATACTCCTGTGAAGCGTCTTGGGAAGTTTTTTACTCTGTTAAAGGCGCTATATAAATACAAGTTGTTGTTGTTGTTGTTGTTCATAACCTATGGTGATTCACTCACTGCAGAGTAAGATGCCACACAGGTTTCAGTATCCCACTAAAACCTCCTTAATGCATCAGTTCTCGATGAATCAGTTCTCCTTATTTGCCATAATCACTGGCTCAAGAAGCAACTTAGCACCAACTTCCATGGCATGTTTATGTGCCAGTTAACCAGACTCGCGTGTTGTTTTCAGCGATATTGCTTATGGGCCAACCAGTATATGAGAGAAATAACCATCACACTATCACTCTTACCTATCCAGTCATAGCCAAAGAATCTGCAATAACTTCTCTTCTCACCCTTGCACTGTTATCTCTGGTGTCCCTCAAGGATGTCCTCAGCCCCCTCCGATTTCTACATGCTGCCCCTTGGTGACATCATCTGAAGATATGACTTCACGTTCCACGTATATGCTGACGACACTCAGTTCAACCTCACCACCACCGCTCTTGACCCCTCAGCTGCCTCTGTGTTGTCAGGCTGCTTGTTCGACATCCAATCTTGAATGAGTTGCCATTTCCACCAAATAAATGATGAGAAGACGGAAGCCATTGTCTTCGCCACCCCTTTTACCCCACCCATCACAATCTCGCCACTGATTCCATCCCTCTCCCTGGCCCCTGTTTCAGGCTGAACCAGAGTCTCCTCACCAACCTCAGCATCCTATTTCACCCCGAGCTGATCCTCTCTATCATCTCCACAGTATCGCCCGTCTCCGCACCTGCCTCAGCTTAGCTGCTGCGGAAATCCTCATCCATGCCTTTGTTACCTCCAGACTTGACTGTTCCAGTACTCCTTTGGCTGGCCTCCCATCTTCCATCCTGATATGTCCTTACTATACAGTATAAATGCACATGAGGCCCATACTTGAGGGAAGGTCACTCTGTGACCAGTCACCTTTATTACTGTCATGTTTGTAACCTTCACATAACTGTAACCTTTATGTAACAACACTGTACACTGTATACACTTATGCACACCTTGACCACAGGGGGTGAACTTGTGGGAGACACTCCTCATCTGGTCATCCAGGTATATAAAGGGAGGTCCCATGCAGGGTCAGCACTTGTTGGTCCTGGGAATAAAGGTTCAGGTCACGCAGTGACCTTGTCTGCAGTACATGCCTCGTGTGATTCTATAGTAAGGTGTAAGGACACTACATTTGGCGACAAGAAACGGGAATCAACAACCCACGAGGATGGCCACCGGTCGCACAGAGGATCGGTACTGTGTTGGTGAGGACCGGGACAATTTCGTTGAGAGGCTCCAGCAGAGTTTTGTCACGAAGGATTGGCTGGGAGAGGAAGCAGCTGGCAAATGGAGGGCGCATCTACTGACCAGCTGTGGAGCCAAGACGTATGTGCTGATGAAAGACCTGCTCACACCCGAGAAGCCGGCAGACAAGTCCTTTGAAGAGCTCAACTCTCTGATTGGTGAGCACCTCAAGCCGGCGAACAGTATACACATGGCCCGGCACCGGTTCTATACACACCGGCGTCGGGAGGGACAAATCATATCGGACTTCGTTGCGGACCTTCGGCGTTTGGCCAGCCTCTGTAAGTTCACAGACGCCTGCATGGAGGAGATGTTAAGGGATTTGTTCATTGAGGGCATTGGGCATGCTGGGATTTTCAGGAAGCTTATTGAGACCAAGGACTTGACTTTGGAAAGGGCAATGCTGAAAGCTCAGACCTTCATGGCAGGGGAAGAGGAGACCAAGATAATTTACGCACGCAGCCCTGGTTCCAACGTGGCGATGGACCAGGGAGTTAACATTGTAAACGAGACACAGAACCCCGCAGGCAGGCAAGGGCAATTCAACACTGCCCAGGCAGCAACAGGCTCTAGGGTGGGCCAGCAACAGAGACAATGGCAGGGAGATCGGCAATTCACGCCATCACAAGGGACAATGCGTCCCAGGATGGGACCATTGACACTCAGCAACAGAGTGCTCAGGAGTAATCAAAGAGACAATCAGAGAGGAATGCCTGGTAACGGTTCCTTTGTTCACAACAATCTCAGCTCATGCTGGAGGTGCGGTTGCAGACATACTGCAAAAACCTGTAGGTTTCAATAATTTATCTGTAGAAACTGTAACTTCAGTGGACATCTGACCAGAATGTGCAGAAAGCCCATAGCGAGGCTAGTTTACGAGGCAGAGGAACCAGATGAGAGGTCTGCAAGGCAGGGTGATGCTTGGGGCAAAGCTATGGATGCTGAAGTCTAGCGGGTTCATGTGGCAGACGTCCACAGCTCATACACCAAAACGCCTATTAAATGGCATCCCGGTACGCATGGAGCTGGACACAGGAGCCAGCCAGTCACTTATGAGTGCCCAACAATTTGAAAAACTATGGCCACTCAAAGCTAACAGGCCCAAACTGGAACGCATTGACACGCAGCTACGGACGTACACCAGAGAGATCATCCCAGTACTAGGCAGTGCCAACTTGGTGGTCACACACAATGGATTGGAGAACCGCTGCCACTCTGGATTGTCCCGGGGAATGGTCCCACGCTCTTGGGGAGGAGGTGTCTAGCCGAGATGAACTGGAAATGGGGGATGTGCATGCCATTTCATCTGTGGAGTGAAGTTCATGTGCACAGGTCCTACAGAAATTCAAGCCACTTTTTCAGCCAGGTGTCAGGACCTTTAAGGGCACCAAAGTAGTGATACGCATCACCCCGGACACCAGACCAGTGCACCACAAAACCAGAGCCATGCTGTATGTGATGTATGAGAGAATTGAGAGTGAGTTGGACAGGCTGCTAAGAGAGGACATAATTTCGCCTGTTGAATTCAGTGAGTGGGCAAGTCCCATCGTTCCTGACCTTAAAGCAGATGGCTCGGTCAGGATTTGTGACGACTACAAGGCCACCATCAACCGAGTGTCACTACAGGACCAATACCCGCTTCCGAGAGCGGAGGATCTTTTTGCCACGCTGGCAGGTGGCAAGCTGTTCACCAAGTTGGACCTCACTTCAGCCTACATGACTCAGGAACTGGCTGAAGAATCCAAGCGTCTGACCACCATCACTACGCACAAGGGGCTATTCGTTTACAACAGGTGTCCGTTTGGCATTCGTTCAGTGGCTGCTATCTTCCAGAGGAACACGGAAAGCTTGATTAAATCCATCCCTGGAACAATCGTATTCCAAGATGACATCCTAATCACGGGTCGAGACACCGAGGAACACCTCCACAACCTGGAGGAGGTGCTACGCCAACTGGACCGGGTAGGCTTGCGACTAAAGAAGTCCAAGTGTGTGTTTTTAAACCCAGAGGTCGAGCTTTTGGGCAGGAGAGTTGCCGCAGACGGGATCCGGCCTACCGAATCCATAACGGTGGAGATCCGTCGTACGCCCAGGCCCGGCAACACATCGGAGTTGCGGTCATTTCTGGGACTATTGAACTACTTCGGGAACTTTCTGCCGAACTTAAGCACATTGTTGGAGCTGCTGCACGTGTTCCTGTGTAAGGATTGTGAATGGTTTTGGGGGGACTGTCAAGAATGGGCTTTCAATCGGGAGCAGAATCTGCTTTGTTCTAACAAGCTGTTGACCTTGTACAACCCATGTAAGAAATTGGTTTTGACATGTGATGCATCATCCTATGGGGTTGGGTGCGTGTTGCAGCAGAGTAATGATGAGGGCCAACTCCAACCTGTGGCTTATGCCTCCAGGTCGCTCTCCCAGGCAGAACGAGGATATGGGATGGTTGAAAAGGAAGCACTCGCATGAGTCTACGGGGTGAAAAAGATGCACCAGTACATTTTCGGCAGAACATTAGAGTTAGAAACGGAACACAAACCGTTAACATCTCTGTTGTCCGACAGCAAGGCTGTCAATGCCAATGCGTCACCTCGCATACAGCGGTGGGCCCTCACGCTGGCTGCGTATGACTACACCATACGGCACCGGCCAGGCACCGAAAATTGCGCTGATGCGTTCAGCAGGCTCCCACTGGCGGCCACCGAGGGGGCGTCGGAACAAAGTGTGGAGATGGTCATGGCCGTTGAGGCTTTCGATACCGCAGGCTCCCTCATCACAGCCTGCCAGATCAAAATCTGGACCAACAGAGATCCCCTCCTATCCCTGATAAAGAAATGTGTCCTGACTGGTGATTGGGTGCCCGCACACGAAGCGTGCCCCGAGGAGGTCAGGCCGTTTCACACACGGATGGACGAGCTCTCCATCCAAGCCGACTGCCCAGAAAGGAAGGGAAGCATTCATCAGGGAACTCCACAGCGAGCACCCAGGCATCGTGCTAATGAAGGCCATTACCCGGTCACATGTATGGTGGCAGGGAATTGACTCAGACCTGGAACACTGGGTTTGCAGGTGCACGACGTGTTCTCAGCTGGGAAATGCCCCCAGGGAGGCCCCACTCAGCCCGTGGCCCTGGCCCACCAGGCCATGGTCCGTATTCACGTAGACTACGCGGGCCCGTTCATGGGAAAAATGTTCCTGATTGTTGTTGATGCATACTCGAAATGGATCGAGTGCATCATATTGAATTCATGCACGACATCCACCACCGTGGAAAGTCTGCGTACGGTCTTTGCGACCCACGACTTGCCGGACATCCTGGTTCGCGATAATGGCCTGTGTCTCACTAGCTATGAATTCCAGGAATTTATGTCGGGTAATGGTATCAAACACGTCAGGACAGCACAGTTCAAGCCGGCTTCCAATGGGCAGGCGGAACGTGCGGTTCAAATCATAATACAGGGCATGCTCTGGATCCAAGGACCCTCCCTTCAGTACCACCTATCGCGCCTCCTGCTGGCTTATAGATCCCGCCCACATTCGCTCACGGGAGTCCCGCCCACGGAACTACTCATGAAACGCACGCTTAAAACACGCCTGTCCCTCATTCACCCAGCCCTGTCAGACATTGTTGAGGGCAAGCGCCAGCCCCAGATTGAGTTCCATGATCGAAACTCAGTGGGGAGATGCATAGAAATTGATGACCCTGTATTTGTTCTCAATCATGCTTTGGGACCCAAGTGGCTTGAGGGTACTGTAATCGGCAAAGAGGGGAATAGGGTCATAGTGGTCAGACTTAACAATGGGCAGATATGCCGCAAACATCTGGACCAAGTAAAGAAAAGGTTCAGCATAGACACTGAGGAACCTGAGGAAGATCATGAGATGTCACCCACACCACTGCCAGTGAATGAGCAACAAGGACATTCACCAGCATGCACAGTCCCTGCAGCCAGCCCGGACAGGCCGGAATCACCTCAGGCAACAGAGACGCATGCCAAGGCCCAACCACCAGAGCCCCAACTGCGGCGCTCCACGAGAGAGCGTCGACCGCCTGAAAGACTAAATCTTTGACCCAAAGATGTTGGGGGGAGATGATGTCATGTTTGTAACCTTCACATAACTGTAACCTTTATGTAACAACACTATACACTGTATACACCTGAGTAATGCACACCTTGACCACAGGGGGTGAACTTGTGGGAGACACTCCTCACCTAGTCATCCAGGTATATAAAGGGAGATCCCATGCAGGGTAAGCACTTGTTGGTCCTGGGAATAAAGGTTCAGGTCACATTGTGACCTTGTCTGCAGTACATGCCTCGTGTGATTCTATAGTAAGGTGTAAGGACACTACAATTACCAAGACCTCAAGTGATGAAGGTGGGTGGAGCTTCCTCTTTTATACCTGAAAGTTCAGGTTAGGAGTATCTCCCACAAGTTCACCATCTTGTGGTCAATGTTCTCAAGGTGTACAACTTAGGTCAGCTTATACATGGGTTACAATGATAATTGAATACATGACATCACCTCCTCCCCAAAGTCTTATTGGGATCACAGGTTAAGTCTCTCTGGTCGTTTACGCTCCCTTGTAGAGTGCCTGAGTTGGGGCTCCGGTTGTTGGCGCTGGCCTGAGTGTCTGCTGTTTGCGGTGCCCCAGGACTGTCCGGACTGCACACAGTGACTGGGCTCTCCTCCACTTGGTTCCGGTGTTCGGTCACCTGTGGTGGAGTAAACTCTGCGTTGTGTTCTTCCTCTGCTTCTTCTATGGGGTTGCTGAACCTCCTTTTAGTTTGATCTACGTGTTTGCAGCGGATTTGTCCAGTGGTAGGTTAACTACCAAAACCCTATTCCCCTCTTTGGCAATCACAGTGCCTGCAAGCCATTTGGGCCCTGCAGCGTAATTAAGGACAAAAACAGGGTCATTGACATCAATACATCCCGCCCTCGCATTCCTGTCATGGTAGTCACATTGTGACTGAAGCCTGCTCTCAACAATTTCTTTCATAGTCGGGTGTATAAGGGATAACCTGGTTTTGAGTGTCCTTTTCATTAGCAGCTCTGTGGGTGGAACCCTGTGAGCGAGTGTGGTTGGGATCTATTGGCCAACAGGAGGCATTATAAGCGATTTTGTAGGAAACCCCATTGGATTCTGAGCATCCCCTGTTTGATTATCTGCACTGCTCGTTCCGCCTGGCCGTTTGAGGCCGGCTTGAACGGTGCCGTTCTGACATGGTTGATTCCATTGCCTGACATGAAGTCCTGGAATTCAGTGCTTGTGAAGCACGGGCCATTGTCACTGACCAAGACATCTGGTAGACCATGGGCGGCGAACATTGCCCGTAGACTTTCTACCGTGGCAGAGGATGTGCTTGAATTTAAAATGGAACACTCAATCCATTTCGAGTAGGCGTCTACTACAACCAAAAACATTTTTCCCATGAAAGGACCTGAGTAGTCCACATGGATGCATGACCATGGCTTGGCGGGCCAGGACCAGGGGCTAAAGGGGGCTTCCCTGGGTGCGTTGCCCAGCTGAGCACACGTGTTGCACCTGCAAACACAAAATTCCAGGTCTGCATCTATCCCTGGCCATGAAACGTGTGACCTGGCAATTGCCTTCATCATGACAATGTCCGGGTGCTCATTGTGAAGTTCTCTGATAAGCACCTCTCTGCCCATCTGGGGCATGACTACTCGGTTTCCCCACAGTAGGCAATCGGCCTGAATCGAGAGTTCATCCTTGCGCCTATGAAACGGTTTAAATTCCTCAGGGCATGCCCCGTACGTGGCTGCCCAGTCCCCATCGAGGACACATTTCTTAACTAAAGACAGTAGCAGGTCTTTATTTGTCCAGACTTTAATCTGACGGGCTGTCACAGGTGAGCCTTCGCTTTCGAAAGCTTCAACAGCCATGACCATCTCAGTATCATGCTCAGTTGCCCCTCAGTGGTGGCTAGTGGGAGCCTGCTGAATGCATCGGCACAGTTTTCAGTGCCCGGTCTGTGCTGAATTGTGTAGTCATAGGCGGCTAACGTGAGTGCCCACCTCTGTATGCGGGCCGATACATTCGCATTTATGGCCTTGTTGTCGGCCAAAAGGGACGTTAGGGGTTTGTGATCTGTCTCCAGCTCAAATTTCCTACCAAACAGGTACTGGTGCATTTTTTTTACTGCATATACACATGCTAGTGCTTCCTTTTCTACCATCCCGTAGCCCCTTTCTGCCTGGGACAGACTGCTGGAGGCATAAGCTATCGGCTGTAACTGACCATTGGCATTCACATGCTGCAACACACACCCGACCCCATAGGACGATGCATCGCACATTAAAACAAGTTTCTTACACGGGTCATATAACATTAACAGTTTGTTGGAGCATAACAAATTGCGTGCTCTATCAAAAGTCCTTTCCTGGCTATCCCCCCAGACTCAATCGTGACATTTACGTAGGAGCACGTGTAGCGGCTCTAACAGCATGCTCAATTTGGGAAGAAAGTTACCAAAATAGTTCAGGAGCCCCAGGAACGAACGCAGCTCCGTCGTGTTACGGGGTCTGGGTGCTCTCTGGATCGCTTCCGTTTTGGACGCAGTAGGTCTGATTCTGTCTGCTGCTACCCTCCTCCCCAGGAATTCTACCTCTGGAGCTAAGAAGACGCACTTTGCCTTTTTCAGTCACAGCCCTACACGGTCCAGTCTGTGTAGCACCTCCTCCAGTTGTGGAGGTGTTCTTCACTATCGCGACCCGTGATGAGGATGTCGTCTTGAAAAACCACCGTCCCTGGATTGACTTGAGGAGGCTTTCGATATTTTTCTGAAAGATCGCGGCGGCTGAACGAATCCCGAACAGACATCTGTTATACTCAAACAACCCCTTGTTTGTCGTGATGGTGGTCAGCTTCTTCAACTCATTCACCAGCTCCTGGGTCATGTAAGCTGAGGTCAGGTCCAATTTTGAAAACATTTTGCCACCGGATAGCGTCGCAAAGAGGTTCTCCGCTCTCGGTAGCGGGTACTGGTCTTGGAGTGACACCCGATTGATGGTGGCCTTGTAATCGCCACATATCCTGATCGACCCATCCGCCTTGAGCACGATCGGGCTCACGCAGTCACTGAATTCGACTGGCGAGATGATGCCTTCCCTCAGCAGGCGGTCCAATTCGCATTCTATCTTTTCCCGCATCACGAACGACACCGCTCTGGCCTTGTGGTGTACTGGCCTGGCGTCGGGGTTTATGTGAATCACTACCTTGGTCCCCATGAAAGTGCCGATGCCGGGTTGAAATAATGTGTCAAATTTGTCCAGGACCTGTGAGCATGATACTCGCTCCACAGAAGAAATTGCATTGACATCGCCCCATTTCCAGTTCATGACAGCCAGCCAACTCCTCCCCAGCAGTGCGGGACCGTCCCCCGGGACAATCCAGAGTGGCAACCTGTTCTCCGAATCTTTATGGGTCACGACTACCGTGGCGTTGCCTAGCACCGGAATTATCTCCTTTGTATATGTCCGTAGCTGTGCGTCAATCGGCAATAATTTTGGCCTCCTGGCCTTGGACACCCACAACCTTTCGAACTGTTTGATACTCATCAGGGACTGGGTGGCCCCCGTGTCTAGCTCCATTAATACTGGGATGCCATTGAGGAGCACTTTCATCATTATCGGTGGCTCCTGGTATATGAACCTCTCTTCTGTGCTGCTAGTGGCCATGCTTGCGTGGTTTAAATCCCATCCTCGTCGCCAATGATATGTCCTTACTATACAGTATAAATGCACATGAGGCCCATACTTGAGAGAAGGTCACTCTGACCAGTTACCTTTATTACCAAGACCTCAAGTGATGAAGGTGGGTGGAGCTTCCCCTTTTATACCTGAAAGTCCAGGTTAGGAGTGTCTCCCACAAGTTCACCCCCTTATGGTCAATGTTCTCAAGGTGTACAACTTAGGTCAGCTTATACATGGGTTACAATGATAGTTGAATACATGACATCTCCGCTATAAACTCTGCTGTCTGTATTCTAATTCACACCAAGTCCCGTTCACCCGTCACTCCTGTGTTATAAAAACATAAGAAATAGGAGCAGGGATATAGGAATATAGGAACAGAAGTAGTCCATTTAGCCTCTCGAGTCTGTTTTTTCAGTCAATGAGATCATGGCTGATCTGCAACCTAACTCCATGTAGCCATCCTTGCCTCATATCCTTTATATCTTTGTTGAAAAGAAATCTATCAACCTCAGGTTTAAAACTAACACTTGAAGGAGTAGGTCTTTTGGCCCTTTGAGCCTGCTCCGCCATTCCACGAGATCATGGCTAATCTTACACCTCAACTCCATATTCCCATATATTCCTTGATTCCCTTAGTATCCAAAAGTCTATGGATCTGTGTCTTGAATATACTCAACGACTGACAATCCACAGCCCTCTGAGGTAGAGAATTCAAAAGATTCACCACCCTCTGAGTGAAGAAATTTCTCCTCATTGTCCTACATGACCAACCCCTTATTCTAAGACTGTGACCCCTGGTTCTAGACTCCCTAGCTGGGGGAAACATCCTCCCTGCATCTACCCTGTCAAGCCCCGAAATAATTTTGTATGTTTTAATGAGATCACCTCTCATTCTTCTAACCTCTGGACTATACACCTAGTCTACTCAATCTCTCCTCATAGGACAATCCCTCCATCCCAGGAATCAGTCTGGTGAACCTTTATTGCACCCACTCTAAAGTAAGTATGTCCTTCCTTAGGTAAGAAGACCAAAATTGTGCACAATACTCCAGGTGCGGCCTCACCAGGGCTCTATATATTTGCAGTAAGGCCATGAAATTTGGCTCCGTAGCACCGGTAGTTTTGGCTGGATTTGAAGAAAGAATGGCCTCTGCCTTGCTTCCGTCCACTTCTGGTGCGGCCTGCGCTGGTAGCCATCTTGGCGAAGGCGATAGCGTGGACAGGATGCGGGTGTGCCGGCAGTATACCGAGCAGGCAGATTGTGACGTCAGTCAGCGTGTAACGCTGGATTGTGGCTGAACCTGCCATTTTGGACATCACCGCCCCATTCAACACCCTGTCACAAACACCCACAGCTGAACGTGTGATCAGCTGCACAAGGGACCCTGGACCAGTGTCTACTTAAAGAGAAACATCCAACATGCAGGTAAGTTACTTATTGTTATGTACTGGCTCTTGCAGACTTTGCAGGAGTACTGGACTGCTGTATGAGATTTATAAAGTCGTTACAGTGAGCAGGGAGTGCTGCTGGACGTTGCGAAGGTGTTAGCTGTTACTGGCAGGTCTCTGAGTATTTTAATGGGGAAGGTGGGTTGGAGGCGGGAGTGCTCTGAGGCGGTCGGTAAACCTTGAAGGTCAGGTTTCCCGCAGGCCCTGTCGACTTTTTTGCATGCGAGGCCTTGGTTTCCCGCCCACAGCCAGGCAGATTGAGAGACTGGCTGGCTGCAGGCAGGTAGGCCTTCGTCACTAGGCCGCATAGAGGAGTGAGGGAGGCCGGACCATTAAATCAATCGGGGGGATGGGGGAGGGCAGAAGATGGGAGAGGGGAGGGGTAGAGAGGATTGCGGGAGGACAATCAGAGTGGGGTGTGAAGGGAAGATAGTGGCTGGCCACCGGAGGATCGTGGCTGGCCTTCGAATGGTGGGAATGGAAGAGAGAAAATCATGGCTGGGCTCAGCATCATTGGTGGTGGGGGTTGATCGGAGGCCTCGTGGGGGTCTACGATCACAGTGGATGGGTTAAGCAGGGACCCTGGATCCAGGAGTCATGTATAGAGGCACTTTCCTCCTGGATCCTGCGGTCCCCACCTTGCGATAACTGCAACTGCCAGCTTCCAGCCTCATCGCGTCGTCGGCGGCGGAGCGGCAGAGTCGGGAGTTCGCGGGTGAGGCTTACAAAAGGCACAGCAGGGGGTCCGGGGAGCAGCGTCGTCAGAGGCGGAGCGGCAGAGTCGGGAGTTCGCGGGTGAGGCCAGTCGGTGCAGCTGCAGCAGGGGTAGAAGGCAAAAAAGAAGTAGAAAGAAATCAAAAGGTGACGTCACAGCCAAGGGGGTAAGTGATTGGTGAGTAGCTTTTCTTTTTTCTTTTCTATATCAGTGAGTAACATTTAGCATTGTTGTTGCCAATTTAAGTGTATCTAAGGGTTAAGTCATGGCAGGAGAGCTCGGGCACGTGTTATGCTCCTCCTGTACTATGTGGGAAATCAGGGACAGACGACGATATGTGCGGGAAGTGTGTCCGCCTCCAGCTCCTGACCAACCGTGTTGCGGAACTGGAGCTGCGGGTGGATTCACTCTGGAGCATGCACGATGCTGAGAATGATGTGAATAGCACGTTTAGCGAGTTGGTCTTACCGCAGGTAAAGGGTACACAGCCAGATAGGGAATGGAAGACCAACAGGAAGTGTAGTGCAAGGAAGGTAGTGCAGGGATCCCCTGCGGTCATCCCCCTGCAAAACAGATACACCGCTTTGGGTACTGTTGAGGGGGATGACTCATCAGGGGGGAGCAGCAGCAGCCAAGTTCATGGCACCATGGCTGGCTCTGCTGCACAGGAGGGCAGGAAAAAGAGTGGGAGAGCGATAGTGATAGGGGATTCAATTGTAAGGGGAATAGATAGGCGTTTCTGCGGCCGCAACCGAGACTCCAGGATGGTATGTTGCCTCCCTGGTGCAAGGGTCAAGGATGTCTCGGAGCAGGTGCAGAACATTCTGAAAAGGGAGGGTGAACAGCCAGTTGTCGTGGTGCATATAGGTACCAATGATATAGGTAAAACACGGGACGAGGTCCTACGAGACAAATTTAGGGAGCTAGGAGTTAAATTAAAAAGTAGGACCTCAAAAGTAGTAATCTCAGGATTGCTACCAGTGCCACGTGCTAGTCAGAGTAGGAATCGCAGGATAGCTCAGATGAATACATGGCTTCAGCAGTGGTGCAGAAGGGAGGGATTCAAATTCCTGGGACATTGGAACCGGTTCTGGGGGAGATGGGACCAGTACAAACTGGACGGTCTGCACCTAGGCAGGACCGGAACCAATGTCATATGGGGAGTGTTTGCTAGTGCTGTTGGGGAGGAGTTAAACTAATATGGCAGGGGGATGGGAACCTATGCAGGGAGACAGAGGGAAATAAAATGGAGTCAGAAACAAAAGATAGAAAGGAGAATAGTAAAAGTGGAGGGCAGAGAAACCTAAGGCAAAAAACAAAAAGGGCCACATTACAGCAAAATTCTAAAGGGGTAAAGTGTGTTAAAAAGACAAGCCTGAAGGCTCTGTGACTCAATGCGAGGAGTATTCGGAATAAGGTGAACGAATTAATTGCGCAGATAGTAGTTAATGGGTACGATGTAATTGACATCACGGAGATATGGCTCCAGTGTGACCAAGGCTGGGAACGCAACATCCAGGGGTATTCAGCATTTAGGAAGGATAGACAGAAAGGAAAAGGAGATGGGGTGTCGTTGCTGGTTAAAGAGGATATTAATGCAATAATAAGGAGGGACATTAGCCTGGATGATGTAGAATCGGTATGGGTGGAGCAGCGGAATTCCAAAGGGCAGAAAACGCCAGTGGGAGTTGTGTACAGACCGCCAAACAGTAGTAGTGAGGTTGGGGACAGCATAAAACAAGAAATAAGGGATGTGTACAATAAAGGTACAACAGTTATCATGGGTGACTTTAATCTACATATTGATTGGGCTAACCAAACTGGTAGCAATGCGGTGGAGGAGGATTTTCTGGAGTGTATTAGGTATGGTTTTCTCGACCAATATGTCGAGGAACCAACTAGAGAGCTGGCCATCCTGGACTGGGTGATGTGTAATGAGAAGGGACTAATTAGCAATCTTGTTGTGCGAGGCCCCTTGCGGAAGAGTGACCATAATAAGTTAGAATTCTTTATTAAGGTGGAGAGTGACGCAGTTAATTCAGAAACTAGGGTCCTGAACTTAAGGAAAGGTAACTTCGATGGTATGAGGCATGAATTGGCTAGAATAGACTAGCAAAGGATACTTAAAGGGTTGACAGTGGATAGGCAATGGCAAACATTTAAAGATCACATGGATGAACTTCAGCAATTGTATATCCCTGTCTGGAGTAAAAATAAAACGGGGAAGGTGTTTCAACCATGGCTAACAAGGGAAATTAAGGATAGTGTTAAAGCCAAGGAAGAGGCATATAATTTGGCTAGAAAAAGCAACAAACCTGAGGACTGGGAGAAATTTAGAATTCAACAGAGGAAGAGTAAAGGTTTAATTAAGAGGGGGAAAATAGAGTACGAAAGGAAGCTTGCAGGGAACATAAAA
Organism: Pristiophorus japonicus; assembly: GCF_044704955.1. Taxonomy (NCBI): domain Eukaryota; kingdom Metazoa; phylum Chordata; class Chondrichthyes; family Pristiophoridae; genus Pristiophorus; species Pristiophorus japonicus. Next base: position 153,880,457 of record NC_091985.1, read on the forward strand.
ACTGACTGCAAAAGCTTCTATAAATATGTAAAGAGAAAAAGATTAGTGAAGACAAACGTAGGTCCCTTGCACACGAATAACCTTCCGAATGTACTAGGGGACAGTGGGTCTCGTGAGAAGGAGGAACTGAAGGATATCCTTATCAGGCAGGAAATTGTGTTAGGGAAATTGATGGGATTGAAGGCCGATAAATCCCCAGGGCCTGATAGTCCGCATCCCAGAGTACTTAAGGAAATGGCTATAGAAATAGTGGATGCATTAGTGATCATTTTCCAACAGTCTATGGACTCAGGATCAGTTCCTATGGACTGGAGGGTAGCTAATGTAACACCACTTTTTAAAAAAGGAGAGAGAAAACGGGTAATTATAGACTGGTTAGCCTGACATCAGTAGTGGGGAAAATGTTGGAAATAATCATTAAGGATGAAATAGCAGTGCATTTGGAAAGCAGTGACAGGATTGGACCAAGTCAGCATGGATTTATGAAAGGGAAATCATGCTTGACGAATCTTCTGGAATTTTTTGTAACTAGCAGAGTGGACAAGGGAGAACCAGTGGATGTGGTGTATTTGGACTTTCAAAAGGCTTTTGACAAGGTCCCGCACAAGAGATTGGTGTGCAAAATCAAAGCACTTGGTATTGGGTGTAATGTACTGACATGGATAGATAAATGGTTGGCAGACAGGAAGCAGAGAGTCGGGATAAACGGGTCCTTCTCAGAATGGCAGGCAGTGACTAGTGGAGTGCCGCAGGGCTCAGTGCTGGGACCTCAGCTCTTTACAATATACATTAACAATTTAGATGAAGGAATTGAGTGTAATATCTCCAAGTTTGCGGATGACACTAAACTAGGTGGTGGTGTGAGCTATGAGGAGGACGCTAAGAGGCTGCAGGGTGACTTGGACAGGTTAGGTGAGTGGGCAAATACATGGCAGATGCAGTATAATGTGGATAAATGTGAGGTCATCCATTTTGGGGGCAAAAACAGGAAGGCAGAATATTATCTGGATGGCGGCAGATTAGGAAAAGGGGAGGTGCAACGAGACATGGGTGTCACGGTTCATCAGTCACTGAAAGTGGGCATGCAGGTACAGCAGGCGGTGAAGAAGGCAAATGGTATGTTGGCCTTCATAGCTAGGGGATTTGAGTATAGGAGCAAGGAGGCCTTACTGCAGTTGTACAGGGCCTTAGTGAGGCCTCACCTGAAATATTGTGTTACGTTTTGGTCTCTGAGGAAGGACGTTCTTGCTATTGAGGGAGTGCAGCGAAGGTTCACCAGACTGATTCCAGGGATGGATGGGCTGTCATATGAGGAGAGACTGGATCAACTGGGCCTTTATTCACTGGAGTTTAGAAGGATGAGAGGGGATCTCATAGAAACGTATAAGATTCTGACGGGACTGGACAGGTTAGGTGAGGGAAGAATGTTCCTGATGTAGGGGAAGTCCAGAACCAGGGGACATAGTCTTAGGATAAGGGGTAGGCATTTAGGACTGAGATGAGGAGAAACTTCTTCACTCAGAGAGTTGTTAACCTATGGAATTCCCTGCCGCAGAGAGTTGTTGATGCCAGTTCGTTGGATATATTCAAGAGGGAGTTAGATATGGCCCTTACGGCTAAGGGCATCAAGGGGTATGGAGAGAAAGCAGGAAAGGGGTACTGAGGGAATGATCAGCCATGATCTTATTGAATGGCGGTGCAGGCTCAAAGGGCCGAATGGCCTACTCCTGCACGTATTTTCGATGTTTCTATTATAATATTTAAATTGACATCCTGGGAATGGATTGGCTGCCCACCGCCCCCCCCCCCCCCCCCCCCGCCCCCCGGCCTCCCGCTCACTGTCACGCCTCTGTTTAAACCGAAAGTGGGTGGGCTGGAGGCTGGTTCAGGTCGGGAATCTGATTATCATCAATTTAACTACCCCTATGCTCCAAACCCACCCAGTTTGTTAGGTTAAAATTACCCCTCCTTCCTCCATGAGCTTACCCAACTCTATTCCTGTAGCCTCCTCTCACCCTACAACCCTGAAAGAACTCCATGTTCCCCCAACTCTGGACCCTTGTGCGCACCCCACTCCCTTTGCCCCACCATTGACAACCGTGCCATCAGCCATCTATTCCCTAAACTCTGGAATTCCCTCTCTGAATCTCTTTGTCTCTCCTTCTTTAAGACCCTCCCTAAACCTTATCTCTTTGATCACCTGAACTAATAACTCCTTCTTTGGCTTGGTGTACAGTTTTGTCATAATATGCTCCTGTGTTGTGCCCTGGGATATTTTACTATGTTAACGGTGCTGTATAAATTCAAGTTATTGTTGTACCAGCAGAAAAAGGTGAGAAAGCTTGGAAAATAAACACCAATGGATTGGTTCTTCCAGTCATTCGTGGCCAAATTTACTTCTTGCAGGTAACTAATCTCATTTGGTAAATTATTGGGCCACCTGTCTCTTTAAAAGAGTGGAGGTAATATGTGTAGTGAATTGGTAAACCCAATCTTTATGAATGGGTTTACGATGTTGTCACATATAGTGGCCAGAGCAATTCTCTTGCCATGTTACCTTGAAAATCTGCATTACATTTTGAGAATGCTCTTGAGCAGCCATCTTCTGACAGTATAGCTGCAAGAGGTATAAAACGTGGGACCTGACAGGAAGCCTTGAGAATTCTCCAGCGTCTCAGACCCTGTGTACTGTTTTCATTGACTGATGTCGTCAACCATCCAACTATGTTACTAGTCACTTGGAGGTAGAATAACCCACTCTTTTTTGTCCAGTATAAGGAGTTAAGAATGCTTTCTTAATTACCTAATTGCATTTATTTAATAGGAAAGGTAACTTTTTATATAGACAAAGAAGAATCGGCTTGGGTAATGTAAAATTTAGCGACCACCTGAGATTTACGGGGTTTCTCAGCTCTCCCTCCTCAAATTCCCATCTTTACGTCTCAGAGTGCCCATTCCCAGTGGTGTCCCAAAAAGCCGATCGCAGGCATTGTCTTTGGACAACCCCCCCGCCCCCCAACCCCCTCAGATGGGAGGGGATAAGGGGAGCAGACAGCAAGGTAGAGAAGACTGACAAGGACCAAAGCTTATTTCTTTGGAAGTAGTCCCATGGATTTTCAGCATGAAATTGCCTGTCGGTTTGCCTCCAGAGCTGCATCTCCCTCTTTACTGCTATGCTGAAATGTTATCAGCAAAAATGACATTTCAAAATGTGCAGCTCAGCTTCAATTACAATCAGCAGCCCTTTAAGAGCTGCTGATTCACCAGATGATCCATCCTGCAACCACAGCCTGCTCTGTGTCAATCAGCTAATCTGTATAGGAAATGTATAAGAATACAAGAACATAAGAATTAGGAGCAAGAATAGGCCATTTGGCCCCTCGAGCCTGATCCACCATTCAACAAGACCATGGCTAATCTTCTACCTCAACTCCACTTGCCTGCACTTTCCTCATTTCCCTTGATTCGCTCAATATTCAAAAATCTATTCAAAGACAGAGCCTCCACAGCCCTCTAGGGTAGATAATTATGAGGCTATGCCCCCTAGTTTTAGTTGCCCCTGAGTGAAAATGTTTTGATGAGATTGCCTCTCATTCTTTGAAACTCTGGAAAATATAGGCACAGTCTATTCAATCTCTCCTCATAGGACAATCCCCCATCCCAGGAATCTGGCTGGTGACCTTCGTTGCACTTTCTCTAATGCAAGTATATCCTTCCTTAGATATGGCTATTATTAAAATGGCCCCATGAAACAAGTTTAGCTCTACATAATACTTATGCACACGTTGTTATGTGCACGATGCATTCCGCTCCTGTCACCAGTGCAGCTGGAGTATATAATTGGCGCACATGAGAGTGGTACATGGAAATTAAGCAGGAATACACTCAGAAGGGATTGGTGCAATTACTAACTGCACCAGTACAAATAGAGCCCAATTTCTTGATAATACAAAGAAGTTTGTACAAGAGAGGTAAAGAACTAAATTGAAATAAATTACTAACCTGAATCTGAAACCTTTTAGCTGTTATAAGTATTTGGCACTGAAATTACACGATGGGAAAGTAACACATAAAATATTATTGGGGTAGAAATTGCGGTCGGAGGCTTCCCACGGGTGGCTGCTTCTGACCTGCAAAAAATCTACAAATTTACCTGGTGATTCATACCGACGGACTCTTGATTCATGCTCCTTGGCCTCTCTGGGTACCTGCAGGTAGAGCCTCACAATCACAGGGGTGCAGGCAGTTCGCAAGCACCCCTGGGATCATGTGATCTTGCCCAACCAATAAAAGAAGGGAATCTCCATTCATACTTATGGGGAGTTCCGTTTGTACTTACACATGAAATACATTTTAAAAAGTTACATATATAAAATGACATTTAATTAAATATTTTAAACAAAAACTTAATTTTTTGAATACAGGCTACAAATAAACTTACTTTAATGGCCAGGGTTTTTAACATATAAATTACTGATAACATTTATTTTTCTAATTTTTAAAACTCTATGGGTCGGATTTTCGGCAGATTTGCAACCGGGTTTTCACCGCGATTTGACCCTCCACGGCGAAAACCCGGTCACAAAGCCCGGGCGGGATCCTCGGGTACCTGTTGCTGCGACGCTTCCAAGCACCGCACAGGAGAGGTGCGCCGACATGCAACGAGTCGGATTGTGTTTGCGTCCGAGCTTCGGCTCTCTCCCAACCCATACACCACACCCAGAATACCGACAGATCAAACTTGTCGGTGCAGCTCTGCCAGCAGCGGTAAGTACGAAAACCTGGAAAAAAAGTAAGTTAAAATTTTAATTTTTAAATTTTTTTGCAGCAATTAGATGTTTTTTGGAATTCCACCCCCCCCAGACCTCTCTCGCAGCGCTCCCTGCCCCAGACTAAAGATGCCGAAACTTGCATTTTGTGCCGCGAATGCTTGTGCAACGTCTCCCTTACCGATGCGCCCCGGACGCAGATATTCGGCCTAAAACCGGTAGCGCAGCAAAAACGGTAAGTTTCAGGTATCGTTACCGTTTTTGACAAAAAACCCTGAAAGCCGAAAATCCGACCCTTACGCTGGTACACGCAAGCGTAAGATTTTCAGGGGCATTCGCTGGGCAGAAGTTGGGCAAATAGCTCAACTCTCCACCCACGAAGGTCCTTTTCATTTGGATGCATATGATCTGTCAAGAGGATTCTTGAAGAATCGCAAGCTCTGGGTTTCAGTGCATGTGTAGTGCATGCCTAAACTCGGAACTTGCGGGATCCCTACGGCGCGTGTGCACCTCATACACACCCACAGGGGCTGCAAATTCAGGCCCACTTATGTTCATGTGAAATTCCAGTTTCCACTATTTTAACAGTAGCATTCACCCATTTATTTGAACAGGATTATGACTGTTTTAACTTAGTGGAGAAAATTTCAGACAAACACATTAATCATCTCCACACTGCATAATTTCAGGACACTTTTAGTCAGATTTTCTAGCTGTGTCAAAATCAAGTAAAATGGTTGAAAAGGAATACACCAAGTATGCAAACCATACATATTTAATACACATTATTAAATAAATTCACAATTTATTCATAAAATGTTAACCCAGAGAATCAGCCAAAAATAAAGGTCATAGAGTGATGAGGTTATGCTATGATGAAAAGGAATATAGTGCGAGATGGATTTTTTAATGCATGGTAGTTATTCTGGCTGAATGTGAATTGCTGACAATAATGAAGGGAACCGAATACATTTATACTACCATTTGTTTATTTCATAAACAATCTAAATAAATTAGCATACAATACCAGTCTGATCAGTGCATTCAACTGTACAAAGCTCATATTTAGGGCACACTGTATGCATTATTGTCAGACAAATGAACTAAAAAAAATGAAACTACTCCAGACTGGAAATTTTAATATAAATAACAATAATAATTTGCTTGACATAAATGCAAAAACACAGCCTTATAGTCATTACTTTTATCTGACTTCAACAAATTTGAAACATTTTGAGCTACAGGAAAGGGCGAGGATAGCAGCACGTGATGCTTATTTGCTAAGCTACACAGCCCCCAAGTTCCTCGGGGGAGAGGAGGGTCTTCATTACCAGATGTCAAGCTGGTACAACAGCCACGTTGGGCACATGTCTGGGATCAGCTCGCCTGCCCATGCCTGCCAGAAATTCCAGCATCTGTGGGAGAAGGGGGGCTGGCTACCCAGACCGCCCCTTCCCCCAGCGACTCCGGCTATCGTCCCATCAGTCCACAGAGCAAGGGGGCAGATATGCAAGTCTTCAGGGGCCCAGGCCCATGGACACTCTTGTGATTACAAAAAAATGTAAAACTGTATATTTATATTATATAATATACATTTCATTCTATTTTATTTATAATTTTCCTGAAATTTATTGCCCATTTGCTTTTGTACTACATAATTTTGTAAGATTTTTTTTGTAGCTCAAGAAAATTAAAATGAATGCTGTTTTGCAGTATAACTATTATTGTGTCATTCTTTGTTTTGGTGATGCAGTTACCAGGGACCAATATCAGATGAGATTCTCATGGACCAATTATAGTGCTTAAATCCAACAAGCAGTCGCAGTTACCATGGAAGCAATCATATGCTTAATAGGGCCAAATGAGCCCTTATTGTATCAACAGAAGTTGGCCGAATCCCCAGTTTCACCTGACCTGCCTTGGTCCAGTGCCATGTCAAACATATAACAATCAGGTTGTTCATGTGCTTAGCAACAGCCAATGTGCTTGCTAGAAAGCAATAGGGATAGAACAATCAAATGATCGCTATTGGTCTATGATATTTCTAAAAATGTCATTAAGGTTTGAAAGGAAACATGATCATAATTGGCAAATATGATTGCTCGAAACATTACCCGATTACCATCAACCAATGAGACTACTCAAAAGGAGCAGACACCAATTATTACAATGCATTGATATGAAAAGTAGATTGTGGTTTTGATCCCACATGTCTAACCTTTATCGAATATTTACATTTTACAAAGATTGAGTTACACAGTAGAAAATGTAAAAGAAAGTTGCATAATGTATAAATCAAACAGTATTAAATTAATAGAGTAGCTTCCTTTTCTATAAAATGTTACCAGACACAGTGGAACATGATATTTAGAAATCAAGAATTATTTTAAGTCCGTATGGTGAAAAGTGCATTTTCATCAGGCTCTTTTATTAAATTATTTAAATTTAGTTAACACACATTACAAAAAGATTTAGATTTTTATCCAATATTCTGTTTAGAAATTAGACTGCTGATGGGAAAAATAACTAGCCTGTGCACCATATAAAATGGTGGGTAGATGTATAATGCGCAGGTGATGTAATATCAGCTGTTTTGCACTATCACCCAAAGTCAAAATGACCCCCACTGAGTCTGTGGTCTCACATGCTGAGTGACTTCATCCATCCCTTTACAGAGAGACATCAAGTGAAGGCAGTGGGAAAATTCAGAAATAGGTTGCTCTTGACAATGGAACAGGCGTTAGCAGAGACCCAACAGGAGGTCTCCAGGCTGCCTTCATGGCCAGCAAAGTTACCTGGCCTAGACAAGCTCCAAGAGGTAAAATTAACTTAGTGAACACTACAGCTTATGCAGTCATTGTTACCGAAGACACTACAGCTGAGAGGTAATTGCTGTTTCATTTCATTTTTTTTCACCTGTGCAAATAGTAATTTGTGCTTTGCACCAAACTAACTCGCTTCTGAGGTGGGAGAATGAGTGAATGTAATACTCCAGAACTTCTGGGTTGTCCCAGGGGACTATATAGTTGGCAGTTCATACTCAACCATCTCATTTGGAAGCCGAGCTTCAAGGACATAACGCTGTGCACTACAGAACATGCCATACCATAGAGTGGAGAGATGTAGGTCAATCCCCTCTAATCCCAAAACAAAAGCAAAATACTGTGGATGCTGGAAATATGAAATAAAAATTGAAACAGAAAATGCAGGAAATACTCAGCAGGCCAGGCAGCATCTGTGGAGAGAGGAACAGAGTTAATATTCAGGTCGTTGACCATTTGTCAGAACTGGAAAAAGTTAGAGATATAATAGATTTTAAGCAAGTGCAGGGGCACTGAGCTCCCAATCTCAGCAATATTGTTGAGGGAGGATAAAGTATGTCCCCACAGGAAAGGAAGGAGCAATCACTGGGGAAAGTCATCTCTGGATTGCTTTCATGCACCTCCTAACAGCTGTCTCAGACAGACATTGATGGAAGCATGATAGAAAACCGTCCATCTTGTCGCAATGCATGACTGAGGGAGGTAAGCACATTGGGGAAAAAAGAGATTTTATGCCCTCACCGATAAATGAATGGGCTATTGGAATTAATTAAACAAGCAATGCACATTATTAAGCATTGTTAATGGTAGAATTAATATATTCTATTTTGTTAATTTGGCGCTAAGACATAAAATTAAAAACACACTGACAGTGTGGCCATTTGCTGCTTCACTAAGGCTGTCATTTTTTGTTTTGCTGGTGATGTGCAGAATGCAACTGGACATTCCCGTCCACCTGCAGTCTGAGCCCATTTTACAGGCAGCTCTTGCTATTGACAGACATGACAATGGTCACTCATACCTCTTTTCAGAACACAGCTGATTCCATTTAAACACCTTAGGGGAAATTTCCTCTTCTCTCTATTTGGAGAGAATTGTATCGTAACACAAGTTATGTGATTTCTAAATAGTGTACAGTGGAAGTGCTCCCACTTGTGTTTTTTTTTATAAGTGCAGCACACCACTCCATAAGAATCACTGAAATTATCCCCACTAGTTATTTTATGATCCGCACTACAATTTCTCTAAGTCTCTCAGGGCTACCAGCAAATAACAACAATTTGCATTTATATAGCACCTTTAACATAGTAAAACGTGCCAAGGCACTTCACAGGAGTGTAATCAAACTAAATTTGATATCGAGCCACATAAGGAGCAATTAGGACAGGTGACCAAAAGTTTGGTCAAAGAGGTAGGTTTTAAGGAGCATCTTAAAGGAGAGAGAGGTAGATGTAGAGAAGTTTTGGGGAGAATTTGAAAGATTAGGATCTAGACAGCAAAGAAAATCATTGAAGCACAAGGGGCCAGAATTGGAGGAACAGAGTTCTCGGAGAGTTGTAGGGCTGGAGGAGATTACAAAGATAGGGAAGGATGACTCCATGGAAGGATTAGGACATGGGCAGCTTTGGATGAGCTGAAGTTTATGGAGGGTGGAAGACGGGAGGCCAGGTAGGAGAGCATTGGAATAGTTGAGTCTGGAGGTAACTGAAGCAAATACAGGGCTAATTTCATATTTCTTCTGTTCTGATTATCCAGTAGTTGTCTCTGTTGCTATTTATATACAAAACATTTTTTTTCATTAAGCCAACTTAAAATATTTAATGGAAGAATCATGCAAGTAAAAATTGTTTTTCACCACAGGCATTCTATAAAATTATGGCCAAACTACATTAATATTTCATTGCTGAAGCTGTAAAACTTGGCATTAGCATAAGTTACTACAAATGTAAACTCTACATAACCTCAAAGCTTTCAAGTGCTAGCTTCAGTAGGTACCCATGTGCTTTAGTTTGATTGCCAACAGCAAGTAGTCTTGGTAATGTTGTGTGGGCAAACAGCATCATATTAAAAGTGACAAATCTTGTTTTTGAACCATCGACATCAGAAAATAGATTGTTAATGGGGTGGTTAACAAAACAGAATATGACACCAGTAACAGTGTCGTATTTGACAGTACAGATCTGAATACATTATTTAAGTAAAGCTAGTGACATTGGTGATGTAATATTCTATTTAATTCTATGGACATTAATGTTCTAAATGTTTCCACTTGTGGGTGATAAAACTAGGCACTATAAATATAAGGTAGTCACTAATAAATCCAATAGTGAATTCAGGAGAAAGTTCTTTACACACAGAGTGGTGAGAATGTGGAACTTGCTAACACAAGGAGTAGTTGAGGTGAATAGTATAGATGCATTTAAGGGGAAGCTAGATAAACACATGAGGGAGAAAGGAATAGGGTGAGAGGAAATAAACTGGGAGGAGGCTTGTGTGGAGCTGTGCTGTACATTCTACGTAATTCTATGTAAAGCAGAGACAAAAATATTATATTGACAAATATTTTTTTAAGATAAATTGTTTTGCCTGCCGGTTTTCAATACACTGGGAGATCCTGTGCTCTTAATGGTTCTAATTTGTTTTTGTGATTGCACTAGAGTGCTGCATGTGGTAGAAATGTCAACAAGCATAATATCGTCTTATTGCAATGGTCTATATGGGGGAAGGTAATACATTAACATTGATATCCACAGAATAAAACACTAACCACATCATAGAGTTACTAACACTGGTTGGACATAGATTTAAAGTAATTGGTAGATGGTTTAGAGGAGATTTGAGGGGAAATTTCTTCACCCAGAGGGTGGTGGGGGTCTGGAACTCACTGCCTGAAAGGGTGGTAGAGGCAGAAACCCTCACCACATTTTAAAAGTACTTTGATGTGCACTTGAAGTGCTGTAACTTACAGGGCTACGGACCAAGAGCTGGAAAGTGGGATTAGGCTGAATATCTCTTTGTCGGCTGGTGTGGACACAATGGGCCAAAATGGCCTCCTTCCGTGCTGTAAATTTCTATGATTCTATTCCTGGAAGTTTCATCACATGACTTCACACCTCCAACCAGCCCGCCCAGGTAAACAGCCTTTTTATCTTTCTCTAATATTTTTATAACCAGAAACAAAAATGAAAATAACAATTTTGTTGAATGCCCTATGATTTTTCTCCTGGGTTGCTTGCAGTAGTATCTGGGAGATGAATCGTTAATGGGAGGCTCCAGGGAAATCCGGGAGGGTTGGCAACCCTACATCTGAAGCAAAGTTGCTCAAAGATGTCACTTACACATTTCTCAATATCAGCTTTTTTCTAACTGAAGTCCACTCCCTGTACACACAAGATGCAGTATTTATCCAAGTTGACAAATTTGATGTAATGCACAGGCAGGTTATGGCTCAGATCCTGAGTATGGAATATTCAATCTTTTGTAGTGAATGTAAATCTTTAAAAAAAAGATTGAAATCAGGATTAAATCGGTAGATTGTTTCCCTGTAGCACAACTATTGCGATTTAGTTGGATCTTTTTTTCCTAGACCTTGCACAACAATTTGAAACCGTACAAAACAGAAGCCTCTTCAGTCACTTTTTATCAAAGATGATATTTCCTTCTTTGTCTTTTATTCGGACACGTCCTGTGGTGTACTTAGTTTCCTGCCGCCCATTAGAATATACAGTCTTTATGGTTCCATCAGGGTACTCCCTCCGTTTGTACTGGGAGGTGTGGATCTCCCTCTGCCCATTGCTGAATTCAATGATTTTATCTCCATTTCTGAGAAAGAATCAAATGTTCAGTAACTGATCAACACATTGATTGCAGTATTTGAACATCAAAACAGCAACTGTTTGGGATAGATAAACATAAGAGTGTGTACTGAATATCCAACATTGACATTTTTGCTTTATTGGGGCACTGCAGCAGCTGAAAGGTTTTAGTCAATCTCTTACAAGAACAACAATAACCAGTATCTTGATCAGCCTGTACTTGATGACAATGTATGATGCTTTAACAGGGTATAAATTATTCCAGTGGTAAAACCAAAAGAAAGCACATAAGCTGATAATCGCTGTATTAATTTGTAGCAAATTAATTGTAATAACTACCAAACACCTAAACAGATCTATCCACCACTACATGTTATATTGAGTGCTGCTCAGGTACTTTGAATGCAATAAGGGGGCATTACTTCATTTGAATAATCTTCAGGGCCTTAATCAACTTGTACAACATCAGGTGAACAGGCATTTAATCCACAAGCAGCTCCCAACCATGTAGTGCTGTGTTTCTGAGAAATGGGCAGTAAATAGACCCGGGTTGTCGCTAATCCAGGTCATTAGCACCAGATGTGGACCACAGGATCAGCATCTATTTTCCATTACAACATACGACACTTTATGTATGATTGATGTAATTTGTGACTGGTATTTGAATGTATTTATTATATGCATATAATAACAGTTGGAGAACATCAATTAAGGGTTGAAGAACAAAATGTAGCTATTTACACCATTACAGTGCATTCATAGTAAGGTTTAAATACTTGAATATTTTCTAAATTACTTCGAGTACAAGCTATTAGCATGATATAAATTTGGCACCAAATACAATTGACGATTTATTAATATTTGAAAAAGAAGCATTTAAAAGGGTATAGAGAAAAATCAGGGGAATGAGGCTAAATTGTTAGTTCCTTCAGAGAATTGGCAGAGGTGGGCTGGGCCAAATGGCCTTCTTCTGTGCCATTAAAATTCATAATTCATGGTGACAATTATATTTGCCATCTCCTTCAATTATCAGGAATGTTTTACTAGCGACTCTTCCTTTTCCTCTCTTTGCTTGGTATGTACATCATTTATTGGTTCTTGATTTTTAGGGGGAGAAATTGGCCTCCTTTGCGCCTCCTGTTAGCGCTTCTGGGCGGGGCGGCTGATAACGGGACGTTACTGGCTCTATGAACGGGCGCAGCGAGTATCAACGTCCATGAACTTCCCTTCCAGGTTAGCAGTGGCGGTAAACCTGAAGACCACGACCATCTGCACCCTGGAGATCGTGATGTGATCCGGTTTGCAGTGCCCCGGTACCCCGATGCTAACTTCGCTTCCGCTCTTGTGCTCTCACAAAACTTATTATCCCAAATGGGGCGCTACGCAATTTCTAGCCCTTACTATTTATCTTAAAGTAATCTTCTTTCTATTAGTTGTATTCTCGTCCATGCTCGGTGTCTCTTTCTAACCTGACCAAATATTTTAGTTCTGTCTCTCAGCACTTCATTTTTTCTTCATTTAAATTACTCCTTTTCTGGTCATTGCTGTTTGTGGGAGCTTGATTGTGGTCAAGTTTGCTGCCATGTTTCCCACATTACAATAGTGACTACACTTCAAAAAGTACTTCATTGGCTGTCAAGCGCTTTGAGACGTCTGGTGGTCGTGAAAGGCGCTATCTAAATCCAAGGGCTAGAACCGCCAGTATTTTTACATGCTTAACGCACACTTATCGCCCATTTTATCGCTGAAATGACGTATAACTCCCATTCTGGTACAAAATGGAAACTGATGGGCTATTTTAGGAGACTTATCGCCGAGCGTTATTTTCCCAATGGGCTTAACGGCAAGAAAAAATATCACCGCCCGCCCACTTTTTTTGGGTGGAATCAGCAGAATGGGCGAATTCATGGTAAGGAATCACCAGTGTGTAGTGGTCCAGCTATCTGAGACAATGCGCAACAAGGTTATGTTCAATAACAAAAGTTTAATACCAACATTGGTCTGAAATCATAAGTATCACAGCCAATAACACCCAACCCCCGCCCACACCCCACTTTTTCCACCATTGACATAAATCATGTGTTCAACATGTCAACCAACACAGAATACAAAGGCAAAGCAGGAGCGTGGTCCCCAGCCCCCATAAATTACAACAAATTACATACACCTGGATGGAGATATAACACAGCCATCACCTGCGCACATACACCTCACTTTCCTTCCCCCCTCTCCTTCTTCTCCCCACCTCTACCCCTTCCCCTCCTCACTCCACGGCGCCTGGCCGAGGTGCACCTCAGGCAGTGCCTCATTGGGGGGGGATGAATGCAGAGAAGGTGGTTGGACGGGTACGGGTGCAGGGGGGAGCTGAGGGGGCAACATTCTCTGATGCAGAAGCAGGATCTTGGTCCTTGCTCTCATCTGTCATTCGCAGTGATGGTGCGGAACCTACGGGTGGAATGCCGCGCTTGGGGACCATTGGGATGCCTGTGGCAGCAGTGTTCCTGGCTATCGCATCTAGGGAGACCACCATGTGCAGAATGTACTCGGTCATGGTGGCCAGGTGTCGGGATATGCCACCCAATGCTTCGATTAGCTGGTCACCAATGTCTACAGTCCTCCTGGACAACTGTACCATCTCTCCGCTGTCATGCTGCGCTCGTGGAACAGACCTGCCGCACCCACGAGGCCTCCGTGGGATCGGCGCCGTCCTGGGGACAAATGGGGTGCCCTGTGGAGAGGTGCTTGGGGCCAGCACCTCCAGAGTGGAGGCAGGAATGACCGGAGAACCACTAGATGGCCCTGGGATGGAACGGGTTCTGGAGCGTGGTGATGCAGGTTCTTCGAAGTCCGCGCTCTCATCCATCGAGAACAGACCCTGCCGATTGATGGGCGACAATCGGAGTTCCCCAGCACCAGATGTAGTAGGATTGTCTGCCGACTCCTGCCCCGCGCCCCCACCTTCTGGCCTCTGTGGCCTTGCCTGGGGCCATGCTGCTGGCTGAGCTGCAAGACACAAATGAGGTTATTAGAGAAGAGGGTGCTAGGGTGACAAGGCGAGTCTAGCGCTACACACAGCATATGCATGACAAAAGCACCGCCACTCTCAAAATCATCGTAGACGTCGCATTTCATGACCATCAACACATTGTGCATTGCAATGATTTTCATTAGGCCAGCATTATTTTTATCACACTTTTAGAAATCATCTATCATATACGATTGTTCGGATATGAGTTGGTGTGGCATCTATTGACTTTACATCACGCAATGGTGTAAGCTTTACTCACATGGCATCACTTCACGATCTGCAGATGCGTCCGTGGCTGTCCGGGGGCTGCTTCCCTACGAATACTAGCACTCGCTCCTCTATCTCAATGATGTCGCTGGGGACTGGTGGCCGCCCACCCGTTCGCCTCTGCATGGACCTCATCGTCGATAGCTTCTTCTGTAAAAGGTGAGAGGGCAACATGGCATGAGATCATTGCATGATATCATTGCTAGGTACTGTCACAGAGACTAATACAACACATAACCACCAGATGTAATCATGATTAATATGATTATTATCATTCTTAACATAAAGACGTACACCGTGACCGCAGGCTTTGAGTAAAACATTCCTGGTAAAAGTGCAAGACCTCACATCTGCTGATAGTCACTCATGACTGTGACAAATCAAATTATATAAATACATAAGTACATGTAAATCAATAAAATACTTACTCTTGCGGATCCCACAAGGTTGTTCCATCGTTTGCGGCATTGGTTGCACTCACGCACCTCGTTAGTCGCCGATGAGACCACCTCTGCTATCTCGGTCCATATCCTCTGGCCAGCCTTTGGGGTGGGCTTCCCACGCCCTCCCTGTGTCAAATCACCCCAGCGTGACTTGACCGCCTGCAGGAGAGAGGCATTTGCCTCCTCCGAGAACCTCCTGGCCCTTTTGCGGCCTCCAATGTGCTCCTCTCCCACCTCACTGCTCTCTCCAGCGTCAGTCTCCACAGCGTGCTGTGATGCCTCCTCCTCTCCCTCCATTATAGGGCAAATTCGGTCAAATATGTGGCTGGTAACAGATACTTTTTGTTTGCCTACTTGCTGTGAAGCTCTAAAGTCTCCCTCCTTCCTCCCAGAGCAGCCACACCACACCCAGCCACGCCTTCAGTCCCTCTGAGCTCCCTCTCTCTCTGCCTCCTCTTATGCGCATGTCATAGTGACCCTTGACCTCCAGAATCACGGAAATCGAGCATTACCATGCCGTTGCTAAGGACAGGCGCACTTTAAGGCAGAAGGTAAAAAAAATTTAACACAACCGCCCATTTGATATCGCTCACGGTAACGCCCATTTTCAAAAATGTAAACTAGGTGTTTTGAGAATGGGCAAGAAGCCGGTGATCTGAAAACCCTTTTTTATAGCCCATGCCGGAAATAACGCCCATTTTGGGGCGATAAGCACAAAAGTGGAGGTTCCAGCCCCAAGTCTTTCTCTCTTTCTTTTCAGTTGAATCCCTTAACTTCCTGAATTGTCACTTACTTGCCTTTTATACATTTCTCCTCATTGTAGAACTTGCTCATTTCAAATGCCAGTGTTCCTGCTTTAAATGTCAATGGTTTGATCTTTACCCTGACTGTCCTTTAAGCCACAACTGTTTGTATATAACCTCCTCTACATAATACATTTTGAAAGTGCTTCTTGTGTTCAGAAGATTGCCTTGGACTGGATACTAAGCCGAAGGGAAAAATAGAAAGTTTGGTGAATAGGTAAAAGCTCAGACAAAAAAAACGGATTTTAAGGAGGTATTTGAAAGCACAGTGGAGCGGGGATGTAAAATAGCGGGATTTAGGTAGGGAGTTTGAAGGCGCAGTAACTGATATGTCAGTCACCAGTGGTGCAATAGTGGGAAAGGAGAACAAAGAATAATCTGGCAGTAATCTGAGGAATGGAGGACCCATACGGAGATGTATGAACATAAGAACATAAAAAAATAGGAGCAGGAGTAGGCCATAAGGCCCCTCGAGCCTGCTCCGCCATTCAATAAGATCATGGCTGATCTGATCAAGGGCTCAGCTCCATTTCCCTGCCCGCTCCCCATAACCCTTCACTCCCTTATCGCTCAAAAATCTGTCTATTTCCAACTTAAATATATTCAATGACCGAGCCTCAACAGCTCTCTGGAGCAGAGAATTCCACAGATTTACGACCCTCTGAGAGAAGAAATTCCTCCTCATCTCAGTTCTATATGAGTGACCCCTTATTCTTAAACTATGCCCCCTAGTTCTAGATTCCCCCACGAGGGGAAACATCCTCTCTGCATCTACCTTGTTGAGACCCCTCAGTATCTTACACGTTTCAATAAGATCAACTCTCATTCTTCTAAACGCGTAGTTTATAGGCCCCCAAATAATAACTTCATGGTGGGGCGGGCAATAATCAAGGGAATAATGGAGGCATGTGAAAAAGGAACGGCAGTAGTTATGGGGGATTTTAACCTACATATCGATTGGTCAAATCAAATCGCAGGGGGTAGCCTGGAGGAGGAATTCATAGAATCCATACGGGATTGTTTCTTAGAACAGTATGTAACAGAGCCTACAAGGGAGCAAGCCATCTTGGATCTGGTCCTGTGTAATGAGACAGGAAAAATAAACGATCTCCTCGTAAAAGATCCTCTCGGAATGAGTGATCACAATATGGTTGAATTTGTAATACAGATTGAGGATGAGGAAGTTGTGTCAGAAACGAGCGTACTATGCTTAAACAAAGGGGACTACAGTGGGATGAGGGCAGAGTTGGCTAAAGTAGACTGGAAACAAGGACTAAACGGTGACACAATTGAGGAACAGTGGAGGACTTTTAAGGAGCTCTTTCATAATGCGCAACAAAAATATATTCCAGTGAAAAAGAAGGGCGGCAAGAGAAGAGATAACCAGCCGTGGATAACCAAGGAAATAAAGGAAAGTATCAAATCAAAGACCAATGCGTCTAAGGTGGCCAAGGTTAGTGGGAAACTAGAGGATTGGGAAGATTTTAAGCAACAGCAAAGAATGACTAAAAAAGCAATAAAGAAAGGGAAGATAGATTACGAAGGTAAACTTGCGCAAAACATAAAAACAGATAGTAAAAGCTTTTACAGATATATAATACGGAAAAGAGTGACTAAAGTAAATGTTGGTCCCTTAGAAGATGAAAAGGGGGATTTAATAATGGGAAATGTGGAAATGGCTGAGACCTTAAACAATTATTTTGCTTTCGTCTTCACAGTGGAAGACACAAAAACCATGCCAAAAATTGCTGGTCATAGGAATGTGGGAAGGGAGGACCTTGAGATGATCACGATCACTAGGGAGGTAGTGCTGGACAGACTAATGGGACTGAAGGTAGACAAGTCCCCTAGTCCTGATGAAATGCATCCCAGGGTATTAAAAGAGATGGCGGAAGTTATAGCAGATGCATTTGTTATAATCTACCAAAATTCTCTGGACTCTGGGAGGTACCAGCGGATTGGAGAGCAGCTAATGTAACGCCTCTGTTTAAAAAAGGGGGCAGGCAAAAGGCAGGTAACTATAGGCCGGTTAGTTTAACATCTGTAGTGGGGAATGCTTGAAACTATCATTAAGGAAGAAATAGCGGGACATCTGGATAGGAATAGTGCAATCAAGCAAACGCAGCATGGATTCATGAAAGGGAAATCATGTTTAACTAACTTACTGGAATTCTTTGAGGATATAACGAGCATGGTGGATAGAGGTGTACCGATGGATGTGGTGTATTTAGATTTCCAAAAGGCATTCGATAAGGTGCCACACAAAAGGTTACTGCAGAAGATTTAGGTACGCGAAGTCAGAGGAAATGTATTAGCATGGATAGAGAATTGGCTGGTGAACAGAAAGCAGAGAGTCGGGATAAATGGGTCCTTTTCCGGTTGGAAATCAGTGGTTAGTGGTGTGCCACAGGGATCAGTACTGGGACCACAACTGTTTACAATATACATAGATGACCTAGAAGAGGGGACAGAGTGTAGTGCAACAAAATTTGCAGATGACACTAAGATTAGTGGGAAAGCGGATTGTGTAGAGGACTCAGAGAGGCTGCAAGGAGATTTGGATAGGTTAAGCGAATGGGCTAAGGTTTGCCAGATGGAATACAATGTCGGAAAGTGTGAGGTCATCCACCTTGGGAAAAAAAACAGTAAAAGGGAATATTATTTGAATGGGGAGAAATTACAACATGCTGTGGTGCAGAGGGACCTGGGGGTCCTTGTGCATGAATCCCAAAAGGTTAGTTTGCAGGTGCAGCAGGTAATCAGGAAGGCAAATGGAATGTTGGCCTTCATTGTGAAAGGGATGGAGTACAAAAGCAGGAAGGTGTTGCTGCAACTGTATAAGTTATTGGTAAGGCCGCACCTGGAGTACTGCGTGCAGTATTGGTCACCTTACTTAAGGAAGGATATACTAGCTTTGGAAGGGTTACAGAGACGATTCATTAGGCTGATTCGAGAAATGAGGGGGTTACCTTACGATGATAGATTGAGTAGACTGGGTCTTTACTCCTTGGAGTTCAGAAGGATGAGGGGTGATCTTATAGAAACATTTAAAATCATGAAAGGGATAGACAAGATAGAGGCAGAGAGGTTGTTTCCATTGGTGGGGGAGACTAGAACTCGGGGGCACAGCCTCAAAATACGGAGGAGCCAATTTAAAACCGAGTTGAGAAAGAATTTCTTCTCCCAGAGGGTTGTGAATCTGTGGAATTCTCTGCCCAAGGAAGCAGTTGAGGCTGGCTCATTGAATGTTTTCAAGTCAAAGATAGATAGATTTTTAAGCAATAAGGGAATTAAGGGTTACGGGGAGAGGGCGGGTAAGTGGAGCTGAGTCCACGACCAGATCAGCCATGATCTTATTGAATGGCGGAGCAGGCTCGAGGGGCTAGATGGCCTACTCCTGTTCCTAATTCTTATGTTCTTATGTTCTTAAACTCCAATGAGTATAGGCCCAACTTACTCAACCTTTCTTCATAAGTCAACTCCTTCATCTCTTGAATCAACAGAATTTTGTAATTTCTCTCCATTTAAATAATAATTTGCTTTTCTATTTTTCCTGCCAAAGTGGATAAACTCACACTTTCCCACATTATATCCATCTGCCAAATGTTTGTCCATTCACTTAGCCTATCTATATCCCATTGCAAATTTTTTGTGTCCTCCTTACAACTAGCTTTCCCACTCATTTTTGTAGCATCAGCAAACTTGGCTACATTACACTCGGTCCCTTCATCCAAGTCATTAATATAGATTGTAAATAGGTGAGGCCCCAGCATCAATCCCTGCGGCACCCCACTAGTTACCATTTGCCAATTGGAAAATGACCCATTTATCCTGACTATGTTTTCTGTTAGTTAGTCAATCCTGTATCCATGCTATCTGTTTTTATATTTCTTGCTAGTTTACTCTGATAATCTTCCCTCTCTATTATTTTTTTTGTTATCCTTTGCTGGTTTTTAAAATGTTCCCAATCCTCTGGCCTCTCACTAATCTTGGCCACTTTGTATGCCCTTGTTTTCAATTTGATATCATCCTTTACTTCCTTAGTTAGCCATGGATGGTTCTTTCCTTCTCACTGGAATATATTTTTGTTGAGAGTTATGAAATATCTCCTTAAATGACTGCCACTGCTTATCAACCATCTTACACTTTAATCTATTTTCCCAGTCCATTTTAGCCAACTCTGCTTTCATATCTTTGTAATCGCCTTTATTTAAGGTCAGGACACTGGATTGAGATCCGACATTCTCACCCTCCAACTGAATTTGAAATTCAACCATGCTATGATCACTCTTTCCTAGAGCATCCTTTACGATGAGATCATTTATTAATCCTGTCTCATTACACAGTACCAGATCTAAGATAGCCTGCTCCCTGGTTGGTTCTGCAATGTATTGTTCAAGGAGAGCATCCGCATATACTCTATGAGCTCTTCCTCAAGACTACCTTGGCCAATTTGATTTGTCCAATCAATATGAAGATTAAAATCGCCCATGATTATTGCCATAGCTTTTTTACAAGCCTCCATTATTTCTTGATTTATACTCCATCCAAAAGTGTAGCTATTGTTTGTGGGCCTATGGACAATGCCCACCAGTGACTTCTTCCCCTTATTATTTATTATCTCCACCCAAACTGATTCAACATCTTGATCTTCTGAGCCAATATCATTTCTCACTACTGCACTGATCTCATCCTTTATTAACAGAGCTACCCCACCTCCTTTTCCTTTCTGTCTAAAAACATAGAAACATAGAAAATAGATGCAGGAGTAGGCCATTCGGCCCTTCGAGCCTGCACCACCATTCAATAAGATCATGGCTGATCATTCCCTCAGTACCCCTTTCCTGTTTTCTCTCCATACCCCTTGATCCCCTTAGCCGTAAGGGCCATATCTAACTCCCTTTTGAATATATCCAATGAACTGGCATCAACAACTCTCTGCGGCAGGGAATTACATAGGTTAACAACTCTTTGAGTGAAGACGTTTCTCCTCATCTCAGTCCTAAATCACCTACCCCTTATCCTAAGACTATGTCCCCTGGTTCTGGACTTCCCCAACATCGGGACCATTCTACCCGCATCTAACCTGTCCCATCCCGTCAGAATCTTATATGTTTCTATGAGATCCCCTCTCATCCTTCTAAACTCCAATGTATAAAGGCCCAGTTGATCCAGTCTCTCCTCATATGTCAGTCCAGCCATCCCGGGAATCAGTCTGGTGAACCTTCGCTGAACTCCCTCAATAGCAAGAACATCCTTCCTCAGATTAGGAGACCAAAACTGAACACAATATTCGAGGTGAGGCCTCACCAAGGCCCGGACAACTGCAGTAAGACCTCCCTGCTCCTATAATCAAATCCGCGAGCTATGAAGACCAACATACCATTTGCCTTCTTCACCGCCTGCTGTACCCGTATGCCAACTTTCAATGACTGATGAACCATGACACCCAGGTCTCGTTGCACCTCCCCTTTTCCTAATCTGCTCCCATTCAGATAAAATTCTGTCTTTGCGTTTTTGCCCCCAAAGTGGATAACCTCACATTTATCCACATTATACTGCATCTGCCATGCATTTTCCCACTCACCTAACCTGTCCAAGTCATCCTGCAGCCTCTTAGTGTCCCCCTCACAGCTCACACCACCACCCAGTTTAGTGTCATCTGCAAACTTGGAGATATTACACTCAATTCCTTCATCCAAATCATTGATGTATATTGTAAAGAGCTGGGGTCCCAGCACTGAGCCCCGTGGCACTCCACTAGTCACTGCCTGCCATTGTGAAAAGGACCCTTTTATCCCGACTCTCTGCTTCCTGCCTGCCAACCAGTTCTCTATCCACGTCAGTATATTACCCCCAATACCATGTGCTTTGATTTTGCACACTAATCACTTGTGTGGGACCTTGTCAAAAGCCTTTTGAAAGTCCAAATACACCACATCCACTGGTTCTCCCTTGTCCACTCTACTAGTTACATCCTCAAAAAATTCCAGAAGATTTGTCAAGCATAATTTCCCCTTCATAAATCCATGCTGACTTGGACCGATCCTTAATAATAGATCCCAACATTTTCCCCAGTACTGATGTCAGGCTAACTGGTCTATAATTACCCGCTTTCTTTCTTCCTCCCTTTTTAAAAAGTGGTGTTATATTAGCTATCCTCCAGTCCCTAGGAACTGATCCAGACTGTTGGAAAATGATCACCAATGCATCCACTATTTCTAGGGCCACTTCCTTAAGTACTCTGGGATGCAGACTATCAGGCCCGGGGGATTTATCGGACTTCAATCCCATCAATTTCCCTAACACAATTTCCCGCCTAATAAGGATATCCTTCAGTTCCTCCTTCTCACTGGACCCTCGGTCCCCTAGTACTTCCGGAAGATTATTTGTGTCTTCCTTCGTGAAGGCAGAACCAAAGTATTTGTTCAATTCGTCTGCCATTTCTTTGCTCCCCATTATAAATTCATCTGAATCCGACTGCAAGGGACCTACATTTGTCTTCACTAATCTTTTTCTCTTCACATATCTATAGAAGCTTTTGCAGTCAGTTTTTATGTTCCCGGCAAGCTTCTTCTCGTACTCTATTTTCCCCCTCTTAATTAAACCCTTTGTTCTCCTCTGCTGAATTCTAAATTTCTCCCAGTCCTCAGGTTTGCCGCTTTTTCTGGCCAATTTATATGCCTCTTCCTTAGATTTAACACTATCCTTAATTTCCCTTGTTAGCCACGGTTGAGCCACCTTCCCCGTTTTATTTTTACTCCAGACAGGGATATACAATTGTTGAAGTTCATCCATGTGATCTTTAAATGTTTGCCATTGCCTATCCACCGTCAACCCTTTAAGTATCATTTGCCAGTCTATTCTAGCCAATTCACGCCTCAAACCATCGAAGTTACCTTTCCTTAAGTTCAGGACCCTAGTCTCTGAATTAACTGTGTCACTCTCCATCTTAATAAAGAATTCTACCATATTATGGTCACTCTTCCCCCAGGGGCCTCGCACAACAAGATTGTTAATTAGTCCTTTCTCATTACACATCACCCAGTCTATGATGGCCAGCTCCCTGGTTGGTTCCTCGACATATTGGTCTATAAAACCATCCCGAATACACTCCAGGAAATCCTCCTCCACCGCATTGCTACCAGTTTGGTTAGCCCAACCAATATGTAGACTAAAGTCACCCATGATAACTGCTGTAACTTTATTGCATGCATCCCTAATTTCTTGTTTGATGCTGTCCCCAACCTCACTACTACTGTTTGGTGGTCTGTACACAACTCCCACTAGCGTTTTCTGCCTTTTGGTATTCCGTCGCTCCACTCATACTGATTCCACATCATCCAAGCTAATGTCCTTTCTTACTATTGTATTAATTTCCTCTTTAACCAACAATGCCACCCGCCTCCTTTTCCTTTCTGTCTATCCTTCCTAAATGTTGAATACCCCTGGATGTTAAGTTCCCAGCCTTGGTCGCCCTGGAGCCATGTCTCCGTGATGCCAATTACATCATAGCCGTTAACTGCCAACTGCGCAGTTAATTTGTCCACCTTATTCCAAATACTCCTCGCATTGAGGCACAGAGCCTTCAGGCTTGTCTTTCGAACACTCGTTGCCCCTTTAGAATTTTGCTGTAATGTGGTCCTTTTTGCTTTTTGCCTTAGGTTTCTCTGCCCTCCACTTTTACTTTTCTTCTTTCTATCTTTTGCTTCTGTCCCCATTCTACTTCCCACTGTCTCCCTGCATAGGTTCCCATCCCCCTGCCATGTCTATCCTTCCGAATTGTCAAATACCTCTGAATATTCAGTTTCCAGCACTGGTCACCTTGCAACCACGTCTCTGTAATGGCTATCAGATCATACCCATTTATATCTATTCGTGCCATCAACTCATTTATTCTTTTACGAATGCTACATGCATTCAGATAAAGAGCTTTTAATTTTGTCTTTTTACCATTTTTCCCTGCTTTGACCCCACTTTCTGATACACTCTTATTTTTATACATTCTGTTCCTTCCTGTCACACTCTGGTTATCATTTCCCCCAATGGTACCCTGCTCTAGAACTTTCTCTTTGCTCTTTGACTTTTAAAATTTCCGTCCACTATTTAGTTTAAAGACCTCTCTACAGCCCTAGTTAGTCGATTCCAGCGGATTGGTAGCAAATGTAAGCCCGCTGTTCAAGAGCAGGGAGAGAGAAAACAGGGAACTATATGCCAGTCAGCCTGACATCAGTCATCAGGAAAATGCTGGAATCCATTATTAAGGCTATGGCTAGAGGAGGCAACTGAGGTAATATGTGGTAAGGCCTTGGGGAATTTGAGTGAGGAGTAGGATCTTGAATGTTCCGAAGAATAGTAGTAAGCCTGAGGATTGGTAGAGTTTTAGAAACCAGCAAAGGATGAAAACAGCGAGTAGGGATAAATTGGTCATTTTTGAGTTGGCAGAATGTAATTAGTGGGGTGCCACAAGGATTGGGGCTTACGCCTCAGCTATTTACAATCTATATTAATGACTTAGATGAAGGGACCGAGTGAAATGTACCCAAGTTTGCTGATGATACACGTAAGCTGTAAGGAGGGCACAAAGAGCCTGCAAAGGGATATAGACAGGTTAAGTGAGTGGGCAATAAAGTGGTAGATGGAGTATAATGTGGGGAACCATGAGGTTATTCAATTTGGTAGGAAGAATAGAAAAATAGAATATTTTTTAAATGGTGAGAAACTGTTAAATGTTGGTGCCCAGAGAGATTTAAGTGTCCTCGTACAGGAAAGACAGAAAGTCAGAATGCAGTACAGCAAACAATTAGGAAGGCAAATGGAATGTTGGCCTTCACTGCAAGGGAGTTGGAGTACAAGAGTAAGGAAGTCTTACTACAATTGTACAGGGCTTTGGTGAGACCACACCTGGAGTACTGTGCAGTTTTGGTCTCCTTATCTGAGGAAGGACATACTTGTCTTAGAAGCGGTGCAACAAAGGTTCACTAGATTGATTCCTGGGATGAGATGTTTGTCACATGAAGAGCGATTGAATAGATTAGGCCTATACTCTCTGGAGTTTAGAAGAATGAGAGATGATGTCATTGAAACATATAAAATTCTTACTGTCTTGACAGGGTAGATGCATGGAGGATATTTCCTCTGGATGGGGAATCTAGAACCAGGGGTCACAGTCTCAGAAGACGGCGTCGGCCATTTAGGACTGAGATGAGAAGGAATTTCTTCACTCATAGGTTGGTGAATCTTTGGAATTCTCTACCCTAGAGGGCTGTGAATGGTCAGTTGTTGAGTATATTCAAGACAGAGATCGATAGATTTTTTGATATTGTTTGGTGCTGCATCATTGAATATATTCAAGGCTGAGATAGATAGATTTTTGGACCCAAGGGAAATTAAGGGATATCGAGATCAGGCAGGAAAGTGGAGTTGAGATCGAAGATCAGCCATGATCTCATTGAATGGTGGAGCAGGCTCAAGGGGCCGAACGGCCTACTCCTGCACCTATTTCTTATGTTCTTATGGAAATGACAGGAGTGCAGAGTCCCACAGGAGAGAACCTAGGTTGTATAGTTCATTTGCTCTAGTCTGGATAACTGGGCGAGTAACTTTTTCTAGTGCATTAATATTGCATTTGTCTACCAACAGTGCTTTTGGAAATCATTTAGCTGTTAATTTGGTATGAAAGTAATGATGCTATTTTCGTAAAAAAATATGAATATTTTCAGGACACGAATGTACTTAGCAAAGCATAAATAATGAGTTAACAATGAAAAGCTATCGAGAGCCATTCAAAACAGATAGCTGGGGGACAGGAGTAAACTAGAATGGAAGGTACATACATCAGGCAGGTATGAACATACAATAACACAGAGCGGATAGGGGAGAAATACACAAATCTGCGGGGGCGTAGGAGGGAAATATACTTACTTCTGCAGATTCACAATTGTTCCATCTGGAAATATGCTCTGTTCATGACCATCAGGAAAAAGATGTTTCACTGTCTGGTCTGGAAATACTATTTCCTTCTTACCATCAGGGTAATGCTTTTCTAAAAGACAAGAAATATTAATTTGTTTACCAAGATCATTACAAAACTGTTGTTTGAAACACAGTGAAATATGCAAGAACTAACAGAAACTATCCATACCTCGAGAGGAAAAGGGAGATATTCAATAGCAAACGTGTCCTTTTAATGCCTAACATTGGCAAACAGGGGAAATACCAGCTCCTGGCACTTTATCATTCTGCTTTTTTAATTCTAGTAAAGTGATTAATTTCTCTTTCCTTCTCTGATCTGAGCAAATAGTCAATTGCTGTAATATAAGTTTAATTTTGATTTCTTTGATTTTTATGATGCTTAGATTAATAGTTTAATTCTTATAAAGAGAACATTAATAGATGGCAGTAGACATGCAGGTCCCACGATTCCACAGAAGCGCGACTAGTTTTTTCCCCCACTGGAAAATGGCTGAGATATGCACCTAAATTGGTGTTTCTGCTCACATGTCCCATGGTAATGAGGTGTCCTCCCAATGATTCCACAAGCTCCAGTGAGGTCAGCGCTGGTGTGGACCAACAGGTACAATACAACCTGCCAATTTTCAGCTTCACTACATTTGATGTCAATCCCCCAGCTAGAATGTGCCACTGTTTTCAAAAAATGGGCGATGGACCAGCGATGTACGATGTCTCAGCCTTGCTGATCGCTGGGACATAGCCCATTTTTTGGATTCTGATTTTCCACTCGGCGATAGGCCAGCAATATGAAATGGGCGATGCGAAAGGTCGACGATGTGACGTTCGCCCATTGAATGGCCAGCGATGTAGAAGGCCAAAGCTTCCCTAGCAACGGCCTACTGCGCATGAGATTTTTTTTTTTAACGTGCCTGATTTTCCTGCGTTTCTGGAGGTCAGGGGTCATCCACACATGCGCAGAAGGCACAGGGAGGGGCAGAGAGAGAGAGAGAGAGAGAGGTGGAAGGCAGAGACGAAGAGAGCAGAGATCAACAGAAAATCTTTATAAAAGATTATAAAAGTTATATAAGATGTTGCAAACGCATCAAGAAGCTGGGGGGGAGAGGAAGAGAGCAAAGCCCTTTAGTGATGAGACCAATGGGGTCCTAGTCAACAAGGACCATTCCCGTTGGGGCGAACTGACTCGGGGTGTGCACGGGAAACCCCCGCCCCGAGTTTATAGAAACATTTGGGCGGAGATCGCTGCGGTGGTGTCCTCCACATCCCGTGAGGCGAGGGGGTCGGACCAGTGCCGGAAACGCTGGAACAGTTGGTAGCTGCAGCAAGAGTAAGCTGCATTTTATATTATACTGATGCAAAGTTTAGTTATAATAATGAATCCCCTGTATTAAATTTAATTTGTTTATTCATAAATGTTTTACATTAACTACATGTTAAGATCCGGACAGGCCTCTGAACCTGGGACTGTGTATGGGACAGTGTGGAGGGAATGTAACCCCATGCTGCAGCTGCCCTGGGAGTGTGGAGGGAGCTTTACCGTTTTAAACTGTTGTGGCTCCATGGTACTGCCTAATCAATTAGCTTATGCTATCCTCTTTTCTCGTTTGCAGAAGAAGATATCACTCAATAGGGCTGAGCAGAGGCGCACTGGGGTGGGGGGAGAGCTCTGCCGCTGACGGACCTTTAGGAGCGTGCAATTGTGCTCGTGGGCCATGAAACCCGTTCGGCCACCACCCGTGGTCTGGCAGAGCCCAGCTATGCATCTCGTGAGTAATGTAACGTCCTGTAATTATAATGCAATATACAATATACGTATGATGTCATGTCATGTCATGTCATGCATGCAGCCTTTGTGCATAAGAAGCAGGGGATGCAGTCGCTAGAGCTTTCTGGGATAGTGAAATGTATTGATATGTAACACCTCTCGTTAATGTGCACCGTTATGTTCCAATAAGCTCTGTAATAAGGTCATATGTGTTTTTAAGAGCATCCTGAGAGGCTGGTCGAGGTGCAACCAGCACCTGCTGAAGAGCAGGAGGAGGAGGAGGAGAAGGAGGAGGAGGACGAGCTTGAGAACATTCTGAGCACCACTGAGCTCGTGGAGGAAGAGGAGGAGGAGGAGGAGGAGCACCACCAGCAGCTGCAGACAGCTGTGGAGGGGGGGGATGCGGTGAACCTGCGGCCATCTCAATGGAGATCGAAGAGGCACCAGGACCAAGCGGTGTGCAGCCGGCAACGCCAAGGCGCATCATACTGTGCACACTGACCCCACGGAGGCCGGGTCAGCGAGGTCACCAATCGCCTACCTCGGGCAGACGGAGTGCTTGATCTCCCTGTGCACGGAGACGGTCGCGATAGGTCGCGAGCTTCTCCAGGGGTTCAATCAGTTCTCCTCTAACTTTTCCAACATGTCTGCTATGCAAATGGAGTTAGCACGACAGACCCTAGAGGGGATTCGAGAACAGACAGCCGCAACCAATGCCCTTCGGCATGCGCTGCTGGCTAGACACAGCGTTGCATCCCAATGTGTCGTGTTGGGTCTAAGTACAACCCCAAGCACTCAAGCGAGTATGGAGGATACACTTCCTCTTGACTCGGAAGACAACAGCCAGTTTCGTCTTCCATTCCAACACCTCCACCACGGCAGGAAGTCATGCTGTCGCCCGCTGCACGCCAGCTTTGTCTCGGTCTGCGGGGACCAAAACGGGTGGGCGGTGTTAAAACACGGGGTGGTAAAGGACCTGAAGGGAAACGTGGCCGTAGGTAGGGAGGTTTTTTTTTGCAATGTTAATGTTAAATTTTTTATAGTTCATGATGTTCGTTCATAGTTGTTTGGGGGCGCAGGGGGCGAGGGGGGGTGGGGAGGCGGTGGGTGGGTGGGAGGGTGTTGATAAAAAAAAAAATTTAATTCGTTGTTTTAAATAAAAATGTTTACTGAATTTAACAATTGTTGTGTATTCTCTTAGTTACGTTAAGCATAACATTTTAACAATTGTTCTGCATTTGGTGTGCATTCTCTTATACTAAGTATACATGAGTATACTTAAGTTAAGTATTAATGCAATTGCCAGGCCAGCGCAGGCAAGGCAAATACGTAACTCAACGTAAATGCAACTTTTGTTTAACTGTAAATGTAAATATGACTATCCACAATGTAAGTTCATGCAAAGCGTTCATAAGTGAGCTGCTGGCGCAGCCGCGTAACTGCCACTGGGTACTGGTCTTGTGGAGTGGGGTGGGGGGGAGGAGGTGCGACCATGGCTAGATCGCCAGGCTGATTGGCCCCCCCGAGGTCCTCACCAGCCTCCTCTTCTGCCTTTTCCTCCTCGCCGGCTGGCTCTTCTGTCTCCCCTCCTTCTGGAGGTAGACCTGCAGCCCCATCTGGCATTAGTTGTCCTCTCCTTAGAGCTAGGTTATGCAGCATGCAACACACCACAATAAACTCAGCGACCTGGTCAGGGTGGTACTGTAGGCTGCCACCAGAGTGGTCCAGGCATCTGAAGCGCTGCTTTAGGACTCCAATTGTCTTTTCGACGATGTTTCGTGTCGCTATGTGGCTTTCGTTGTAACGTTTCTCTGTTTCAGTGACGGAATTATGCAGTGGGGTCATCAGCCAGCTGGTAAGGCCACATCCCTTATCCTCCAGCATCCAACTGTGACCTTCTGGCTGATTGACAAACAGGTCAGGGGTAGCACTCTCATGTAGGATGTGCGCATCATGGATGCTGCCAGGAAATGTAGCATTTACTGTTATAATTATTTGGTTGTGGTCGACAACAAGCCGCACATTCAAGGCATGGAATCCCTTTGTTATGAAACACCTCCGCTTTCAGGGCAATGTGCATGCAGTCTATTGCTCCCTGCACCTTGGGGAAGTTTGCTATTCTCAAGAAACCCAAAGCTCTCCTGGTCTGTGCCTCCCTAGTCATAGGGAAGCTTATAAAGTCCATCCTGTGAGCGTAAAGGGCTTCAGCCACCTGCCAAATGTAGCTGTGTGACGTGCTGAGAGATATGGCAGATATTGCCAGCTAAAGCCTGAAAGGATCCCAATGCATAGAAGGATAGTGCCGCAGTAACCTTCACCTCAACGGCAAGTGCGGTTCTGATGGTGCTGGAAGGCTGCAGAACCCCCTTGATGAGATGGCAAATCTCATTGATGACCTCCTTACGGAAGTGCAGCCTCCTAAGACACGCGTTTTCAGACAAGTTGAGTTAAGATTGCGTTTCTTTGTACCTTCGTCGGCTGCACGCTCACCTCCTCTGTCTCTGTCTCCGCATTACTCTGCCACATCTTCAATTGATCCTTTTAGAAACCAGCGTGTGAGCAGTTACGAGTAATGACACAGAAAGCATAGGCCCCATCACTATCAATTATTATTTTCACTTGCTATAAATGCATTTTTCAGTAAAAAATGCCTAATCTACCAAGCTACTATTAGTACAATCAAATATAAATCTAAATCTGAGTGGATCTATCTTTAAAAGACCTTTAAATAACTCACAAATATCTAGCTCGATTTTTTTAGCTGCCTCCTCCCTTCCTCCAAAATCCAAATGGCGTCCAGTTCAGTCAGGAAAGCCCGGGAAAAGCAACTATTATCCAGTGATGTTCTCGGCGAGCGATCAGCCTGGCGATGTGCCGGAACTTCAAATCGGCGATGTGTGGGCGATCAGCTCAGCGATCAGCTCGGCGAAGTGAGCCGAAACTTGGGGGCTTAATTTTCCGGCGATGTTGAGGCCTGAGTTTCCATTTTTTGCTCAAAATGGGCAATATATGGCCGATGTGAAGTGGAAAGTCTAGCCCAGAGTGTCAGCTTAGTTGAGGTGATAGTTGTCTTTTCTCTGAATCAGTAGGCCATGGGTTCACATTCCACTGCAGGAGCATATACTCTAGGTTGATGTTTCAATGTGGTACTGAGGGAGTTCTATGCTGTCAGAGGTGTTGCCTTTAAGGGTTAAATGTTAAATTGTGGCCCTGTCGGTCTGTTCAGGAAGATGTAAATGACCCCATGGCATTATTCAAAGCAGATTACAGGAATTCTCTGAATCAATATTTATCCATCAAACATCACCACCAAAACATTTATTTCCTTTGCTATCCCTGAGCAAATTGACTGCCACATATGTCTACAGAAGAAAAGTGACAACACTTAAAAACAAATGTATTGGCTGACAGTGCTTTGGAACATTCTGAAGACATATGCAAGTGCTTTCTAAGTACCACAGTTGAACAGCTTGTTGACACTCAAGTCTAGATTTTCCAATATGAGTGCTGGTTACACCCAAATGATTTGAAACATGGAATCATAGAATCATAGGGGGGAGTTTTAAGCTTAAAAAACAGGTGAGTTGGGGGCCCGTGGGAAGTTAAAAATTCCGACCTGAACATGCCTCCAAACCGCACTCTTCCAGTTTTAACGGAGGCGGGATGGGGGGAGGGCAGCCAGCCTGCTCCAAGGAGGTGGGTCATCCATTTAAATATTATAATGAGGCTGGAAGCCTCTGCTTTAACCTCCATTTTGAATTTAACTTTAGCTGGTCAGGTTTTGCAGGCCTTGTGAAACCGGCCAGCAAAAGCAAGGTTAGGACTGCTGGATCCAGGAGGTAAGTTTTACATTCACCTCCTGAATTAAGGGTCCTTACTGTAAGGTTCGAAAATCCACGGCCGCATTTTCTTTTGGAACACCCTAAGGACAAGAAAACTAATATGGGATCGTCCTATACATTTTAAATGAACATTTTTGGCCAAGTAAAATCCTCAGACCAGGCAAGCTGGGAAACGAGTGGGCGGATACAGACATTGTGGAGTCTGGCTCACAAGCGAGACAGAGGCACTGGCCAATGGGGGAAAAGTGCATTCTGGCAGGCCAATCAGGGGTCGAGTCGGGCCTGAAGTGGGGAAATCCTCAACCAATGGGGACTACCCGGCCCAGTTCGAAAATATGACTCACCCCTAATCAAATTATGAATGTGGACCATCATCTACCTGATTAATATGGACAGTGGACAATAGTCCTGAGATCACTGCGGTGATGGCCCATCAAAGGGGAGGCCCAAACCGATTGACTCCCAGGACTGTTACAATGGACCAGCAGACTTTGAGGCACCAATGTGCACTGAAACAATATCCCTGTCCTCACAACTACCTATACCTGTGATATCTTCTGATTAAATATCTCCCCGCCCAAACATACACAATGGACCACCAACTGAGTTTGGGCGCGAAAAGGCCAGAACTAAATTGGATACAAATATTGGACCTACGGAACCACCGAGCGGGGAGAAGCAGCTGGAGCAGTAGGAGAAGGAGTCGAGGAGCAGTAGCAGTCACAGACAGACAAAAACCAAGAGAGAACGGAGACGAACTGTTACCGGCTGGGAAACCTACCATCGAACGGGCCCTGGACTTGACTTGTGTGCAGAATATACAACCCAACTACCGAGAGGCCCAACATCATCTCAAGAAGCCGAGCCGCACACCGAACAACGCTCCGAGGCCAACCAGCTGAAGAACCGGAGACCGAAGTAACTGGGAGAGGCAACATTCATTCCAGCTACCCCGTAAATCAACCATCCTAAGGCTAAAAAAATAACTGTCAAAAGGGATTGTAAGTATTATCCTGGGGTTTCTTTTCCCAACTGTCAGCCTAGGTCAGTCAGGTAAAAAGGGGGGTGGGGATGGTGTTGGAAATGTCTTGTAAAGATAAAATTGTGTAAAGTTTTCGTTGTGTCCGTTTCTTCCCATAGATTTTCATAGTTTATAAGTGTGTGTCAGATATGTGTTTTGATGAAGTTTGACCTTGTTGGAAACTTACCGTGGTTGATAAATTGGACTTACCTGTTTTTTTTTCGTTCCAAGGACCACTTGTCTCTGAGTGTTTTGTTTTCCCTTGTGGAAGCTCAAAATCCACCAACATTCTGAGGTTCGAACCAGATAGGGGTGCTAGGGCACTTTGAAACCGCCAGTTTAGTGGTCAGCAAGCCATAAGCTGCTGGACCGTCCCCTAGAAGGGACAGAGAGGCCCAAAACACCAACAGCCACCAAAGACCCCCGTAATTGGGCAGAGCAAAACCCCCCTACACTCCTAACATAACCCACCCCCGCGTTTGGAGACTGCCCCCCCCCCCCTCCAATCGCCCCAACCCCAGGCGTCCCTCTCATCCCTCATCGTCTGATTCCCCCATGTTATGTATAGAGAAAGAGTCAGACTGAACACTGTGAGCTCAAAGTAAAGTGTGACCGTAGTGACACACGAAAACGAAAGGAATGCAAACCCAAGATGCAGGCATGAGACCTCACAAAAATGGTAGAACAACCAGCATCTTCCAAACTTCATGTTTCGTTACGTCCCATCTGCATCTTTTTCGGGGAGATTAAATCACCCCATGCTTCTCTGTTGGAGCATAAATGCAGCATCATTCACTGTAGCTTCATTAAAAACACCCACCTATCTGGTTATTGGGGAACTGTAACATCTCCATTCCGTTTGGGTAAGTAGTGTGAGTCGTCTTTGCATCAGCATAGTAGTAAATCTGCAAGAGTTTAGAATATGTTACTTGTTTTAGACAATCATTTCTTTAAACCTATTTCTTTCCAATTTTCTTCCCTTCTCCTGCGAAGACCTTTACTTTTTCTGGGGTACCAATCCATGAGTAGTAAGCACTGCTACCTTGCCTAAGTGTCAGCTGTGGTTCAGTGGGTAGCACACTTGCCTCTGAGTGAGAGGATTGTGGATTCAAGTCCCACTCCAGGGACTTAAGCACTGAACACTAGGCTGACACTCCAGTGCAGTGCTGAGGGAGTGCTGCACCGTCGGAGGTGCCGTCTTTCGGATGAGACGTTAAACCGAGGCCCCGTCTGCTCTCTCAGGGGAACGTAGAAGAGCAGGGGAGTTATTCCTGGTGTCCTGGCCAATATTTATCCCTCAATCAAAAAAACAGATTATCTGGTCATTATCACATTGCTGTTTGTGGGAGCTTGCTTATGTACAAATTGGCTGCCGCGTTTCCTACATGACAACAGTCACTACACTCCAAATGTTCTTCAGTGGTTGTAAAGCGCTTTGAGATGTCTGGTGATCGTGGAAGGTGCTATATAAGTGCAAGTCTTTCTTTCTTTTCTAAGTGATCTCTACTGTACTTGAAGATCACATCATGCTGTACTGAATAAAGGACACCTGTTCAAGAGCAACTTACACATGATGTGCACGAAATTCTCAATTTATAAACCAGGTAGTTGGGAATACAGCTATCAAAAATCAGAGAAAAATAACTCAAATCTTCACATCTATCCTGTCAAGCCCTGTAAGAATTTTTATGTTTCAATGAGATCACACCTCATTCTTTTAAACTCGAGAGAATATAGGCCTAGTCTACTCAATCTTTCCTCATAGAACAATCCCCTATCCCAAGAATCAGTCTGGTGAACATTCATTGCACTCTCTCTATGGCAAGTTTATCTTTTCTTAGGTAAGGAGAAAAAAACGGTACACAATTAGGGCAGGATTTTGGGCTTTTTGGATTTGGGGTGTTAAAGTTAGCGCCTGAAAATAGTTTGCGCATTTGACTGCAAGTTTCGACGAAAAAGTTGGAGGAGTGTTGACCTTAAATCAGGCGTTGCACAATGGACTTTGTGCGCCCAAGCTGAAACTTGTGTCTTTAAAGGAGACGGCCATTTTGCACATGCGCAGTGTTTTTTTTCTCCTCCGGTCGCAAACACTAATGCAGGGCACGGCAGTTTCCTGCGCACATGCACAGATAAACTGCCCCACTTCAGCCACTTGTACAAAGATGGAGGAGCAGGAGAGAAGGCAGCATGCCAGGCGCTTCAGCAATGAGGCGAGTGAGGCCTGAGTCAATGCAGTGGAGAGGAGGTTTTCCTCACTCCAATTTGCTGGGGGAGCCAGACCACTGCCACCTGTATTTAAGAGGCTATGGAGGAACATAGCGCAGGAGGTCTCTGCTGCCGACACTGTGCCAGAACTGGGACACAGTGTCGGAAAAAGTTCAATGACCTTACCAGAGTCGTCAGGGAAAGTACCATTCTCATTTATGTATGCCTCCTTTCCTTCTAACATGAATCTCACACACTATGTGAAGTCTTTCATACATATAGTCCCTCTCAAAAGTCTTGCTGTCTGTGGGGTGGGTTTCACAATGCATAAGATAGATGAACGCTTACTTCTGCACTCATTGCCTTCTAATGATCGATGCACACGATCTCACTAATTTACATCCTTCCTCACTGTAGTGTTTGCAGGGACTCTAGTAGTGACTCCACGAGGCAAGGTATTGCACTTGAACTGTTGTGACCTTAGTCCATTTATTGCAACTCCTGAATGAGGTTACAGTAAGGTGGGCTCCCTTTTATACCTGGTTACCTGCGGTGTGCAGGTGATCTCTAGGTCTCCACCTGGTTGCACCCTCTGGTGGTACAGGCATATTGTATACAGTGTAAAGATACATTCACTGGTCTTATGTAACTGTACATTGGGTGTACAGGGTATATACGTACACAACACTCGCAATACACTCCCACTGCTGCTATGGCTCTCAGGTAGATCACCTGCAGCCCCTATGTTATTTCCCTCTAACCTCGTAACAATCGCTCACGAAGCTCATGCAACATTGAAATAGATTGAACAATTGAACAGAAGCCACTTGAACATTCACACAGTCTCACCTATTGTACTATGGTAGCCATATGTGCCACAACAGGAGAGTAACCCATTCTGAACCCTTCCGATTTTTCTCTTTGCAGTCGAAGCACTGCCATAACAGGAGGGAGCAGCTGCGCACAGGTGCCGGGCCACCTCAAATACTGGAGCTGAATGATGCTGAGGAATGGTTGTCGGCCCTAATTGGAGTAGTAGCTCAGGCAGTTGCCGGGGGCGATGCTGAGCCCCCTTCGGATAGTGAGGGTATATGAATGGATAGGGCACCTGAAGAGACTGCATTGAGACGTATAATGAAGTGGCGGCGGCCCTTCAAATGAACATATGCAATGCCACCTTCCTCATGTCACCCTGCCCCCTCCCCTGCTGCTAACCACATGTATGTGTTTTTGTGTTTGCAGAAGATCAGCCACAATCGCGTCAGCCTTCCTGGGACACATCGACATCTGGCCATGGCGGTGATGATGAGGCAGCTGAGACAACCAACATCACTGAGCCGCAGAGCCCATCAGTTACACCATCTCCACACTCGTCATCTGGCGAAAATGAGATCTTTGAGGAGTTTGAGTCTTCGGAGGTTCCTGGCCCCAGTTGCCTACAGCATTGCAGTGCGAGAGGGCAATCTCGCAGGCCAGCTCTTCGGTGGGTGAGTCGGCAAAGTCGGTCTGCTCAACGACAGGCAGACATGGAACTGGACTTGGTGGAATTGTCCAGGGAAAACACAGACATGCACCGTGAGCTCATGGCTGCATTGGGACGGATCCCAGAGAGCATCGACAAACTTTCGCTGTGGAGGCAGCGTCACGGATTGTCAATGCGACTCAGGACTCCAGCCATGCCATCATCGCCCGTACACAGAAGCTGGTGGCCTCGAACAGCGACAGTGGTGTCCCTAATTGTGTGGCGCGTGCCCTTGAGCACATTGCAGCATCACACAAATCGCAGGCACAAGTTACGTTTTAGCTTGGTGATGTGATGCAGACAATGACTGCTGTCATCCTTTCTGCGTTCTCCACTGTCCAAAGGGAAAGGGATGGTGCCGAAGCAGACCAGCAAGTTGTGGCGATACATCGTGCTGCGGATGCTGAGGCCCAGCCCCGTCGGAGAGTCAGTGGTTCCCAGGAAATGGAAGGTGCTCTCCTTCCTTAGGATGACAGTATTCCAGTTCCCACCATTGACTCGCCAACCCTGCACCATACACGGTTGACACCCCAGCCACCAGTTACTGCTTCCACTGATGATGAGGCACAGCAGTCCGGAGCAGGGCCTTCCAGGCCAAGAGCTGGTCCAGACCGTCCTCAGACGCCGTCTGCATTGTCTGCCTTCCCAACACAGCAGCCCTCTAGCAGCCTTGCTGTAGGCACTAAGGCCTCATTGAGGAGGAGCAGCAGGCGTGGGAAAGGAGGGGGGGATGTGTGGCTAAGAGCCATAAAGGCCTGGCACAAGTTTCAG
The DNA here is from genome assembly GCF_044704955.1 of Pristiophorus japonicus. NCBI lineage: Eukaryota > Metazoa > Chordata > Chondrichthyes > Pristiophoridae > Pristiophorus > Pristiophorus japonicus. The sequence goes on from NC_091985.1 coordinate 153,917,502, forward strand.
CTCATGTGGAAATGTTGACATTGTAAATAGTATCTTAAGAAATGGGGTAGTTTGCATTGACTTACTGCAGGAAGCAGCCGCGTTTATTTAGTTTTGGTTTTTATCATTGTATCATTTTGGGTTGTTGGAGGAGGCGGGGCCTTGTTCGTTATTGATGTTTATTAAAACTTTTCATGCACCTTTGTCATTGGTGTCTTGTGTCTCATTGCAGAATTCAGTGTAGATGAGCCATCATGGTGGCACAGAGTCGCGAGTCAAAGCTGCAACACCGCCTTCCCCATTCAAGCAAACGGTCAATGATGAGCTGGCGACGTAAGGCTCTTGCTGCAGCCACATCTCCACGCTGCCTCCCCTGTGGTTGTGGTGGATCCGCAATGGGTTCCTCGCCAGGCTCGTCTTCCTCGTCCTCCTCCTCCTCCTCCTGAGGTGGTCCTGCAATCCCCACTGGCAATGCCTGGTCCCTCATGATGGCTAAGTTGTGTAGTATGCAGCACCCGACAATGAATTGGGAGATCTGTTGTGGGGAGTATTGAAGGCTGCCTCCAGAGCGGTCCAGGCATCGGAAACGCTGCTTGAGTATGCCAATTTCTGTTTGATGATGTTGCGGGTGGTTACATGGCTGTCATTGTAGTGCTGCTCAGCTTCTGTAGTGGGGTTCCAGAGCGTGTCATGAGCCAGGTGGTGAGGCCATAACCTTTGTCCCCAATCAGCCAGCCCTGCCCTTGTCTTTGTTGCTGAAACATTCATGACACACTGCTCTCATGCAAGAGGAAAGCATCATGACAGCATCACGTGCGCTCCCTGGGTAGTGGGCATTCACTATGAGGATGTGCTGCGTGTGGTCACAGATCAGCTGTACGTTTAGGGAGTGGTATCCCTTTCGGTTTCTGAAAACCTCTGCATTGTGTAAAGGTGCTCGCAAGGCGATGTGTGGGCAGTCAATGGCTCCTTAATCCTTGGGGAAGCCTACAATTCTTCCAAAGCCCATTCATTCTGGCTGTCCCTGCTCATTGGGAACTTTATGATGTCCATTCTGCATTCGTACAGTGTCCTTGTAACCTGAAGAATGCAGCAATGTGCAGTGTGCTGAGAAATGCTGCATATGTCCCCTGCTGTTGCCTAGAAGGAGCTGGAGGCATAGAAGGCTATCGCCACAGTCACTTTCACCTCGACGGGCAGCGCAATCCTGTAGGAGCTGGCATATCTATGTCAGCACTTCTTTTTGGAAGTGCAGCCTTCTAACGCACTGCGCCGCAGAGATGTGGAGGTATGAGCGATGTTCCCTGTAAACCCGTGGGGGGGTAAGACCTCCTCCCCATACATCTGTGACCTCTTCAAATCTGTGGCCCAACATGGCCAAGAAACCTTCCAGCTTGAAGCCGCCTGTCAATAGCAACCAACATGATACACTGGTGAATAAGTATTGCCCCCATTGAAATCTCTCACTGATGTTGTAAGCAAAGTGCCAGGCCACATAAAAGTGCCATTTGCAAATCAGAGCCTCATGCAGCGTTCTGCGTGCAACCGTAGCAGTCACTGACAATTGCGATATAAGATCCATTTAACTATGCTGCCAGTAGCTCCTGCTGCACCCTTGGACCATCTGTTTCTTTCAGGTGTTTCCTAGAGCGGGAGTTAAATGAGGCGTGAAGGCCGAAAATTCCATCTGGGGTACTAGTGCAGCCTTAACGTCATAATCATGCTGAAAACGGCGCAAACCATAGCCGAATTTTCCGGCTGGGCGCTAAATCCTGGACATCTGGCATCACGTCCAAAAACAGCATTTAATACCCCGCTAAACGAGGTGCAAATAAGCCAAATATCCAGTCCAAAATTTCCTGTCTGGTCTAATCAGGGCCCTATATAATTGCAGTAAGACGTCTTTACTCTTATACTCAAACCCATTGTAATAAAAACTAACATACCATTTGCTTTCTTAATTGCTTGCTGTATCTGCATCTTAACATTTAGTGATTCATGTACAAGGACACCCACGTCCCTCTGAACACTAACATTTCCCAATCTCTCACCGTTTTTCTATTTTTCCTACCAAAGTGGATAACTTCACATTTCTCCGCATTATATTCCATTTGCCATGTTCTTGCCCACTCACCTAGCTTGTTTATCTCCCCTTGAAGTCTCTTTGCATCCTCCTCACAACTGATATTCCCACCTAGCTTCGTATCATCAGCAAACTTGGATATACAGGTATTATATTTGGTTCCCTCATCCAAACCATTGATACAGGTTGTGAAGAGCTGAGGTCCAATCACTGATCCTTGTGGTACCCACTAGTTACAATCTGCCAACCCGAAAATTACCCGTTTATTCCTACTCTCTGCTCTCTGTTCCTTAACCAATCCTCAATCCATGCTAGTATATTACCCCCAATCCCATGAGCCCTAATTTTGTTTAATAACCTCTTGTGTGGCACCTTATCAAATTCCTGCTGAAAATCCAAATACACTACATCCACTGGTTCCCCCTTATCCAGTCTGCTAGTTACAACCTCAAAAAACTCCAACAGATTTGTCCAACATGATTTCCCTTTCATAAATCTGTGTTGGCTCTGCCCAATCCTATTATTATTTTCTAAGTGTCATCACCAAGAGCGGCTCAGTAGCATGACTACTGAGCTGGCCGAGTCTTGAGGAACATAGCTGGCAGACTGGGCCTGCGGCAGGTGGGGAGAGAACCAACACAAGGGAAAAACCTACTTGACCCCATCCTCACCCATCAACTGTCCCAGATGCATCTATCCATGGGAATATTGGTAGGAGTGACCACCACACTGTCCTTGTGGAGATAAAGTCCTGTCTTCACACTGAGGACACTCCATCATGTTGTGGCGCAGCCACCATGTTAAATGGGATATATTCAGAACAGAACTAGCAGCTATAAACTGGGCATCCATGAGGCACTGTGGGCCATCAGCAGCAACAGAATTTTATTTCACTACAACCTGTAACGTCATGGCCCAGCATATCCTTCACTCTACCATTACCATCAAGCCAAGGGACCAACCCTGGTTCCATGAGTAGTGTAGAAGAATATGGCAGGAGCAACACCAGTTGTACCTAAAAATGGGGTGCCAACCTGGTGAAGCTACAACACAGGACTATATACATGCTGAACAATGGAAACAGCAACGGATCAGATCAAAGCTCTGCAGTCTTGCCATATCCAGACACGATTGATGGTGGACAATAAAACAACTCATGGGAGGAGGAGGCTCCATGCACATCCCCATCCTTAATGATGTGGAGCCCAGCACGAGTGCAAAAGACAAGGCTGAAGCATTCACAACCATCACCAACTATATCTGCCTCCTCCTGAGGTCCTCACCATCACAGAAACCAGTCTTAAGCCAATTCGATTCACTCCACGTGATATCAAGAAACGGCTGAATGCACTGGATACAGCAAAGGCTATGGGCACCGACAACATCCTGGTTGTGTTCCAGAACTAAGCGTGCCTCTAGTTAAGCTGTTCCAGTACAGCTACAACACTGGCATCTATCCGACAATATGGAAAACTGCCCAGATATGTCCTGCCCACAAAAAGCAGGACAAATCAAATCAGGCCAATTACCGCTCCATCAGTGTACTCTTAATCATCAGCAAAGTGATGGAAGGTGTTGTCAACAGTGTTATCAAACGGCAATTACTCACCAATAACCTGCTCACCAATGCTCAGTTTGGGTTCTGCCAGGACCACTCGGCTCCAGACCTCATTACAGCTGAATTCCAGAGGTGAGGTGAGAGTGACTGCCCTTGACATCAAGGCAGCATTTGACCGAATGTGGCATCAAGTAGCCCTAGTAAAATTGAAGTCAATTGCCAGTTCTGACGAAGGGCCATCGACCTGAAACGTTAACTCTGTTTCTCTCTCCACAGATGCTGCCTGACCCGCTGAGATTTCTAGGATTATCTGTTTTTATTTTAGATTCCAGCATTCGCAGTATTTTGCTTTTGTATTAGTGTTTAATTCACCGCCACTTCTCTTCTAAGAATGCCCACCCCGAAGAAGTTTTGCACTTCCCTCAGAGGGGATTTCCGTTTGTCTCTTTCACTTTGTTCATCTTCTTTGCTTTCTGTTTCCCTTCTCGTGTTTGATCAAGTATCTGCCAGGCCAGTTCTGACGAAGGGTCATCGACCTGAAACGTTAAACTGTTTCTCTCTCCACAGATGCTGCCTGACCCACTGTATTTCCAGCATTTTCTGTTTTTATTATCAAAGTCAATGGGATTCAGGGGTAAAACTCTCCACTGGCTTGAGTCACACCTAGCACAAAGGAAGATGGTTGTGGATGTTGGAGGCCAATCATCTCAGCCACAGGACATTGTTGCAGGAGTTCCTCAGGGCAGTATCCTAGGTCCAACCACCTTCATCAATAACTTTCCCTCCATCATAAGGTCAGAAGTGGGGATGTTCACTGCCGAGTGCACAGTGTTCAGTTCCATTCGCATCTCCTCAGATAATGAAACATAGAAACATAGAAAATAGGTGTAGGAGTAGGCCATTCGGCCCTTCGAGCCTGCACCGCCATTCAATGAGTTCCTGGCTGAACATGAAGCAGTCTGTGCTCGCATGCAGGAAGACCTGGATGACATTCAGGCTTGGGATGATAAGGGGCAAGTAGAATTCACACCATACAAGTGCTAGGCAATGACTATCTCCAACAAGCGAGAGTCTAACCATTACCCCATGACATTCAACGGCATTACCATCATTGAATCACCCACCATCAACATCCTGGGGGTCACCATTGACCAGAAACTTAACTGGAGCAGCCACATAAATACTGTGGTCACAAGAGCAGGTCAGAGACTGGGTATTCTGCGGCGAGTGTCTCCCCAAAGCTTTTCCACCATCTACACGATACAAGTCAGGAGTGTGATGGAATACTCTCCACTTGCCTGGATGAGTGCAGCTCCAACACTCAAGAAGCTCAACAATATCCAGGACAAAGCAGCCCACTTGATTGGCACCGCATCCATCACCTTAAACATTCACTTCCTCCACCACCTATGCACCGTGGTTGCAGTGTGTACCATCTAGAAGATGCACTGCAGCAACTTGCCGAGGCTTCTTTTGCAGCACCTCCCAAACCCACGACTTCTACCGCGAAGGACAAGAACACCAGGCGCATGGGAACACCAACACCTCCAGTTTCTCCTCTAAGTCACACACCATCCTGACTTGGAACTATATCACCATTTCTTCATTGTTCCTGGGTCAAAATCCTAGAACTCCCTCCCTAACAGCACTATGGGAGTACCTTCACTGCCGGGACAGCGCCCCACTCCCCCCACCCCCCCCACAAACCTCCAGGGCCCCCTTCCCCCGGGTGAAAATACCATTGTGCCCCTTTAGCACTAACGGGGTTATAAAAAGGGAAACTTTCGCCTCCTTAATGTTCATAAAATCGGGAGCCCTGCAAATTGGGTGTAATTACCTGCTGCTTGTCCTCTAATCTAGGCTCCCTTCAAGCAAGACTCCACGAAAGGATCTCTTAAATTCCCCTGCCCCCCAAAGTCTCCATTGAACAATCTAACCTGAGTTGTCAAGACTTTTAAATTTTCCATAACTGACTGGTTGAAATATATGCAGAAGGTTAAGCTATGACCAAGGCCACTGGAAATTTGTGACCACTTTTAAAATTATAGAATTGATAAAAATTATAATGCCCCAAGAAAATCAGACTGTTCTCCCTGACACTCCCTGTTCCTACCTGACACTGATGGTTTTAAGGGAATAGAACTCTGCTGTATGTGTAAGTTGGAATTCTCATGATCGATTTGCACGATTAGATTTCCTTCATATAGAGCAGCAGTGAGGAGCAAATTGAAGATAACGGAAATAAAAATCGGGAGAGATGTAGAACAGGCTGCAGATTCTCTATCACACATTTTACACAAACTCAAAATTAACGCCAAAGACCCTAATTCCAATGAATGTATTACAAGAATATTGGATCACTGAGATTTCTCCAATAAAATCAGGAATTGGGACTCAATATAAAGATATATATATATATATATATATAATAGCTGTGAGTTTTGATTTTTTACATTGCAAAACATAGAGCTATTATACGCTGAGAAACATAAGGGAGGAGCCAATACTTTGACATTTACTGCAGGTCTTGTGAGTTTTGGAAACATTAAGGCCCTCAACATGAATGGAAACCATCCTATATAATGCCTCAAAAGCAGTGATACAGTTTTTCTTTTAACAATTGAATGAATTTGCTCTGCTTTCTTAGGCCTGTAATAACTATAGTAGACAGCATTTGCACATACCACTTTCTGGTCTGGCATGAACTGTTTCACATCTCCATTGAAGAATGTGATGGTGACAGATTGTTCATCTGCACTGACCTCCTTTCTTGTGCCATTCCGAAAGGTAATGATTCGATTTCCATTTGTCAGGAACTGTTCCAACTGGAAGTAAAAAAGATAGGTGTTCACCTCAACATAGTAGGTAATCATGTGCACCTTTCCTCATCTTTGACATAATTATTATGAAGATGTTGTAAATTTGAATTACAATTTGTGGTTGTATTTTTGTAACCGAATATTATATATAAAAGTTATTAAAACTAGCTGAATATTTTGATATAAGGAACTATCATGCAAGCAGTACCATTTGAATTTAAAAAATCATGCACAATAACTGGTATGCACCAACTGGTATGGCTTCAAATGATCCACAAACCCATTTAGATTACAAATCAACAAATGCCTTTTTTCTAGCTAAGAAAAATAAGAATTGGTAACAGTCCAGCTCTCATTTGTTATTCAAACATTGTGAAACAAAAGCCCCAATTTTAATCTAACCTACTCAGCGGGAACACGGCAGATTCAAGTCAGGTCCTACACCCTGCCGGATTTTATGCTCTATTGAAGTCACTGAGAGGGGTGTAAAATGGGCATCTGTCCCCACTGGACGGGTTAGGTTATAATTGGGACTATAATCCAAATAGCTAGGTTATCTGCACTTAATATGCCATATTAGATGGCTTGATAATAAGGCAATTGGACAATTATCCTGCCAATCAAAATGTATAATATATATGTATATTATATTGAATTGTATAAGAATATTAGTGTGGAATAAAATACTAATTTGGTCTAACAGGCTCACTCTTTCCAATAGACAATTTACACTATTTTGCATTCTATCCACCATAGTTAATATCCCAAGCAGGATGAGTAACCACATTGTGGGATTATGAGCTTACGAATGCTTAAAATGTTCATCCGGAATTCCTCTTTTTACTATTTAATGGGTATGGAAACATATTAAAAATATGGGTTTACACATCCATTAAAATAGCAACAAGAGAAATATCAGATAAACAAGTAAGCATTTGTCCACTAATGTCCGACTGCATAATTTCAGGACTCACAAGTACAGATACCACAAGTTACTCATCCTCCTTATTTTGACCAAATACTTCAATGGACAATCAATAATCGCACTCACATTCCATTTCCTTTTCCACCTCTGCGAATAGAAATATCTTCACGAACTGGGCAACCCCAACACCAAAAATATTAGTGGTGTCGCCCTTTATATGGTTGGAAAGGGGAGTGGGGAAGGGGCAGACGAGAGATACCCGATTGTGTCCCCCTGGCCCCACATTAGTATCAACCTATGTAAAATAGGATCTTTTCATCGTGCACATTTCATGTTCAACTATGCACTACAAATGGACCGGAGCAGCAGCAAGAAGAGGAGTGGCGGCACAGATACAGTTGGAGAGAAGGCCTCAGTCAGAGCAGACCTGAGCAGCAGCACAAGGAGGTGCAGATGCACAGATACAGTTGGAGAGATGGCCTCAGTCAGAGCAGACCTGAGCGGCAGCATGAGGAGGTGCAGGAGCACACATACAGTTGGAGAGATGGCCTCAGTCAGAGCAGACCTGAGTGGCAGCATGAGTAGGTGCAGGCGCACAGATACAGTTGGAGAGATGGCCTCAGTCAGAGCAGACCTGAGTGGCAGCATGAGGAGGTGCAGGCGCACAAATACAGTTTGAGAGAAGGCCTCGGGCAGAGCAGACCTGAGCAGCAGCATGAGTAGGTGCAGGCGCACAGATACAGTTGGAGAGAAGGCCTTGGGCAGAGCAGACCTGAGCAGCAGCATGAGTAGGTGCAGGCGCACAGATACAGTTGGAGAGAAGGCCTCGGGCAGAGCAGACCTGAGCAGCAGCACGAGGAGGTGCAGGCGCACAGATACAATTGGAGAGAAGGCCTCAGTCAGAGCAAACCTGAGCGTCAGCAAGAGGAGGAGTAGCGGCACATTTGAATTCCAAAACAACAACAAAAATCAAGGAGTGACGTCACAGGACAGCAGGTAGGCGATTGGTTGGTGTGTAAATATTACAGTTCTTTTGCTCTCTAGGTTAGGTAAGTGGATTAAATTCAGAACTCGGAATGTATTAACTACCATAACTTTACTGAATTAATAACTTAAACTAAATTAATGAATTAAAACTAAAAATTATAACTAAAAATAATCGTTCAAATAAGAACTGTAACAAATTAAATAAATAAAATAAGATTAGACAGAGATGACGTCTCGTAACTGCAGCATGTGGGAGTTGGTGGAGACCAGCGAGATCCCGAGCAACCACATCTGCAGGAAAGGTCTGCTCCTGTTCCGAGGTACTGCCACTTTCCTCTCCCCAGTCTCTGGAGTGGGACTTGAACCCACGACCTATCTGACTCAGAGGCGAGGGTACTGCCCACTGAGCCACCGCTGATACTTAAAATAATTAAATATTTATTTCTTTTTACTAAAGACTGAAATGCTTCTTTCTTTATACTACAGAATGAAATGTTTATATCTTGTGAATACTGCATTTAAAATCTTTTTTATTGCTCAGTTACCTTGCCATCTGGGTATTGGACTTCCTCTCTGACATCGCCACATGTAACTTCACTCTTAAAATAAGTAGACTCTCTTCTTGATGAAACAGAGCTTGGCCGTGCAACCTGCAAAATCAAAACCAGTTCCTTACAGCTAGCTAAAACAGACCACAGCGGTAGGAGCTCTGCACAAAAGGCAAACAATAACTAAGGATTCCACAGAGAAAGCTGCAGATAGGTTACAGCACTGAATGAGGACCCTGGTTGTGGAATAAAATCATTGGAAAGCCATTATCAGAGAGACACTACTGAACACCTATCCCTTGTCACTCCTCCCATTGTACACTATTTTCATGTAAATAAATTCTCTGCAGTGTTTTAAGGACTTTGCTTTTACTACGTTAGCAGTGATGCCATATTTTGAAAGTTCAAGTTTACCAGGGATAACATGTACTACAAACTGATCAGCACACAGGTGCTTAAATGCAAACTTGGTAAAGTTAATGGTGACATTTCTTTTCGATAATTTGATGAACCATTTTGAATATAATTATGCTGACACCATTTTATTCATTCATTACACTTACATATCAGACATAGATTTTAAAAAGACAAATAAATGTGTGTACATGAAAAAAGGACTGACCACAAGTTCCCTGCAATGTACTGTTTTTACTTTATGTACAAACAGTAGGAAGCAAAATGTGCTTCAGGAGCATTTTCCAGCTGCAAAAGTTGCTGAATTGAAAGAAACTGCAGAAAGAAAATTTCTTGCAGGAAGTTTTATTCTGGCCCAATCTGATGCACACATACTTAACTCCGAAACAACATCTCCTGCACATGTGGGCCCCAAGTTTCCACATGATTTGCTCCTGATTTTTAGGAGCAACTGGTGTAGAACGGAGTATCTTAGAAATCGGAATTCTCGTCATTTAGTTTGCTCCAGTTCTAGTCAGTTAAAACAGTTTCACTTTGGAACAGAATTTTTTTTTCAAAAGGGGGCGTGTCCGGCCACTTACGCCTGTTTTCAAAGTTTCGTCAGTGAAAACTTACTCCAAACTAACTTAGATTGGAGTAAGTGAAGATTTTTGTACGCTCGAAAAAACCTTGTCTACACTTTAGAAAATCAGGCGTAGGTTACAAATCAGGCGTAGGGAATGGTCGGGGGGGGGGTTTAAAGGGAAGTTTACAAACATTAAACACTTCAGTTTTACAAATAAAGAGCCATCATCAATAATAAATGATAAATACATCAATAAATCAACCAATAAATCAATCAAAAAAAATTAATAAGAAATAATTTTTTTTTTAAATCAATAAATAAAACATTTTCTACTTACCGGCTGCAGCACCGGGAGCCCTCCAACAGCGTGCTGGGATGCCCCCCCCCCAGTGTGTCTCTGTCAGTGTCTCTATCTCTCTGTCTGTCTGTGTGTTTCTCTCATTCTCTGTCTGTCAGTGTCTGTGTTTCTGACAGCGAGGGGAGGAGGGGGGTAGAGGGAGAGAGGGGGGGAGCAGAGGGAGGGGAGGGGGAGGGATGGGGGAGAAGGGGGAGGGATGGGGGAGGGATGGGGAGAAGGGGGAGGGGGAGAAGGGGGAAGGGATAAAGGGGAGAAGGGAGAGAAAGGAGATGAGGGGAAAGGAGATGGGGGGGAAGGAGATGGTGGGGGGGAAAGGAGATGGGGGGAAGGAGATGGGGGGAAAGGAGATGGGGGGGAAAGGAGATGGGGGGAAAGGAGATGGGGGGAAGGAGATGGGGGGGTAGGAGATTGGGGGGAAGGAGATTGGGGGGGAGAAGGAGATTGGGAGGGGGGAAGGAGATTGGTGGGGGGGGGGAAAGGAGAAGGGGGAGGGAGGCTGAATGGGCCGGGCCCGAGACTTCGGGCAGGGCCCGTCCCCAGCACTAGATCTACAGGTAGGTGACGTTGGGTCGGGTCGGGGGGAGCGCGGGTTGGGGGGGTGGTGGGAGGGAGGTCGGTTCGGTTCGGATCGGGGGGAGGGAGGGAGAGGGAGGTCAGGTCGGATCCAGTCCGGGGGCGTGGGGGGGCAGGGGGAGCGGGAGTCGGGTCGGGGTCGGGTCGGGTCCGGAGGCGGGGGCGGGGAAGCGGGAGTTGGGTCGGTGTCGGTGTCGGGTCCGGTCCGGAGGCGGGGGCGGGGGGGGGGGGGCGCGCGGGAGTTGGGTCGGGTCCAGTCCGGGGGTTCCGGTCCGGGGGCAGGGGGAAGCGGGAGTCAGGTCGGTGTCAGGTCCGGTCCGGGGGCGGTGGTGGGGGGGGAAGCGGGAGTCAGGTCAGTGTCGGGTCGGGTCCGGAGGCGGGAAGCGGGAGTTGAGTCGGGCCGGGAGGAAGCAGGAGCTGGCCGTGGGAGGAGCCTTATTCACGCAGCCCCAGTGAGGCCATTCGGCCAGGGCTAGGGGCTGCGTGCTTCGGCCCCTCCCACACAGTTTCGGGCGCCTGGAGCTACTGCACATGCGCGCCCACTGTAGCGCGCATGTGCAGAGGTCCCGGCACTGTTTTCAGCGCAGGGACCTGGCTCCGCCCCCTACAGCTCGTGCTGCGCTGCGCCGAGGGCCAGAGGACCTGCAGGGAGCTGGAGAATCTGGAGGTTTTTTTTAGGCACACTTTGTGGCGCGAAAATCGGGCGTCCAGGTCGGTACTGCGCCGTTCTAGGCGCGGCTCGAAACTTGGGCCCATTGTTTGTACCTGACGAATGTTTAGTGTAATACTGCAGATTGATTCAGAATTAAATGATTCATTCTATTAAGGATAGCAACATTAGTGACAATAAAAAATACAAACCTTCTGTTCAAGGTCAAAAACTATTTGTTTACCATCCAGTGGGGTCTTCCTTCCACTTGGGGTTGCACTGCGACTTCTGCGGCCTGAAGGAGGTCTCTCTTGTGATCTGGAGACTGTTTCAGCTGCACCTCTGTTCAAAGCCTTTGCTTCCTGTATCTGTGTGAAAAATGTGCAAAATAATTAATCAAAGACAACTCCCTCTCAAAACACATACTTGCTCAATGAAGCAATTACAAAAGCAGATTACTTTTAGTTTAATCATTAGTTGCCCATTTTATTGGCAATACTCTGTTTCCTTTTAGTAAGACAGCAAGAGGTTGTTGCAGAAACAATTTGTGCACTGAACAACTGCAGTTCCAATGATCTATGAACCTCAAACAAACAATACCACAAATGAATCTAAAAACTCGAGTTATCACCATAATGTTAAAACGCAAGTAGGTAGGTGAGCTATCAATCTGGCACAGAATTAATTTAGTGTTGAATTGAAAGTTGTGCCTTCTATTCAATTTATACTACGGGGTTTAGACAAATGGAAGGGTCTACTTTCCAATGTGGCACTTTGGTGATGGGAACAATATGCATTCGGTTGTGCATCCACCTATGCTTGGCACAGTCATTCCTGCCACAACTTCCAGTTTCAGATCATTATTGTTAAGCTCATAATAAAGTAATTCAACTGAGTACTGTAGACAATGAGTAAGTGTGACCTTAGCTCCTTTATTCAAACTCCAGAGTGCTGGTACAGCATGGGAGGCCTGCTTATATACAGTGCTCCCAAAGGATGCTGGGATCCCTTGGGAATCCAACAGGTAAGCCCTCTAGTAGCAATATGATACAGGTTGCCTAGGGTTGCATACATAACATCACTCGCTCCCAAAGTCAATAGTACACTTGTTTACAGGGTGAGACAATCTGGGGCTTGTAAAGTCCTGTCCCCTCAGTACAGATTCACACGAGGCATGTAGTGCAGTCAAGGTCACTCTGGACCTGCACCTTTATTTCACAGCTCTGGAATGCTGCACTTGCCTGAGACCTGTCCTGATATACCTGTCTCTTGCAAGTGCACCCCTGGTGGTAAGGTATGCTGGTGGTTACAGGTCATATCTTATTACAGTCATGTATAGCATGTTAGGATACAGTTATATATAATAATGTAAGATACATGACAGGGCTTTTCGCTCCCTTGTCGATCGTCGCGGTACAAATGCGGGTGTGGGTGAATTGGTTGGTTCTTCGCTGGGCTGCTGGGCAGCTGGCCTTGCTGGGTTGCTGGGGATGGTGAGTTCAGCTTCATGGTCAACCGTGATGACGGTTGCCACTTGTGTGTGTGTTGGAGGGTCGAAGTTGGTAGTGTCCTCTTTGGGTTGCTCGTGGCTGTTTGTAAATCATAGTTTGGTTTGGTCCAAATGCTTTCTGCAAGTTAGTCCATTGGCAAGTTTGACCTGAAACACCCTACTCCCTTCTTTGGCTATGACGGTGCCAGCAAGCCATTTGGGACCATGTCCATAGTTGAGTACAATTACAGGGTCATTGACTTCAATATCGCGTGACATGTTTGCACGACCATGGTACATGCTTTGTTGATACCGCCTGCCCTCCACGTGCTCATGGAGATCAGGGTGGACAAGAGAGAGCCTTGTTTTGAGCGCTCTTTTCATGAGCAGCTCGGCTGGGGGAACCCAGTGAGCGAGTGCGGTCTGATGCGGTAGCTGAGCAGGACTCGGGACAGGTGGGTCTGCAGGGAGCCTTCCGACACGCATTTCAAGCTTTGCTTGATGAGTTGGACTGCCCGTTCTGCCTGGCCGTTGGATGCGGGCTTGAACGGGGCAGATGTGACGTGCTTGATCCCATTGCGGGTCATGAATTCCTTGAATTCAGCACTGGTGAAGCATGCCCATTGTCGCTGACAAGGACATCAGGCAGGCTGTGCGTGGCGAACATGGCTCATAGGCTTTCGATAGTGGCAGTGGATGTGCTTACAGACATTATTACACATTCAATCCATTTTGAATAAGCATCCACAACAACCAAAAACATTTTGCCAAGAAACGGGCCCGCAAAATCAAAGTGGATCCTAGACTACGGTTTGGAGGGCCATGACCACAAACTTAACAGTGCCTCTCTGGGTGCATTGCTCAGTTGAGAGCATGTGTTGCATTGGCGCACGCATGATTCTAAATCTGAGTTGATGCCGGGCCACCACACATGTCGATCTGGCTATAGCTTTCATCATTACTATGCCTAGGTGGGCACTGTATAGGTCGCGTATGAACGTTTCCCTGCCTTTCTTAGGCAATACCACGCGATTACCCCACGAAAGACAGTCCGCCTGTATGGACATTTTGTCTTTGCGCCGCTGGAACGGCTTGATCTCTTCATGCATCTCCGCTGGGACGCTGGACCAGCTCCCATGGAGGACCCAGTTTTTTACAAGTAAAGGATACTGGCTGGTCCAGGTCCTGATCTGGTGGGCTGTAACGGGTGACTTTTCGTTTTCAAATTCATCCATCACCAAGAACAAGTCTGCAGACTGTGCCATTTCCACCCCGGTGGTGGGCAATGGTAGCCAACTGAGAGCATCAGCGCAGTTCTCTGTGCCTGGTCTGTGGCGGATTACATAGTTGTATGCAGACAGCGTGAGCACCCATCTTTGGATGCAGGCAGAGGCATTATTGTGTTCCTAACACAGATGAGACTGCAGACAGGGAGGTTAAAATAACAGTGACCGCAGTCTTTATTAAGACACTCCAGAATGAGGAACAGGCCTTAGGGGACGGCTTATATACAGTGCTCCCAAGGGATGCTGGGATCCCTTGGGACTTCAGGGGATGCGCTCCTTGGTGGTAGAACATGGGAGTGCATGCTTTACAGATCCACAACATCACTCCCTCCCAAAGTCAAAGTGAAAACTATTTACAAGGTGAGGAGGTCGGGAGCCTTTCTTTGCCTGATGGACCGCCTCGGTACAAATATCTGTTCTGGTGTGTTGGCTGTGCCCTCGCTGGGCTTGCGTGTTGTTGGCCCTGCAGGGCTGCTGGGTGAGCCTGGCCTTGCTGGGCTGTTGGGCGTGATGGGTTCAATTTCCTGGTCCGGGGTGGTGTCGTTGATCCTTTGGGTGTGTGTTGTGGGCTCGAAAAAGGTGGTGTCTGCTGTGGGTTGTTCAGGGCAGTCTGTGAACCGCAGCCTCGTTTGGTCCAGGTGCTTTCTGCAAATTTGTCCATTGTCTAGTTTGACTACAAACACCCTACTCCCTTCTTTAGCTATCACCGTGCCCGGGATCCACTTGGGACCATGTCCATAGTTTAGCACATACACAGGGTCATTCAGATCAATTTCCCATGACACAGTGGCGCGACCATCGTTTACATTTTGTTGCTGCCGCCTGCTCTCTACCTGATCATGCAGGTTGGGGTGAACCAGCGAGACTCTGGTTTTAAGTGTCCTTTTCATGAGTAGCTCAGCCGGGGGCACCCCTGTGAGCGAGTGGGGTCTCGTGCAGTAGCTGAACAGTACTCGGGACAGGCAGGTTTGGAGTGAGCCTTCTGTGACTCATTTAAGGCTCTGTTTGATTGTTTGTATTGCCCGCTCTGCCTGCCCATTTGAAGCTGGTTTAAACGGGGCTGAGGTGACATGTTTGATCCCATTGCGGGTCATGAATTCTTTAAATTCGGTACTGGTGAAACATGGCCCGTTGTCACTGACTAGTATGTCAGGCAGGCCGTGGGTGGCAAATATAGCCCTCAGGCTTTCAATGTTGGCAGTGGCGGTGCTTCCCGACATTATTTCACATTCAATCCATTTTGAAAAAGCATCCACCACCACCAGGAACATTTTACCGAGAAACGGGCCCGCATAGTCGACATGGATCCTTGACCATGGTCTGGAGAGCCAGGACCACAAACTTAGTGGTGCCTCTCTGGGCGCGTTGCTCAACTGAGCACACACGCTGCATTGCCGTACACAGGACTTTAAGTCAGAGTCGATACCGGGCCACCACACGTGGGATCTGGCTCTCGCTTTCATCATTACTATACCCGGGTGTGTGCTGTGGAGATCCGAGATGAACATCTCCCTGCCCTTTTTTTGGTAGCACTACGTGGTTACCCCACAACAGGCAGTCTGCCTGAATGGACAGCTTGTCCTTTCGCCGCTGGAACGGCTTGATTAGCTCTTGCATTTCAACGGGGATGCTGGCCCAGCTCCCATGCAGTATACAGTTTTTTTTACTAGGAACAGCAGAGGATCTTGGCTGGTCCGAGTCCTAATCTGGGAGGCCGTGACAGGTGCTTCCATGACCATCAACAAGTCTGCGGGCTGCGCCACCATCAACAAGTTTGCAGGCTGCGCCATTTCCACCCCCGTGGTGGGCAATGGTAGCCGACTGAGAGCATCCGCACAGTTCCCGGTGCCTGGCCTGTGGCGGATGGTATAGTTATACGCTGATAGTGCAAGTGCCCACCTTTGTATGCGGGCTGAGGCATTAGTATTTATCCCCTTGTTTTCAACGAACAGGGATATGAGGGGCTTGTGATCGGTTTCCAGCTCAAATTTGAGGCCAAACAGATACTGGTGCATTTTTTTCACCCTGTAAATGCATGCCAAAGCTTCTTTTTCAATCATGCTGTCGGCCTTTTCGGCCTTGGACAAACTCCTGGGCACATAGGCGACCGGTTGAATGTTCCCGATTCGTTAGCTTGTTGTAACACATACCCGACCCCGTATAAAGATGCATCACAAGCTAGCACTAAACGTTTACATGGGTTATACAGAACAAACAGTTTGTTGGAACATAACAGATTTCTGGCTTTCTCAAAAGCAGCCTCTTGTGATTTCCCCCATACCCAGTCGTCTCCCTTATGTAGTAACACATGTCGGGGTTCTGACAAGGTGCTTAACCCGGGTAGGAAATTACCAAAATAGTTGAAGAGTCCCAGGAACGACCACAGCTCCGTCACGTTCTGTGGTCTCAGTGCATTCTTGATGGCCTCCGTTTTGGCGTCGGTGGGTCTGATGCCGTCTGCCGCAACTCTTCTCCCGAAGAACTCGACCTCTGGTGCCAGGAAAACACACTTTTGAGCATTTCAACCTGAGTCCCAAGTGACCTAGCCGACTTAGAACCTCTTCCAGGTACTTCAAGTGTTCGATGGTGTCCCAACCAGTATGTCGTCCTGGAAAACCATGGTACGCAGAACCGACTTTGGCAGGCTCTTCATGTTCCTTTGGAAAATTGCCGCGGCTGATCTAATCCCAAACGGGCATATATTGTAGATGAACAGACCTTTGTGCATGTTGATGCAGGTGAGGCCTTTCGAAGATTCCGCCAGTTCCTGCGTCATGTAGGTCGAGGTCAGGTCCAATTTGGTGAATGTCTTTCCTCCAGTCAGGGTCGCAAATAGGTCGTCTGCCTTGGGTAGCGGGTACTGATCCTGTAGCGAAAAACGGTTAATCGTTACTTTATAGTCCCCACAAATTCTGACCGTGCGACTGCCTTTGAGAAGCGGAACAATCGGGCTGGCCCACTCGTTGAACTCCACCGGCGCGATGATGCCTTCTCGCTGCTGCCTGTCCAGCTCAATATCCACTTTCTCTTGCACCATATATGGCACCGCCCGTGCCTTGTGGTGGATAGGTCGTGTACTGGGAAGCAAGTGGATCTGCACTTTTGCCCCCGAGAAACTTCCATTGCCCGACTCAAACAACGACGGAAACTTGCTCAGAACCTGGGCACATGAGGCGTCGTCGACGGATGAGAGCGCTCGGACGTCGTCCCAGTTCCAGCGAATTTTTCCCAGCCAGCTTCTGCTGAACAGTGTGGGGCCATCTCCTGGTACAATCCATACTGGGAGTTCGTGCACTGCTCCATCAAAGGAGACTTTTACTGCTGCGCTGCCAATTACAGGGATCAGCTCTTTAGTGTAATTTCTCAGCTTGGTGTGAATAGGGCTCAGCTTGGGCCTGGGTGCCTTGTTGCACCACAGCCTGTCGAAGGCTTTTTTACTCATGATAGCCTGACTCGCATCCGTGTCCAGTTCCATGGATACAGGAATTCCGTTCAGTTCAACTTTTAACATGATCGGAGGACATTCCGTGGTGAAGGTGTGTACCCTGTACACTTCTGCCTCCTCGGTTCGAGTCTCTAGTTCAACCTGATCCACCATGAATCGATTCTCCTCTGCAACGTGGTGGTTACAGGATTTGAAGTTCATCTGCACATTCGCTGGCGGTGTCCCATTGTTCCACAGCCTTTGCACACATAATGTTTGAAGCGGCATTGATGGGCTCGATGATCACTTCCACAGCGCCAACAAGGTGTTAACTGCCTCGCATTAACAATTGATGATGGACTCTGGGTCATCTGAGGTCATGCAGCTGCCGGCATGTACGTTCTGCCATATGCATTCCTGCCTGAAAACGATGTTACTTTGTGTACAGTACTAGCCGAAACCTCTTTATGCAGCAAAATTTGTTTGGTGTTATCGCTGGTGGACATAAATGCCTGGGCTATCGTTATGGCTTTGCTCAGATTCGGTGTTTCAACAGTTAATAGTTTGCGAAGGATAAACTCATGGCCAATGTCAAGCACAAAAAAGTCTCTTAGCATTTGCTCAAGGAATCCATTGAATTCGCAATGTCCTGCAAGGTACCTCAGTTCGGCAACATAGCTCGCCACTTCCTGGCCTTCAGACCGTTGACATGTGTAGAATCGATACCTTGCCATCAAAACGCTTTCCTTCGGATTTAGGTGCTCCTGGACCAGTGTACACAGTTCTTCATAGGATTTGGTTGTTGGTTTCACCGGAACTAGAAGATTCTTCATGAGGCCATAGGTTGTTGCCCCACAGACGGTAAGGAAGATCGCCCTTCCTTTGGCAGCGTTCTCGTCCCCTTCCAGCTCGTTGGCCACGAAGTATTGGTCGAGTCGCTCCATGAAGGCCTCCCAATCATCCCCTTCTGAGAATTTCTCCAGGATACCAACAATTCTTTGCATTTTCGCGTGGTTGTTCGTTATCTCGTCGCCAGTTGTTAAGCTCATAATAAAGTAATGCAACTGAGTACTGTTGACAATGAGTAAGTGTGACCTTAGCTCCTTTATTCAAACTCCAGAGTGCTGGTACAGCATGGAAGGCCTGCTGATATACAGTGCTCCCAAGAGATACTGGGATCTCTTGGGACTCCAACAGGTAAGCCCACTAGTGGTGGTATGATACAGGTTGCCTCGGGTTGCATACATAACAATTATCATGTTCCATGTAAGCTTCCAGCGTTCAATCCACCTAAGAAGCACGCAGAATGGGGATCACCGTTTATGGCAATGCTGCAGCTACTTAAAGGGGTGCAGCAGCCATATAACAGGAAGCGTACTTTCACCTGCAGAAAATAGTTTTAACCATTTCTGCTAAACTTACTGATGTATGATAGCAAAGGATATCCTACCTGTGATAATGTTCCCTTTAATAGAAAATAATAAACGCACACCTTTCTGTTAATGGGCTAAATTCACTTTACAGACTAGTAAATCTTTGAAACTATTCAGCTCTAATCTTTGGAAGAGAGAACTCTCACTCTGTGACTGTGTTCACCTCAAATTTCTACAGACAATCTTGTGTTCCAGCAATTAGGAAGCTAAAAGCCAGACCTCTGACCTTCCTGCAGCGAATTGAGCTGCCAACCAAATCTGCTGCCACCCTTCTCAAGACCCCAGGCTTGTTCCTAGGGCTTCCAGGTCTCAGGGCTGCCCCCTGTGCTGTAAAGTTAGTGGTCCAAAAATTGATGCAAAGGGGGAGGCGGGCCTGGGACGTGTACCCGATGCTGTTGGCCTCAGTGTGTTCCAAATTGGTCCTTGGAACTCTTCCATAAAACTAGGAAGCCAATGCCATTTGGGCATCCTGATGCAGCTCCCGGCTAGGGTCTTTGCAGAATTGGCCAGCTTGGCATCAGAAGTAGCACTCCCTCTCCTCCTGGCTTCACATTAAGGTAAGTAAATAAAAAGCTATTTATCTTTTCATTGGCGACCGCTTATGGACGCTGGTTAGGCCACAGTAGACCTGGATAAACTGACATGCTCCACCCAGTTTCTACTGAATTTGGGAGCTGGGTTCTAGGACCCTGATTAGCATATTCAAGGATTCTCATGCGTGCTGTAGGCGGGTGTCCTGGATACTCGAAAGACGCCCCCATCCAATTTAACAGCTGGGGCACTTCTGAGGCACGAGATACTGCTGCCTGAAATTCATTACCCTGAGCACTTATCTAGTGCCCAGAAATCAGCCATTATTTGGCATAACATTCTAATGAAACCTCCAATTCACTGTGAGCAATGCTACGGATGGTCTGCTTATATTTATAAAAAAATTGTCTGTGAGAGAGTGTGAGAGTGTGTATGTCAGTGTGTGAGAGATAATGGCCTTGATATTAATCCCTTATGGCAGGAAGGAGAGGGTCATGGGGAGGGGGTTTAAAAAGTGAAATGTGCTGAACACAACCCCTACCCGCCGTGCATGTGGCTACCACCATTTCTACGCCATTTTTGAGAGACATGATTAGCCTGTTGAGTCTGATGCAGGCAGCATGCATACTAAGTTAAATGATTTCAGCAGTGAGGAAGCACAAAACACGTTGTTCAGTGGCTTAGTGCCTCAGCAAGGGACCCACGTACGTTTGAGGCTAGCATCACTTAAAGCTAGCCTGCACCTCTGAAAGGGGAACACGCGCTAGAAGTGGCTAGGGAAGAGAGTGTGAGCTAGAAGAACACTGAATTATGGTGATGGAAGGCGGAGAGAATATTCCGGAGTGGGGAGGTAGCAGGGCACAGGGAGCTGGCAGGGAGACTTTATAGACACCTGCTGTCAGCCTCAAGCCCCGAGTAAGAACCTGCAGGCCCCGATTTTGCACCAAGCGGGGCGGCAGCATCACTCCTGCCGCACAGAACTGCGTCAGCAAAAGAAAATCTGCGCCAATGAAACTCAGAAAACGTCCATTTTTATTAATTTTCTCCTTTCCCTTCACACAGAGCTCACGCTCCAAACAAATAAATCTCCGTAATCCCTCCTCCCAAGAAATTGTTATGTAGCAATACTTAAACCACCACAGATTTATGCACAGAGCTTCTGCGCAGCTTCCAGTCGTTGGCAGCAGTCATTCTGTTCGAGGATAGCTTAGACGCGGGATCTGCATGTGGTGAGAGACTGGGCACGAGTGGCCTGCAGTCAGGGCAGGTGGCAAGGGTACCATGACAGCTCCCCGGAAGGCATGATTGCACACAAGTTCAGCGGCAGAGGACTCAGATGAGCAGTTCGATCAGGTAGGCTATAGAAGGCAGTCGACTGGTATATGCAATGCTTGGTGTGAAAAGCTGAAATGCTTGGTGTACTGGGAAGCCTGCCAGAAAGCCTGCGGTCAATGTCAAAGAACATGGAGGAATCTAGCATCAACCTGGCACAGGGCTTTGCTTAGCGTTTAGAGCCCATCCTTTCCAGCATGGATGTGTTGGCCAACTCCATTAGCACACTTGCTGACCCAACAAGGATGCAGCGCCTGATAGTCGATCTCTTACCTTCCATTGCACCACAAGCAGAAGCTACCCAACGTCTGGGAGCTGCAGTGCAAGCTCAGACTTAATTGAAGCAAGCATAGCTTGCTGCCACGCAAGCTCAGACTGCTGCATCATGGCTACGGTTACCAGTGTTCAAAGGGGCTTGCAGCCAATGTAAGCGGCCTGTGTGGGACCGCCTGACAGCTGTACGGCCATGCAGCTTAGTAGAAATATTACTTGCAGGATGTCACAGCAGTCCAGGAATCTGTCCTCAAACAGCTTATTGGGATTACTGAGGCGCTGCCCCGGGGGAGTGGCAGTGGCTTCTGCAAAGTCCTGTCCCCTCAGTACAGATTCACACGAGGCATGTAGTGAAGTCAAGGTCACTCTAGACCTGCACCTTTATTTCACAGCTCTGGAATGCTGCACTTGCCTGAGACCTGTCCTTATATACCTGTCTCTTGCAAGTGCACCCCTGGGTGGTAAGGTATGCTGATGGTTACAGGTCATATCTTATTACAGTCATGTATAGCATGTTAGGATACAGTTATATATAATAATGTAAGATACATGACATCACCCTCCCCCAAGGGCTTATTGTCTTTATAGGTTCAGTCTCTCAGGTGGTCTACGCTCTCACGTGGAACGTCTGAGTTGTGGTTCAGTTGTTTGCCTTGATGTCTGTTTTTCTTTGGGTGTGGTTGCTGGTATCGCGCCTGGGCTGTCTGTTTCGATTGGTGTGATTGTTGTTGACTCGCCTGAGCTGTCTGTTGGGATTGCCCTTTCCTCAGGTTGTTCCCTCTGTCTGTCCACCAGGTGTGGTGCGAGTTCCACATTGTAGTCTGCCTCTGGTTCCGCAGTGTTATTGGTAAATCTGCTCTTGACTTGGTCTATACGCCTACGGCAGGTTTTGCCATTGTCCATTTGCACTACCAGTAGCCTGTTTCATTCCTTGCTCGTTACTGTCCCTGCAAGCCATTTGGGACCCCTGCCATAGTTTAATACAAACACTTTGTCCCCTATCTCATTCCATCTCCCCCTCGAATTTCTGTCATGGTACTCAGTCAGCTTACATAGAAACATAGAAACATAGAAAATAGGTGCAGGAGTAGGCCATTCAGCCCTTCTAGCCTGCACCGCCATTCAATGAGTTCATGGCTGAACATGCAACTTCAGTACCCCATTCCTGCTTTCTCGCCATACCCCTTGATCCCGCTAGTAGCAAGGACTTCATCTAATTCCCTTTTGAATATATTTAGTGAATTGGCCTCAACTACTTCCTGTGGTAGAGAATTCCACAGGTTCACCACTCTCTGGGTGAAGAAGTTTCTCCTTATCTCGGTCCTAAATGGCTTACCCCTTATCCTTAGACTGTGACCCCTGGTTCGGGACTTCCCCAACATTGGGAACATTCTTCCTGCATCTAACCTGTCTAAACCTGTCAGAATTTTAAACGTTTCTATGAGGTCCCCTCTCATTCTTCTGAACTCCAGTGAATACAAGCCCAGTTGATCCAGTCTTTCTTGATAGGTCAGTCCCACCATCCCGGGAATCAGTCTGGTGAATCTTCGCTGCACTCCCTCAATAGTAAGAATGTCTTTCCTCAAGTTAAGAGACCAAAACTGTACACAATACTCCAGGTGTGGCCTCTCCAAGGCCCTGTACAACTGTAGCAACACCTCCCTGCCCCTGTACTCAAATCCCCTCGCTATGAAGGCCAACATGCCATTTGCTTTCTTAATCGCCTGCTGTACCTGTATGCCAACCTTCAATGACTGATGTACCATGACACCCAGGTCTCGTTGCACCTCCCCTTTTCCTAATCTGTCACCATTCAGATAATAGTCTGTCTCTCGGTTTTTACCACCAAAGTGGATAACCTCACATTTATCCACATTATACTTCATCTGCCATGCATTTGCCCACTCACCTAACCTATCCAAGTCATTCTGCAGCCTCATAGCATCCTCCTCGCAGCTCACACAGCCACCCAACTTAGTGTCATCCACAAATTTGGAGATACTACATTTAATCCCCTCGTCTAAATCATTAATGTACAATGTAAACACCTGGGGCCCCAGCACAGAATCTTGGGGTACCCCACTAGTCACTGCCTGCCATTCTGAAAAGTACCCATTTACTCCTACTCTTTGCTTCCTGTCTGACAACCAGTTCTCAATCCACGTCAGCACACTACCCCCAATCCCATGTGCTTTAACTTTGCACATTAATCTCTTGTGTGGGACCTTGTCGAAAGCCTTCTGAAAATCCAAATATACCACATCAACTGGTTCTCCCTTGTCCACTTTACTGGAAACATCCTCAAAAAATTCCAGAAGATTTGTCAAGCATGATTTCCCTTTCACAAATCCATGCTGACTTGGACCTATCATGTCACCTTTTTCCAAATGCGCTGCTATGACATCCTTAATAATTTATTCCAATATTTTACCCAATACCGATGTCAGGCTGACCGGTCTATAATTCCCTGTTTTCTCTCTCCCTCCTTTTTTAAAAAGAGGGGTTACATTGGCTACCCTCCACTCGATAGGAACTGATATTATGGTCACTCTTCCCCAAGGGGCCTCGCACAATGAGATTGCTAATTAATCCTCTCTCATTACACAACACCCAGTCTAAGATGGCCTCCCCCCTAGTTGGTTCCTCGACATATTGGTCTAGAAAACCATCCCTTATGCACTCCAGGAAATCCTCCTCCACCGTATTGCTTCCAGTTTGGCTAGCCCAATCTATGTGCATATTAAAGTCACCCATTATAACTGCTGCACCTTTATTGCATGCACCCCTAATTTCCTGTTTGATGCCCTCCCCAACATCACTACTACTGTTTGGAGGTCTGTACACAACTCCCACTAACGTTTTTTGCCCTTTGGTGTTCTGCAGCTCTACCCATATAGATTCCACATCATCCAAGCTAATGTCGTTCCTAACTATTGCATTAATCTCCTCTTTAACCAGCAATGCTACCCCACCTCCTTTTCCTTTTATTCTATCCTTCCTGAATGTTGAATACCCCTGAATGTTGAGTTCCCAGCCCTGATCATCCTGGAGTCACGTCTCCGTAATCCCAATCACATCATATTTGTTAACATCTATTTGCACAGTTAATTCATCCAACTTATTGCGGATACTCCTTGCATTAAGACACAAAGCCTTCAGGCTTGTTTTTTTAACACCCTTTGTCCTTTTAGAATTTTGCTGTACAGTGGCCCTTTTTGTTCTTTGCCTTGGGTTTCTCTGCCCTCCACTTTCCCTCATCTCCTTTCTGTCTTTTGCTTTTGCCTCCTTTTTGTTTCCCTCTGTCTCCCTGCATTGGTTCCCATCCCCCTGCCATATTAGTTTAACTCCTCCCCAACAGCACTAGCAAACACTCCCCATAGGACATTGGTTCCGGTCCTGCCCAGGTGCAGACCGTCCAGTTTTTACTGGTCCCACCTCCCCCAGAACCGGTTCCAATGCCCCAGGAATTTGAATCCCTCCCTGCTGCACCACTGCTCAAGCCATGTATTCATCTGCGCTATCCTGCGATTCCTACTCTAACTAGCACGTGGCACTGGTAGCAATCCCGAGATTACTACTTTTGAGGTCCTACTTTTTAATTTAGCTCCTAGCTCCTTAAATTCGTTTCGTAGGACCTCATCCCTTTTTTTTACCTATGTCGTTGGTACCAATGTGCACCACGACAACTGGCTGTTCTCCCTCTCTTTTTAGAATGTCCTTAACCCGCTCTGAGACATCCTTGACCCTTGCACCAGGGAGGCAACATACCATCCTGGAGTCTTTGCCTCAACGATTTCGTGCATGTCTGTGAAGATTAGTGAGAGCCTTGTTTTTAAAGTCCTTTTCACCAACAGTTGCGCGCGGGGGATCCCAGTCAATGAGTGCAGACGAGATCTGTATGCCAGCAGCAGTCGCGACAGGCGACCCTGCAGCGTGGGACCTTGGATTTTGAGCATGCCTTGTTTAATGATTTGCACTGCTCTCTCCGCCTGGCCGTTGGAGGCCGGCTTGAACGGTGCCGTCTTGTCGTGATTTATGCCGTGGTCAATTATAAAATCTTGGAATTCTGCGCTGGTGAAGCACGGACCATTGTTACTGACCAATATGTCAGGTTTTCCGTGCGTTGCAAACATGGTTGCGAGGCTCTCCGCAGTGGTGGAGGTTGTGCTCGAGTTTAAAATGGTGCATTCGATCCACTTTGAAAATGCATCTACAACTGCGAGGAACATTTTGCCCATGAATGGGCCCGCATAGTCTACGTGCACCCGCGACCACGGTTTGGTAGGCCATGGCCAGGGGCTCAAGGGAGCCTCCCTAGGGGCATTGCTGAGTTGGGCACAAATGGTGCACCTTCGGACACAGAGCTCCAAGTCCGCGTCAATACCAGGCCACCAGACGTGGGATCTGGCTATGGCCTTCATGAGAACATGAGTGCTCGTGGTGGAGCTCCCGGACAAATAACTCTCTGCCTCGCAGAGGCATGACTACTCGGCTGCCCCACATCAGGCAGTCTGCTTGTAGTGATAGCTCATGCATGCGCCTGTGAAAGGGTTTTAATTCCTCGGGGCAGGCATCACGAACCTCGGCCCAGTCACCGGTTAGGACACATCTTTTTACTAAGGATAACGTGGGGTCGCTGGCCGTCCAGGCTCTGATTTGGCGAGCCTTCATGGGCGAACCTGTGGACTCAAAGGCATTGATTGCCATGACTATCTCACAGTCCTGTTCATCAGACCCTTCCGTGGTCGCCAGGGGTAGCCTGCTGAGCGCATCAGCATCATTGTCTGTGCCTGGTCTGTGCCTTATGGTATAGTCGTAGGATGCTAGCATGAGTGCCCACCGTTGAATTCGCGCCGAGGTGTTGGCGTTTATTGCCTTGCTCTCGGATAGGAGGGACGTGAGGGGCTTATGGTCGGTTTCTAATGTGAACTTGACCCCGAAAAGGTATTGGTGTATCTTTTTGACACCATACACGCACGCGAGCGCCTCCTTCTCTACCATTCCATACCCGCGCTCCGCCCGCGAAAGTGACCTGGAAGCATAAGCTATGGGTTGCAATTTGCCCGTACTATTGACATGTTGTAAAACGCACCAGACCCCACACGCTGACGCATCGCATGTGAGAACTAGCTTTTTACCTGGATCAAAGAAAGTCAAAAGACTGTTGGAGAACAGAAGGTTGCGTGCCTTATTGAAGGCGCGTTCCTGGGCGTCCCCCCAAAACCAATCGCACCCCTTCCTGAGTGGCACGTGGAGAGGCTTAAGTTCTGCATAAAGTTCCCAAAGTAATTGAGTATCCCGAGAAAGGCGCGCAGTTCTGAGACATTCCGGGGCCTGGGTGCCAGGCGAATTGCTTCTGTTTTGGACTCTGTTGGGCGGATTCCATCAGCGGCAATCCTTCTGCCCAAAAATTCAACCTCGGGTGCGAGAAACAGGCACTTGGATTTCTTGACTCGTAGGCCTACCCAATCCAACCGCTTTAGTACTTCCTCCAAATTACGGAGATGGGAGTCGGTGTCCCTGCCCGTGATAAGTATGTCGTCTTGAAATACAACCGTCCCCGGGATGGACTTGAGCAGACTCTCCATGTTGCACTGGAATATGGCAGCTGCCGACCTGATGCCGAATGGGCATCGATTATACATGAAAAGGCCTCGATGTGTGTTGATGGTAGTGAGTGGCTTGGATTCTTCGGTCAATTCTTGCGTCATATACGCAGATGTGAGGTCTAGTTTTGAGAAAAGTTTACCTCCAGCCAATGTGGCAAATAAGTCCTCCGCTCTGGGCAGCGGGTATTGGTCCTGTAGGGAGACTCTGTTTATGGTAGATTTGTATTCCCCACAGATTCGTACGGATCCATCAGGCTTCATGACTGGGACGATGGGACTTGCCCAGTCGCTAAATTCCACAAGTGATATAATGCCTTCCCGCAGAAGCCTGTCTAGTTCGTGTTCAATCTTTTCCCTCATCACATAGGGTACAGCTCCGGCTTTGTGATGGACCGGTCTAGCATCCTGTGTGATGTAGATGTTGACTTTGGCCCCTTTGAAAGTGCCCACACCTGGCTGAAAGAGATGTTCAAATCGCTTTATAACTGTTGAGCAGCAAGTCCGTTCCTCTAATGACATGGCATGGACATCATCCCATTTCCAATTTAGTTTTGCCAGCCAGCTTCTCCCCCGCAGTTCTGGGAGGTCTCCGGTGACAATCCATAGGGGAAGTCGGTTCACTGTCCCTTTGTGTGTGACAGAGAGCATGGCGCTGCCGAGGACTGGTACGATTTCTTTGGTATAGGTCCTTAGTTTGGTGTCGACCCTTGTGAGTTTTGGTCTCTTTTATGCGGTCACAGTTGTTCAAATTGTTGAGCGCCCATGAGAGATTGACTCGCTCCCGTATCCAGCTCCATGTTGACAGGTATCCCGTTGAGTAGGACCCTCATTATTATAGGAGGTGTCCTGTTATAGGAGCAGCGGCCATTGATCGTGTTGACCTGCTGTACATTGGTGTCCCAGGTACCGTCCCCACCGTCTTCTGGTCCGCTTTCCGACCCATCTGATTCATATACCAGCTGAGCTGCTGTTTTTTTGCACATGCAGGCCAAATGCCCTGTATATTCACAGTTCCTGCAAACAGCCTGCTGAAATCGACATCCCCTTGACGAGTGCCCACCCGCACACCTCCAGCACAGATTGCTTTCATTGTTCCCAAAGAATGAGCTGCGTCTGGCTGATCTCTCTTGAGCTTCTCTTAGTTTGTAGTTGATTGCTCGCATTGTGGGTTGATGAGGTGTGAACGGCCATTCCTGTGGCCCTTGATGGCTTCTGGCGCCACTGCCTGCTGTCAAGAGCCTATTCTCCCGGTTTTGTCTGTGTGTGGGGGTAGCATTATTTCGTTAGCAGTCGTAACTGCATTGTAAATCAACCTCGTTTCTTCTTCCCCGACCAAGAATGTCTGTGCAACCAGTGCTGCTGCCTCTAAGGTCAGGTTCTTGGTCTTTATGAGCTTTCGGAATATGCCTGCGTGGTCTATTTCTTCAATGAACAAGTCTCTCAGCATTTCTCTCCTCAGTTCATCGGAGAACTCACATAAACTAGCCAACCTCTGAAGTTCTGCCACGAAGTCGGGTATGCTCTGGCCCACACAGCGTCTGTCGTTGTAGAACCTGTGTCTGGCCATGTGTAGGCTGCTCGCTGGCTTCCGGTGGTCTCTTACCAGTGTGCTCAATTCTTCAAACGACTTGCTTGCTGGTTTCTCGGGTGCCAGCAGATCCTTCATTAAAGCGTATGTTTTTGAGCCACAGCTGGTCAAGAGATGGGCTCTTCTCTTATCTGCTTTGTCATCCCCTAACCAGTCTTTGGTTACAAAGCTTTGCTAGAGCCTTTCTATAAAGTCCTCCCAATTGTCTCCAGCATTGTACTTTTCATCTGATTCGTTGTTCGCCATTCTGTGGATTCTGTAATCCCGTAACCCGTCGCCACTGTAAAGTCCTGTCCCCTCAGTACAGATTCACACGAGGCATGCAGTGAAGTCAAGGTCACTCTTGACCTGCACCTTTATTTCACAGCTCTGGAATGCTGCACTTGCCTGAGACCTGTCCTTATATAACTGTCTCTTGCAAGTGCACCCCTGGTGGTAAGGTATGCTGGTGGTTACAGGTCATATCTTATTACAGTCATGTATAGCATGTTAGGATACAGTTATATATAATAATGTAAGATACATGACAGCTCCATGGAGCACGAACCTGCTGTCCTCTCTCAGGATGACAGCATTCGACCTCCCACCCCTGCCACTCCGCCAGTGCCCTTGCTGTTGCCTGTCAATCAGCCATCCCAGACTGCCCATGCCAAGATGGTGTATTCCAAAGCAGGGTACTCTAGGCCCAGAGCTGCATGTGTTCATCCTCCAAGGCCATCTGCAGTCTCCCCCACTGAAAGTCAGCAGCCTTCCACCAGCCATGCTGCAACTACTGGAGTAGTACTGAATAGGGACACTAGGGAATGCAAAGGTTCATTGAAGGCAGGCAATAAGGGAACACAAAGGGCTGATTATTTTAAGTTTGTATGCAATATGGCATGATTTCATTTATAAATTTGGTTTGGAGTGTTGGTTTTATTTTTACACTGCTGTGACGGTCAGTGACAGAGCAAAGGTAAGGTGTGAGATTTTTGGTGAATGGGGAACTGGGGTTATGTTTACTGGTATCACAGCTGGATGAGTCAGTCATGGACAGCCTGGCCAGAACAAGGCTTTCTGGATTGCCTCCTCCTCTTCTGCTTCCTTCTCCTCCTCAGCTGGTCGATGTATGGCTGGTGGCAAGGGCTGCATCCTCACGATGGCAAGGTTGTGCAGCATGCAGCAGACCACCACAAATCTCGACATCCACTCTGTCGAGTACTGCAGGGCTCCTCCAGAGCGTTCCAGGCAGCGGAAGCATTGCTTCAGCACTGCAATAGCATGCTCTATGTTTCGTGTGGCAGTATGGCTTTCTTTATATGCATGCTGTCCATGTGTGTGCGGGTTGTGCGCCGGAGTCATAAACCGTATTGTTAACGGATAGTCCTGGTCTCCCAGTAGCCATCCTCTGGTTTGTTGTGGTGGCAGAATTGCCGATGGGACAGCGGACTGCTGCAAAATGAAGGTATCATGACTGCTTCCAGGATACCGGGCATTGACCTGCATGATACACAGCGTATGGTCGCAAACGAGCTGGACATTGAAGGAGTGAAGTCCCCTTCGGTTACAGTATGTCTCAGAATTGGGATGCGACGCCCGCAAAGCGACATGCATACAACAAATGAGACCCTGTACCATGGGGAAGCCTGAAATCCTCGTGAAGCCGCATGCTCACTCCACCTGTTACATTCTAGCCAGAGAGAAAGAAATACAGAGCCTCAATGACCTCCCTTATGCAACAGTGGACGGCAAACTGGGAGATGTTGCAAAAATCTCCTGCTCCAGCCTGGAAGGAGCCCGATGGATAAAAGTTCATGGCCGTCGAGACCTTCACAGCCACTGGCAAAGTGGTCCTCGTCCTGCTCTGAGGCTGTGGTTGTGGCTGCAGCAGGTGGCAGTTTTCAGTGAGGCTGTGAAGCACAGACATCTGACACATTGTTCCTCGCTGAGGTTCAGGTAGGAGCACCATGGATGGATATGGCCTCCTGCTGAGAGCCCTTCTCCCCCTCCCCCTCCCCCAGCATCTTGTCCTGCTCTGTGTCACCTTTGCTCATTTTCCCTGTCATGTTATAGGCCAAGTGGAATGCTGACTATTGAACCCATGTTTGGGAGCAAGTGGGCGGTGCAGAATATGTGAAGGCAGGACAAAGTCCTTCAGCACCTGCCACACCACTCCTTGTAGACTTTGACAACTTGAAATAACTCTAGAAACCACAAACACCTCTGACAAACTCAGCAACAGCCAGTTGCAATTAATCAGCAACCCTGCAGGTTACGACATTTTAAGTGCCTATCCAAGCACCTTTTAAATGTGGTGAGGGTTTCTGCATCCACCACCCTTCCAGGCAGTGTGTTCCAGACCCCCACAACCCTCAGTGTGAAGAAGCCCCCCCCCCCAAACCCCTCTGAACCTTCCACCAACCACCTTAAAACTATGCCTCCTCGTAATTGACCCCTCCACCAATGGAAATAGGCCCTTGCTATCCACTATATCCAGGCACCTCAAAATTTTGTACACCTCAATGAGGTCTCCTCTCAACCTCCTCTGTTCCAATGAGAACAAACCCAGCCTATCCAATCTGTCCTCATAGCTAAGATTCTCCATTCCAGGCAGCATCCTAGTAAATCTCCTCTGCACCCTTTATGGGCCCGACCTGCTGCTGGTGTTATCACGCAGGTCGGGGCCTCCACGCTGCAACTAACCTGCTGCTGAACACGTGCTTAGCAAGCGTGTTTAAGAGAGGGTGTTAGCTGGAGAGAAGAGCTCCAAAATGGCAGCGCTGGCATCAATTCAGCATTGCACAGATTGATGTCACGATCTGCTTACTCTGCATACTAATACCCCACAACACTGCGCCCATGTGAACGAGCTGCGCAAGATGACATCCAGCGCAACCCACACCAGAAGTGTTACCACGTGCCACGGACAGCATTTTGGACCCGAATCGGCACCCGCAGTGCCAACGCTACGGGTGCCAAATTTTGGAGCCTAAGTCTTTCCCTATCACCTACAATTTTATATAGGAGTTACTCATGACCTTATTCCTCCCAGTCACCCAGATTTACAGACAGAGCCCTAATAAATCCTACAAGTAAAAACTAAATAACACTTGGTAACTCACTAAGCCACAAAAGTGCTTTAAGACATCTGTAAAAGGTGCTATGTAAATGTAAGTCTTTCTTTCTCTCCTTTGCATTCCAGAGTTGGCCAACCACTGTCAGCATCCACACTGATTACCAGGCAACGAAGGTGAGTGTGACGTGAGAAATCAGCATTAATGTGACTGATCGGTTTTCTGCCTTTCCTACTATCAAATTCATGTTTCACAAATTTGAATGAACAACAATACCTGCCAGCCATAATTTCGATTGGCAGTCGTTTAAATCTAAAAATAAATGATTACTAAAAAGAGCAAAATACATCCTTTAAAAAATTGGCAATTTTCCCCAACCCTCAATAAACACCTCATTGTTCACAACAGCAACTTAGACAGTATATACATCACAAGCACTGTTTTTAGTAACCAATTTATTTCAGTTCTTACGGTTCAGTCAATATAACCCTATTCACGGGCAGTGCAGCTTGATTAATTTGATATTTTCAGTTACCTGTAGTTTAGCAGTGTTACTCTGGGACCTGGACATTAAGACGTGCTCTGTTGTTTGCAACTGCATGCAGGAATTATCCTCAGAACTACCTGAATTGGAAGATTGAACACCTAAAAAATTAGGGGAGGTTATTAACATCTTTCAATGCAATTTCTGTGCACGCATCAAGAATTTAATATTTGGGCAGTTGCGTATCTCAGTGAATTTGACAAATGTAGCTATGTAGAATAATCTGCAAATACCAACCCACTGGTGCTTCACACCAAGCAGTAGCATGTTCCACCATCGAGTGGGAGGAGCTGACTTCTCCCTTCCATTCCCTGACCTC
The DNA here is from genome assembly GCF_044704955.1 of Pristiophorus japonicus. Lineage (NCBI taxonomy): Eukaryota > Metazoa > Chordata > Chondrichthyes > Pristiophoridae > Pristiophorus > Pristiophorus japonicus. The sequence continues at coordinate 153,949,841 of NC_091985.1, forward strand.
GCTGGGTCATCTGGGGGATGTGTTGAGTGAAGAGGAAGGCTGCCCCCTGGAGGTGATGGGCCCGCTCGCAGCTTCAGAACCTGATGCCAATTTTTGAAATAAATCTTGCCCATAGATCCAGGACAGTGACTGTGAAGCTAGGCACATTAACCTCATTATGCTGACCAAAATAGGGTTAGACTCCCTCACCTCTAACAAAAGGAACCCAGAGATCTGCACCCCTTGTCCTGCAGCTACCCTACTGGGATAGCAGGCCATGGTTCTCCATCCGACAACCTTGCTGTCTCATGGTGCACCTGTCCCACCCCCTTCTCCTGCTCTACTAGAAAGATGGAAACGTTCTTGCTTCTCCGGTGAGACATCACTACTGCCGATAAGTACAATGGTTGTGCCAGTGGCTGACGTACAGGCACCCAGCTACTTCACACAGTTCCCTGCCAGAACATGAAAGGAACACCCTCTCCCATTCTTAGCCCACGACTGCTACTGATTGCTTTAAACAAGAAGAGTCAACTTTTAAAATCCTGCCAGCCAACTCAACATTGAAGCACACAGCTGATCTGCCAGTCTGGGGAAAGGAGGCACTCAACATTAAAGCAGCGCTGCTTCCTGCTTCAAAGTCAGACCCCACAACATGCTTCAAGCAAGAAGTGCTGAACTGCCAAAGTCCCATTAGTAGATTCAGAATTAAAGCAAACAGCTGGGCAATAAAAGAAGGCACTAACCTTCAACTCAGAGCTGTCTCCTGGTACCAGCCCAAACCTGGTAGCAAATACCGCAAACAAGCAGCACTCAAATGCCAAAGTCCAGCTGGCAGATTCAGCATTGAAGAAAAGGGTTGATCTGTTAGTCAGGGGAGGCACAGGGAACTTGCAGAGAGGATCACTGGCTTCTGTGGGGTTAAACAGGGTGGACCTGAAGCCCGACCATCTCCCCAAGTTAGAAACCAATGGGCAAGTTAGAGAAGCCGCAGAGCCCATCCTCAGCAGCACCTTTTCCTCAGAGGTCAGTCTCTCAAATTTCAAGAATCTGTAACTGCAGCCTTCTTCTGAAGACCACCAGCTAGGTCTCGCTGAACTCCCTGCTCCATGGGGTGGCCAAGGGCACGGAATCATCATGCCCGACAGTGCATCAACAGCCTCCATAAGGAAGCAGGCTGCAGGATTGCCAAACAGAAGGGCACCACAGAGGAAACGCCCAGTGCATGGATATGAACAAACAGACTTAACTGATGTGGCAACATCCAGAACCTTCAATCCTCCCAAATGCAAACACTCCATATGTAGCTGAAGTATGAAAGTGTTTCAACCCACACAACAGACAAAATGCACAGACCCCAGCAGAAAACAGCCCCAAATGACTTAAAAATACCCTACTCTCAGAATTATGAGAGAGAAAGGAGAACTTCTCAACAATGGTTAGAAACATGCAAATGGAATCCATGAATTTCATGATGCACACACCCAGGCAGAACACCACATTAATGAGCTTGAGACCCATGTCCACAAAAGTGAAGCAGATATAACAAACCTGACTACTCAGATAAACTGTATGATCGAGGTCGGGAAATGTCCATTAAAAATAGACAACTTTAACAACAGAGGGGGCTATGCAACAAAATCTGTATCTTTGAAATTCCCATGGGCCTTGACCTAGAATTAGACCATTAAGGTGAACCAAACATTGCATTGGATCATGGAATACCTGCCCCCATGTACTTGGACCTGAATCACCCAATAGCCTTTGCGATCTGGGTACACAGTTTTCAGACCAGAGACCATAACGGCTAAAGGTAGAGCTAAGAGCGAACAAAAGCTTCAGTTGGCTGAACAGTGACATTTTTAAGCCTTTCTCCAGGCTTTGAAACAGGTATTTGAAGAAGTTAAACTCGCCCTTTGGAATAAAGGTATTGTATACAGAGTAACCAAAATATTGATGACTATACTCCAACCCCCTTCACCATCACAGGCAGTCCCTCGGAGTCGAGGATAACTTGCTTCCACTCTAAAAGTGAGTTCTCAGGTGACTGAGGAGTTGATTGCGGGACCTACAGTCTCTATCACAGGTGGGGTAGACAGTGGTTGAAGGAAAGGGTGGTCAGGGAGCCTGGGTTGATGCACGCTCCTTCCGCTGTCTGCGCTTGATTTCTGCATGCTCTCAGCGATGAGACTCGAGGTGCTCAGCGCCTCCCGGATGCCCTTCCTCCACTTTGGGTGGTCGTGGGCCAGGGATTCCCAGGAGTCGGTGGAGATTTTGCACTTTGTCAAGCAGGCTTTGAGGGTGTCCTTGAAGCGTTTCCTCTGGCCACCTGGGGCTCGCTTGCCGTGTCGAAGCTTCGCGTAGAGCGCTTGCTTTGGGAGTCTTGTGTTGGGCATGCGGATGATGTGGCCCGCCCAACGGAGCTGATTGAGCGTGGTCAATGCTTCGATGCTGGGGATGTTGGCTTGAGCGTTAGTGAGAGATTTCAATGAGGGCAATAGTAGCTCGCCAGGGTATCATGCTAGTTGCTATTGGCAGGCAGCTTCAACATGTTGGTGTGCCAGAGTCAGTCAAAGACTTCATGCTGAACAAGGGTATCCCTTTCTAAATTCCCCATGAGGATCAAGCTCCTTGTGCCACCGCAACATGGCAGTGCCAGCCAGTCAGACAGAGGATGAAGTGTGCCTGGATATGTATTGCGAAGACCTATAGGAAATACCATCGCAGGCCAACCAAAGACAATTTCATCTTGCTCAGGTCACCACACAGTATGTTGCTCCGTCACCCAAATGTCATCATCACAGGCAGTCCCTTGAAATTGAGGAAGACTTGCTTCCACTCTCAAAGTTAGTTCTCAGGTGACTGAACAATCCAATACGGAAATGTAAGTCTCTGTCACAGGTGGGACAGACAGTCATTGAAGGAAAGGGTGCGTAGGGAGCCTGGTTTGCCGCACGCTCCTTCCGTTGTCTGCGCTCATTTTCTGCATGCTCTCGGCGATGAGACTCAAGGTGCTCAGCGCCCTCCCAGATGCTCTTCCTCCACTTAGGGCGTTGTTTGGTCAGGGACTCCCAGGTGTCGGTGTGGATGTTGCATTTTATCAAGGAGGCTTTGTAGGTGTCCTTGAAATGTTTCCTCTGCCCACCTGGGGCTCGCTTGCCATATAGGAGTTCAGAGTAGGGCACTTGCTTTGGGAATCTTGTGTTAGGCATGCGAACAATGTGGCCCGCCCAATGGAGCTGGTCGAGTGTGGTCAGTGCTTCAATGCTGGGGATGTTGGCCTAATCGATAACACTAACGTTGGTGCGTCTTTCTTTCCAGGGGATTTGTAGGATCTTGCGGAGACATCACTGGTGGTATTTCTCCAGCGATTTGAGGTGTCTACTGTATACGGTCCACGTCTCTGTGTCATACAGGAGGGCGGGTATCACTACAGCCCTATGGACCATAAAATTGGTGTCAGATTTGAGGGCCGGATCTTCAAACACTCTCTTCCTCAGGCGGTCAAAGGCTGCGCTGGCACACTGGAGGCAGTGTTGAACCTCGTCGTTGATGTCTATCCTTGCTGATAATAGACTCCCGAGGTATGGATCTTGATGACTGGGGGGGCAGTGCTGTGTGGCGGGGTCAGGTTGGTGGAGGACCTTTGTCTTATGGTTGTTTAGTGTAAGACCCATGCTTTTGTATGCCTCGGTGAAGATGTTGATGAAGACTTGGAGTTCAGCTTCTGAATGTGCGCAGACGCAAACGTCGTCCGTTTACTGTAGCTCGACGACAGAGGTTTGGATGGTCTTGGATCTGGCCTGGAGGCGACGAAGGTTGAACAGGTTCCCATTGATTCTATAGTTTAGTTCCACTCCAGCGGGAAGCTTGTTGAGTGTGAGGTGGAGCACTGCAGCGAGGAAGGTCAAGAAGAGGGTTGGCGTGATAATGCAGCCCTGCTTAACTCCAGTCCGGACGTGGATTGGGTCTGTGGTGGATCCATTGGTCAAGATCACGGCTTGCATGTCGTCGTGGAGCAGGCAGAAGATAGCGACAAACTTTTGGGGAGGACGTTCCATAGTCCCTCGCGGTTAACAGTGTCAAAGACCTTTGTAAGGTCAAACAAGGCCACGTACTAGGGTTGGTGCTGTTCCCTGCATTTCTCTTGTAGTTGTCGCACCATAAAGATCATGTCCGTTATATCCCGTAGTGGATGGAATCTGCACTGTGACTCCGGGAGAAGCTCCTCAGCCACAGGGAGAAGACAGTTGAGGAGGATTCTAGCAATGACCTTCCCAGTGGCAGATAACAGGGAGATTTCACCGCAGTCGGACTTGTCCTCTTTTTTAAAGGTGGTCACGATTGCTGCATCTCTGAGATCTCTCGTCATGCTCTCCTCCTTCCAGATGAGAGAGATGAGGTCATGCATTTGTGCCAATAGTGCCTCTCCGCCATACTTTAGTGCCTCAGCGGGGATTCCATCCACTCCCGGTGCCTTGTTGTTCTTCAGCTGACAGATGGCGTTTTCTACCTCGTGCAGGGCTGGGTTTTTGCTGAGATGGTGGCGGGTAGCATGCTGCGGAATGGAGTCGAGGACACTAGTGTCAAATGCAGAGTCACGGTTAAGGAGATCTTTGAAGTACACCTTCCAGCGGGTCCTGACTGCCTCGGTGTCCTTGATGAGTGTCTCTCTGTTCTTGGCCAGCAGTGGGGTGGGGCCTCGTGTGCTTGGGCCATAGGTGGACTTGACTTGCACACCATGGCTGTCGGCCAGCTGCTGAATCTCCTGTGCTCTCTCTACCCACTATCTATTCTTTAGGTCACGGGTTTTTTGTTGGACCTTGACCTTAAGCCATCTGTAAAGTTGCTTTGCTGCTCCCGAGTTGGGATTTTGTTTTAGGTTCAGAAATACCCTGCACTTGCGATTTAATAGCTCTTGGATCTCCTGGTCGTTCTCATCAAACTGGGGATGTTGGCCTGAGCGAGAACACTGACATTGGTGTTGCCAGAGTCGGTCAAGGACTTCATGCTGAACAAGGATATCCCTTTCCAAATTCCCCATGAGGATCCAGCTCCTTGTGCCCCCGCAACATGGCAGTGCCAGCCAGTCAGACAGAGGATGACCGCAGGCCAACCAAAGACAATTTCATCTTGTTCAGGTCACCACACAGACAGTGATGTTGCTCGGTCACCCAAACAATCAGGTAACTAACCCACGCAGCTGCCATGGATATTCTTTGGTCAGTGTAAAGGTGAAGGAGGTGTAGGCCACTCAGAAATCCAATCACAAAGTAACTCACCGGATGTTCAAGCCAAGTAGCACTCAGTCAATAGTGGAGTGGGTGCAATATGAGAAGAAATCAAATAAGTGCGGAGGATGGGTGAATATAAGCAAGAAAATGGCTCCTCCTTCCAGACACCCTCAATACGGCAGTGAACATGACCCATACTTCATCTTGAGTCCCCATTTAAATCCCAAGACCAGCAACCCAGATGTCATAAATTTAAATTCCACCAAAGCAAATCATGAGATTAAATTTAATAAAGCTACTTATTTTTGGAATAGCACCATAAAAGATGACCACAATGGCAATCATTAAAATCCAACTGGTCTACCAATGTCCTTCAGGGAAGGGAACCTGCAGCCCCAGTCTGGCCTACATGTGATTCTAAGTCTGGTTAACTCTTAATGCTCATCCCCTTCTCAGGGTATCTAGAGATGGGTAATAATGCAGCCTTGTCAGCATTGCCCACATTCTGAGAACATTTTTTTTTAAAGCACAATTTCAGAAGTGGCAAAAAAATTAAGACATTAATGCGGAACATGATGGCTCCTGAGTTGTAGGTGTCACAAAAATGTCATGCCAAGGAAAGCAGTCGTTCAAGATGTATGAGGTAAAATAGGTGTTTCAATATTTCATTCACTTTATCTTTTTGGAGAAGCAGAAATTTGCAGAACTCAGTTGCTCATAAAAACCTGAGCAAGGGATTTTAAACTGGAGTAAACGCCACAAAAAACATGTCAAAGCGATAAAAAAAATTCACCAGACATGATTATAGGTCTATGCAGTAACTACAAACATTTCTTTATTTATCTGCAGCTCAGTCATCTAACAATCAACAACAAACATTTCTAAAACACAATTACATTACTCTCCTCTCTCAGATACTCTGCCTACCCAAATCCCTACCCCAATCCTTCATTACTCTTCGACCTTCCTACTCTCCTGCCGCTGTCCCAGGCTTGGCTCCTTTCTAGATAAGCCTACAGCTTCTTTCTGTGCCTCTCTTGGCATCCTACAAAGGGCCCACTGAGGCACTCATCGCTGCCTCCTTACAAGCAGCAACCCCAACTGTTCCATCCTACTATCTCACCAACCTTACCGCTCAGTGCGCCCACTGGGGGCTAATCTTGCCAATCTCCTCCCCGTCCAACTCACACCCCGTCCCTGTGCTGACCCTGTGGAAGCAGGCAGTGGGGCAGCCATCACCGACCCTCTCTGCATCTTCCTCCAGAATATCCGTTTGCTTTCGAACAAGGACGGTCCCATCCATGAGCTTATTGTGGATGATTGCATCGGCATCATGACCCTGACAGAAACCTGGTTAAGGGGCGATGACACCTTACCCTTAAATGAAGCCTCCCCGTCTGGCTATATCTTCCACCACTTGCCCAGCTCAGACCGCCGTGGTGGTGGTGTGGCTCTCAGCAGCAACTTAGAATGTCCCCCTAACTCCTCCTGCACTTTATCCTCCTTTGAGCATCTTCCTCTATTCCACCCCTCTCACCTCTCATTTAAAATTCTCGTACCCAGGTACCATAAAAATATTACCAATATTTCTTCACTACTTTCCTCCCACTGCCTCTACACCGAACGACTTCTCATCCTCGGTGATTTCAACCTCCATCTTAATTCACCACGCTGTCTCTCCTAAGTTCACTAGCTTCCTATCCTCCCTTAATCTCTCCCTCCATGTAAACGCCCTAACCCATATTCACGGCCACCCCCTCGTCCTTGCCATCTCTTGTGGCCTAGCTACTCCCATCATGTCAATCACAGAATAGGCCATTTCAGACCACTTCCTCATATCGCTCTCCACCCACATCCCTCTTCTATCGCCTCCCCACCCCACAACCCTACCTCCTTCTGTGTCCGCCCCTGGAAAAAACTCTCTCCTGACTCACTTACAACTGCATTTATGAACTGCCAACTGTCCAGCCTTTGGCCTTCCATTCACCATGACATCTACCGATCTGCTCAACCATACCCTCACCACCACCTTTGATGCCTTAGTCCATGTAAAACCAATTACTCTTTCTCACCCTGGCCATTCCCCCTGATACAGCCCTGATCTTCGCTCCCTTAAGTCCAAGGGACGTCGTCTTGAACTGATATGGCGGACAACTGGTTTAGCCATTTGCCGGCAGATTTGGCTGGACCACATAAAGCATTATCAGGTTCTGCTCAAGTCTGCCAAAATTGCTCACTATTCCAGAATCATTCTGGAATGTAAAGGTAAACCCCCAGCTTCTATTCACTACTGCTAACCGTCTTTTTAAACCCCTCTCCCCAGTTTTCACCCTCACCTCCGACAATAAGTATGAGGAGCTCATGGATTTCTTTGTCTCCATCCGTTCAGCCACCTCTGCCTCTTCCCTTCCTTCCCCAGCCCACTGGGCCAAACTTCCTCTAAAGAATCCTCCTGCCCTAGCCCTGACCTCACATCTTTCTCCGGTTTCCCTTCATGACCTTTCTGAGCTCACCTTGTCCATGAGACCCACTTCCTCCTCCCTTGACCCTACTTCCATCAAACTGCTAACCACCCAACTTCCTTTTCTGGCTCCCATGTTAGCTGACATTGTTAACGGTTCTCTATCCTCAGGTACGGTCCCCCTCTCCCTCAAATCTGGCATCATTACCTCTCTCCTCAAAAAACCAACCCTCGATCCCTCCGTCCTTGCAAACTACCGCCCCATCTCCAACTTCCCTTTCCTCTCCAAAGTCCTTGAACATGCTGTCACCTCCCAAATCTGTGCCCATCTTCCCTGCAATTCCGTGTTTGAGTCCCTCCAATCTGGTTTCCGTGCCTGCCACAGTGACGAAACAGCTCTTATCAAATTCACAAATGACATCCTTTGTGACTGTGACAAAGGCAAACTATCCCTCCTCGTCCTTCTTGACTTGTCTGCAGCCTTTGACATGGTTGACCACTCTATTCTTCTCTAATGCCTCTCCACTGTCGTCCGGCTGGGTGGGACTGCACTCGCCTGGTTCCACTTTTTTTTATCTAATCGCAGCCAGAGAATCACCTGCAACAGTTTCTCTTCCTGCCCCTGCATCATTAACTCTGGTGTCCCCCAAGGATCTATCCTTGGCCCCCTCCTATTTCTCATCTACATGTTGCCCCTTGGCGATATTCATCCGGAAACACAGCAGCAGTTTCCACATGTACGCTGATGACATCCAGCTCTACCTCAATACCACTTCGCTTGACCCCTCCACGGTCTCTAAATTGTCAGACTGCTTGCCTGACATCCACTTCTGGATGAGCAGAAATTTTCTCCAATTGAATATCGGGCAGACTGAAGCCATTGTTTTCGGTCCCCGCCACAAACTCCGTTCCCTAGCCACTGACTCCATCCCTCTCCCAACTCCTGTCTGAGGCTGAATTAGATTGTTCGCAACCTTGGTGTCATATTTGACCTTGAAATGAACTTTTGGCCACATATCCGCAGCATAACAAACACCGCCTATTTCCACCTCTGTAACATCGCCTGTCTCCGCCCTTGCTTCAGCTCATCTGCTGCTGAAGCCCTCATCCATGCCTTTGTTACCTCTAGACTTGAGTAGTCCAGCGCACTCCTGGTTGGCCTTCCACATTCTACCCTACTTAAACAAGAGGAGATTTAAAACTCGGCTGCCTATGTCCTAACTCGCACCCAGTCCTGCTCAGCCATCACCCCTGTGCTCGCTGACCTACATTGGCTTCAGGTTAAGCAAAGCCTCGATTTCAAAATTATCATCTTTATTTTCAAATCCCTCCATGGCCTCACCCCTCCCTATCTCTGTAATCTCCTCCAGCCCCATAACACCCCACCCCCCACCCCCGAGATATCTGTGCTCCTCGTATTCTGCCCTCCTGAGCATCCCTGATTATAATTGTTCAACCATTGATGGTCGTGCCTTCTGTTGCCTAGGCGCCAAGCTCTGGAACTCCCTCCCTAAACCTCTCTGCCTCTCTAACTCTCTTTCCTCCTTCAAGCTGCTCCTTAAAACATACCACTATGACCAAGTCACCTGCGCCAATTTCTACTTATGCAGCTCGGAGTCAAATTCTTATCGCATAATACTCCTGTGAAGTGCCTTGGGACGTTTCACTACGTTAAAAGCGCTATATAATTACAAGTTGTTGTTATTAACCTCACTTTGCTTGGAATTAAATCAGAAATCTTACCCCTTGCACAGCCAGCAGAATTTGCTCTTTGGAACACACTTAGATTTAAGCTAGGTACAGGTGACTTTCCCTCATGTGCCCTCTGACGATTTGAAGTGGATCGCTGAATACTCTGAAAGAGATAAGCGTAACCTGATTTAAAGTGGAAGTACATTTTGTGAAAAAGACTTTCTATACTACGGTTATCTTCACTTTTCTCTCTCTGCCTTTTGTACTGTTTTCATACAACAATTTTTCTTCCTTTCTCCACACCATGCAACAGTACCCAGCTAAGAAAGTGAGCAGTTACCTCTTCCCAGGAGTCCATTACCACTGCTCTTTCACCTGCTGCCAGGAGGTCAACCCAGCCTGACTCACTCTCAGATTATCCCTCCATTCCTACAAGGATATGCCTCCACTTAGCATATCCTCCTTACAGTAGTCAAGATCAGGAATTTGGTGTGTGCTGAAACATGGGAATGAACTTGTGTCTTACCACTCCACATCGAAATAGCAAATGGTAGCACCACCTCAGCCCAACAATATCTTTGCATGCCCAATTTTTATTTACCTATATAATGACCTGAAAATTGTTTGGCCATTCTGCTGGATTCCTGCTGTAAATATCAGTACGACATTGGTGGAGCAGCTGTAAACTCAGTTGCGACTCGAATGCTCTGCAATTCCCAACCTTAAGTGCGAGTATTGAAGACAGTCTTGTGGGGGCAGGGCCTTCGCACACTTCTACAACACCATTGACATGAGGTGGGTAATGACACCCTAATGCGGGATTTCCTGACGCCTGGCCTTCAGTCTGGACCCTGTGCAGCACTGGCACAGGTACGCCTGGTTGTCAAAACCAGTAGAAGTGGGGCTCACTTGGGTCAGGAGGAATTTCTTTCTTTAAAAACTTTTAAAGTAAGCCCCCAATGTCAGAGGGCCAGGATCAACAGCTTTCTGGTCGAAGTGAGAGGACCTGTCACCTGCCAAGCTGGAACGTTTCTGCTGATGTTACCGCAATTGTGCTCCCAAACTGCTGAAGGTTTACTCTTCAAAGCCCTTCTTCTGACCGTACGAACTATGGCCTAGAAATTGGGCTGCATGACACACGTTTTCCATTTCCAGGCTTATATGCATAATATAGTAAAAACCTTACATCTGCATGCACATCATGTTGGTGCTACTTGACTTCCTGTTGTCACATTTTTGTGTCACCTTTCCATTATAAATTCCAATGTCCACATTTATAATAGAAAACATCTCTGAAAACTTGTAACTGATTGCATAATTCGGCCACGCAAAATGATTTCTGAATTTTTTGTTCGGGTTCCATTTTTTTCTTAGTAACTGAAATTTCCAACGTTCAAAATAAGGGATTAACCAAAATAATGTAAAAAAAATTACATTTCATAATAACATGATTATATTTATCCTGGTTTAAAGTTTCTACCTGAAGGGCCTCAGCCTTTGCCAAAAACCGAGGATTTGGAGTTGAAATGTATCCCCAGAGATGTGATGTTGTGAGCTAAATTTAGATTGGTCATTCTGAGCATGTGCAATGTACCAGGGTGCATCAGTACCAATTAGCTATATGGGGACATATTTTAAAATATTTTCTTCTAATAGTTTCGGCTCTAATGTTTTTCAAAATTATTTGAAGAAATGCTAAAGAACATATGTTGAGTATTTTTTTTAAACAGAGGCTTTGTGTATGCAAGAGTGAGAAAAATTAGAATGCTCTAATGATACACCTGATGTAGTCTTTGCTTTGTATTCTATAAACCTTAGAAAATGAAAGAGAGACTGGGTTAAAGAGAGGGATGAGAGAGGGGGAAGGGAAAAAGAATCATTCTTCATGTAATGTTACTTAAATTTTAAAAAATTAAAGCCGGCTAATTACCTGTGTTTTGATGAAAGAAAAGGTCAATGCATGTTATTTATATGGGCTTCCAGAAGGCATTTAATAAAGTCCCTCATAAGAGACTGTTAACTAAGGTAGAAGCCCATGGAATTGAGAGCAAATTACTGACCTGGTTAGGAAATTGGCTGAGTGGCAGGAGACAGGCAGCAGGGATAATGGGCAGGTATTCTAATTGGCAGGATGTGACTAGTGGTGTCCCGCAGGGATCTGTGTTGGGTCTCTACTGTTTACAGTATTTATTAATGACTTAGATGATGGCATAGAAAGCCATGTATCCAAATTTGCCAATGTCACAAAGATGGGCAGTATTGTAGGCAGTGTAGGTGAAAGCAGAAAATTACAAAGGGATATTGATAGATTAAGTGAATGGGCAAAACTGTGGCAAATGGATTTCAACGTAAGCAAATGTGAGTTCATCCACTTTGGACTTAAAAATGATAGAACAGGGTACTTTCTAAACGGTGAAAAGCTAAAAACAGTGGAGGTGCAAAGAGACTTGGAGGTCCAGGTACATAGATCATTAAAATGTCATCAACAGATACAAAAATAATTAAAAAGGTTAATGGAATGCTTGCTTTTATATCTAGAGGACTAGAATACAAAGGGGTAGAACTAACGGGAGGAGGAGGCTCCATGAATATCCCCATCCTCAATGAAGGCGGAGCCCAGCACATGAATGCAAAAGACAAGGCAGTAGTGTTTACAACCAGCTTCAGCCAGAAGTGCCGAGTGGATGATTCATATCCACTTCCTCCTGAGGTTCCCACTGTTATGTTCAGAATAACTCCACAAGACTGCATACTGTAAGCTCAAACTGTTGTAACCTTGATGTCTTTAATGTAACTCCAGAGTGAGGAAGCAGCATGGTAGATTACCTTTTATACCTGCTTGCCCAGGGTGTGCAGGTGACCCTTGGGTCTCCAACAGGTGCACCTCCTGGTGGCAAGTCTTACACACTAGTAAAGTTTACATACATAACACCCACCATCACAGAAGCCAGTCTTCAGCCAATTCGATTCACTCCATGTGATATCAAGAAAAGGCTGAGCGCACTGGATAATGCAAAGGCTATGGGCCCCGACAACATTGCGGCTCTTGTGCTGAAGACTTGTGCTCCAGAACTAGCCGTGCCTCTAGCCAAGCTGTTCCAGTACAACTACAACACTGGCATCTATCCGACAATGTGGAAAACTGCCCAGGGTGTGTCCTGTCCACAAAAAGCAGGACAAATCAAATCCGGCCAATTACTGCCCCATCAGTCTACTCTCAATCATCAGCAAAGTGATGGAAGGTGTTGTCAACAGTGCTATCAAGCGGCACTTACTCAACAATAACCTGCTCACCGATGCCCAGTTTGGGTTCCGCTAGGACCACTCGGCTCCAGACCTCATTACAGCCTTGGTTCAAGCATTGACAAAAGAGCTGAATTCCAGAGGTAAGGCGAGAGTGACTGCCCTTGACATCAAGGCTGCACTTGACCAAGTGTGGCATCAAGGAGCCATATTAAAACTGAAGTCAATGGGAATCAGGGGGAAAACTCTCCACTGGTTGGAGTCATACCTAGCACAAAGGTAGATGGCTGTGATGGTTGGAGGTCAATTATCACAGCCCCAGGACATCGCTGCAGGAGTTCCTCAGGGCAGTGTCCTAGGCCCAACCATCTTCAGCTGCTTCATCAATGACCTTCCCTACATCATAAGGTCAGATTGGGGATGTTCGCTAATGACTGCCAGTGTTCAGTGCCATTCACAACTCCTCAGATAATGGAGCAGTCCATGCCCACATGCAGTAAAACCTGGACGACATTCAGGCTGGGGCTGATAAGTGGCAAGTAACATTTGCGCCACACAAGTGCTAGGCAATGACTATCTCCAACAAGCGAAAGTCTAACTACCGCTCCTTGATATTCAATGGCATTACCATCACTGAATCCCCCACCATCAACATCCTGGGGGTCACCATTGACCAGAAACTTAACTGACGCAGCCACATAAATACTGTGGCAACAAGAGTGCGAGCGTCTCACCTCTTGACTCCCTAATGCCTTTCTATGGTGTATGTAGGCACCTTTATTAATGACTCCACGAGGCAGGCTTAAACAGTGTAGACCTGTAGTCCTTTATTTGCAGCTCCAGAGTGAGGACAACCAGCTGTGAGTTCCTTTTTATATTGGGTTACCTGCAGTGTGCAGGTAACCCTTAGGTCTCCAGCAGCAGCACCCTCTGGTGTAAGGTGTGTACAGTGTAAGGCTACATTCAGTGTTGCATAACAGTGTTACAGACATCACACAGTAAACAGGCATGTATACACAACAAGACTCCCCGCTAAGCATTTTTCATATCCTTATTATCATGCCCAGGGGAGGTGATCAGTGGTGGACTATGGGAGGTTGTGGTGAGGGTTGTGTGGTTGCCAGGAGTGACCCCTGTGCTTCAGGCTGGCCTCGACATCTCCCCTCCCTCACACACAGACCAAGTGGGCGTCACTGTTATGGGATCCCTCAGGGGGGTAGCCACAGCAGCAATGAGTGGTGTGTACACACTGTGATGTGGGTAGTTGTGGGGTGGTGGGCTGGGCCACAAGACTGGGTGGGCTCCTTGTCCACCAATTGGGATGAGGGTCAGGTCATCCCAGGGTTTGCCAGGGAAGCTGGAGGGTATTGGCCTCATGCTCCTGGTGTTGGCCCTGGTGGCCAGGGGTTGTAGGGCTGGTCTGGTGCAGGTTGCCATTGGTGGTGGCTGGGCTGCCCATTGACCACTGTCCCTGTAGTAGGTCTGCTCCCACTGGCTGTGTGTGTGTCCCACAAGGGGCATCACATTCGTTCCAAAGATTCAGGTTACGTGGTCAGTTAGCCATCTGGACCTGGGGGTCTCTCACAGGGGGATTCCATTGGCATCGGCATGGGTCCCTGTAGGGCCCAATGTCCTTTGGCTGTGTCCTACCGGTATATATGACACCTTGGCTCTGACCACACCTGGGAGCAGCGTCGAGGAGGTGCGTGGAGAGGCCTATAAAAGGCACAGCAGGGAGTCCGGGGCCCAGCGTCGGCGGCAGTCGGGAGCAGCGTCGAGGAGGTGCGTGAGAGGCCTATAAAAGGCACAGCAGGGAGTCCGGGGCCCAGCGTCGGCGGCAGTCGGGAGCAGCGTCGAGGAGGTGCGTGGAGAGGCCTATAAAAGGCACAGCAGGGAGTCCAGGGCCCAGCGTCGGCGGCAGTCGGGAGCAGCGTCGAGGAGGTGCGTGAGAGGCCTATAAAAGGCACAGCAGGGAGTCCGGGGCCCAGCGTCGGCGGCAGTCGGGAGCAGCGTCGAGGAGGTGCGTGGAGAGGCCTATAAAAGGCACAGCAGGGAGTCCGGGGCCCAGCGTCGGCGGCAGTCGGGAGCAGCGTCGAGGAGGTGCATGGAGAGGCCTATAAAAGGCGTGACTTGTGCAGCTACAGGGAGAAGGCAAAAAAGAAGTAGAAAGAAATCAAAAGGTGACGTCACAGCCAAGAGGGTAAGTGATTGGCTGGTGATTGGTGAGTAGTTTTTCTTTTTTCTCTTCTATATCAGTGAGTAGCTTTTAACATTGTTGTTGCCAATTTAAGTGTAAGGGTTAAGTCATGGCAGGAGAGCTCGGTCGGGTGTTATGCTCCTCCTGTACCATGTGGGAACTCGGGGACGACACCAGTGTCCCTGACGACTACATGTGCGGGAAGTGTATCCACCTCAAGCTCCTGACGGTCCGCGTTGCGGAGTTGGAGCTGAGGGTGGATTCACTCTGGAGCATCCACGATGCTGAGAATGACGTGAGTAGCACGTGTAGCGAGTTGGTCGTACCGCAGGGAAAGGGTCCACAGCCAGATAGGGAATGGAAGACCAACAGGAAGAGCAGTGCAAGGAAGGTAGTGCAGGAGTCCCCTGTGGTCATCCCCCTGCAAAACAGATACACTGCTTTGGGTACTGTTGAGGGGGATGACTCATCAGGGGAGGGCAGCAGCAGCCAAGTTCATGGCACCATGGCTGGCTCTGCTGCACAGGAGGGCAGGAAAAAGAGTGGGAGAGCGATAGTGATTGGGGATTCAATGGTGAGGGGAATAGATAGGCGTTTCTGCGGCCGCAACCGAGACTCCAGGATGGTATGTTGCCTCCCTGGTGCAAGGGTCAAGGATGTCTCGGAGCGGGTGCAGGACATTCTAAAAAGGGAGGGAGAACAGCCAGTTGTCGTGGTGCACATTGGTACCAACGACATAGGTAAAAAAAAGGGATGAGGTCCTACGAAACGAATTTAAGGAGCTAGGAGCTAAATTAAAAAGTAGGACCTCAAAAGTAGTAATCTCGGGATTGCTACCAGTGCCACGTGATAGTCAGAGTAGGAATCGCAGGATAGCGCAGATGAATAAGTGGCTTGAGCAGTGGTGCAACAGGGAGGGATTCAAATTCCTGGGGCATTGGAACCGGTTCTGGGGGAGGTGGGACCAGTACAAACCGGACGGTCTGCACCTGGGCAGGACCGGAACCAATGTCCTAGGGGGAGTGTTTGCTAGTGCTGTTGGGAAGGATTTAAACTGATATGGCAAGGGGATGGGAACCAATGCAGGGAGACAGAGGGAAACAAAAAGGAGGCAAAAGCAAAAGACAGAAAGGAGATGAGAAAAAGTGGAGGGCAGAGAAACCCAAGGCAAAGAACAAAAAGGGCCACTGGACAGCAAAATTCTAAAAGGACAAAGGGCGTTAAAAGAACAAGCCTGAAGGCTTTGTGTCTTAATGCAAGGAGTATCCGCAATAAAGTGGATGAATTAACTGTGCAAATAGATGTTAACAAATATGATGTGATTGGGATTATGGAGACGTGGCTCCAGGATGATCAGGGCTGGGAACTCAACATCCAGGGTATTCAACATTCAGGAAAGATAGAATAAAAGGAAAAGGAGGTGGGGTAGCATTGCTGGTTAAGGAGCAAATTAAGGCAATAGTTCGGAAGGACATTAGCTTGGATGATGTGGAATCTATATGGGTAGAGCTGCAGAATACCAAAGGACAAAAAACGTTAGTGGGAGTTGTGTACAGACCTCCAAACAGTAGTAGTGATGTTGGGGAGGGCATCAAACATGAAATTAGGGGTGCGTGCAATAAAGGTGCAGCAGTTATAATGGGTGACTTTAATATGCACAT
The DNA here is from genome assembly GCF_044704955.1 of Pristiophorus japonicus. NCBI lineage: Eukaryota > Metazoa > Chordata > Chondrichthyes > Pristiophoridae > Pristiophorus > Pristiophorus japonicus. Next base: position 153,966,308 of record NC_091985.1, read on the forward strand.
AGATTGGGTTAACCAAACTGGAAGCAATACGGTAGAGGAGGATTTCCTGGAGTGCATAAGGGATGGTTTTTTAGACCAATATGTCGAGGAACCAACTAGGGGGGAGGCCATCTTAGACTGGGTGTTGTGTAATGAGAGAGGATTAATTAGCAATCTCGTTGTGCGAGGCCCCTTGGGGACCATAATATGGTGGAATTCTGCATTAGGATGGAGAATGAAATAGTTAATTCAGAGACCATGGTCCAGAACTTAAAGAAGGGTAACTTTGAAGGTATGAGGCGTGAATTGGCTAGGATAGATTGGCGAATGATACTGAAGGGGTTGACAGTGGATGGGCAATGGCAGACATTTAGAGACCTCATGGATGAACTACAACAATTGTACATTCCTGTCTGTCATAAAAATAAAAAAGGGAAGGTGGCTCAACCGTGGCTATCAAGGGAAATCAGGGATAGCATTAAAGCCAAGGAAGTGGCATACAAATTGGCCAGAAATAGCAGCGAACCCGGGGACTGGGAGAAATTTAGAACTCAGCAGAGGAGGACAAAGGGTTTGATTAGGGCAGGGAAAATGGAGTACGAGAAGAAACTTGCAGGGAACATTAAGACGGATTGCAAAAGTTTCTATAGATATGTAAAGAGAAAAAGGTTAGTAAAGACAAACGTAGGTCCACTGCAGTCAGAATCAGGGGAAGTCATAACGGGGAACAAAGAAATGGCGGACCAATTGAACAAGTACTTTGGTTCGGTATTCACTGAGGAGGACACAAACAACCTTCCGGATATAAAAGGGGTTGGAGGGTCTAGTAAGGAGGAGAAACTGAGGGAAATCCTTATTAGTCGGGAAATTGTGTTGGGGAAATTGATGGGATTGAAGGCCGATAAATCCCCAGGGCCTGATGGACTGCATCCCAGAGTACTTAAGGAGGTGGCCTTGGAACTAGTGGATGCATTGACAGTCATTTTCCAACATTCCATTGACTCTGGATCAGTTCCTATGGAGTGGAGGGTAGCCAATGTAACCCCACTTTTTAAAAAAGGAGGGAGAGAGAAAACAGGGAATTACAGACCGGTCAGCCTGACATCGGTAGTGGGTAAAATGATGGAATCAATTATTAAGGATGTCATAGCAGTGCATTTGGAAAGAGGCAATATGATAGGTCCAAGTCAGCATGGATTTGTGAAAGGGAAATCATGCTTGACAAATCTTCTGAAATTTTTTGAGGATGTTTCCAGTAGAGTGGACAAGGGAGAACCAGTTGATGTGGTATATTTGGACTTTCAGAAGGCTTTCGACAAGGTCCCACACAAGAGATTAATGTGCAAAGTTAAAGCACATGGGATTGGGGGTAGTGTGCTGACATGGATTGAGAACTGGTTGTCCGACAGGAAGCAAAGAGTAGGAGTAAATGGGGACTTTTCAGAATGGCAGGCAGTGACTAGTGGGGTACCGCAAGGTTCTGTGCTGGGGCCCCAGCTGTTTACACTGTACATTAATGATTTAGACGAGGGGATTAAATGTAGTATCTCCAAATTTGCGGATGACACTAAGTTGGGTGGCAGTGTGAGCTGCAAGGAGGATTCTATGAGGCTGCAGAGCGACTTGGATAGGTTAGGTGAGTGGGCAAATGCATGGCAGATGAAGTATAATGTGGATAAATGTGAGGTTATCCACTTTGGTGGTAAAAACAGAGAGACAGATTATTATCTGAATGGTGACAGATTAGGAAAAGGGGAGGTGCAAAGAGACCTGGGTGTCATGGTACATCAGTCATTGAAGGTTGGCATGCAGGTACAGCAGGCGGTTAAGAAAGCAAATGGCATGTTGGCCTTCATAGCGAGGGGGTTTGAGTACAAGGGCAGGGAGGTGTTGCTACAATTGTACAGGGCCTTGGTGAGGCCACACCTGGAGTATTGTGTACAGTTTTGGTCTCCTAACCTGAGGAAGGACATTCTTGCTATTGAGGGAGTGCAGCGAAGGTTCACCAGACTGATTCCCGGGATGGCGGGACTGACCTATCAAGAAAGACTGGATCAACTGGGCTTGTATTCACTGGAGTTCAGAAGAATGAGAGGGGACCTCATAGAAACGTTTAAAATTCTGACGGGGTTAGACAGGTTAGATGCAGGAAGAATGTTCCCAATGTTGGGGAAGTCCAGAACCAGGGGACACAGTCTAAGGATAAGGGGGAAGCCATTTAGGACCGAGATGAGGAGGAATTTCTTCACCCAGAGAGTGGTGAACCTGTGGAATTCTCTACCACAGAAAGTTGTTGAGGCCAATTCACTAAATATATTCAAAAAGGAGTTAGATGAAGTCCTTACTACTAGGGGAATCAAGGGGTATGGTGAGAAAGCAGGAATGGGGTACTGAAGTTGCATGTTCAGCCATGAACTCATTGAATGGCGGTGCAGGCTAGAAGGACCGAATGGCCTACTCCTGCACCTATTTTCTATGTTTCTATGTTTCTATGTTTCTATACATTCTAGCATTTGCATCACTTTTGGGTATCCTGGTTTCAACAGGCATGGTTACATTAGGCATTTCACATTCTCTATTATTATTGTTAAGCATAATAAACTTGCTCTTTAACCTTACTGACACCTGCATTCATCTCATTAGTCACATTAGTTGAACCAGTATCACCCCATCCTGGTTACATTGCATACATTTTCATACTTACACCCTTTAATTGCATCTTTAGCTTTAAAGTCCGTGTACTCAAATAGTTGAAACTTTCCCTTTAAATTTTTTTGGTTAACTGTCTCCTTTAAGGGACCCTTCAAATTCGATTGGCTGCTCGGTGTCACGTGATGTTCCGCCAATGCTCCTCGTGGTATGGCCGTGGCCATTTTGATTTTAGGGTTATGTCCTCGTGGTGCTGGTGCTGCAGCCATTTTCTGGCTTTCCAGCAGATAGGCTGTGGTGGTCTTTTCTTCCACAGCGCCACTTTGCCTGATGTGGACCGGGTTCATCCAATTCCTTCCCAGCAGCGTGGAACCATCGCCGGCCACAATCCACATGGGGAGTTTGTTCAACACGCCGCCCTGGGAGACCTGGACGTCCACGCTGCCAACGATATGGATTTTACCTTTGGTGTAGGTGAGCAGCTTCGCTTGGACAGGAGACAGTTTTGGTCGATTGGCGGGATTTATCCAAATTTTTTCAAAGGTCATTTGGCTCATCACAGACTGACTCGCCCCTGTGTCGATTTCCATGGAGACTGGGACCCCGTCGATGTCCACTTCCATCGTCCACGTAGAACTTCCGGTGGAGCAGGTAAAGATTCCATACTCTTCTTCCAGGGTTTGAGCAACTTCCTCTTCATCTGTATCGGAGCCCGGTTGATCAGCCAACTCATCAGGGATGCGGTGAGTAAAGCGTTTTCTGCACATTCTCTGAAGGTGCCCTTTCTCTTTGCAGCCTTTGCATGCATAGTCTTTGTAGTGGCACTGGCGGGCCCTGTGGTTTCCTCCACAGCGCCAGCACGGGGCCATCCGGTTTGCCCCATGTGTCGGGCTCAGGGTTGCGGGACTCGGGGCAGCATTTCTGCCTTTAGAAGTATCCATGCGGTGCACTGCGCTCGCTGGTTTAGAGTCCTGGGTCAGTATTCGCCTGGAGTCGCTGGCCGAAGCCATGTAGGCCTGGCTCACTTGGATTGCTTTCTGCAGGGTGACTGTGATGTCCACAGAGAGCAATTTGTGTAGGAGGCCCTCCTGGCCGATTCCAATGTTGAATATGACCCTTAGGGCTTCGTTTAGGTAGTCTCCAAATTCACACCGAGCAGCTAGTCTTCTTAGGTGTGCAGCATACTTGGCAATTTCTTGGCCCTCAGGTCGCCGGTAAGTGTAGAACCGGTGCCTGGCTGTGAGGATGCTTTCTTTTGGTTTTAGCTGTTCCTGTATGATTGTTACAAGTTGCTCATAGCTCTTGGTGGTTGTCTTCTCCGGGGCTAGTAAGTTCCTGACGAGACAATGGATGGTGGGCCCACAACTGCTAAGCAGGATGGCCCTGCATTTGTTTGGTAGTGTAGCCGGTGTGTCCCCATCCAGGTCGTTGGCTATAAAGAAATGTTCCAATCTTTCCACAAAAGCGTCCCAATCTTCCCCCTCTGTAAATTGCTGGAAGTTGCTGAGGTTAGACATGTTGAGCGTGTAGTTCGTGACCTCGTATTCCCGTCGCCAGTTGTGGTGTATGTAGGCACCTTTAGTAATGACTCCACGAGGCAGGGTATGATACTTAAACTGTGTAGACCTGTAGTCCTTTATTTGCAGCTTCAGAGTGAGGACAAGAAGTTGAGAGTTCCCTTTTAGGTCTCCAGCAGCAGCACCCCCCGGTGTACAGGTAAGGTGTGTACAGTGTAAGGCTACATTCAGTGTTGCATAACAGTGTTACAGACATCACACAGTAAACAGGCATGCATACACAACACTTTCTACCAGCTACAAGGCAAAAGTCAGGAGTGTGATGGAATACTCCCCACTTGCCTGGATGAGAGCAGCTCCAACAACACTCAAGAAGCTCGACATCATCCAGGTCAAAGCAGCTCGCTTGATTGGTACCCCATCCACCATCTTAAACATTCATTCCCTCCATCACCGCGTACTGTGGCTGCAGTGTGCACCATCGGCAGCACCTCCCAAGCCCGCGTCCTCTACCACCTAGAAGGACAAGGGCAGCAGGCGCATGGGAACACCATCATCCTGACTTGGAAGTATATCGCCATTCCTTCATCGTCTATGGGTCAAAATCCTAGAACTCCCTCCCTAACAGCACTTAACCACACGAACTGCAGTGGTTCAAGACGGCGGCTCACTACCATCTTCTCATGGGCAATTAGGGATGGGCAATAAATGCTGGCGTTGCCAGCGACGCCCACATCCCGTGAATGAATAAAAAAGAAGTAATGCTGCAGCCATACAAAGGCCTGGGCATCACACGTGAGGAAGGATATATTGTCCTTGGAGGGAGTGAAACATAGGTTTACGTGAATGATACCCGGACTTCAAGGGTTAAGTTACGAGGAGAGATTACACAAATTAGGGTTGTATGTCCTAGAATTTCGACGGTTAAGGGGTTAACTGATCTAAATTTTCAAGATATTAAGGGGAACAGATAGGGTAGATAGAGAGAAACTATTTTCGCTGGCTGGAGATTCTAGGACTATGGGGCATAGTCTAAATATTAGAGCCAGGCCTTCGAGGAGTGAAATTAGGAAACACTTCTAGACACAAAGGGTGGTAGAAGTTTGGAACTCTCTTCTGAAAACACCAAATAATGCTAGATCAATTGTTAATTTTTAATCGGAGATTGATAGCTTTTTATTAACTAGAGGTATTAAGGAATATGGGCCAAAGGCGGGATATGGAGTTTGGTCGCGGATCAGCCATGGTCTCATTGAATAGCAGAATAAGCTCGAGGGGCTCAATGGCCTACTCCTGTTCCTATGTTCAATGCTAATGCCTTATACCTGTGAGACAGAAATTCTAATTTCTATCATATATGACAGAGAGAAAGATGCAAAGAGAGAGAAAGACAGACAGGCAGTTTCTTTCTTCATTCTAATTTGATTTATTTTTTTAAAACAAATTGAATTTTGAAAGAAAGTAAAGTCTCTGAGGGAAACAGATGTGAAGTTAGTGAAGGAAGGGAAGAGAAGAGAATGAAGGAGCTGTTGGTCTCTCCCCATCTAACTTTGGGGGAATGAGTAGGAGTGGATAGAGTGTTGAGGGTGAGGTGAGTGACAGTTGAACAAAGGAGAAGGGAATATAAAGGGGTTGAGCAGATAGTTTAAAGGGGAAGAGGTGGGGTAGTAATGGGAGTGTGGGTGTGGTAGGAAGGGGATGGGGTAATGGGAAGGGACAAGTATAGAGGACATGACAGGAGAGGGTGGAGAAAGCATGCGGAATTGAGGGAGGAGATGTGAATTGAGCCACGAAGGGCTAGATTTTCCCTGCAAGCCCTAACCTAACTGCATTTATGGCTCTTTTTCCCCATCACATCATGCCATACCACCCTCCACCTCCCACCCAAATGGAAAGAAGAAAAGAAAAAATGGAGACAGAAGTAAAAAGAAAAGTTAAGAGGATAGAAGCAGAAGAGAAGAAAAAGAGCCAGAGCAAAAGAAGAGCCAAAGGAAACGATAACTACATGATATACACAAGTGAGAGAGCAACTTAAAAGGCCCAATTTTACCTAATCTTCATGGCAGGAATGACATGGGTTCTGGTCTGACACCTGTTTTACACCCCATTCAATTTTACTCTCTATTAAGAACATAAGAACACAAGAAATAGGAGCAGGAGTACGCCATACAGCCCCTCGAGCCTGCTCCGCCTTTTAATACGATCATGGCTGATCCGATCATATACTCAGGTCCACTTCCCTGCCCGCTCCCCATAACCCCTTATTCCCTTATCGTTTAAGAAACTGTCTATTTCTGTCTTAAATTTATTCAATGTCCCAGCTTCCACAGCTCTGAGGCAGCAAATTCCACAGATTTACAACCCTCAGAGAGGAAATTTCTCCTCATCTCAGTTTTAAATGGGTGGCCCATTATTCGAAGATAATGCCCTTTAGTTTTAGTCTCCCCTACCAGTGGAAACATCCTCTCTGCATCCACCTGGTCAAGCTCCCTCATAATCTTATACATTTTGATAAGATCACCTCTCATTCTTCTGAATTCCAATGAGTCGAGGCCCAACCTACTCAACCTTTCCTCATAAGTCAACCCCTTCATCTCTGGAATCAACCTAGTGAACCTTCTCTGAACTGCCTCCAAAGCAAGTATATCCTTTCGTAAATATGGAAACCAAAACTGCACACAGTATGCCAGGTGTGGCCTCATCAATATCCTGTATAACTGTAGCAAGACTTCCCTGCTTTTATACTCCATCCCCTTTGCAATAAAGGCCAAGATTCCATTGGCCTTTCTGATCACTTGCTGTACCTGCACACTATCCTTTTGTGTTTCATGCACAAGTACCCCCAGGTCCTGCTGTACTGAAGCACTTTGCAATCTTGCCCCATTTAAATAATAATTACTCTTTGATTTTTTTCTGTCAAAGTGCATGACCTCACACTTTCCAACATTATACTCCATCTGCCAAATTTTTGCCCATTCACTTAGCCTGTCTATGTCCTTTTGCAGATTTTTTGTGTCCTCCTCACACATTGCTTTTCCTCCCATCATTGTATCATCAGCAAACTTGGCTACGTTACACTCAGTCCCTTCTTCCAAGTCGTTAATATAGATTGTAGATTCAAGTTAATGTTCCCGGCGGATGAATTAGGTTAAACTGGGGGTATATCCTTTCGTAAATATGGAAACCAAAACTGTACACAGTATTCCAGGTGTGGCCTCACCAATACATGTGCAATGCAATGCGAGATCAACTAGTAATATATTAAAAATATAATTTCTGTGCGCACTTCCACTTCAACTTTTTCCCATTATAAATTTCTATGTCCATATTTGTAATGGAAACTGCCTAAGTAAACTTGTCACACTACACTGACGAAAGGTCGTTGACCTGAAACGATAATTCTGTTTCTCTCTCCACAGGTGCTGCCTGACCTGCTAATTATTTCCAGCATTTTCTGTTCTTATTGTCACACTTCTACCAGTAGTGGCCTCTAACACGTCACTTTTGCGCCTCCCTCAGCCTGCACTACAGAGTAACTCCTATACTAAAACCAACTATACTTGGAGGAACGTCTCTCGGCCCTGATGGGCATTCAAGTTGGTGCCGCGGTGGTGGGTGAGGTCGAACTCCCTCGGGACAGTGATGGTGTGCTGAGTTCCTTTACAGCATCTGGTAAGCCACTTAGGCCTGACACCACAATCCTTAGCTCTTTCCATGAGACTGGCATTCTCGAATGCCTTTGCCGCACCTGGCACACTCCCCTGCAGGTAACCAGTCTTCTATGTGTATGTGCTTTCAGATGACCAACCAAATGCACCGCGGCCTTCACGTGACCCTTCCACTGGTGAAGATGCTGCCGAGGAGGACACCTCGTTCGATGTAATGCAGGAGTCAGCGGCATCTGAGAGCGAGGCTAGCAGCTTTGACGAAGGGGTGGTCGGGGAGGTGGTAATGCTCCAAGACCCAGTGGCCTGCAGCTACGCCACAGGGGAGGGGAAGCCCGGAGGCCAGCTCCCCGGAGGGTGAGTGCACGCCTGAGTGATGCTCACTCGGTCTGTGCAGCAGAGCTGGTCTCCAGTTAGTCTTGGGTAATCTTTGCCACTGGACCAAGACCTAGCTCTGCAAGCCCGTGTGGTGGCTGGTGCGCAATGGCCACCACATGTTAAAAAAATCCAAGCGCAGGCATCTTCCACCCTTCAGGATGTAGTTTGGGATCTGGAATATTAGGTTCTTCATTGAAACACCTGTGAACACATCCCTTTTTGGCGTGGAGCAAGTCATCCTCGCTTCGAGGGACTGCCTATGATGATGATGATGATGATGATGATGATGAACCGGAACTAGAGGTTGTCACAAGGCAATACCTGCAGTTGCACAGCGATCTGCTGGGTGCACTAGCAAGGGTTTCTGAGAGTCTCAATGCACTAGCTGTGAGGATGGAGGAGACCGCCTCAACTATTGCTCATGCCTCTCAGCAGCCCACTGAGCCCATCCTTGGCAGATACCAATCGATGTTTGATGCAACCAATGACCATGGGGTCCCAGACATGGTGGCACAGGCTATGGCTGACATTGCAGTGGCCATTGAGCACTGGGCCGATGCTATGGTAGGCTTGCATACAGTGCGTGGTCTCTCCAATCAGCTCTGTACTGTGCTGCAGTCGCAGTCAGTCTTAATGTAGAGGCAACTCAATTCAACGGATGCACTGACCGCTGCCATCCTGTCTGGGAGCCCCATCAGTTCAGATTGTTGCAGATGATGAGGCTCTGCCTCGGGGGAAGTAGAAGTGTGTCGGGCCAGTTGGAACATGATGTCATCTCTCAGGACGACATCATTCCGCCTTTGCACCTGCTGCTCTCTGCAACCCATCCACAACAGAGTGCTGCCGCCCATGCTGAGGTGATGCAGTCCACACCCGGGCCTTCCAGGGCCTGAGCTGATCGGGGACTTCCTGCTAGGACATCATGTGTGGTTGCGGCTCCAAGTCAACAACTGATGACTAGCCTTGCTGCAGGCCCCGAGACCCCATTGAGGAGGATCAATAGGCACGGGAGTGGGGAGAAAGGAAGGGGTGGTAAAGCACTCTACAAGACCAATTAAAGACTTGTGGGAAGGCGGGCACAGATGCTGACCTTGTTAACATATTCTCATATAACTAGTTGCACCTGTATGACCCAGCAAGCAATTTGCTTTATACAACAGAGATGGCTACTTTGTTGGAAAATGAAGTGATGTCAATAGTTGCACTTGGATTGAGAATTTTTGAAGGGGTCTTGTGGGTATGATTATTTGTTGGGGATGAAAGTGTTGTCTTGTGCTTGTTTTCAACACACCATGGTTTATTTGTTCAACAAATAAAGTTTAGATTGTTCACATTATTGTGCTGCGATTTATATACACGGGGGTTGCAGAGTGGGGAGCGATGTGTTTAGTAAATGCCGAGGTTTACAGGCTGGCAACTCGGCACGTTGAGTCATTCACTGGAATCGATGCGCGATGAGTCTCTTACGAGCAGCCCTTCCAGCGCAACAGTGTCAGGCTGCCTCCCCCTTGGCTGAAGCTTCTCGTCTTCCTCCTTGTTGTCGTCGTCCTCCTGAGGTGGGTCATCCATCCCTGGTGGTAATGGCTGGCCCCTCATGATGGCCAGATAGTGCAGCAGGCAGCACACAACGGTGAACATGGAGACTCTATCAGGTGAGTACTGAAATGCCCCTCCAGAGCGGTCAAGGCAGCGGAATCGCTGCTTCAGAACCCTGATAGTTTGCTCTACAATGGTCCTGGTTGTGATATGGCTGCTGTTCATGCGGTGGCTGGAAGAGTCGTGGCACACTGTTCTCCCGCAGGATGAAGGCATCGTGGCAGCTGCCAGGTTAGCGGGCATTTGACAGCGAGGATCGCAGACCAGCTGAATGTTGATGGAGTTGTATCCCTTGTGATTCCGCTACACTTCTCTATCTTGGGGCAGGGCCCTCAATGCCACATGCGACTATCAACGACTCCCTAAACCTTGGGAAAGGTCGCTACCTTGGCAAAGCCATGGGAACACTCATCCTGGTCTTCCCTGGACATGCTAAACTTGATGTAGTCCATTTGTTTTCTGTCGAGAGCGTCGGTCACCTGACGAATGCAACAATGTACTTCATACTGCGAGATGTTGCATATATCGCCAAAGGAGACTGGAAGGAGCCGGTAGCATAGAAGTTGAGGGCAACTGTCACTTTCACTGCACTGACATCGAGGTCCTGGTGCCGATGTCAGCTGCCAGGTATGTCTGCAGGTGGCAGAGCTCCGTCACCACCTCCTTACGGAACCTCAGCCTTCTTATGCACTGCTCCTCAGACATCTCAAGGTAAGAGTAATGCGCACGGAAAACCTTGCGACTGTATGGCCTCCTGCCCCGCCGTCTGGGGCCTCTCCTCTGGCGAGTATCCACATTTGCCATAAGCTGTGGGAGCCTTTGAAGTCTTCGCCGAAGGACAACATGGTGTGCGATTTCTGTCCCCATAACTTTGCAGAGGTAACAGCGTCATGCTAGTTTCAAACATATCCAATCTTGAACCTGACAATGTCTCCGAGATGCTAGTACTGAAGCTTAGGAGTCAGTAGCCACAGAATGCCAGCACCTTAGAACTTTGCGAGCGGACAACGCAGCACAGACCGCAAACTCTCTGGGCTGGCTGCAACTTCCTTTAAATAACACCCCGGATTAGTTTTCCCTCCTTGTGTACGCCAACTTTTTCAGGCGTCATTGCCGCCAGCCGGTAAGTGAGGTGGCAAAAGTGAATTTGGCGAGACCGGCGTCAAAGGAGGCGTTGCATGCGAAGTGACGTATTGATTTCCATCGTGTTAGCTGGTGGGATGTTAAATTTTAACGCCCTTAATAAACCACAACCCAATTTCGCGGCAGGCTTCAATGGTGCCTAGCGTCGGCGACAACCCACTGCCGCCCAGTTAACGCTTAACATCGGCGTTATCAGTTGGTGTTAGTAACTGAATTTCAGCCCTTTGGTCTTGACTCCCCCTGCCCAATGCCACGGGAGATTATGGGCCTGAAAATTTAGGGACCGCAATCCTGACAATTCTGTTGAGTGGGCAGGATCAGTGGGAGGACACCTCATATGCATAGGAACGGCAGACACCACAGGCATATCTTGGGCTCCTCGAATGGCACATCTTGCCATTCACAAGCTTCCAGAAAATCCAGCACCCACCTGCTATCCTAGGGGAGGGACCTAAACATCATGCCCCAGAGATACCTTTTCATTGGTAAGGAAGCAAAACAAAATTTTCTTTAAAAAAAAGTTGCCCTCATCTTTGAAGGTCCAGGTCACTCCCTCAGCCTGGACCCCTTGATGAGATCTAAGTGTGTCCTTCTGAAGGCCAGTACACTTCAACTCACTGGGTGCTCTAGCCCCCAAACATACCAGGGCCGAAATTGCCCCCCGCCGAAAACAGATTCTGATAAGCTCACAATAAAGGTTGAACCTGAGTACTGTGTACAATGAGCAAGTGTGACCTTAGCTCCTTTAATAAGACTCCAGAGTGCAGGTACTTCGTGGGTGGGACTCCAACAGGTAGGCCCTCTGGTGGTGGTGTAATACAGGTTGCAAGGTAGGTAAATACATAACATCACTCCCCCGTGAAGTCAATAGTACATTTATTTACAAGGTGAGATGATCTGGGGCTTTTCACTCCCTTGTTGATCGTCACGGTATAAATGCGGGTGTGGGTGAGTTGGTTAGTTCTTCACTGGGCTGCTGGGCAGCCAGCCTTGCTGGGGATGGTGAGTTCGGCTTCGTGGTCAACCATGATGTCAGTTGCCACTTGTATGTGTGTTGAAGGGTCACAGTTGGTGGTGTCTTCTTCGGTTTGTTCGTAGCCGTTGGTGAACCGCAATTTGATTTGGTCCAAATGTTTTCTGTACGTTAGTCCATTGGTCAATTTAACCTGAAACACCCTATTCCCCTCTTTGGCTGTGACTGTGCCAGTGAGCCATTTGGGACCATTTGCATAACTGGGTAAAAACACAGGATCATTGATCTCAATATCGCATGACAAATTTGCGCGGTCATGGTACACACTTTGTTAATGCCGCCTGCCCTCCACGTGATCATGGACATCAGGGTGGACAAGAGAGAGCCTTATTTTGAGCACCCTTTTCATGAGCAGCTCGGCTGGGGGAACTCTGGTGCGGTACCTGAGCAGCACTCGGGACAGACGGGTCTGCAGGGAGCCTTCCGACACACGTTTCAAGCTTTGCTTGATGGTCTGAACTGCTCATTCTGCCTGGCTGTTGGATGCGGGCTTGAACGGGGCAGATGTGACGTGCTTGATCCCACTGCAGGTCATGAATTCCTTGAATTCAGACTGGTGAAACACGGCCCATTGTCGCTGACCAGGACATCAAGCAGGCCGTGTGTGGCAAACATGGCTCGAAGACTTTCAATAGTGGCCGTGGACGTGCTTACAGACATTATCACACATTCAATCCATTTTGAGTAAGCGTCTACAACAACTAAGAATATTTTGCCGAGAAATGGGCCCGCATAGTCCATGTGGATCCTCGACCATGATTTATGTGATATATTCACAGAACACAGCACACACAGCTCCTAACATGACAGGCAGCTCTCTCGGAACCCTCCGGAATCTGCCTGGTTCTGTTTATTATTAACTCTGCAGTTGCAGTACACAATACGTCCACATCCACAGTGTGGCGCTACAAACATTACAAGCTGACAGACATTACACTTCTCCCTCCTTAATGAAGAAGTTATTATAACAAACATCATACATAACTTTCCTGTTTATACATAACACAGGATATAGACTTATTTTTTTTCCATATTTACAAAGTTAACTTTACCACTTGTTTTATGTTTCAAAGAGGATACCTTTGCTCTCGAACAGAACCTTCCAAACATGGTGTCGAATCTAAACTCATTCGAGGCTCATCCTGAGGAGCGTTTTCCTCCACGGAATTTACTTGATTTTCATTTGAACTCACTGTAACTTCAGGCTCTTTGTTTTCCTGACTCGGACATAGACTTTCATTCTGATTCTCTCCTGGATTTGTTTCCAGTACATTGGATTTAGGATTTGCTACTGATATATCAAAACTATCTGATGAGTCAGAAATAATCGAATCATTCCCACCTTCAACTCCTATCATGTCTGTAGGTAAAATCAGGGGAAGTCATAACGGGGAACAATGAAATGGCAGACCAATTGAACAAGTACTTTGGTTCGGTATTCACTAAGGAGGACACAAACAGCCTTCCGGATATAAAAGGGGTCAGAGGGTCTAGTAAGAAGGAGAAACTGAGGGAAATCCTTATTAGTCGGGAAATTGTGTTGAGGAAATTGATGGGATTGAAGGCCGATAAATCCCCAGGGCCTGATGGTCTGCATCCCAGAGTACTTAAGGAGGTGGCCTTGGAAATAGCGGATGCATTGACAGTCATTTTCCAACATTCCATAGACTCTGGATCAGTTCCTATGGAGTGGAGAGTAGCCAATGTAACCCCACTTTTTAAAAAAGGAGGGAGAGAGAAAACAGGGAATTATAGACCGGTCAGCCTGACATCGGTAGTGGGCAAAATGATGGAATCAATTATTAAGGATGTCATAGCAGCGCATTTGGAAAGAGGTGACATGATAGGTCCAAGTCAGCATGGATTTGTGAAAGGGAAATCATGCTTGACAAATCTTCTGGAATTTTTTGAGGATGTTTCCAGTAGAGTGGACAAGGGAGTACCAGTTGATGTGGTGTATTTGGACTTTCAGAAGGCTTTCGACAAGGTCCCACACAAGAGATTAATGTGCAAAGTTAAAGCACATGGGATTGGGGGTAGTGTGCTGTTGTGGATTGAGAACTGGTTAGCAGACAGGAAGCAAAGAGTAGGAGTAAATGGGTACTTTTCAGAATGGCAGGCAGTGACTAGTGGGTTACTGCAAGGTTCTGTGCTGGGGCCCCAGCTGTTTACATTGTACATTAATGATTTAGATGAAGGGATTAAATGTAGTATCTCCAAATTTGCGGATGACACTAAGTTGGGTGGCAGTGTGAGCTGCGAGGAGGATGCTATGAGGCAGCAGAGTGACTTGGATAGGTTAGGTGAGTGGGCAAATGCATGGCAGATGAAGTATTATGTTGATAAATGTGAGGTTATCCACTTTGGTGGTAAAATCGGAGAGACATACTATTATCTGAATGGTGACAGATTAGGAAAAGGGGAGGTGCAACGAGACCTGGGTGTCATGGTACACCAGTCATTGAAGGTTGGCATGCAGGTACAGCAGGCGGTTAAGAAAGCAAATGGCATGTTGGCCTTCATAGCGAGGAGATTTGAGTACAGGGGCAAGGAGGTGTTGCTACAGTTGTACAGGGCCTTGGTGAGGCCACACCTGGAGTATTGTGTACAGTTTTGGTCTCTTAACTTGAGGAAGGACATTCTTGCTATTGAGGGAGTGCAGCGAAGGTTCACCAAACTGATTCCTGGGATGGCGGGACTGACATATCAAGAAAGACTGGATCAACTGGGCTTGTATTCACTGGAGCTCAGAAGAATGAGAGGGGATCTCAAAGAAACGTTTAAAATTGTGACAGGTTTAGACAGGTTAGATGCAGGAAGAATGTTCCCAATGTTGGGGAAGTCCAGAACCAGCGGTCACAGTCTAAGGATAAGGGGTAAGCCATTTAGGACCGAGATGAGGAGAAACTTCTTCACCCAGAGAGTGGTGAACCTGTGGAATTCTCTACCACAGAAAGTTGTTGAGGCCAATTCACTAAATATATTCAAAAAGGAGTTAGATGTAGTCCTTACTACTAGGGGGATCAAGGGGTATGGCGAGAAAGCAGGAATGGGGTACTGAAGTTGCATGTTTAGCCATGAACTCATTGAATGGCGGTGCAGGCTCGAAGGGCCGAATGGCCTACTCCTGCACCTTTTTTCTATGTTTCTATGTTTCTGTGATCAATATGAACAAACTTAACCTGTCCATTATCAAATATCTTTACCAAATATGTGCGAGGACCACATATCTTCACCACTCTTTCTGGTAACCACTTTAACCATTTATGGTGATGGTTCTTCACTCTCACCTTCTGGTTTAATTTCACACTTCTCTCTTTTACTCTACCTCTATCATGATTCTCTTTCTGTCTTAATTGTGTCTCTTCTACGGACTGTGCCAAATTTGACTTTAACAACGAGAATCTGGTTCGTGGCTGCCGTTTGAGAAACAACTCTGCTGGTGTTCTACCAGTAGTTGTATGAGGAGTATTTCGATATGTAATCAAAAAATTAGCCAATTTCTGATCCAATGACAACTGTCGTTTCCTTGGATTTGGATCTAACATTTGTTTTATGAGGGCACGTTTTACAATTTGTACAGTGCGCTCTGCTGCACCATTCGAAGTAGGATGGTTTGGTGGAACCTTGGTATGTTTCACACCATTTTTGCTCGTGAATTGTGCAAATTCTTCTGAATGAAATTATGGTCCATTATCCGAAACAATCTCTTCAGGGAGGCCAAATGAAGAAAATAATTTTCGTAAAATGTCCAATGTTTTACTTGTTGTTATTTTCCACATTGGAAACACCTCAACCCACTTCGAATGGCTATCAATCACAATGAGCAATTGTTGTCCTTTTAACTCAGCAAAATCAACATGGAGCCTTTGCCACACCCTGGGAGGCCATTTCCATGGCTGTAATGGTACTGATGGTGGTTGCTTGCTTACCGATTGACATGTCGTACACTGACTCACGATGTACTCTATATCTTTATCAAGACCTGACCACCATAAATAACTGCGTGCAAAACTCTTGGTCAAGCACATTCCCAAGTGCTGGTCATGGAGGTCTCCTAATAATTTGGACCTGAATTTATTTGGTATAACCACTCTTGCACCCCACATGATACAATCTTTATCGACTGATAATTCATTCCTACGAATGAAGAATGGATGTGTATCTTTGTCTGTTACCTGGTTTGGCCATCCATTTGCCATATTATCATACACCTTTGACATCACTGGGTCACGTTTGGTTGCTCTACCAATCTCTTCAGCTGTTTATCAATGTATGAAAAATAAAACACTTCTTCCCTATCGGGTGTAACTTGTGATGGGGAAGGCAATCTAGACATTGCATCAGCATTACTGTGATCAACTGATCGTCTGTATTCAATATCATATGTATATGCTAACAAAATCAAAGCCCATCTCTGCATTCGGGCTGCAGCTAATGTTGGAACTGGGGACTTTGGATGGAGGATTGCTGTTAAGGGCTTATGGTCCGTAACGATGGTAAACTTACCACCATACAAGTATTTGTGAAACTTCTTGACCCCAAAAATTAATGCCATAGTTTCCCTTTCAATTTGCGCATAATTACTCTCACTGGCACTGAGAGTGCGTGAAGCAAAAGCAATTGGTCTCTCCTCCCCAGTACGTGATATATGAGAGATCACTGCCCCAACTCCATATGGAGAGGCATAACACGCTAGCTTAATCTCCTTGGATATGTCATTGTGAACTAACATGGTGCTCTCTACCAATTTGCTTTTACACTCCTTGAATGCTGTATCGCATTCTTTTGACCACTTCCAATGGACCTGTTTTTTCAAAAGTTCATTCAGTGGATGTAATACTGTAGCCAAATTTGGTAGGATCTTCCCATAA
This sequence comes from Pristiophorus japonicus, assembly GCF_044704955.1. Lineage (NCBI taxonomy): Eukaryota > Metazoa > Chordata > Chondrichthyes > Pristiophoridae > Pristiophorus > Pristiophorus japonicus. Next base: position 153,983,142 of record NC_091985.1, read on the forward strand.
TAGTTCAAAAGACCCAAGAATGAACGAAGTTCAGTGACATTCCTGGGAGTGGGTGCATTTCTAATTGCATCCAATTTTTCCATGGTTGGATGCAAACCCTCTTTGTCTACTCTGTACCCTAAGTACTCCACTGAGTTTTTAAATAACTCACACTTACGAGCAGACACTCATACTCTGTGCTTCTCTAGCCGTTTGAGGACTTAATTCAATATGTTATTATGAATTTGCCTATTTGGTGCTGAAATTAGTATGTCATCCAAATAACATACTAGCCCTTCAATACCTTGCAAAATCTGGTTCATCACCCCTTGGAATATGGCAGGGGCGGAAGACACTCCAAATGGTAGCCTATTAAATTGATATAGGCCTAGATGAGTATTTATAGTCAAACATGACTTGGACTCCTCATCCAGTTCAAGCTGTGAGTAGGCATTCGTAAGATCCAGTTTTGAGAAGATGTGACCACCTGTCCATGTTGTGAACAAATCTTCTATATTCGGCAATGTATTGGGGATATTACCCTCTCAAACCTGGTTTACGGTTACTTTATAATCACCACACAATCTTACCTTACCATCGGACTTAGGTACAACAACAATGGGTGTAGCCCAATTACATCGATCTATCTTACAAATAATGTTCTCAGTCTCTCGTCTTTTGAGTTCTTGCTCAACTTTCTCCTTGAGTGTATATGGTACGGAACGTGGCTTGTAGTAAACCAATCTAGCATCCTTCTGTACCCTGACACTCACCTTGAAGCCTTGGATCGGACTGCCTATTTCACAGAACACCTTCGGATACTGCTTGATAACCTCATCCTTTGATGAAAATCTCGCTTCCACGCAGAAAATCTTACTCCAATCCAGCTTCAGTGAGCTCAACCAATTTCTTCCTAGTAAGGCAGACTTGTCTCCTTTCACTACTATTAGAGGCAAGTTCTGAAATTGATTTTTATATTTCACCGGTACGGTGATACGACCTATCACAGGAATTTTCTCTCCCGAGTCGCCTCGCAGCTCTATCTTTGATTTCTCCAGTTGGAAATCACGCAATTTGTCGCGGTAGTGACTCCGGTACTACACTCACGGATGCACCCGTGTCAATTTCCATTGGTATCTTGAATCTCGCAACATCTATGTGGATTTTGATGCTTTCCGAATCGCTGTCCATTAACCTCGTGCTCCTGATGACGTGTAACTGTAACATCTCCTCACCCTGTTGTTGTTCTTCCATGCTATGTCGTCTCTTGGGATTTCTACTCATAGCTTTGAACGCTGGACTCATAGCTTTAAAAGCTGGTTTACCCTTCAGTCGGCATGCCTTCGCAAGATGCCCAGTTCTTCTGCAGAAGAAACACTCTGCCTTCACGTATGGACAACTTTGAGCAATGTGCTATCCCAGGCACTTATAGCACGACTTCGACGCTCTGTTAGAATGTCTAGTTTCTGAGACTTTGGGCCCCCACCGTCTTTTACTTTGAACCTGCAGGTGATTTACCTCAGTTGACTGACAACCGTAATTATTATTTAATTCTCGGGAATATTGTTCGGTCATGCTCATCGACCTCGCTGTCTGACAAGCAATCTCAAAAGTCAAGTCATCCGTCGTCAATAACTTCCTTCTGATCGCATCATTTTTCACCCCACAAACAAAACACTCCCATAATGCTCGGTTTTGAAAGTTTCCAAAATTACAGTGAATCGATAGCTTTTTTAATGCTACGATGTAATCACTAATACTTTCATCAGACTTTGATTCCGAATCCCAAAACGATAGCTTTCAGCAATTTCTAACGGTTTGGTGTTATAGTGCTGCTCCAGCTTCATTAAAATCTCTTTAAGCATTGTGTCCTTTGGCTCGTCAGGCACAAGCAGATTTACAAGGGTTTCGTACAATGCCGGACCCGTCTCCGATAAGAAGATCGCTTTCTTACGTTCCAACACAGCCCGGTTCTGGACTGCATTGTCTGGAACTTCGATTATGTTATTTGCAGTGAAATATATTTCTAGCCGATCCACATACGCTTTAAAAAGTTCCCGGTCGTGTCTATATTCTCCCAAATGTCCGATTACACCTGCCATTTTAATCTCTAGCTGTTCACACCGTGTGCTGTATTTTACCTCGGATCTTATAGCTTTGTTCCAAAGACAGAAACTTCCAAAGACTCTCTGGCGGCTGGCTGAATCCTTCTCCAACAAAATTTAAGCTTTAAATCATCCGAAAAATCCCATCTCATCGCCAAATGTGATATCTTCACAGAACACAGCACACACAGCTCCTAACATGGCAGGCAGCTCTCTCGGAAGCCTCCAGAATCTGCCTGGTTCTGTTTATTATTAACTCTGCAGTTGCAGTACACAATACATCCACATCCACAGTGTGGAGCTACAAACATTACAAGCTTACAGACATTACAGTTTGGAGGGCCACGACAACAAACTTAGCGGTGCCTCTCTGGGTGCATTGCTCAGCTGAGAGCAAGTGTTGCACTGGCGCATGCATGACTCTAAATCCGAGTCGACGCCGGGCCACCATATATGGGATCTGGCTATGGCTTTCATCATTACAATGCCTGGGTTGGTGCTGTGCAGTTCACAAATGAACGTACCTCTGCCTTTCTTGGGTAAGACCATGCGATTGCCCCACAACAGACAGTCCGCTTGCAGGGACATTTCGTCTTTGCTCCTGTGGAACGGTTTAATCGCCTCCTGCATCTCCACTGGAATGCTGGACCAGCTCCCATGGAGGACACAGTTTTGTACCAGGGACAGTAATGGATCCTGGCTGGTCCAGGTCCTGATCTGGTGGGCCATGACGGGGGACTTCTCGTTCTCAAATGCATCCATTACCATGAACAAGTCCACTGGCTGTGCCATTTCCACCCTGGTGGTGGGCAATGGCAGCCGACTGAGAGCATCTGTGCAGTTCTCTGTGCCCGGTCTGTGGCGGATTACATAGTTGTATGCCGACAGCATAAGCGCCCATCTTTGGATGTGGGCAGAGGCATTGGTGTTAATCCCTTTGCTCTCAGAGATCAGCGATATGAACAGCTTATAGTCAGTTTCAAGCTCAAACTTGAGGCCAAATAAGTACTGCTGCCTTTTTTTTACCCCGTAAACGCAGGCCAGAGCCTCGTATTCAATCATGCTATAGGCCCTTTCGGCCTTGGTCAAACTCCTGGACGCATAAGCGACCGGTTGCAAAATCCCCGATTCGTTAGCCTGTTGTAACACACACCTGACCCCATATGATGACGCATAGCAAGCCAGCACTAATCTTTTACAAGAGTTATACAGGACAAGCAGTTTGTTTGAACACAATAGATTTCTGGCTTTCTTAAAGGCAGTCTCTTATGAATTCCTCCATACCCAGTCGTCTCCCTTGCGCAGTAGCGCATGTAGAGGTTCTGGCATGGTGCTTAACCCAGGTAGGAAATTACAGAAATAGTTAAGGAGTCCCATGAACGACCGCAGCTCCGTCACGTTCAGTTGTCTCGGCGTGTTATTGATAGCTTCCGTCTTGGCGTCGGTGAGTCTGATGCCGTCTGCTGCGATTCTTCTTCCCAAGAACTCGACGTCCTGTGCCAGGAAAACACACTTCGAGCATTTCAACCTGAGCCCCACGCGATCCAAACGACTAAGAACCTCTTCCAGGTTCTGCAAGTATTAGATGGTGTCCCAACCTGTAACCAGTATGTCATCCTGGAAAACCACGGTGTGAGGAACCGATTTTAGCAGGCTCTCCATGTTCCGTTGGAAGATTGCGGCGGCCGACGAATCCCGAACGGGCATCTGTTATAGATGAACAGACCTTTGTGCATGTTGATGCAGGTGAGGCCTTTTGAAGACTCCTCCAGCTCCTGCATCATATAGGCGGAGGTCAGATCCAGCTTCGTGAATGACTTCCCTCCAGCCAGGGTCGCAAATAGGTCGTCTGCCTTGGGTAGCGGGTACTGGTCCTGTAGTGCAAAACGGTTAATCGTTACGTTATAGTCCCCACAAATTCTGACCGTGCCATCCTCTTTAACTACCAGGACAATCGGAAGGCGATGCTGCCTTCTCGCTGCAGCCAGTCCAGCTCAATTTCCACTTTCTCACGCATCATATACGGTACCACCCGTGCCTTGTGGTGGATGGGTCAACGTACCGGGAACCAAATGGATCTGCACTTTCGCCCTCGAGAAACTTCCAATGCCTGGCTTGAACAATGAGGGAAACTTGCTCAGAACCTGGGCACATGAGGCGTCATCGACGGACGAGAGCGCTCAGATGTCATCCCAGTTCCAGCGGATTTTTCCCAGCCAGCTTCTGCCAAACAATGTGGGGCCATCCCCTGGCACAATCCACAGCGGGAATTCGTGTACTGCTCCATCATAGGAGACTTTGACTTCTGCACTGCCAATTACAGGGATTAGTTCCTTGGTGTAAGTCCTTAGTTTGGTGTGAATGGGGCTGAGCTTGGGCCTGTGTGCCTTGTCGCACCACAGCCTGTCGAAGGCCTTTTTACTCATTATGGACTGACTTGCACCCGTGTCCAGTTCCATCGATACTGGAATTCCGTTCAGTTCAACTTTCAACATTATTGGTGGACATTTCGTGGTGAATGTGTGTACCCCGTACACTTCTGCCTCCTCGGTTCGAATCTCCGATTCAGTCTGATCCACCGTGGATCGATCTTCCTCTGCAACGTGGTGGTTTGCAGGGTTTGCAAGCTTTGCAGCTCGTCTGCACATTCGCTGGAGGTGTCCCATTGTTCTGCAACCGTTGCTTGCAAAGTGCTTGAAGCGGCATTGGTGGGGCCGATGATCACCTCCACAGCGCCAACAAGGTGTTAACTGCCTCGCATTAACGATTGATGGTGGACTCTGGGTCATCTGAGGTCGGGCAGCCGCAGCTGGCGTGTACTTTCTGCCATGTATATTCCTGCTCAAAAACGAAGTTACTTTGTTCACAGCACTGGCCGAAACTTCTTTACTCTGCGAAATCTGTTTGGTGTTGTCGCTGGTGGACATAAATGCCTGGGCTATTGTTATGGCTTTACTTAGATTCGGAGTTTCAATGGTTAACAGTTTGTGAAGGATTGCCTCATGGCCAATGCTCAGTACAAAAAAGTCTCTAAGTATTTGTTCTAGCAATGCCTCAAATTCACAATGTTCTGCAAGGCGCCTTAGTTCGACGACATAGCTCACCACTTCTTGGCCATCCGACCTTTGACACGTGTAGAACCGATATCTCGCCATCAAAATGCTTTCCTTAGGATTTAGGTGCTCCCGGACCAGCATAGACAATTTTTCATAGGATTTAGTTGTTGATTTTGCCGGAGCTCGGAGATTCTTCATGAGGCCATAGGTTGTTGCCCCACAGACAGTTAGGAGGATCATCCTTCGTTTGGCAGCATTCTCGTCCCCTTCCATCTCGGCCACAAAGTATTGGTCGAGCCTTTCTATGAAGGCCTCCCAATCGTCCCCTTCTGAGAACTTCTCCAGGATACTAACTGTTCTTTGCATTTTCGCACGGTTCTTCATTACCTCGTCGCCAATTGATAAGCTCACAATAAAGGATGAAACTGAGTACTGTGTACAATGAGCAAGTGTGACCTTAGCTCCTTTAATGAAACTCCAGAGTGCAGGTACCTCGTGGGTGACCTGCTTATATACCATGCTCCCAAGGGATGCTGGGATCCCTTGGGACTCCAACAGGTAGGCCCTCTGGTAGTAGTGTAATATAGGTTGCAAGGCGTTAAATACATAACAGGTTGCACCTACAATGTTTCGACTGTTTTTACCGCAGCGGTAGATGTGATGGCCTCTTGCGCGAAATTCCGCTCTTAGGCTTTTTTTTTTCGAGGGTCAGTCATAATGGGTGCGGAGGTGCGGCAGCAAGCGGAAGTTTGGTAAGTAGAGGGACGGAAGTGGGGGGTGGGCAGAGTGTCCGCCACTATCACTCATCAGCATAGCGCTGATGATGTCATCATGCTGGCGCAGCACCACGTCTCTCCCCTTCACTTAAAGGGGAGTGCCGCTGCGATACTTTAAGTTAGGTCCATTGTGCCACCAGTGAGGATTTCAGACCTGGCAGTTGACCGACAAAAGAAATAAGATGGCGGCTGCGGCAGTAGGTCCTCTACTTTAATGGCAGCCGCATGGCCATTTTGCAAGCACTCCAAGTACAGTGCATCGACAGATAAAGCCGTCGGTGGCACCGAGCTGCGGGAGGAATATTTTTAGTGCGGAGTTTCATATTTGGCCGGGGCGGTGGGGGGGGGGGGGGCGTGGGGCATCGATGGTGCGTGCTCTGATGATGCACTTAGGACGGATCGGCAGCTGTGGAGCAGTAGTGGGGTAGCGGGTCACTGCCGGGATACCACAGGAGCGGAGTTTTCAAAAAGGCGGCCATTCCACTCTACAGCATGGCCGATGATTTCCGGCAGTAACAGGCATTAAGGGAAGGGGCAATTTTGGCCCCATGTCCTATATGGGCCAGGAAAGTGTGAGCTCCCAGTTTAAGGAGTCCCCAACCATGGGACAGTTCCTTACATGTTAGTGGCCTTGTATGGGTTAGGTGGAGGCTCTGACCCTTACAAAGCCAAATAGGAAATCTCATCTTCGGTTGGAATCTAGATAAGTAGAGCCCCAGCCTATTTCCAAGCCTGGACTTCCTCTGGAGTTACATGTAGGTATCTGTCAGAATAGCCAAGGAAATTTGGCTCTATAAGCTTTGCACACAATGCACACTTTGAACTGAAGATCACTTCATGCTATTTCCATCACACCTGGGCACAATACACTTGATTTCATTAATCCCAAGTATGTATTTGCATCTCCAAAGTAGATGAACTGTGTGGCGTTATGCTCCTTAGCATTATTCATTTTAGGCTAACTCAATTTGTATTTCTTAATGCTAGTATCATTCCTGGCTCAGTGATAGCACTCTCAGCTCAGAAAGATGAGCCTTCAACACTACTCCAGAGATGTGAGCACATAATCGAGACAAAAGAACATAATCTAAAAGTACAAAATTCCTTACCAGGCTTGACAGGCTAGATGCAGGGCGGATGTTTCCTGGAGATGCTGGGGAGTCTAGAACCAGGGCTCACTGTCTCAGAATAAGGAGTCAGCCATATAAGATTGAGAAGAGGAGACCTTTCTTAACTCAGATGGTGGTGAATCTTTGGAATTCTCTACCTCAAAGGGCGGTGGAGGCTCAGTCGTTGTGTATATTCAACATAACAACATAAGAAATAGCAGCAGGAATAGGCCATACGCCCCCTCTAGCATGGTCCACCATTCAATAAGATCATGGCTGATCTGATCATGGACTCAGCTCCACTTCCCCGCCCACTCCCCATAACCCCTTATCCCCTTATCGTTTAAGAAACTGTCTATTCCTGTCTTAAATTTATTCAATGACCCAGCCTCCACAGCTCTCTGAGGCCGCGAATTCCACAGATTTAAAACCCTCAGAGAGGAAATTTCTCCTCATCTCTGTTTTAAATGGCCGGCCCCTTATTCTAAGATCATGCCCTCTAGTTCTAGTCTCCCCATCAGTGGAAACATCCTTTCTGCATCCACCTTGTCAAGCCCCCTCATAATCTTATACGTTTCGATAAAATCACCTCTCATTCTTCTGAATTCCAATGAGTAGAGGCCCAACCTACTCAACCTTTCCTCATAAGTCAACCCCCTCATCTCTGGAATCAACCTAGTGAACCTTCTCTGAACTGCCTCCACAGCAAGTATATCCTTTCGTAAATATGGAAACCAAAACTGCACGCAGTAGTCCAGGTGTGGCCTCATCAAAGCCTTGTATAGCTGTAGCTTTTATATTTGTAATAAAGGCCAAGATACCATTGGCTTTCCTGATCACTTGCTGTACCTGCATACTATCCTTTTGTGTTTCATGCACAAGTGCCCCCAAGTCCTGCTGTACTGCGGCACTTTGCAATCTTGCTCCATTTAAATAATAACTTGCTCTTTCATTTTTTTCTGCCGAAGTGCATGACCTCACACTTTCCAACATTATACTCCATCTGCCAATTTTTTTCCCATTCACTTAGCCCGTCGATATCCTTTTTCAGGTTTTTTGTGTCCTCCTCACAAATTACTTTTCCTCCTATCTTTGTATCTTCAGCAAACTTGGCTCCATTACACTCTGTCCCTTCTTCCAAGTCATTAATATAGATTGTAAATAGTTGTGGTCCCAGCACTGATCCCTGCAGCACCCCACTAGTTACTGGTTGCCAACCAGGGAATGAATCATTTATCCCGATTCTCTGTTCTTTGTTAGTTAGCCAATCCTCTATCCACGCTAATATATTACCCCCAACTCCGTAAACTTTTATCTTGTGCAGTAACCTTTTATGTGGCACCTTGTCAAATGCCTTCTGGAAGTCCGAATACACCACATCTACTGGTTCCCCTTATCCATCCTGTTCGTTACATCCTCAAAGAACTCCAGTAAATTTGTCAAACATGACTTCCCCTTCATAAATCCATGCTGACTCTGCCTGACCGAATTTTGCTTTTCCAAATGTCCTGCTACTGCTTCTTTAATAATGGACTCCAACATTTTTCCAACCACAGATGTTAGGCTAACTGGTCTATAGTTTCCTGCTTTTTGTCTGCCTCATTTTTTAAATAGGGGCTTTACATTTGCAGTTTTCCAATCTGCTGGGACCTCCCCAGAATCTAGGGAATTTTGGTAAATTACAACCAAAGCATCCACAATCCCTGCCCCTACTCCAGGGGATTTATCTGCTTTTAGTCCCATTATCTTACTGTGTACCACCTCCTTAATGATTGTGTAAAGTTCCTCCCCCCCCATAGCCCCTTGACGATCCAATATTGCTAGTGTTCTCTACTGAAAAGACTGATTCAAAATATTTGTTCAGATTTTCTGCCATTTCCATGTTCCCCATTACTAATTCCCCGGTCTCGTCCTCGAAGGGATCTCAAGACAGAGATCGCTAGATTTTTGGATATTAAGGGAATCAAGGGAAATGAGGATAGTGCAGGAAAGTTGAGTTGAGGTAGAAGATCAGCCATGATTTTATTGAATGGCAGAGCAGGCTCGAGGAGCTGATTATGACTGCTGCCAGGATATCGGGCATCGACCTGCATGATGCGCTGTCTCTGGACACACACCAGCTCCATGTTGATGGAGTGGAATCCCTGTCTGTTCCAGTACATGACATGCAGCGTCCACAAAGCAATGTGTGTGCAGTCAATGGCACCCTGAACCATGGGGAAGCCGCCAAACCTTGCAAACCATCGTCCTTGCTCCGCTTGCTTGTCTCTGGCAAGAAGGAAAGAAATTAAGTTTTCTCTCTTTGAATAGAGAAGCTCAGTGACCTTCCCTTATGCAACAGTGGGTTGCAAACTGTGAGATGTTTCTAATATCGAAAGCACCGGCCTGAAATGAGCCAGATGCATAAAAGTTCATAGCCACGGTCATCTTCCCAGCCATGGTAATATGGTCCTTGCCCTGCTCTGAGGTTGAAGTTGTGGCTGGAGCAGATTTCAGTGACGATCTCCTTAGTGAAGTGTAGACGTCTCAAATACTGGTCATCGCTGAAGTTCAGGTCAGGGAATTTCTCTCTAAACACCTTGGAAGGATATGGCCTCCTGCTGAGAGCCCATCTCCCCCTTCTCCTCCAGCGGCCAGTAGCCATCCTTTGGCTTGGATTGGGTCATTGATTCCTGACTCCTGAGTGATTAGGACTGAGTGGAGGACCTTCTTTTAAAAATTCATTCCTGGAATGTGGGCGTCACTGGCATCGCCAGTATTTATTGCGTGACCCTAATTGCCCTCGAGAAAGTGGTGGTGAGCTGCCATCTTGAACAGCTGCAGTCGTGTGGTGTGCTGTTAGGGAGGGAGACCCAGCGGCGATGAAGGAGCGGTGATATAGTTCCAAGTCAGGGTGGTGTGTGACTTACATAGAAACATAGAAAATAGGTGCAGGAGTAGGCCATTCGGCCCTTCGAGCCTGTGCCGCCATTCAATAAGATCATGGCTGATCATTCCCTCAGAACCCCTTTCCTGCTTTCTCTCCATACCCCTGATCCCCTTAACCGTAAGGACTATATCTAACTCCCTCTTGAATATATCCAATGAACTGGCATCAACAACTCTCTGCGGAATTCCATAGGTTAACAACTCTCTGAGTGAAGAAGTTTCTCCTCATCTCAGTCCTAAATGGCTTGCCCCTTATCCTAAGACTATGTCCCCTGGTTCTGGACTTCCCCAACATCGGGAACATTCGTCCCGCATCTAACCTGCCCAGTCCCATCAGAATCTTATCCGTTTCTATGAGATCACCTCTCATCCTTCTAAACTCCAGTGAATAAAGGCCCAGTTGATCCAGTCTCTCCTCATATGACAGTCCAGCCATCCCGGGAATCAGTCTGGTGAACCTTCGCTGCACTCCCTCAATAGCAAGAACGTCCTTCCTCAGATTAGGAGACCAAAACTGAACACAATATTCCAGGTGAGGTCTCACTAAGGTCCTGTACAACTGCAGTAAGACCTCGCTGCTCCTATATTCAAATCCACTAGTTATGAAGGCCAACATACCATTTGCCTTCTTCACCGCCTGCTGTACCTGCATGCCCACTTTCAATGACTGATGAACCATGACACCCAGGTCGCGTTGCACCTCCCCTTTTCCTAATCTGCCGCCATTCAGATAATATTCTGCCTTCGTGTTTTTGCCCCCAAAATGGATAACCTCACATTTATCCACATTATACTGCATCTGCCATGCATTTGCCCACTCACCTAACCTGTCCAAGTCACCCTGCAGCCTCTTAGTGTCCTCCTCACAGCTCACACTGCCACCCAGTTTAGTGTCATCCGCAAACTTGGAGATATTACACTCAATTCCTTCATCTAAATCGTTAATGTAAATTGTAAAGAGCTGGGGTCCCAGCACTGAGCCCTGCGGCACTCACTAGTCACTGCCTTCCATTCTGAAAAGAACCCATTTATCCCGACTCTCTGCTTCCTCTCTGCCAACCAGTTCTCTGTCCATGTCAATACATTACCCCCAATACCATGTGCTTTGATTTTGCACACCAATCTCTTGTGCGGGACCTTGTCAAAAGCCTTTTGAAAGTCCAAATACACCACTTCCACTGGTTCTCCCTTGTCCACTCTGCTAGTTACATCCTCAAAAAATTCCAGAAGATTCGTCAAGCACGATTTCCCTTTCATAAATCCATGCTGACTTGGTCCAATCCTGTCACTGCTTTACAAAAGCGCTGCTATTTCATCCTTAATGATTGATTCCAACATTTTCCCCACTATTGATGTCAGGCTAACCGGTCTATAATTACCCGTTTACTCTCTCCCACCTTTTTTAAAAAGTGGTGTTACATTAGCTACCCTCCAGTCCATAGGAACTAATCCAGAGTCGATAGACTGTTGGAAAATGATCACCAATGCATCCACTATTTCTTGAGCCATTTTCTTAAGTACTCTGGGATGCCGACTATCAGGCCCCAGGGATTTATCGGCCTTCAATCCCATCAATTTCCCGAACACAATTTCCCATCTGATAAGGATATCCTTCAGTTCCTCCTTCTCACTAGCCCCACTGTCCCCTAGTACATTCGGAAGTGTCTTCCTTCGTGAAGACAGAACCGAAGTATTGGTTCAATTGGTCTGCCATTTCTTTGTTCCTCATTATAAATTCACCTGAATCCGACTGCAAGGGACCTACGTTTGTCTTCACTAATCTTTTTCTCTTCACATATTTATAGAAGCTTTTGCAGTCAGTTTTTATGTTTCCTGCAAGCTTCCTCTCGTACTCTATTTTCCCCCTCCTAATTAAACCCTTAGTCCTCCTCTGTTGAATTCTAAATTTCTCCCAGTCCTCAGGGTTGTTGCTTTTTCTAGCCAATTTATATGCCTCTTCCTTTCCACTATCCTTAATTTCCCTTGTTAGCCATAGTTGAGCCACCTTCCCTGTTTTATTTTTACTCCAGACAGGGATGTACAATTGCTGAAGTTCATCCATGTGATCTTTAAATGTTTGCCATTGCTTATCCACTGTCAACCCTTTAAATATCCTTTGCCAGTCTATTCTAGCCAATTCACGCCTCATACCATCGAAGTTACCTTTCCTTAAGTTCAGGACCCTAGTTTCCAAATTAACTGTGTCACTCTCCATCTTAATAAAAAATTCTACCATATTATGGTCACTCTTCCCCAAGGGGCCTCGCACAACAAGATTGCTAATTATTCCCTTCTCATTACACATCACCCAGTCTAGGATGGCCAGATCTCTAGTTGATTCCTCAACATATTGGTCCAGAAAACCATCCCTAATACACTCCAGGAAATCCTCCTCCACCGCATTGCTACTAGTTTGGTTAGCCCAATCAATATGTAGATTAAAGTCGCCCATGATAACTGCTGTACCTTTATTGCACACATCCCTTATTTCATGATTGATGCTGTCCCCCTCCTCATTCCGACTGTTTGGTGGTCTGTACACAACTCCCACTAATGTTTTCTGCCCTTTGGAATTCCGCAGCTCCACCCATACCGATTCCACATCATTCAGGCTAATGTCCCTCCTTACTATTGTATTAATTTCCTCTTTAACCAGCAACGCCACCCCGCCTCTTTTTCCTCTTTGCCTATTCTTCCTAAATGTTGAATACCCCTGGATGTTGAGTTCCCAGCCTTGGTCACCCTGGAGCCATGTCTCCGTGATGCCAATTACATCATATCCATTAACTGCTGTCTGCGCATTTAATTCGTCCACCTTATTCCTAATACTCCTCGCATTGAGGCACAGAGCCTTCAGGTTTGTCTGTTTAACACACTTTGCCCCTTTAGAATTTTTCTGTACTGTGGCCCTTTTTGTTTTTTGACTTGGAGGGGAACGTGGAGGTGGTGGTGTTCCCATGCCCCTGCTTCCCTTGTTCTTCTAAGTGGTAGAGGTTGCGGGTTTGCGAGGTGCTGCCAAAGAGACCTTGGTGTGTTGCTGCAGTGCATCTTGTAGATGGTATACACTGCAGCCACGGTGTGTTGGTGGTGGAGTGAGTGAATATTTAAGGTGGTGGATGGGGTGCCAATCATGCAGGTTGCTTTGTCCTGGATGGTGTCGAGCTTCTTGAGTATTGTTGGAACTGCACTCATCCAGGTAAGTGGGGAATATTATATCACACTCCTGACTTGTGCCTTGTAGATGGTGGAAAGGTGTTGGGGAGTTAGAAGATGAGACATTCGCCATAGAATACCCAGCCTCTGACCTGCTCTTGCTGCCATTGTATTTATGTAGTGGGTCCAGTTAAATGGTGACCCCCAGGATGTTGATGGTGGGGGATTCAGCGATGGTAATGCCGTTGAATGTCAAGGGGCGGTGGTTAGATTCCCACTTGTTGGAGACAGTCATTGCCTGGTCGTTGTATGATACGAATGTTACTTGCTACTTATCAGCCCAAGCCTGAGTGTCATCCATGTCTTGCTGGATGCAGGCACAGACTGCTTCATTAGCAGAGGAATTGCAAATGGCACTGAACACTGTGCAGTCATCAGTGAACATCCCCACTTCTGATCTTATGATGGAGGGAAGGTCATTGATGAAGCAGCTGAAGATGGTTGGGCCTAGGATACTGCCCTGAGGAACTCCTGCAGTGATGTCCTGAGGCTGTGATGATTGACCTCCAACCACCTTCCTTTGTGCTAGGTAGGACTCCAGCCAGTGGAGAGTTTTCCCCCTGATTCCCATTGAATTCAGTTTTACTTGGGCTCTTTGATTCCACACTCGGTCAAATGCTGCCTTGACGTCACTCTCACCTCACCTCTGGAATTCAGCTCTTTTGTCCATGTTTGGACCGAGGCTGTAATGAGGTCTGGAACCAAGTGGTCCTGGCGGAATTCAAACTGGGCATCGGTGAGCAGGTTATTGGTGACTAAGTGCAACTTGATAGCACTATCGATGACATTTTCCATCACTTTGCTGATGATTGAGAGTGGACTGATGGGGTGGCAATTGGTCGGATTGGATTATCTGCTTTTTGTGGATAGGACATACATGGGCAGTTTTCCACAATGTCGGAGAGATGCCAGTGTTGTATCTGTACTGGAACAGCATGGCTAGAGGCGTGGTTAGTTCTGGAGCACAAGTTTTCAGCGCGACAACCAGGATGTTGTGGGGCTCCATTGCCTTTTCTGTATCCAGTGCGCTCAGCCTTCTCTTGATATCATGTGGAGTGAATCGAATTGGCTGAAGACTGGCTTATGTGATGGTGGGGACCGTAGGAGGATGCTGCTTTGGATCATCCACTCGGGTCCTCTGGCTGAAGATGGTTGCAAACGCTTCAGCATTGTCTTTTGCACTCATGTGCTGGGCCTCTGCCATCTTTCAGGATGGAAATATTCATAGAGCCTCCTTCTCCTGTTCGTCCACAACCATTCATGACGGGATGTGGCATGACTGCAGAGCTTTGATCTGATCCGTTGATTGTGGGATTGCTTAGCCCTGTCTATGACATGCTGCTTCAGTTTTTTAGCATGCATGTGTTGCAGCTTCCCCAGGTTGGCACCTCATTTTTAGGTGCCCCTGATGCTGGTCCTGGCATGCTCTTCTACACTCCTCATTGAACCAGGGTTGGTCCCCTGGCATGATGGTAATGGTAGCGATGGATATGTAGGGCCATGAGGTTGCAGATTGTGGTGGAATACAATTCACTTGCTGCTGATGGTCCACAGCGCCTCATGGATGCCCAGTTTTGAGCTGGTAGACCTGTTCTGAATCTATCCCATTTAGCACAGTGGTAGTGCCACATAACACGATGGAGGGTGTCCTAAGTGTGAATATGGGACATGGGCTCCACAAGGACTGTGCGGTGGTCACTGCTACTAATGCTGTCATGGACAGATGCATCTGCGGCACATCAAGTGGGTATTTCCCTCGTGTTGGTTCTCTCACCACCTGCCGCAGGCCCAGTCTGGCAGCTATGTCCTTCAGGACTCGGCCAGCTCGGTCAGTAGTGGTGCTACCGAGCCACTCTTGGTGATGGACATTGAAGTTCCCCACCCAGAGTACATTCTGTGCCCTTGCTACCCTCAGGGCTTCTTCCAAGGGGTGTTCAACAATCATCAGTTGAGGGAGGGCGGTAGATGGTAATCAGCAGGAGGTTTCCTAGCACATGCTTGACCTGAAGCTATGAAACTTGATGGGTGCCGGCGTCAATGTTGAAGACTCCCAGGGCTGCTGCTTCCTGACTGTATACCACTGTGTTGCCACCCCTGGTGGGTATGTTCTGCCTGTGGGACAGGACAGGACAGACCCAGGGATGGTGATGGAGGAGTCTGGGACATTGGCTGAAAGGAATGATTCTCTGTGTTGTGTTCCTAACACAGCTGAGACTGCACACAGGGAGGTTAAAGTACAGTGACCTCAGTCTTTATTAAGACTGAGGTCCAGAGTGAGGAACAGGCCTTAGGGACCGGCTTATATACAGTGCTCCCAAGCGATGCTAGGATCCCTTAGGACTTCAGGGGATACGCTCCCTGGTAGCGGAACATGGGAGTGCATGCTTTACAGATACACAACATCACTCCCCCCGCCCCAAAGTCAAAGTGAAAGCTATTTATAAGGTGAGGCGGTCGGGAGCCTTCCCTGGTGGACCGCCTCGGTACAAATGTCTGTTCTGGTGTGTTGGCTGTGCCCTCGCTGGGCTGGCGTGTTGTTGGCCCTGCAGGGCTGCTGGGTGAGCCTGGCCTTGCTGGGCTGTTGGGCGTGATGGGTTCGATTTCCTGGTCCGGGGTGGTGTCGTTGATCCTTTGGGTGTGTGTTGTGGGCTCAAAAAAGATGGTGTCTGCTGTGGGATGTTCAGGGCAGTCTGCGAACCGCAGCCTCGTTTGGTCCAGGTGCTTTCTGCAAATTTATCCATTGTCTAGTTTGACTACAAACACCCTATTCCCTTCTTTGGCTATCACTGTGCCCGCGATTCACTTGGGACCATGTCCATAGTTAAGCACATACACAGGGTCATTCAGATCAATTTCCCGTGAAACAGTGGCACCACCATGGTTTACATTTTGTTGCTGCTGCCTGCTCTCGACCTGATCATGAAGGTTGAGGTGAACCAGCGAGAGTCTGGTTTTCAGTGTCCTTTTCATGAGTAGCTCAGCCGGGGGCACCCCTGTGAGCGAATGGGATCTCGTGCAGTAGCTGAGCAGTACTCGGGTCAGGCGGGTTTGGAGTGAGCCTTCTGTGATTCGTTTAAGGCTCTGTTTGATGGTTTGTACTGCGCGCTCTGCCTGCCCATTGGAGGCTGGTTTAAACGGGCCGAGGTGACATGTTTGATCCCATTGCGGTTCATGAATCCTTTAAATTCGGCACTGGTGAAACATGGCCCGTTGTCACTGACTAGTATGTCAGGCAGGCCGTGGGTGGCAAACATGGCCCTCAAGCTTTCAATGGTGGTGGTGGCGGTGCTTCCCGACATTATTTCACATTCAATCCATTTTGAAAAATCCACCGCCACCAGGAACATTTTACCGAGAAATGGGCCCGCATAGTTGACAAGGATCCTCGACCATCGTCTGGAGGGCCAGGACCACAAACTTATTGGTACCTCTCTGGGTGCATTGCTCAACTGAGCACACATGCGGCATTGCCGTACACAGGACTCCAAGTCAGAGTCGATACCAGGCCACCACACATGGGATCTGGCTATCGCTTTCGTCATTGCTATACCTGGGTGTGTGCTGTGGAGATCCGAGATGAATGTCTCCCTGCCCTTTTTGGGTAGCACTACACGGTTACCCCACAACAGGCAGTCTGCCTGAATGGACAGCTCATCCTTTCGGCCGCTGGACCGGCTTGATTAGCTCTTGCATTTCAACGGGGATGCTGGCCCAGCTCCCATGCAGTACACAGCTTTTTACTAGGGACAGCAGAGGATCTTGGCTGGTCCAAGTCCTAATCTGGCGGGCCGTGACAGGTGATTTATCATTTTCAAATGCTTCCATGACCATCAACAAGTCTGTGGGCTGCGCCACCATCAACAAGTTTTCAGGCTGCACCATTTCCATCCCCGTGGTGGGCAATGGTAGCCGACTGAGAGCATCCGCACAGTTCTCGGTGCCTGGCCTGTGGCGGATGGTATAGTTATACGCTGATAGCACAGGTGCCGGCCTTTGTATGCGGGCTGAGGCATTAGAATTTATCCCCTTGTTTTCAGCAAACAGGGATATGAGGGGCTTGTGATCGGTTTCCAGCTCATATTTGAGGCCAAACAGGTACTGATGCATTTTATTTACCCCGAACACACACGCTAATGCCTCTTTCTCAATCATGCTGTAGGCCCTCTCGGCCTTAGACAAGCTCCTGGAGGCATAGGCGACAGGTGGCAACTTCCCCGCAACGTTGGCTTGTTGTAATTCACACCTGACTCCGTACGACGACGCATCACATGCTAGCACAAGTCTTTTACACGGGTTATAAAATACAAGCAGCCTGCAGGAGCACAAAATATTTCTGGCTTTCTCAAAAGCAATTACTTGGTTTTTTTTCCCATGCCCAGTTCTCACCTTTATGCAATAACACATGTAGGGGCTCTAAGAGGATGCTTAACCCTGGTAGGAAGTTTCCAAAATAGTTGAGGAGTCCCAGGAACGACCGCAGCTCTGTGACGTTTTGTGGCCTGGGCGTGTTCCTGACAGCCTCTGTCTTGGTGTCTGTGGGCCGCATGCCATCCGTCACGATCTTTCTCCCCAAAAACTCCACTTCTGTTGCCACGAAGACGCATTTCGACCTCTTCAGCTGCAGCCCTACAGGATCCAGTCGCTGGTGGACCTCCTCCAGGTTTTGTAGGTGCTCGACGGTGTCCCGACCCATGACCAATATGTCGTCTTGAAAAACCACCGTGCGTGGTACCGACTTGAGTAGGCTCTCCATGTTTCTCTGGAAGATCGCTGCAGCCAACCGAATTCCAAACGGGCATCTGTTGTAGATGAACAGTCCCTTGTGCGTGTTGATGCAGTTGAGGCCGTTCGAAGATTCCTCCAGCTTCCACGTCATGTAGGCTGAAGTCAGGTCAAGCTTGGTGAACGTCTTGCCTCCTGCCAGCGTCGCAAATAGGTCGTCTGCCTTAGGTAGCGGGTATTGGTCCTGTAGCGAGAAATGATTAATAGTTACTTTATAATCACCGCAAATCCTGACCGTGCCATCACTTTTGATTACTGGAACAATCGGGCTGGCCCACTCGCTGAATTCCACTGGGGAGATGATGCCCTCGCATTGCAGCCTGTCCAGCTCGATTTCCACTCTCTCCCTCATCGTGTAAGGTACCGCTCGCGCCTTGTGGTGAATAGGTCGTGCCTCTGGGACCAAGTGGATCCGCACCTTCGCCCCGGAAAAATTTCCAATGCCTGGCTCAAAAAGGGAAGGAAATTTGTTAAGAACCTCGGTACATGAGGCCTCATCGACATGTGATCGTGCTCGGATGTCATCCCAGTTCCAGCGGATTTTGCCCAGCCAGCTCCTTCCAAGCAGTGTGGGGCCATTGCCCGGGACAATCCAGAGTGGCAGTTCATGCACCGTGCCCTCGTAGGTGACCTTGACCATGGCGCTGCCCAGGACAGTGATGAGCTCTTTGGTGTACGTTCTCAGTTTCGTGTGGATAGGGCTCAGAGCTGGTTTGAGTGCCTTGTTGCACCACAGTCTCTCAAACATCCTTTTACTCATGATGGATTGGCTAGCGCTAGTGTCCAGTTCCATGGCTACGGGTAAGCCATTCAATTTTACATTTAGCATTATAGGTGTCCATTTCGTCGACAATGTGTGCACCCAGTGTACTTCAGCATCTGCCTCCTCTCTCTCAGGCTCACAATTGCTTTGATCCACCATGGACCGATTTTCCTCTGCCACGTGGTGGTTAGCAGACTTTGCAGAGCTTGCAGCTCATCTGCTAGCTCGTTGGAGGTGCCCCATTGTTCCACAGTTCTTGCAAACATATCCCTTGAAGCGGCATGAATAGCTGAATGGAAGCCTCCACAACGCCAACAAGGTGTGAATTGCCTTGCATTCATCCTTTGTTGCGGACTCTGAGTCATCTGGGGCACCTGAGGCCTGCTGGCAGTTGCAGACTCGTGGTTTCTGCTCGTAAACACAGTTCCAGTTAATTTATGAACATTGCTAGCATTTGTGTGCTGAGAGATTTGTTTGGTGTTATCACTGGTGGACATAAATGCCTGTGTTATCGCAATGGCCTTACTGAGGGTCGGTGTCTCTACAGTCAAAAGTTTTCGTAGGATGGTCTCGTGGCCAATGCCCAGTACAAAAAAGTCTCTGAGCATCTGCTCCAAGTAGCCAGCAAACTCACATTGTCCTGCAAGTCGCCTTAGCTCGGCGACGTAGCTCGCCACTTCCTGACCTTCAGATCGCTGGCACGTGTAGAACCGATACCTCGCCTCAGCACGCTCTAATTCGGGTTAAGATGTTCCCGAACCAGTGTACACAGCTCCTCATTCCACTTATCTGTGGGTTTCACCGGAGCCAGAAGATTCTTCATGAGGCTGTAGATCAGTGCCCTGCAGACCGTGAGTAGGACCGCTCTCCTTTTTGCAGCGCTTCCTTCTCCGTCCAGCTCATTGGCTACAAAGTACTGATCTAGCCGTTTGACATAGGCTTCCCAGTTCTCACCCTCCGAGAACTTCTCCAGGATGCCCACAGTTTGCTGCATGTTTGCGTTGGATCCGTATACTCGTCGCCAGTTGTTGTGTTCCTAACACAGATGAGACTGCACACAGGGAGGTTAAAGTAACAGTGACCTCAGTCTTTATTAAGACACTCCAGAGTGAGGAACAGGCCTTAGCGGCCGGCTTATATACAGTGCTCCCAAGGGATGCTGGGATCCCTTGGGACTTCAGGGGTTGCGCTCCCTGGTGGCAGAACATGGGAGTGCATGCTTTACAGATACACAACACTCTGAGTATGACTATATCAGTTTCACTAGTCTGTGGGACAGCTCTCGCAATTTTATTTTGGCATAAGTCCACAGATGGTGGTGGGCAGGGCTTTGCAGGGTCGACTGGGCTGGGTGTGCCGTTGTTGTGTCCATAGCTGGTGCCGAGGTCAATGCTGGTTGGTTCATTTGATTTTATTCTTCTTATTGATTTTCGTAGCAGTTTGTTGCAACTGAGTGGCTTGCTGGGGCCATTTCAGAGGGAAGTTAAAAGTCAACCACATTGCCGTGCATCTGGTATCATATGTAGACCAAACCAGGCAAGGACAGCAGATTTCCTTCTGTGAAGGACATTAGTGATGGGTTTTTACAACAATCCGATAGTTTCATGGTCACTATTGCTGATACTCGCTCTTTATTCCAGATTTATTTAATTTACTCACATCTCTGGATCATTAGTCCAGGCCTCTGGATTACTCATCCAGTAACATTACCACTGTGCTACCGTTCCCTTCTAGCAGCTTTCCCTGCTCGGTGTGGCCTCTGTTCATTCTTCTAGTCATACTTGTTTCCAAGAGGAAGTCCTACTAGTGCACCCATGTTGGGAACAGAAGCCTTGAAGTCAGCAAAAAGTGGTTCAGCACTTTCCACACCACTCCTTGTAGAATTTTGAAACTTGAAACAACTATGGAAAGCACCAAAATCATGCAGAAATGTCGCAACAGCCAGAAGAAATCAACCAGCAACTAACCTGTAACTCATTGATGATCCCTTTAAATAGGGCTGGTGCGGGGGAGGGTCTGAGATCCTGCCTAACGCGTGTTCATCTGTGGGAGCTTAAGCATAGGCTGCAGCATGGAGGTCCAAAATGGCAGCATTGGCATCAAATATTGATGTCATGATCTGCTTCCTCTGCATATTTCCGCTGGATGTTAGTTGCACATGCGCTGACACCTTCACCAAGATGGCGTCCGGCGCGCTTCACGTCAGAAGCGTGCATGTGCACCACGTATGCCAATATGGATTCTAAAGGCACTTGTTGCGCCCAAAAAATGGGCACTACCAACACCAATTTATCACCCAATTTCTTTCTTTTCTTTGAACTGTGGGAAAAAGCTATTATAAGTATCTTGCTTCATAATTTCTTTAATTACTCTTTGTTATTTTAGAATTCAATCAATCAGATTGTAAACATAAATCTGCACTCTGCTTAAGATCATTCTACATGCCTGTCTCTCTCTGCATTGGTCTATTTGCTTTCCGTTCCTCCATGGCTCATTTATTTCTAATCTGTTCTATTGCTTCCATTTATGTATATATTTTTACCCAGTTTGGCCCTCTGTCGCTCCGTCTTTCATGGCTCCCTATTTGCCGTGCTCTTTTCCCTCCATAGCTCCCTCTGTTCATTTCAGCTCTCTCTCCACTTCCCTGTGGTTACCTCCTTCTGCTTCGGTTGGTCTCTCTCTGAACTCCTGCATGGCATCTGCGTGCTTTAGCGCAACTAACTCTGCGCTCCTTCATGTCCAATTATCCATAGAAGTCTACTTCTCCAAAGTTATATTTATTTCAAATTGCAATCCTTACCTACTTCCCATATTACATTTTGTCTCCATCAACTCCCTCATTTCCCAATGTCCATTACCACCCTACACTATCCTAAATACCCACTGCCCATCTCCAAACTATGTATTTCCCCAACTACCCACTGACCCACTTAATATGCACTAGTTGCCATACAAATCTCTCCTCAGCTATCTTCTCCCTCAGTACTCAATATCCACCCCTTCAACTGTTCATTAGGACCATACCCACTATCCTTCCCCCAAATACAAACTACTCCCTCCGCCATTAATCACTTTACCCCAATTGAATTCATGCTACAACATGTCATTTGTTTCATTACACCAAATACTCACTATCCACAGTATTCCCTATCCCCATAACTATTCACTACTCTGCCTACCTCTTCTACCAAACTACCTTTAATTCCCAAATGCTCAATATTTTTCTCCCTCAACTACTCACTCACTACCCTCCATATACCTCACTTCCATAGTCCCCTAAACTACTCCCACACCACTTCCCAATTCCAAAACATCTTTGGCCTTACTTACTATCACCAACAACACGCCATGTTCCCTTCTTTACAAACAAAATTGCTCGTCCGTTATAGAAATTGCCCGATTTTATTTCCATTGATGAACCCCTTCTGATAGTGCTTACCAACTCAAGGTCAGGTGTTGATCTATCCTGGAAGGGTGTTTTCCGTCCAGTTGGAGTTCCACTTCTGCTTCGTAAATGGGCAGGAGACCTGTCATGGATTTCTTGCATTTCTGTTTTCTGGGTTTCAGGCCTTTTCTCTACTTTTTTTGTAACCTATAAGACATGCAAGTGTTTTTGAGGAAGCTGCAACCTATCTTCAGTTCTTTAACTTCTCCTTTACAAAATAACATCACACGTTTTAATTAAGTATAATCTTTCATAATGTCTATTTCAGATGATTCAAAGGAACAATTTTGTTTGAAGCCAACGTTCAGAGCATAGAATTGCACCACTTGGATCATGTTAGATCAGTCTAGGAGGCCACAGAGAAAGCTCAGAGTGGGAATGGGGCAGGGAATTGTAATAATAAGTCACAGGGCGGCTAATAGCCCACTTGTGGATAAAAGAGATATTTGGTAAAGCAGTCAACCAATCTGTGTTTGGTTTTCCAATGTAGATCAGATGATACAGTATATTAAATTGGAGGAGGTACAGATAAATCATTGTCTTGCATGGAAGGAATATTTTGGGAAAAGTAACACCAACACAGGAGTGTTACAAGGTCTTTGATAGTTCATATATTTCTGTAATTGACTTCATCCTAAGAATGTGACTGATAGATCAATTAGGATTTGTAAAATTGAAGTCATTGACAGGAGACATGAAAGGAACATTAGATAATAATAAAACATAACAGGACCGGGAAAAAACATTGGCCTGGATTTTGCATTCTCAGAGCACGCTGCCATACCTCCTTTGAAATCCACCGCAGTTTTGGATTTTCTGCACGCACTTGCGGTCTGTCAACGTACGCGTCGACAGGCCATCCGCACAGTGTACAAAAAAGCAATTGCCGGCACAGAGTTGGGCTAATTGCCCACTGACTGGCTATCAATTACACACGGAAATGTTATGATTGATGCAAACAGGCATCAGCGTGAGAGGATTTTTTTTCAGGCATGATTGAAACATTTTCATCTCAGAAATTATACACATACAGTGTATCAAATGAGTTTCTGCAAATAATGGCCCGGATTAGAGCTTTAATGATGTTGAAAATTATCAAAATATTAAATTTTTAGTGAGGTTGGTGGAATGAAGCTAATAACGATTTAAATTCCAATTCTGTAAATTATAATTAGATCAGATTTTGGGATTCTATTACATCTCATTATGGGATTCCCTTAGGAAATGATTGAAATGGAATTCTGCTTTGTGATTGGTGGACCAGACCCATTTGATCCCAGGTATGCTTCCGCACAGCCTGCATCCCTGGAATCCATGTGCCATTTCGTTGTGCTCTGCCTCGTACCCTCAGATCGCAAGTTTTCACAGCCTCACCGCCATCATGCAGGTGCGTAATTATTTTGTGGGTCGGAGGTGTACTCTGGAGGTATGCCACCGACCGCATTTTTTGGCCCAACGTAAAAGAAAACCTGCTGGGAGAGAGACCTCTGAACTCGTAGAGGCTCGATCAGCCGGCAATTTAGCTGTTACTGTGTAGATTCTCCGGTAAAAACTCGCAAGGTTTTTTTCGTAAGTGCTGCTGTTAAGTGTATGTTTAATTATTGTCAATATTAGTTATCATATGCTTAATACAACTGTGAATATCAACCTGTGATGATGTGAACCCTATTATTTTGAGGAGTAACTTATTACTAAGAACATCCATCCTTGAACAGGAATCACAGTATAAAGGTGAAGATGACAGATGATGTAGTGGATGCAAAGGCTAGTGAGGTGAAAGGTGAGGACAAGAGGGCCTCTTTTTTAGTGAAAGACAGGAGAGGGGGTGGGGCTAATGAAACAGGCTGGATGTTGACCACAAACAAGGGAATACTGAGAAAAAGGGACATTTCAGAAGTTCTGATGCAGAATATGGAGCCATCAGAATAGATACTGCAGAGAAACTGAGAGAATGAAATGGAAGGAGGGTAGAAAAACATGAACCAAGTAATTGTGGGAGTCTATGGATTTATAATAGATGTCTTTGGAAAGCCCATTAGCAGAGACATGGATGAAGATGTCCAAGAAGCTGAAGGAAGAGGCAGAGATAGACCACAGAGACAGGTAGTAATGGGAAATGTAGCCAAAGAAATTCCAGATCAGTGTACAGCGACTGGATTTCATGGTGAAAAGGACTGGGTTCATAGAACTTGAATCATCAAATGGAAGAGGAATCAAAAGATGGTCTGACCTCCAGGAATTGCCTGAGCTTCCAGTCCTCAATACTTGAAAGGGTGGGAAAAAAAAGTTATTTGTTAAAGAATGTGACATAGAAACATAGAAAATAGGTACAGGAGTAGGCCATTCGGCCCTTCGAGCCTGCACCACCATTCAATAAAATTATGGCTGATTAGTCACCTCAGTACACCTTTTCTGCTTTCTCTCCATACCCCTTGATCCCTTTAGCCATAAGGGTCATAACTAATTCCCTTTTGAATATATCCAATGAACTGGCAAGAACAACTCTCTGCGGTAGGGAATTCCACAGGTTAACAACTCTTTGAGTGAAGAAGTTTCTCCTCATCTCAGTCCTAAATGGCTTACCCCTTATCCTTAGAATGTGTCCCCTGGTTCTGGACTTCCCCAACATCGGGAACATTCTTCCTGCATCTAACCTGTCCAGACCCTTCAGAATTTTATATGTTTCTATGAGATCCCCTCTCATCCTTCTAAACTCCAGTGAATAAAGGCCCAGTCGATCCAATCTGTCCTCATATGTCAGTCCAGCCATCCCGGGAATCAGTCTGGTGAACCTTCGCTGCACTTCCTCAACAGCAAAAACATCCCTTCTCAGATTAGGAGATCAAAACTGAACACAATATTCCAGATGAGGCCTCACCAAGGCCCTGTACAACTGCAGTAAGATCTCCTTACTGCTATACTCAAATCCCCTAGCTATGAAGGCCAACATACCATTTGCCTTCTTCACTGCCTGCTGTACCTACATGCCAACTTTCAATGACTGATGTACCATGATACGCAGGTCTCATTGCACCTCCCCTTTTCCTAATCTGCTGCCATTCAGATAATATTTTGCCTTCGTGTTTTTGCCCCCAAAATGGATAACCTCACATTTATCCACATTATACTGCATCTGCCATACATTTGCCCATTCACCTAATTTGTCCAAGTCATCCTGCAGCCTCTTAGCGTCCTCCTCACAGCTCACAATGTCACCCTGTTTCGTGTCATCTGCAAACTTGGAGATATTACACTCAATTCCTTCATCCAAATCATTAATGTATATTGTAAATAGCTGGGGTCCCAGCACTGAGCCCTGCTGCACCTCACTAGTCACTGCCTGCCATTCTGAAAAGAACCCGTTTATCCTGACTCTCTGCTTCCTGTCTGCCAACCAGTTCTCTATCCATGTCAGTACATTACCCACAATACCATGTGCTTTAATTTTGCACACCAATCTCTTGTGTGGGACCTTGTCAAAAGCCTTCTGAAAGTCCAAATACACCACATCCACTGGTTCTCCCTTGTCCACTCTGCTAGTTACATCCTCAAAACATTCCAGAAAATTTGTCAAGCATGATTTCCCTTTCATAAATCCATGCTGACTAGGAGCGATCCTGTCACTGCTTTCCAAATGCGCTGTTATTTCATCTTTAATAATTGATTCCAACATTTTCCCCACTATTGATGTCAGGCTAACTGGTCTATAATTACCTGTTTTCTCTCCCTCCTTTTTTAAAAAGTGGGGTTACATTAGATACCCTCCAGTCCAAGGAACTGATCCAGAGTCGATAGAGTGTTGGAAAATGATCACCATTGCATCCACTATTTCTAGGACCACTTCCCTAATTACTCTGGGATGCAGACTATCAGGCCCCGGGGATTTATTGGCCTTTAATCACATCAATTTCCCTAACACAATTTCCCGCCTAATAAGGATATCCTTCAGTTCCTCCTTCTCACTAGACCCTCGGTCCCTAGTACTTCCAGAAGGTTATTTGTGTCTTCCTTCGTGAAGACAGAACCAAAGTATTTGTTCAACTGGTCTGCCATTTCTTTATTCCCCATTATAAATTCACCTGAATCTGACTGCAAGGGACCTACGTTTGTCTTCACTCATCTTTTTCTTTTCACATAACTATAGAAGCTTTTGCAGTCAGTTTTTATGTTCCCGGCAAGCTTCCTCTCATACTCTATTTTCTCCCTCCTAATTAAACCCTTTGTTCTCTCTGCTGAATTCTAAATTTCTCCCAGTCCTCAGGGTTGCTGCTTTTTCTGGCCAATTTATATGCCTTTTCCTTGGATTTAACACTATCCCTAATTTCCCTTGTTAGCCATGGTTGAACCACCTCCCCCGTTTTATTTTTACTCCAGACAGGGATGTACAATTGTTGAAGTTTATCCATGTGATCTTTAAATGATTGCCATTGCCTATCCACCGTCAACCCTTTAAGTATCATTTGCCAGTGTATTCTAGGCAATTCACGTCTCATACCATTGAAGTTACCTTTCCTTAAGTTCAGGACCCTAGTCTCTGAATTAACTGTGTCACTCTCCATCTTAATAAAAAATTCTACCATATTATGGTCACTCTTTCCCAAGGAGCCTCGCACAATAAGATTGCTAATTAGTCCTATTTCATTACACATCACCCAGTTTTGGATGACCAGCCCTCTAGTTGGTTCCTCGACATATTGGTCCAGAAAACCATCCCTAAAACACTCCAGGAAATCCTCCTCCACCGTAGTGCTACCAGTTTAGTTAGCCCAATCTATACGTAGATTAAAGTCGCCCATGATAAGTGCTGTCCCTTTATTGCACGCATCCCTAATTTCTTGTTTGATGCTGTCCCCAACCTCACTACTACTGTTTGGTGGTGTGTACACAACTCCCACTAGCGTTTTCTGCCCTTTGGTATTCCGCAGCTCCACCCATACAGATTCCACATCATCCAAGCTAATGTTCTTCCTTACTATTGCGTTAATTTCCTCTTTAACCAGCAACGCTACCCCACCTCCTTTTCCTTTCTGTCTATCCTTCCTGAATGTTGACTACCCCTGGATGTTGAGTTCTCAGCCTTGGTCACCCTAGAGCCATGTCTCCGTGATGCCAATTATATAATTTTCATTAATTGCTGCCTGTGCAGTTAATTCGTCCACCTTATTACGAATACTCCTCGCATTGAGGCACAGAGCCTTCAGGCTTGTTTTTTTTTAACATACTTTGCCCCTTTCGAATTTTGCTGCAATATGGCCCTTTTTGATTTTTGCCTTGGGTTTCTCTGCCCTCCACTTTTACTTTTCTTCTTTCTATCTTTTGCTTCTGCCCCCATTTTACTTCCCTCTGTCTCCCTGCATAGATTCCCATCTCCCTGCCACATTAGTTTAACCCTTCCCCAACAGCACTAGCAAACACTCCCCCTAGGACATTGGTTCTGGTCCTGCCCAGCTGCAGACCGTCCGGTTTTTACTGTTCCCACCTCCCCCAGAACCGGTTCCAATGTCCCAGGAATTTGAATCCCTCCCTTCTGCACCACTCCTCAAGCCACATATTCATCTGAGCTATCCTGCGATTCCTACTCTGACTAGCACGTGGCACTGGTAGCAATCCTGAGATTACTACCTTTGAGATCCTACTTTTTAATTTAGCTCCTAGCTGATGTGAAACCGAGGACTGGGGATGTTATGGCCACAGATTGAGCTGCGCTTTTGGAGATAGAATTAAAGAGTACATGCGATAGTAGAGAGGATGATTGAAGTGAGCGGATTTGAAAGAGAAAGGATAAAAGTTCAGCTGAAACTCATGAGAAATGAGTCAGATCTGAAGGCATGTGTTGAGAAAGGAAATATGCCATGATAACAGAATTTGGCAAATCCATAACAACAACCAGAAGGGAAGGGAACTACAACAACTATTAACAGGATGAAAAAGACAAATAGAAAACACGATGAAAGGAGCAACAGAGGTTCTTCAAAGCGACCAGTTCTGGGAGAGAAGTGGCAGTAAACTAAACTGCAGAGATAAAAAAAGAAAGTGCAAATGCTGGAAATTTTAAATAAATACACACAATTCTTTATTTAGCATATCAAAAGAATGACATACTATTTAGCCAAATAGGTTCAAACTAGTTGACAAATAAAATACATTATTGACTTTATGTAAACAGGACATTAAAGAATGTTCCTCAGCATCAGTCCAAGATTGTTTAAAGCCTTGTATAAGGTCAAGCATAGATATATTTGACATTCAGTTGCCTTACCTTCTACTATTGGAGAATTGGAGAATTGCTGAACAGATTTTATAAGTGTATTTTTATTTTTATATATAACCAACCAAATTATTTCCAAGGTTTATTGTTTTGTCACTAAACAACTCAGCCGCAACCATTCTTCATCTGGGACAGTGCACAACTGCCTGGATCTCTCCCAGAGTTCAGTGAGAATGTGGCAGAAGACATGCCTTCCAGCCAGATGTCTGGCAAACAATTGATAATGTTCATCACAAGTATAACTGTTAGATTTTTAGCAGCATGTAGCTATAGATTTGATATGTATAGTTCAAGAAATGTATTGACTTGAATTCATCATGTAATAAGAATTATCCACAATAGATATATTAATGAGGTAGAAAGAGATTCAAAATATATGTAGCACCTTTAGCTCAGGGTCCACGGGGGTCTGTCTTCTTTCAAGAGGCATCCTCCTTCCAGTTGGCGTTGAACTACGACTTCTATGGCTCCAGGAGGCGGTTTGTGATGTACCTTTAATAATGGCATCTGATACCTGGATGTTATTGAAGGTGATATGTATTACTATAACAACGTATCACCATAATCATAGAATGGTTACAGCACAGAAGGAGGCCATTCAGCCCAGTGATCCTGTGCCGGCTCTCTGCAAGAGCACTTTAGCTCGTCCCAATCCCCTGCCCTTTCCCTGTAACCCTACAATTTTTTTCCTTTAGGCACTTATCCAATTCCCTTCTGAAAGCCTTGATTGAGCCTCCTCATGTGTGCCCTTCTGGAGGCCACTGTACCTCATCTCACTGGGCAAACTTGCCTTCATCTAGGTTCTATATGGATTAGGAAAATGGGAACTCCAAGTGTCGGAAGTTAATGCTCCCAACCTGCCCTCTCTGCATGTAATGGATGGGTGGAGGCTCCGCTCTTACAAAGCTGAATGAGAAATCAGTTGGGGCCTAGCATATCCATATTCTGGCCAATTTGTGAACTGTTCTACCGGACTCCTGTTAATGTGATTCCTATATTTAAAAAGGGAGCTAGAACAAATCCCAGGAACTATAGATCAGTTAGTTTAACCAGTCAGTGGTAGGAAAGATAATGTAATAGAACAGAAAGAAAAAAGAGAAGACTGAGGGATGGCCTGATAGTGGTCTTCAAGATTATGAAAAGGGTTTGATAGGGTAGATGTAGAGAAGATGTTTCCACTTGCGGGCGAAACCAGAACTAGTGGCTATAAATGTAGTATAGTCATTAATAAATCCAATAGGATATTAGGAGATACCTCTTAGAATATGGAACTTGCTACCACGGAGTAGTTGAGACGAATAGCATAGACGCATTTAAGGGAAAGCTAACACATGAGGGAGAAATAAATAGAAGGATATGTTGATGGTGTTAGAGGAAGAGGTGAGAAGAGGCTCATGTGGAGCATAAACACATGGACGTATTGAGCCAAATGGCCTGTTTCTGTATTGTAACTATTTTGTAATACTTTGTAATAGACCAGATGGGTTGAATGGCCTGTTTCTGTGCTGTAATTCTATGCAATCAGACAGAGATACAATCTTGTACTCAAGTACTAGAAAGATAATTGTCTCAGGGATGGTGGCTGAATATGTCATGTTCATGTAATATTTTCAATATCTTTATGGATTGTTGCCCAGCCTGTGGTATCAGCTTATTTTGTGTAGTGTGATGTTACGGGAACTTGGAGAAGCTCAGATACGTCTTTAAACCGAGGCCCCGTCTTCCCTCTTAGGTGAATGTAAAGTATCCCATGGCACTATTCAAAGAAGAACAGGGGAGTTTTCTCCGGTGTCACGGCCAATATTTATGCCTTAACCAACACCTAAAACAGATTATCTGGTTATTATCTGTTGCTGTTTTGGGACCTTGCTGTACGCAAATTGGCTGCTGCGTTTCCTACATTACAACACCGATGACACCTCAAAAGTACTTAATTGGCTATAAAGAATTTGGGACACCCTGAGGTTATGAAAGGCGCTGTATAAATACAAGTTATTTTTTTATTTTATATATTATAGCTCAGCCTGTAACTTTTAAACATAGCCTCTATCAAAATGCTGCATTGAACAATATTTGGACATAGCTAAATTCATACTGGTGTTTCAAATTTCCTGCTGATGGTAGTCTCAGTTTTTTTCACAGGCCCTTGTCGATGACATTCCACAGTCTTCAATTCATCACGTAGTTCAACATTTTCTTTGGTCAATGTGTCAATCTGCTTTCGAAGGCAGTTGTGGGCAAGAGACCATCTCGACTCATTTTTCCTAAAGTCTTCCTGGAGCTGACCAAGCTGCCACTTCAAGAGCTAATAATATCAATGAGGAGGGGAACACTAAGTGAGAATAATAAACACTAATGTTAATTACAATAGTTACTTAAAGTGTTTCAAAATAATAAAACAAATGCTGCACATTCTGAAATTTGGTAATACCCAATACCAATGTATGCACTTAAAAATGAGTATCAAATTATGGGTAATCGTAGAACTTCTCAAAAAATGATTTGATCTTTACTGGTGCTTTTTATTTCTTCACATAAGCAAAGGTACACTATCAATGCAATAGTAAAATGCAATCGAAGAAATATCAACATAATAAAAAAAGAGCCTTCATGAAAGTTGTTCGACACATGCATGCCTGATAATGCACATGGAATGTATAGCGAGAATAGCATGTCTGGTAAAAATGGAATGTATTTGTTTAACAATATCTGAATAGCACTAAACTGCTCAAGAAATAAAATATTCTTTGCCACATGATTAAAATCTGGAGCATGGAAATTAAACCAAACGTCTGAAAGAAAGTTTCCCAAATAGTGGTGCCCTATTAAGTGGTACGCCTTTTTTGGTGTGGAAGCAAGTCATCCTTGTTTCGAGGGATTGCCTATGATGATGAGTACTAGGTGTAAATGTTAAGCCCTGAGTTAGGATTTGAATCCATAACCTTCTGATCCAGACAGGTGAACACTAGCTGGCTGAGTTAACTGACATACATGGCAATAGCAATTTGTTTTTGCTGTAGGATTTCAATAATTGTATCACTCAATATATTATAATGTATTAACATTATCAGTACATTTCAACAATAAGTACAGTCCATCTATATTTGAAACATGGTTCCCGGTATGCCTCTGACGGTGAAAATAGACATATATGTGCTCTGCCTCATTAATGATTATCGGAATCAGTAGAAGAGGAGGCTGAAATTTGTCTTGAGCGATAGCACAAAATGGGCAATAGCGAATTGGCATCCTAATTTTCCATAATGGAAAAATAAATTGGGTGGAGTGTAAAACAGTGGATTGGGATGCCAATTCGCTATTGCCCAATTTGCCCTAGATGTATTTCACCCCCACCCCCACCCAACGCCCCCTCCCCGACCCCCACCCCCTCCCACACCCACCCACCCCCCCATTCACCCACCCAACCCCCTCCCCCCCCCCCCACCACACCTCCCCCACCCATCCCCACTACCCCTCTGCCCACCACCCACCCGCCCTCCCACACTTCCCCACCCCCCACCCCACCACCACCCACACCCACCGCCCCCCACCCCCACACCACCCCACCCACCCAAGATCTTTTCTTGGTTAGCACTGACTAAATAATATTTGTATTTTGCCAGGATTCTGACTTACCTCCATCTCTTCATGCTCTTTCTTATCAAGAGCAGCTTTGGCTGCTGAGTTTTTTTCAGACAGTCTCCTTTCTTTTTGTAGTTTCTTCATTTCCTCCTTCTTGTACTCCTCTAATTGAGCTATTTCTTCAGTCTTCTCATGTTCAAACTGATCCATCCGTTTTCTAGTGACAACAAAGTTACCGGTTCACATACATCAGTTATGTTATTACTGCTTCAGGGGTTGGTGAGACCCTGGGGCCAATCTTCCGCCAGCATTGCCCGAGCTCAAGTTGAGGGCAATGCAACCATATTTGCAAGTTCAGATCATTTTAATGGCCTTAATGCTACCCTGGCAAAGGAACATCCCTTGGAAGAGCTTTATTCCCCAAAGAAATTGGCCTCAGAGTTTTCTGGTTGCTGTCCAAAAGTTCTGCAATTTATTGTGGGCAGTATCATTTGTGGGATCAATGTCTCTCTCACCTACGGCACTGATCACATTACTGGTATGGTATAAGAGATTCATGTTCTCCTCATCCTCTCCACTCCAGGGACTTGAGCACAGAATCTAGGTTGACACACCAGTGCAGTACTGAGGAGTGCTGCACTATTGGAAGTGCTTTCGTTAAACCGAGGCCCTGTCTGCCCTCTCAGGTGGACATAAAAAATCCAATGGCAGTATTTTGAAGAAGATAGTTCTCCCCTTGTCCTGACCAATATTTATCCCTCAATCAACATCACTAAAAAACAGATTATCTGGTCATTATCACATTGCTGTTTGTGGAACCTTGCTGTGCGCAAATTGGCTGACACCTTTCCTACATTACAACAGTGACTACACTTCAAAAGTACAGATTTGTTGTAAAACACTTTAAAAGTGCTATATAAATGCAATTCTTTCTTTTTTTCTTTTTACTGAATTGGTAAAGCCATGAAGCCATTGGAAATAATCGAGCACATGCAGCAATTCATGGATTAAGCTATCATAGCCGGCATTGGAAAAAGTCCACAGATATGGTGATGGAACTGCTCTGCAGAAAGCTCCTAGATCTACCAAACATTCTGAAAAGCCTGTATTACTCACATCGTTAACTTTAAATTACCAATGCCTTTTAAAAACTACTGACTGTTGACAAGTCCGGACTTGTTTGATGCTGGCAACCTTTTGCATTACTTGTGCATGAAACACAGGGGGATGGTATGTAGGTACAACAAGTGATCAGGGAGGCCAATGGAATCTTGGCCTTTATTGCAAAGGGGATGGAGTATAAAAACAGGGAAGTCTTGCTACATTTTTACAGGGTATTGGTGAGACCACACCTGGAATACTGCGTGCAGTTTTGGTTTCCATATTTACGAAAGGATATACTTGCTTTGGAGACAGTTCAGAGAAGGTTCACTAGGTTGATCCTGGGGATGAAGGGGTTGACTTATGAGGAAAGGTTGAGTAGGTTGGGCCTCTACTCATTCGAATTCAGAAGAGGTGATCTTATAGAAATGTATAAGATTATGAGGGGGCTTGACAAGGTGGATGCAGAGAGGATGTTTCCACTGGTGGGGGAGATTAGATCTAGAGGGCATGATCTTAGAATAAGGGGCCACCCATTTAGAACTATGAGGAGAAATTTCTTCTCTCAGAGGGTTGTGAATCTGTGGAATTTGCTGCCTCAGAGAGCTGTGGAAGCCGCGACATTAAATGAATTTAAGACAGAAATAGACAGTTTCTTAAACGATAAGGGGATAAGGGGTTATGGGGAGTGGGCAGGGAAGTGGAGCCGAGTCCATGATCAGATCAGCCATGATCTTATTGAATGGCGGAGCAGGCTCGAGGAGACTTATGACCTACTCCTGTTCCTATTTCTTATGTTCTTGTGTTCTTATGGTTTCAGTAACTTAAAATGCTTCTATTTACCAGCCAAAAATGAGTAAATAAACAAACCTGAACACAATCAGGCATAAGCAGATAACTATACAGTAATTGCAATGCCCAGGAAAGCAATCCATTTGAGTATTAAGTCTAGGTCAGTTCATGAAATGGTGATGGGAATATACCAAACATTCAGGATAAACAGAGTTAGGTACACTGCAGTAAACTATTCACTTCAAAAACTCTTTATTTTTGCCACTTGGTCCATATGAAAGAGGGATACCATCAAGAATCCTTTTAAAACAAACCATACAAAATAGTAGTAGGGACTTCAACCTATTTTTATTTTTCTAAATCTATCTCTGTTTTTTTTTTACTGACAATGTGAAAAGTGAAATTAAAGGCGAAGAATTTCAAGTGGAACCTCAACTGCCCTCAAACATCGCCACAGACATAAGAAGGGCCAGGGCCGGGAGGAGGGAATTCTCAGTGGGAATTTCCTTGGCAGCACCTCTGGATGTTGGGATGAACTTGTTGTACTTGTCATTGGAGCGGCAGAAGTAGAGCCCACCTGGGTTTGTGGACCTCCTCTCCTCTCTGCATTAGAAAGATGAGAGAGATCACAGTGTCCTCTTGGTTACAATGTTGAAATAAAAGCACCACAAAGAAAATATTCCAATCCAACCTTTTACATCTATCCCTCCTATATCAAGAAGTCAACTCATCACCCTTATGCATTCCTTTAGTGACTGTCCTACTGATGTCAGGTAGTGCTACCCTAGTGGCTGCAGCATGGCTGGTGGAAGGTGGAAGGCTCCTGACTTTCAGCAGCGGATACTGCAAATGGCCTTGCTGGTTGACCTTGAGGAGCTGGTGACTGGGAGTGTGAAATCAAGTGACGACGTTTTTTCTTCTTCACGCTCCTCTCCCTCTTCTTGGTCAACCACTGGCTGGGCAGGCTACAATTCTTGGGTGTGTAAAATGAGGAAGGCACAAGGGTGGAGTTGTGGTGAGGGGAGGGCGGGAAAGCAAGAGGTGCATATGAAAAGGAGGATAAAGTATAATAAAGTAAAGAGGTTACCAGCATCTTGTATCCTTTCAGCCCCACCGCTTGCCAAGGGCTTAGCCATGCCTCTGCCAAGAATGGCCTGCAATGTCTCCTCCAAGGGGGTGAGGTGAGGCTAGGAATGGGAGATGTGCCTCGTGATTGGTACAGATTGTTGATATGCGAGTGATTGGGGTGGCTGGGCAGTAGTCGTAGACTGAGAAGTGTGTGAGGCTAGTGATACAGCTGGTAGGAAATGGCTTTTAAAGATGCATTCACTGACCTTGAACAGTGGTCTGAGGTCATGAAGCTTCTTTGGCCATTGGAACCAGGTGGTGGGGGTGACACTTCTGGCAGTTACGGCCTCAGTGATGTGGTCCCAGATTGTTCTTTCTGGAGGGTCTCCTGGCCCCTGTGGGTGCAGGACCTGTCTTGTAGTATTGAGTTCCTGCACAAAGCTGGAGCGCTGCATGCGAGACCCTGGATGCTCCTTTCCTGCATCACTTTTCCCATTTTTTGAGGTGCGGAAGGGAATTCAGCTTTAAGAGCTGAAGACTCCCAGTTGAGGCAGTAGAGCTTAAAGGCTGAAAAATGCTTTTTTAAACTTTATTTTTATTTTCATCAGTTCAGAAGGCATTGCCCTTTTAAGCAAATGACAATGCACTGCCCTTTTTATATCCCACAATGCCAGGAGAACTCATAGCCATGCTTCAAGAGGCTGTTGGAAGGTGCAACACGGCTTCTGGATGCCACATTTAGCACTGATGCCTGGACTAACACCACCAGGAGGGCGTTACATGGTGAGTTTAGCGCTGGGCTAAAAGCATTTAGTCCCCAGTGCGAATTCTTCTCTCCTACCGGCACGACCATTTTCATCGGCCAATAACCCGCGGTGACACCGGCAACTTTTGTGTAGCAGTCCAATTTCTAAGCCAAAGGGATTACATTCTAACAACAGAGGACAAAGTTAGTCGGTGACCAAGATCTATCAGAAATGTTTACAAGGCCTGACAGGATATTTTTGAACTTTTAATGGATCTTCTCTGAAAATTGCTCATAATAATCAAATAATCTATGATTTGCATGAAATGTTCCATAAATGTGTCCATATAATTTTTATTATGCACCAACACATAATCGTGTGTGCAGTACCAATGCAGTAGCCAAATGGGTAAATGTGCGTATGCACTCAATCTACCATCCACTCTCTTCATAGAACAAAGAGAACTGAGTCAACAACCAGCTGCACTGCATGAACACAAAACACCTGAGAAACCAACCATTATTTCCCCCAACTTGAAGCAGGCACCAACATAAATAAGCACACTTCAGAAGATGTTGATACCACGGAAGATGAGGGAGCTCAGGATGAGGGTGAGGTTAAAAAAGAGGGCATCAGTCGTGATGGTTAATGAGGGATCAGCTGGTACAGGACAAGGGTCCAGCAAGCTGCATTCCCCTATTGAGTTGCATGGGGACATAGCGGCCTTGATTTCATACGGAGGTTTGTTACAGCAGTAGGACTGTAATAAAGAGTCATACGCCTTCTTGCACATAACATTGGGAGGTGGTCTGAGTAGTTTGGAGCAGTTCCACAACCACATAACCATTGCTCATGAATGATATACTGAAATAACAGTTGCCTACCATTGAACACATGCCAACAGCATCTGCAGTAAAAAACGCAGCTACCAAAGTCACATGCTTGCACTACTGCTGTGGAAGCTTTGGGATCAAATCATTTCACTTTAACAAGTGTGGAGTGGAATCTGCATTTTTGCTTACTAAGATGTATTTGTTATGTATGTAAACAATGTAACTGTGTAAGACTTGCCACCAGAGGGCGCAACTGTAGGAGTCCCAAGGGTCACCTGCACACCTCGTGCAAGGGAGTATAAAAGGTTGTCTGCCATGCTGCTTGGGCACTCTGGAGTTGCATTACAGAGACTAAGATCACAACAGTTTTAGCTCACAGTACTCAGTCTTGTGGAGTTCTTCCATACTTAACAATTGGCAATGAGTAACAGATTACGAACTTTCACGCGGTCATGGCTGCCGTTGGTAGTTTAGAGAGATTTGTAGAGGGTGATGATTGGGAAGCCTTCGTTGAGCGTCTCGACCAGTACTTTGTGGCCACGAGCTGGATGGTGATGATAAAGTGATCAAGTACAGGGCGATTCTCCTCACCGTGTGTGGGTCCACAGTATACGGCCTCATCAAGAATCTGCTAGCACCGGAGAGACCAGTGAAGAAAACATATACAGAGTTGTGTACGCTGGTTCGGAACCACCTCAAGCCGAAGGAGAGCGTCTTAATGGCCAGATATCGCTTCTACACGCACCATCGTTCCGAGGGCCAGGACGTGAAGAGTTATGTCGCCGACCTGAGATGCCTTGTGGGAACTTGCGAATTTGCTGGATTTTGGGGGGAAATGCTGCGGGGCTTTTTTGTGCTTGGCATCGGCCACGAGGTCATTCTTCACCAGCTGCTGTCCACCGAATCCCTAGACCTGAGCAAGGCGATCACGATAGTCCAGGCATTCATATCCACGAGCGATAATACAAGACAGATATCTTCCCAGCATCGAAGCTCACTGGCAAGTACTGTGCATAAAATAACATCGCTAGCAGACAGAACTGCATATGGCAGGGCCTACACGTCTGCAGCTGCAAGACCTAGGATGACTCAGAGTCCGCCATCGGGCGTGAATGCAAATCCATTAGCACCATGTTGGCGCTACGGGGGTAATCATCGAGCCCATCAATGTCGATTCAAGCACTACAAGCAAAGGCTGCGAAACAATGGGGCACCTCCAGCGAATGTGCAAGAGTGCTGCGACTCACCACGTGGCAGAG
Organism: Pristiophorus japonicus; assembly: GCF_044704955.1. Lineage (NCBI taxonomy): Eukaryota > Metazoa > Chordata > Chondrichthyes > Pristiophoridae > Pristiophorus > Pristiophorus japonicus. Next base: position 154,020,947 of record NC_091985.1, read on the forward strand.
TCGGCAGAGGGGAATCAAGGGGTATGGTGAGAAAGCAGGAATGGGGTACTGAAGTTGCATGTTCAGCCATGAACTCATTGAATGGCGGTGCAGGCTAGAAGGGCCGAATGGCCTACTCCTGCACCTATTTTCTATGTTTCTATGTTTCTATCCGGCGCAGATCACACAGAACAAACAAGAGAGGCGACTCAACCCGAGGAAGAAGTGTATGCGGTACACACCTTCACCACCAAGAGCCCTCCTATCATGCTGAAAGTCAAATTGAACAGCATTCCGGTATCAATGGAGTTGGGCACGGGGCAAGTCAGCCAATTATGAGCCAAAAGGCTTTTGAGAAACTGTGGGGCAACAAGGCACAAAGGCCCAAACTGAGCCCGATTCAGACAAAGCTGCGCACCTGCGCCAAAGAGCTCATACCAGTCATTGGCAGTGTGGCAGTTAAGGTATCGTACGGTGCAGCTGTGTATGATTTATCACTGTGGATTGTACCAGGCGATGGCCCAACACTATTCAGCAGAAGCTGGCTGGGAAATATTCGATGGAACTGGGACAACATCAAAGCACTATCTTCAGTGGATGATGCCTCGTGTGCCCAAGTGCTGAGCAAGTTTCAGTCGCTATTTGAACCAGGCATCAGCAACTTCACAGTCGTCAAGGTGCAGATCCATCTAGTCCCCAAGGCAAGGCCCGTTCATCACAAGGCTCAAGTGGTTCCAGATATGATGAGGGAGAAAGTCGAGATCGAACTGGACAGACGTCAACGAGAGGGAATCATATTGCCAGTCGAGTTCAACGAGTGGGCCAGTCCGATTGTTCCGGTGTTGAAAAGCGTTGGCACGGTCAGAATCTGTGGAGACTACAAGGTAACGATCAACCGAGTCTCGTTACTAGACCAGTACCCGCTACCCAAGGCGGATGACCTGTTCGCAATGTTAGCGGGGGGGGGGAAGTCGTTCACCAAGTTGGACCTAACCTCCGCCTACATGACACAGGAGCTGGCTGAATCTTCAAAAAGATTGCCGTGTATCAACACGCACAAACTGTTTATATACCACAGGTGCCCTTTTGGGATTTGCTCGGCTGCTGCCATCTTCCAGAGGAATATGGAGAGTCTGTTGAAATCGGTTCCGCGCACCGTTGTGTTTCAAGACGACATCCTGACCACCGGTCGTGACATCACCGAACACCTGCACAACCTGGAAGAGGTTCTAAGTCGACAAGACAGAGTGGGACTCAGGCTGAAATGCTCAAAGTATGTTTTCTTGGTGCCAGAGGTCGAATTTTTGGGGAGAAAGATTACAGCAGACTGCATCAGACCCACGGACTCAAAGACAGAGGCCATCAAGAATGCACCCAGACCACGGAGCTGCGTTCATTCCTGGGACTCAACTATTTTGATAACTTTCTACCCAGGTTAAGCACTTTGCTGGAACCATTGCACATGTTGCAACGTAAGGGTGACGATTGGGTTTTGGGTAAATCTCAAGAGACAGCCTTTGAGAAGGCCAGAAACCTATTTTGTTCTAATATGTTACTTGTACCGTATGACCCGTGTAAACGATTAGTGCTAGCTTGTGATGCATCTTCGTATGGGGTCGGCTGTGTGTTACAGCAAACCAATGTATCGAGCAAACTTCAACTGGTTGCATAGGCTTCTAGAAGTCTGTCTAAGGCTGAAAGAGCCTACAGTATGGTCGAGAAAGAGGCGTTAGCATGTGTATATGGGGTTAAGAAAATGCACCAATACCTATTTGGACTTCGGTTTGAGCTTGAAACCGACCACAAACCACTCATTTTGCTGTTTTCAGGAAGCAAAGATATAAACACCAATGCTTTGTCCCACATCCAAAGATGGGCACTAATATTGTCTGCCTATGACTATGTTATCCGCCACAGACCAGGCACAGAGAACTGTGCTGATGCCCTCAGTCGGCTACCATTGCCCACTACCGGGGTGGAAATGGCGCAGACTTGCTTCTGGTCATGGATGCTTTTGAGAGCGAGAGGTCACCCGTCACTGCTCGCCAGATCAGGACCTGGACCAGCCAGGATCCTGTGCTATCACTTGTAAAAAGTTACATCCTCAATGGGAGCTGGTCGGCTGTTCCCCGGGAAGTGCAAGATGAAATTAAGCCGTTTCACCGATGCAAAGATGAAATATCCATCCAGTCAGATTATCTCTTATGGGGTAATCGCGTGGTTTTGCCAAAAAAAGGCAGGGAAACATTTATACGTGACCTACACAATACCCGCCCAGGCATAGTCATGATGAAGGCTACAGCCAGGTCGCATGTTTGGTGGCCCAGCATTGACTCAGACTTAGAGTCATGCGTACACCAGCGCAACACGTGTTCACAACAGAGCAATGCACCAAGGGAGGCTCCATTGAGTCTGTGGTCATGGCTCTCCAAACCATGGTCCAGGATCCACATAGATTTTGCTGGCCCCTTTCTCGAAAAGATGTTTTTAGTTGTAGTGGACGCTTACTCTAAATGGATTGAATGTGTAATCATGACATCCAGCACATCCACTGCCACCATTGAAAGCCTCCGGACTATGTTCGCCACCCATGGCTTGCCCGACGTCCTTGTCAGTGACAATGGACCATGTTTCACCAGCTCGGAATTCAACGAGTTTATGACCCGCAATGGCATCAAGCATGTCAGGTCTGCCCCGTTTAAGCCTGCATCCAACGGTCAAGTGGAACGGGCAGTCCAAACTATCAAGCAGAGCTTGAAACACGTGACGGAAGGTTCCTTGCAGACCTGCTTACCTCGGATTCTGCTCAGCTACAGGATGCGACCTCACTGGCTCACTGGAGGTCCCCCTGCAGAATTGTTAATGAAGAGAGCACTCAAAACCAGGCTTTCCCTAACGCACCCGGATCTAAATGATCATGTGGAAACCCGGCGTCATCGGCAAAACATGTACCACGATAGCGCGGCTGTATTGCGTGACATTGATGTTAACGACCCTGTGTTTGTCCTCAATTACTGTCATGGTCCTAAATGGGTCACTGGCACTGTCTTGGCCAAGGAGGGGAAGAGAGTGTTTATAGTCAAACTACTGAATGGACAAACGTGCAGAAAGCATTTGGATCAGACCAAACTGCGGTTCACCGACAACCAGGAACAACCTGAAGAGGACATCACCATCATCGATCCACCAACACACACCCAACCAGCAATCGACCTCGCTGTCAATCAAGAGGATGAACCCAGCATTCCCAACAGTCCTGTCAGACCAGCCACGTTGCAGTGCAGCAATGGTCCGACCAACTCACCCATGCCAGAGTTTGAACTCAGACGATCAACCAGGGAGCGTAGGGCCCCGGATCGTCTCAACTTGCAAATAATTTGTATCAAAGATTTTGGGGGCGGGGAAGGGGGCAGTGATGTTATGTAAACATTGTAACTGTGTAAGACTTGCCACCAGAGGGCGCAACTGTTGGAGGCCCAAGGGTCACCTGCACACCTCGTGCAGGGGAGTATAAAAAGTTGTCTGCCATGCTGCTTGAGCACTCTGGAGTTGCATTAAAGAGACTAAGGTCATATCAGTTTTAGCTCACAGTCCTCAGTCTTGTGGAGTTCTTCCATACTTAATAGTATTAGCACAGAAACCTCTAAACAGAACATGAACATGGCTTTGAGACTCACTTGAGATTTTCCATGGCTAACTCATGCTTCTCCTTTAGTTTGCCTAATGCGATATTTTCTGCTTTGAATCGATCAATTTCTGTTTCCAGTTGTAAAAGTTTGCCTTGGAGCTGTCTGGATTGAGCATCATCTGTGTGATTTAAAACAATACAAAGATGGTTTAAAACTACCATTCCTTTCTTTACTGCACATAATAATAACTTCAAATGATTTATTGGTACCTGTTTACTATTTTTATTTTAAAAATAGCAACCATCATCATAACACGGTACTTAAAAAAACAATGTGTGTGTATTTGGTACAAATTGGTGGCTTCAACCTCCAGAAAGCCTTCACTGTGGGGGGACAATAGAGTTATAGCCTGATAAATTTGCATAGGCAGTTTCCATTAGAGGGCCGGAATCTTCCCAGCCCTGCGAATGTGGGTTTGGAGGTGGGCCCGCTGTCAAAATAGCCCTGTTTGACAGCGGGTCGAGGTCCGCACTGGACCCGCCTCCATGTCAGTTTCTCAAGTGCGGGATCTGCATGCAGATTGCAGACTCGACAGTAAGCGGTGGGCCAGTCAATTAAGATGCTTAACAAATACTTTGAAGGTATTTAGAAGGATTTTAAGAGGCACATCATTTTACCAAGTTTTTGACGAGTTTAACCTCCCTCGGCGAACATATCAGGTAAGTGTATTGGATTCTCAATGACTCTCTATTGCTTTGACTAGTTGACAGCTGCAGAAGTGGTACGAAAGCTACCAGTTCACAGCCGTTCACTTCCTATGTCATAAGCTGAAGCCTTCGAGATTTGGAAGACACTTTTGAGCTGTACGCAGTTTGGAAGTGTTTGCATTGAACTGTCACCTCCTTGGAGCAAGCTCTCTCAACATTGACAGATCGTTTCTGTTATCTCAACCTCACCTGCCATCTATTCCAGCAGCATCGGTGCCCTTGACAAAATCTCACATTAGTCCTCAGAATCCCACCACGATCAGCCCCAACACCAATATCACTAAACACACCAGCATCACCAACAACAACACCAACCTTCTCCGCAATCACCTGATGCTGCACAGGACACAGGGCATCAGCACCCGATCACACTGCTGCCTGGAACCCCAGGGATGGCTTTACCATGGCCAGATTTACTTCACTTGATGCTGTCACATGATAAGAACATAAGAAATAGGAACAGGAGTAGGCTATACTGTTCCTCGAACCTGCTCCAACCTTCAATAAGATCATGGCTGGTCTGATCATGGACGCAGCTCCACTTCCCTGCCCGCTCTCCATAACCCCTTATCCCCTTAGCGTTTAAGAAACTGTCTATTTCTGCCAAAGTTATTCAATATCCCAGCTTTCACAGCTCTCTGAGGCAGCGAATTCTACAGATTTACAACCCTCTGAGAGAAGAAATTTCTCCTCATCTCAGTTTTAAATGGGCGGCCCCTTATTCTAAGATCATGTCCTCTAATTCTAGTCTCCTGTTGTGTTCCTAACATAGATGAGACTGCGCACAGGGAGGTTAAAGTAACGGTGACCTCAGTCTTTATTAAGACACTCCAGAGTCAGGAACAGGCCTTAGGGCCGGCTTATACACAGTGCTCCCAAGTGATGCTGGGATCCGTTGGGACTTCAGGAGTTGCACTCGCTGGTGGCGGAACATGAGAGTGCATGCTTTACAGATACACAACATCACTCCCCCCCCCCCCCCCCAAATCCAAAGTGAAAACTATTTACAAGATGAGGCGGTCGGGAGCCTTTCTTTCCCTGGTGGACCGCCTTGGTACAAATGTCTGTACTAGTGAGTTGGTTGTGCCTTCGCTTGGCTGACATGTTGTTGGCCCTGCAGGGCTGCTAGGTGAGCCTGGCCTTGCTGGGCTGTTCGGCGTGATGGGTTCGATTTCCTGGTCCGAGGTGGTGTCATTGATCGTTTGGGTGTGTGTTGTGGGCTCGGAAAAGGTGGTGTCTGCTGTGGGTTGTTCAGGGCAGTCTGTGAACCACAGTCTCATTTGGTCCAGGTGCTTTCTGCAAATTTGTCCATTGTCTAGTTTGACTATAAACATCCTACTGCCTTCTTTAGCTATCACCGTGCCCGCTTGAGAACATGTCCATAGATTAGCACATACACAGGGTCATTCAGATCAATTTACCGTGACACAATGATGCGACCATCGTTTACATTTTGTTGCTGCCGCCTGCTCTCTACCTGATCATGCAGGTTGGGGTGAACCAGCGAGAGTCTGGTTTTAAGTGTCCTTTTCATGAGTAGCTCAGCCGGGGGCACCCGTGAGCAAGTGGGGTCTCGTGCAGTAGCTGAGCAGTACTCGGGACAGGCGGGTTTGGAGTGAGCCCTCTGTGACTCGTTTAAGGCTCTGTTTGATTGTTTGTACTGCCCACTCTGCCTGCCCATTGGAGTCTGGTTTAAATGGGGCCAAGGTGACATGTTTGACCCCATTGCGGGTCATGAATTATTTAAATTCGGCACTGGTGAAACATGGCCCGTTGTCACTGACCACTATGCCAGGCAGGCCGTGGGTGGCAAACATAGCCCTCAGGCTTTCAATGGTGGCGGTGGGGGTGCTTCCCGACATTCAATCCATTTTGAAAAAGCATCCACCACCACCAGGAACATTTTAACCGAGAAATGGGCCTGCATAGTCGACATGGTTCCTTGACTATGGTCTGGAGGGCCAGAACCGCAAACTTAGTGGTGCCTCTCTGGGCGCGTTGCTCAACTGAGCACACATACTGCATTGCCGTACACAGGACTCTAAGTCAGAGTCGATACCGGGCCACCACACGTGGGATCTGGCTAGCGCTTTCAACATTACTATACCCGGGTGTGTGCTGTGGAGAACCGAGATGAACGTCTCCCTGCCCTTTTTCGGTAGCACTACGCGGTTACCCCACAACAGGAAATCTGCCTGAATGGACAGCTCGTCCTTTCGCCGCTGGAATGGCTTGATTAGCTCTTGCATTTCAACGGGGATGCTGGCCCAGCTCCCATGCAGTACACAGTTTTTTACTAGGGACAGCAGAGGATCTTGGCTGGTCCAAATCCTAATCTGGCGGGCCGTGACAGGTGATTTATCATCTTCAAACGCTTCCATGACCATCAACAAGTCTGTGGGCTGCACCACCATCAACAAGTTTGCAGGCTGCGCCATTTCCACCCCCGTGGTGGGCAATGGTAGCCGACTGAGAGCATCCACACAGTTCTTGGTGCCTGGCCTGTGGCGGATGGTATAGTTATACACTGATAGCGCGAGCTTTGTATGCGGGCTGAGGCATTAGTATTTATCCCCTTGTTTTCAGCGAACAGGGATATGAAGGGCTTGTGATCAGTCTCCAGCTCAAATTTGAGACCAAACAGATACTGATGCATTTTCTTTACCCCGAACACACACACTAATGCCTCTTTCTCAATAATGCTGCAGGCCCTCTCGGCCTTAGACAAGCTCCTGGAGGCATAGGCAACAGGTTGCAACTTCCCCGCAATGTTAGCTTGTTGTAGTACACACCCGATTCCGTACGACGATGCATCACATGCTAGTAGTACAAGTCTTTTACACGGGTTATACAATACAAGCAGCTTGATGGAGCATAAAATGTTTCTGGCTTTCTCAAAAGCAATTACTTGTTTTTTTTTTCTCCATACCCAGTTCTCACCTTTACGCACTAACACATGTAGGGGCTCTAAGAGGGTGCTTAACCCCGGTAGGAAGTTACCAAATTAGTTGAGGAGTCCCAGGAACGACCGCAGCTCCATGACATTGTGTGGCCTGGGCGCGCTCCTGATAGCCTCTGTCTTGGCGTCTGTGGGTCAAATTCCATCTGCCGTGATCTTTCTCCCCAAAAACTCCACTTCTGTTGCCATGAAGACACATTTCGACCTCTTTAGCCGCAGCCCTACATGATCCAGTCGCTTGAGGACCTCCTCCAGGTTTTGTAGGTGCTCGACGGTGACCCGTGACCAATATGTCGTCCTGAAAAACCACCATGCGTGGTACCGACTTGAGTAGGCTCTCCATGTTTCTCTGGAAGATCGCTGCAGCTGACCGAATTCCAAACGGGCATCTGTTGTAGATGAACAGTCCCTTGTGCATGTTGATGCAGGTGAGGCCCTTCGATGACCACTCCAGCTCGTGCGTCATGTAAGCCAAAGTCAGGTTGAGCTTGGTGAACATCTTTCCTCCTGCCAGTGTCGCAAATAGGTCGTCCGCCTTAGGTAGCGGGTATTGGTCCTGTAGCGAGAAACGATTAATAGTTACTTTATAATCACCACAAATCCTGACCGTGTCATCACTTTTCAGTACTGGGACAATTGGGCTGGCCCACTCGCTGAATTCCACTGGGGAGATGATGCCCTCGCGTTGCAGCCTGTTCAGCTCGATTTCCACTCTCTCCCTCATCATGTGAGGTACCGCTTGCGACTTGTGGTGAATGGGTCGTGCCTCTGGGACCAAGTGGATCCACACCTTCGCCCCGGAAAAGTTTCCAATGCCTGGCTCAAAAAGGGAAGGAAATTTGTTAAGAACCTCGGTACATGAGGCCTCATCGACATGTGATAGCACTCGGATGTCATCCCAGTTTCAGCGGATTTTGCCCAGCCAGCTCCTTCCAAGCAGTGTGGGGCCATCGCCTGGGACAATCCAGAGTGGCAGTTCGTGCACCGTGCCCTCGTAGGTGGCCTTGACCATGGCGCTGCCCAGGACAGTGATAAGCTCTTTGGTGTATGTTCTCACTTTCGTGTGGATGGGGCTCAGGGCTGGTCTGAGTGCCTTGTTGCACCACTGTCTCTCAAACAACTTTTTACTCATGATGGATTGGCTAGCGCCAGTGTCCAGTTCCATGGCATTGGGTAAGCCATTCAATTTTACATTTAGCATTATAGGTAGCCATTTCGTCGACAATGTGTGCACCCCGTGTACTTCAGCATCTGCCTCCTCTCTCTGAGGCTCAAAATTGCTTTGATCCACCACAGACCGATCTTCCTCTGCCATGTGGTGGTTAGCAGGTTTTGCAGAGCTTGCATCTCATCTGCAAGCTGGTTGGAGGTGCCCCATTGTTCCACAGCTCTTGCAAACATACCCTTTGAAGCAGCATGAATAGGCTGAATGGAGCCTCCACAACACCAACAAGGTGTGAATTGCCTTGCATTCATCCTTTGTTGAGGACTCTGAGTCACCTGGGGCACCTGAGGCCTGCTGGCAGTTGCAGACTCGTGGTTTCTGCCCTGTACATTTCTGCTCGCAAACACAGTTCCAGTTGATTTATGTACATTGCTAGCACTTGTGTGCTGAGAGATTTGTTTCGTGCTATCACTGGTGGACATAAACGCCTGTGCTATCGCAATGGCCTTGCTGAGGGTCGGTGTCTCCACAGTCAAAAGTTTTCATAGGATGGTCTCATGGCCAATGCCCAGTACAAAAAAGTCTCTGAGCATTTGCTCCAAGTAGCCATCAAACTCACATTGTCCTGCAAGTCGCCTTAGCTCACCACTTCCTGACCTTCAGATCACTGGCACAGGTAGAACCAATACCTCGCAATCAGCACGCTCTCCCTCGGGTTAAGATGCTCCCGAACCAGTGTACACAGCTCCTCATATGACTTATCTGTGGGTTACATCAGAGCCAGAAGCTTCTTCATGAGGCTGTAGTTCATAGAAACATAGAAACATAGAAAATAGGTGCAGGAGTAGGCCATTCGGCCCTTCGAGCCTGCACCGCCATTCAATGAGTTCATGGCTAAACATGCAACTTCAGTACCCCATTCCTGCTTTCTCATCATACCCCTTGATCCTCCTAGTAGTAAGGACTACATCTAACTCCTTTTTGAATATATTTAGTGAATTGGCCTCAACAATTTTCTGTGGTAGAGAATTCCACAGGTTCACCACTCTCTGGGTGAAGAAGTTTCTCCTCATTTCGGTCCTAAATGGCTTACCACTTATCCTTAGACTGTGACCCCTGGTTCTGGACTTCCCCAACATTGAGAACATTCTTCCTGCATCTAACCTGTCTAAACCAGTCAGAATTTTAAACGTTTCTATGAGATCCCCTCTCATTTTTCTGAACTCCAGTGAATACAAGCTCAGTTGATCCAATCTTTCTTGATATGTCAGTCCCGCCATCCCGGGAATCAGTCTGGTGAACCTTCGCTGCACTCCCTCAATAGCAAGAATGTCCTTCCTCAAGTTAGATCAAAACTGTACACAATACTCCAGGTGTGGCCTCACCAAGGCCCTGTACAACTGTAGTAACACTTCCCTGCCCCTGTACTCAAAATCCCCTCGCTCTGAAGGCCAACATGCCATTTGCTTTCTTAATCGCCTGCTGTACCTGCATGCTAATCTTCAATGACTGATGTACCATGACACCCAGGTCTCGTTGCACCTCCCCTTTTCCTAATCTGTCACCATTCAGATAATAGTCTGTCTCTCGGTTTTTACCACCAATGTGGATAACCTCACATTTATCCACATTATACTTCATCTGCCATGCATTTCTCCACTCACCTAACCTATCCAAGTCACTCTGCAGCCTCATAGCATCCTCCTCGCAGCTCACACTGCCACCCAACTTAGTGCCATCCGCAAATTTGGAGATACTACATTTAATCCCCTCGTCCAAATCATTAATGTACAATGTAAACAGCTGGGGCCCCAGCACAGAACCTTGCGGTACCCCATTAGTCACTGCCTGCCATTCTGAAAAGTACCCATTTACTCCTACTCTTTGCTTCCTGTCTGCCAACCAGTTCTCAATCCACGTCAGCACACTACCCCCAATCCCATGTGCTTTAACTTTGCACATTAATCTCTTGTGTGGGTCCTTGTCGAAAGCCTTCTGAAAGTCCAAATACACCACATCAACTGGTTCTCCCTTGTCCACTCTACTGGAAACATCCTCAAAAAATTCCAGAAGATTTGTCAAGCATGATTTTCCTTTCACATGTCCATGCTGACTTGGACCTATCATGTCACCTCTTTCCAAATGCGCTGCTATGACATCCTTAATAATTGATTCCATCATTTTACCCACGACCGATGTCAGGCTGACCGGTCTATAATTCCCTGTTTTCTCTCTCCCTCCTTTTTTAAAAAGTGAGGTTACATTGGCTACCCTCCAATCCAGAGGAACTGATCCAGAGTCTATGGAATGTTGGAAAATGACTGTCAATGCATCCGCTATTTCCAAGGCCACCTCCTTAAGTACTCTGAGATGCAGTCCATCAGGCCCTGGGGATTTATCGGCCTTCAATCCTATCAAGTTCCCCAACACAATTTCCTGACTAATAAGGATTTCCCTCAGTTCCTCCTTCTTACTAGACCCTCTGACCCCTTTTATACCCGGAAGGCTGTTTGTATCCTCCTTAGTGAATACCGAACCAAAGTACTTGTTCAATTGGTCTGCCATTTCTTTGTTCCCCTTTATGACTTTCCCTGATTCTGACTGCCAGGGACCTACGTTTATCTTTACTAACCTTTTTCTCTTTACATATCTATAGAAGCTTTTGCAGTCCGTTTTAATGGTCCCTGCAAGCTTCCTCTCGTACTCTATTTTCCCTGCCCTAATCAAACCCTTTGCCCTCCTCTGCTGAGTTCTAAATTTCTCCCAGTCCCCATGTTCATTGCTATTTCTGGCCAATTTGCATGCCACTTCCTTGGCTTTAATACTATCCCTGATTTTCCTTGATAGCCTTCCGAACATAGGTCAGAGCCCCGCAGACCATGGGGAGGACCGCTCTCCTTTTTGCAGCGCTTCCTTCTCCGTCCAGCTCGTTGGCTACAAAGTACTGGTCTAGCCATTTGACATAGGCTTCCCAGCCCTCACCCTCCGAGAACTTCTCCAGGATGCCCACAGTTTACTGCATCTTTGTCGCCAGTTGTTATGTTCCTAACACAGATGAGACTGCGCACAGGGAGGTTAAAGTAACAGTGACCTCAGTCTTTATTAAGACACTCCAGAGTCAGGAACAGGCCTTCGGGGCCGGCTTATATACAGTGCTCCCAAGGAATGCTGGGATCCCTTGGGACTTCAGGGGATGCACACCCTGGTGGCAGAACATGGGAGTGCATGCATTACAGATACACAACATCCCCAGTCAGTGGAAACATCCTCTCTGCATACACTTTGCCGAGCCCCCTCATAATCGTATACGTTTCAATAAGATCACCTCTCATTCTTCTGAATTCCAATGAGTAGAGGTCCAACCTACTCAGCCTTTCCTCATAAGTCAACCCCCTCATCTCCGGAATCAACCTAATGAATCTTCTCTGAACTGCCTCCAAAGCAAGTATATCTTTTCGTAAATATGGAAAACAAAACTGCACGCAGTATTCCAGGTGTGGCCTCACCAATATCCTGTATAGCTGTAGCAAGACTTTCCTGCTTTTGCAATAAAGGCCAAGATTCCATTGGTCTTCCTGATCACTTGCTGTACCTGCATACTATCCTTTTGTGTTCCATGCACAAGTACCCCCAGGCCCCGCTCTATAGCGGCACTTTTCAATCTTTCTCCATTTAAATAATAACTTGCTCTTTGATTTTTTTCTGCCAAAGTGCATGATCTCACACTTTCCAACATTATACCCCATCTGCCAAATTTTTGCCCACTCACCTAGCCTGTCTATGTCCTTTTGCAGATTTTGTGTGTCCTCCTCACACATTGCTTTTTCTCCCATCTTTGTATGCTTAGCAAACTTGGTTACGTTATACTCCGTCCCTTCTTCCAAGTCGTTAATATAGATTGTAAATAGTTGCGGTCCCAGCACTGATCCCTGCGGCACCCCACTAGTTACTGGTTGCCAACCAGAGAATGAACCATTTATCCCGACTCTGTTTTCTGTTAGTTAGCCAATCCTCTATCCATGCTAATTTATTACCACCAACCCCGTGAACTTTTATCTTGTGCAGTAATCTTTTATGTGGCACCTTGTCAAATGCCTTCTGGAAGTCCAAATATACCACGTCCCAGGTTGCGCCAGGTTGGCACACCCCACACCAGCTCCATAAAGCCCAAGCCATTTCTGTCAGACTCGTCACCAATGTCTCACCATTCACTACAACTCACTAAGCCGCTTCCAAAGCTGACGCAAATCTGTCCAACAATGCAAAGTGTTCAAAATAAAGACTTCAATGTTTGACAACACATCAACATAAGCGTTACACAAACATTGGCTGAAGGACACAAGTGCCTACCCTTGTGTGTTGCTAGTTGGTATGATTGGACAAGGATGAAGGTGCGTGTGAGGGGTGGCTGGTGAGATGGGGATGTGATAATGTATATAGAGAGAGAGGGTTGGGAGGAGGTGCAAGGTAAGTTGGTGTAACTAAAGATGTGCAGGGGTAGGGTAGGAAAGGCAGAGTGTTGGGGATGTGATGAGTGGCACAGCAGGGTGAGGCTGAGTGTGGTTTTGCAGTAACGTTTCGTGATCTACTGAAATCATTGAAAGGTTTGTGCCACTGCATCCAGTTCTCCTGATGACATCCCTACTTGTGCCCTCCTGTGCAATGTGCAACCAGGTTGCGTTGGTCTCCTGGGGAGATCTCTTCTACCCATTGGAAGGGAAGAGGATCTACCTGTGTGCTGTCCATCTGGAGGGAATGATGGCAGACACTGGGTGCAGCTGTGCACCTCTGTGCTGTGATTATCAGTGTTTGCAGTACCTCAATGCTGCAGAACACTGACAGAACAACTGTCAAAATTAATATGGCCATGGTCCATTTAAGGAAACCGGCTGGTGATGCATCATCAAATGATGTCATCAGACCCGCTTTCTGTTAATTAGTCGGGAACCTTGCAGAGTGGGCTTAACAATCCCCATCAACAGAAGATTGTTTCGAGAGGGCGGGCTGCAGAGAGGAGCAGGTGCCCCACACGCCACCGATGCTGGCTGCACCCAACTCGCCACAGGTAAACTGTAACAGAAGAAGCTAACAGGAAGTGGGTGCAGGAGTAAAGTTTTTAATATATCAGTTGATCTCCCATGACATTGCACAGAGGAGGCTAGATTTGCAATAGTGTAAAGCAGGTAATAGTGAATCGGCAGCTATTCCATATTTTATTTCCATTTTAGTCAATGGGAAAGATGTAAAGCGGACTGCCAATTCGCTATCACCTGTTTTATCTAGTCAGAATTTAACCCAGGGAATCAGGTCTATGTGCAGTGTTTAGGTGAAGTGTGATTAGAGGACAGGGGCTAGTTGGATCAGGGTACGCAAATGTTCAATACCCATTTTAAAGTTATAGGGAGAAAAATTTGGTACCTTAGTGCCTCCAGTTAGCGCCAGCAGATGTCACTAATGGAGCGCTAGAGCATTATCGTCGGGCGAGGCTAATCCAGCATCGCACACCAAATTCAGCCCCAAATAATAATTATTACCAGGGGCCTCAACGCCAAGTAGATTATGACATTAATGATTGTGCAATGCTAACTGACCGTCCGATCTGCAAAATTGATTGTCGTCACCTACCTTCGCACCCGGTGGAAACAGCGGCAGGGAAAGCTGGCATGAAGCATCAGGAAACCGGCTCCAGGGACATTATTTAAAGGGATCATCAGTAATGAGTCACAGCTGTACATTAGTGGCGTTTCAGTGCAACAGTTTCATTCCGTGATTTCAAGGTTATTTAGTATCAGTGTCAATTAAAAGCAGCTACATTTATTCTTTAAAAAAATCAAACTGCTACACTTGGTTACATTAACTGTACTGGCAGTTGACCTTGCCCTCTACGGTCTACAGCGGAGGGAGTGGAAGCAGACAGAAAGGAGGAAGACTACAATATGTGGCCAGAGGGAGGAGGAGGACCATCAGGGCTCTTAACAGAAGGCCTTACCCTCCGAGGGTATTCCGAGAGCACTTCTCGTACCTCCAAGTAAGCGAGGAGCAGTGTATTAGAAGTCTCCACTTCACTAAGGAGGTTGTCACAGAACTCTGCGCCTCCTGCAACTAGACCTCCAGCCTCAGATCAGGGTGACCATGGCTCACTCAGTGGCAGTCAAGGTCAGTATCACCCTCAATTTTTTCACCAGCAACTGGAGACAAAGCTAATATCTCGCAGTTTGCCATCGATCACTGCATCCGGGAGGTCATAGAGGCTCTTTACAGCAGGAGAAGGGACTACCTTTCCTTCCACATCACCAGAGAGAAGCAGAACGAGCCTGCATGTGGCTTTGCCAGGATAGCGGGATTCCTCATGGTGCAGGGTACCACTGATTGCACCCACGTGGCTTTGAGGGAACTGCATAACAATCCTGAGATCTTCGGTAAACGCAAAGGCTACCAATCACTTAATGTTAGTGTGCAATCACAGATAGCGAATCCTCAATGTCAAAGGGGAACCAATAGTTGTAGTGTATTTGGATTTGGATTTCTAGAAGGCATTCGCTATGGTCCTATACAAAAGATTACTGCATAAGATAAGAGCTCACCAAATTGGGGGTAATATATTAGCATGGATAGAGGATTGGCTAACTATCAGAAAACAGAGAGTCGGGATAAATAGGTAATTTTCAGGTTGGCAAACTGGAACTAGTGGGGTGCCAGGGATCAGTGCTGGGGCCTCAACTATTACAATTTATATTAATGACTTGGATGAAGGGACCAAGTGTAATGTAGCCAAATTTGCTGTTAATACAAAGATAGGTGGGAAAGCAAATTTTGAAGAGGATGCAAAGAATTTGCAAAGCGATATAGATAGGTTAAGTGAGTGGGCAAAAATTTGGCAGATGGAGTATAATGTGGGAAAATGTGAGGTTATTCACTTTGGTAGGAAGAATAAAAAAGCAAATTATTATTTAAATGGAGAGAGACTACAAAATACTGCAGTACAGAAGGATCTGGGGGTCCTTGTACATGAAACACAAAAAGTTAGCATGCATGTACAGTAAGTAATTAGAAAGGCAAATAGAATGCAGGCATTTATTCCAAGGGGGATGGAGTATAAAAGTAGGGAAATCTTCCAACAACTGCACAGGGTGTTGGTGAAACCACAGCCTGGAGTACTGCATACAGTTTTGGTCTAGTTATTTAAGGAGGGATATACTTGCAATGGAGACAGTTCAGAGAAATTCACTAGGTTGATTCCTGAGATGAAAGGGTTGTCCTTCTGTGCTGTACGATTCTATGATACTCGCTAAAATTAACAAAGTTATGAATTGTAGCTCTTTAGTATTTGGATACATGTTCAAATAATTTAGTGTGTTGTATGATATTGGTACTTGAATCATTTCATTTCAGATACATACCTTGAATATTTACACTGCTGGTCTTCACCTGCTCTGGAAGATCAGAGTTTATTGACACCTTTGGTTTAGAATTAAGTGCTGGGAGCAACTGAAGTGTAAGATCAGGGGTCGAAGTTTGCTCCAGATTTGGTTCTGTAGTATCACAAGTCTGATTTTTCACAAAACTACTGGCACTTTTCTTCGCAAAGTTTGACTTCCTTCTCATGGCTTTGTTTTTATTCCTCATTGGCCTATTGTATGGAAAAGGAAATCTCCTCGATAAAGTATTTGATTTGAGATCTAAGGGTTCATTTTCACTGCTACTTGTGCTGCTCAGTGCATTATGTTTCACGAGAGACACTCCAGCTATAGATCTATAGTGTACAGAATGCTGAGAAGTTTGAAATGTTGCATTCATTTCTTCTGTTCCACTTGGGGCATCACTCGCATAGTCTGCATCGTCAGACAAGTCCAAATTTTTGTCAATCTGACCAGAATTTTGTAGGATTATTTCTATGGGTTGTTCGTGACACTCAGATTTTGGGCCATCGTCCTCAGTGTCTGTACTGTTTGCTTTAGTATCAGGTTCACCACGATGTGCATTGTTATTTTTTAAAACAGCATCCATACTGTGGTCATTACTCGAAAGCACTGCTAACCCTGTGCTTATGACACTGTGCATGTCATGAGTTTTGAAGTCCTGGTTTCTAAAATTTGTACTGCGGCATGGTAGACCATCAGGAGTGACTTGAACTATTCTGTCATTTATTTTTTTAAAGCCTATGCTTGGACCTTTTCTGTCAAGCAATTTTCTGGAATCTCTGACATTGGCCGCATCTTCCTTATGGTCTTTCTCTGCCTGCTGTTGGACCATTTCAGTGCCCTGATTTACAGCCTCTGTTCTGTTAGTACTGAAGCATTCCAGATGAGAAGTGTTACTGAAACATGGCTGCACATTTGAAGGTCCCAGTAATTGGTTTGGCATATTCTGCCCTATTTGTTGGCCTCGATTCTGCCTTTCCATACCTTGTTGAGAACAACTGCTACTTGACTGATTTTGTAATTGTGAATTGACTCCAATGAATTGCTGACTTTCTGGAATATGCAAGCTTAAACCTCTACTGACAGTCGGTCTTCCTTGGGATTCCTCTAGAGTAATTAAATCTCTTGTTTCATTTTCCTGTTGTTGACATCCATCTTTTCTGTCATCAGAGTATTTGTGGGTCCATTCAACCTTGGTCACCAATTCTGCTACATTTATGTCACTTTGGATACCCTCGTCTGTACTATTCTTGATTTCGTCTAGTTTTTCTTTTTGCATCTGGTCCTTTTTCTTGCCGTTTGTCAGGGAGTTACCAGTAGAGACAGACTTCTTTGCTTTAGATGCGACAAGAACTGTACTACTAACTTGCTTTTTCAAAGTTGCCTGTTTTTTAATCTGAAGCGTTTCGCTCTCATTGAGTATGGGTAAGGAAAGTCGGCGCTGATTGCTGAAACTGACTTTTCCAGGAAATTGTTTGGTGGATTCGCAGACAAGACTTGTGTTTTGTTCCTTGAGAACATTTTCTTTGCTCTTCTCGAATCGTGCAATACCTTCTCCACGCTTCAGGAAAGACTTCTTTGGAGCCACCGTCACCTCATTTATATCCTATAGAACAATTAAAGAGATTTATTTTTTCCTTTAGTTCGAAGAAATGCTTAGCTACAACCATTACACTTATAATGAGTATTAAGCTTGTACCACAACATGTTCCTTTCCAATTGTTTACCTTGCCATATTTTTTCTTGCCACTTTTGACTCTCTCCTAACCTTTTTTCTCTGATCCAGTTACTTTCCTGCACTATCCCTGCACGGAAAATTCTGCGATGTCAGGTAAGCAGAACTATTCAATCTTCCATAGCTCTGACACTGTTGCTCCATAAGATTCCTTACGAGAGA
The DNA here is from genome assembly GCF_044704955.1 of Pristiophorus japonicus. Lineage (NCBI taxonomy): Eukaryota > Metazoa > Chordata > Chondrichthyes > Pristiophoridae > Pristiophorus > Pristiophorus japonicus. Next base: position 154,038,764 of record NC_091985.1, read on the forward strand.
TGGATATCTGCTTGAAAGTTAAATAATTGTTTTTGAGTCTTTTAACCATTTTTACTCCAGAAATATATTTTTGGCTACTGTTTCTCAGACTATCTGGTAAATGAGCCCTTTATGTCCTTAGGTATTCACAGTTGTACAGTTTTGTCAATTCTCTGATAAAATGATTAAAGGTCATCGATCTGAAACATTAACTCTATTTCTCTCCACAGATGCTGCCTGACCTGCAGAGTATTTCTAGCATTTTCGACTTTAATCTCCAATTAAAAGGTATGATGGTAGACAAGCAACGGCTAGCATTTAAAGAATACATAATTTACATCAAACATACATTCATTTAAGGCACAAAAACCGCACACGAAAAGTGGTCTAACCATGGCTAACAAGAGAAGTTAAAGATAGTATTAGATCAAAGGAAGAGGCTTATAATGTTGGCAAAAAGAGCAGTAAGCCTGAGGTAATAAAAACAGAAAATGCTGGAAATCTCAGCAGGTCAGGCAGCATCTGTGGAGAGAAAAACAAAGTTAAAGTTTCAGGTCGATGACCCTTCGTCAGAATTGGCGAATGTTCAAAATGAGCAGGTCTTAAGGAGCATTGAAAGGGGGAGGGGAGGAAAGAACAAAAGGGATGGTCTATGATAGGGTGGAACAGGAGAGATTAGAGAGACAAAAGGGGTGATGGGCCGACTTGAGATGGTAATAGCAGAAGTTAGAAAAAGGTTAGTCTAGATAGGGTGTGAATGGCAGAATCAAGCCATCATTTCCCAGACCATCACTGATCTCATCTCCACTGGAGATCTTCCCTCCACAGATGCCAACCTCATAGTTCCCTAACCCCACACAGCCCGCTTCTACCTCCTTCCCAAGATCCACAAATAGGACTGTCCCGGTGGACCCATCGTTTCAGCCTGTTCTTGCCACACGGAACTTATTCTGTCCGATCTCGGCTCTATTTTTTCTCCCCTTGTCCACTCTCTTCCCTCCCACATCCGCGACTCCTCTGACTTTAACAGTTTCTAGTTTCCTGGCCTCAACCATCTCCTTTTCACTATGGACGTCCAATCCCTCACCAGGGTGGCCTGAGGGCGCTCCGCTTCTTCCTTGAGCAGAGGCCCAACCAGTCCCCATCCACCCTCTTCCGCCTGGCTGAATTTGTTCTCACATTGAACAACTTCTCCTTTAACTCCACTCACTTCCTCCAAATTAAAGGTGTTGTTACGGGAACCCGCATGGGTCCTAGCTATGCCTACCTTTTTGTGGGATATGTGGAACATTCTTTGTTCCAGTCTTACTCAGGTCCCCTCCCTCACCTCTTTTTCCAGTACATGGATGACTGTATCGTTGCCGTTTCCTGCTCTCTCCCTGAACTAGAAAATTTTATTCACTTTGCATCCAATTTCCACCCTTCCCTCACCTTCACATGGTCTATCTCCGACTCTTTCCTTCCCTTCCTCGACTTCTCTGTCTCAATCTCAGGGGATAGACTATTGACAAACAGTCATTATAAGCCCACTGACTCCCACAGCTACCTGGACTACACTTCCTCCCATCCCGCATCCTGTAAGGACTCCATTCCATTCTCCCAGTTTTTCTGTCACCGTCGTATCTACTCTGGTGACGCCACCTTCTACACTAATGCCTCTGACATGTCTTCCTTTTTCCTCAACCGAGGATTTCCTTCCGCCATGGTTAACATGGCCCTCGACCGTGTCCGTTCTATTTCCCGCACCTCTGCTTTCACCCCTTCCCCTCGCTCTCAGAACCATGACAGGGTTCCCCTTATCCTCACCTTTCACCCCCACCAGCCTCCACATTCAACAGATCATCATCCGCCATTTCCGCCACCTCCAGCATGATCCCATCACCAATCACATCTTCCCCTCCCTCCCCTCTCAGCATTCCGAAGGGACCACTTCCTCCGCGACACCCTGCTCCATTCCACAGTCACCCCCAGCACTCCCCTTCCCTCAGCACTTTTCCGTACAAGCGCATCACCTGCCCTTTTACCTCCTCCCTTCCCACTCTCCAGGGCCCCAAATACTCCTTCCAGGTGAAACAGCGATTTACTTGTATTTCTTTCAATTTAGTATACTGTATTCGCTGCTCACGCTGTGGTCTCCTCTACATTGGGGAGACCAAACGCAGATTGGGTGACCGCATTGCGGGACACCTCTGTTCAGTCCATAAGCGTGACCCTGAGCTTTGGGATGCCTGTCACTTTAATTCCCCGCTTCACTCCCACTCCGACATCTCCATCCTCAGCCTCCTACACTGTTCCAATGAAGCTCAACGCAAGCTCGAGGAACAGCACCTCATCTTTCGTTTCGGCGCTTTACAGCTTTCTGGACTCTACATCGAATTCAACAATTTCAGACCATAATCTCTGACCATATTTGGCTCCCTTTCCTCCTTTTTTTAAACCCTCCCCCCCTGAACCTATGTAATTTTTTTCTCTCTGGCTCCCATGGCAGCTGCTAATTATTCCACCATTCACACCCTATCTAGACTAACCTTTTTTTAACTTCTGCTATTACCATCTCAAGTCAGCCCATCACCTCTTTAGTCTCTTTAATCTCTCCTGTTCCACCCTATCACAGACCTTCGCTTTTGTTCTTTCCTCTCCTCCCCCTTTCAGTGCTCCTTAAGAATCTGTTCATTTCAAACATTCACCAGTTCTGACAAAGGGCCATCGACCTGAAACGTTAACTCTGTTTTTCTCTCTACAGATGCTGCCTGACCCGCTGAGATTTCCAGCATTTTGTGTTTTTATTTCAGATTCCAGCAGCCGCAGGATTTTGCTTTTGTTGAGTAAGTCTGAGGATTGGGAGGATTTTAGAATTCAGCAAAGGAGGACCAAGAAATTAATAAAGAAAGGGAAAATAGAATATGAGCGAAAGACATAAAAACAGGCGTTAAAAGCTTCTATAGGTATGTAAAAAGGAAGTAAATGTGGGTCCCTTGCAGGCTGAGACAGGAGAACTTATAATGGGAAGTAAGGAAATGGCAGAGAAATTAAACAAATACTTTGTGTCGGTCTTCACAGAAGACACAAAAAATCTCCCGGAAATAGTGGAGAACCAAGGGGATCTAGCGAGAATGAGGAACTGAAAGAATTTAATATTAGTAAAAAAATAGTACTGTAGAAATTAATGTGACTGAAAGCCAATAAATCCCCTGGATCTGATGGCCTACATCCTACGGTTTTGAAAGAGGTGACTATAGAGATAGTGGATGCAATGGTTGTCATCTTCCAACATTCCATAGATTCTAGAACAGTTCCCATAGATTGGAAGGTAGCTAATATAACCCCGATATGTAAGAAAGGAGGGAGAGAGAAAACGGGGAACTACAGACCAATTAGCCTGACATCAATCGGAGGGAAAATGCTAGAATCTATTATTAAGGATGTGGTAACAGGGCACTTAGAAAAGAATAAGAGGATTGGGCATAGTCAACACGTATTTATGAAAGGGAAATCATGTTTGACAAATCTGTTAGAATAAGTTGAGGTTGTAAATAATAGAATAGATAACGGGGAACCAGTGGATGTGGTGTATTTGGATTTTCAGAAGGCATTCGATAAGGTGCTACACAAGAGGTTATTAAAAATATAAAAAATACTGAGGATTGGTTAAGGGACAGAAAATGGAGAGTATGAATAAACGGGTCATTTTCAAGTTGGCAGGCTGTAACTAGTGGGGTACCGCAAGGATCGGTGCTTGGGCCCCAGCTACTCAAAACCTATATCACTGATTTGGATGAGGGGACTAAATGTAATATATCCAAGTTTGCTGATGATACAAAGCTAGGTGGGACTATAAGTTGTAAGGAGGATGCAAAGAGGCTTCAAGGGGATATAGACAGGCTAAGTGAGTGGGCAAGAACATGGCAAATGGAATATAATGTGGAGAAATGTGAAGTTATCCACTTTGGTAGGAAAAATAAAAAAACAGAGTATTTTTTAAATGGTGAGAGATTGGGAAAAGTTAATGTTCAGAGGGACCTGGGTGTTCTTGTATGTGAATCACTGAAAGTTAATATGCAGGTACAGCAAGCAATTAAGAAAGCAAATGGTTTGTTGGCCTTTATTACAAGAGGATTTTATAAGAGTAAAGACATCTTAATGCAATTATATAGGGCCCTGGTGAGACTGCACCTGGAGTATTGTGTACAGTTTTTGTCATGTATCTAGACATGTTACTGCCTGTACTATTACACATGATGTGCCACCAGAGGGCATTACTAGAGGAAACTTGTACACCAACTATATGGTCACTAAGGTGTGCCACCAGAGGGCACTGCAGTGGGAGACTTGTAGGTTACCTGTACAGGTGGGGCAGGCCTAGTATAAAAGGCAGGCCACCATATGTGATCCTCACTCTGGAGTTATATTAAATGGACAAAGGTCACTACAGTTCAAGTGCAATACATTGCTTCGTGGAGTCATTATCAGAGCATCCAAAGAAATAACAATTGGCGATGAGACTATGGACTTTCACGTGAAAATGGCTAACCTTGGTACGTTGCAGTAGTGCGCCGATGGTGATGATTGGGATGCCTTTGTGGAGAGGCTTGACCATTTCTTCACAGCAAATGACCTGGCAGGCGACAATCTGGCCACACTGTCTGATAAAAGTGCAGAGCTATCCTGCTATCCAGTTGTGGGCCCACCGTCTATGGCCTGGCATCAGCGAAGACAATGACCAAGACGTATGAGGAGCTTGTAATGCTGATCCAAGAACAACTCAAGCCCAAAGAGAGCATCCTCACAGCCTGACACCGGTTTTACATCCACCGACGGCCCAAAGGCCAGAAAATTGAGAAGTATGCTGCAGACCTCAGGAGGCTGGCGGCACCGTGTGATTTCGGAGACCACCTCACCGAAGCGCTGTGGGATATCTTTGTCATCGGAATCGGCCACGAGGGCCTTCTTCACAGGCTACCATCTACGGATACCACAATCACACTGCAGAAGGTCATGAGCCAGGCATTCATGACTTCGACCTGCGGTTCTAGGCGGATGACTCATCCTCAGGACTCAAACCCGGCAAGTACTGTACACAGAATGACGCCTTTTAGAGGCTGGACTGTAGAACGTGAATTTCCTCAGGGGAGAGAGAACAGGCCTCCAAGTCCCTTAACTCAGAGTCCACCAAGGGGGGCTAATCGAGTAGCACCATGCTACCTTTGCAGAGGGAATCACAGGGCTCACCAGTGCTGTTTTAAAGACTATGTATGTAAAGGCTGCAGCACAAAGGGCCACCTCCAGCGAATGTGTAAAAGAAATATGACTCACTGTGTTGAAGAAGAGTCTACAGATGGCCATGAATCCAGCGCAGATTATGAAGTGATAGTCAGAGAGGCGGCTCAGCCCCACGATGAGGTGTACGAATGTTTACCTGCACCACAGAATGTTTCTAGTTGAGGATTGAAGTCGAGATAAACGGCGATCCAGTCTTCATGGAAGTGGACATGGGGGCGAGCCAGTCAGTAATGAATCAAGAAGCCTTTGAGAGGCTATGGGACAATCAAGCTGAACGACCCAAGTTGGTCCCGGTTCAGGCAAAGCTGCGCATCTACACCAATGAATTTATCCCAGTCGTTGGTAGTGCGGATGTAAAGGTACTCCATGATGGCGCAGTGCACAAGTTACCACTGTGGATTGTTGCAGATGATGGACCAACGCTACTCGGAAGAAGGTGGATGAAGAAGATCCATTGGAACTGGGAAGATTTCAGCCCTCCAGCGATCGACGTCCCCAACGCTCAGAGACAAAGCAAATCCCCACCTGAGGTTGGATCCGGCACCGGAGAGCAGACCAGCATAGCACCCGAGGCACAGACCGCTCAGCACGACTGCGTGGAGATGATCCAGCTGAGACGACCCGAACGCACCTTCCAGGCTCCAGTGGCAGGACTCCGGAGGAAGAAAATCAGATCTAGAGGCGACTTCCCAGCTTCGGTGGCAGAACCCGGGGAGAAGAGGATCACAGCAGTTGACATCATGGAGGGAAGGAAGATGACGCCCAAACCACGATGTGAAGTGCTGAAGAAAAAGATGGCGACAGCCAGACCACGAGGTGCAGCGCTGATGGAGCAACACGTGGCACCAAGCGAAGAAGAGGATTGGGGCAAAGATAGCAAGGCCCACTGAAAGGAGGCCAGCAACCCACCACACTTAAAGGGACAGTTCCACATTCTCAATCAATGTAATACCAACTGTGAGTTAAATGTAAAGCTTGTAATTGATGATCAGAGTTTTATACACTAATAAGCAAAGAAAAGTCGTGCGATTGTGATCAGAGCTACAGTTTATCTACAATGAGTAATGAAACGTTGTGCAATGTAGGATTTCAACTGTATTCTGATTATGTAGTGGGCAAACACCCATCGGGAGCACACAGTTCCAGCGGGCTACCCAACGGACTAGAGTGATGCACCACGGAGTGTGGCCACAAGCACAAGCTGCAGAGCAAGATATTGATACCCTGCCCCTGATCGGCTCCACCTCTCAGGCATCCGATGGCACCATTTGCCACGAGCCTGAAAGAGCAAACCGCGCTAAGGTGCAGCCCCCAGACCATATCGCTACTAAGGCTACACCCGGGAACGAAGGGTCACCCGCAATGGTCCTTCCAAATGGGACCGGGACCAGCCAGGATCCCAACCCAAATAACGCCCAGGCAAGCGAGTCAGCAGTTCCCTGTGCACTGCCAGACGACTGCCCCTCAGGGAGCAGCAGTGACCCAGGGTACAAGGAAGTCACAGGCACCTGTGAAACTGCCCGACGCTAGGAGCAACGGCAAAGGCCCCAAGAGCAGGCAACTTAAGCCAACCGGCTTCCCACTGCCAGCACTGGGCACCGCGCTGCCACCAGACTACCTGGACACCACCCAGCAGTTTTGTAACTAGTTTGTCCTCACGCACCGGTGCTGACACCAGCACTGAGTCCAAGTATGTATCAAGAATGTACCTCACCAGTCAAATTTACTTGCCTCACAACTGTACCACAAATGTAATGATGTAAATGCAATTTTTTTTTTCTGGACTATGAATGTATATGAATGTAACTAGCCACCGACATAATCTATATGTGGGGGGGGGGAAGAGAATGGAGTGGTCATGGCCTCACAAACAGAAACCACCAGCACCTCTACTGCCAACGAAACACCACCTACTCACCCAAGATGGAAACAACCCTCCAAGGGTCAACCAGATAGAGCTAAGCCCAGAGCGCAGTCAATGCATGAAGGCGATTTGCACTAAGGACTTGGGGGAGAGTGATGTCATGTATCTAGACATGTTACTGTCTGTACTATTACACATGATGTGCCACCAGAGGGCACTACTATGGGAAACTTGTACACCAGCTGTATGGTCGCTAAGGTGTGCCACCAGAGGGCACTGCAGTGGGAGAATTGTAGATTATCTGTACAGGTGGGTTGGACCTAGCATAAATGGCAGGCCACCATGTGTGATCCTCATTCTGGAGTTATATTAAATGAACTAAAGTGAATACAGTTCAAGTGTAATACATTGCCTCGTAGAGTCATTATCAGAGTATCCAAAGACATAACAATTTTGAACTTCTTACCTAAGGAAGGATATACTTGCCATAGAGGGAGTGCAACGAAGGTTCACCAGACTGATTCCTGGGATGGGAGGATTGTCCTATGAGGAGAGATTGAGTAGACTCTGCCTATATTCTCTAGAGTTCAGAAGAATGAGAGGTGATATCATTGAAACAAGCAAAATTCTTACAGGGCTTGACAGGGTAGATTCAGGGAGGATGTTTCCTCTGGCTGGGGAGTCTAGAACCAGGGGTCACAGTCTCAGAATAAGGGGTCAGCCATTTAGGTGAGATGAGGAGAAACTACTTCACTCAGAGGGTGGTAAATCTTTGGAATTCTCTACCCCAAAGGGTTGTGGAGGCTCAGTGGCCGAAATTCAGCGTTCCTGAAGGGATGGTTTAGGCGGCCGATCGAAAAAAATCGATGGTCCGCCGCGGTCGGGTGTTTTTCCCTCCCCGAGCCATATTCAGCTCAGGGGGATTTCAGTGGTGCACACTTCCGCCGCAATCGGCGGGGTGAAACCGCGCTAAAGGAATTAGTGGCATGGTGAGCTCATCAGCGAGCAGGCCATTGAAAAACGGCCACGCCACGATATTCAGGTGCAACAACCGAGGATTTTTTCAGGCAGTGTCCCCGCGAGGATTTCCAGCCGGTGCACAAACACGATACTGCTGGAGTTTTGCCACGATCGGGTCCGTTTCTTAGGTAAATAGTTTTTGTTCTTGCTTTGGTTCCATTAAACCTGCTGAGTACTGCTCAGAGGTTTTGCCAGACTTTTGAAGGACTTTGAGGTCGGATTCTTTAGTGGAGGCCTGTAGGCTTCATTGTGGGCTGCAGAGACCTGCTTGGCAGGGTTCACTCTGAGGATGGGAAGAGTGTTGGGAGGGCGACACCTGGTCCACCTGGTCAGAAGCAGGGCAGCACGCAGGAGAAGTCGTCGCCGTCACCACCGTGCAGAGAGGCAGCAGCCATGGCTGCACAACAGAGAGAAGGGCGTGCAAATGTGTGCAGACTCGCAGCTAGAGAGGCTGGCCAGGAGGGAGATGGCATCAGGAGGGATGCAGACCGCCCTCGTCCCCCCCACCCCCACCACCTCCAAATACTGGGAGAGGAGCCTTTCCAGCAAGAAACTCCAGAGGAGTCCAATAATGAGGAGGACCAGGAAGATGGCCAGTAGGCAGCTGCCAGGGGAGGTGGCGAATGCAGACGTGGGGGAAAGAGGCCATACTCTCAAAGGGTCTACAGACCTCAGTTCTCCTTCCTCCAGTTCAGTGATGAGCAATGCCTGCGAAGGCTATGATTTCGAAAAGAAGTACTCAGCGAGCTCTGCACTGTCCTGCGAGAAGATCTGCATCCTCAAACAAGGCTCAGGACCACCATCACCTTGAATTTTTATGCCTTCGGGTCTTTCCAGTCTACCACTGCAGACATTGGCAACATCTCAATTCTCGGCACATCGTTGCATCCAACAGGTTACAGATGCACTGTACAGGAGAAGGGTCCAGTACATCTCCTTCCTGATGACAAGGAACCAACAGGTGGAGCAGCAGGCCAGATTTGCACGAATGGCAGGCTTCCAGAGGGTGCAGGGTGTAATTGACTATACACATATTGGGCTGAGGGTGCCACAACATCATCCCGAGATCTTTGTGAACCGCAAAGGCTTCCACTCGCTGAATGTGCAGCTCGTGTGTGTCCACCAGCGTCGGATCCTGGCAGTTGATGCAAGATACCAGTGTGCCCGCTATCTTCACTGACCCGAATCAGGATTGCGGCTGGCTGCTTGGGGATAATGGATGTCCCCTGCCACTTGGCTGCTGAAGGCTTGTGGGAGAAGAAAACTCATCTGTAGCCTGTTTGAAGAAAGTGGCTTTGGGGGATGGGCCACTACAAGTTGGAATTCAAACAGGCTGAGAGAAGTTTGAATTCAAACAGGAAGATGCATCAAACAGGAAGAAGCATGTTGAAGGACATTCAAGTTGGCCAATCAGCAAAATGATCAAGTTATCTTTGACCAATCAGAACTGGACATCAAATGGCTGGGAGAAGACGGAAGTATAAAAACTTCAAACAAAGAAATCTTCTTTCTCTGGAGCTTGGAATGGAATACTGGAAGGAGGTGTTGGAAGACGGCCGTTGAATATGTGGAAGGGAACACATATGAGGGATATTTGTATGGACTGATCACCCATTGAATTATACTGAGCCAGTTTTAGCATAGTTACTGCTGAAAGGCATGACCAGTAAACGTAGGGGTAATCGTATGTAACTGGGGAATAGGATCATTGTAAACAGTTGGATATATACATTGTGAGAGAATTGTGTATGACCAATTAACGTAGCAGCATATTGTCATGTATCATTGTAACCCATGTATAAGCTGACCTAAGTTGTACACCTTGAGAACATTGACCACAAGGGGGTGAACTTATGGGAGACACTCCTAACCTGGATTTTCAGGTATAAAAGGGGAAGCTCCACCCATCTTCATCACTTGAGGTCTTGGTAATAAAAGTAACTGGTCACAGAGTGATCTTCTCTCAAGTATGGGTCTCGTGTGCATTTATACTGTATAGTAAGGACATATCATTGACGACAAGAAACTGGGATTTAAACCACACGAGCATGGCCACTAGCAGCACAGAAGAGAGGTACTGTGTTGGTGATGATTGGGACGACTTTATTGAGAGACTACAGCAAAGTTTTGTCACTAAGGAAGGGTTGGGACAGGATTCGGACGACAAACGCAGGGCTCATCTCCTGACGGTTTGTGGATCCAGAACGTACTCCCTGATGAAGGACCTTCTAGCGCCAGAGAAGCCGGCGGACAAGATGTTCGAAGAGCTCAGTAAGTTGATCGGGGAACACCTTAAACCAGCGAGCAGCATGCACATGGGCGAGACACCGGTTTTACACGCACTGGTGGCGAGAAGGGCAAAGCGTTCCTGACTTCGTGGCAGATCTCCGGCGACTAGCGAGCCTATGTAAGTTCCCAGATGCATGCAGAGCGGAGATGCTGTGAGACTTTTTTTATTGAGGGCATCGAGCATGCTGGGGTTTTCAGGAAACTGATTGAGACCAAAGACTTGACCTTGGATGCGGCGACTCTGATGGCCCAGACATTTATCTCAGGGGAGGAAGAGACCAGTATGATGTATGACAAAAATCTTGGCTCAAATGCGGCAAACGACCAGGGAGTCAACATTGTTAACGTGACACACAGTTCTCTCGGCAGACCAGGGCAATTGGACATGCCCCAGCATGTAGTCAAACCCAAAGGGGTAATTCAACAGAGACAATGGCTAGCTGAACAGTGATTCATGCCATCGCAATGGACAATGCGGCCAGTAATGGGGCCATCAACTCCAGTTAATGGTGCACTTAAGGACAGTTACAGAGAGAGTCAGAGACAATCGACTGGTAATGGACCTTTTGTTTCCAACAACGGGGCCTCCAGCTCATGCTGGAGGTGTGGAGGCAAACACCCAGCCAGAGCTTGCAGGTGTCAGCAATATACCTGCAGAAACTGCAACGTCAGCGGTCGCTTGGCACGTATATGCAGAAAGCCTGCAGCCAGGTTGATGTACGAGGAGGACGGGCCCGATGTAAGCCCTACGAGGCCAAATGAATACTGGGGGAAATCGCTGGAAGCTGAAGTTCAGCGAGTTCATGTGGAGCACATATACAGTTCATATACCAGGACGTCACCGATAATGATGAAAGTGCTCCTCAATGGCATCCCAGTATTAATGGAGCTAGACACGGGGGCCAGCCAGTCCTTGATGAGTATCAAACAGTTCGAAAGGTTGTGGGTGTCCAAGGCTAGGAGGCCAAAATTATTGGCGATTGACGCACAGCTACGGACATATACAAAGGAGATCATTCCGGTGCTAGGCAGCACCACAGTAGCCGTGACCCACAAAGATTTGGAGAACAGTTTGCCACTCTGGATTGTCCAGGGAGACGGTCCCACACTACTGGGGAGGAGTTGGCTTGCTGTCATGAACTGGAAATGGGGCGATGTCAATGCAATTTCTTCTGTGGAGCGAGTATCATGCTCACAGGTCCTGGATAAATTTGACTCATTATTTCAACCCGGCATCGACACTTTCATGGTAGTGATTCACATAAACCCGGACGCCAGGCCAGTACACCACAAAGCCAGAGCGGTGCCGTACGTGATGCAGGAAAAGATAGAATGCGAATTGGACTGCCTGCTGAGGGAAGGCATCATCTCGGTAGTCGAATTCAGTGACTGGGCGAGCCCAATCGTGCCGGTGCTCAAGGCAGATGGGTCGGTCAGGATATGTGGCGATTACAAGGCCACCATCAATCGGGTGTCACTCCAAGACCAGTACCCGCTACCGAGAGCGGAGGACCACTTTGCAACACTATCCGGTGGCAAACCTTTTTCAAAATTGGACCTGACCTCAGCTTACATGACCCAGGAGCTGGCGAGTGAGTCGAAGAAGCTGACCATCATCATGACACACAAGGGGTTGTTTGAGTATCATAGATGTCCGTTCGGGATTCGTTTGGCCGCCGCGATCTTTTAGCAAAATATGGAAAGCCTCCTCAAGTCGATTCCAAGGACGGTAGTTTTTCAAGACAACATCCTCATCACGGATCGTGATACTGAAGAACACCTCCACAACCTGGAGGAGGCGCTACGCAGACTGGACCGGGTAGGGCTGCGACTCAAAGGTGAAGTGCGTCTTCTTAGCTCCAGAGGTAGAATTCCTAGGGAGGAGGAGAGCAGCAGACGGGATCAGACCCACTGCGTCCAAAACGGAAGCGATCCAGAGAGCACCCAGACCCCGTAACATGACGGAGCTGCGTTCGTTCCTGGGGCTCCTGAACTATTTTGGTAACTTTCTTCCCAAATTGAGCATGCTGTTAGAGCTGCTACACGTGCTCCTATACAAAGGTCGCAATTGGGTCTGGGGTGAACAGCCCAGAAAGGGCTTTTGATACAGCACGCAATTTGTTATGCTCCAACAAACTGTTAACGTTATATGACCCGTGTAAGAAACTTGCTTTAACGTGCGATGCGTCATCCTATGGGGTCGGGTGTGTGTTGCAGCATGTGAATGTCAATGGTCAGTTACAGCCGGTAGCTTATGCCTCCAGAAGTCTGTCCCAGGCAGAAAGGGGCTACGGGATGGTAGAAAAGGAAGCGCTTGCATGTGTATATGCAGTAAAAAAAATGCACCAGTACCTGTTTGGCATGAAATTTGAGCTGGAGACAGATCACAAACCCCTAACGTCCCTTTTGGCTGACAACAAGGCCATAAATGCAATGCATCGGCCTGCATACAGAGGTAGGCACTCACGTTAGCCGCCTATGATGACACAATTCGGCACAGACCGGGCACTGAAAACTGCGCCGATGCACTCAGCAGGCTCCCACTAGCCACCACTGAGAGGGCAACTGAGCATGATGCTGAGATGGTCATGGCTGTTGAAGCTTTTGAAAGCGAAGGCTCACCTGTGACAGCCCCAGATCAAAGTCTGGACAAATAAAGACCCGCTGCTGTCTTTAGTTAAGAAATGTGTCCTGAATGGGGACTGGGCAGCCACGTACGGGGCATGCCCTGAGGAATTTAAACCGTTTCATAAACGCAAGGATGAACTCTCGATTCAGGCCGATTGCCTACTGTGGGGAAACCGAATAATCATGCCCCAGAGGGGCAGAGAGGTGTTTATCAGAGAACTTCACAATGAGCATCCGGGCATTGTCATGATGAAGGCAATTGCTAGGTCACACATTTGGTGGCCAGGGATAGATGCAGACCTGGAACTTTGTGTTCGCAGGTGCAACACGTGTGCTCAGCTGGGCAATGCACCCAGGGAAGCCCCCCTTAGCCCCTGGTCCTGGCCCGCCAAGCCATGGTCACGCATCCATGTGGACTGCGCAGGTCCTTTCATGGGAAAAATGTCTTTGGTTGTAGTAGATGCCTACTCCAAATGGATTGAGTGTGCCATTTTAAATTCAAGCACATCCTCTGCCACGGTAGAAAGTCTACGGGCAATGTTCACCACCCATGGTCTACCGGATGTCTTAGTCAGCGACAATGGCCCGTGCTTCACAAGCACTGAATTCCAGGACTTCATGGCAGGCAATGGAATCAACCATGTCAAAACGGCACCGTTCAAGCTGGCCTTAAACGGCCGGGTGGAACGAGCAATGCAGATAATCAAACAGGGGATGCTCAGAATCCAAGGGGGTTCCCTGCAAAAGCCACTTATCATGCCTCCTGTTGGCCAATAGATCCCGACCACACTCGCTCACAGGGGTCCCACCCGCAGAGCTGCTAATGAAAAGGACGCTCAAAACCAGGTTATCCCTTATACACCCAACTATGAAAGAAATTGTTGAGAACAGGCATCAGTCACAATGTGACTACCATGACAGGAATGCAAGGGCGCGATGTATTGATGTCAATGACCCTGTTTTTGTCCTTAATTACGCTGCAGGGCCAAAATGGCTTGCAGGCACTGTGATTGCCAAAGAGGGGAATCGGGTTTTGGTAGTTAAAGTTACCAATGGACAAATCTGTCGCAACCACGTGGATCAAACTAAAAGGAGTTTCAGCAACCCCATAGAAGAAGCAGAGGAAGAACACGACGTAGAGTTTACTCCACCACAGGTGACCGAACACTGGAACCAAGTGGAGGAGAGCCCAGTCACTGTGGGCAGTCCGGACAGGCCTGAGGCACCGCAAACAGCAGACACTCAGGCCAGCGCCCAACAACCGAAGCCCCAACTCAGGCGCTCTACAAGGGAGCGTAAACCACCAGGGAGACTTAACCTGTGATCCCAATGAGACTTTGGCGGGGGGGTGATGTCATGTATTCAACTATCATTGTAACCCATATATAAGCTGACCATGTTGTACACCTTGAGAACATTGACCACAATGTGGTGAACTTGTGGGAGACACTCCTAACCTGGACTTTCAGGTGTAAAAGGGGAAGCTCCACCCACCTTCATCACTTGAGGTCTTGGTAATAAAGGTAACTGGTCATAGAGTGACCTTCTCTCAAGTATGGGCCTCGTGTGCGTTTATACCGTATAGTATGGACATATCACATATACATTGCGGAGTTTAAGGTTGTTTAAATTGTAAGCAACTGAGAGAATTGGGGTATGTGAATCTATAATCGGTAAGCTAGAGATTTGTGATTTTGGTTTTTGATTTTAAATCTGTATGCGGTAGTGTTGAACTTGGAACTTATAGTCATTTTAATCTTTTTATTAAAAGTCCATTGTATTGGAAAATCTGTGTTCTTATAAGTCTTGATGTTCGAAAACCGTAGGAAGAAATCCTACACTGCTCATTCCACTGCGGAACCCCAGGACAGCGCCAGAGCATGTATACAATGATGTTCATTGTGCCACCAGGTGCATCATTGAGCAATGCATAGGCATCCTTAAGCAGAGGTTCCGGTGCCAGGACCACCCTGATGGCGCCTTGCAGTACTCTCCTCAATGGGTCTGCATAATCGTTATGGTCTGCTGCATGCTGCACAACCTGGCCATCATGAGGGGACAGCCACTGGAGGTCGAGCCAGCAGTACCATAGGAGGGGGAGGAGGCGGCGGAGGAGGATCCCCATCGCTCCAGAGCTAAGAGACGTTGCCTCCATCGCAACGGAGGTAAGGCTGCGCCTCATAGCTGCTCGCTTCAGATAATCCCATCCACACATGACCCTTCAGGTCCCACTTTCAATGGCCATTGCAATGAGTGCCTTAACACAGAATTTCCCACTCCCAAACAAGACACCTGGCCCGATATGGGTGCTAAAAATATTTATCAAAATATCCAAATCACTGCAAAAATAGAACATAAAGAATGTAATAATACTCTAATCATTTTTTACCCCTGTGCATCTCACTATAACACCAGTTACGCATGACTACCCTAACCCTATGCCTACGTGTCATCCCTGTGGCTGAATCATAGGTCCGGGAAGGCTGCTGTGGTTGTTGTCTGAGACATATGCCTGTCCCACTGGCCAGCACCTTCCTGGGAGGGTGCGTCGTCACATTTATGGAGGTGCGTGACACCTTCCCTGCAATCTCCCTCCATGTATTATGTACTGGTGGTCTGCCAGGTCTCCCCACGTCAGGAAACAGTATTCTTCTTCTGTCCTTCACACCGTCCATCGGTGTCTCCAGCTCCAGATCAGTGAACCTGTTGGCTCTCCTTGCACCTCTTATACCAGCCATCCTTCCAAACGCCTTTCCCCCTCATGGCCTTGCTGCAAACCCTGGTCTTTTTAAACCGTTACCTGCATGCTGAATTTCTCAGTGGTCATAACGCTCAAATTAAGACAGCCACACCACTGAAAAATCCACATTGATGGAGACATGGTTGAGGGGTGATGACAGCTTTCCCCTTAATGAAGTTTCCCCACCTGGCTATACGGTCCACCATATTCATCGCCCAAACCGCCACTGTGGTGCTGTAGCTCCTTATATATAAATCACAACTTGGTCTGTCTCTCAACTCCTCTGGCAACTTCTCCTCCTTCAATCATCATTACATTCTCTCACCCTCATCGTTCCTCCTGGTATACTCCTCATCTCTGCTCCCTTAAGTCCAATGGACGCAGACCTGAGCATCTTTGGCGGACAACTGGTCTAATCATCCATCACCAGATTTGGTTAGATTATATAAAGCACTACTGGATCCTGCTTTCCATCACTATAACTTTCCACTATTCTAAGATCATCCAGGATGGCAAAAATGACACCAGGCTTCTCAAACCACCCTCCCCTGCCTCCTCCTCCCTCACCTCCAATAGTAAAGGTAAGGAGCGCATGGACTTCTTTGTTAAAAAGATCGACACCAGCCGTTCAACTGCTCTGCTTTCAATTCCCTCCCTTCCCCTAGCCCAACGGGCCTTACTTCCTCTTCTTTTTCTCCCTACCCTAACCCTAAATTTGCATATTTCTCAAATTTCTCTCCCATTTCCTCTCTTGCCCTTTCAAAGCATTTCTTGTCAATGAGACAGATGTCCTGCTCTCTCAACCCTATTCCTCCTAAATTGCTGACTGCCCAACATTCATTCCTGGCTCCCATGTTAGTGATTATTGTTAACGGTTCTCTCTCCTCAGGTACCGCACCCTTTCCTTCAAAGCTGCTGTTATCACCTTTCTCCTCAAAAAGACAACCCTTGACCTCTCCGTCCTTGCAAACTACCACCCCATCTCCAACCTCCTTTCCTCTCCAAAGTTCTTGAATGTGTTGTCGCCTTCCAAATCTGTGCCCATCTTTCCCAGAACTCCTTGTTTGAACTCCTCCAATCAGGCTTCCGCCCCTTCCACAGAACAGAAACGGCTATTACCAAGGTCACAAATGACATCCTAATTGACTGCGACAAAGGTAATCCATCTCTTTTCGTCATTCTGGACTTGTCTGAAGTTTTTAACATGGTTGATCACAAAATTCTGCTCCAACGACTCTCCACTGTCGTCTAGCTGGATGGGACTGCACTCACCTGATTTCATTCCTACCTTTCTAGCCTTAACCATAAAATGGCTTCCCTTACCAATCCTGCACTGTCATCTCTGCTGGCCCCAAGGATCTGTCCTTGGCCCCCTCCTATTTCTCACCAAATGCTGCCCTTTGGTGACATCATCCTGCAACACAACGTGAATTTTCACATATACGCTGATAATACCCAGCTCTACCTCTCGTTCACCTCTCCCGAACCCTCCACCATCTCTTAGACTATCAGACTGTTTGTCTAACATCCAGCACTGGATGAGTAGAAATATCCTGACCAGGTGGGCAGAAAAGTGGCAAATTAAATTCAATCCAGAGAAGTATAAGGTAATGCCTTTGGGGAAGGCTAACAAGGCAAGGGAATACACAATAAATGGTAGGATATTGAGAAGTGTAGAGGAACAGAGGGACCTTGGAGTGCAAGTCCACAAATCCTTGAAGATAGTAGCACAGGTAGATAAGGTGGTCAATAATGCATACGGGATACTTTCCTTTATTAGCCGAGGCATAGAATATAAGAGCAAGGAGGTTATGCTTAAACTGTATAAAACACTAGTTAGGTCACAGCTCGAGTACGGTGTACGGTTCTGGTCACCACATTACAGGAACGATGTGATTGCACTAGAGTACAGAGGAAATTTTCGAGCATGTTGCCAGTGTTATATATGTAAACTTGTATATACTTTGTACAGCCACTAGAGGGCTCATCTCCTGGAGTCCCAAGGGATCCCATAATCCCTTGGGAGCACAGATATTTAAGGAGGTCTCACAGGTTGGAGAGGCACTCTGAAGACCTGCAATAAAAGACTAAGGTCACACTTTACTTTGAGCTCACAGCATTCAGTCTGACTCTTTCTTCATACATAACAACTGGCGACGAGATACAGATAGCGAACCCAACGATACAGAGAATAGTGGGCATCCTGGAGAAATTTTCGGAGGGAGATGATTGGGAAGCCTTTGTGGAGCGACTTGACCAACACTTCGTAACCAATGAGCTGGATGGAGAAGCGAACGATGCCAAACTAAGGGCGATTCTCCTCACCGTCTGCGGGGCACCAACGTATGGCCTCATGAAAAAATCTGCTTGCTCCAGCGAAACCCACAGAGAAATCGTACAATGAATTGTGCACACTGGTCCAGGAGCACTTGACCCCGAAAGAAAGCGTTCTACACCTACAAAAGGTCCGAAGGCCAGGAAGTGACGAGTTATGTCGCCGAGCTAAGACGCCTTGTAGGACATTGTGAATTTGAAAGACATTTGGAGCACATGCTCAGAGACTTTTTCGTACTTGGCATTGGCCACGAAACAATACTTCGCAAACTTTTGATTGTAGAGACCTCAACCTTGAGTAAGGCCATAGCGATAGCCCAGGCGTTCATTACCACCAGTGACAATACTAAGCAAATCTCTCAGCACACAAGTGCTGCTACAAGTACTGTGAACAAAGTGATGTTGTTTTCAAATCGCAAAATACAGGGCAGGTCACACATATCTGCAGCTGCACGTCCGCAGATGTCTGAGTCCACCATCAAGGGTGATGATTGCAAGGCCATTAACCATTAACATCTTGTTGGCGCTGCGGGGGTGATCATTGTTTCTATTCATGCCGCTTCAAAGGGTACATTTGCAAGGGCTGTGGAACAATGGGACACCTCCAACATATGTGCAGGCAAGCTGCAAACCCTGTTAATCCTGCAAACCACCATGTTGCAGAGGAGGACAGATCCACGGCGGATCACGACGAACCAGAGCCTCAGACAGAGGAGGCAGAGGTACATGGGGTGCACACATTTACCACAAAGTATCCCCCGATAATGCTGAATGTTGAACTAAATGGACTCCCAGTGTCAATGGAGCTGGACACGGGCGCGAGCCAGTCCATCATGAGCAAAAAGACTTTCGAAAGATTGTGGTGCAGCAAGGCCTCAAGGCCAGTCTTAACTCCAATTCGCACGAAACTAAGAACTTATACAAAGGAACTGATTCCCGTAATCGGCAGTGCTACTGTAAAGGTCTCCTATGATGGAGCGGTGCACAAGTTACCACTCTGGGTGGTACTGGGCGATGGTCCCACGCTGATCAGCAGGAGCTGGCTGGGAAAGATATGCTGGAACTGGGACGATGTCCGGGTGCTCTTGCCCACCGACGACACTTCGTGTGCCTAGGTCTTAAAACAAATTTCTTTCGCTGTTCGAACCAGGCATCAGGAAATTCCAAGGAGCAAAGGTGCAGATCCACCTAATTCTCGGGGCGCGACCCATTCAGCAGAAGACGAGAGCAGTACCGTACATGATGAGAGAAAAGGTAGCGATCGAGCTAGACCAGCTGCAAAAAGACGGCATCATTTCACCGATCGAATTCAACGAGTGGGCCAGCCCAACCGTCCCAGTCGTCAAGGGTGACGGCACCATCAGAATCTGTGGTGATTACAAAGTAACTATCAATCATTTCTCCCTGCATGACCAATACCCACTACCAAAGGCTGACGATCTCTATGCAATGCTGGCGGGAGAAAAGACTTTCACGAAGCTGGACTTGACTTCAGCCTACATGATGCAGGAACTGAAAGAATCCTCGAAGGGCGTCACCTGCATCAACACACTCAAAGGTCTCTTCATTTATAATAGTTGCCCGTTTGGAATTCGATCGGCGGCGGCGATATTCCAGAGAAACATGGAAAGCTTACTGAAGTCGGTCCTGCGCACGGTGGTCTTCCAGGACGACATCTTGGTTACAGGTCGGGTCAAAGTCGAGCATCTGCAGAACCTGGAGGAGGTTCTTAGTCGACTCAACCGCGTGGGGCTCAGATTAAAACGCCTGAAGTGCGTTTTCCTGGCGCCTGAAGTGGAGTTCCTGGGGAGGAGGATCGCGGCGGACAGCATTAGGCTCACCAATTCGAAGACCGAGGCAATCGAGAATGCACCGAGGCCAAAGAACGTGACGGAGCTGCGGTCGTTTCTAGGACTCCTGAACTATTTTGATAACTTCTTACCGGGTCTCAGCACACTGTTAGAACCACTGCATGCCTTACTGCGTAAAGGGGATGAATGGGTATGGGGCAAAAGCCAAGAAAATGCCTTTGTAAAAGCTAGAAAATTGTTATGCTCAAACAAATTACTTGTGTTGTATGACCCATGTAAGCGTTTGGTACTAGCATGTGATGCATCGGGTGTGTATTACAACAAGCTAATGATTTTGGGAAATTGCAATCGGTTGCTTATGCATCCAGGAGTCTGTCTAAGGCTGAGAGAGCCTACAGCATGATTGAAAAAGAAGCATTAGAGTGTGTCTATGGGGTAAAGAAAATGCATCAATATCTGTTTCGGCTAAAATTTGAATTGGAAACTGACCATAAGCCACTGATCTCTCTGTTTTCCGAGAGTAAGGGGATAAGCAATAATGCATCGGCCCGCATCCAGAGATGTGCGCTCACGTTGTCTGCATACAACTACGTCATCCGCCACAGGCCAGGCACAGAAAACTGTGCCGATGCTCTCAGTCGGCTGCCATTGCCCACCACGGAGGTAGAAATAGCGCAGCCCGCAGATTTAGTCATGGTTATTGAAGCATTTGAGAGTGAGCAATCACCCGTCACAGCCCGGCAGATTAAAACCTGGACGAGAGAGGAGCCCTTACTGTCCCTAGTTAAAAACTGTGTGCTTCACGGGAGCTGGTCCAGTGTCCCAGTGGAAATGCAGGAAGAGATAAAGCCATTCCAGCGGCGGAAAGGTGAAATGTCTGTACAGGCAGACTGCCTTCTGTGGGGTAATCGGGTAGTGGTTTCCAAGAGGGACAGAGAGACCTTTATCAGTGACCTCCACCATACCCACCCAGGCATCGTAATGATGAAAGCGATAGCCAGATCCCATGTTTGGTGGCCCGGTATCGATGCAAACTTAGAGTCCTGCATGCACAGATGCAACACATGCGCGCAGCTAAGCAATGTACCCAGGGAGGAGCCACTAAATTTATGGTCTTCGCCCTCCAAACCGTGATCTAGGGTCCATGTCGACTATGCAGGCCCGTTCTTGGGTAAAATGATCCTTGTGGTTGTAGATGCGTACTCCAAATGGATTGAATGAGAGATAATGTCGGCTAGCACGTCCGCTGCCACCACGGAAAGCCTGTGGGCCATGTTTGCCACGCATGGCCTACCCGATGTCCTAGTGAGCGACAATGGGCCATATTTTACCAGTGCAGAGTTCAAAGAATTCATGACCCGTAACGGGATCAAACATGTTACATCTGCCCCATTTAAACCAGCATCCAATAGTCAGGCAGAGAGAGCAGTGCAAACCATCAAGCAGGGCTTGAAGAGGGTTACGGAAGATTCACTGCAGACTCGCATATCCGAGTCCTTCTTGGCTACGGCACAAGACCCCACTCACTCACTGGGATCCCACCTGCTGAACTGCTCATGAAAAGGGCACTTAAGACAAGACTCTCGTTAGTTCACCCCGATCTACTTGAACAAGTAGAGAGCAGGCGGCTTCAACACAGTCAATATGATGATAGCGCAAATGTGTCACGCTAGATTGAAATCTATGATCCTGTATTTGTATTGAATTATGGACAAGGTCCCAAGTGGCTTCCCAGCACTGTTGTGGCCAAAGAGAGGAGCAGGGTGTTTCGGGTCAAACTATCAAATGGACTCATTCACCGGAAACACTTGGACCAAATCAAACTCAGATTCACCACGGTTGGCCACGAAGCAGAACCCATCATCCACAGCAGCCCAGCAGGACTCACCACACCAGGCAGCCCAGCAAGGCCAGCTGCACAGCAGCCCAGCGAGGGCCCAACAGATGATTCACCAACAGCAGCATTTGCCCCGAGACGATCAACCAGGGCAAGAAGGGCCCCAGATCGACTCACCTTGTAAATAGTTACACTGTTGCCTTGGGGGGGGGGGGGGTGGCGGGGGAGTGTTGTTATATATGTAAACTTGTATTTACTCTGTACAGCCATCAGAGGGCTCATCCCCTGGAGTCCCAAGGGATCCCATAATCCCATGGGAGCACAGATATTTAAGGAGGCCTCACAGGTTGGAGAGGCACTCTGGAGACCTGCAATAAAAGACTAAGGTCATACTTTACTTTGAGCTCACAGCATTCAGTCTGACTCTTTCTTCATACATAACAGCCAGGGCTGGAGAATTTTAGCTATGAGGAAAGATTGGATAGGCTGGGGCTGTTTTCTTTGGAACAGAGGAGGCTGAGGGGGGATGACTTAATTTGATGTGTATAAAATTATGAGGGGCCTAGATGGAATGGATAAGAAGGACCTATTTCCCTTGGCAGAGATCAATAACCAGGTGGCATAGATTTAAAGTAATTAGTAGAAGGATTAGAGGGAAGTTGAGGAGAAATCTTTGCACCCAGAGTGTGGGGGGGGGGGGGGGGTGGTCTGGAAAGTACTTCCTGAAAGGGTGGTAGAGGCAGAAACCCTCATGGCATTTAAAAAGTACTTGGATATGGACTTAAAGTGCCGTAACATACAAGGCTACAGACCTAGAGCTGGAAAGTGGAAGTAGGTTAGCTAGCTCTTTTTTGGCCAGCACACACACAATGGGCCAAATGGCCTCCTCTGTGCCTAAATTTCTATGATTCACTATGATTCTAAGATTCTTCCAATTAAATATCGGGAAGACCGAAGCCAGTTCACACCACAAATCCTTTAAACTGATTCAATCTCTCTCCCTGGCAACTGTCTAAGGCTGACCAAGTTTATTTGCAACCTTGGTGTCAAATTTGATCATGAATTGAGCTTCCTACCTCATATCCGTTCGATCACTAAGACCGCCCAATTCCACCTTCATAATATCGCTTGTCTCCGCCCTTACCTCAACTTATCTGCTGCCAAAAACTTCATCCATACCTTTAGCACTTCTAGACTTGACTATTCCAATGCATTCCGGCCTCCCTTGCTCTACACTCCATAAACTTGGTCATCCAAAACGCTGCTGCCCATGTGTTAACTCACACTAAGTCCCGCTCACTCATCTCCCCTGTGCTTGTTGATCTACATTTTCTCCCAATTAAGCAACATCTTGATTTTAAAATTCTCACCATTGTTTTCCTTATCTCTGTAATCTCTTCCAGCCCTATAATCCCCCTAGACCTCTGCGCTCCACCTATTTGAACATCCCCAATTTTAAATGCTCCACCATTGGTGGTTGTGCCTTCAGCTGCCTTGGTCCTAAGCTCTGGAATTCTCTCCCTAAATCTCTCCACCTCTCCACTTCTCTTTTGTCCTTTAAGATGCTCCTCAAAACCTACCTCTTCAACCAATCTTTTGATCATCTGCCCTAACATGACTTATATGACTTGCACTCCTATGAAGCACCATAGAATGTTTTATTTTGTTAAAGGTGCTATATAAATATAAGTTGTTGTTATCTAAGTTTGATAGCACATCTGGGATAAGTGTTACAGATTTGAGGTCTGTCAGAGATGTTCTCTCAGGTATAATGGTGCTTGGCACTCATGTAAATGATCTAAGCGGCCTACATTCAGGAGTGTATGCTAATACTGCCCAATTTCTAATGATATTGTTACACTTTCAGGTTATGTTATAAGACACCCACTGCGATCTGAACTGGATATAGTGTATGTCACTTGTATTCTAAATTTTGCTTCACCAATCTTTTTGAGAGCAAACTGAGAAACACGTGGTGAAACGAGTCCAGATATGAATCACTCAACTGCTTTATTTCACAGACAGCAATTGAACACAGAGTAACAGTCAAAGAAAATGCCATTCACTTCTTTCCCTCCAAAATGTGAACAAGTAATAAACAGCACCCTATTCGTTTTGTGGGCTGACTTACTTGTTTTTGGCATTACCTTTCTTTCAACTTAAATCTGCAAAAAAAGACCCCGTATTTGTAACTTCCAGTTCCACTTCACCTCATAAACTTGTTTAAAACCTGCCTGCTCCTGTGTCTCTTTTCTCTGTTAATTCTGATAAAAGGAAGTAGAGGGGTGATGTCACTGACTCCTGTCCATACAGGGATTCACCTGATGGCCTGTCAACCAAAATGACTACCTATTCGTCCAAGAGTATAACCTCCACAGACACCTCATGTCATTCCTAAATTAATAGATACATCTCACCACAATGGATATAAATATTGGTTGGCCATCTGTGACAAGATGACAAATTGCTTGATGAGTTGGCCGGGGATTAGACATTAGATCCTTGTTGTAACAGTTTGAAGTAGACTGTAAGTTGTGACATCGCCCAAGCTGACTTGTCTGATTTTAATGCATGTTAATCAATGTCTGCGACCTTTCTTTTTGAACCTGTGTGAATTCACTTAATTTCAAAACACAACCCTTAAACATAACTCAATTGCAAAATCTTTTCTGTGAAGGAAAAAAATGATCAAAAATCCTCAAACATGATGATAACCAACAGAAAACCCTTTTTTGGATTTTCTTTAGCTTCTGGTTCTATCCCACGCCTCCACAACATCCTGCTCATCAACCTTTGGCCTTTAATTGCCAACTGAGTTTATTGAACAAGCAAATAAATAACAGATATATTTTACGATCTCACAAAGGGAGTTAAGATCAAGTGCAAACAGGGTTATAGGGTGGGGGATAACTGGATGAAGGTGGGGAATAATAAAACAGGAGAGGAGAGGAAAAGGGAAGGGGACAGCAAGAGGAAGCCAGGGGAGGGATTGGAAGAAATGGGGAGGTGAATAGGTGGATTGGGAGAGGGGTGCAGGGGTGGGGTTGGTGCAGGGGTGGAGAGGGTGGGTGGAAGAGCAAAGTAGGGTTACTACCTCAGTAGAGGGGAAGAGCTAGGTCAGCAATCTATCACTGGGGAGAGTGGGAGGTTTATGAGTAGAAATGGGGTCATTGGGTTGGGAAAGTGCAGGGGAGCGTGACTTTATTTGGGGCAGCCAGAGAAAATGGAAGTATAGCTGGTAAAATTAATAAATTACAAAAATGAATGCCGACGACACCCAGCTCTATTTCTCCACTACTTCCCTCGACCCTTCCACAGCCTATATGTTATCAGCCTGCTTGTCCAACCTCCAGTCCTGGCTAAGCTTTAATTACTTCCAGTTAAATACTGGGAAAACTGAAGCCATCAACTTCAGCCTCCACCATAAACTTCATATCCTCACCATTGATGCCATCCTCCTCCCCAGTCACTGTCGCAGGATGAACCATACTTTTGTAATCTTGGCATCACATTTGATCCTGAGTTGATCTTGCGACCCCAAGTCCTCTCCATCACGAAGACCGCCTAGTTCTTGCTTTGTAATATCGCTTGTCACCGCCCTTGCCTCAACCCATCTGTTGCCGAAATCCTCATCTATGCTTTTATCACCTCCAGACCTGACTTTTCTGATACTCTCTTACATAGTACTTACAGCACAGAAACAGACCAATCGGCCAGTGTTTATACTCCACATGAGCCTCCTCCCACCCCTCTTCATCTAACTCCCATCAACATATCTTCTATTCCTTTGTCCCTCATGTGTTTATCCAGCATCCTCTTAAATGCATCTATGCTATTCGCCTCAGCTACTCCTTGTGGTAGTGAGTTCCATATTTTTTCCACTCTCTGGATAAAGAAATTTCTCCTGAATCCCTATTAGATTTATTAGTAAATATCTTGTATTTATGCCCCCCATGTCTTCCTCACAAGTGGAAACATCTTCTTTACGTCTACCCTACCAAACCCTTTCATAGACTCAAAGTCCTACTAGTTGGAGGGAAACTTTAGGAGGGTGAAGCCTTCACTAAAAGTTTAAGGTGCAAGGTGTAGACAAATTTGTTGGTCAGCCATCAGTCTTTCCGTCTCTAGAGAAAAGAGCCCCAGCCTGTTCAATCTTGTCTGATAGGTATAACCTCTCAGTTCTGGTATCATCCGATTAAATCTTTTTTGCACCTTCTCCAGTACCTCTATATCTTTTTTATAATATGGAGACCAGAATTGTTCACAGTACTCCATGGGGCCGAAATCACCCCCCGCTGGAAACTGGGCGCATCCTGTTTCTCTTGTTTTTACCGGCGCGGTGGATGTGGTGGCCTCGAGTGAAATTCCGCTCTTTGGCTTTTTTTCAATGCAGATATGCGGCGGTGAGCGAAGTTCGCACACTCGAGGGACAGAAGTTGGGGGCAGGCGGAGTGGCCGCCACTGTCAATCATCAGCGTGGCGTTGTTGATGTCATCATGGTGCCGAGTTACCAGAGCTCGCCACTTCACTTAAAGGGGAGAGCCTGCGTGATTGTTTAAATTCGGTCCAAGAGGGGGTGCCAGGCTGCCTGTTGGTGGACCCGGGGGCATAATTGTCGGCCCGACATGGCAGTAGGCTGACAAAAACATGGTAGCAGCGGCAGTAGGTCTTCCCCTTTAGTGGGAGCCGCACCGCCATTTTATACGGTCTACAACCTCATTGCACCGGCAAAAAAAAGCAACCTTTGGCACCGCGTGGCGAGAGCAAGTTTCTCGGCGTAATTTCACTATCGGGGGTGGGGGTGGGGGTGGGCGGGGGGGAACATCGGCGGTGCGCACTCTTATGACACGCTTCGGACGGAACAGCAACCATGCCGGTGGGGGGGGGGGGGGGGGGCGGTGTGGGTCACCGGCGGGATACCGCAGGAGCGGAATTTAAAAAATGGCGGCCATTACACGAAAAATCGGCGGCCATTGCACACCGCAGCGTGGCCACCGATTTCCGGTGGTAACAGGCTTTAAGGGAAGGAGCAATTTCGGCCCCGATGTGTGGTTGAACTAAGGTTCTATACAGAGAAGAAAACTTCTCTGCTTTTCAATTCTATCTTTCTGGTAATGAACTCCAGTGCTTTGTTTGCTTTTCTTACGGCCTTATTAACCTGTGTTGCTACTTTTAGTGATTTGTATATCTTGGCTGGCTTCCTATCTTCCATAAACTTCAGCTCATCCTAAACTCTGCTGCCCATATCTTACCCCACATCAAGTCCCGTTCACTCATCATCCTTTGCTTACTGCCTTGCACTGGCTCTCAGTCCCCCAACATCTCAAATTTAAAATCCACGAGGCCGAAATTGGCCCTTTTTGTAGCCCCGCTAGCACCTCCAGGGGGCGCTAACAGGACCCAGTGACGTTTTCGCCCAGGTGAGCGGGGGGCGATGGCACCTCCTGGGAAATTGTCCCGGAGGTTTGGGGGGGCCATGTGCCGGTAGCCCCGCAATTTGCGCCCCGTGCTAGCACACGCCCAGCGATAACATTATCGGCGTGCGTGCCAACACCCTACCGTCCCACGCTGACCCCTTTGCGCCTGCAGGCCGCGAGAATGCCCCCGGCATATGTCACCACCAGCTTCATGCTCCACGACATCCACCGCTGGGGTGCCCCTTAAAGGGGAGGTACTCAGCGCTGTGCTCCCGCCCCAGTAGCGCCCCTCCAAGGACACACAGCGCCGGAGACAGTGTTCCGCATCCTTGGAGGGGCGCACATGCCAAATTCCATGTCGGGGACAGGACTTCTGGGCCGGGCGATAAAAGTCCAGGCCCGGAAGTTTACCACCCCTGATCAGGTCGCGGGGCAATTTCAGACTCGTGTTTAAAACCATTCTCTATCTGTAAACTTCTCCAACCCTACAACCCTCTGAAAAACAGTGTGTTCATCCGACTCTGGTCTCTTGTACATCCCTCACTCCCTTCACTCCACTATTGGCAGCCATGCCATCATTCGGTCTAGCTGTGAATCTCCAGATCATGCCGGTCGATTTGCACCGCATCGCCATTTGCTTCGCACAAATAGCAACTCACCTTCAACCTCCCCGTTATTTTTAAGAACTTGCTGGATTTGCACATTAATTGCCCATTAAACTCGCGAAAAAGGTTAAGGCTCAATTAATACACTTTTACACTGTTGAGTCTCATATCAGCATTGTTGTTAGAGATATAAAAAATGGCAAATTTTAAATATTTAGGGCTAGAAATTTGTGTGGATAGCGCCCCTCATAAGGATCAGAACAGGGGCGCTAAAGGGTTTGCAGCCGCGAGCGCCGGCATTTGTGCCTGTAAAGTCCTGTCCCCTCAGTACAGATTCACACGAGGCATGTAGTGAAGTCAAGGTCACTCTGGACCTGCACCTTTATTTCACAGCTCTGGAATGCTGCACTTGCCTGAGACCTGTGCTTATATACCTGTCTCTTGCAAGTGCACCCCTGGTGGTAAGGTATGCTGGTGGTTACAGGTCATATCTTATTACAGTCATGTATAGCATGTTAGGATACATAATTAATATATATATAATGTAAGATACATGACATCACCCTCCCCCAAGGTCTTATTGTCTTTATAGGTTCAGTCTCTCAGGTGGTCTACGCTCTCGCGCGGAGCGTCTGAGTTGTGGTTCAGTTGTTTGCCTTGGTGTCTGTTTTTCTTTGGGTGTGGTTGCTGGTATCTTGCCTGGGCTGTCTGTTTCGATTGGTGTGATTGTTGTTGACTCGCCTGGGCTGTCTGTTGGGATTGCCCTTTCTTCAGGTTGTTCCCTCTGTCTGTCCACCAGGTGTGGTGCGAGTTCCACATTGTAGTCTGCCTCTGGTTCCGCAGTGTTGTTGGTAAATCTGCTTTTGACTTGGTCTACATACCTCCGGCAGGTTTTGCCATTGTCCATTTGTACTACCAATAGCCTGTTTCCTTCCTTGCCCGTTACTGTCCCTGCAAGCCATTTGGGACCCCTGCCATAGTTTAGCACAAACACTTTGTCCCCTATCTCATTCCATCTCCCCCTCGAATTTCTGTCATGGTACTCAGTCAGCTTACGGCGCTTTGCCTCAACGATTTCGTGCATGTCTGGGAGGATTAATGAAAGCCTTGTTTTTAAAGTCCTTTTCATCAACAGTTGCGCGGGGGAGATCCCAGTCAGTGAGTGCGGACGAGATCTGTATGCCAGCAGCAGTTGCAACAGGCGACCCTGCAGTGTGGGACCTTGGATTTTAAACATGCCTTGTTTAATGATTTGCACTGCTCTCTCCGCCTGGCCGTTGGAGGCCGGTTTGAACGGTGCCGTTTTGACGTGATTTATGCCATGGTCAATTATAAAGTCTTGGAATTCTGCGCTGGTGAAGCACGGACCATTGTCACTGACCAATATGTCAGGGATTCCGTGCGTTGCAAACATGGTTGCGAGGCTCTCCACAGTGGTGGAGGTTGTGCTCGAGTTTAAAATGGTGCATTCAATCCACTTTGAAAATGCATCTACAACTACGAGGAACATTTTGCCCATGAATGGGCCCGCATAGTCTATGTGCACCCGCGACCAAGGTTTGGTAGGCCACGGCCAGGGGTTCAGTGGAGCCTCCCTGGGGGCATTGCTGAGTTGGGCACAAATGGTGTACCTTCGGACGCAGAGCTCCAAGTCCGCGTCATTACCAGGCCACCAGACGTGGGATCTGGCTATGGCCTTCATGAGAACGATCCCCGGGTGCTCGCGGTGGAGCTCCCGGACAAATGCCTCTCTGCCTTGCAGAGGCATGACTACTCGGCTGCCCCACATCAGGCAGTCTGCTTGTAGTGATAGCTCATGTATGCGCCTGTGAAAGGGTTTTAATTCCTCGGGGCAGGCATCGCGAGCCTCTGCCCAGTCACCGGTTAGGACACATCTTTTTACTAAAGATAACGTGGGGTCGCTGGCCGTCCAGGCTCTGATTTGGCGAGCCGTCATGGGCGAACCTGTGGACTCAAAGGCATTGATTGCCATGACTATCTCACAGTACTGTTCGCCAGACCCTTCCGTGGTCGCCAGGGGTAGCCTGCTGAGCGCGTCGGCACAGTTGTCTGTGCCTGGTCTGTGCCTTATGGTATAGTCGTAGGACGCCAGCATGAGTGCCCACCGTTGAATTCGTGCCGAGGCGTTGGCGTTTATTGCCTTGCTCACGGATAGGAGGGACGTGAGGGGCTTGTGGTCGGTTTCTAACACGAACTTGGCCCTGAAAAGGTATTGGTGCATCTTTTTGACACCGTACACGCACGCGAGCGCCTCCTTCTCTACCATTCCATACCCGCGCTCCGCCCGCGAAAGTGACCTGGAGGCATAAGCTATGGGTTGTAATTTGCCCGCACTATTGACATGTTGCAAAGCGCACCCGACCCCATATGCATCGCATGTGAGAAGTAGCTTTTTACCTGGGTCAAAGAAAGTCAAAACACTGTTGGAACACAGAAGGTTGCGTGCCTTATTGAAGGCGCGTTCCTGGACGTCCCCCCAAAACCAATCGCAGCCCCTTCCTGAGTAGCACGTGGAGAGGCTCCAGCAGCGTGCTTAAGTTCTGCATAAAGTTCCCAAAGTAATTGAGTAGCCCGAGAAAGGCGCGCAGTTCTGAGACATTCCGGGGCCTGGGTGCCAGGCGAATTACTTCTGTTTTAGACTCTGTTGGGCGGATTCCATCAGCGGCAATCCTTCTGCCCAAAAGTTCAACCACGGGTGCGAGAAACAGGCACTCGGATTTCTTGACTCGTAGGCCTACCCGATCCAACTGCTTTAGTACTTCCTCCAAATTACGGAGATGGGAGTCGGTGTCCCTGCCCGTGATAAGTATGTCATCTTGAAATACAACCGTCCCCGGGATGGACTTGAGCAGATTCTCCATGTTGTGCTGGAATATAGCAGCTGCCGACCTGATGCCGAATGGGCATCGATTGTACATGAAAAGGCCTCGATGTGTGTTGATGGTGGTGAGTAGCTTAGATTCCTCAGTCAATTCTTGCATCATATACGCAGATGTGAGGTCTAATTTTGAGAAAAGTTTACCTCCAGCCAATGTGGCAAATAAGTCCTCCGCTCTGGGCAGCGGGTACTGGTCCTGTAGGGAGACTCTGTTTATGGTGGATTTGTAGTCCCCACAGATTCATATGGATCCATCAGGTTTCATGACTGGGACGATGGGACTTGCCCAGTCGCTAAATTCCACAGGTGATATAATGCCTTTCCGCAGAAGCCTGTCTAGTTCGTGTTCAATCTTTTCCCTCATCACATAACTCTGGCCTTGTGATGGAGGTGTGGGGGTGGGCACTCGTCAAGGGGATGTCGATTTCAGCAGGCTGTTTGCAGAAATTGTGAATATACAGGGCATTTGGCCCGCATGTGCAAAAAAACAGCAGCTCGGCTAGTATACGAATCGGATGGGTCGGAAAGCGGACCAGAAGATGGTGGGACAGTACCCGGGACACCGGTGTACAGCGGGTCAACACGATCAATGGCCGCTGCTCCTACAACAGTATGCCTCCTATAATGATGAGGGTCCTACTCAACGGGATATCTGTCAACATGGAGCTGGATACGGGAGCGAGTCAATCTCGCATGGGGAGATGTAGATTTTGACTTTAGCCCCTTTGAAAGTGCCCACACCTGGCTGAAAGAGATGTTCTAATTGCTTTATAACTGTTGAGCAGGAGGTCCGTTCCTCTAATGACATGGCATGGACATCATCCCATTTCCAGTTTAGTTTTGCCAGCCAGCTTCTCCCCAGCAGTGCTGGGGGGGTGTCCGGGGACAATCCACAGGGGAAGTCGGTTCACTGTCCCTTTGTGTGTGACAGAGAGCATGGCGCTGCCGAGGACTGGTACAATTTCTTTGGTATAGGTCCTTAGTTTGGTGTCAACCCTTGTGAGTTTTGGTCTGTCTCTTTTATGCGGCCACAGTTGTTCAAATTGTTGAGTCCCCATGCGAGATTGACTCGCTCCCGTATCCAGCTCCATGTTGACAGATATCCCGTTGAGTAGGACCCTCATCATTATAGGAGGCATACTGTTGTAGGAGCAGCGGCCATTGATCGTGTTGACCCGCTGTACACCGGTGTCCCGGGTACTGTCCCACCATCTTCTGGTCCGCTTTCCGACCCATCCGATTCGTATACTAGCCGAGCTGCTGTTTTTTTGCACATGCGGGCCAAATGCCCTGTATATTCACAATTTCTGCAAACAGCCTGCTGAAATCGACATCCCCTTGACGAGTGCCCACCCCCACACCTCCAGCACAGACTTGTTCCATTGTTCAAGAGTTCCCAAAGAATGAGCTGCGCCTGGCTGATCTCTCTTGAGCTTCTCTCAGTTTGTAGTTGATTGCTCGCATTGTGGGTTGATGAGGTGTGAACGGCCGTTCCTGTGGCCCTTGATGGCTTCTGCCTGCTGATGAGAACCTGTTCTCCTGGTTTTGTCTGTGTGTGGGGGTAGCAGCTTGGTTCGTGCTGTGAACTTTTTGTTCCAATATTTCGTTAGTTATCATACCTGCATTGTAAATTAACCTCGTTTCTTCTTCCCCTACCAAGAATGTCTGTGCAACCAGTGCTGCTGCCTCTAAGGTCAGGTTCTTGGTCTCTATGAGCTCTCGGAATATGCCTGCGTGGCCTATTCCTTCAATGAAAAAGTCTCTCAGCATTTCTCTCCTCAGTTCATCGGAGAACTCACATAAACTAGCCAACCTCCGAAGTTCCGCCACGAAGTCGGGTATGCTCTGGCCCACACAGCGTCTGTAGTTGTAGAACCTGTGTCTGGCCATGTGTAGGCTGCTCGCTGGCTTCAGGTGGTTTCTTACCAGTGTGCTCAATTCTTCAAACTACTTGCTTGCTGGTTTCTCGGGTGCCAACAGATCCGTCATTAAAGCGTATGTTTTCGAGCCACAGCTAGTCAAGAGATGGGCTCTTCTCTTGTCTGCCTTATCGTCGCCTAACCAGTCTTTGGTTACAAAGCTTTGCTGGAGCCTTTCTATAAAGTCCTCCCAATTGTCTCCCGCATTGTACTTTTCATCTGATCCGTTGTTCGCCATTCTGTGGATTCTGTAATCCCGGAACCCGTCGCCACTGTAAAGTCCTGTCCCCTCAGTACAGATTCACACGAAGCATGTAGTGAAGTCAAGGTCACTCTGGACCTGCACCTGTATTTCACAGCTCTGGAATGCTGCACTTGCCTGAGACCTGTCCTTATATACCTGTCTCTTGCAAGTGCACCCCTGGTGGTAAGGTATGCTGGTGGTTACAGGTCATATCTTATTACAGTCATGTATAGCATGTTTGGATACAGTTATATATAATAATGTAAGATACATGACAGTGCTGCTCGGCAAATTCCTTGTGCCGATACCGACGCTGCTGAGGAGTATCGTCCGGGAGCATAGCGCCGGTGTACAACGCTCCCGGTATCGACACGGATGTAACATTTGGTTGACACTGCACCCGTATCGCCCCATAGTGACACCGCTCGAGGAAGCTGGCATGCAGAGCTTCCAGGGGCACTAAGGGAAGGAATGACTGCATGAGGCAAGTGTGATTGATTTGTTTCTTCTTTTTTTTTGCAATTTAACTTTATTTGGGGTGCGTAATGTAGAGGGAATGTTTTTTTATGTTTTTTATCCGATTCTTTTTTTTGTCGGGAGGCCTCTTTTAGGACGCTTCAAAGACGGCTCTTTAGCATGGGATATTCAATTGCGCACCTGGCCTAGCGCCCTGAGAGGGGTGTGGAACACTTCCCTTTGCGCTCCACTCCACTGACCAGGCGCAACCACTGAATTTTATGGCTGCTGTCACAAACCATTTTCGGTGCTAAATTCAGCACCCGCACGATATTAGCGCCTTAAAAAACCTTCAACGAATTTCCAGCCCATAAACTTTTTTCTTACTTTTCCTACTATTTTATATAAAGAAAATAGTTCACCAACTCTATGCTGATTAATATATTCTTGTTAACTTTTGCATATATCTTTGGTCTTTTATATATTCACCAACTATGTAAATCTGTTTAACAGATTCGGTCAGTCACTATTTGACCCACCTCTCTTTACAGACTCCCGATAAAACTTTTGAAAAGGTCCTGGCTAATAAATATCCCCCAGAGAATTTGTGAAATTTGAATAACTATCTCTTACATTCAAGAGAGAGAGAGCTTACATTATATAGCATCTTTACGACCTCAGGAGGTTCCAAAGCACTTTGAAGTACTTTTGAAGTGTAGTCACTGTTGTACTGTAGGAAATGCAGCATCCAATTTGCAAGGTCCCACAAACGGCAATCAAATAATGACCAGATAATCGTTTTTAGTGGTGTTGGTTGAGGGATAGATATTGGCCAGAACTCCCCTGCTCTTCTTTGAATAGTCCCATGCAAGCTTTTACATCTACTCGAGAGGGCAGACACCAGGCGCATATCTGAACTAATCACACATCAGAGGTGATTTGCAACTTCCAGCCGCCTGTTTCTCAGCTGACAAAAGAGCTGCCAGCAGCTGAAACCCAGAGAGGTACTGTAGTGAGACTGAAGGCCCGCCTGATGCAATTTTCTGCACCAGCACACAAATTAGTATCCCGTGTTACTTAGATTAGCCAGGAACAATAAATGAAGTTCCTTTCCACCAGAACTCCCATGCCGCAGTATTGTTTTCAGAGGGCAGAGAACACTGCCATCAGAAGCATCTACTTCAAACAGGTTGGTGCCTCATTTATATATTACTTTGGCAGAGTAGATGCTGCATGGCATTTCCAGCCATTTATGTGCTGGATATAAATCACTCCCATGTGAAATGGACATCTAAAGTTGCTTTGCGTTGATAAGAATGCAGAGGGTCATGGAGAAGACACAGTAATGTTAGGGTAAATGTATTTTGCCATTTCTTAACTACATAAGAGCATAAGAAATAGGAACAGGAGTAGGCCATACAGCCCCTCGAGCCTGCTCCGCCATTCAATAAGATCACGCCTGATCCAATCATGGACTCAGCTCCACTTTCCTGCCCGCTCCCCATAACCCCTTTATCCCCTTATCGTTTAAGAAACTGTCTATTTCTGTCTTAAATTTATTCAATGTCCCAGCTTCCACAGCTCTCTGAGGCAGCGAATTCCACAGATTTACAACCCTCAGAAGAAATTTCTCCTCATCTCAGTTTTAAATGGACGGCCCCTTATTCTAAGATCATGTCCTCTAGTTCTAGTCTCCCCCATCAGTGGAAACATTCTCTCTATATCCACCTTGTCAAGCCCCCTCATAGTCTTATACATTTCGATAAGATCACCTCTCTTCTTCTGAATTCCAATGAGTAGAGGCCCAATCTACTCAGCCTTTCCTCATAAGTCAACCCCCTCATCTCCGGAATCAACTTAGTGAACTTCTCTGAACTGCCTCCAAAGCAAGTATATCCTTTCGTAAATATGAAAACCAAAACTTCATGCAGTATTCCAGGTGTGGCCTCACCAATATCCTGCATAGCTGTAGCAAGACTTCCCTGCTTTTATACTCCATCCCCTTTGCAATAAAGGCGAAGATTCCATTGGCCTTCTTGATCACTTGCTGTACCTGCATACTATCCTTTTGTGTTTCATGCACAAGTACCCCCAGGTCCTGCTGCACTGCAGCACTTTGCAATCTTTCGCCATTTAAATACCTATAATAACTTGCTCTTTGATTTTTTTTCTGCCAAAGTGCATGAGCTCCAACATTATACTCCATCTGCCAAATTTTTGCCCACTCACTTAGCCTGTCTATGTCCTTTTGCAGATTTTTTATGTCCTCCTCACACATTGCTTTTCCTCCCATCTTTGTATAGTCAGTAAACTTGGCTATGTTACACTCAGTCTCTTCTTCCAAATCGTTAAGATAGATTGTAAATAGTTGGGGTCCCAGTACTGATTCCTGCGGTATCCCACTAGTTACTGGTTGCCAACCAGAGAATAAACCATTTATCCCTACTCTCTGTTTTCTGTTAGTTAGCCAATCCTCTATCCATGATAGTATATTACCCCCAACCCAGTGAACTTTTATCGTGTGCAGTAACCTTTTATGTGGCACCTTGGCAAATGCCTTCTGGAAGTCCAAATACACCACATCCACTGGTTCCCCTTTATCCACGCTGTTCGTTACATCCTCAAAGAATTCCAGCAAATTTGTCAAACATGACTTCCCCTTCATAAATCCATGCTGACTCTGCCTGACCGAATTTTGCTTTTCCAAATGTCCTGCTACTGCTTCTTTAATAATGGACTCCAACATTTTCCCAACCATAGATGTTAGACTAACTGGTCTATAGTTTCCTGCTTTTTGTCTGCCTCCTTTTTTAAATAGGGGCATTACATTTGCAGTTTTCCAATCTGCTGGGACCTCTCCAGAATCCAGGGAATTTTGGTAAGTTACAACCAATGCATCCACAATCCTTGCCGCTACTTCTCTTAAGACCCTAGGATGCAAGCCATCAGGTCCAGGGATTTATCTGCCTTTAGTCCCATTATCTTACTGAGTACCACCTTCTTTGTGATTGTGATTGTGTTAAGTTCCTCCCCCCCTATAGCCCCTTGACTATCCACTGTTGGGATATTGTTAGTGTCCTCTACCGTAAAGACTGATTGAACAAATATTTGTTCAGAGTTTCTGCCATTTCCATGTTCCCCATTACGAATTCCCTGGTCTCGTCCTCTAAGGGACCAACATTTACTTTAACCACTCTTTTCCTTTTTATATACCGGTACCTATAGAAACTCTTGTTATCTGTTTTTATATTTTGTGCTAGTTTACTTTCATAGTCTCTCTTCCCTTTCTTAATCGTTTTTTTAGTCATTCTTTGTTGGCTTTTAAAACTTCCCAGTCTTTTGTCCTCCCACTAGTTTTGGCCACTTTGTATGCCTTTGTTTTTAATTGGATACCGTCCTTTATTTCTTTAGTTAGTCACGGATGGCTCTCTTTTCTCTTACATCCTTTCCTCCTCGCTGAAATATATTTTTCTTGAGAGTTATGAAATATCTCCTTAAATGTACACCACTGTTCATCAACCATCCTACACTTTAATCTATTTTCCCAGTCCATTTTAGCCAACTCTGCCCTCATACCTTCATAGTCTCCTTTATTTAAGCTTAGTACATCGGTTAGAGATCCATCGTTCTCACCCTCCATCTGAATTTGAAATTCAATCATGCTATGATCACTCATTCCAAGGGGATCCTTTACTAGGAGATTGTTTATTAATCCTGTCTCATTACACAGGACCAGATCTAAGATAGCCTGCCCCCGGTTGGTTCTTATGCACTCTATGAACACCTCCTCAAGGCTACCCAGACCAATTTGATTTGTCCAATCAATATGGAGATTAAAATCACCCATGATTATTGCTGTTCCCTTTTTACAAGCCCCCACTATTTCCTGGTTTATACTCCGACCAACAGAGTTGCTACTGTTAGGGAGCCTATAGACTATGCCCACCAGTGACCTTTCCCCCTTATTATTCCTTATATCCACCCAAACTGTTTCAACATCCTGATCATTTGAGCCTATATCGTTTCTCACTATTGCAGTGATTCCATCCTTAATCAATTGAACTACCCCATCTCCTTTTCCTTTCTGTCTATCCTTTCAGATTGTCACGTACCCCTGAATATTTAATTCCCAACTGATTTTGTTTCACTGACACTTTGCTTCTCATGAGTCTTTATACCAATTGTTGCAATGAATCCTTTTTTGCTCCAACACCATTACTGGTACTGTGTTTTCCCAATTAAATCCCTCTATCTGAAGAGGGACATCAGTGGAGGAATGCCAGGTAGGTCAGGCTCCATGAGAGTTACCCCACAATGATACTGATATCCACATCTACAAGCTGATGATGAACATACCTTGCTTTTGCAGATGGTGAGTACACACAATCATTACCGCTCCAATCATTTTGCAAGGCACCATTAAGATATGTGAATGCCCAACTAACCATACTGTTAGATGCTTCCTTGGGAACACCCCAATCACAATGTGCCATGCTTTCAGGGTATCTCTTGGGGAAAAAAGGCAGGCCACAGTGATCAGCAGTCACTGTACCATGATTGGGTCCCACCTTCTTACAGGCATGTTGCAATACTGAACTATGGTGATGGTGCCCTGCAATGGTGCAAGAGGGCAATTCTTTCCTTAAGCACTTCATGCAGCCATTGAACAGACGGAATTGTGCATTTGATGTCCTTACCATTCATTATTGCCTGTTAATTTTTAGTCCCTTCTGCCTTCAGCCTTGGTAAAGATTGCAAATGGGTTGAGATGCCTTCTGAACCTTTTAAAAGTCTTTCAAAAATTGTTCTCGTATATTCTGACAGTCCTCTTTAAATTGTCCTCTTTAAGTGTCACTTGTACTCAATTTTCCACTCCCATCACTAGTGTGCTCCCTCCAACTGTCCATATCTAGACCTGAAGTTATGCAAATGAGCTAACTGTGCAAAATTAGGTGCAAACAGCATAATTTCTTTTGCGCGGACTAAAACCTGCGAATAACCATTTACCTCTAAATTATGCCAATTGTGAAAAATGTTAACTATGGGCAATAGCATAAAACAGGGAAAAAGAGGATCGATCGCTCATTATACACCTTGCATGATAGGCAATTAGGTAGAGTGTATAATAGGTGACTGATCTGATATCACCTGAAGAATGAGAGGTGATTTCATTGAAACATACAAAATTCTTACAGGGCTTGACAGGGTAGATGCAGGGAGGATGTTTCCCCTGGCTGGGGAGGCTAGAACCAGGGGTCACAGTCTCAGAATAAGGGGTCGGCCATTTAGGACTGAGATGCGGAGAAACTTCTTCACAGAGGGTGGTGAATCTTTGGAATTCACTACCCCAAAGGGCTGTGGGGGCTCAGTCATTGAGTATATTCAAAACAGAAATGATAGATTTTGGATATTAAGGGAATCAAGGGATATGCGGATAGTGCAAGAAAGTGGAGTTGAGGTATAAGATCAGCCTTGATCTCATTGAATGGAAGAGCAAGCTTGAGGGGCTGAATGGTCTACTCTTGCTGAAAGGTAAAATTATCTCATAGGCTATTAATACTTCAGATCATGATGACATGCTGAGTCACATCAAGCTGAGTGAAATCCTGAAAACAAGGATGTTTGAATTCACTGATCACATTACTATTAGGTCTTCTTGCATTGCGAAACATGCAACACAATGAATTTCTTCATTAACAATATTCAGCTGGTGATTCAGTTCTCTTTCTTTCTTGAATTAACAAGTTAAATTGCTTGTAAAATGCAACTGTGTTCTGACAAGGGTTTCAGTCTTTTAGACGCTGATATATTTTCAGCATTTTCTGTCTTTACTTTAAAAATGTTACAGAATTTAATTTAAAGCTATCAACTTTTACTGCTGTGGTGTTCATAGAGCAGTTGGTCCATACTAAAATCACTGCCCTGCACATCAGGAGATCCATAGTAATACCCATTTCACTTTTTTTTTAAACTAAGTATAGGCCACTTATTCTAGATTTTATCTTTTATTCTCCCTGATATTTATGGGGAGGCGGGGATGAAACCATTTTACGTTCAGGAAACCCGGAAGAACGCTCTTCCCTCACATCCTGCCAAATTTAACGGTACGACCTGATTACCATTTTTTTTCTTAGTTTCCTGGCCACAGCCAGCCACATTACCAGGCTGGCTGGCTGTCAGGTGGGTAGGCCTTCGACACCAGGCTGCAGCTGGGGAGCAGAAAGGAGGGAGGGAGGGAGGGATTAGGGCACGAGGTGGGGGGGAGGGGTGCAGTTCGGAGGCCGAAAGCCGGAGATTGGAGGAGTAGAAGATTGGAGGCCGGGCGGAGGAACCAAAAAGTCCAGCAAGAGATCGGAAAGGCTGGATCAGTGGAGGATTGTGGCTCGGAGGGACATCATGCCTTGGAGAAGGGGTCCGATCATGAGGAGAAGGGGGTCCATTCGTGGAAGTGGGGTGCTGGGGGCATACATTCCTGCTTCTCCTGGCCCACAAGCAGTGCTGGAAAGGCACTTACCTGCTGGATCCAGCGGCTCTTGCCTCCCTTTAACTGCCGGGTTTCTTGAGGCTTGGGAAACCTGGACAGCCAGCTTAAAATTTAAAATTGAGGTAAAATCTGAGTCACTTAGCCTCATTAAAATATTTAAATGAGCGCCCTCTCCAGGGAGCAGTCCCGCTCCTCCACTGTCCCACCTCCATTAAAACTGGAGATTTTTAACATTTTAACATCCCACCAGACCCAAACCCACCCATTTTGGGGGATTAAAATTTCCCTCATTAATACTGATTCCAGTAGATGTCTCCTTTTAGTCGTTAAAATGTTAACAAAATGCAATGAAGCTTTGGCAATGAAAAATAACTTTTATACCTGGGGATCCTGTTGAAATAATTCTGAATCCACTTTAAGTAGTTCTTCAACAAAATCTTCAAACGTCTTTTGCTTTTCACCAATTCCAGGCCTGATGGGTCTAAGAGAAACAGTAACTAGGGTTAGATTTATTGCAACATATTCTTTATTTTAAAATTCCATGTGGGAAATTGCTGCTAATTTCCCATTAGCCAAAAATCTGCAATACAATAGGATTTAAGTGTGAGGTTAGTGTTATTGCAAGGACATCTTCAAAATATGCTATGTAACAACATTTTAAATAG
Source organism: Pristiophorus japonicus (assembly GCF_044704955.1). Taxonomy (NCBI): domain Eukaryota; kingdom Metazoa; phylum Chordata; class Chondrichthyes; family Pristiophoridae; genus Pristiophorus; species Pristiophorus japonicus. The sequence continues at coordinate 154,079,235 of NC_091985.1, forward strand.
AAAACACAATCAATATCAATATTTCGAGGATAAAACCTGAAACATGAAGAAACAGATGAACAGAAAAGATCCAAGCTCCTATGGTCATTTACAGAGGCCTGACCATTCCCTAGTGCTAGTCCACCTCCCAGTAGGGCCTAACCCCTGGAAGCCAGGAAGGAACGTCAACTTCTGTTGCATGCCAAATAGGCTGACAAAGGGACTTACCTTGGGTCCTATGCCTCTGCAGTCTGCTCCTCCCTGATAAAAGATTTGCAAGTGCTGGATTTTCGGCCTTCTGCCGCCCCTGTTAGCGTCCCAGAGGGACAGCAATGGCGGTGGTAAGCACTTCCGGGCGGGCGGCCAGATTCCAGCACACCACCGGGCCTTTCGGTGTCGGTTTCAACGGGGTGTAGAGCAGTACCGCCCAGAAGAGGCGAGCTGGTGTGCAACGACCCTGATTGCAACACCAGCTTGATTTTTAGCTGCCGCCCGATTCGCAACGCTCAGTAGAGCGCCATGCTGGGATTGCCTGTGAAATCGGATGGTCTGAGCTGTAGTGGCTGCAGTGAGGTAAGTAATGTCAACCTCAACTAAGTGTGATTGTTTTTTTTTGCGATTTATGTTGTGGTGGCATGAGTTATTTATTGGATTATTATCAGGTTTCCCCCCCTCCCCCAAGGCTCTCTTACAGTGCTCCAAGGCCGGCTGTTTAGCTCGGAATTTTTAGTTGCTCATCCGGCCTAGCGCCCTAAGTGGGCCCAGCTGATGAAGTTTGCTGACTGAGGCGCAAACTGTTCCTGCGTGCAAACTGTACTGCCCCAAAACGAGCAGAACCGAAAATCCAGCTCATAGAGAGGTTCAAGGCACAGGCTCTACAATCCATTTTTCTCAAAAGGGGCACTTGCCAGCAGTCCAAGGTGAAACTGCAGCGAAGAGCAGGAAACGCTTACTCTTGGCTCATTAACCTGGTCGCCCTTAAATCCTGAGGAAATGTAAAAAAGGGCAGAAAACTTGCTGTTACAAGTCTTTGCCCCTATTTTCTGTGCTTTGCACTGGGGAAATAAATGACCCCGGGCACAAAGCACAGGAAACTCAATATCAACTTCAACAATATTTCAGAATCTCAAAACACTGTACTTGCAGTCACATTTTATTAATGTAGTTCAATATGCGAAAGACAAAAGGAACTGGGTGGTTTTCTGGCACAAAATGTTGGCACTCCAACATACTATGACAATGTATGGTAGAATATCAGTTCATGACACAAATCCTCCACATGGGGGATGTCACCCATACTATCAAGCGGAGCTTTTGGGTGGAGGTGATGAGGTAAGAATCTGTCACACCAGGCATTCCTAACGATCAGCTCAATAGCTACGCATGCTCCCAAAGCGTCTTCAAACATGACCTGATTTTCATAGCAGCTGCTGCAATTAAATGGTGCTTTATAGTGGCTGCTTTTATATTCCTAAGCCACATAAACTAAATTTTAAATATTGATCTGGCTGAGCGAGGTTCTCTACCCCTTTGATGGTCAGCAGCTGGCAAGGCGAGTTGGTGAATGGACATGATTAGACATGGCACAATATATGAATGTGTGCAACATTTTCTCCAAAACCTAGCTGCTGTGCGCAATGAAATGTAATTATCTCACTGGGATAATTGCTTAATTATCTCAAGCAATGTTCCCTCTAACTTTTTTAGAGGTCGTGGGCCCATTCAAAAATCCGCGCTTGTGCAGTTTTAGCATTTCCCTGTCTGCACTCGTCCTGCATGAGAAACTTGAACACAACAGGAAGGAGACAACCAGCACAGGAAGTGGTCCTGCCACTCTACAAACTCTCACCCTTATGGAAAAGTCTACCACGGACATAATGGGAAGATGCACAGAAGTCAGCATCAGAGATAGCAAAGCTGGAGGCCTTGTATTACAGCAGAGCTTGTTGTCATCATCCCTTCCTCTTCTCTTTCTTCAGAACTCTTTCAGCCATGCACTCACTAACCTCCTGAATCTGGTCTAGCATTGTACTGCCAAAGATTTAGCACGAGCTTGCTATTGAAACAATATCCTACCTCTTGTCTCTCTCCACCAAGGTCTATCAGGAGACTCGGATACAACTGCCAGACAGACCGATAATAAAAACCTTGATGGCGATGTGCTATCACTCGTGCTTAGCATGTCAAGCAACAGCACACAAATCAGTATCCCATGTTACTTAGATAGTGAGTTTGACAGGACTGGATTGGACGAGTCATGCAAGCACACGAGCAGGAGCAGGTGGCAAGGAAGGTCAGAGGAAGAGCTTACTAGAGGGCCAGCTCATGTCCTAACTCTACTGAAGAAGGCAGAGAAGTAGAGTTCAAGAGCCCAAATTGTGTTTCTTTGAATGGATGATTACTTTGCAATATCAATTGCTGAAAGCATTGGACTGCCTGCCAGGGAGCTTCCAGTGACATTTGGATAGTATGGTAGAATCCGCTATCCGCTTGTGTGGAGTTCTCATGCATTGTATCGACACTCTGCATTCAATCTTGAAACATGTGATCACCCTGATGGCGGCTGCAGCTGAAACCCTCTCCACCACCTCACAGCAGTCTATGGCACCCCAGTAACAGCGCCTCTTGGGAATGGTCATACTGGAGTCATGCATGCTTTGAGTTGAACCAACTTCTCTGCCTCGGACAGGCTGGGAGAGCAGATGGATAGGGGCTTCACTGTGATCAGTGACCTCCTAGAGTCTGCTCTCCAATAGATCAGTACAGATGGTGAGCTGCAGCCTGGTACCAAGAGCAGGTATGTAATAGGAATTGAAAATGATGACAACACTGCTGTTCTTTTCAGTAAGCTGTGGCTGAACAGCTCTGGTCGCAGTTAACTGGTGGCCCATTTCCACCTCCTCGCCATCCTCCATGTCATTGATGTGCTCTCCCTTATCATGCTCTAGGTCCTCCTTCAATGTTGACTCCATGTGCTATCCTCTTTGCTGAGCAAAGTTGTGCAATGTACTACATACAGTGATCACATGGGACGCATCTCTGGGCTGTGTTGGAGGAAGCTACCAGACTGGTCCAGCATCTGAATCATTGAGGGGCATATTAACCCCCAAAAACATATGGGTTTGGGTCGGGTGGGATGTAAAAATGTTTTAAATCTCAAACCCGAACCCAACCCACCTCAAATACACCCACTTCTAGTTTTAATGGAGGCAGGACGGGGGCGGGGGCAACCAGTTGGCTCCCAGGAGGCTGGTTGCTCATTTAAATATTCTAATGAGGCTGTGTACCTCAAATTCTCTCTCCACTTCAGATTTAACCCTGGCCAGTCGGATTTCCCGGGCCTCCGGAAAGCCGGCAGCTAAAGGGAGGTGAGGACTGCTGAGTGGAAGAGCCAAGTGCTTTTTTAGCACTACTTGTTGGCAGGAGTAGCAAGAGTGCTTCCCCCCAATCCACCAAGCTAACTTACATCCCCTCCCCCCACCCACCCCCAGGATCAGACACCCATCCTTAAGGTGATCGGACCTTAAGCCAGTGATCCGATCTCGACCCCCCCAGCCCTCCGAGCCATGATGTCCCCTCAAGCCACAATCTCCCAGCGACCCGGTCTTTCCAATCCCCCACTCGTGGTCTTTCCAATACCTTCCTCCTCTGCGCTCCAAAGATGTGGCCTGAGATCTCCCCCTGACTCTTCTGATCTCCCCTTGTCCCCGACCCTTCCGATCTCCCCTGACACCAGGCTCCGATCTCCAGACTTTCCAGGTCGGTCGGAAGGGGGTGGGTCGGAAGAGGGGAGGGGTCGGGTCAGAAGGGAGTGTTGGGTCGGGTCGGAAGGGGAGGAGTCAGGTCAGAAGGGGAGGAGTCGGGTCAGAAGGCAGGGGCTGTCGGGTCAGAAGGGGGGGTGGCCAGGATAGCCTTAGTTTTCAAGCAGCTAGCCTTTGACTTGCTGTGCAGAGGAAAAAAAATAGGGGATTGATGACTGATGTAATATAAAAGAATCAAAGCAGCTGCCAGGAAAGCTGGCGCGGACCTGCATGATGCACTGGGTCATCACACACCATTTGCACATTACAAGAGTGGTACCCATTGTGTTTCATAAAGATGGTCATGTTGTGCAAAGGAGCTCACTGGACAATGTGGGTGCAGTAAATAATGCCCTGGTCCTGGGGGAATCCTGCAATCTGTGAACCCCAGCGCTCTAAACTACTGCTTCTGAATGTCCATGGAAAATCAGGAATCTTTCTGCTCTAGCAAACAAGGCATCAGTCACCCATTTAATACAAGCATGTACTGCAGATTGGCTGATGATGTTGCCATCTCCTGGGACAGCCTGGAAACCGGAGGTAAAGTAGCTAAGGACCAGAGTGACTGTCACTCCAACAGGCATTATTGTGCTCACTGTAGCATCAGGTCTCCTTGCAGGATGCTTCCCTAAAAAAGTGAATCTTCCTGATACATTGTTCCTCAGAGAACTGCAGGTATGTTAAAGAAAGGAAAAGCCACAAGTAGCAATGAGATAATGAACAAATTGTATAATGACCAAATGATCTGTTTTAGTGATGTTAGTTGAGGGACACATATTGGCCTCGACTCCCCTGCTAGTGCCATGGGATCTTTTACATTCACCCAAGAGGAAAGACGGAGCCTCGTTTGAAAAACAATACCTCCTCCACTGCTACACTCTCTCAGCACTGAACTGAAGTATCAGCCTGGATTTATGTGCTCAAGTCTGTGGAGTGGGACTTGAACCCACAACCTCTGACTCAGAGGCGAGAGTGCAACCACTGAGCCAAGGTTGGCATTGTTTTGGCATATTTAGGGGGAGAAATTGGGCTCCTTTGCGCCTCTTGTTAGTGCCTCTGGGGGAGCGATAACGGGGCGCCACCAGCTCAGCAACCGGATGCTGCGAGAGTACCGACACCTGCGAACTTGCCTTGCAGGTTAGCGGTGGTAGTAAACCCTAACGCTACAATCTCCTGCACCCCGGAGATCATGACATCATCCGGTGGGCAGTACCCTGATACCGCCCCGGATGCGAACTTCGGTTCCGCCCCCTGCAGCATCACCGGGCGTCAACACCGACAGCTGCAGGAGGCGCTGTAAGGTCGGCCGGACAGGTAGGGAGCGGTATTTAAAGTGATCGCCAGTGAGGTAGATGAAAAACCTTTTATGAACCCTGTGCAATTTTTTGACCTTTTCTTCCACCGCTATTGATCAGCCCTGCACTCTGCTTGGGGCTGATCGTCGCGGATCCTGCAGAGCCTGAAGCAATGGCCATTCCCTTTTAAGAGAGGGAAGGAGCCTCCGATCCCGGCAGCACTGCACTGGACATTGTGCAGCGCTCTGCCGCTACCGCCCCTCTTGCCTGGTTTAGCCCTCCAAGGGAAGTGGTAGCACATGAGTTAGAGCTCCTCTTCTCTCCTGGAGCGCTAATCAAGAAGTTTGCATCTGCTAGAATTGGTTAGCATCTGGCGATCCTTTTGTGCTCCTGCAAAAGTTATCACCTCGCAATTTCTAGCCATATCTCTGTTAGGAGAGACAGGGCTAGAAATTTGTTATAGCCATGAAATGGGCAGTGGTTAAACAAAAAATAGTTAAGTAGCACCAATTGAAAATTGTCTAGGGTGCACACAAAATTCGTGCTCACTCCCCATTAAAATGATTGCAGTCATGATTCTTGTCGAAAAACCCAAGCTCATTGGCATTACATTGAAAAGATGGATCAATATCGGGGGCAGTCTAAATGCAAGTAATGATTGACACAGGCTTTTTTCACTGCTTAAAGGGGAGGGTTCACTGATGATATTGTAGCATCTCATTCTCAGCATTGTTGGGTGTACAGCCGCCTCAACAACCCTAAGAAGAAGGACAAGGAGAAGGAGCACTTATTTACATATCATGATGGCTGATCACTGACCCAGGGAGAGAGCCCGGCCGAAGGTTTTCCGATTAAGCTTTGGAGGCATTGGTTTTAGCAGTGGCGAGAAGGCGGGCGGTCCTATACCCACCAACTGGCAGGAGACCCGCATCACAAGTCTGTCGGACGATGTGGAGGGAAGTGGTCCCCAGAATCCGCACACAGTGCAGGAAGATGTTAAACGTGATCAGGGTGAGTGAAGGTTTCAACAAATGCTGCATACCACCATCTGTCAACATCATCATCATCGCAGGCGGTCCCTCGCATCGAGGATGACTTGCTTCCACGCCAAAAAAGGATGAGTTCACAGGTGTTTCAATGAGGGACCTGATATTCGAGGTCCCGAACTGCATTTGAAGGGTGGAAGATGCCTGTGCGTGGATTTTTTTAACGTGTGGTGGCCGTTGCACACCAGCCACCACACGGGCTTCACAGAGCTAGGTCTTGGTTCAGTGGCAAGGATTAACCAAGATGACTGGAGACCAGCTCTGCTGCATGGACCGAGTGCGCACACATATCGCAGTGAGGGCTGGCCCATTCTGTCCCTGGGCCCTCGCCTCTTCTGGGTCCCAAACTCACGCCTCTCCTGGGCCCTGATCACATCGCTCCATGATCTCTCGCCGTTCCTGCACCCTGACCTCGCCTCTCCAGCTGTACCTGCTGAAGGTGCAAAATTCACGAGAGCCCCCCCCACCCCCCCACCCCACCCAGTGTTTGGGCTCAGGCGAAAGGAAATTTAATTTGGGACTATCTACTGGAAAGTTTGAAATCCTAAAGTGCTTATGGAAGAAACTACAAACTTTAATCGAATTTTGGACTTTTACATGACAAATTTAAGCCTGTGTGTGGGCCTAAGGAACTAAAGAAGCCCACTTGATTATTGGAACTGTCTGGGTGTTGGGAGTAAGTTAAATTGTCTGGGGGAATGGACATTCGAAAACCCTTCTCCACAAGAGACATTTACATTACAACAATAACTCAGATGGCCAGCCATCAAACTAAACTGAGAAAAGCCATCTTCAACATGAATAAGAACAAAGGACCCACTACAGCCTGCATGTGAAAAACCAAGCACAAAAGGACATGCGATTACCAAACTAATATTTCCATCTGGAAACAGTTTTAGAACTGCAACCCATCCTACATATATTAACTTTTAATGAGCCCGCCAAAATATTACAAAGAAAAGTCAAGCCCACCAAATTTAAACCAAAGAATTCTGGACTGACTTGGCGCGAAGATTAGGCCAACTCGAATCGTATAACTGGCCTCCTGTTTTAACAGAGGGTATGCCATACTACACCAGGTGTTATACTGCGAGTATGCCATCAAGAAGGGAGAAAAACCAACGCGACAGTTGAAAACTAACTTCTCCAGTCTCGAAGTCCTGAAGGAAGGAAGAACATCACCATCGCGGCAACAACCAACCACAACCAACGTGGTACCAACGAAAAACCACAGCGATCGACCAAACTCGAAACAAAACTCCAACAGGAAGAAACCGAAGAATAAAAAGTTTCCACTCTACAATCTAAGGCCTGACTACCAACAGGTGAAAACATTACCTAAAGTGACTTTGAACCTATTTCTAACGAAGAAAACTGGGTACTTACCCCATAGATCCAAAACGCACCTTACCGCATCAGCGGACTCAACCCAACTGAAGATTGCGCAGTAAGAAGTCTTCTCCGACGTTTGGGGTACGGCAAGCAGAACCTACAGAATTCAACGAACCCCAAAATCGCGAACTACCGCTAACTGACCAGAAAAGATTGGTAAGCATAGTCCCTGTCTGCCCTGGAGTCTACCCTAGCTAAGATTAGGTATTGGGAGGTGGGAGGTGTAATTTTGCTGTAACCCCCTTTGAATGTGTAATGTATTCTTTATTAGAGTGATTATAAGTTTGACATTGACTTTATTCCAGACAAGAAAATACAAAGTTTTTTTGCATCAAACCAGCTGTCCTTTGCACTTCATCACACCCCCCCAAATAAACCCAGAGTCTAGAACCCAAGCGAGTGGGAGCGATTTGAACCGCACAAGTAGGTCAGAAGTGAATCTGACCCCCGGGACCACCCCTTACAAAATGGCGACTGCGGCAGGACTCTGGTACAAGGGGTGTGAGGCAGAAAGTGCTGGTTTGGGGCAAAGAAACAAGATGGAAGAGAGAATTTCCTCCTATGTGTATAAGAAGGTCAATGTCACTAAGGAATGGGTGCTTGGTCTATTGCGCGCTGAGCGTCCAGCTGATGCTGCAGCCCAGTGGACAGCAAGCAAAGATCACAAAGAAGCAATAGAGAAGGCAATTTGGTTGGTCTGTCTACAGCGACAGGTCCAACTCCTGGACAAAACCAATGAGACACGACAGGCAGAGTTATCAAAATGCGCAGAGAACTATCAGGAAAGGGCTATGGCAGGTTCTGGGGAGAACTCCGTAAGCTAAAACAGGAAAGGACCCAGATAATGGAAAGGTTTAAAAACAGTCAGGACTATTTTCAATGTCAGGTTACCGAGGCAAAAGGTAATGAAAAGTCACTGGGAGGAAAGCACTCGCCTCACCCTACAAGTAAAAGAGCTCCAGAAAAATTAAAAGATGTGCAGGCAGCGTATAAAGTAGCTAGCACTAATGGGTTTGAATTGAGAGACCACGGTCCCTGCCAGCAACAAATCAAAAGTTTAAATCTGGCTCTGTCCAAGGCAAAAGGCATAGTATGCCTAATACGCCAGAGTACGCCCCAGGTAAGCCTGGAAGAGAAGGAAGAAACTGCCACCACCTGTGGCGCCGGTGACTACACCAATGTAGCAGCAGGAGGGGCATACGAGCTGTGAGGCAGACAGGGATAGCGAACCACCACCCCCTATGGCACTGAGTTTCAGCTCGGTCTGGCAGCAGGGAGGAGGGGTAGGCGAGCCAGAACAGGGAGAGCCAGAACCAGGGCCAATGTGCCCGGTCCGGCAACAGAAGTTTGGCCCGCCCACCAGTGCCAGAGGTCCAGGGCCCCTGGAAAGTCAGTATGTAGTCCTCCACACTCCCCAACAGCTTAGGGCTATGATAAGCCACCTAGGAAAGCTAATTCCAAAGGGAGACCCCTTGGTTCACTTTATGGAGGTGGAACAGGCAGGGGATATTAATGGGTGCGATGATGCAGAAATGGCAAAGATGCTCCTCTTATCCCTGGACAGCAAGATGTACCAGTCCCTCTCTACTGAGAGCAAAAGGGGACGGAGAATGCTTGCTGCTGTCTAGAAAGACATTTTAGAAGCCATGGGCTGCAATGACGGGAGTCCCTTCTCCAGAGTGGAGAAAACGGTGCAGCTCACAGGGGAAACCCCACAGGCTTTCGCAGACCGATTATGGCCTGTGTACCAGAGTGCCTGTAGTGGGGACATCGACCGAGATAACTTAAGCCCGGACGAGTTAGCCCACTGGCTCCGAAGCCTAGTAGCTAACAGTTTACCCCAAATAAGAACCAAGGCTGAGGCCTGGTTTGACCCAAGAGGTCCCCAAGCCACCGAACAGGGAGCGGTCAGGCAACAGACCCTAGCTTACCAAAACGGCAGAGGGACAGAAGAGTTCCCACAAAAGGGAAGAGTCCTCGAAATCCGACCTAGCCAGGATAAGAGTGAATGGCGCCACCAGGGTGGCAACCCCTCCGATACAAAACGCACCTGCTTCGGGTGCGGAAAAAAGTGGGCACTGGAGAAAGGATTGTAGAAATCCCTGGAAGATAGCGCAGGAAAGAGTTCTGCAGCCCCGGACAAAAGGGCCGAGTCAGATAAGCCAGTCCCTCCCCACTCATTCGATACCTTTCCAACCACACTCTGAAGCATATTAGATGGTCCTGGGAAGGTAGCCACCGCCACCAGTACCGAAATCCCATCTGCCCCCTCCCAACCAAAACCGTGACGAGGACACCGATGCCTCAAGCACCCTTGTCTATGCAGGCAACCCCGCCGCCTCACCTCTGTCTAACGGGGTCCCCTATAGCTTGGTGGGTTTCACAGGCACTGAACAGACTGGCTCATTCTCCATTCCGCTCTCCATTCATTTAGGTAAACTGCACACTAAGTGGACTTGTGTCCTGATGAAGTGGGAACAGAAAGGGAGAGGAATCCTGGGGGCTGACTTCATCCTAGGCCACGGGATTCTAGTGGATTTAAGAAACCACTGTCTTTGGGGGTCAGTCTGTACGGGACAGGAGAGTGAGGTGATGGTTATCCTGGGAAAACAGGGAAAAGGGACGGTGTTCACCATGAAGCCCAAGGAGGGGTACGACCTTGAATCACTGGTCAGTAACACTCCGATAGAATACCAAGAATATGTGAGGAAAAACTTTGCAGCTTTGCAGAAACAGTACAACTTCCCCAGGAAGGCGGAGGCAGACATGGAAACAGCCTTGGGTTCTCTGGTTAAATAGGGAGTATTGAGACCAATAGCTACCCATGTGAACTCTCCATTGTGGCTAGTTAAGAAACCGGACAACTCTGGGAGAGCCACGGTGAACTATCAAGTACTCAACTGTAACATCCCCGCCTGTGCACTCACCGTTGCTGCTGTTGCCAACCTCACTGGAAGTATCCCAGCCTCCGCGACCACCTGCACAGTGCTGGATATTTCCAACGGGTTCTGGTCCATACCTTTTAAGAAGGGAAGATCAGTACAAGTTTGCTTTTACCTTTAAAGGACAGCAATACACTGGGAACTGTTTCCCTCAGGGCTTCCACAACAGGCCCAGTATTTTCCATCAGTGTATGGCCAACTGTTTAAAGAGTTTCAGCAGACCCCAGCAGTTTGTACAGTGTGTGCATGACCTGCTCCTGTTCACCGATGAAGGGGAAGAGCATGGCCCACTGCTGGCTGAACTGCTGGAGCTGCTGAAAGAAGAAGGATTTAAAGTAAACCCCAAGAAGGCACAGATCGGCCTGAAGGAAGTAAAATTCCTGGGACTGGCTGTGCGCATTGGGGAAAGAGCCATTGACAAAGCTAGAAGGGAAGCAGTGGAGAAGTTATCCGGCCCCAACTAACCAGGTACTGCAGAGATTTCATTGTGGATTATGCAGCCCCTCTGCTCCGACTCCTACACAAGGGAGTGGAGTGGGAATGGTACAAAGGTTGCGAAGCGGCATTTATCCAATGCAAGAAAGACCTGCAGACCGCGCCAGCTCTAGGGGCCATCGATGGGGGTAAAGAGTTTTTCCTGGAGATAGCAGCCAGTGGGGACAGCCTGAGCGCAGTACTGCTCCAAGAGCGGCACGGCCAGCTGAGATCAGTGGTCTACTCCTCCAGGATACTCACGGATGTGGAGAAGGGATACTCCAACTGTGAGCGGCACCTCCTAGCCACTCACTGGGCTGTGAAAAGATCACTGATCTTCACAGGGGGGTCCCCATCACACTCCTTACCCACCATACGCCCACCCAAATGCTCCTGGATGGGAGAATCAAGGACAGGACAGTGAGCAGTGCCCGCATTGCTTGCTGGACCCTGCTCCTCTCTCAAATGGACCTAAGGGTAAAGGGTCTCTGCAAGCCTAGACTCACAGCCAACATGATTTATCCAGGGACAGCCCACCGGTGTTCCATAGAAGGGGCATGGGAAATTAAAACAGGCTTTCGGGCTGGATTATACCCCATGGGCCGTGATATCTATGTGGACGGTTCAAGCACAGTATCTGCAGGTGAACGACTCACAGGCTGCGGAGTTTACGACCCTGAGGCAGGCATTGCCCTGGCGATTAAACTCCCCAGTACTATCAGCGCCCAGCACGCTGAATTGTCCGCGGTGGTGTACGTAGTCACGCACCCCGAAGAATTCCCAACCCCATACACGATTTGCTCGGACAGCATGTTCACATGCAATTCGTGTACGGAGTACCTGGCTATCTGGTCCCATCGCGGATACACATCCGCAGACGGGAGACCCCTGGCAATTAAGCCCCGACTGGAAAAGATCATGAAAGCCATAGGGGAGGAAGGGAATATCTATATACATAAGGTGAAGTCACATTCAACCACTGAACCCCGTAGCGAAGGAAACCAGCAGGTTGACATGTTGGCCAAGCAGGGGGCCCACATGGGCAAGCTCTGGGATCCGTGCAACCCAGGACCCATCGCAGCAGTCAGGGGCAGGATGGGGACGGCAGGGAAGGCAGGGATAGCTTTGCTCCCGGACCTAAAGACGGTTCAGACCCAAGACCCTGTCCTCAAAACTGTCCTGAACACGCTAGCTAAAGGGGAAAGGATAGACGGCCCATATGGCACCGCAGCAATTGCCATTAAAGAAGGCATGCTGTTCAGGGGGGAGCAATGGGTAGTACCGTAACAACACCGGAGAGAATTCCTCCAGCTGGCCCACGAGGGTCCAGGAGCAGGACACCCCAGCCCCGAGACCACTTGGCAATGAGTGGAACAGGCAGAGTGGTGGCCAGGACTCAGGGAAGACGTCTGCGAGTTCTGTGCTAGCTGTCTGGTGTGCGCGGCCAACAACCCCGACGCCCAGAAAAGAAAGTGTCGATGGGACATATCAGGAGGGTAGAGGGACCCTGGCAATCGATCCAAATCGATTACATTGGGTACCTACCCACTGCCCAGGGAGGCTACAAGTACTGCCTAGTATTGGTGGATGTATTCACCAAATGGGTGGAAGCCTTCCCATGCTGAACAGCCACTGCCCTGGGAACAGCTAGGATCCTGGTAAGAGAAGTGTTCTCCCGATGGGGACTACCACAATACATGGAGTCCGACCAAGGGAGCCACTTCACCAGGCAGGTGATGCAGGAGACCCTTAAGATGCTCGGCATCAAAGGAAAATGGCATGTCGCCCACAACCCGCAGTCATCCGGGCCTGTGGAGCGTTTAAACCGCACTATAAAAGAAAGGCTGCGCGAAGAGACAGGGGACTCACCCAAAGGGTGGGTAGAGGTCCAACCACTGATCCTCATGGGGATCCGGGCCAGCCAGTCAAAGAGCACGGGGTACTCTCCGTATGAGCTCATGACCGGCAGAGCCATGCGAACCCCCACCCATGTGTTAGCCCCCGGTACTCATGGAAGGTCAGCTTAGGGAAGCGAACCGGGACAGCTTTGTCAGGAATCTGTTTGAACACCTCAAATAGATTTACTGGCAGGCTGCTAACAACATGGGAAAACAGCATCGGAGCAACCGACTGCTGCTAGAGCCCCGCAAACACCATGAGTGGGAGATAGGGGACCAGGTTATGGTGAGGAACTACACTAGAGTAGGGGTCTTTGAGGCACTATACATGGGACCGTACCACATTGTCGACAAGGCAAGCTCCATGGTCTATATCATAAAATTGCCTCGCCGAACAAAGTGGTTCCATATAAATCAGTGCAAACTTTTCAACCCAGGGGTAGCAGCAAAACGTAAGGGACAGCTGAAAACTGTAAACTGTATTAAAGACAGGGACCCCCAGCCAGCAGCCCCCGACTGTGGAATTCCCACAGGGGACGTGGCAGACCCACAGTCTGCACCTAGAGGGCCGGTGGACTGTGTTACTGGAGGAGCTATCCCCCCAATCATTTGGGACTCGGACGCACCCCCAGCAGCCAGAGCCTTAAGAAGGACTCCCTGCATACCACGGCCAAAGACACCATGGTCACCAGCATTCCAATTTGAATGGTTCAGTCCCAGGAAAGGACCAGTCGCAAAAGGGTATCTAAGGTCAGAGACCAGCCCGCGAGCAGGGACATCCAGCCAGTAGCCTCGGACAACGAGGGACCCTCAGAAGAGATAGCGGTGGACCAACCACCAAGTGGGGGTCCCCAACTCGTAGCCCTCGACCAGGCAAAACCCACAGGGGAAGAAACGAACCAGGCAGCCACCCCCAAAGGAGCGGCGTGCTGTAGCACCGGAGAGGACGTTCCCCTGATAGTGTGGGACTCGAACCCACGTCCGGTCAGGACACTCTGGGTCTGGCAGTGCAGGCCGACTTACTACTGGCACCGCTGGACACCCAGAGGCAAAAGAAGAAAGAAGGCAGGAATTAACCTGGCCACCGGAGACAGGTGGCAGATGTACATATATAGTACAATATGAATTTAAGAATGTCTGGTGAGTAATTTAGAGTGGTGTAAGATTCGTCTATGTAATAATAAGTATATATGTATTAGTTACTGGGATAAGGAAAATAATCTACCTGTGCAGCTATTAAAAGAGGCACAGGCCGGGTAATACCCGGGAGTAAAAAGAATCTACCGGTATAACTATTAAGGGAAGCACCGGTGAGATAACAATCAAAACGGCTGTGAAATAAAAGTTAGAAACAGACATCAGTCCACAAGGAACTGAATAAGACAGCCAGTCAATTAAAGACTATACTATGTCCGAAAGGAAGAGAGCCCATACTGGAACTCAGTCATCTTTGTCAAGCCAGAGAGCTTTCTCAGGGCTAGACAATCTGTTTTATGTGCCCCTACAGGAAAGAGAGCAGCATGAGAAGGGTCCTGTTGCTGCTCGCCCTGATAAGGGTGAGCAGCGGCGACCGAGGAGACGTGGAAGAATCCCTCATTTACGGGTGCTCAGGAGAAAGAGCACCGATCGTAACCGCCGGGGGTGGCCCCCGAGACGTGGAAGAACTCGCCGTTTACGCTCACGAGGGAAGATGGCCAGGGTGGTTGGGATCTAATTCTACCCGCTACTCCAGCCAGGAAGGTTTTACCTACGGGGGAGCCTCACATCCATGCCCCCGGATACCGAGCATTGCTGCCCGAGTCAGTGTTACAGAGGGAAAACGTGTGTGTTTGACTTGCAAAGGGAACATTCCCCTTCGAAGGTGGTGGTGGCTCAGAAAACTCAGCAAGGAAACATGGGACCAGGAATCGGACTGGGGAAAACTCGGTAATGATACGTACCGCACCATCACGGGGACATGGGGAGGAGTAAAAGTGTGTTGGGACAAATGGTGGGAATCCGAACAAGGAATTTACATTTGCATATGGGGATCAGAGAATATTTGTCCCGCAGGCAATGGAAAGATGAAGGGAAAGGGATGGGGTGGGATTCTAACCTACACGGGTGCGCGGTCACTCCCCACTCCCAATTAACGCCAGCGAACTAAGAGCACACATTAAGAAACCCCTGCCCACAACCCCGCCAATACACACAGTAATAGAAAGGTGTTCTACCACCACCAAGGGACCTTGGAACGGATTAGTATTGGTACCGACTGAAAAGGTGTTATACCAGGGGGTACATTATGCAGTAAGCTTCAGTAATTTTAAACCTTACCGAGGTACATCTACCTGCATGGTGCCCGAAGGAAACAGAGCTGCTATACCAGGCTCTACTTAGAGACATGTTCAAGAAATTTTTATGAGTTCGACTTTGGAAATGTAAACAAAGCAGACCTATACACCCCAAATGCTAGAGACACCATGGGCTCGGAGATATCCAGAAGGGGAATCATAAACGACGTTTTCACTGCCTACAATACAGGATCCTCTGTAATAAATAGTCTAGATGATATAGCACTGCAAACACAGATAAACGGTTTAAAGACCCAATTGAGAAAAATCCTGAAACAAGAGAACACAGTAGTATGTTTGGAACTACACGAGGACCAGGCTATGAATGTCCATTTGAAAGAAATAGTGGCTGAGCTGGAAAAACATGTACAGTATGAATGCACTCATACTGGAGGATAGGAACGCTTCAGACCAGGCTGCACAGAACAAGGTGTGCATACTATATGGGGCATGGTTGTTGGGCGAAGGCCGCAACAACCTGGAGGATTTAAAACAAGGTTTAGTCCCCTCTCAGATCAGGAGCAAGCACCTCGCAGTCCTCCACCCGTACAGCAATTCACTAAGCCCGTGCCAGCTCCGCCTAACCTCTGAAGCCTACCCTGTCCCAGTAGACTGTGGGGAATCTAACCACACCATTATGGGAATAGTACTAAGGATGCCAGTCATGGGTGGGACAGCCTGACCCGCACTGGTATACCGGGTGGAGAACATTGGAGTTATTCAGGGAGGTGCACACATTCATTTCGCAGCGGTCCCACCCTATGTCATAAAGTGGGAGCACACTGTAACGGGTACTGACCTCTCAGGGTGCCGGAGCCGGGGTGCACACGTAATACTGTGTCTCCAGTACTTGAGTGCTCATTCAAAGTCACGGTGTGGGATTAAAGCTGCTGGCGCACAGCCTATTAACTGCCCCATGGAGGTAAAGGCACAAGACCACGTCCCTCCACAGGTAGCATACATAGCGGGTGGGACATATTGTGTCACCACGAGTGTGCTCCACTATCAACATGGACACTTCTGGTATCCGGTGAGTGACAGCAGTTTTTGCTTCAAACCTGAGGCATCAGTTCAAGTGGCCCAGGAATGGATTGTCCCCATTCCTGAACCCTCCACTGTCCACCTCACTGAAGGAAAACATTACACACCTGCAGGATTATGTTGTACATTTTGGCTATGCAATTCCCCCTCTACCCGAACATTTTACCGCTCTGCTAAAAGCTGTAATTATCTCACAAAAACACTTCTACACTCTAGAACAGAAAACAATTGAGATAGGGAAAAAGATTCTCGAGATCACCATTCCGCCTTGGTGGGACCTTTTCAGAAATATAGAAGTCCCAGTCTGGATCCGAATTGCTTCCCAAACTTTAGTTATTTGTCAACTCGCGATTATTCTTTACTTATGGTGTCTCACTTGCCGAGTGAAACGCAGAGGCCGTCAAGTCAGGCACCAAAGGGTGCTGTATGCTCCTTGGCCGAACTTGGGAATCGCGCAGGGAGGGGTAACACCATATTACCATGTTTAATTTGTGTTTGATTTTACCTGCAGTAAACCGCAAAATATCGAGTGTTGAAAGAGTGTTACTCAAAATGTGTTTGACTCTGTGCTTTTATTTTATTTTACTTAAACTGTGTTTGACTGTATACCGATATTTTACTGTGAAAACCAAGTAAAGGAGGGGCATCATACCCCCTCTATGCTGTAACCGAATTGTAATGATTGTATTTGCCTGTAAATTGCATTGCATTTCAATGGGAGATGCACGTTAATGTTTAGCTAGTATAAATGCAGGGAAGGTTGATTCGCAGGATCAGAAATTTTGCTTACCTTGTTTGACACTCAAGAGTGTAGAGTGTCAACAGGGGGGACTGAAGGGTGCAAAATTCATGAGAACCCCCCCCCCCCTCCCCCAGTGTTTGGGCTCATTCGAAAGGAAATTTAATTTGGGACTATCTACTGGAAAGTTTGAAATCCTAAAGTGCTTATGGAAGAAACTACGAACTTTAATCAAATTTTGGACTTTTACAAGACAAATTCAAGCCTGTGGGCGGGCCTAAGGAACTAAAGAAGCCCACTTGATTATTGGAATTGTCTGGGTGTTGGGACCAAGTTAAATTGTCTGGAGGAATGGACATTCGAAAACCCTTCTCCACAAGAGACATTTACATTACAACAATAACTCAGATGGCCAGCCATCAAACTAAACTGAGAAAAGCCATCCTCAACATGTATAAGAATAAAGGGCCCACTATAGCCTGTATGCGAAAAACCAAACACAAAAAGAACATTGCGATTACCAAGCTAATATTTCCATCCAGAAACAGTTTTAGAAATGCAACCCACCCTAGACATATTAACTTTTAATGAGCCCACCAAAATATTACAAAGAAAAGTCAAGCCTGCCAAATTTAAACAAAGAATTCTGAACTGATTTGGCGCGAAGATTAAGACAACTCGAATCGTATAACTGGCCCCACTGTTTTAACAGAGGGTATGCCATACTATACCAAGTGCTATACTGCGGGTATGCCATCAAGAAGGGAGAGAAACCAATGCGACAGTTGAAAACTAACTACTCCAGCCGTGAATTCCTGAGTCCTAAAGGAAGGAAGAACATTACCATCGCGGCAGCAACCGATCACAACCAACGTGGTACCAACGAAAAACCACTGCGATCGACCAAACTCGAAACAAAATTCCAACAGGAAGAAACCGAAGAATAGAAAGTTTCCACTCTACAATGTAAGGCCTGACTACCAACAGGTGAAAACATTACCTAAAGAGTCTTTGAACCTATTTTTAAGGAAGAAAACCGGGTACTTACCCCATAGATCCAAAACGCGCCTTACCCCATCAACGGACTCAACCCAACTGAAGATTGCGCAGTAAGTAGTCTTCTCCAACGTTCGGGATACGGCAAGCAGAACCTACAGAATTCAACGAACCCCGAAATCGCGAACTACCGCTAACTGATAGAAAAGATTGGTAAGCATAGTCCCTGCCTGCCCTGGAGTCTAACCTAGCTAGGATTAGGTATTGGGAAGTGGGAGGTGTAATTTTGCTGTAATCCCCTTTGAATGTGTAATGTATTGTTCTTTATTAGAGTGATTATAAGTTTGACATTGACTTTATTCCAGACAAGAAAATACAAAGTTCTTTTGCATCAAACCAGTTGTCCTTTGCACTTTATCACACCCCCCAAATAAACCCAGAGTCTAGAACCCAAGGGAGTGGGAGCGATTCGAACCGCTCAAGTAGGTCAGACGTGAACCTGACCCCCGGGACCACCCCTTACACCGCCCACGGTCCAATCACCGATCTGGGTTATGGTGACATCCAATCCAGTCGCCCTCTTCACAGCCGTCACTCTCATGCACCAGCATGCACTGTATCTTGAAATGGTATGCCTCCGCACGCCGCTCGGAGAGAATGGGCTAAGAGGGGAAAAGAGGGCTGTAACCCTTTGAGGCCATGTGTATCCAGGGGAAGCTTTCAGAGTGCCGGGCTCCGACCAGTTGCTGCAGCTCAGCAAAGCCAAGATTGAGTAGTCAATGGCCATGACTCACCCTCCCTCTATTTCCATCTCCTACGTGGTCATCCTCCACTCCGAGAGACTGCCAATGGAAAAGAAATTGAGAAGAAACACGTGATGCCCACCACGTCACAACTGACGGATATGGCAGGAGATTCGTCGTATTGTAGATCACTACTGCAATGTATAGGTGTAACTACCGAGAAACCTTTTTAGATGAGATAGGGTGGACCTGCGAGGTGCATCAGCAGGTCACGGCCTTCAAAGGAGCGGTGTGCGGAGGCATACCATTTCAAGGTACCACCATCTGTACCACAAGATTCACACGCTGCTCAATGCACCACACCCATTAACAAACCCTAACTAGCAACACTCACACCCACATCTCACAACTTGCACTATTTAATGACAACTATTCAACTATGACAGGCACAAGGGTTATTAGATATATGACATGTTTATAGATAAATGTATTAATTGTGTTTGGAATATTTTGTGGTCTCTCTCATTTAACCTTGCGCCCACACTGTGATATGGCATGAGGCAGGGATTGTATGATGGGGATCCAGTAAGCTACATGGATCTGGGGTTTCATTCATGCGAATCAGAGTCTGATGAGCTGATCACGGACATCCCGTCCAGAAGGATGATTGTCTCGCTGCCTCCATTCCCTCCGCTGTAGATCCTGGAGCGCGAGGTCCACTGCCAGTACGACCCTCATGACTTTCAGCAAGTCTTTTAGCATGACTTGGAACTTATCAGAAATAATTATGGAGTTTTATATTTACCGCAACACACCCCGATACCAAAGAATCTTGAAATAGTTGAAGAAAACTCTTCAAGTAGCAGGAAGTAGCACCCACTCAAACTTCTAAAACCTGTCAGGTCAGAGTGATTGGTGATGATCCCTTCAAATAGCGTCGCTGGAGCCAGATTCCTGCTGCTGCATTGTTTTCTCCAGCCGGTAAGTTCAATGGCTGTAACGAAGTTGGGAGATCGGGAATCAAGTGAGCGTTGCACACTCACTAATGTAGGAACTATCAATGGAGTTTTAGTGCCATCTCATGGCGCTAACATGTGGCACAAACCACACGAATTTCAAAATTGCCCCTTTTTATAGCCCTGCTAGTGCCTCCGGGGAGCAAGACATTTTTCGCCTGGGGGCGGGAGGCACTACCGCCACCCCGGAAATTGCCCGGGAGTTTGTAGTGGCGCTGCCATGGCAGCACCGCACCCTGCATTTAGTGCCCCAGGCCACCGCACAGGACGTCATCGCACCACCCCACGGGGGAAATTGCCCCGTGGGCCGCAAGGCTAGCGGACATCCGCTCTCAGGGTGCTCCTTAAAGGGGAGGGCGCCAGCGTCCCAAGCCGCCATCTTTTTTTGTCATCCGACTCTCGGATCAGCTCAACGATGGCGGCCCTAACGTGGTCTGGGCCACCATCCTGCAGCCTGGCACTCCATCTTGGTTGCCGGGCTGCAGGCACAGTGGCACGCTGCCCTGGTGGTGGCCATCAAAGGCCTTGCAAAGTGCACATACTCTTTAAACGAAGGGGAGGTGCGATGAAGCGGGTCAGTGGAGCATCCGCCTAGTGCTTCCTTCAGCGCCCCAGTAGCGCCTGGTCACCACTCCCAAAGGAAGTGGAGCGCGCAAAATTGCACTCCACTACTTTTGAGGGGCGGTAAGGGCAATTCCGTGATGTGGGGCGGGACTTCTGCGCCGGGCGCTAAAAGTCCAGACCCCAATCGGGGTGCAGGGAAATTTCGTCCCATCAACGTCTTTAAATTAACTTTAAGGTCAAAATACCTGTAAACTAGTGCAAAATAAAGTCTCCGAAAGCTTCACATAGGTTTATCTCAAAACAACTGAGAGTACCTTTAAAAAGTATTTGAAATGGGTACCTAGGAGCACCTACCATCCATAGTTTGTGGATGGGAGCAGGAAGTGGTGTTGGTCAGGCAGTAAGGTCAGGAGATCATATGAGCGTCGTAATGATGTCTCATGACCCCGATTTGCATTTCTTCCTGTGGCTTCTACCTGTGAGCTCTAGCGATCGTTCAAAGTGATGCAGGCAGCATGCAAAATCCGTGCTGTCTGCTCATTATAATGATTGTAATGCTGATCACAGCATTGAACGCGCTGCTGATTGGTTTAATGCTGAACAGGTAGGCCAATATCGGGAGCAGTCTACTGGCCAATAAAGTTTGGCCTCGGCTCTTTGCACTACTTAAAGGGGAGGTGCTTTGTTGCAGAAGCACCTCATTTTCATTGTGTCAGCCCAACAGTTAAGAGAAAGGCGAGGATATTTTAAGAAGCGGTCCGAAAGAGCTTGGTCATGGGGGTTCAAAGACGCCATCAGATCCTCTACCCACAGGGGGTGCCAGGTGGCCTTCAAGGCAGAACAGCAGAAGGCAGTGGGAGGAGATCGCTGAAGCCGTCAGTGTGATAGGCGTTATCCCCAGGACCTGGACCCAGTGGCACAAAACGTTTAATGACCTCACACGAGTGGTCAAGGTGAGTGAATACATTTTCAAATGCCATAGTCCACCAAATGCACCACTAGCCTCACACACTGCTCAATGCACCACTCCCCCATCACTCACCTACCAACAATCTCTAGCAATCACCACTCATACCCCACGATCATAGCTTCACTTCACCCTCACACACTCACTGCTGCAAGACTCACATCCACAACTCACACTTGTGCATACTGCTAGCTATTCAACCCTGGCAGGCACATCACCTAAACACATTGCATCACACTCACTGACACATTTCCCTTTCCGGCAAAGGTCGCTCATATCCACCAAGAGCAGCAGCAGATGGGTGGAGGGGAAGCCCGTCTCCAGAACCTGACAGATCTGGAGGAAGCAGTGCTGGAGATCTTTGGAGGGTTGTCACAGAGTCTGCGGTGATCGGGGAAGTTGAAAGCATCATTGATGAAGACAGTATGCTCATACCTAATCCTTCTCACATCCCTCCCACTTCCCTCTCATCTCACAATTTCTTCTCACTTACAAGCTGCTGATGGTGTCTGTATGAATATCTTGCTGTCCCCCCTCCCCTCACCACAACCCAACCCTTGTGCCTTTCTCCTTTCAGATACCCAAGAAGTCCCACCAGCATAGCCAGATCTCAAGTGATGGAGGAGGACAATGAAGAAGAAAACACACAGTCACTGCATCTGACACTCAGAAAATAGCGCTATGCGGACTTTAGAGGGTAGTATAGAGACAGAATCTGCACGTGGTGAATCACCGGGCAGGGGATAAGTGTAGTTCGGGTGCCAGTTCCCCAGAGGGCGAGTTCGCACACAGGTTCTGCAGCAAAGGACTCAGATAATGACCTCGATGGGTCAGCCTTCAGAAGAAGGATGATGGGCATGCACACAGAAATGCTAGGTGCAATGGCAAGTGTGCCAGGGAGCCTCTTGTCGCTGTGAAGGACCATGGAGGAGTCTGGCTCCAACACTGCACAAGACTTTGCACGGAGCTTGGAATCCGTAATTTCCAGGATGGAAATGATGGGCAACTCCATGAGAGACCTTGTGCACCCAGCCATGATGCTGGGTGTGATGATGTCACACCTTCCATTGCCGCACAGACGGAAGCGATCCTACGTCTCAGTACTGCTTTGGAAGCTCAGACTGCTGCCATCATGGCTGGTTTACGAGTGTGGAAAGGGACGTGCAAGGGTTTCACAGCACTCCAGCAATCTGTCTTCCAACAGATGGCTAGGAATTATGAAGCGCCGCCCTAGGGCGTGGACTAAGAAGCTACTGCCCTCTCTCAGGATGACATAAGAATTAGGAACAGGAGTAGGCCATCTAGCCCCTCGAGCCTGCTCCGCCAACATTTCTACTCCCAACATTGCCACTCCGCCAGTGCCCTTGCTGTTGCGTTTCAACCAGACAGCCGAGACTGCTGCCGCCCATGCCAAGATGGTGCAGTTTACAGCTGGGCCTTTTCGGCCCAGAGCTGCTCAAGATCATCCTACAAGGCCATCTGCAGTTTCCTCCACTGAAAGTCAGCAGCCATCCACCAGCCATGCTGCAGCTACTGGGGGAGCACTGCATAGGAGCACTAGAGTAGGAAAAGGAACACGAAAGTCAGACACTAAGGGAATGCACAAGGGTGATTAGTTGATGTTATTTTGATTTGGATTTGATAAATTATGTTTGCAATGTTTGTTTTGTGGTGGCTTTTATTTCAGCATTGTGTCCAGGAGGATGCTGTGGTGTTCTGTGACAGAGGGATGGTAAGGTGGTGAGCACCTGGGGTTTCATTCATTGGAACTGGAGTCTGATGCAGTGCTCACAGACAGCCCATCTGGAATGGAGATCTACTGCCTGCCTTCTCCCTTCCTCCACCTCCTCCTCCTCCCGAGGTGGTCCCGGAACCCGCAGTGGCAAGGGCTACAGCCTCATGATAGCCAATTTGTGGATCATGCACCACTAAATGGAACACCCGATCTAGCGAGTACTAGAGGGCTCCTCTTGAGCGGTCAAGGCAGTGAAACGGTTGCTTGAGCACTTTAATGGTCTGCTCTATGAGGTTCCTCATGACAGCATGGCTCTCATTATATGATTACTGACCACGAGTGATGGAGTTGCGGAGGGGAGTCATCAGCGAGGTGCAGAGTGGATAGCCCTTGTCTCCAAGCAGTGACCCTCGGGTTTGATGTGGTGGCTGGAAGATTGCTGGCACACCGAACTGGCGCAGGATGAAAGTATCATGACTGCTGCCAGGATACCAGGCATTCACCATCATCATGCGCTGGGCATAGTCACCCACCAACTGCACATTAAGCAAATGGTAGCCTTTGCGGTTACAGAACATCTCAGGATTGGTATGCGGTGCCTGCAAGTGTGCAATCAATAACGCCCTGCAACATAGGAAAGCCCACTATCCTGGCAAAGCCACATGTGCACTCCTACTGCTTCTTTCTGTTTAGAGAGAAAACAATGAAGTCCTTTCTCCTGGAGTACAGAGCCTCTGTGACCTCCTGAATACAGCAATGGACAGCAAACTGGGAGATGTTTGCCATGTCGCCTGTTCCAGACTGGAATGATTTGATGGCGAAAACAATTGAGGGCCATGGTCACCCTGAGGGCTACTGGCAGCAACGTTGTTGTACCCTGCTCTGAGGCTGCAGGTCTGGTGGCAAGAGGTGGCAGAGTTCTGTGACTATCTCCTTGCTGAAGTGAAGCCTCCTAGTACACTGATCCTGGCTTAAGTGCAGGTAGGAGATATACTCTTGGAAGACCCAAGATGGGTAAGGCCTCCTGCTGAGAGCCCTCCTGCCCATCCTACTCCTCCCTCTTTGAGCATCTTATCCTCTTCTTCGCTGCCTCCGCTCCATTTTGCTATCATACTCAGAAGATAAAGGTACGCGGAGTCAGAGGAAATGTATTAGCATGGATAGAGAATTGGCTGGCTAACAGAAAGCAGAGAGTCGGGATAAATGGGTCCTTTTCGGGTTGGAAATCAGTGGTTAGTGGTGTGCCACAGGGATCGGTGCTGGGACCACAACTGTTTACAATATACATAAATGACCTGGAAGAGGGGACAGAGTGTAGTGTAACAAAATTTGCAGATGACACAAAGATTAGTGGGAAAGCGGGTTGTGTAGAGGACACAGAGAGGCTGCAAAGAGATTTAGATAGGTTAAGCGAATGGGCTAAGGTTTGGCAGATGGAATACAATGTTGGAAAATGTGAGGTCATCCACCTTGGGGAAAAAAAACAGTAAAAGGGAATATTATTTGAATGGGGAGAAATTACAACATGCTGTTGTGCAGAGGGACCTGGGGGTCCTTGTGCATGAATCCCAAAAAGTTAGTTTGCAGGTGCAGCAGGTAATCAGGAAGGCGAATGGAATGTTGGCCTTCATTGCCAGAGGGATGGAGTACAAAAGCAGGGAGGTCTTGCTGCAACTGTATAAGGTATTGGTAAGGCCGCACCTGGAGTACTGCGTGCAGTTTTGGTCACCTTACTTAAGGAAGGATATACTAGCTTTGGAGTGGGTACAGAGACGATTCACTAGGCTGATTCCGGAGATGAGGGGGTTACCTTATGATGCTAGATTGAGTAGACTGGGTCTTTACACGTTGGCGTTCAGAAGGATGAGGGGTGATCATATAGAAACATTTAAAATAATGAAAGGGATAGACAGTATAAAGGTTGTTTCCACTGGTCGGGGAGACTAGAACTAGGGGGCACAGCCTCAAAATACAGGGGAGCCAATTTAAAACCGAGTTGAGAAGGAATTTATTTTCCCAGAGGGTTGTGAATCTGTGGAATTCTCTGCCCAGGGAAGCAGTTGAGGCTAGCTCATTGAATGTATTCAAATCACAGATAGATAGATTTTTAACCAATAAGGGAATTAAGGGTTATGGGGAGCGAGCGGGTAAGTGGAGCTGAGTCCACGGCCAGATCAGCCATGATCTAGTTGAGTGGCGGAGCAGGCTCGAGGGGCTAGATGGCCTACTTCTGTTCCTAATTCTTATGTTCTTATGTATGTTGTTCAAGTACGAGGGGACTGCAAGTACAGCCCCCAAGACTGGGAACAAGTGGTGTGAATGAGAAGCAAGGCGTTCTCCACCCCCTGTCACCTCAGCAACTTTAAATAACTGTAGAAAGCTCCAAACAGTTGCACAAAACTTACACAGAGCCAGTAGAAATGAAAAAAGCTAGTCAGCTGCAAATTGTTGCTGATTCCTTTAAATAGCATTGGTGAAGGGTCCTTCCTGCTGCTGAACTGTTCAGCTAGTCGTGATTTGGAGAGGACGCTAAAAAGAACGGCGACGTACAAAATGGCAGATTGTGCGTCAAGTTAGCGTTACACACTCATTGATGCCATGATCTGTCTCGTGTCCATTTCTGCAATGACGTAGGCAAAGGCAGCTCTGCTGACCGGCCCAAAATGGTGGCCGCTGAGGGACCCACGGAAGCGGGTGGAAGCGAGGCAGCCACCATTTTTTCTTTGAAACTGGCCTTAATGGCCGGCACATATGGATCCAATTTCCTAGTATTTCGACCAAGCTTTCAGTGGCTTCTCTTAACTCTAGTACCATCGCTCTTTGTTCTTGTATTTCATTTTTCTCCCCCACATGCAGTCCTTTTTAGATGTTTCCTATGTTAAAGGTGCTATATAAATACAAGTTGTCATTGCTCTGTGGCACTCACTGCTAGCATGACTAAGAATCAGGCTTTCCATAATCACAGGGTGTTGTTAGGTTTATTGTTGGTTCTTCTCTCTGAATCTTTTGAAAATCCTCCTGGATCAGAGAGGAAAGTGAAGATGCATAAAGAATTGTTCCTTCACAAGAGAACAGTCTGTAAAGTATATAACTAGGTGGTCTTAAGCCAGATAAGAAAATATGTCCAAGCTCATTTTCTGAAAGTTGGCCTGCAGATTTATTTCTGAACAGTCTAATTGTTGACATCTCTAATATCTGGACAGTGAATCTATTATAACAAGCATATTCTGCCATGTTCTGTACCCGAGCTGGATGCCTTGTAGGTAGGATAATCAGGTTTAGGCAACACCATTGCTGGAATTGGAGTGCATTGATGCCAAGGGAGTAGGTTTGAATCCTATCCTGTATTGATATAAACAGGTTTGTACATATTATCCGTACTAACCATTGCCTAGACAGAGAAGAAAAGAAACAAGTGACAGATTTTGAATTCCTGAAAGAATTTGAGCACCAACTACACCACTCAGTCTGCTCAATGCTAAAGAGTTTGTGATGGTGTCCCAAGCCCAAGATCCACACAGTTAGGTACTTCACCCTGTGAGGAAACCATCTGTTACCAGAGTGAGAATTTTCAAACTGAATTTACCTGCTATTTTGGGATTACAAGACCAAGGAGAATTTTGGTTGATCTCTGGCCTGGGACATCAGAAAATGCTCGGAGATCATTAAGCCAGAAGGTTCAATTCTAACAGTCATGGCAAATCTGGCATCACACAAATGGCTGTCCATCATCAGCCACAAGGCCTGCAAATAGCATACTAGCAGAATCATACATTATGATATTAGGATGTAGAATTGGAGCTGGATGGCCCTGAAATGATCGAATAGCAGACATGCTCAGAACTGAGCATTTACAAATATTTTGCAAAGATTCCAGCACAAAGTTAGCAAACAATAATTTATTTTAAAGTACTTATATGACTAAACGCAAATTGTTAGTTCCTAGTTTAGCAATGGAAAACAACAAAGTGGAGTGACATGAATGGACGACCTTAAAGTGGCAAGGTTTTGCAGAAAGTGGCTCTTGTGAGGACTGGGTGGGAGTGGAATGGCAAAGTGGCTAACAGAGGTGTAGGTCAGGGCAATGAAGAGTCGACGGGAATAGAAACTGAGCTGAAAGGCCACGAAGAAAGATGCACTTTGGGATCAAAAATCATAGATTAGTACAGCACAGGATGCCATTCAGCCCATCGAGTCTAGGCCAGCTCTTTCGAAGAGCAATCCAGGTAGTCCCAGTCACTGTTCTTTACCCATATCCCTGCAATTTTTTCTCCTTCAAGTATTTATCCAATTCCCTTTTGAAGGCTACTATTGAATCATAAAAACATAAGAACATAAGAAATAGGAGCAGAAGTAGGCCATTTGGCTCCTGAGCCTGCTCCACCATTCAATAAGATCATGGCTGATCTGATCACGAACTCAGCTCCAATTCTCTGCCTGCTCCCTATAACTTTTTACTCCCAATCGCTCAAAAATCTGTCTATATCCGCCTTAAATATATTCAATGACCCAGCCTCCACAGCTCTCTGGGGCAGAGAATTCCACAGATTTACAACCCTCTGAGAAGAAATTTCTCCTCATCTCAGTTTTAAATGGGCGGCCCCTTATTCTGAAACTATGCCCCCTAGTTCTAGATTCCCCCACAAGTGGAAACATCCTCTCTGCATCTACCTTGTCGAGCCCCTTCATTATCATATATGTTTCAATAAGATCACCTCTCATTCTTCTAAACAATGTGTATAGGAATCTGCTTCCACCACCCCATCAGACAGTGCTTTCCAAATCTTAACCACTTGTTGCGTAAAAAAAGTTTTCCTGATGTCCCTTCTGGTTCTTTTGCCAATCACCTTAAATCTGTACCCTCTGGTATTGACCCTTCAGCCATTTGAAACAGTTTCTCTTTATTTGCTCTATCTAAACCCTTCATGGTTTAAACACCTCCATGAGGGTTTGGGTTGGGCCAGCAGTCAGGAGGAGGAGCAGGGTAGAGTGCATTCCCAGGAGCAAGAAAGATGTGGGCCAGGTCAGGTGGTGGATAGAGTTAATCGGTGCAATAGTGCCACCTACTGTTGAGAGGCCAACATTAACTATAAGGCAATTAATTTTAAGCAGCCATTCCTCTCGGCATTTCCAACTGAGGTAGCTAGTTGTTACTCCAGGCACAAGAAAATTATTACATCAGGCGTGACTAAATCGTGACACAGAAAAGAAGCATGACAAACAGGAAATGCGTAGAAAGGCAAGACTTTTAATATAGCATAAAAGAAAACATTCAACATCAGACATGCTTTACTCTTACCTTTCCTCTAGACCCCCTGTTTTCTTGGAATTTCTTTTAATTCCAAATGGAGTGACAGCACGTTGCTCTGCTCCTTGCTCACCTTTCTCCTCTTTGATTGGAGAAAGATTCCCAGGACAATTTTCATCCTCTGGGATACTCTCATCTGCAGAAATGGCAGAATTTAAATCAAACAAATTTAACTGGTTACAACAGTGCATCACCTAATTATTTTTATGAGAAAATAAACGTTGGCTCAGTGGCTGAAGTGTTTGCGCACTTGATGTCCTGCCAGAAAATCAGTTTCAGATCCAAGGACTGTCTTGCTGGTTGAGTGGTTTTTATTAGCTCTTGGCTGGAGAACACAATACTGCGTTAGGGATGATGGTGAAGCGAAGTTGGATTGTCTTTCACACTTGACAACCAACTTCGACTACTTGATAAAGAAACGGTACCGATGAAAACCATGGAAAATGCCACAGCCACCATCCATCCCAAACTCATTCTAACTTCCATTGTTACTACAATAGGATGAGGAAGCAGAAAAGGGAATTTGAAAAATTATACTTAAATAAACAAGGACAGTGTGCTATTATATATTTGTGATATTTGAATATCACAAACTTGATAAGCTGCATGTTTTTCATGTACTAACAACAACAACTTGTATTTATATAGTGCCTTTAACATGTCCCAAGGCATTTCACAGGAGTGCTATAAAACAAAATTTGACACGGAACCACACAAGGACAGATGACCAAAGCTTAGTCAAAGAGTAAGGTTTTAAGGAGGAAAGAGGTAATGAAGCAGAGAGGTTTAAGAAAGAAGGAAAGGAAAAAAGAAAGGAAAGGAAAAAAGAAAGACAAGCAAGACACCCAATGAAATGCTTTTGGAGTGTAGTCACTGTTGTAATGTGGGAAAAGCAGCAGCAAATTTTCACATAGCAAGCTCCCACAAACAGCAATGTGATACTGAGGGATAAAGTTTAGGGAGCGAATTCCACAGTTTAGGGGCCCAAATTTCTCTAAGAGTTGCCCCATTTTTTTTGGAGTAAGTAGCTTTTTCTGGAGTAACTTAAAAATCAAAAATTTCCCCATTTAACTTGCTCCAGTGTAAGTCAGTTAGTTAGGTTTTTTTCTAGTTTAGTTTGTGCTCTCCAAAAGGGGGCGTGATAAGCCACTTATGCCTCTTCTGGCCATAGAAGCAAATTTGGCCAGCTGAAAGTTACTCCAAACTAACTTAGGCCAGTGTATGTGGCCACTTTTGTAGGCACAGAAAAACCTTACCTACATTTAAGAAATCAGCGCAGGTAGCCAGAGATAGGGGGGTGGGG
The DNA here is from genome assembly GCF_044704955.1 of Pristiophorus japonicus. Classification (NCBI taxonomy): domain Eukaryota; kingdom Metazoa; phylum Chordata; class Chondrichthyes; family Pristiophoridae; genus Pristiophorus; species Pristiophorus japonicus. The sequence goes on from NC_091985.1 coordinate 154,108,806, forward strand.
GGATAGGAGGTGAGTTAGAGGATTCCAAAGCACTAAAGACCTTCATAACATCAGCACGACATTATAACATCTTCAGCACAACAGCTGCACAGCATCATCAAAAATAAATGAAAGATAAATCAGCTACTAAAAATAGAGCAGTCCTACCTTGCTGACTGCAGAACGCAACGGCTAGCCCTCCCACCAGGGGTAGCAGTGGCAGGCACGCATGACTGTAGGGGGTGAGGGATTTTTACTTTTTACAGTTGACCCGAAATGTTGCGTGATCCTAATGTAGGACGATTCAGTTTTGATGCAGAATATTTTTTATTGTAAATTTTACAGTGCACTTTAATGATACCAACACCAACAGCAACAACAGGAAAGAAAGTCTGCACCTATCCCTCACCCACATCTCGGGGAAAGTGCACTTCCTCATAGGGTCGGTAATGGTGGTGGGTGTGGGTGGGGGGGTGGTTAGGGGTCCGACCGGTGGCTGGTGCGTGGAGTGAATTGGGAGTGGCATTTGAGTGCCTGGCCTTTGTGCCCTTATTGCAGAAGCCATGGCATCTGCCATCGTCTGCACACCCTCTGAAATACCAGCCCTGACTTCCCGTCTTAGTGCAGAGATCTCACCCGACAGTGTCGTGACCTCATCATGCATCCCACTGACGGCCACCACGAGTGATCTTGTGAGGGCATTGGTCTCCTCACTCAATGAAACAACCTGATTAACCTCTGCTGAGGGCTGCCTCTCAGGAGAGACTGATTGGCTTCTCCTTCCCCTCGCCGTGGGTCTGAATAGTGGCACCCTTCCAGTGTGAGGCACAGGCTGGGATGGTGGGGGACTGGGTGTCCCAAGATGCATTTCCCGACCGCTACTCGGATCCGTGACCTCAGAAGGTGTGAACCCATGGAAAGTTGCCGAAGAGCTAATGGAGGGTTCTGTGCCCTGTGATATGTCCTGATCCATATCGCGGTCAGCATTCTCCTGAGCACACATTTCCATGGACCCCTCCTCCCCGCCTTGGTCTGGAGCGCATGCATCTGGATCCTCAGGATCTTGAGGAGTGTCTTCTTCTTCTGCAAAAGACAACGCAACAGTCAAATGGTTAGCAGCACAGGGCAGGGGGGGGGGGGGGGGAGGCAGGGTAGGTGGCACTCACGTGTAGCAGGCCAGTAAGCAGGCTGATTTGAAGGGTGACTATGCATTTTAATGACTCAACCTCACCCTCGCGTGTGGGCCCAGCTTGTGCAGAGCTGATTCTTTTTCTGCCGGTGCGAATCAGCAAGGCAACAACCCTCTGTTCCAGGGGTGTCAGTTGGGGCAGATTTGACAGACCTCCTCCTGTTCTCATTCTCTCCCTCTTGTTGTGGGCCAATTGCTTCTGCAAAGATGAAAATATTAATTGTCAGACATGGTGCGCTTCTGATGGGTGGGACACATACAGATGCTCACATTTTTCACTGCAATTCAATTTAAAGATGAAGATATTACTTACACTCACTACTTGACCAACATCTTGACCAACTACTTGACCAGCAGGCTATTTCTTCTTGCACTGGCTTCCAGATCTTGCAATGTTGACCTCAGCGGAAAGAGGTTCCATCTTTTTCTCATTTCCTTGGGGGAGACCTTTGACGGACCACTATTGCTGATATCCAGTTCCAGCCATTTCTCCTCAATTACAGTCACTTATTTTCTCCACTTCCTCATGGAGGAAATTCTTGGTTCGTCTTGCACGCTCTTGCGCCATTCGTCTATTGGACTCAAACGCAGGTAATGTTCAAAGATCACACTTACACCTCTCTTATACCTATCCAGCACTCCTTTCCACTCTCTCAACCACATTCAATATTCAGACCTCACCTTTATATATGCTCCATAACCAATTATTCTAAGGGCGCTCTCCCTTTAATTGGCCGATTGCCAAGCTTCCTGTTACACTGCGCATGTGCGCAAACTAAACCGCCCATTGCGCATGTGCGCACACTCAAACGGTCATGCGTGCCCCTGCCGGCACTACACAATACCCTGGGCCCAAGCTTCAGCCCCCCCAACCCCAACCCAACCCCTCCCACCCAACCCCAACCCCACCCTTCCCACCCAACCCAACCCAACACCCCCCCCACCCCACTTAGTATGCTGGTTAGAGATCCAACTTTCTCACCTTCCATCTGAATTTGAAATTCAATCATGCTATGATCACTCATTCCAAGAGGATCCTTTACTAGGAGAATGTTTATTAATCCTGTCTCATTACACAGGACCAGATCTAAGATAGCCTGCCCCTTGGTTGGTTCTGTTACATACTGCTCAACGAACCCATCGCTTATACACTCTATAAACTCTTCCTCAAGGCTACCCTGATCAATTTGATTTGGCCAATCAATATGGAGGTTAAAATCACCCATGATTATTGCTGTTCCCTTATTACAAGCCCCCACTGTTTCCTGGTTTATACTCTGCCCAACAGAGTTACTACTGTTGGGGGGCCTATAGACAACGCCCACCCGTGACTTTTACCCCTTATTATTCCTTATCTCCACCTAAACTGTTTCAACATCCTGATCATTTGAGCCAACATCGTTTCTCACTATTGCAGTGATTCCATCCTTTATCAGCAGGTCGGGGCCATTAGAGGGAGCAATGCGTTGCGGCCCGGTACAGAAATCGGCGCGGTCCCGGCCTGCAAGACCATCAGCAGGCCGGGGCCATAAAAGGGAGCAACATGTGCGGCATGCCACTTCAGAGAGCAGTGCATACTGCTGCAGGAGGGCGATAGCTGATTGCAGTGTGGGCAGGTACAGCAGGAGTGGCGAAGTCGGGGCGAAGGAGCGGCAAGAGTTCGTAGAAGGATGTGATTGGGGCCCAAGAGAGGCGAGAGTTCGGGGCCCAGAAGAGGCGAGGGCCCAGGGGCAGCACGGGCCAGCCCACACTGTAATGTGTGTGCGCACTAGGTCAGTGCAGCAGAGCTGGTCTCCAGTCGTCTTGGTTAATCCTTGCCACTGTCAAGCCCATGTGGTGGCTGGTGTGCAACGGCCACCACACGTTAAAAAAAATCCATGCACAAGCATCTTCCACCCTTCAAGATATAATTCGGGATCTGGAATATTAGGTCCTTCATTGAAACACCTGTGAACTCATCCCTTTTCAACATGGAAGCAAGTCATCCTCGTTTCGAGGGACTGCCTATAATGATGATGATATCAACAGAGCTACCCCACCTCCTTTTCCTTTCTGTCTGTCTTTCCAGATGTGCTTACAGTCAATCGCACCCTGTACCTTGGGGAAGCCAGCAATCCTCGAGAAGCACACAGTTCTGTTACGCATTGCCTGGGCAGTCATGGGGAACTTGATGTAGTCGTCCCTGCGGGCATACAGTACAGTAGTCACCTGGCAAATGCAGCTATGTGTTGCATGCTGCAAGATGCAGCATACTTCCCCAGTTGATGCCTGAAAGGAGCTGGAGGCAAAGAAGGCAAGTGCTGCAGTCACCTTGACCTTTATGGGTAGTGCAGTCCTCCTCCCGCTTCTAGGCTGTAGGTCTGCTTGATGAGTTGGCAGATCTCTGTGATCACCTCCTTCTGAAAGCGCAGCCTGCAAATGCAGTCTGCCTCATTCAGGTGCAGTTATGAGTGCCTCTCCCTGTACACCCGAGGCCTCCTCGCCATCCTTCTTCGAGCTCTCTGGTTCCTGACATATTGGCCCTGAAATTCCGACGTTCCCGGGTCCATACGAAGTTTGTATGCGCTGAAAACCGACTTTTCCGATCTATCAAGTTTCTGGCTTAACAGATCATCTGCAGATCAGGAGCGGAAGACATTTGCAAGTGCAAATTTACAATATTTACACATACAAATGTCCTCAAAAATCTTGCGCCTGAAAAAGCAGACACAAAGCCTACTTTTACAGGTGCAAGTGTTTTAAAAAAACACAAAAACATAGAAAAATAAATTTATGAAAACATATTTTATCATCAAAAACCCTCCCTACAATGATAAGTTTATTTTAAAAAACTTTTTTTAAAAATCGGGAAAATATATATTTTTTTAAAGATTAATAACTTTAATTTAAATGAATGTAGTGTATATTTTCTATTTTTTATTAGTGTTTTGGGTGTTTGGAGCTGTTTCTCAATCATGGTAATAGGAGTTTAGGACCTTACGGAACTCCTATTACTATGAATGAGAATATACTTTACCTGATTGATTGCACAGAGCCATGTGACTCCAGCTCCAGGCCTGCGCACATCCCGACGTGCACGCGCTGCGATGCACAGTCAGGAGAGGCCACAGCATCGGAAAGTCGAACATGGGCAGCAGCTTAAGGTAGGTGCGTATTTTTTCTCTAAAATGCCCGTGGGAAGGACAAAACGGAATTTCAGGGCCAATGTTGTCTTATTAATCTTCTCCTTTGCATAGCCATGATGCAAAACGGGCATTGTTAGGATCGCCCCCATTGTTTTTTCTTAGTTGCAAACGAAATGAAACTACTCACAGAAAACACTCACACCATCCCTCTCCCTGCAATAGGTTGACGCCCTAGTCCATGGACCACACCTAGGCTGTTGCATGCACAACAACTAGGCTCGGTTTCTATGGTGTCGCGACAGTCAAGGCAGAAATTTGGGGCACAAAATACACGTGATAAAAAGAAGATTGGGCAATATTTATTGTTTGTTATGTTTGCTCTGCAACAAACTGCTTTTGTCCCATCTCTAAAGATCACCGGGCTCGAGGCACAGAGCGCCTGCCAGCAGGATCGTTAGCCATAAGGCCCCACCCCTGGTGCCACTGCTATCCAGGGCCGAAAGGCCGCCCCACCGCCTCCCCCTCCCCGGTGCCGCTGCTATCCCGAACCGAATGCCAACCCCCTCCCCCCACCCACCCGCAGAGCCACGGCTATCCCGGGCTGTAAGGCCCCCCGCATCCAGTGCTGCTGCTGCTGCTATCCCGGGCCAAAAGGCCCTCCGTCCCAAGTGCTGGGGCTGCTCCTATCCTGGGCCGAAAGGCCTTCCGCTCCCGGTGCTGTGTCTTCAGCTCTACTAAAACCAATTTTCTCATCTCTGCGCCGATTGTCTTAACTTCAGGTAAGGTTTTTCAGAACGGTGCACTGCGCCGTTTTTAAAAAATCCTACTTGGCCAAACTCGCTTAAATGGCCAGAAATGGCGTACCCGGCAGGTTCTGCTCCCAGTGACGTCAAAAAATCGGGAACTAAAAAAAAATCATACGTAAGTAGTTTAGGATGGTGCAGAAACTTTGGCAAAATTTGCAGATTTTAGTCTGCTCCTAAAAAAAAAAAGTGTAGGCCAAAAAAATGGCACAGAATGGTGGCGAAAATTCAGCCCTTTGAACTTTTACAACTCTGAGCATCATAATATCTCACATATTATTTGTCTCTATCCTTGGCATGGTCCTGAAATTGATGCCTCACAAAGCTCATATGCTCAAAAATTTGGATGTAAGCAAACAAATCAGAAACAGCATTGATGCAGGCTACTGTAACAACTCACGTATTGTCAACCCCAAAGCACTACATGTTCCTGATCTCAGCCAAATCACTGAGTGGAGGATGGAAGCTCTTCCCTTCAAGGAGAGATAAGAGCAATAAAAGCAGGGGGACATCTAGGCAATAGTGACCATAAAATAATATGTTTTAAGATAATAATTGAGAAGGACATAAACATGACCAAGACCAGAGTAATAGATTGGAGAAAAGTTGATTCTGAGCGGCTGAGAATAAAACTTGGGAAAATAAAATGGAGAACAATATTAGTAAACAATGATGTAGAACGGCAATGGGGAACATATAAAACGGTGTTCACAGAGTCCAGGAAAAATATATAGCACGAATAAACTAAACACTAATGAGACACCTGGATGAATAAAGATATAAGGGAAAAATTGAGGGTAAAGAAAGAGGAATACACTAAGTACATGGACAGCAAGGTAAGGGAGAAGATTAGGAGAGAAGTCAAAAAAAAAATTGGGAAAGCAAATAGGAACTATGAAATTAAATTATCAAGGAACATAAACAAAATAGTAAAATATTCTGGAACACATAAATTAATAAAAGGAAAGTTGGGATGGGAATAGGGCGATAGCGCAATGACAGAAATATTAAATAGTTACTTTGCTTTAGTATTTACCAGGGAGACAGATCAGGTGGACATGACATCAGAAGATGAAATTAGAAATGATAGAACCGCATTTAAAATAAAAAGAGGAGAAATATTAAATAAACTAATCAAACTCAGAGGATGAAAGCCCTGATCGGGGCAGATTGCATCAAACATTTTAAAAGAATTTAGAGAAGAGATAGGAGAGGCACTGTTACGTATATTTAATAATTATTTAGAAAAAGGTGTAGGGCTGTATTTTCCGTTTGTTGCCGCCTTTGTTTTCGCAATGGTGGCGGTAAGCTCTTCCGGGTGGGCGGCCAGCTTCCAACGCCCCGCCGGGGTTTTCATGGCTGGTTGCGCCTGGTCGTGAAGCATTACCGCCCGGTAGAGGCAAGCCGGTCTGCAAGACCTCTTGTTGCGGCACCGGTTCGACTTTTGGCTCCCGCCCGACCCATAGCGTTGCGTAGAGCGCCCTCTGGTGGCAATGCCTGTGAAAGCGGGCGGTCCGAGCTGGATCGGCTGTAGTGAGGTAAGGAATGTCGACCTCAGGTAAGTGCAATTGTTTTTTATTGTATGTTTTTTGCGATTTATGTTGTAGTGGCATGAGGTATTTATTGGGAATGTTTTTGATTTTTTTTTCAGGTTTTTTTTTCTCCCCAGTTCACTCTCAGAGCGCTCCAAGTTCAGCTGTTTAGCTCGGGATTTTCGCATGCTCAGCCGACACTCAAGGCCCAGCTGCCCAATTTTGCTGACTGAGGCGCAAACTGTTCCCGGGCGCAAACTTTACCGCCCCTCCGCAATTACCACCCTGAAATGAGCAAAACCGTATCAGAGGATTGGAGGATAGCTATTATACCTATATTTAAGAAGGGAGATAAAACATGTCCAGCAAACTATAGGCCAGTCAGCTTAACATTAATGATAAGAAAAATAATGGAAACCCCACTAAAGGAGAAAATAGAAAAACATCTAGAAACCAAAAATATAATAATGAATAGGCAACATGGTTTTGAAAGGGAAAGTCTTGCTTGAACAACCTCATTGATTATTTGAAGAAATAACAGAGAGAGTAAATAAGGGTAATGCAGTCGATATAATTTATTTAGATTTCCAAAAGGCCTTCGATTAGGTGCTACATAATAGACTAATGAATAAGGTCAGAGCATGCAGAATCAGGGGACAAGTAGCAGAATGGATAGCTAGCTGACTTCATGAAATAAAGCTGAGAGTAGGAGTAAAGGGTAGCTATTCAGAGTGGCAGAAGGTGGAAAGTGGGGTCCCACAAGGATCAGTGCTAGGACCACTGCTATCTACAATTTATATTTATGATTTAGACTTTAGAAACAAAAACACAATTTCTAAATTTGCAGATGACGCCAAATTGGGGGTGGGGGGGGGGAATAGTCAATACTGAGGAGGGCTGCAACAAATTATAAGAAATCATTAATAAACTTGCAGAATGGGCATATAAATGGCAAATTAATTTCAATACAAATAAGTATGAGGTATTACATTTTGGTAAGAAAAATTAGATCACATATTACTTAGAAAATATGAAGCTAAATGGGGTAGAGGAGCAAAGGGATTTGGGAATATAAATATACAAATCACTAAAAGTAGTGATGCAGATTAATAAGGCCATAAAACAAAAAACAAGCAGGGATTCTAGAGGGATAGAATTGAAAAGTAGAGAAGTTATGTTAAGCTTGTATCAAACCTTGGTTAGGCCACATTTGGAGTACTTTGTATAGTTCTGGTCGTCATATTATAAAAAGGATATAGAGGTACGGGGAAGGGTGCAAAAAAGATTTACAAGGATGATAACAGAAATGCGAGGTTATATTCATCAGGAAAGGATGAACAGGTTAGGTCTTTTTCCCTTGAACAGCAAAGGCTGAGCGATAATCTAAGACTTCAAAATAATGAAAGGTTTGACACAGTAGACAGAGAAAGTGTTTCCACTTGTGGGGAAGAGTAAAACTAGATGCCATCAATCTAAGATAGTCACCAAGACATCAAATAGGGAATTCAGAAGAACCTTCTTTACCCAGAGAGGCTGAGAATGTGGAACTCACTACGACAGGGAGTGGTTGAAGCAAATAGTATAGATGCATTTAAGGGGAGGCTAGATAAGCATATGAGGGAGAAGGGAATAGAGGGTTATGCTGATAGAGTTAGATGAGGAAGGATGGTAGGAGGCTCGAGTGAAGCATAAATGCCAGCATGGACTGGTTGGGCCGAATGGCCTGTTTCTGTGCTGTATATTCTATGTAAGATGAAAAACTGTAAGCAGTCTCCACATATTTCTCTTACTGTCTGGGTTTAGCATGGCATTACCAACTGTCTTCTCACTGGTTGGCACAGAACATAAGAACGTGAGAACATAAGAAATAGGAGCAGGAGTAGGCCATACGGCCCCTCGAGCCTGCTCCGCCATTTAATACGATCTTGGCTGATCTGATCATGGACTCAGTTCCACTGCCCGCTCCCCATAACCCCTTATCCCCTTATCGGTTAAGAAATTGTCTATCTCTGTCTTAAATTTATTCAATGTCCCAGCTTCCACAGCTCTCTGAGGCAGCGAATTCCACGAATTTACAACCCTCTGAGAAAATACATCTCTCCTCATCTCAGTTTTAAATGGGCGGTCCCTTATTCTAAGATTATGCCCTCTAGTTCTAGTCTCCCCCATCAGTGGAAATATTCTCTCTGCATCCACCTTGTCAAGCCTCCTCATAATTTTATACGTTTCGATAAGATCACCTCTCATTCTTCTGAATTCCAATGAGTAGAGGCCCAACTTACTCCATCTTTCCTCATAGGTCAACCACCTCATCTTCGGAATCAACTTAGTGAACCTTCTCTGAACTGCCTCCAAAGCAAGTATATCCTTTCGTAAATATGGAAACCAAAACTGCACATAGTATGCCAGGTGTGGCCTTACCAATACCCTTTATAACTGTAGCAAGACGTCCCTGCTTTTATACTCCATCCCCTTTGCAATAAAGGCCAAGATTCCATTGGCCTTCCTGATCACTTGTTGTACCTGCATACTAACCTTTTGTGTTTCATGCACAAGTACCCCCAGGTCCCGCTGTACTGCAGCACTTTTCAATCTTTCTTCATTTAAATAATAACTTGCTCTTTGATTTTTCTGCCAAAGTGCATGACCTCACACTTTCCAACATTATACTCCATCTGCCAAATTTTTGCTCATTCACTTAGCCTGTCTATGTCCTTTTACAGATTTTTTGTGTCCTCCTCACACATTGCTTTTCCTCCCATCTTTGTATAGTCAGCAAACTTGGCTACGTTACATTCTGTCCTTTCTTCCAAGTCATTAATATCATTATCATTATAGGCAGTCCCTCGAGATCGAGGAAGACTTGCTTCCACTCTTAGCAGGAGTTCTTAGGTGGCTGTACAGTCCAATATGACGACCACAGTTTCTGTCACAGATGGGACAGATAGTCATTAAGGGAAGGGGTGGGCAGGGAGCCTGGTTTGCCGCACGCACCTTCCGCTGCCTGCACTTGATTTCTGCATGCTCTCGGCGACAATACTCGAGGAGCTCAGTGCCCTCCCGAATGCACTTCCTCCATTTAGGCCGGTCTATGGCCAAGGCCTCCCAGGTGTCAGTGGGGATGTCGCACTTTATCAGGGAGGCTTTGAGGGTGTCCTTGTAACGTTTCCTCGGCCCGCTTTTGGCTTGTTTGCTGTGGACAAGTTTTGAGTAGAGCGCTTGCTTTAGAAGTCTCGTGTCTGGCATGCGAACTATGTAGCCTGCCCAGCGGAGCTGATCAAGCGTGGTCAGTGCTTCAATGCTGGGGATGTTGGCCTGGACGAGGACGCTAATGTTTGTGCGCCTATCTTGCGGAGACATTGCTGGTGGTATTTCTCCAGCGACTTGAGGTGTCTACTGTACATGGTCCACATCTCTGAGTCATACAGGAGGGTGGCTATTACTATGGCTCTGTAGACCATGAGCTTGGTGACAGTTTTGAGGGACTGATCTTCAAACACTGAAGGCTGCACTGGCGCACTGGAGGCGGTGTTGGATCTCATCATCAATGCCTGCTCTTGTTGCTAGGAGGCTCCCGAGATAGGGGAAGTGGTCCACGTTGTCCAGGGCCATGCTGTGGATCTTGATGTTTGGGGGGCAGTGCTGTGCGGCGAGGATAGGCTGGTGGAGGACCTTTGTCTTACTAATGTTTAGCGTAAGGCCCATGCTTTCATACGCCTCGGTAAATACGTCGACTATGTCCTGGAGTTCAGCCTCTGTGTGCGCACAGACGCAGGTGTTGTCTGCGTACTGTAGCTCAACGACAGAGGTTGGAGTGGTCTTGGACCTGGCCTGGTGACGGCGAAGGTTGAACAGCTTCCCACTGGCTCTGTAGTTTAGCTCCACTCCAGCGGGGAGCTTATCAACTATGAGGTGGAGCATGGCAGCGAGAAAGATTGAGAAGAGGGTTGGGGCGATGACGCAGCCCTGCTTGACCCCGGTGTGAACATGAATTGGATCTGTGATGGATCCGTTGGTAAGGATCACGGCTTGCATGTCGTCATGGAGCAGGTGGAGTATGGTGACGTCCTTTTGGGGGCATCCGAAACGGAGGAGGACGCTCCATGGACCCTCGCGGTTGACAGTGTCAAAGGCCTTTGTAAGGTCGAAGAAGGCCATGTATAAGGGCTGGCGCTGTTCCCTGCATTTTTTCTGCAGCTGTCGCGCTGCAAAAATCATGTCCATTGTGCCCCGGAGGGGACTTGTAAATAGTTGGGGTCCCAGCACTGATCCCTGCGGCACCCCACTAGTTACTGATTGCCAACCAGAGAATATACCATTTATCCCGACTCTCTGTTTTCTGTTAGTTAGCCAATCCTCTATCCATGTTAATATATTACCCCCAACCCCATGAACCTTTATCTTGTGCAGTAACCTTTAATATGGCACCTTGTTAAACATTTACTCCCTCCACCACCAACGCATTGTGGCTGCAGTGCATACCATCTACAAGATGCACAACAAGCAGCAACTCACCAAGGCTTCTTCGGCAACACCCCCCAAACCCGCGACCTCTACCACCTGGAAGGACAAGGGCAGCTGGTGCATGGGAACACCATCACCTCCACGTTCCCCTCCAAATTACACACCATCCTGACTTGGAAGTATATCACCGTTCCTTCATACCTGTAACAGCACTGTGGGAGTACCGTCGCCACATGGACTGCAGCAGTTCAGGAAGGTGGCTCACCACCACCTTTTCAAGGTCAATTAGGGATGGGCAATAAATGCTGGCCTTACCAGCAACAGCCAGATCCCATGAAAAAAAAATAATCCACTTGTCCAAGTAACTTAACTTTGTCCCTGATTATTGTTTCTAAAAGCTTCCCCACTGCAGAGGTTAAACTGACTGGCCTGTACTTACTGGGTTTATCCTTACAACCTTTCTTGTACAAGGGTGTAACATTTGCAATTCATCAGTGCTCTGGTACTGCCCCCATATCTAAGGAGGATTGGAGGATTATGGCCAGTACGTCCACGATTTCCTCCTCAACTTCCGTCAACATCCTAGGATGCGCTCTATCCGGTCCTGTTGGCTTATCAACTTTAAGTACACACAGCCTTTCTTGTACCTCCTCTTTATCACTTTTTATCTCGTCCAGTACCTCCACAACCAGCTTTTTCACTATGTCTTTGACAGTATCTTCTTCGTTGGTGAAGACAGATGCAAAGTACTCATTTAGTACCTCAACCATGCCCTCTGTCTCCATGCGAAGGTCAATTATTCGCATGCCTCTTCTTACTATCGGTTTACTATTTTTATGGCTGTAGAAGATTTTTGAATACCCTTTTATGTTCGATGCCAATCTATTCTCATACGCCCTCTTTGCCCCTCAACTTTTTCACTTCCCCTTTGAACTTTCTATATTCAGCCTGATTCTCACTTGTATTCTCAACCTGACAGCTGTCATATGCCCTCTTTTTCTGTTTCAACTTACTCTCTATCTCTTTCGTCATCCAGGGAGCTCTGGCTTTAGTTGCCCTGGCTTTACCCCTGTGGGAATGTACCTCAACTGTACCCAAACTATCTCCTCTTTAAAGGCATCCCATTGTTCGATTAATGTTTTGCCTGCCAATCTTTGATTCCAATTTATCCGAGCCAGATCTGTCAATTCAGTATTTTTACTCTAGATTGCACCCTGTCCTTTTCCATAGCTAATCTAAACATTATGATATTATGATCACTGTTCCTAAATGTTCCCCCTACTGACACTTACTCCAGTTGACCCATCTCATTCCCCAGAACCAGATCCAGCAATACCTCCTTCCTCGTGGGCCGGAAACTTACTGATCAAGAAACTTCTCCTATACACACTTCAGAAATTCTTCCCCCTCTCTGGCCTTTACACTATTACTATCCCAGTCTATATTAGGATAATTGAAGTCCCCCATTATCACTACGCTATAGTTCTTGCACCACTCTGTAATTTCCTTGCAAATTTGCTCCTATATATTTTTCCCACTAGTTGGTGGCCTATAGGATACACCTAGTAATGTAACAGTGGCTCTATTGTTTCTTAATTCTAACAAAACAGATTCTGTCCTTGACCACTCCAGGATATCATCTCTCTCCAGCACTGCAATATTCTCCTTAATCAATACTGCCTTCCGAACTCCTTTCTTTCTTTTCCTATCTTTCCTGAACACCTTATATCCAGATATATTTAAAACTCAATCCTGCCCTTTTTTGAGCCAGCTCTCCGTATTCACCACAACATCATATTCCCATGGGGCTTTTGTACCTGCATCTCACCAGCCTTATTTACCATGCTTCGTGCACTTACACACATGCACTGCAAACCTATCTTAGACCTTCTATTCTCTCGTAGTCTCACCCCACCTAATACTTTACTATTTCTTACTCTAGTGCTATCCGTCTCTCCCAATCCTTTGTGCACATTGTTTCTCCTTTCTAATGCTACATCCTGGTGCCCATCCCCCTGCCAAATTAGTTCAAACCCTCCCCAACAGCACTAGCAAATCCCCACCACGAGGATATTGGTTCTGGTTCTGTTGAGGTGCAACCCATCCGGCATGTACAGGTCCTACCTCCCTCAATGTCCTAGGAATCTAAGCCCTCCGTCTTGCACCCTCTCTCCAACCACGCATACATCTGCTATCGCCTTCTATTTCTATACTCACTAGCTCGTGGCACCAGGAGTAATCCAGTGATTACTACCTTTGAGGTCCTGCTTCTTAATCTCTTTCTTAGCTCGTTAAAATCAGCCTGCAGGACCTCATCACTCTTTCTACCTATGTCATTGGTACCAATGTGGACCACAATCTCAGGCTGTTCACCGTACCCCTCAGAATGAGATAAATGATGGTTAACTGTTTTTGTTGATAATGGTTGAGGGATAAATGCTGGCCAAGTCTTCAGGGGAACCCTACTGTTCTTTGAATAGTGCTACGGGATCTTTTACATCCACCTGATTAGGCAGGTGGGGTCTCGCTTTAACGCCTTATTTGAACATCACCTCTGACAATGCACTCTCTCAGTACTGCACTTAAGTCTCAGCTTAGATAATGTGCTCAAGTCCTGTCGTGATGCTTGAACCTATGACCTATTGACTTAGAATTGAGGGTGCTATCACTGAGCAAAGCTGGAAGACACAGGGCTGGAGTTGCTACTTAATGCTGGCCCAAGAGGAAGTCACTGGCGAGTATGCTTTGGTGTTGGAAAACATACAGAGCACCTCCTTTTCATAATGGTGTAATAGATATACTTCTGCAAAAATTATGGGAAACAGATGTGACTTGTTTGGGTCTTTAAAGCACCTGTCCCCACAGGAAATGTCTACACTCATAGGAGGAGGTGACTCAGCAAGTTAATGCTGTGCCCAACACCCAAAGAACAAGGGGCAGAAGAGGAAAAAAAATAATAGTCTCAAGAAGGTTGCTAAGGCAAGGATAAGAAGTTTCTTTCTCAAACCATTTAGTCTGGCAAAGTATGCTTGCCACAAAGAGTTTCCTCTCAACCTGATGTGCCATGACTGAGGCTGCTTACTAAGACTCCAGAACATATTACAGCTCTTTCAAACATTCAAATGTATGTCCATACTTCAGCAGGGCACACTTTATTACTGTCCTGTAAAACTGGAAACTTGTTGTATTTAAAAAGGTGAACCCACAAAGCAAGCTTACAACAAGACCTGGCTGCATGATGCATGTGCATTTACTCACAAGAAAGCTGAGATACAGGATGGATACTTTGGTCTCATTCATGAGGAGTAGTTAAGATGAAAAGCGTAGATGCATTTAAGGGGCAGCTAGATAAACACAGGAGGGCACTGACATGGACCAGTTGTTTCTGTGCTGTACATTCTGTGTAATTCTATGTAATGTGAGTTTCAAACTTTCAACATCTCAACACTACTTCTCGATTACAAGTTGGCACGTAATAGAAATGATAAATCCAAAAAGGAGGGCCCTGTAACTTTAAACCTTTAAGTCCCTTCAAATAGGCCATACTGGACATCCCGAAGCTGAAGAACATTGAGAATGGTCATGAGTGAAGCGCGGACCCTGCTTTTCCAGTTATTTCCTTCCCCTTTTTCACTCACATGCATGCAATTCATCACATAACCATTACACACACTCTAGTTGTTGTGCATGGAGAATGAGCTCACAGTGTTCAGTCTTACTCTAAGTAAAGTGTGACCTTAGTCTTTTATTACAGGTCTCCAGCGTGCCTCTCCAACCTGTGAAGCCTCCTTAAATACCTGTGCTCCCAAGGGATTATGGGATCACTTGGGACTCCAGGGGATGAGCCCTCTGGTGGCTGTACAGAGTAAATACAAATATACATATATAACAACACTGCCCCCACCCACCGCCAAAGTCAATAGTGTAACTATTTACAATGTGAGTCAATCTGGGGCTCTTCTTGCCCTAGTTGATCGTCTTGGTGTGAAAGCTGGTGTTGTTGAATCATTTGTTGGGCCCTCACTGGGCTGCTGTGCAGCTGGCCTTGCTGGGCTGCCTGGTGTGTTGATCCCTGCTGGGCTGCTGTGGATGATGGGTGTGCTTCGTGGTCAACCGTAGTGCCGATTGCCACTGGTGTAAATGTTGGAGGATCAAAAAAGGTAGGGTCCAAGGTGGGTTGCTCAGGATAGTCCGTGAATCTGAATTTAATTTGGTCCAAGTGTTTCCGGTGAATGAGTCCATTTGAAAGTTTGACCCGAAACAACCTGCTCCCCTCTTTGGCCACGACAGTGCCGGGAAGCCACTTGGCACCTTGTCCATAATTTAATACGAATACAGGATCATTGATTTCAATCTCGCGTGACACATTTACGCTATCATGGTATGCACTTTGTCAAAGCCACCTGCTCGCTACCTGTTCATGTAGGTCAG
The DNA here is from genome assembly GCF_044704955.1 of Pristiophorus japonicus. Classification (NCBI taxonomy): domain Eukaryota; kingdom Metazoa; phylum Chordata; class Chondrichthyes; family Pristiophoridae; genus Pristiophorus; species Pristiophorus japonicus. Next base: position 154,124,329 of record NC_091985.1, read on the forward strand.
GGTGAACTAACAAGAGCCTTGTCTTAAGTGCTCTTTTCATGAGCAGTTCAGCAGGTGGGATCCCAGTGAGCCGAGTGGGGTCACGTGCGGTAGCTAAGCAGGACTCGGGATAGGCGAGTCTGCAGTGAGCCTTCAGTTACCCTCTTCAAGCCTTGCTTGATGGTTTGCATTGCTCTCTCTGCTTGACTATTGGACGCTGGTTTAAATGGGGCAGATGTGACATGTTTGATCCCGTTACGGATCATGAATTCTTTGAACTCAGCACTGATAAAACATGGCCCGTTGTCGCTCACCAGGACATCGGGTAGGCCGTATGTGGCAAACATGGCCCGCAGGCTTTCAGAAGTGGCAGCAGTATCTCACATTCAATCCACTTGGATTATGCGTCTACAACCACAAGGAACATTTTATCCAAGAACGGGCTTGCATAGTCGACGTGTACCCGAGACCACGGTTTGGAGGGCCAAGACCATAAACTTTGCGGCGCCTCCCTGGGTACATTGCTTAACTGCGAGCATGTATTACATCTATGAATGCAGGACTCTAAGTCCGCATCGACACGTGGGATCTGGCTATCGCTTTCATCATTACGATGCATGGGTGGGTACTGATGAAGGTGTCTCTGCCTTTCTTGGGCACCACTAATTGATTGCCCCACATAAGGCAGTCTGCCTGTATAGACATTTCAGCTTTGTGCCGCTGGTTTTATCTCTTCCTGCATTTGCACTGGGACACTGGACCAGCTCCCGTGAAGCACACAGCTTTTGACTAGAGATAATAAGGGGTCCTGGCTTGTCCAGGTTTTGATCTGCCAGGCAGTGACAGGTGATTGCTCACTCTCAAATGCTTCAATAACCATGACTAGATCTGCGAGCTGCGCCATTTCCACCTCATCGGCGCAATTTTCTGAGCCTGGCCTGTGGCGGATGGCGTAGTTGTATGCGGACAATGTGAGCGCCCATCTCTGGATGCGGGCCGATGTGTTGGTATTTATCCCTTTGCTCTCGGAGAACAGGGATATAAGTGGCTTATGGTTAGTTTCCAATTCGAATTTTAGCCCAAACAGGTATTGATGCATTTTCTTTACCCCATAGACACACGCTTACGCGTCTTTCTCAATCATGCTGTGGCTCTCTCAGCCTTAGACAGACTCCTGGATGTATAAGCAACAGGTTGCAGTTTCCCAAAATCATTAGCTTGTTGCAATACACGCCTGATGCCTTATGACGACGCATCACATATTAGTACCAAACGCTTACATGGATCATACAACACAAGCAATTTGTTTGAGCAGAACAATTTTCTCGCTTTTACAAAGGCATTTTCTTGGCTTTTGCCCCAAACCCATTCGTTCCCTTTTCATAGTAAGACATGTAGTGGTTCTAACAGTGTGCTGAGACCCGGTAAGAAGTTACCAAAGTAGTTCAGGAGTTCCAGAAACGACCGCAGCTTCGTCACGTTCTGTGGACTCGGTGCGTTCTCGATTGCTTCCGTCTTCGCGTTGGTGGGCCTAATGCCGTCCATCGCAATCCTCCTTCCCAGGAACTCCACTTCAGGCACCAGGAAAATGCACTTTGAGCGTTTTAACCTGAGCCCCATGCAGTTGAGTCGATTAAGAACCTCCTCCAGGTTCTGCAGATGCTCGACTGTGTTCCGACCTATGACCAAGATGTCGTCCTGGAAAACCACAGTATGCGGGACCGACTTCAGAAAACTTTCCGTGTTTCTCTGGAATATCACTGCCGCCGATTGGATTCCAAACGGCATCTGTTATAAACAAAAAGATCTTTGTGCGTGTTGATGCAGGTGAGGGCCTTCGATGATTCCTCCAGTTCCTGCACCATCTAGGCTGAAGTCAGATCCAGCTTCCTGAATGTCTTTCCTCCCGCCAGCGATGCAAAGAGGTCGTTGGCCTTTGGTAGTGGGTATTGGTCCTGCAGGGAGAAACGATTGATAGTTACTTTGTAATCACCACAGATTCTGAGGGTGCCATCTCTCTTGAGGACTGGGATGATGAGACTGGCCCACTCGTTGAACTCGATCGGGGAAATGATGCCCTCTATTTGTAGCTGGTCTAGCTCGATCTCTACCCTTTCTCTCATCATGTATGGTACTGCTCGCGCCTTGTGATGGATGGGTCGTGCCCCCGGAATTAGGTGGATCTGCACTTTTGCTCCTTGTAATTTCCCGATGCCTGGTTCGAACAGCGAAGGAAATTTGTTTAAGACTTGGGCACACAAAGTGTCGTCAGCAGACGATAGCGCTCAGACATCGTCCCAGTTCCAGCGTATCTTTCCCAGCCAGCTCCTGCTGAGCAGTGTGGGACCATTGCCCGGTACCACCCAGAGTGGTAGCTTGTGCACCGCTCCATCGTAAAAGACCTTTACAGTAGCGCTGCCGATTACAGGAATCAGTTCTTTCATGTAAGTTCTTAGTTTCGTGCGAACTGGAGTTAAGACTGGCCTTGAGGCCTTATTGCACCACAACCTTTCGAAAGTCTTTTTGCCCATGATGGACTGGCTCACGCCCGTGTCCAGCTCCATTGACACGGGGAGTCCATTTCGTTCAACCTTCAGCATTATCGGGGGACAATTCGTGGTGAATGTGTGCAGCCAATGTACCTCTGCCTCCTCGACCTGAGGCTCTGGTTTGTTGTGATCCTCCGTGGATCTGTCCTCCTCTGCAACATGGTGGTTTGCAGGTTTAGCAGGCTAGGCAGCTCGCCTGCACACTCGTTGGAGGTGTCCCATTGTTCCACAGCCCTTGCAAACGTACTATTTGAATCAGCATGAATGGAAACGATGATCACCCCCCGCAGCGTAAACAAGGTGTTAATGGCCTTGCATTCATCACCCTTCATGATGGACTCAGACATCTGCAGACGTGTAGCTGCAGGTATGTGTGACCTGCCCTGTACGTTACGATTCGAAAACAACATCACTTTGTTCACAGTACTTGTAGCAGCACTTGTTTGCTGAGAGATTTGCTTTGTATTGTCACTGGTGGCAATGAACACCTGGACTATCGCTATGGCCTTACTCAAGGTTGGGGTCTCTACAGTCAAAGGTTTGCGAAGTTTGGTTTCGTGGCCGATGCCAAGTACGAAAAAGTCTCTGAGCATGTGCTCCAAATGTCCTTCAAATTCGCAATGTCCTGCAAGGCGTCTCAGCTCGGCGACATAACTCACCACTTCCTGGCCTTCAGACCTTTTGTAGGTGTAGAACCGGTACCTCGCCATCAGAACGCTTTCCTTCGGGTTCAAATGCTCTCGGACCAGTGTGCACAAATCGTCGTACGATTTCTCCGTGGCTTTAGCTGGAGTGAGTAGATTCTTCATGCGGCCATACGTTGGTGCCCCACAGACGGTGAGAAGGATCGCTCTACATTTGGCAGCGCTCTCTTCCCCACCTAGCTCGTTGGCCATGAAGTATTGGTCGAGTCGCTCCACAAAAGTTAGCCAATCATCTCCCTCTGAGAATTTCTCCAGGATGCCCACTGTTCTCTGCATCTTTGGGTTTGCTATCTGTATCTCGTCGCCAGTTGTCGTGTATGGAGAAAGAGTCAGACTGAACACTGTGAGCTCAAAGTAAAGTGTGACCGTAGTCTTTTATTGCAGGTCTCCAGAGTGCCTCTCCAACCTGTAAAGCCTCCTTAAATACCTATGCTCCCAAGGGATTATGCGATCCCTTGGGATTCCAGGGGATGAGCCCTCTGGTGGCTGTACAGAGTAAATACAAGTATACATATATAACAGTAGTTATGTAATTTGTTTGAATGGGTATCTTGCAGCCAGCATTCTAACATAGAATCCTCTTCAGTTTCTGAACCCCCAAGAACCAGCTTCATCTGGTTGAGGTATCAAAATGCATACAACAATGACAAAACATTTGGATCTGGACTAGATGTTCTCTAAGGTTCAGAGTCACTGATCTCTCCCATAAGCGAGTGTTAAGTCCCATCAGGAGTTTACTCTTACTATTCAATATCTAGCTATAGTTTTCATATCTTCACAGTCTTCCCTTGGAGAATAGCGTGAAGTAGTGGAAGGACTTATAGGCTGATTAGCAAGCAACAGTTTGAACCTTCCTTCCATGGCCGTAATAATCTTTAAACCAGCCAATAGGGTGGTTAGTCCTTATGTGACAGGAGAGTTTTATGGACTCCCACAATCCATAGGATGAGGTGGGGGCGGGGGGCACCTACACCCACCGGATGAAAGTATTCTGCTGGATGTCAACCCAGAATTCAGAGCCAGAGCTTGGGTCTCCACTTGTCGGGACTGTGTGGAGTAGGGTTCAAGCTCTGCAGCTTCTGACTCAGAGATGGGAATGCTACCAGTAAGCCAGAGGCTTGCTTCCTCAATATCTAATAATTTAACAGCATAATCTGGAGATCATAAGACTTTCCTTGTTGTGCGAACTTCATACGGTATTTTTGCATACGTCCTCATATGTGCTTCTCCTATCGTCCAGAAGACAGACTGATGAACCCCACTAATGAGACTAGACCAATTATAAATGAATAAGTTGTGATTTGTTTTACACACGCAACATAAATTAATAAACTTTACGCGAATTTCAAACTATTTTATAACATTAAAAATACCATACTATTCCTGTTAAGCGGCTAAATTCACTTATTGACTATCAAATCTCATGAAACTTGTCAGTGCAACATTCTGTCTTCCACTCTCGTTATCTGCAAACTGAGCTGTGTTCTAACTAGACAGGAAGCGAAGGACTTGACTCTGACTCACCCAACTCTCCATGCCCATGAGTTGCACAGTTGAGCTGCCAATTAAACAAACTACAATGGCCCCTGGCAGTTAGAAACATAGAAAATAGGTGCAGGAGTAGGCCATTCGGCCCTTCGAGCCTGCACCACCATTCAATAAGATCATGGCTGATCATCACCTCAGTACCCTTTTTCTGCTTTCTCTCCATACCCCTTGATCCCTTTAGCCATATGGGCCATATCTAACTCCCATTTGAATAGATCCAACGAACTGGCATCAACAACTCTCTGCGGTAGAGAATTCCACAGGTTAACAACTCTCTGAGTGAAGAAGTTTTTCCTCATCTCGGTCCTAAATGGCTTACCCCTCATCCTTAGACTGTGTCCCCTGGTTCTGGACTTCCCCAACATCAGGAACATTCTTCCTGCATCTAACATGTCCAGTCCCGTCAGAATTTTATATGTTTCTATGAGATCCCCTCTCATCCTTCTAAACTCCAGTGAATACAGGCCCAGTCGATCTAGTCTCTCCTCATATGTCAGTCCTGCCATCCCGGGAATCAGTCTGGTGAACCTTCGCTGCACTCCCTCAACAGCAAGAACGTCCTTCCTCAGAATAGAAGACCAAAACTGAACACAATATTCCAGGTGAGGCCTCACCAAGGCCCAGTACAACTGCAATAAGACCTCCCTGCTCCTATACTCAAATCCCCTAGCTATGAAGGCCAACATGCCATTTGCCTTCTTCACTGCCTGCTGTACCTGTATGCCAACTTTCAATGACTAATGTACCATGACACCCAGGTATCGTTGCACCTCCCCTTTTCCTAGTTCGCCACCATTCAGATAATATTCTGCCTTCGTGTTTTTGCCACCAAAGTGGATAACCTCACATTTATCCACATTATACTACATCTGCCATGCATTTTCCCACTCACCTAACCTGTCCAAATCACCCTGCAGTCTCTTAGCATCCTTCTCACAGCTCACACCGCCATCCAACTACAGATAGATAGATTTTTAACCAATAAGGGAATTAAGGGTTACGGGGAGAGGGCGGGTAAGTGGAGCTGAGTCCACGGCTAGATCAGGCATGATCTTATTGAATGGCGGAGCAGGCTCGAGGGGCTAGATGGCCTACTCCTGTTTCAAATTCTTATGTCCTTATGTGTCATCTGTAAACTTGGAGATATTACACTCAATTCCTTCATCTAAATCATTGATGTATATTGTAAATAGCTGGGGTCCCAGCACTGAGCCCTGCGGCACCCCACTAGTCACTGCCTGCCATTCTGAAAAGGACCCGTTTATCCCGACTTTCTGCTTCCTGTCTGCCAACCAGTTCTCTATCCACGTCAATACATTACCCCAATACCATGTGGTTTAATTTTGCACACCAATCTCTTGTGTGGGACCTTGTCAAAAGCCTTTTGAAAGTCCAAATACACCACATCCACTGGTTCTCCCTTGTCCACTCTACTAGTTACATCCTCAAAAAATTCTAGAAGATTTGTCAAGCATGATTTCCCTTTCATAAATCCATGCTGACTTGGACAGATCCTGTCACTGTTTTCCAAATGCGCTGCTATTTCATCCTTAATAATTGATTCCAACATTTTCCCCACTACTGATGTCAGGCTAACCAGTCTATAATTACCCGTTTTCTCTCTCCCTCCTTTCTTAAAAAGTGGTGTTACATTAGCTACCCTCCAGTCCATAGGAACTGATCCAGAGTCGATAGACTGCTAGAAAATGATCACCAATGCATCCACTATTTCTAGGGCCACTTCCTTAAGTACTCTGGGATGCAGACTATCAGGCCTTGGGGATTTATCGGCCTTCAATCCCATCAATTTCCCTAACACAATTTCCTGACTAATAAGGATTTCCTTCAGCTTCTCCTTCTCACTAGACCCTCGGTCCCCTGGTATTTCCGAAAGGTTATTTGTGTCATCCCTTGTGAAGACAGAACCAAAGTATTTGTTCAATTGGTCTGCCATTTCTTTGTTCCCCATTATAAATTCACCTAAATCTGACTGCAAGGGGCCTATGTTTGCCTTCACTAATCTTTTTCTCTTCACATATCGATAGAAGCTTTTGCAGTCAGTTTCTATGTTCCCAGCATCTTCCTCTCATACTCTATTTTCACCCTCCTAATTAAACCCTTTGTCCTCCTCTGCTGAATTCTAAATTTCTCCCAGTCCTCAGGTTTGCTGCTTTTTCTGGCCAATTTATATGCCTCTTCCTTGGATTTAACACTATCCTTCATTTCCCTTGTTAGCCATGGTTGAACCACCTTCCCAGTTTTATTTTTACTCCAGATAGGGATGTACAATTGTTGAAATTCATCCATGTGATCTTTAAATGTTTGCCATTGCCTATCCACCGTCAACCCTTTAAGTATTGTTCGCCAGTCTATTCTAGTCAATTCACGTCTCATACCATCAAAGTTACCTTTCCCTAAGTTCAGGACCCTAGTCTCTGAATTAACTGTGTCACTCTCCATCTTAATAAAGAATTCTACCATGCTATTGTCACTCTTCCCCAAGGGTCCTCGCACAACAAATTTGCTAATTAGTCCTTTCTCATTACGCATCACCCTTGTTGGTTCCTCGACATATTGGTCTAGAAAATCATCCCTAATATACTCCAGGAAATCCTCCTCCACCGTATTGCTACCAGTTTGGTTAGCCCAATCTATATGTAGATTAAAGTTGCCCATGATAACTGCTGTACCCTTATTACATGCATCCCTATTTTCTTGTTTGATGCTATCCCCAACCTCACTACTACTGTTTGGTGGTCTGTACACAACTCGCACTAACGTTTTCTGCCCTTTGGTGTTCTGTAGCTCTACCCATACAGATTCCACATCATCCAAGCTAATGTCCTTCCTTACTATTGCGTTAATTTCCTCTTTAACCAGCAACACTACCCCACCTCCTTTTCCTTTCTGTCTATCCTTCCTGAATGTTGAATAACCCTGGATATTGAGTTCCCAGACTTGGTCACCCTGGAGCCATGTCTCCGTAATGCCAATTATATCACATTCTTTAATAGCTGCCTGTGCAGTTAATTCGTCCACCTTATTACAAATACTCCTTGCAATGAGGCACAGAGCCTTCAGGCTTGTCTTTTTAAACACACTTTGCCCCTTTAGAATTTTGCTGTAATGTGGCCCTTTTTGATTTTTGTCTTGGGTTTCTGTGCCCTCCACTTTTACTTTTCTCCTTTCTATCTTTTGCTTCTGCCCCCATTCTACTTCCCTCTGTCTCCCTACATAGGTTCCCATCCCCCTGCCATATAAGTTTAACCCCTCCCCAACAGCACTAGCAAACATACCCCCCTAGGACATTGGTTCCGGTCCTGCCCAGTTACCTTGCCCTTGCTGGACTCACATGAATGAGGTAATATATTAGCATGGTTAGAGGATTGGCTAACAGAAAACAGAGAGTTGGGATAAATGGATCATTTTCCGGTTGGCAAACAGTGACTAGTGGGGTGCCGCAGGAATCGGTGCTGGGGCCTCAACTATTTACAATCTATATTAATGACTTGGAGTTCAGCCTTTGAATATGCGTAGATGCAAGCGTCGTCCGCATACTGTAGTTCGATGACAAAGGATGGGATGGACTTGGATCTGGCCTGGAGGCAGCGAAGGTTGAACAGGTTCCCACTGGTTCTATAGTTTACTCGGGAGCCTATTATCAGCAAGGGCAGACATCGATGACGAGGTTCAACACCGCCTCCAGAGTGCCTGTGCAGCCTTCGGCCGCCTGAGGAAGAGATTGTTCGAAGATCAGGCCCTCAAATCTGGCAAGAAGCTGATGGTCTACAGGGCTATAGTGATACCGCCCTCCTGTATGGCTCAGAGATGTGGACAGAGATGTTTTAGTGCAGAGGGACCTGGGGGTCCTTGTGCATGAAACACAAAAAGTTAGTATGCAAATACAGCAAGTAATGAGGAAGGCAAATGGAATGTTGGCTTTTATTGCAAGGTGGATAGTACATAAAAGCAGAGAAGTCCTGCTGCAACTATACAGGGTATTGGTGAGACCACACCTGGAGTACTGCATACAGTTTTGGTCTCCGTAGTTAAGGAAGGATATACTTGCATTGGAGGCTGTTCAGAGAAGCTTCACTATGTTGATTCCAGAGATGAGGGGGTTGACTTATGAAGATAGGTTGAGTAGGTTAGGCCTATATATATTGGAGTTCAGAAGAATGAGAGGTGATCTTATCGAAACATATAAGATAATGAGGGGGCTCAACAAGGTGGATGCAGAGAGGATATTTCCACTCATAGGGGAAACAAACTAGGAGACATAGTCTCAGAATAAGGGACGACCCATTTAAAACTGAGATGAGGAGGAATTTCTTCTCTCAGAGGGTTGTAAATCTGTGGAATTCTCTGCCCCAGAGAGCTGTGGAGGCTGGGTCATTGAATACATTTAAGGTGGAGATAGACAGATTTTTGAGCGATAAGGGAATAAAGGGTTATGGGGAGTAGGCAGGGAAGTGGAGCTGATTACATGATCAAATCAGCCATGATCTTATTAAATGGCGGAGCAGGCTCGAGGGGCCAGGTGGCCTACTCCTGCTCCTATTTCTTATGTTCTTATGAAGCTATTCCAATATATTACAGCCTAGATATTGGATATGGATCAAAAATGGGCAGAGTCATGGGCCAGCACAATTTGCCTGCGCCCATTCAAAGTGGTGCAGGCAGCACGCAAAGGTTGTGTGGCCTGCTCATTAAAATGATTGGAGCGCTGATCTCAGCGTTAAACATGCTCCTGATTGGTTTAGTGCTCAATGGGGATGCGGGGGCGGGTGCAGTCTAATGGAAAATAAAGTTTGGCCTAGGCTCTCTGCATTACTTCAAGGGGAGATGCTTAGTTGCAGAAGCACTTCATTGTCATTGCAGAGCTCGCCATGGCACAGCAACCAAGGAAGTGAGCAAGATTGTTTTCAGATGCTGTACTGGAGGCCTTGGTCCTAGCGGTGCAGCAAAGACAGGCTGTCCTGCACCCGCAGGGGGAGGCAGGAGGTCATCCATGGCCATTTGCAGAAGGTTATGGGAGGAGATAGCTACCTTGGTCACGGCGACCAATGTGGTCCCAATCTGGATCCAGTGCCGAAAATAGTTTAATGATCAGGTCAAGGTGAGTGAAGGCTTCAGAAAATGTCCTCTCCCACCATCTGTACAACAAGCCTCATTCACTGCTCAATACACCACACCCCCATCACTCACCTCCCAACAATCTCTACCTATCACCACTCACGTTACAATCCTGGCTTTACTTACCCTCACAACCTTACCACTACTGCAACATTCATACTCATATCTCACACCTTGCACACACTGTCAGTTATTCAACTATGGAAGGCACATCACCCAAACACATTGCACCACACTCACTGACACACTCTCTTTCCTCTTGCAGGCAATGGCAGCTCATAACAGGAGGGAGTAGCGGCAGTCAGGAGATGGACAAGCTGCAATAGAGAAACTGATCGACCTGGAGGAATCGGTGCTTGAAATTATTGAAGGGGCAGTGACAGAATCTGTGGCCAATGGAGCAGTTGAAGCCATTTCTGATGGTGATGGTATGGCCATACCTTTTCCTTCTTCTCACATCCCACTTTCCCCTCATCCCGCAATCTCTGTTCACTTACAAGCTGCTGATGGTGTATGTATGGACATCTTGCTTTTCCCGCTCTCCCCTCACCACCACCCGACTCTTGTGCCTTTCTGCTTTCAGATGCTCAAGAACTGCCATCAGACCAGCCTGTCCCTCATGTTCAGCAATCTGAAGGAGAAGATGAACAAGAGGAGACACTGGCTCTCCATTTGACACTCGCAGACACCAGCTCAGAAAATGGCACTGTGCAGTATTTAGAGGGTAATACAGAGGAGGGATCTTCATATGGTGAGTCACCAAGCACGAGTGTGCTGCAGCCAGGCCAGGGGAAAGGGTAGCTTGGGTGCCAACTCCCCGGAGGGCGAGTTCATCCACGAATTCTGCTGTACAAGATCAGATGATAACCTCGATGGGGCGGCCTTCAGAATAAGGGTGATGGGCATGCATATAGAAATACTTGGTACAATGGCAAGCCTGCCAGCAAGCCTGTTGTCCGTGTCAAGGAGCATGGAGGAGTCTGGCTCCAACATTGCACAGGGCTTTGCAAAGAGCTTAGAGACCATGATTTCCAGGATGGAAATGATGGACAACTCCGATGACGTTACAATCTGCTTCATTTCCATTTCTCTAGCGAGCACTGGCAACGGCAACAGTGCTGTCCTGCCGAAAATGACGGCCGCTGCAGAACCCGCCGGAAATGGACGGAAGCAAATCGGCTGCCCATTTTTCATCAAAACAGTGCTTAACAGCCCGTGCTAAACCCTCAAATTTCTAGACCTATGTGTGAATGTTTATTGAAATGTCTCTATAAACCCCCACTGTCTGAAGCTGATGTGGTATTTGGGAAACATCCTTTCTCCAGCCAGTTTGTCTACATCTACTTCATGTTCCTAGAAACAGGGTAAACTTTGTGTAGATTTAATCCCTTGTGAACAGGATTTACTTTAATTTTTTTTTTTTTTTGAAATTCGTAGCCAATCGTTCCAATTCTTTGTCAAATCACAAACGCCAGAGGTCACCTTGCACACGCCAAGGATCACTCTGCGCCAATGCTCTTAGCCAAAAGGCCTAGAACCACTGCACCGTTCCTGGAAGTACTGCAATACCAGGTTCGTGCCATGGAGGTGGATGGGTCAGGTCCCCCACACACCTCCGTGGAGGTGGATGGGTCAAGCCACCCCACCCACCTCCTGTTTCCAAAAAAGCAAGCATATACCTTCCTGATCCAGGGAGAACCACCCGGAGGTCATGGTGGCTACTCCCCTGTCAGGTCAGTTACGCATGATCTTAGCCAAAAGGCCGAGAAGCGGTTTACTTTAATAGCACCATCTTAATATAGGGTAATCCAAAGTCTCACCTGCGGCAAAGTCAAAGTCAAAGAATCTTAAAACGTGACAACAACATTAAGGAGTACAGACCATTCACAACAGATAGAGGAGACAGAGAGAAGATGGGACACTTGGGAGGTAAAAGGCGTTAATCTTATGGGAGGTAGTAAGCTACAAAATGAATCTTTCTGGTTAGACATTTCAATTGAGAAAATTCCCATCTACCTATAGAGGTATGCTGTAGGTTACCAGGTCAATCTTAGTTATGAGGACAGATTGGATAGGCTGGGTTTGTTCTCAATGGAACAGAGGAGGTGGAGAGGAGATCTCAATGAGGTGTACAAAATATTGAGAGGCCTGGACATAGTGGATAGTAAGGCTCTATTTCCGTTGGTGGAGGGTTCTATTATGAGAGGGTATAGTTTTAAGATGGTTGGTGGAAGGTTTAGAGGGGATTTGAGGGGGGGGTGGTTTCTTTATGCAGAGGGTTGTGGGGATCTGGAACTCGCTGCCTGGAAGAGTGGTGGACGCAGAAACCCTCACCACTTTTAAGTGATGGTTGGATGGGTACTTGAAGTGCAGTAACCTGCAGGGTTATGGACCTAGAGATAATTGGGATTAGATTGGATGATCTTTTGCTGGACGGAGCAGATATAATGGTAAGTACTGCAGGGAATAGAATACGGCCAGGGCGATCTCCTGGACTAGTTTCGATCAACTGGATGGGTCGGAGAGGAACTTTCCCATATTTTTTCTCCCTAAATTGGCCTGGGTTTTTATCTGGTTTTTGCCTCTCCCAGGAGATCACATGGCTCCAGTTGGGGTTGAGTGTAGAATGTTTCAGTATAAGGGGTGTTGCAGTTGTGTGAGGCGGACTGGTTGGGCTGGGTGCTCTTTGCCTTTCCGTCATTGTTCATAGGTTTATATGTAACCTTTAGGGCTGCTGACCGAGAACCGTGCAGCTCTTTGTCGGCTGGCGCGGACACTATGGGCCGAAATGGCCTCCTTCTGCGCTATAAATTTCTATGTTTCTATGTCAATATAAAAAGACCAATTTGCTCTATGAAGAGCTAGGAAGGCTATGTTATTTTAATGAGCGATTTCAATCAACTTACTATAAACCGGGAAAACTACAACAATTTAGAGTCAGGGTTGGTAAATGCAATGCATGACTGTTTTATATTAATGGGACCACCAAGGCAATGCTCATCTTGGTCTGTATTTATTAATGACCCAGAAAATGTACATGAAATGAAAGTCAGAAAACAACCACAGAATGATCAAATTTAACACGATCAGAAGTCAAGAATATCTAAGATTAACAATCGGTATAACTTTTAAGGGATAACTTCAAAGAAATAAGAGGCAACTAAAGCAAATAGATTGGGGGAGAATGTTCAGCAACACGTCAGTAGAAAACAAGTGGAACACCTTTAAGGTATAATGTTAAGCATGCAGGATAAGTACATACTAAAAATGAACAGGCTCACAAAATAAACATGAGCCCAAATAGATTAATAAACAAATTAAAAGTGAGATAAAGGGGAAAAATTACCTCTACATGTTCTGCAGCCAGAAAGGGAAAGGGGTGTACTGGGATGCAAGGAAAGAAATGCAAAAACATGCTCAAAAAAATGAACAAATTGGCCAATACACCCAGAAAAAGCAGCTGAGACTAAACATAAAAGTAAGAAAGAAAAGAAAGACTTGCATTTATATAACGCCTTTCACAACCACCTGACGTCTCAAAGTGCTTTACAGCCAATGAAGTACTTTTGGAGTGTAGTCACTGTTGTAATGTGGGAAACGCAGCAGCCAATTTGTGCGCAGCAAACTCCCACAAACAGCAATGTGATACACACCAGATAATCTGTTTTTGTTATGTTGATTGGGCAGTGAGAGACGAGGTGGAGATAGTAAAACTGAGGCTGAGCACAAAATAGTAATTATTCTGAATTATTATTTTATCCAAGTAGTTACAAGGGAAAACCTGAGCAATGTGCCCTCCTCAAGCAAAAGTGATTGGAGCAGAATTTGCCATTGGTATGACAGCCTACTCTCAGAGTATGCCGTCATACCGCTTTTGAAATTGACAGCAAGTTCGGGATTTCTGCATGCGCTAAATCCCGAACTTGCGATCTGTTAAGTTCGGACTTGACAGATCATCCACTGCGACTGTGAAATCCTATTGCTGGTGCAGAGCCCACCAACTGCCCTGCAATTACGCAGGAAAATTTTCCGGCTGGTGCAAATAGGCGTAGGAACCTGTTTGTACAATGCAAGGGGTGGATAGTTGTCCGTACTGTTTTAATATTCAACATAGCTTTGTATTGTCATACAAACACTGCCATTATTTTGCACTGTTTTCACTCTGCTATCCATCACTCTGATTACAAAATAATCCCAGCCACCAGACTTTTTGCATAATAAAGTAATTGGATATTGTTGAAACAAGATTTGCTAGCTAATATTTCTTTGCTGTGCCTCCTTTTCAATAATTGTTGTTTGTATTCATTTCACTCTATGTAAGTAAAACTTGTCAGATCCTCAAAAAGGGATCCATGGTTATTTTACAAAAAATATTCCTTGCCAGTTTAGCTTGAGTGTTATAATGATTATCATTATTATTTATAGTCATCAATTCAAATCAATATTCACACCATTTAATTTAAAATTTTATTGATGTCGGTCATCGGCGATTTCTATTTCCTGATTGGTGCACCGCCCCATATGATCCCAGGTAAGCCCCTGGGATCCATAGGCCACTACACTGTGCACAACTCCGTAACGAAACAACGCAAGTTTTTGAAGGAGGGGCCTTGCATCAGGTAAGTGCAGATTTCTTTCAGAGGTCAGCGGTGAACGTACCGGTAATTGCAGGGCCAATGACTTGGATATATATGACGTGCAAGTCCTAGAAATGCGAAAAGGGCTCGAAACAAATAATTCACCAATGGTATGTATGCCAGAATGCTGAGAGAGTAGGGGAGATTTGGGAAGGACTGCCCGTCGTTGTTGAGGACTCCAGAGAGATACTAGAAGATTGCAAACAGTTTAACACGGTGCCCATATCAAACAGGGTGACAAAACAGACACATGCAATTAGAATCTTACATTGGTTCTGTGTAAAATAATGAACTTAATTATCAGGAGTAAAGTTGAAGATCATTTCTGCAACAAAACCCAGTAAACAGCAGTAGGCACTGATTCAGAAGAGGAAGATCCTGCCTGACCAATTTCTTTGGCTTATCTGAGGAAATAACATGCCAATTGTACTTTGGAAAACACCATATGCAATGGTGTTCTTTGACATCCAAAAGGCTTTTGACAAAGTTTCACTTAAAGGTTTATTAGTCAAACTCAAACCTGTGGGAATTCAAGGTAAACCATTGGAACAGTTAAGAAACTGAATGAAGTAAAAGGGGTCAGAGGGTCTAGTAAGAAGGAGGAATGAGGGAAATCCTTATTAGTCAGGAAATTGTGTTGGGGAAATTGATGGGATTGAAGGCCGACAAATCCCCAGGGCCTGATGGATTGCATCCCAAAGTACTTAAGGAGGTGGCCTTGGAAATAGCGGATGCATTGACAGACATTTTCCAACATTCCATAGACTCTGGATCAGTCCCTATGGAGTGGAGGGTAGCCAATGTAACCCCACTTTTTAAAAAAGAAGGGGGAGACAAAACAGGGAATTATAGACCGGTCAGCCTGACATCGGTAGTGGGTAAAATGATAGAATCAATTATTAAGGATGTCATAGCAGCGCATTTGGAAAGAGGTGACATGATAGCTCCAAGTTAGCATGGATTTGTGAAAGGGAAATCATGCTTGACAAATCTTATGGAATTTTTTGAGGATGTTTCCAGTAGAGTGGACAAGGGACAAACAGTTGATGTGGTGTATTTGGACTTTCAGAAGGCTTTCGACAAGGTCCCACACAAGAGATTAATGTGCAAAGTTAAAGCACATGGGATTGGGGGTAGTGTGCTGACATGGATTGAGAACTGGTTGTCAGACAGGAAGCAACGAGTAGGAGTAAATGGGTACTTTTCAGAATGGCAGGCAGTGACTAGTGGGGTACCGCAAGGTTCTGTGCTGGGGCCCCAGCTGTTTACATTGTACATTAATGATTTAGACGAGGGGATTAAATGTAGTATCTCCAAATTTGCGGATGACACTAAGTTGGGTGGCAGTGTGAGCTGCGAGGAGGATGCTATGAGGCTGCAGAGTGACTTGGATAAGTTAGGTGAGTGGGCAAATGCATGGCAGATGAAGTATAATGTGGATAAATGTGAGGTTATCCACTTTGGTGATAAAAACAGAGAGACAGACTATTATCTGAATGGTGACAGATTAGAAAAAGGGGAGGTGCAACGAGACCTGGGTGTCATGGTACATCAGTCATTGAAGGTTGACATGCAGGTACAGCAGGCGATTAAGAAAGCAAATGGCATGTTGGCCTTCATAGCGAGGGGATTTGAGTACAGGGGCAGGGAGGTGTTACTAAAGCTGTACAGGGCCTTGGTGAGGCCACACCTGGAGTATTGTGTACAGTTTTGGTCTCCTAACTTGAGGAAGGATATTCTTGCTATTGAGGGAGTGTAGCGAAGGTTTACCAGACTGATTCCCGGGATGGCGGGACTGACATATCAAGAAAGACTGGATCAACTGGGCTTGTATTCACTGGAGTTCAGAAGAATGAGGGGATCCCATAGAAACATTTAAAATTCTGATGGGTTTAGACAGGTTAGATGCAGGAAGAATGTTCCCAATGTTGGGGAAGTCCAGAACCAGGGGGGTCACAGTCTAAGGATAAGGGGTAAGCCATTTAGGACCGAGATGAGGAGAAACTTCTTCACCCAGAGAGTGGTGAACCTGTGGAATTCTCTACCACAGAATGTTGTTGAGGCCAATTCACTAAATATATTCAAAAAGGAGTTAGATGTAGTCCTTACTACTCGGGGGATCAAGGGGTATAGTGAGAAAGCAGGAATGGGATACTGAAGTTGCATGTTCAGCCATGAACTCATTGAATGGCGGTGCAGGCTCAAAGGGCCAAATGGCCTACTCCTGCACCTATTTTCTATGTTTCTATGTTTCTTATGTGTAGTAAAAAATGGGTACTCATCAGAAGAGTTGTGGGGGTGGGGGTGGGGGAAGAGAAGTATTGAATGGGGTGCCTCCGAAGTCAGTGTTTCTAATTTACATAAACGATCTGAATTAAGAAACTGAATACAAAGTGGTCACATTTTTAGAAGGAGTAGTGGAATCAGAAGAGGCAGATCTGAAATTACAGAATAAGTTGGAAAAAAAGTACATGACTGAGCAGAACAATGCCAGATGAAATTTAATGCAGACAAGTGTAAGGTGCTGTATACAGGGAAGAAAATTGGTGGCACGTGTACTGTGTGATTGATGTTAAAATAGCTATGGATGAAACTGAAAGGGTACTAGAAATGTTTGTACACTCAGTGCTAAACATATCCAACCACTGCAAGGCAGCATCAACAAAGCCAGTACAATATTGAACCACATAGCCAAAACAACTGAATAAAAGTGGGTTATCAACCTGAAACATTAACTCGGTTTCTCTTTCCACAGATGCTGTCTGACCTGCAGAGTATTTCCAGCATTTTCTATTTTTATTTCAGATTTACAGCATCTGCAATATTTTGCTTTTGTGTTAAACTTTATAGTGGTTTGGTCTGACCGCATCTTGACTGCTGTGTCCAGTTCTGGTGACCAAGAAACAACATTTATGTGTTGGAGACGGGGCAGAGAAGAGCCGTGAGGAGTCTGAGTTATGAGAAAACACTGGAGAAACTTGGACTTTTCTGCCTTGAAAGGAGATGACTAAGAAATTATCTTATAGAAATATACAAGATTGCTAAGGGAGTGGAGAAAGCAAACCCAGAAGATTAATTTAAATTAAATTGTGGGAGTAGAACAAGGGACCAAGTTCAACCTAGTAAAAGGTCATTTTAAGACTGATATCAGAAAATTCTTCTTTATACAAAGTGATCAACATGTGGAAAATCCTGAAAGTATTTAAGCAACAATTGGATGTTACAATGGAAGGACTTGAGGATCTTTCTAAATGGATAAATTAATATGGGACGGCCTCATTTATAATTATCATGTGATCTTATGACCCAACAACCTTCCCGACCCGACCTGAGAGGAAGCATCACACCGGCAGCGAGGATAACAGAGCGAGCAGCCAGCCACCGCAGGGAGCAGCGCGAGCAGATAAGAGAGGGCGACAAAGGTGAACAGGGAGATTACATTCGACATCACAGGAAAGTAGGGAAGTGATTGGTTGGTGAGTTTTTCACTCTCTTTTCTTGCTTTAAATTAAGGGTCTTAAATTACTGTCACTGCTGCAACATGTGGGAGTTGGTGGACACCATTGAGGTCCACAGTGACCAAAGCTGCAGTAAGTGTCTGCAGCTCAAGGAACTTCGGCTCCACGTTGATAAGCTGGAATCCGAGCTGCAGACACGACGACATATCAGGGAGGGGGAGAGTTACCTGGACGCTGCGATCCAGGAGCTAGTCACATCAATTAGATTAATTAATTCAAATTCGATCCGTGGTCAGGGATAGGAGAGTGTGACTATGAGTGAGGAAGGTTATGGGGACTCAAGATGTAGTGATGGAGGAGCCTCAGCCCTTGCTCTTGTCCAATAGGTTTGAGGCGCTTACTCCATGTGAACGAGAGCAGGGACTGCAGGGAGGATGAACAAACTGACCACAGCACCGTGGTACAGGCTGACATTCAAGTGGGGGGAGTAAAAAGAAATGTTGTAGTGGTAGGGGACAGTATCATTAGGGGGATAGTTACTGTTTTCTGCAGCCGAGAGCGAGTCCCGAAGGCTGTGGTGCCTACCCAGTGCCAGGGTCAAGGGCCTCTCCTCTGGACTGGAGAGGAACTTGGAGTGGGAGGGGGAAGATTCAGCTGTTGTGGTCCACGTGGGTACCAACAACATAGGTCGGACAAACAAAGAGGTTCTGCTGAGAGATTATGAGCAGCTAGGGGCCAAATTAAAAAGCAGAACCACAAAGGTAATAATCTCTGGATTACTACCTGAGCCACGACCAAATTTGCATAGGGTAAATAAGATCAGAGAGTTAAACATGTGGCTCAAAGACTGGTGTGGGAGAAATGGGTTTTGGTTTGTGGGACACTGGCACCAGTACTGGGGTAAGAGGGAGCTGTTCCGCTTGGACGGGCTCCAATTGGACCGTGCTGGGACTTGGGTCCTGGCGAATCAAATAACAAGGGCTGTAGAGAGGGCTTTAAACTAATTAGTGGCAGGGAGGGTTCAGATGAGCGGAAATTTAAAAAATCAAAGAATAAGGAGAAGGCAATAGAGTAGAGTAGGGGGAAATGAAAACTAGACCGTGACAGGAAGGGACAGAATGTATAAACATTAAAGTGTATCAGAAAGTGGGGTCAAAGCAGGAAAAAATGGTAAAAAAGACAAATTTAAAAGCTCCTTATCTGAATGCACGCAGCATTCGTAACAAAATAGATGAGTTGATGGCACAAATAGATACAAATGGGTATGATCTGATAGCCATTACAGAGACATGGTTGCAAGCTGAGCAAGGCTGGGAACTAAATATTCAGGGGTATTTGACAATTCGGAAGGACAGACAGAGAGGAAAAGAAGATGGGGTAGCTCTGTTAATAAAGGATGAGATCAGTGCGTTGGTGAGGAACGATATTGGCTCAGAAGATCAAGATGTTGAATGAGTTTGGGTGGAGATAAGGAATAATAAGGAGAAAAAGTCACTGGTGGGTATAGTTTATAGGCCCCCAAACAGTAGCTACACTATTGGACGGAGTATAAATCAAGAAATAATGGAGGCTTGTAAAAAAAGGAACGGCAATAATCATGGGCGATTTTAACCTTCATACTGATTGGACAAATCAAATTGGTCAGGGTAGCCTTGAGGAAGAGTTCATAGAGTGTATCCGGGGTAGTTTTCTTGAACAGTACATTGCAGAACCAACCACAAAGTAGGCTATCTTAGATCACGTACTGTGTAATCAAACAGAATTAATAAACGATCTCCGAGTAAAGGATCCTTTAGGAATGAGTGACCATAACATGGTAGAATTTCAAATTCAGTTGGAGGGTGAGAAAATTGGATCTCAAACCAGTGTCCTAAGCTTAAATAGAGGCGACTACAAAGGTATGAAGGCAGAGTTGGCTAAAGTGGACTGGGGACATAGATTAAAGTGTGGGATGGTTGATGAGCAGTGGCAGACATTTAAGGAGATATTTCATAACGCTCAACAAAAATATATTCCAATGAGAAGGAAAGACTGTAAGAGAAGGGGTAACCATCCATGGCTAACTCAGGAAATAAGGGATAGTATCAAATTGAAAACAAGAGCATACAAAGTGTCCAAGACTAGTGGGAGGCCAGAGGATTGGGAAACTTTTAAAAGCCAGCAAAGGACGATTAAAAAAAAATAAAGAGAGGAAAGATAGATTATGAAAGTAAACTAGCACAAAATATACAAACAGATAGTAAAAGTTTCTACAGGTACATACAAAGGAAAAGAGTGGCTAAAGTAAATGTTGGTCCCTTAGAGGATGAGACTGTGGAATTAATAATGGGGAACAGGGAAATGGCAGAGACTTTGAACAAATATTTTGTATCGGTCGTCATGGTAGAAGACACGAAAAACATCCCAATAGTTGATAATCAAGGGGCTAGAGGGAGGGAGGAACTTATATAATCATGATCACTAAAGAAGTAGTACTCGGTAAAATAATGGGACTAAAGGCGGACAAGTCCCCTGGACCTGATGGCTTGCATCCTAAGGTCTTAAAAGGAGTGGCTGCA
Source organism: Pristiophorus japonicus (assembly GCF_044704955.1). Lineage (NCBI taxonomy): Eukaryota > Metazoa > Chordata > Chondrichthyes > Pristiophoridae > Pristiophorus > Pristiophorus japonicus. The sequence goes on from NC_091985.1 coordinate 154,144,898, forward strand.
GAGATAGTCGATGCATTGGTTGTAATCTACAAAAATTTCCTGCAATCTGGGAAGGTCCCAGCGGATTGGAAAACCGTAAATATGACACCCCTATTTGAAAAGGGAGGCAGGCAGAAAGCAGGAAACTATAGACCAGTTAGCCTAACAACTGTCGTTAGGAAAATGCTGGAGTCCATTATTAAGGAAGCAATAGCAGGACATTTGGAAAATTCAATCAAGCATAGTCAGCATGGTTTTATGAAACAGAAATCATGTTTGACAAATTTGCTGGAGTTCTTTGAGGATGTAACGAGCAGGGTGCATAATGGGGAAGCAGTGGATGTGGTGTATTTGGATTTCCAGAAGGCATTCGATAACGTGCCACATAAAAGGTTACTGCACAAGATAAAAGTTCACGGGGTTGGGGGCTGTTGTAGGAGGTAGGCACCTTTAGATTATACCAGAATACTAGGCATTAGGCACCTGCTAGATATATCAAAACTCACATAAGCTTAAAATGGACACACACATAAAATGGCTGCCCAGGCATGATGGGAAATCAGGTAGTCAAGCTGTGAACTGTTGAACGTTCAATGACCAAGCAATAACCCTGTGAGGCCCACTGTAGGAATGCCTGGGATGCGGGAAGACAGAGATAAGAAGGAAACCATCTCCTGTGAACAAGGTCATAAACCAATTAATTCCCCAGGAAGAAAGATAAGAGGGAAACCATCTCCTGTAAACAAGGTTATAAACCAATTATTTCTCCCAGATGAAAGAATTAGGGAGAGAAACCTGGAGACGGTCCTGAGTTTTTCCTCCCCGCTGAGCGTAATAAAAGCTGCATCAGCATTGGAACCGACTCTGAGTGTTGAGTGATTCTTCTAAGAAAACACTAACGCTAACAATGGCGTAGTCGACGGGATTTCCCGGAGTCGCTGGACGCCCTTGGAAAAAACCCGGGTGAGTAAAAAAAAAAACAATTTTTAAGTATAAAGGGTGCGGAAGGTGGAAGCTGGTTGATCGACATGAGGAGACGGTCTAATATCTCAAACGCCTAGCCTGAGCCTGAATTAAGAGGACTTTTGTCCCACGTGACGGCCAGGAACCAAGTAGGCTTAGGGAACACATTTAGACCGTGGGATCGTGATACCGAGAGACATCTTCCGGACCCAGTAGTGTAATTTGAAATACCCCGGGGTAGAACCAAGCAGTGTACAGCGGCTAACGGAATCCAAACCTGTGAACAGGGTCGGACCAACGGGCTGAGCGGTGGTAGGTAGTCGTTAAGGATACGTAGAGCACTGCAGGAATTGCTTAAACGCGTTTTTAAGAATTGTATAAGTTTGTGTAACAGCAGAACTTGTGACCTGACAGTAGCCAAGAGACAGTTTACTACAAGTCGCGCTAGAAAGAAAGCGGACCTCTGAGAGTAGATTCCTAACGGTACTAGTCCTACCCAGGAATGGCCATGAAAACAAGTAAACTCGAGTGGGGACCAGAAGGGTCGCTTACCCGCCACCTGGCGGAAAAACAAAAGAAGCTAATTGAAAAAATGATTAAAGCAGGGTGGAATCCTCAGGAACTAGTTATGTGAGGAATTATTTAGATAAAACTACGAATTCCCTGAAAGGTCATGGATCCAAAAATAGAGCCGGCCAAAACAAGAAGAGAGACTGTTGTAAATGTATGATCGTTGAGTGAGAAGTGTCTGTGTGATTTTTGACTGCAGAATGAATTTTTTTATGTTTTCATGTTCCGAAAGCCTGGTTGGAAGAGGAATGCAAGTGTCTGTTTATTTTAGAAACAGAGTGAAAGTCTTTTTTTAACCCTTTGTAATGTTGTCCTGTATGTGGGAAGTTTTAAGACATTTAAGTTAGAAACGCAGGTGTGGATTTATTCGGATGATAAGTTACGGAGCTAGGAAAATAAACAAATAAAGAATAGGTTTGTTGAGCAAAATATTTATTTGACATGCTCACTTACTTGCCGAAAGAAAACATGCAATGATTGATTGGGTTGAAAGACATAAATTTAGTCTCGGAATGAGATAAAGAATGCTTTAAAAAAAAAGAGCTTCTAAAAAAAAAAGTTTTAAATAAAGATTGAAATTACAAAGTTTGAATTGGGATTTTGAGATATTCAGAGAAGGCACAGGAAATACTGAGGTGGATTTAAAAAAAAAGAAAAAGATTAAATTAAATCTGATCAGGTCAAACTCCTGGGCAAGTGGCGAGCTATCTGCGAAGGTATAAAAGGAACTTTTGGAAAATGTTAAAAAACAGCAAGCTTTAGTAACGACTTTGAAACTGGAGCATTTTGAGATAACGAAAGGCAGCACTCAAACTCTCAAAGCTGGACTCCATTCCAGTTATGGAGAAAAAGAAAAAGATAAAGACGCCACTTTGAAAGTAAACAAATGATTTTAAATTAACAACTTTATGGAGTTACAAACCCTCCGTGTAAAATACAAAACCTAATTTGAAGAAAGGAAAAAAAGATGTAACGGACTAAATGGAAAAAGACATAACTTACTAAATACTAGTTGATGTTTGCTGTGAAAAAGATATTGGTTTAATTAGAAGAGAAAAAAAAAATTGGAATAAGTAAAAAACACTCTGCATGGATTCGAATTTTCAATTATGAAAAAGTTTCAATGCAGTTTGAAAAGATTTCCAAAATGGACAGTGTTTATCAAAAATGTCCCGAACAGTCTAAACAAGCAGGAGGGTTTTGAAGATAACGAGGAGAAAGAGAGAAATAAAAAAAACAGAATTGAATTTCAGTAAACAAAATTGCTATTGTATGTGTGGTCTTGTTTTAAAACAATTAAAAAAAAAAAATTCTTTGGCAAGTACTTGAATTAGAAGTTAAGAAAACATTGGAGTTTACTCTAATGATTTATGCTGTTTTTAACGGATTCCTAATTTCGAAGCCAGTTTTGAAGGCACAAAGACTTTTTTTTCAGATGATTACGTGAAGTCACGTAATGACATCAGGTCTTCTTACAAACCTGGAAAGGAGTTAACCCTTTCCATTGACAGCCGTTTTATACTGAACATTATTAATTTGGATTTCTTAATAGGAAAAAAAAAAGACTCACCTAACAGAGGAAACAAAAATAAAAACAGAACTAGCTTATGTAATAATACTTGCCTGATACAATAAAGAAATAGATATTCAATAAAACAAATTGAAGAGTTAAAAGCTAAGATAAACAGGCTGGAAGAGATAACAGGACTAGACGGATAGTGCAGTGCGCAGCCATAGCACATCACCTCTGGCAATAGAGCCAATGTACCCCACGGTGGGTAGGTGTAGTCCACAAACCCAACCTAACGGTAAAGCAGACAGCGATGTTTGGAGGAATAGCTTTGGCCTTGGTCATAGGAGTTTGGGTAATATTTAAGTGGGTAAAGACACGGGCGCACGCCCTACAGATTCAGCTCGAAATGGTTCGATTATAACCTTGTGCTTCTGATTTTGCAGGGTGACAGGGACACTCGTAGAGCAAAAAACTTAACCCCTGGTGACGACCAGGCCGTCTGTTTAAAATTACAGATAATACTTACCGGAATGGGAATACGAAAGGCGCTACTCGTAATATGGATAGCCCTGCGACATGCACGTACCCTGGGCAACACCGACGGACAGCAGAGCACGCTGGAAATAAACAACTACCTGAACTATGGAGTCTTGTTTAATTTAACGGACGGAATGTGCATCCCAGCAGCCAAGGACTGGAGCAAGGACAGGACTTATTTTAATGCATGGTTACAAGTGAATCCTAATAAGAATCCTAATAAGAATAAGAGTATGTGTACAGTGCTCCACGGGTATAAGGAGCAGATGCATTAAACGGAGGGATGTCAAAGGGCCTGATGAATGTACTTTCGGCATAATTTGCGCGCCTCCGGGACAATCCCAGCAATCAGTCATCCGCAAGAAGGGAATGGGGCTGTGTGGGTATTACGAGGAGGCGGGGGCGGCTGCAATATCATTGTATGTATGTTTCTCACCCCCTCCGACACCGTGCCCCATAAGAATCACTACATTGCCCGAGGAACTGCCTTGCCCCATAACTACGAAGGGACCAGAGAATGGGATTGTAATGTACAACGAGGGGGAACTGTTGTATGATGTATTAAGTAAAGTTGTAATGCAGCAGGCTGCCGATGCAATGGGTGCCAGTAGGTTCCGGGGACAGGGGTTAGCCCCCAGGATGAAGAGGGAAATAGTTAATGATGTTGCTACCGTTTTCAATACAGGGACCTCCGTAGTGAACTCGATAGACATACAAGGATTAAATGAGAGGGTGGAACAGCTTAGAGGGGTGATGAAGGGGTTATTGGAGAGGGTGGAGCAAAACCAGGAAGACCAAGCCAACCTAGGAAAGGAGGGTGCCAAAATCCAGCTGGATGGCATCTCAGTCCTGGAAGCTCAAGCCAGAACCATCAATCACCTCATTGATAGAGAACAGGAAGATACAGGGAAAGCAAAGACAGGGGCAACTCTGTCACGCTTATGGTCTGTGGATGGTGGGACAGATCCGCCACAATCTCGACCAGATCCAACGCGGGGAAGTACCTGATTGGATAGACAGTTCACATTTAGCTCAGTTGGCTAACCAAAGGGGGACACTGGATAATTGTACTCTGAAGGGACTGACCAGAGTATACCCAGCAATTCCAGATTGCCAGATGGGTAGGACTACCGGGATAGGGATAGTCCTGATGATCCCTATAGCCACGCCGGACTCAGGGCCGTTCCCCCTATACCAACGAGAGAATATCGGAATAATCCGGGAAAATGTCTCCATACGCTACTACCTGACCACCACCTCTGCCATTCGTCGAAACAACATACTTACCGGGATTTCCCTAGCAGATTGCAAGCAAAAGGGGGAAATCACAGTATGTCCTCACCCGGTGGGCAGAGGGGAGCAAGACGAGTGCGGGTTTAACCGAACCGACGGGTGTGTACTAGAAATAGTGCCCGCACACATGCACTTCGCGAGGGCAGGCTACGGAGGGAGGGGAAGATACTGCGTCTCTACCACAGAGCGTTCATACCGGTATAATGACCTGCAGTGCCCTATACCGCAGCCAAACTTTTGCTTTACACCACTACGACCTGTCGCGATCGGGCAAGCGCATATCACCCAGGTTAGGCGCCGGAAGTCCGAAGTTATCGAGGTAACCGATCAGCTCCATGATCATTTACAGGATTATGATGAGCCAGAGCAGGTCCTTATCCCACATCTAACCGAAGTATTACGAGAGTTGAGGCTCAGAGTGGGTCAATCTGTAAAACTATATCACCAACTGCAAACTAAAATCAAAGTACTGGAAGAAGATACCGAGGTAGACTTACAAAGTCAGTGTTGGTGGAGAAAGGTCTGGGACTGGGGAATAAATGTGAACATCCACCCATGGATTCGAATAATTTCACATATACTGGTCGGGATACAATTGATCTTAGCAATAACATGGGGCGTAATGGCCTGCCAGGCATGCAGACACCACGCACAACGAAGACGGACAAATCACCGTTCCCCGGATACTAAACAAGCCTGTTTTATAAGGGGGCAGGAGGATTTGGCTTTTGTCAATTCGATTTAAGCAACCGGGACTCCTGAAACCGCGTGACTGGCCAGCACGTTGAGGCAGGGAGTACCGGGCCGTGCACAAAATCTAATAAAGGTCGAATGGTCGGTTAAAAGGGGACTAGGACTAGTCCCTTTACCGAAAGGGGGAGTTGTTGTAGGAGGTAGGCACCTTTAGATTATACCAGAATACTAGGCATTCGGCACCTGCTAGATATATCAAAACTCACATAAGCTTAAAATAGACACACACATAAAATGGCTGCCCAGGCATGATGGGAAATCAGGTAGTCAAGCTGTGAACTGTTGAACGTTCAATGACCAAGCAATAACCCTGTGAGGCCCACTGTAGGAATGCCTGGGATGCGGGAAGACAGAGATAAGAAGGAAACCATCTCCTGTGAACAAGGTCATAAACCAATTATTTCTCCCAGATGAAAGAATTAGGGAGAGAAACCTGGAGACGGTCCTGAGTTTTTCCTCCCCGCTGAGCGTAATAAAAGCTGCATCAGCATTGGAACCGACTCTGAGTGTTGAGTGATTCTTCTCAGAAAACACTAACGCTAACAGGGGCAATATATTAGCATGGATAGAGGATTGGCTAACTAACAGAAAATAGAGAGTAGGGATAAATGGGTCATTTTCCGGTTGGCAATTTTGGCAAACAGTAACTAGTGGAGTGCCGCAAGGATCGGTGCTGGGGCCTCAACTACTTACAATCTATATTAATGACTTGGATAAAGGGACCAAGTGTAATGTAGCTAAGTTTGCTGATGATACAAAGATGAGTGGGAAAGCAAATTGTGAGGAGGACACAAAAAATCTGCAGCGGGATTATAGACAGGCTAAGTGAGTGGGAAAAAATTTGGCAGATGGCATATAATGTGGGAAAGTGTGAGGTTATCCACTTTGGTAGAAAAAATAGAAAAGCAAATTATAATTTAAATGGAGAAAAATTGCAAAGTGCGGCAGTACAGAGGGACCTGGAGGTCCTTGTGCAAGAAACACAAAAAGTTAGAATGCAGGTACAGCAAGTAATCAGGAAGCCAACTGGAATGTTGGCCTTTATTGCAAGGGAATTGAAGTATAAAAGCAGAGAAGTCTTGCTACAACTGTACAGTGTATTGGTGAGGCCATACCTAGAGTACCACGTACAGGTTTGGTCTCCATATTTAAGGAAGAATATACTTGCATTGGAGGCATTCAGAGAGGGTTCACTAGGTTGATTCTGGAGATGATGGAGTTGACCTATGAAGATAGGTTGAGCCTGTACTCATTGGAGTTCATAAGAATGAGAGGTGATCTTACTGAAACATATAAGATAATGAGGGGGCTCGACAAGGTGGATGCAGAGAGGATATTTCCACTCATGGGGGAAACTAAAACTAGGGGACATAGTCTCAGAATAAGGGGCTTCCCATTTAACACTGAAATGAGGATAAATTTCTTCATTCAGAGGGTTGTAAATCTGTGGAATTCTCTGCCACAGAGAGCTGTGGAGGCTGGATCATTGACTATATTTAAGGCGGAGATAGACAGATTTTTGAGCAATAAGGGAATAAAGAGGTATGGGGAGCAGGCAGGGACGTGGAGCTGAGTCCATGATCAGATCAGCCATGATATTAAATGGTGGAGCAGGATTGAGGGGCCAAATGGCCTACTCATGCTCCTATTTCTTATGTTCTTATGTTCTTATTCTCTTGAATTACTCTACCGATACCGATTCATCCACCCTGGGGGATTTAGATATGGTGCATTAGGTGAATCACAAAGCATAAGTGACTAGGAATATGTGGTGGTGGAGAAGCTGGAATCTGCTGGCCAGAGGGCCAGCCCACTTCATTCATTAGTTGCTGAGATCTTGGATTCGGCCCTGATGCATTTAAAAGGGTGTTACCTGAGCACCAATATTTGTTACTGCCATTAGGAGATGTGCCAAGCATCCTGCAATGTGCAACAGTGACTGTGAAGAGTTCACAACCTAAAGCTGGGCAGTTGCACGATCGCTTATGAGAAACACAACCCATCTTGAAAGTGCGTGACAATTTCTGGGGCATCTGCATCAGGGTGTCAGTGAGAAAATTCCTTTGCATAATTGGATGATCTGTCATGAATGATCACACTGCTGCTACGGAGGCCATGGGCTTCACTCTTCATGAAGCTCACCTATTTGGTCTGGACAAACTGGGAGATTGGCTAGACAGCTCCATTTTCCAAAGCTTCTTTGTCCTCAATTTCTCCACAGGTCTATTCCTATTCAGATCACTGGAAATGCTGTGGCAGTGCCCAACAGCAGGGCATAGTTGGAGCAGGCACCGATACACAAGATTAGTTACTGCAAAATACTCATGATAACCCAGGAGAAGCAAGGGCCAAAAATCACTCGTCACATATACTAATAACTTTTAGGGAATTAAATGTAGCTGCATTTTATTTCAACTGCATCCAGAGAGTTTGCTTCTGATGGTGCAGAGTAAGGTATCGGCATCAATGGCAATTGATTTAGTGCACAGGACAATGTTGATGAAAGTGGATTGGGTCACGGCATTGTGCACATGTAGACAGGTGCATCAATGAATTGGGCAGGTGAAGGCCTCATCTATGAGAGCCTGTCATATGACTCTTGCAGTCTACAATGGTGTTTCAACAGCAACATCATCTGACTAATTTTCAAGGTTTTGCTCTCTCCTTGGCTGTAGGTAGGCATCCTGCTCCTCCTCTGCTTCACTATTAGACCTCTCTGGGTGGCAAAGTTGTGGAGCATAGTGCAGACTATGATAATCTTGGAGGCCTTGGCTTGGCTCTATTTTAAGACATCAGATGCCTAGACATTCTTTCCAGGCATCTAAAACGCTGCTTCAAGATACCAATAGAGTGTTCAATAATACCCCTGATGGCCGTGTGAGCACTGTTGCATCTTTGCTCAACTGTTGTTCATGGCGGTCTCCATGGTTTCATGTGCCAGGGCTGAAGAGGGCAGTAGACTGGGTCACTGAATCTGCCTTGCATTCTCATTTCATGCCACTTCCTTTCATCCTCTTTTTTCTCCTCCAAGTAATACATAGAGAATTCTCATATTCCAATTTTTTATTGAAACAATCAAAAATATTGCTATCAAAATTTCCAGCAAAAAAAACAAACAAATCTCATAAATCCACTGTTAAAGGTCATTTTTGGAGAAATACCCCTTTTAAACAGTCACTTGCTCTGCCCTGAACCCGCCCGACTCTCATTTGCCCATTTCATGCATTCAAACTGATGCAAAGACACATTCTCCATCACTAAATCAGGGTCTTTGCCCTATCGCTCTCTATACTCCCATTGTCATGCATTTAAACATTGAAATGAAGCTCTTGCGCAGAATGGATTAGAATCTCCCCCCGATGTCCTGGCTCCCGCTCAACTGCTCTGCATCAGCATGACTAGCCTTTCAGAATGGAAAGATTGCTTTGTTGTTCCTCAGCTAAGAATATTTTCCATTTATTTCTATTCTAAAGTGCAACCTCTGTGACTAACCTGTGTCTTGAGTTGGATGTGGATGTACTGCTGCCTGAATAGGGTTGCTGTTAACCGACGATGCGGATGAACTCTGCTGTGTTGTGGATTGCACTATTTGGACCAGTGGGATGCAAAATGATCCTTGGGCATGGACGTTTGAAGAACTTTCATTCGCGGATGGACTCGAGAATTGAAAAGTTGTTGTATTGATCCCTGGAGGCAGGCCTGCAGTGATACCAGTCAATGGAGATGAGAATCCTACTGGCAATGTAAAACCTACAGCAAATACAAAATAACATTCAAGAAAAAATAAATTGCATTTTTACAACATCATTTATCATCTCAAGACATCCCAAATGGTGCACAGCCAGTGAAATACTTTTCAAGTAATCTAATGTAGGGAAACACAACAGCCAAAATTATCTTTTTTCACTGGAACCTTGCAGGTTAGGAGTAGATCTGACAGAACGTTCAAAAATAACAAGCTTTGAGAGGGTAAGTAGTGAAAGATTGTTTGAAGGATGAAGTTAGAAGATTTTTTTCACATTATTATGACATGGAAAGCTTTACCAAGTGACTTTTGAGATAGAGATTCTAGCATCATTTATAAGGGAATATTTGAAAAGGAAGAATAGAAAAGGGAATTAGAGTACAGAGCTAGAACCAATCGGCTGAATTGACTATGTATCCTAGTTCATTTGGTCTACTATTTCTTTTTGTCTCAATAATCTAGTTTACTGCATCTATCACAAAATACATAACTACACAATGCAAAGTAACTAATATGATCCACATGAAGATCGCAATTGCTCTGTGTACTATTTTTATCACATTGTTTAATAGGTTAAAAACTTTGTTAAAATGCAGCACACAGCAATTTGATGCAATCGTATTAAACCGTGTGCTAAAAGCAGTGCATAATTGAACAACAATCCCACAATTATACTATTTTAACCAGGTGCATAATATTAAAAATATTGGCCACGATTTTACAAACCTCGGCGGGTCTGTGGCGAGTGATGTCGGAGGCGGGTCGTGATCCCGTTTCTGTCTCCATCATAGCCTCGGAAATGAAATTCCCCTGATTGGGCTTGTTAAGCCCGCCCAGCGTGTTTGCCGGCCAATTAGAAGAAGCGGGTCTGGTGACGTCATTTGATCACATGTCATCAGCCGGTTTCCTTAAAATGGACTATGGCCAACTTTATTTTGGCATTTGTGCTGTCAGTGTTCCACAGCATGGAGGTGCTGCAAACACTGACAAGCACTGCACAGAGGCACAGGGCTGCATCCAGGCTCTCCCATGACTTCCTTCATATGCTTATGGAATGAGTCACAACATGCAGGGAGGTTCTCTTCCCTTCCAATGGGCGGAAGAGACCTCCCCAAGAGATCAACACAGCCTGGTTGCACATTGCAGAGGAGAGCACAAGCAGGGATGTAGTCAGGAGGACCTGGGTGCAGTGCTGCAAACATTTCAATCTCAGTAGATCACAAAACATAAATACAAAGCCACACTCAACCTCATCCTGCTTTGCCTCTTATCACATCCCCATCACTCTGCCTTCCCTACCCTACTCTTGCACATCCTTATTCACATCAACTTACCTTGCACCTCCATCCTAGTCCAATCATACCATCTAAAAACACACAAGGGTAGGCACGTGGGTGTTTTATGCAACATTCATGTACAGTTTCTGTTAATGTGGTGTCAAACATTGAAACCTTTATTTTCAACACTTTTCATTCTTAGACAAATTTGTATGCACCTTTGGAAGTGGCTTAGTGAGTTGCATTGAATGGTGAGACATAACAGTACCTCCTGCAATGGTGATGAGTGTGAAAGGAATGACTTGGGCATTGTAGGGATACTTCATGGTGTTAAGAACATAAAAACATAAGAAATAGGAGCCAGAGTAGGCCATACAGCCCCTCCAGCCTGCTCTGCCATTCAATGTTGGTGTAGGGCAGTGCCAACCTGGGGCATCATGTGGCAGCCAGGGTGTACAGCATCAAGCGAAGTAAATCTGGCCATGGTGAGGCGATCCCTGGCCTCCCAATCAGCAATGTGGTTGGGTGATGATGCCCTGTATCCAGTGTAGCATCAGTTGTCTGTGGAGAAGGTTGGTGTTGTTATTGGTGCTGCTGGTGTGCCTGGTGCTGCTGTTGTTGGGGCTCATCATGATGGATTATAAGGATCAAGGTGAGATAGTTTCAAGGGAACCAATGCTGATGTAATAAATGGTAGTTTTTTTTATTATTTGTTCCAGGATGTGGCCGTTGCTGGCAAGGCCGGTATTTGTTGCCCATCCCTAATTACCCTTGAGAAGGTGGTGGTCAGCTGCCTTCTTGAACCGCTGCAGTCCGTGTGGTGAAGGTACTCCCACAGTGCTGTTAGGGGGGGGGGGGTTCCAGGATTTTGACCCAGCAATGATGAAGGAATGGTGATATATTTACAATTCAGAATGGTATGTAACTTGGAAGGAAACTTGCAGGTGATGGTGTTCCCATGTGCCTGCTCCGCTTGTCCTTCCAGGTGGTAGATATCGCGGTTTTGGGAGATGCTGCCAAAGAAGCCTTGGCGAGTTGCTGCAGTGCATCTTGTAGATGCTACACACTGCAGCCACGGTGCACCGGTGGTTGAGGGAGTGAATGTTGAAGGTGGATGGAGTGCCAATCAAACGGGCTGCTTTGTCCTGGATTGTGTCAAGCTTCTTACGTGTTGTTGGAACTGTACTCATCCAGGCAAGTGCAGAGTATTCCAACTCACTCCTGACATGTGCCTTGTAGATGGTGGAAAGGCTTTGGGGAGTCAAGAAGTGAGATACTTTCCACAGAATACCCAGCCTCGGACCTGCTCTTGTTGTCACGGTATTTATGTGGCTGGTCCAGTTAAGTTTCTGGTCAATGGTGACCCCCAGGATGTTGATGGTGGGGGATTCTGCAATGGTAATGCCACTGAATATCAAGGGGAGGTGGTTAGACTCTCGTTTGTTGGAGATGGTCATTGCCTGGCACTTGAGTGGCGCAAATGTTACTTGCCACTTATCAGCCCAAGCCTGAATGTCATCCAGGGTGAAGTTGAGATGACAGAAGCAATCTATGGGGCCAAGTTTCGGCCTGAGTTGCTCCTGTTTTTTTGGAGCAACTGGTTTAGAATGGAGTATCTTAGAAATTTGAATTCTCGGCATTTAGTTTGCTCCAGTTCTAGTCAGTTAGAACAGTTTCACTTTGGAACAGAATTTTTTTTTCAAAAGTGGTCGTGTCCAGCCACTTACGCCTGTTTTCAAAGTTTAGGCAGTGAAAACTTACTCGAAACTAACTTAGAATGGAGTAAGTGAAGATTTTTGTACGTTCGAAAAAACCTTGTCTACACTTTAGAAAATCAGGCGTAGGTTACAAATTAGGCGTAGGGAATGGAGGGGGGGGGTTTAAAAGGGAAGTTTACAAACATTAAACACTTCAGTTTTACAAATAAAGAGCCATCATCAATAATAAATGATAAATACATCAATAAATCAACCAATAAATCAATCAAAAAAAATTAATAAAAAAAAAAAATTAAAATCAATAAATAAAACATTTTCTACTTACCGATTGCAGCACCGGGAGTCCTCCAACAGCGTGCTGGGACGGTCCCCCCAGTGTGTCTCTGTCAGTGTCTCTATCTGTCTGTCTGTGTGTGTGTCTCTCACTCTCTGTCTGTCAGTGTCTGTGTTTCTGACAGCGAGGGGAGGGGGAGAAGGGGGGTGTGGGAGAAGGGGGGTGGGGGGGAGGGGGAGAAGGGGGTGGGGGGAGAAGGGGGGGGAGGGGAAGGGGAGAAGGGTGGGAAGGGGGGTGGGAGGGGTGGAGGAGGGCTGGGGGGTGGGAGGAGGAGAGGAGGGGCGAGGAGAAGGGGGGGATATGAGGAGAAGGGGGGGAGAGGAGGAGAAGGGGGGGAGAGGGGGAGAAGAGGGGGAGGAAGGGGGGAGAGAGGAGGAGGAAGGAGGGAGGGAGAGGAGGAGAGAGGAGGAAGGAAGGAGGGAGGGAAGGAAGGAGAGAGGAGGGAGGGAAGGAAGGAGAGAGGAGGGAGGGAAGGAGGGGGGGTGAAGGGAGAGAGGAGGGAGGGAAGGAGGGAGGGGAGGGTGGGAGGGAAGGAGGCTGAACGGCCGGGCCCAAGACCTCGGGCTGGATTTACAGGTAAGTGGCGTCGGGTCTCGGGGGGTCGCGGAAGTCCAGTGGGGGGGGGGTGGTGGAGGAGAGAGAGAGTCGTGGAGGTCCGAGGGTGGGGGGGGGAGCGGAGGTCGGGTCGCCGGGGGGGGGGGGGGGGGGAGTGGGGGGGTCGGGTCGGGTCGGGTCGAGTCGGGTCGGGTCGGGTGGGAGGAGCCTTATTCACGCAGCCCCAGTGAGGCCATTCGGCCAGGGCAAGGGACTGCATGCTTCGGGCCCCTCCCACAGCCTTGGCCGCCTGGAGCTACTGCACATGCGTGCCCACTGTAGTGCGCATGTGCAGAGGTCCCGGCACTGTTTTCAGCGCAGGGACCTGGCTCCGCCCCCAACAGCTCGTGGTGCGCCGCACCCGGCTCCAGAGGACCTACAGAGAGCCGGAGAATAGGTAAGTTTTTTTTAGGCACACTTTCTGGCACGAAAAACGGGCGTCCAGGTCCGGGCTGCGCTGTTTTAGGCGCGGCCCAAAACTTGGGCCCCATGAATGGTGAGAGAGGTTATTCCAATGAGGTAACACTGGATAGAGAGCAGACTTGCAACCTGCATAAAGCTCAATCTGTCTTACAAATGCAGTAAGCAAAAGCTTCTGAGCTTGGAAAGTAAACAGCTGTGAGATGCGAGCTTTTGTAGCTGTCAAGTCATAACATGATTCCATGGTCATACACCTCCCGACCTGCTTACCTGATGTGATCCCCAAGCAGCGTGGACCCAGTGGGCAACCTCATAAAATGTAACAGTGAGCTCAAGATACTTCTTAATGGTCTTTTAACAAGATAATAATGATCTGGATTGCCTCCCCGCCATTGTGTGTCGGGTCTGTTCTGCACTGATAGACCTAACATCTGGGAAAGGCGCTTGACGGCGGGTTGACAGCAGGATCCAGACCCGCTGTCAAAAATATTTTTTTTCCCACCCGACCCGCTGACCCCCCCGGAAAAAACTCCCCCCACAAGCATTTACATTGGAAATACCGTGCATGCGCAGAAACTTAAAGCCGCCTTCTTGAACTGCTACAGTCCTTGTGGTGAAATAACTCCCACAGTGCTGGTAGGGAGGGAGTTCCAGGATTTTGTCCCAGTGACGATGAAGGAACGGCGATATATTTCCAATTCAGGACGGTGTGTCACTCGGAGGGGAACTTGCGGGTGACGGTGCATTGAAAGAAACAGGTCGCACAGAACAAAGCACAGCTTACAGGGAACATTGTTCTACACTCAACCTAGAGACCTCCAGCCTCAGCTTCACAGACGAGGTCTAGGCATAGCAGCAAACCGGTGGGTGACCTGTCAAATCCTTTGATAAGTGGCTGCAAACACACCACTGATGATTTTAATTGCCTTCCCACCACTGCGTTTCGGGTCTGCTTAGCGCTGACAGACCTGAAATTTTGGAAAGGCACATGGCAGCACGGTCTCAACCAGCTGGGGGAAAAAAACACTTTCCCACCCGACCTGCCACCAATCGTGCCCGCTGACCCCCTGATTCCAGTTTAAACAGGGAGAATATAGATGAAGAGGATCAGCATTTACACATCTCCCGAGACAGAATCTTCACTGCTCAGGGCTTTTGTAATCTCTTGCAATGCATTCTCTCATGAGGTTCCACATAAGAGACTATTAACAAAAATGAATGCACATGAAACTGGAGGCAGCCTATTGGCTTGGATAGGGAATTAGTTAAGTATTGACAGAGAATAGGGATAATGGATATGTACTCAAATTGGCAGGATGTGATTAGTTGTGCCCCCCTGGGGTCTGTACTGGGGCCTCAGCTTTTCACTATATTTATAAATGACTTGGATGAAGAAATAGAGAGCAATATATCTAAGTTTGCTGACGACACTAAGTTAAGTAGTGTAAATGGGAGCAAAATATTGCAAAGCGACATTGATAGATGAAGTGAGTGGGCAAACTGTGGTAGATGGAGTTCAATGTGGGGAAATGTGAGGTCATCTACTTCAGACCCAAGAAAGATAGATCAGAATATTTTCTAAATGGTGAGAAGCCAGGAACTGTGGATGAGCAGAGAGATTTAGGGGTCCAAGTACAGAAGTGACTAAAAGCACAGGTACAAAAATATTTTAAAAGCCTAATGGAATATTGGCCTTTATCTCAAGAGAGCTGGAATACAATGGGGTGGAAGTTATATTACATCTGTACAGTTCTGGTTAGACCTTATTTGGAGTGCTGCATTCAGTTCCGGAAACTGAGTCTCAGGAAAGATATGTTTGCGGGGTTGGTGGGGGGGGGGCACAGATTCACCAGTCTGATACTGGGACTAAAAGGGTGGAATTATGAGGACAAGTTGCTTAGACTAGGCTTCTTTTCTATTGAATAGCGGTTCAGGCTTGGGGAGGCTGAATGGCCTACTCTTGTTCCTATGTTCCTATGAATGATTCAGATGTTCCCTGCAATAATAGTGACATTTGATTGGCCCACTGCCTTTGAGACAATGCTTTATAGCTTTTTCTATCTAGATGATCCTGCAACTGACCTGCTATTGACTGGTTTGTTGCAAAGTTTTGGTACTATATTATCGAAATAGAACAATGAGGTAGCTATGACAATCATGTTCAATAAATAGCAAATAAATCAAACAGTTAGGAGGGAGAAATTTGGGGCGTTTGTGCCTTAAGTTAGCACCTCCTGGGGCGCTAACAGGGCACAGACGACTTTTCGCCCGGGCACGTGCTGCTACCAACTCCCGCAAAATTCCACGGGAGGTTAGCGGCAGCAGTAACCGGTAGCACCCCACACTGCGGCGCCGGTGATGACAATGTTATCACTGTGTGCAGCAACCCGTTTTCGCCCCGAAGCGATGCCTGCGGCAGCTTCAGGGGGCTGTCGGCCGCTCGAGGGGCAATAATTAAAGGGGAAGTGGGGAAAGTAGAAAAATGGGCGACTTAACTGTCGCGCCTTCTTCACTTTGCATCGTGGGGTCTGTGCCACGATCTTGCAGTTAGGCACTCCGCTTGGGTGCCGGGCTGCTGCCACGGCACCCCGCTGCCTGGTGGTCCACGGATGGCTCCCTTTCCCGCCAGAACAGTCGACAGCTTGGCCCTCCCCCTTTAATGTAGTGCTGCGCCCTTCACGGAGTCTTTCTGCCCCTCTCCCGCCCCACTGAGTAAGTGGAGCATGATATTTTGCACTCCACTTGCTCTCGGGGGCAGTAGGTAAGCTGAATATAGGTCACGGGGCGGGACCTCCGCACCTGCCGCAGAAAGTTCCGCTTTGTGGCCTTTACCCGGGGCGGTACGCAATTTAGGCCCTAGCTGTCTAACATAGAACCAGGTCACAGAATTACTCAGCATTTTTATTTTGATTCATATATTCCAGGCATTCATGAAAACAATAATAGATGTAACATGAGACTTTAAATAGCAATACCATCACATCATCTTGTTTTCCATATAAGTAGCTGCTACTAACACTAAAGTTTCACACGAACATACAGTGACGGACAATTTATCAATTGCCAGAAAAGTCTGTCATAAGTGCCTGTCGTCTTAAAAGACAATGCTATCTGCCTTGCAGTAGGTGCTCCTGTGAAGCGCCTTGGGACGTTTCACTATGTTAAAGGTGCTATATAAATACAAGTTGTTGTTTTGTTTAAGTAGAACTATGTTATATCCTTTTTAATGTTCCTATAGATAGACAGAATAATATGAATTTAATATTGACTTAAATCAACTGTGTTCTTAAAATAATTTTTTTGTCTTTTTGGGAGGAAAACAATGAGCAAACAGTCCATATAGCCACGTTTCCATGTGGGCCATCTGGCCTACCCAGTGCTGTACTAAAAATGTTACTTGTATTCAACAGTTAATTGCTTCAGAACTTATTTAATGCCTTTGAAATGTTAATGTCTGCAAATTTTCAGATAGATAGGAAGACAGAACAAATTGGAGATCATTTTCACCTCGGGCAGGCACAGGGTTTTTGTTGAAGAGAACACAGACGTAGACTTTAAAAGCCCAGCCTTTAAAAGAAAAAATGCTATTTGTTGCACCAGTAATTGCTGAATGCAATGCACTGCCTTCCAAGGAAAAAAAGAAGGCTTGCATTTACTTAACGCCTTTCTCAGGAAACCCGAAGCACTTTATAGCCAATGAAGTATTTTTGAAGTGTAGTCACTGTTGTGATGTCAGAAATGCAGCAGCCAATTGCACAAAGCAAGCTCCCACAAACAGCAAAAATGAAAAAAAAATGACTTGCATTTATATAGCATCTTTAATGACTTCAGCATATCCTAAAGTGCTTTAGAGCCAATGAAGTACTCTTGAAGTGAAGTCACTATTATGATATACGAAATGCGGCAGCTAATTTACTTACAGCAGGTTCCCACAAAAAGTAATGTGGTAATGACCAGACAACGGCCCCAATATTGGTGGCCTTACTGCCCATCGCCGCCAGGTTTTGCTGCCGTTTTCCTCTCTCTCCCAGTTTCCACTTGGGCTGGAGCAGGCGGGAAGGAAGTACCACCAGATACCGCTCGCTGACGTCCTCTGACGGCCAAGTCGCATAAAGGGCCTCCCGCCCACCGAGATGCCAGATTGGTGCGGGCGGGAGTTGGCGCCAGCAGGGGGAAGGGCCACTGCGGGAGGCTGATCTAACCCTGACGGTAGGTATGAAGACCCGAAAGAAAAGGTTAGTGAACATCTTTGAATTTTGTTTTTTACAGCCACTTACCTGGATGGGGTCTCCTAAAGATATTCCGGTGTTTTGTTCTGTTTTTGGTAATGTTTTTTTACTTTTCAGAGCTCCCCCCTCCCTGGGCCCGATACCATCCTCAGTGGCACTTGGGCGGCAAAGCTCATTTGCTGCCGAGATTGAGAGCTTCCGCCGCTGCTGCCCAGATTGACGGCGTAAGCTGTTATTTGGCCACCGAGCAGTACTGCCACCTCTTTTAGAGGAATCTTTCGGGCAAAGTACCGCCCGGTCACTCGGCGGTCCTTTGGGCGGCAAATGGGCGGGCCTTGCAGCTCATGGAAACCGAGGCCAATCTGTTTTAGACTTTTCAGCAAGTGTCACAAACTCCTCCATCACCCTCCCTGGGTATGTTTGGTCCCACCAGCAGAACAGACCCACCAGAGGTGGTGGCACAGTGGTATACAGTCGGGAGGGAGTGATCCTCGGCATCCTCAACATTGACTCCGGACCCCATGAAGCCTTATGGCTTCAGGTCATACATGGGCAAGAAAACCTCCTGCTGATTATCACCTACCGCACTCCCTCAGCTGATGAATCAGTACTCCTCCATTTGAACACCACTTCAAAGAAGCATTGCGAGTAGGAAGGGTACAGAATGTACTCTGGGTGGGAGAGTTCAATGTCCATCACTAAGAGTGGCTCAGTAGTACCACGACTGAAAGAGCTGGCCGAATCCTGAAGGACATAGCTGCCAGACTGGGCCTGCGACAGGTGGTGAGAGAACCAACACGAGGGAAAAACCTACATGACCTCGTCCTCACCAATCTATGTGTCGCAGATGCTTCTGTCCATGGCAGCCTTGGTAGCAGTGACCACTGCACAGTCCTTGTGGAGATGAAGTCCTGTCTTCACACTGAGGACACCCTCCATCGTGTTGTGTGGCACTACCACCGTGCTAAATGAGATTGATTCAAAACAGATGCAGCAGCTGAAAACTGGACATCCATGAGGCGCTGTGGTCCATCAGCCACAACAGAATTGTATTCCACCACAATCTGTAACGTCATGGCCCGGCATATCCCTCACTCTACCATTACCATCAAACCAGGGGACCAACCCGGGTTCAATGAGGAGTGCAGAAGAGCATGCCAGGAGCAGCACCAGGCGTACCTAAAAATGAAGTGCCAACCTGGGGAAGCTGCAACACATTACTACATGCATGCTAAAAAGCGGAACAAGCATGCTACAGACAGGGCTAAGCGATCCCACAACCAACGGATCAGATCAAAGCTCTGCAGTCCTGCTGCATCCAGTCATGAATGGTGGTGGACCATGAAGCAACTAACAGGAGGAGGAGGCTCCATGAATATCCCCATCCTCAATGACGGCACAGCCCAGAACGCAAGTGAAAAAGGCAAGGCTGAAGCATCTGCAACATCTTCAGCCAGAAGTGCCGAGTGGATGATCCATATTGGCCTTCTCCTGAGGTCCCAACCATCACAGAAGCTAGTCTTCAGCCAATTCTATTCAGCACTGGATACAGCAAAGGCTAAGGGCACCGGCAACATCTTGGTTGTCGTGCTGAAGACTTGTGCTCCAGAACTAGCCGCGCCTCTAGCCAAGCTGTTCCAGTACAGCTACAACACTGGCATCTATTCAACAAGGTGGAAAACTGCCCAGGGTGTGTCCTGTCCACAAAAAGCAGGACAAAGCCAATCAGGCCGCTTCCCCCATCAGTCTACTCTCAATCATCAGCAAAGTAATGGAAGGTGTCGTCGACAGTGCTATCAAGCAGCACTTGCTCACAAATAACCTGCTCACCAATGCCCAGTTTGGGTTCCGTCAGGACCACTCGGCTCCAGACCTCATTTCAGCCTTGGTCCAAACATGGACAAAAGAGCTGAATTCCAGAGGTGAGGCGAGAGTGACTGCCCTTGACATCTGCCCTTGACATCAAGGCAGCATTGACCGAGTGTGACATCAAGGAGCCTTAGTAAAACTGAAGTCAATGGGAATCAGGGGTAAACTCTCCACTGGCTGGAGCCATACCTAGTACAAAGGAAGATGGTTGTAGTTGTTGGCGGTCAATCATCACAGCCCCAGGACATCACTGCAGGTGTTCCTCAGGGCAGTGTCCTAGACCTAACCACCTTCAGCTGCTTCATCAATGACCTTTCCTCCGTCATAAGGTCAGCAGTGGGGATGTTCACTGGTGATTGCACAGTGTCCAGTGCCATTGGCAACTCTTCAGATAATGGAGCAATCCATGCCCGCATGCAGCAACATCTGGATGACATTCAGGCTTGGGTTGATAAGTGGCAAGTAACATTCGCGCCACACAAGTGCCAGGCAATGACTATCCATAACAAGCGAGAGTCTAACCATCACTCCTTTACTTTCAATGGCATAACCATCGCCAAATCCCCCATCATCAATATCCTGGGGGTCACCATTGTCCAGAAACTTAACTGGACCAGCCACATAAATACTGTGGCAACAAGAGCAGGTCAGAGGCTGGATATTCTGCAGTGAGCGTCTCACCTCCTGACTCCCCAAAACCTTTCCACCATCTACAAGGCACAAGTCAAAAGTATGATGGAATACTCTGCACTTGCCTGGATGAGTGCAGCTCCAACAACACTCAAGAAGCTCGACACCATCCAGGACACTTGATTGGCACTCCATCCACCACCTTAAACATTCACACCCTCCATCACCGGCACACGGTGGCTGCAGTGTGTACCAACAACAAGATGCACTGCAGCAACTCACCAAGGCTTCTTCAGCAGCAACTGCCAAATCCGCGGACTCCACCACCTTGACGGATAAGGGCAACAGGTGCATGGAAACACCATCCCGTCGAAGCACCCCTCCAAGTCACACACCATCCTGACTTGGAAGTACATCGGCGTTCCTTCATCGTTGCTAGGTCAAAATCTTGGAACTCCCTCCCAAACAGCAATGTGCAAGTACCTCCACCACATGGTTCAAGAGGCGGCTCACCACCTTTTCAAGGGCAATTAGGGATGGGCAATAAATGCTGGCCTTGCCAATGATGCCCACATCCCATGAATGATTAAAACAAAATCTGGCATGAACTGCCCGAGAGGGTGGTGGAAGTAGATTCAGTAATAATTTTCAAAAGGGAACTGGATAAATGAAGTGGAAACATTTGCAGGGCTATGGGGAAAGGGCAGAGGAGTGGGACTAATTAGATAGCTCTTTTAAGAGCCGGCACAGTCACGATGGGACAAATGGCCTCCTTCTGTTCTGTATCATTCTATGAGTCGACGAAAGCAAATCTGACCTTCTTAACACGCAACAGAAAGAAAAATATGATGAGAAACACATTCTGCTTTCAAAAGTCGTTTCTTGGCTACTACTAAGTTTGCACTTGGTGACCATAGAAATGTAAGTGGGACACGCTTGCAGCCAATGGCTGATTACATTTCCTCAACTGTTGCATTCAACAATAATCAAGCAAATGCAACGACTCAAAGTACAATGCTCTCAGAACTCACATTTTAAGACTGGCAATGTAATATCCAAAGCAAAATATAATTATGTTGATACCAAGGAGCGTTTTACCAGTGTTTTCCAGGAAACCTCTTCCACCATATACTTCACATTGTGCTCTACTCGATGGGCTGAATAAAATTAGCAAAACATGCCTGGACACGTCAGCAACTACAATTCAGACATTAGCTGGCAGTCTCCCAGTTTACGTGGTGGCTCAAAGTTTTAGACATCTTACTGCAGAAGTAGAAGTCAGCCTCTGTTTATCAGAGTGATTCTAATCTAAAATCCAAAAAATCTGGACCATTATTCTGTTGCTGAAACTAAAATGACTAGTTGTATATTATAAACAGAAGTAACTGCTACTGAAGTTTGGCATGTGGGAACTAATTTTCCTTTGCTTTGTGCCTGGAGAACAATCCTTTCCCAGCACAAAGCAACAGGAAAGGGGCTGAGATCCATGAGACTGGTTTTCCGCCTTTTTTACAATGTCCTGAGATTTCTAAAGTTTCGCTTGTGGGTGGTGGGGGGGGGGGTGGGGAACGGAGTACTTGTGCAGCAGGAACAAGTGTGGGAATGAGCTGTAACAGTGCCTTCTTTTTGAATGCAGGGTGGGTACCCATTCGTAGACAGGATCTGAGCGCAGGGCATGCATGACGAGCTGGAAATGTAAGACCCCTTTTTTGCCCAAGTTCCCCCCATAGATATTCAGGGTTGGGGGCCTTCTGGCAGCTGACACCTGGATTTCTATTCTGTTACCAAGCCCAAGACTCTACCAAGAGGCAGGCCCGTGTCTGGCACACATTTGGCCTAGGATAATGTCCTTAACCTGCAAGTGCAGGTGGGTCCAGGTCAGGTCAGGTGGTGTGTAATTCTGATACACTCATATGGTTTGTACCCACGCTGGAGGGGAGGAGGTGGAAAATCAGCCTGATCATTTTAACTTTAAAATTGTGAAAACATCACACAAGGACATCAATCTACTGTTTGCTTTTATTCAAACTTGTAGACCTCTAACTCAAGATCACTAAACTAAAAATATGTTTTACTTGTAACTGTTTATCTCTCTTTAAAATTGAAGTGTAATTGGAAGCAGAACAAAAATTATTTAAATTTTGCACCAGCACCATTCCCTGCCAAGGGGACAAGCAGGTGCCATTGCCCCCAGGTCGAGGCCACTTTCATTCTTCATCTAGCTATAGGAGGTGTGCAGTAACAATCCAGGAATGCCTGCCCACTGATCTTCCCTGCCTTCTCCATACCTTATTTGTTGTGTCTCCCTGGCAGCATGGCTAAGATCATGGGGATCAAGTTACCTTACCTCAGCATTATTTCTTGTATAAAAGAAAAAAAGCAATAAAAACAGCAACTTGAAATGCTTCTGAAACATGAAGCCAACACCAATATATATAAGCAAGCTGCGATTCTCCGCTCGGAACAGATTTCCAGCAGGCCGGGCTTCCGTCCACCCCATCAATTCTGCCCCAGCTCCGTCCCATTTCCCTGCAGCACCAGAAGCGCCATTGTGCAACTTTAAAAGGCCAGAAATGCACTGAAGATTGCGACCCATGTCCATTGAAGGCAAGTAATTGAACGGAAGGGAGGGAAAAGAGGCTGCTACAATGCCCTCTTCATCCATGCGATGGGGTCTCAAGGTCATTACTGTCACTTTCTGTGGCCCATCACCACCTAGGAAGTGACAATAACAGACGCGGTCGGGAGGGAAATTCACCAGGGACTGGGCCATGCTCTCGTGCTGCTTTTAGATGAAGTGTGCATGGAAGGAGAGGCCAATGGCAGTCCTGGCGAAGGTGGGGTGAGGGAGATACAGGTTGGGCAATGAGGCAGCAGAAGACTTACCACTCACTTACCACTTCCTTCATTCTCCGCCGCTATCTGTATCACAGAAGAGAATCCAGACTATTATTTTTTTTAATAATTATTCTCAGGATATGGATGAAGCTGGCAACTTTGCTTTTAGTCCAAACAACTGAGTGGCTTACTGCACCATTTCAGAAGGCATCGAGTCAACCTCATAGTAGGGGACTGGAATCACATACAAGTCAGACCAGGTAGGGGGTGGCAGGTTCCCTTCCCTGAAAGTTACCAGACAAGGCCACTGAAGCAGACAGTATAAATGGATACACAAGGTATTTGGATGCATTTCTAGAAGCAGAAGGGAAATGAGCTTCAAAATTAGTGTTGGAATAGCACATTATATCGCTAGCAAATGAGTAGTTGGGGTTAATGATTTCCACGGTTCGAGTTTTGCAAGCTGTGTTCCCATTGAGTACTGTTGGTTAAATTACAGCAAGGCTTCTCAGCAGGAACATAGTAACAGGAGTAGGCCATTCAGCCCTTTGAGATTGTTCCACAACTATTAGATTGTGACCGATCTGTACCTCAACAACATTTACCCGACTTTGCCCCATATCCCATATACCCTTGCCAAACGAAAATCCATCAAACTCACGTCTTGAAAATTTCAGTTGGCCCAGCATCCAGTTTTTTGCAGAAGAGAGTTCCAGATTTCCACTACACTTTCTGTGAAAATGTGCTTCCTGATTTCACCAGTAAATGGCCACGTTCTAATTTTAAGATTTCCCCACCAGAGGAAATAGTTTCTCTGTACCTGCCCTACTGAATCCCTTCATCATTTTAAAGACATTTGTAATGTATTTGCCTCGTGGGTTCGTTGCTTAAGAATTCATAGCAACACATTGCTATTAAGACCTAATTGGTTTATTAGCAAAGGTTTAACAATCACACTATACATTACCAGTTCATCCACCAGGCTCACAACCACCTGCCTCATCATGGATCCCCCGAACCCAACTGGCTGGGGTTTTATTGAGTCTTCTGAACATCACTTGACTGGCTAAGCCACTCCCAACTCAACAGCTTGACAACTATTTTGTTGCATCCGTAAATCTGTATATCAATCAATCATTAAATCAAGTGCCCCCTAATTAAAGGGGGGGGGGCACTAAACTACCAAACTTAGACAAATTAAACTTTAGACATGTGGTTCAAATTTAAATTTGGTTGTCGGGGATGATGCGAGCGTACCGGTGGACACCGCGTGCTTCATCTCCAGGGACACCCTGGCTCGATGTAACCGTGGAAGAGAGGCAAGCAGTTGGGCTGAACGCCCCCCCTCAACCGTCCGCTGCCTGGACCTGTCGATGGGCCCCTTGGCCATGCCCAGGAGCAGTCCTAAGAGGAGGCCTTCTGACCTGCCCGCTCCCCTCCAGGGTGCCCAAAGATCAGGAGCGTGAGACTGACGTGCAACCAGAATTTGAGGAGCGGCCCCTTCAAATATTGTCAACAGCCCTACAACTATTTTTGAAGAAAACAATTAAATCAAATGCCCTCTGATTAAAGGGGGGGGAACGACACACCAAAGACTTTTAAACAAGTGCCCCCTTGATTTTTTTTCTTGTTTTTTTTAGGGCACTAAAAACACAAATTATACAAGTGCCCCCTGGCTAAAAAGGGGGGGGGGGGGTAACTAAAACCGGCACAATAAACAAATTAAGCTTTAGACATTTAAATCAAATTAAAATTTGGTTGCCGGGGGTGATGATGCACCAACAGCTCTACAACTATTTTGCAGGAAACAATTAAATCAAGTGCCCCCTGATTAAAGGGATGGGGGGACACACCAAACACTTTCAAACAAGTGCACCCTTGTTTTTTTTTGAGGGCATTAAAACACAAATTATACAATGCCCCCTGGCTAAAAGACGGATGGGGGGGCTCTAAAACTGGCACAATAAACAAATTAAACCTTAGACAAAACATCAAATTAAAATTTGGTTGCCGGGGTTGATGAGGCACTCCAGTCCCTCCGTCGCCCACCTCTCTCGGAAGGCCGCAAGTGTACCGGTGGACACCGCGTGCTCCATCTCCAGGGACACCCTGGCTCAGATGTAACCGCGGAAGAGAGGCAGGCAGTCGGGCTGAATGACCCCCTCGACCACCCGCTGCCTGAACCGGTTGATGGCCCCCTTAGCCATGCCCAGGAGCAGGCCCACGAGGAGGCCTTCTAACCTGCCCGCTCCCCTCCGCACAGGGTGCCCAAAGATCAGGAGTGTGGGACTAAAGTGCAACCAGAATTTGAGGAGCACCCCCTTCAAATATTGTCAACAGCTCTACAACTCTTTTAGTTGTTAACTAATAATCAAGTGCCCCCTGATTAAAGGGGGGGACATACCAAAACTCTTCAAACAAGTGACCCCTTGTTTTTTTTTCATTTTTTTTAGTTTTTTTTCCGGGGCACCGAGAAGCAAATTATACAAGTACCCCCTGGCTAAAAGTGGGGGACACTAAAACTGGCAATTAAACAAGTTAAACTTTAAAACATATAAAATCAAATTAAAATTTGGTTGCCGTGGGTGATGATGCACTCCAGTCCCTCCGCTGCCCACCTCTCGCGGAAGGCCGCGAGCATACCGGTGGACACTGCGTGCTCCATCTCTAGGGACACCCTGATCGAATGTAACCACGGAAGAGAGGCAGGTAGTTGGGCTGAACGACCCCCTCGACCGCATGCTGCCTGGACCGGCTGATGGCACCCTTGGCCGTTCGCAGGAGCAGTCCTACGAGGAGGCCCTTGGACCTGTCCGCTCCCCTCCGCACAGGGTGCCCAAAGATCAGGAGTGTGGGACTGAAGTGCAACCAGAAATTGAGGAGCACCCCCTCAAATATTGTCAACAGCTCTACAACTATTTTGTTGTGAAACAAATTAAACAGTTTGTTCAAGTGCCCCCTGATTAAAGGAGGGGGATACTCCAAACAGTTTTCAAGTGCCCTTTTTTTGGGGGCACTAAAATCACAAATTATACAAGTGCCCCCTGGTGAAAAGGGGAAGGGGACACTAAAACCCAACAATAAAACAAATTAAACTTTAAAACATATAAAATCAAATTAAAATTTGGTTACCGGGGTGATGATGCACTCCAGTCCCTCCGGTGCCCACCTCTCGCGGAAGGCCGCGAGCATACCGGTGGACACCGCATGCTCCATCTCTAGATCTCTAGGGACACCCTGACTCGAATGTAACCACGGAAGAGAGGCAGGCAGTCGGGCTGAACGACCCCCTCGACCGCATGCTGCCTGGACCGGCTGATGGCACCCTTGGCCATTCCCAGGAGCAGTCCTACGAGGAGGCCCTCAGACCTGTCCGCTCCCCTCCGCACAGGGTGCCCAAAGATCAGGAGTGTGGGACTAAAGTGCAACCAGAATTTGAGGAGCAGCCCCTTCAAATATTGTCAACAGCTCTACAACTCTTTTTGTTGCAAAATAAACAAATATTAAATCAAGTACCCCCTTATTAAAGGGGGGGACACTCCCAACAGTTTACGTGCATTTTTTTTCTGTTTGTGGTTTTTTTTGTGGGTTTTTTTAATCACTAAAACACACAAATTATACACGTGCCTCCTATAAAAGGGGAGGGGGACACTAAAACCCGGCAATAAAACAAATTAAACTTTAAAACATATAAAATCAAATTAAAATTTGGTTGCCAGGTGTGATGATGCACTCCAGTCCCTCCGGCGCCCACCTCTCGCAGAAGGCCGTGAGCGTACCGGTGGACTTGGTTTAATATCTCAACCGAAAGACAACACCTCCGACAGTGCAGCACTCCTTTAGTACCGCACTTGAATGTCAGCCTAGATTTTTGTACGAAAGTCTCTGGAGTGGGACTTGACCTCACAACTTTCTGACTCAGAGGCGAGCGTGCTACCGCTCTACAACTCTTTTTGGGAGAAAAAGTAAACAATAAACATTAAATCAAGTGCCCCCCGATCTGGGGGACACTCCAAACATTTTTCGAGGCCCTTTTTTGTGTGTATTTTTTATTTTTTTTTTATTTTTGGGGGGGTTTTTGGGGGTTTTTTTTGAGCACTAAAATCATATTTTTTCAAGTGCCCCCTATAAAAGGGGAGGGGGACACTAAAACCCGACAATAAAACAAATTAAACTTTAAAACATATAAAATCAAATTAAAATTTGGTTGCCGGGGTTGATCATGCACTCCAGTCCCTCCGGCGCCCACCTCTCGCAGAAGGCCGCGAGCGTACCGGTGGACTTGGTTTAATATCTCAACCGAAAGACAACACTCCTTTAGTACTGCACTTGAATGTCAGCCTAGATTTTTGTACGAAAGTCTCTGGAGTGGGACTTGACCTCACAACTTTCTGACTCAGAGGCGAGAGTGCTACCGCTCTACAAAAACCTGGAGCATACCACAGATGCATACATTAAAACGTCGTTGAGATCTCCACTTAACATTCTAAACTCAAGGGAATACAAGTCAAATTTATGCAACCTGTCCTCATAATTTAAGCCCTGCTATCATTCAGGTGAATCTGCACTACACGCTGTCCAAGGCCAATATATCCTTCCTGAGGTGCAGGAAGTGCACGTGCTAAATGGTGACCTAAACAGATCACATCCACAATGCATTAATCTCATTCATGTGATGTGGGTGTTAGAGGTCACCCAGGTTCATCCATAGGGAATGAAGATAACTGCTGCATTTTGAACTGTTGGATGTTCATGATTCAGGTACTGGATTACTGGCTTAAATAAAGTAAGAGCTGTTACTGGTCTAAACAGGAAAATGAGGTGAAACTAACATTCACAACAGTGCAGTTTTCTATAAAAGATTTTTAAGGATGAACACAGAAGGAAGCGAGGTTGAAAGTGGGTAGGGGGATGTAGGTGGTGAAGATTACTAGGAAGTAGTTGGAGATGACCTTGTCTGTGATTGAAGCCATGGTACTAGAAAGAGAGGCAAGGTCAGAGGGAGGACTGTGAGTATGGATAGGAGAGTTTATATGGAGAGAAAGGTTTATTCATTTATATAGCCCCTTTCTCAACCTCAAAACACCGCTTGCACTTTACAATCAATGAAGCACATTTGAAGTGTAGTTACTGTTGTGACGTATGACACACAGCAGCCAATTGTGCACAGCAAAGTTCCACAAACAGCAATGTGATAATGACCAGATAATCTAATTTAGTGATGTTGGTTGAAGGATAAATATTCTCTAGGACACTGGGGAGAAATCTCATGCTCTTCTTCGAGATAGTGCCATGGAATCTTTTACGTCCCCCTAAGAGGCCAGACAGGGCCTCGATTTAACATCTTACCTGAAAGAGGACATCTCTGACAGTGCAGCACTCTCTCAGCGCTGCACTGGAGTGTCAGCCTAGATTTTGTGATCAATTCTCTGGCGTGGACTTAAACCGACAGCCTTCTGACTCAGAGGTGAGTGCTACCACTGAGCCATGGCTGACACCACAGAGACAAAAGATTAGTGAATTCACAGGAGAAGGGGAAAGGGGAGCTGAGATGAAGAAAGGATGGCTCATAGGAATGTGACCATCATACGACATTCTGTGAAAACAGTCTGCTGAGGCCAATGCAAGGTCAAAAAGAAGGATTTTAAGCCAGTCGGGGAACTTTGGAGCCAGTACATTGATGGTGACTCTGTATTTGGAATTTTGTTTAGCAATTCCCCCTCAGGCAATTCATCACCATCACCCTCCTTCTCTTGGAAACACTTATCAATCACGTATACAAAGAAGATGTTCTAGAGTGGGCCCTTGGGTCTTTGTTGGTTGTGGGCTTCCTGTCTGTCTTGTTATGGCTGGGATTATGACTGTTACTGATAAATCGCATAGAATCTTGATCAGGGGATTGAATCAGTGTCAAGATAATATCAGAATTCTGAACTGAGGTGTCACCGACCGATTGGAGTGTAACAAGACTCCTTGGAGGGATGGGGAAACCTGTCCTTGATTAATTTAGAAAATAATGCCAGAGAGTATTGACACTCTTTTGGTGACAGTTCGTGCCAATGTGCTCTCAGCACTGAGGTGTCTTTGGGTTCTCGAAACTGTGGGGTAGATTTTACAAATTAGCATGCGACATGCATCCTGCTGGATTCTGTGATCAATTCAATCCATGTGATTTTCCATCCATCAATGTACTCAATGTTCTCCATATCCAAATTCCCAATACAAGCTCCCATCACATGAAACTTTGGTCTGGCAGCACCAATTCATAAAATTTACTGGCTTAACACTGCTTGATTTTCTTAGGCTTATATTGTTCATCTATCTGTTCTGAATATTGCAGAGGACATAGTGCAGCCATTAATTATGCAAAAGTTGTATCAACTCAGAGTAAAATTGCCAAGCTGTGGAGTCACGTTTAGAAAGTAAGCAATTTGTATAATGATCATGCAAGTCAGCAGTTATGAATGGACTATTATGTTGTGCACAGTACTTAGAGCCTTTGGCAGGTGTTGGTATAGACATGCTGACCCAACAAAGGAGTCACTTTTTGGATGCTGGCATCTATTACATGGATCAGTGCTAAATAGCATACCATACAACTAGAACCCAGCTGGGGCACACCCTCTGCACTGAACGTCTGTCTACCATTTGCAACATTTGCTTTCCATATGGCCATCATGTTGTCACAAGATTGATCACTGGTGTTACCATATGACAAAGAGCACAGCATTTTTTTGTGTGCTCGTCCTGAAAAGGTCAGATTAGTAACATGTTCTGAAGACTCATTTTACGGTGCTGATGCCTCAGATTCTTGAGAAAGACAAAAAGGCTGGAGGTTTTCCAACGCAAGAATCTTTTGCTAGGGAGAAAACAAGGTCTTTGACCCTGGGACTTCCTGAAACACAAAGAGCAGACCATTGGTGGCACGTCCTGCAACGTCATGTTTTGCTACCAGTAAGCAGGAAAATTTTAACAAAGATTGGCTATTGCCAATTTTATGCCCATTATATTTCAAAAAGAATTGTGCAAAAAATTTAAATAAATCCTGTCCAACATCAGTTATGTTTCAGAAACACACGGCATTTAAAAAGCCTTTTGTACCCTACAGGGAAAGTTCTGAATATGCTTCAATAAAAGACAGCAGTACCTTGGTTAGTCATGGGCAGGCTGAGCAATGTGATGAGTTTCTGCTGCTGTTCCATCAGGTGCTGGAGCTGCTCCATCTGATGTCTCATTAACTGTCTCTGCTGCTGGTTCTGTTCCTGTTAACATTACAGAGAACATCCTGTTAGAGGGCATTTAGCATTTTTTTTTTAAATTAGCTATCACAAGTATGTCTTAAACATTACAGGGTAAATTTAGCTATCAGAGGTCCTGCTGCAGAACTTGGTGTGCTGGGGACACATGAGGAATTTGGACGCACACTACCCCCTCCCCATGATTTTCCATCGAATGTCTTTCAGCATTAATTATCAAGGATGAACAATGGACATTTGGGCAAGGTATAAGAGGGCAACCCGCTAAATCAAATTGTATCCCAACAAAGAGTCAGCTTTTAGGAAGAAGGGAATGGGAGAAAATTAGCAGAGAAATATTAGTGAGTAGGAAAACCATGGGTATATTTTCTGGTCAGTAAAGCTCAGATGCCTAGTGCACTCATATTACATTCCTACACGCACTTCTTTTTAAACTGTTTAAGATACATACCCTGAAATTTCACAGGAGTTCTACACGTGTCGCACCATAACTCCAACTATTTGCGCAATTTCCCCAGAGTTACAGCAGGAGGCTGGTATTTCAGGATCTGTGGAATTTTAGGCCCTCGCTTGTTTTTTTGAAAACTACAGCTTTCCTAACTGGTTGATTTACTTTTGCAAAACTGAACCATAGAGAGCAGGAAAATTATAGGATTAATTGAAAAATTGGTATCAGTCTATGTTGACATTCTTTTGGTTGCAGTTGATGCCAAAGTGCCCTCGGCACTGAGGAACATCAAAGGGTTTTTGGTAACAGGCAGCTGAGTGAGCGGATTTCATTCAGCAAGGGTGTCTCAGTTGGCCTCAGTATCCCTATGGTAGGGAGGTAAAAAAAAAAATCAAACATGGTTCCTTATTTCTCTTTGTCACTATCTAATGATCACTGCTTGAAATGCGAATTTGTGGACACCAGATAATGATAGGTCAGGTGTGATGCCAACCACAGTTCAACATCCTGTTGATACCCAGGTGGACGTAAAAAACCCAATGGCACTATTTCAAAGAAGAGCAGGGGAGTTATCCCCGGTGTCATGGCCAATATTTATCCCTCAATCAACATAACAAAACAGATTATCTGGTCATTATCACATTGCTATTTGTGGGAGCTTGCTGTGTGCAAATTGGCTTCCGCGTTTCCCATATTACAACAGTGACTGCACTCCAAAAGTACTTCATTGGCTGTAAAGCGCTTTGAGATGTCCGGTGGTCGTGAAAGGTGCTATATAAATGCAAGCCTTTCTTTTCATTATCTTGGCTTATATGTGAAAAATGGCCATTTAGGCAAGGCAGTGGAGGGCATCTAGAATGTGTTTAGTATGAGGGGAGAAAATTGGAGGGGGGGAAATAGTGACTGCAAACATGCCGGTACCACTTACCATTGTGCATTATGTGTGTTGTGCATTGCAAAATGACCTTGCTAAGACATGCTGCTGCAGCAGCAACTGGTACCATCACAAGTGTCATATTTAACACTTAAACTGCAAACAGGTCCAGGGAAACCACGGTCTCCCTGAAGCAGACAGTTTTGTAAATGGACAACTTACAAACAATGATATTGAAAGAAATGGTAATATTACACAGTACTGAAGCTACTCCAATCTCCGGAAGAGCTTCCCTCATCTCTCCTTCCATCTTCTCTTTTGAAGGTATTCATATAAGAACATAGGAAATAGGAGCAGGAGTAAGCTATACGACCCCTCGAGCCTGCTCCGCCATTCAACAAGATAATGGTTGAACTTCTACATCAACTGCACTTTCTTGTCCCATCCCCATATCTCTTGATTCTCTTACTGCCCAAAAATCTATCAATCTCAGTCTTGAATATACTCAGTGTCTGAGCACCCACAGCCCTCTGAGGTAGCGGATTCCAAAGATTCACAACCCTTTGAGTGAAGACATTTCTCATCTCAGTCTTAAATGGCCCTTATCCTGAGACGCCGGCCCCAAGGTCCACAATCTCCAGCCAGGGGAAACAACTTCTCAGCACCTACACTGTCAAGTCCTCTAAAAAGTTTATAGATTTCAATGAGATCACCTCTCATTCTTCTAAACTCCAGAGAATATAGAAACATAGAAACATAGAAAATAGGTGCAGGAGTAGGCCATTCGGCCCTTCTAGCCTGCACCGCCATTCAATGAGTTCATGGCTGAACATTCAAATTCAGTACCCCATTCCTGCTTTCTCGCCATACCCCTTGATCCCCCTAGTAGTAAGGACCTCATCTAACTCCTTTTTGAATATACTTAGTGAATTAGCCTCAACAACTTTCTGTGGTAGAGAATTCCACAGGTTCACCACTCTCTGGGTGAAGAAGTTCCTCCGCATCTCGGTCCTAAATGGCTTACCCCTTATCCTTCGACTGTGACCTCTGGTTCTGGACTTCCCCAACATTGGGAACATTCTTCCTGCATCTA
This sequence comes from Pristiophorus japonicus, assembly GCF_044704955.1. NCBI lineage: Eukaryota > Metazoa > Chordata > Chondrichthyes > Pristiophoridae > Pristiophorus > Pristiophorus japonicus. The sequence continues at coordinate 154,177,831 of NC_091985.1, forward strand.
ACCTGTCTAACCCCGTCAGAATTTTAAATGTTTCTATGAGGTCCCCTCTCATTCTTCTGAACTCCAGTGAATACAAGCCCAGTTGATCCAGTCTTTCTTGATAGGTCAGTCCCGCCATCCCGGGAATCAGTCTGGTGAACCTTCGCTGCACTCCCTCAATAGCAAGAATGTCCTTCCTCAGGTTAGGAGACCAAAACTGTACACAATACTCCAGGTGTGGCCTCACCAATGCCCTGTACAACTGTAGCAACACCTCCATGCCCCTGTACTCAAATCCCCTTGCTATGAAGGCCAACATGCCATTTGCTTTCTTAACCGCCTGCTGCACCTGCATGCCAACCTTCAATGACTGATGTACCACGACACCCAGGTCTCTTTGCACCTCCCCTTTTCCTAATCTGTCACCATTCAGATAATAGTCTGTCTCTCTGTTTTTACCACCAAAGTGGATAACCTCACATTTATCCACATTATACTTCATCTGCCATGCATTTGCCCACTCACCTAACCTATCCAAGTCGCTCTGCAGCCTCACAGCATCCTCCTCGCAGCTCACACTGCCACCCAACTTAGGTCCAATCTACTCAATCTCTCCTCATAGGACCGTCCTCTCATCCCAGGAATCAATCTAGTGAACCTCTGTTGCACCCACTCTAAGGCAGGTATATCCTTCCTTCGGTAAGGAGACCAAAACTATGCACAGTACTCCAGGTGTGGTCTCACCCAAGCCCTATATAATTGCAGCAAGACTTCCTTACTCTTATACTTCCACCCCCTTGCAATAAAGGCTAACATACCATTTAAGAACATAAGAACATAAGAAATAGGAACTGGAGTAGGCCATATGGCCCCTCGGGCCTGCCATGCAACGCGATCATAGCTGATCCGATCATGGACTCAGGTCCACTTCCCTGCCCGCTCCCCATAACCACGTATCCACTGATCATTTAAGAAACTGTCTATTTCTGTCTTAAATTTATTCAATGCCCCAGCTTTCACAGGTCTCTAAGGCAGCGAATTCCACAGATCCACAACCCTCTGGGAGAAGAAATTTCTCCTCATCTCAGTTTTAAATGGGCGACCCCTTATTCTAAGATCATGCCCTCTAGATCTAATCTCCCCCACCAGTGGAAACATCCTCTCTGCATCCATCTTGTCACGCTCTATCATAATCTTATACGTTTTGATAAGATCACCTCTCATTCTTCTGAATTTCAATGAGTAGAGGCCAAAACTACTCAACCTTTCCTCATAAGTCAACCCCCTCATCTCTGGAATCAACCTTGTGAACCTTCTCTGAACTGCCTCCAAAGCAAGTATATATTTTCATAAATATGGAAACCAAAACTGCACGCAGTATTCTAGGTGTGGCCTCACCAATATCCTGTACAACTGTAGCAAGACTTCCCTGCTTTTATACTCCATGCCCTTTGCAATAAAGGCCAAGATTCCATTCGGCTTCCTGATCACTTGCTGTACCTTTTGTGTTTCATGCACAAGTACCCCCAGGTCCCGCTGTACTGCTGCACTTTGCAATCTTTGTCCATTTAAATAATAACTTGCTCTTTGATTTTTTTTTCTGACCTCACACTTTCCAACATTATACTCCATCTGCCAAATTTTTGCCCAATTTTGCCAAATTTTTGCCTTCCTAATAGCTTGCTATACCTGCATGTTAACTTGCTATGATTTGTTTACAATGATACCCAAATCTCTCTCAATACCACTGTTTAATCGTCGCACACCTTTTAAAAAATATTCTGCTTTTCCATTCTTCCTACTAAAGTGGATAATTTCACACTTCCCCATATTATACTCCATCTGCCACCTCCTTGCCTAATCACTTTGCAGGCTCTTTATGTACTTTTCACAGATTACTTTCCCATTTAGCTTTGTATCATCAGCAAACTTGGATACAATACACTCAGTCCCTTCATCTAAGTCATTGATATAGATTGTAAGTACCTGATGCCCAAACACAGATCCTTGCAGCAGTCCACTAGTAAATCCCTGCCATCCTGAAAATGAGCCGTTTATTCCTACTCTGTTTTCTGTCCATTAACCAATCCTCAATCCATGCTAATATATTACCCTCAATCCCATGAGCCCTAATCTTGTGCAGTAACCTTTTATGTGGCACCTTATCGAATGCCTTCTTAAAATCCAAATATACTACATCCACTACTTCCCCTTATCTACCCTGCTAGTTACACTCTCAAAAAACTATTGGGTAAATTGTGTTTGACAAATCTTTCATAATCCATGTTAATTCTGCCTAATGATATTATGATTTTCCAAATGCCCTATTATCATGTCCCTAATAATAGATACTAGCCTTTTCCCTACTACCAATTTCAGGTTAACTGGCCTATAAGTTCCATGTTTTCTCTCTGCCTCCTTTTTTAAACGGCGGGATTACACTTGCTACTTTCCAATCCACAGGGACCCTTCTAGAATCTGTGGTATCCTAAAAGATCAAAACCAATGCAGCTACTATCTCTGCAGCAACCTCTTCTAAAACTCTATGATTTGGACCATCGGGTGTAGGGGATTTGTCAGTTTTTAGTCCCATTAATTTCTCCAGTACTTTTTCTTTGCTAATATTAATTACTTTAAGTTCCTCAAGTAACATTCGCACCACACAAGTGACAGGCAATGACCATCTCCAACAAACGAGAGTCTAGCCACCGCCCCTTGACCTTCAACAGAATTACCATCGCCGAGTCCCCAGCCATCAACATCCTGGGCGTCACCATTGACCAAAAAGTTAACTGGACCAGCCACATAAATATGATAATTACAAGAGCAGGTCAGAAACTGGGTATTCTATGGCGAGTGACTCACCACTTGACTCCCCAAATCCTTTCCACCATATGCAAGGCTCAAGTTAGGAGTGTGATGGAATACTCTCCACTTGCCTGGATAAGCACAGCTCCAGTAACACTCAAGAAGCTCGACACCATCCATGACAAAGCAGCCCGCTTGATTCGCAACCCATCCATCACCGGCGCACCATGTCTGCAGTGTGCACCATCTACAAGATGAACTGCAACAACTCGTCACGGCTTCTTCGGCAGTACCTCCCAAACCCGCGACCTCTATCACCTAGAAGGACAAGGGCAGCAGGCACATGGGAATACCACCACCTCCAAGTTCCCCTCCAAGTGACACACCATCCTGACTTGTAAATATATCACTGTTCCTTCATTATCGCTTGGTCAAAATCCTGGAACTCCCTCCCTAACAGCAATGTGTGAGTACCTTCACCTCACAGACTGTAGCAGTTCAAGAAGGCTCACCACCACCATCTCAAGGGCAATTAGGGGAAGAGCAATAAACGCGATGTCCACATCCCATGAGTGAATTTTTTTTAAACTCTCATTAGACGCTTGGTTCCTCTCAATTTCTGGTATGTTCCTTGTGTCTTCCATTGTTAAGACCAACACAAAATATTTGTTTAACATCTCTGAATGTGAATATGTGAAAATGTATAAGCAATAGAGACAGTGAAGTGAACAAAGAAATGTATAAGCAATAGAGACAGAGAAGTGAACAAAGAAATAATGGAAAATGACTAAAAGAATGTCAGACTGCAAATATTATAACATCAGCACCATTAATAGACTTCCTCACGGTCTTGGTTGCTAGTCACGCCAGTAAAATTGTAACATTTACAAGCAATGTGTGAGAAAGCTCCTTGTGAAAAACAGTTGCTGTAACCACTTGCCCGTATTTAATTGGGCAAGGAAGGCCAGGTATTGGCTAATGAGTGGACAAAGGGAAGGAGGGATCACAAAGGATAGGGTGAATTGAATGTCTTTCAATTGTATTACGTACTGAAAGTGTATAACTGTTGCGCCTCTACATTGTAACGGGACTTGTCCATAGGGAGTGGGTGCGCTCTATAGGGAGAGCATTCCTTCTTTCTGATAAGTCCCGGCCGGTGAAACTAACAACAAAGACTGCTTTGTTATAAGCTTCTTTGGTGTTCGCCTCAGTGTATTCGCTGAAACAGATTGAAGGGAAAAGAATCCAGAATCTACATTTGGTGTCAGAAGTGGGATCTCAACAGACGACTGCCGAAAACTTGCGAATTAAGAGCCAGACTAGCCTTGGACAAGACGGGAGGAAAATACCACTTCAGTTTCCTTCAGTTCCAAAAATCTGAGGAAAGTTTGGCCACTCGCTGGTTCTCAGGTAATGTCTGAACGAGATCCAGGTCAATCTGGCGAATACCTTCTAAACTTAGGAAATAAGTGTCCAAGTCAGGTGTGACGTCGACCTTGTATATCACTTGGCCCGTCTAGGCACTGATTGGATTTAAATAGAGAAATCTGGAACCTAGAACAAATTAATTAAGGCTAAGGATAGGAAAATGTGGAACCTAGAACAAATAGAGTAAGGCTTATCGCGCGGTGACGTGAACCGCGCGGCAACGCGGAAAATAGGGAATAGGTGTCCAAGTCAGGTGTGATGTCGACCTTGTATATCACTTGGCCCGTCTAGGCACTGATTGGATTTAAATCGCGTGGCGACTCGAACCATGGGGCGACGCGGAGGATAGGGCTAGATTAGATAGGGCTAGTTTAAATCGCGTGGCGACGTGAACCGCGGGGCAACGCGGAGGATAGGGCTAGATTAGATAGGGCTAGTTTAAATCGTGCGGCGACGCGAACCGCAGGGCGACTTGGAGGATAGGGCTAGATTAGATAGGGCAAGTTTAAATCGCGCGGCGACGTGAAGCACGGGGTGACGCGGAGGATAGCGCTAGATTAGATAGAGCTAGTTTAAATCGCGTGACGACGCGAACCGCGGGGCGATGCGGAGGATAGGGCTAGGTTAGATAGGGCTAGTTTAAATCGCACGGCGACGCGAACCGTGGGGCGACGCGGAGAATAGGGCTAGTTTAAATCGCGCGGCGACGCGAGCCACGGGACGACGCGGGGGGAAAAACCACGCGGTGACGCGGGGGTTGGAGAATTACATAAGATTAAGCCGCGGGGCGACGCGGGACTGTGTAAATTTAAAATTGTACTTATGCCAGGTACGGTGTCGACCTTGTATATCACTTGGTCCGCCTAGGCTCTGGATAAGGTAACCTAAACCACCGCGGGGCGACGCGGGGACAATCGGGACTAATTAAAACATTGACAATACGCGGGGCGACGCGAGGATGGGTAATCAATTAGATAAAACTATGGATGCGGGTAGTCCACTACAAAAGTTATGTGAAGAATTCCCTGAAAGAGCTGAACAATTTAGACTGTTATCTGGAGCCCTGAACAAATTATTAGGAGATGACCAATGGCCCCTAGGTGGCACTAGAAGCGTGGAGGTAGCAAAAAAGGCACAGGAATTGATTTGGAGAAGGGGACGAGGGAAAAGGGACAAGAATTTAATTGCCACGTGGCGACATTATTGTCAAAAATTAAAAGATACATCACTTCTGTCAAGTTGGCAAGAAAATGCCACTAAATTAGGATTCTCATTGACAGAAGGAGGACAAGTCTTAAAAAAAGAATGCACGCATGAAAAACGTACTAAGAGATCCACTGGGACCTCTGAGAAAGGTATTGACCGACTACGTAGTCAAATGGTCGGCTTTGCGTTGACCGAGGCTGATGATGAAATTGATGAATGGTCACTGACTCGGCGCCCAACGGCGCCTCCCGCAGTCCCTGACCCCTTACCACAGTCCCCTTTCCAACCTCCACCTTACACTCCGGCGGTAGGAGGTAAGGATAACCCTAACCCCACACCAACGAACCAACAAGCCCAGACGGACCCTTCATCCTCTGATAGCGACTCAAATCCCCAGTTCACGAGCAATGTAGCCGAGAGGACCAGATCTCACACCCGGAAGGACAGATCTATATCTCAAAGGAACAAGCAATCCCGTGAATCCGCTAGTCAGAATGCCAGTCGTGAAAGGCAAAACAAACCCTCCCGCCAATCGGGACGCGGAGGTGCTGTGCGGTCAGACAGCTCCGAGCCACCCTCCAACCCAGAAACGTCCTCCGAGATTGACCCCCCCTACCCCTAAGCCCCGGCGGCAGCTCCCGGTTCGACCAATGCCAAACCCTGACGCACAACAAGCTGCAGATCACCCCGCCATAGATGTCTATGTGCCTTGGAAACCGAGCGAAATTATGGCCATTCTGGCCACCATACCAGAGCGGAAAAGGAACCTGTCAAGTTTATAGAAAATCTTCGAACTACCATTGCAGTTTATAATGCAGAATCAAGGGACCTGTGGGCCCTGGTACAGCAGACCCTGAGCCCAACTGAGCACTCCCGATTTCTAGCTCACCTAAGACATGCAACCCATGAGGCATTGTTGGCTGCACACCCTAATAACACCCAGAACCGCCTAAACGTTATTTTCACCGCCCTCGGCACGACCCTTCAGAAGCCCATCAGTATGGCTGCAGTATTAGAAACTAAACCCAAGCGAGACGAAAATGCCGACGAATTCATGGAAAGATTCATTGAAATATATGGAGGTCAATCTGGAGATAATGCCTTCCGGGCGGGGGATGATTCACCTCAATTCTGCGCTATTCTACTTCAGTGCCTACCCCATTCGATTGCTCATGCTATCCGGACCAATAATATGAATTGGGCAGATAACAGTCAGGCCCAGATGGAGAGAGCAGTGAAATATTATTGGCAGGAAAAGAAAGGAAAGAGGGGAGGTGCGCCCCCAACCTGGGTCAAGACTGAATACGTGACTAGAAAGGAAGAGCCTCCTCGAGGGGAAAGACCGAAACCTGCCGCAACGGGATATCAAATGGAACCACAGCACTGTGTAAGGGGATGGGTGGATAACCGAGAATACGGGTATAATCAACACCCCAACGGTCCAGGCCCCGCAAACTATGGACCCCCTTATGGCCCTCGATCGGGTATGGGAGGCGGCCAGGGCTGGGGAAGGAGCGGACAATGCTTTAATTGTGGACAGGAAGGACATTGGAGCAGGGAATGCCCCTCCCCTCAGCACGAAAAAGGAAGAGGAGGAACAGGAGGGGGGCAAGGGGGGGAGAGGACGGGGATTTTATACTAACTTCTCTCAGAACAACCCCTTTTGCCCAACTGTCACCCGAATATCGATACTGACCACGCAGCTTGACTGTACGAGGACCTTCCTCAGATGAGGAACCAATGATATCGCTAAAAATTCAAAATGAGTGGCAACCCTTCCTAATAGATACAAGAGCTTCCATGTCCTCTGTGCAGTCGAAGCTTAAACTTCCCGCCTCCACCGAGACACAGGGATTGTCAGGGTTCCTGGGACAAGTCTCAACATTCCCAGTGTCAGAACCAGTTAAAGTAAATTACTAGGAAGAATCTGTGGAACATCGGTTTGTTATTACCATCAATTTGGACTGTAACTTGATGGCTAGGGATCTCCTCTGTAAATTTCAGTTGCATCTGGAATGCGGGGATGATGGGATCATTGTAAAGCAAGGAACCTTTAAACGGCAGTGCTACACTACCCGGACCCCTCAATGGTGGTCCCTGGATTTGCCCCAAGCGCCCTATCATGTGACCCTAGCCTATGATCCTAGTGGTAAGAATCAGGATCTCCAGAATTTCTACCAGTATCGCGTGGGAGAGGCGTGGGAAATCCTCCTGAGAGCCAGAGTGCCTGGATCGGAGGGGAAAGCAGATTTCTTGGAAATAAATAAAGTTGTGGCGGCAACCCCCAACAGTGGCACCCCACGTCACTCGCGAAGTATTACCTCTCCATGCCAGAGATTTAGGAATTATGGTGCGCCAAGCTATAGACGAGGCTGACCCTACCAGCCCGGATTTGCAGATTGTGGGACATGGCCGGACGGTCCAATTTCACAGGGATCCCGAGAAGGTCCTGACGGTACTATGCCACATACCGGTACCAATACACCCGATTACGTGGATCCTCACATATGGGCAGAGGACCCCTCCCAAGTGGACTATACTCCAATTGATCCGATTGAGATCCTAGTACAGGACAATGTGGACTGGCCCTCCATCCGGCAGTACCCACTGAAACCACAGGCTATACCAAGTATCCACCGATTGATCAAGGGACTAGTGGAACAGGGGATTTTGGTTCAATGTCAGTCCCCGTGTAATACACCAATACTGGCAGTCCCTAAGCCAGGCAAAACAAATCAGTTCCGTTTGGTCCAAGACCTTCGAGCCATCAATGCTATCGTCCAGCCCCTACACGCTCTGGTTCCTAACCCAGCACAGATACTGTCGTTAATCCCAGCAAACGCCAAGATCTTCGCAATAATAGACCTCCAACATGCCTTTTTCGCTTTGCCGCTAGCCCAGGCGAGTCAGTACCTGTTCGCCTTCACTTACCAGGGACAGCAATATACATGGACTAGACTTCCCCAAGGGTTCATCCACTCCCCGACCATATTCTCAAGGTGCCTGCAGAAACAGTTACAGTCCCTCACGCTGACTAAGGGATCCACTTTAATTCAGTATGTGGACGATTTACTGGTAGCCAGCGCAGATGAACCAAGTAATCGGGAGGATGCCAATCAGTTACTGAATTACTTGTCCTCCCTGGGATACATAGTTTCCCCATCAAAGGTCAAAATTGGCCAGTCTCAAGTCAAATTTCTTGGGATCATTTTATCAGGCACCCACCGAGCCTTGGAGGCTAACCGAGTCGAACCCGTCTGCCAGTTTCCAGTCCCTAGCACGGCTAAACAAATGCGGCAGTGGTTGGGGATGATCAATTACTGTAGATCCTGGATCCCTAATATTACCCTGATGACCAAGCACCTCACACCGTACACAACCAAGGAAGGCAGCTTTGAAATAGAAACCGCAGACATCCAAGCCTTTAAGGAACTAAAAACAGCCCTGCTGCAAGCTCCGGCTTTGGGCCGGCCCATCTATGAACGGCCCTTTCAACTGTATTGTACGATCTTGAAAGACGGGGATAAACATAGGCCTGTTGCCTACTACTCTTCTAAAATAGACCCCGTTGCCTTGGGGCACCCTGTATGTACTCAAATATTAACTGCCATCTACAATAGCCTTCAATCTGCTGCCAACCTTACCCTCCAGCAGGATATTGTTGTATATACCTCTCACTCCGTAGCTGCCCTCTTGGGTAAACTGCAGACTCAACATCTTACCATGGCCAGGCAGAGTAGATATGAGATCTACCGACTAAATAATCCTAGGCTGACCTTTCGGAACTGTACTGCCATTAATCCGGCCTGTTTTCTTACCGAGCCACCCCAAGATGAGGAAGAATCGAGTCATGACTGTTTATCTTTAATTCAAGAAGCTACCTCGGTCAGGGAGGATTTAGTTGATGTACCAATGGAGGACCCTGACTGTATTATGTATGTTGACGGAAGCTCTTCCATTGACCCAGAAGATGCACGAATCTCACGATACGCCATAGTAGACCAGGAGAATCAGGTCCTGGAATCTGCCGCCTTTGAGACCGCCTATTCCGCCCAACAAGCTGAACTATTCGCCCTCACCCGAGCCTGTATCTTGGCTAAAGACCTCAAGGTCAATATCTATACTGACTCTGGGTATGCCTTTGGGGTAGCCCATGATTTCGGACAATTATGGAAAAATAGGGGATTCCTAACTTCAAATGGGAATGAGATATCCCATAAGCAGCTAGTATCTGACTTTTTGCAAGCCCTCATGCTCCCCAAGCGCATTGCCATTGTCAAATGTACCGCCCACACGACCGGAAAATCTCTGGTTGATATAGGAAACCACTGTGCTGACCAAGAGGCCAAACAGGCCTCTCATGCACAACAAATGGTAGTGCCCAGAATGATGAGTCAAACTAAAAATCCTGCAAAGGATAAGTTAGCCTCGGAAAAACCAATGCCAGCCATCCAAGATGTCATTAAAGCACAGGAGGACGCTCCTGAAAAAGATAAACTGTTGTGGAAAGATTATGGATGTACTAATGACAATGTCTCTAAACTCTGGACCACTCCCGCGGAACAGACTTGCATGTCTGACGAGTTGGCCTTATGGGTTATTGAATGTATGCACTTTGCTACTCATTGTGGAGCAAGGACAACAAGTGACACGCTTTTGGCCACTTGGTGGCACCCTAGACTCCAGGCGCTGGCCCAGAACGTCAGTAGTCGCTGCCTTGTTTGCCAACAGCATAATCCAGGGAAGGGAGTCCCTTGTGATTGGGGTAAGACGCCCCTACCAGAAGGTCCCTTTGAGACCTTGCAGTTGGACTACATTGAGTTGCAAAGAGTTCAGTGTTACAAATATGTGTTCGTAATAGTGGATGTGTTCAGCAAATGGATCGAAGCTTACCCTACCCTGGACAATAAGGCTCAAACTGTTGTTAAAGTGTTAATGAGGGAAATTGTTCCTAGATATGGTATCCCAGCTCAACTGAGTTCCGATAATGGCCCTCACTTTATTGGCCAAGTTAACCAAGAATTCTGTTCCCAGATGCGCATTAACCAGCAGCTGCATTCTGCCTACTGACCCCAAGCTGCGGGATTAGTTGAACGTGCTAATCAAACTCTTAAAACCAAGCTTGCCAAACTGGTAGCATCAACCGGACTCAATTGGCTTAAACTCCTTCCCATAGCCCTATTCCAGATCCGCACTACTCCTACTGGTAAGGCTAGACTGACCCCCGCTGAGGTCATTTATGGTAGACCCCTTAGGACCCCCTGGAATCAGAATGTCCCCTCCACTGTCCAGTTCCACCACATGACTGAGGAGATGACCACCTATGTTCTTTCCCTGACTCAGGCTCTGCGAATAGCCCACAACCAGGTTCGAGATACTCACCTCGACCTCCCAGTTTCGCCCGAATTGTCCCTCATGGCACCAGGGAGGTATGTCCTGATTAAGAAATGGATTCGAAAGGGATTAGAGCCACGATGGGAGGGGCCTTTTCAGGTGTTACTCACTACCCCTACTGCAGCTAAGGTTGAAGGGAGAAGTGCCTGGGTTCACCTGCATCATTGCAAGCTTATCACTCCTTAACCATCCTCTATATTTATGTTACAGACTTCCTCTATCCTATAGCTGAATAAGTGGAATATTCGGGCGAGCAAAGATGAGCTGCTGAAGGTTGTGTACCTTGTGGACAAACCGGGTCCTTGGGACTCTTGGAACCTGACGGGCCCAGAGGACGTTGGATGATATCCACTTAACCCATAGCTATGGGGTGGTGGATTCTTTTTAGTATAATGGCGTTGGCGGCTTATAACATACAGGGGGCAAGACAACGAAGGGAACTCCATGTAAACACCTTTCTGTATATGTCTTATATTTATGCGCAAAACGGAAACTTTTCTAGATGCTGGGTGTGCTCACATATCCCTATACATTCCAAAGGGGGAATTCCTTTGCGTCCCGTTCCACTGACCCTAACTGAGACTGTCAAGTGGCTTCTGAGCCAGACTAGCATGAGCGGAGGGGGGCCAATGCAAATACGAAAGATGAAAGGCGGGTCAAGAGAGGGATCACGGAGGCCAGGAGGATCATCATACCGTTACAGCGTGGACAACCACGGGGACATCACCAAGTGGGAGAGTGCTGGGTACCCCATTAGTCAAACGTTCCAGGGATGGTACCAACCATCCTATGACCATGAAAAGGAACCCCCATTCTTAGTCCTGACCAATACCTCGGGGATCGGGAGGCCAACCGGGGCCATATGTTTAACCCGAAATGACACCAGCAGACAGGGACATATCATAGGGTACAACGATTGCCCATACAACCTCAACATCACAACAGGTGCACGAATCACTATCCTCTCTCACCTTCCGAATAACACAGGTGGAGGTCTGTGGGCCCAGTCTTGGGACCCCAACACAATATACATAGAGGCAGCGTATAACGGCACGTATTTTGTGTGCGGGCACAGGGCATACCCCTGGTTACCTAGGCGATGGACAGGGTCCTGCTATATGGGATATGTGGTGCCATTTGTGCGGCAAACTCGTACCCTGGCGGAAGTACATGCCTCCAGCCGACACAGGCGAGCCCTCACCCCCGCCGAAAGGTTCTTTGGGGTCATGATGTTCCCATTGGGGATAGTACGCATCATGGATGAAGTACAGAATCTACTTGGAACAGATAGCTAACTATACTGCTGAAGCTCTGGAGGACATCACGGCTGAAATGATAGCAATACGGACCGTGGCATTACAAAACCGAATGGCCCTCGATTATCTGTTAGCTGAGAAAGGGGGAACATGTGCCCTGATAGGATCTGAATGTTGCACTTACATCCCCGATAATTCAGAAAACATAACCAATCTCGCTGATCACATAAGAAGGGAGGTAAAGAAGTTATCCACCCCTGCAGGTGGAGTAGGCTGGTTTGATTGGCTGTTAGGTGGATCTTGGGGATCGTATCTAATGCATGGAGCAATTATTCTCATCGTAGTAATAATTACCTGTTGCTTGATTATTGGTTGCTTTAACCTTTGTTGTAAAGTCATGATGGCAAGATTAGCAAACCCTCTTGTGGCCAGGGGCTCCCGGGTTATGATCCATAAAACTAAAGACCTACTCGACAAGGAGGATCAGGAAAGAGAGTGCGAACGGCTGAATGCGATACGCCTGGAATAGTCACCAGGGTTATCATGGAATGATAAAAGAGGGGAATGTGAATATGTGAAAATTTATAAGCAATAGAGACAGTGAAGTGAACAAAGAAATGTATAAGCAATAGAGACAGTGAAGTGAACAAAGAAATAATGGAAAATGACTAAAAGAATGTCAGACTGCAAATATTACAACATCAGCACCATTAACAGACTTTCTCACGGTCTTGGTTGCTAGTCACGCCAGTAAAATTGTAACATTTACAAGCAATGTGTGAGAAAGCTCCTTGTGAAAAACAGTTGCTGTAACCACTTGCCCGTATTTAATTGGGCAAGGAAGGCCAGGTATTGGCTAATGAGTGGACAAAGGGAAGGAGGGATCATAAAGGATAGGGTGAATTGAATGTCTTTCAATTGTATTACGTGCTGAAAGTGTATAACTGTTGTGCCTCTACATTGTAACGAGGCTTGTCCATAGGGAGTGGGTGCGCTCTATAGGGAGAGCATTCCTTCTTTCTGATAAGTCCCGGCCGGTGAAACTAACAATAAAGACTGCTTTGTTATAAGCTTCTTTGGTGTTCGCCTCAGTGTATTCGCTGAAACAGATTGAAGGGAAAAGAATCCAGAATCAACATGCCATTTGCTTATTCCCCATTATAATTTTTCCTGTCTCAGCCTCCAAGCCACCCATGATTACTTTTGCTAATCTCTTCCTTTTTACATACTTGTAAAAGTTCTAACAATCTGTTTTTATATTACTTGCTAGTTTACTCTCATTCTATTTTCTCCCTCTTTATCAATTTCTTGGTCATCCTTTGCTGATTTTTAAAATCCTCCCAATCCTCAAGTTTACTACTCTTTTTTGGCAACATTGTAAGCCTCTTCTTTTAATCAAATCTTATCCTTAACTTCTCTAGTTAGCCATGGCTGCACTGTACCACTTTTCCAGTGGAGTTTTTATTCCTCAAGGGAATGTATATTCGTTGAGAATTATGAATTATTTCTTTAACTGTTTGCCATTGCTTATCTACTTTCATATCTTTTAATCTAATTTTTCAATCTACCTCAGTCAACTTGCCCTTCATACCTCCGTAATTGGCTTTGTTTAAATTTAATACACTAGCTTCAGACTTAACCACATCATTCTCAAACATAACATGAAATTCTATCATATTATGATCACACTTGAGGATCCTTTACTACAAGATTACTAATTAACCCTATTTCATTACACAATGCTTGATCTAAAATAGCTTGGTTGGTTCATCAACATATTGTTCATTGTTGTGAGGATATGCTTTCTCGGTTCAGGCAACCCTCTGGTACCTCACGCAAGTGATAATTCTTCCTGTGCATCCCCCAGGTTGTGACTGTCAGCAAGTTATGCGACCGTAGGTGATGTACACCAATTCTCTGGGGTTTTCACTGGTTTCCTGCTGCAGTTCCAGCAGGAGATCAGTGGTATCCCAGCGGAATTGCAGGGCCATCAATGAGCGGGAAGGAAAAAACATAGGAAAAAATTTGATTACAGATGGAGAGGGGAAAAGGGAAAAAGTAAAACAGAACTGAAGTATGAAAAAGTAGCAATAATTATCACATAAGCTTTGCAGATTTTTTTTTTCTTATGGTGTCTGCAGTGCTTGGTAATGCAGTCTTGTACAAAGATTGAGAAGCCTTGCAATAGACGATTAAAGGAGCTGCTGGGATTAACTTTAATGCAGCAATATTAAGCTTACAGAACATAAGAAATAGGAGCAGGAATAGGCCATCTGGCCTTTCGAGCCTGCACAAGATAAGAGCTCACGGAATTGAGGGTAATATATTAGTATGGATAGAGGATTGGCTAACTAACAGTAAATAGAAAGTTGGGATAAATAGGTCATTTTAGGTTGGCAAACTGTAACTAATGGGGTGCCACAGGGATCAGTGCTGGGGTTTCAATAAGATCATGGCTGATCTGAGCTTGGCCTCAACTTCACTTCCCTGCCCTCTCCCCATAACCCTCGACTCCCTTATCTCTCAAAAATCCATCTATCTCCACTTTAAATATATTCAATCAACCAGCCTCCACAGCTCTCTGGGTAAAGAATTCCAAACACTCACCACCCTCTGGGAAGAAATTGCTCCTCATTTCCGTTTTAAATGGGTGACCCCTTATTTTGAAACTATGGCCCCTAGTTCCAGATTCTCCACGAGAGGAAACATCCTCTCTGCATCTACCCTGTCAAGCCCTCTTAGAATCGTATACGCTTCAATAAGATCACCTCTCCTAAACTCCACTGAGTATAGGCCCAAACTTCAACATTTCTTCATATGACAATCCCCTCATCTCAGGAATCAACCTCGTGAACCTTCACTGAACTGTCTTCAATGCAAGTATATCCTTCCTTGAATAAGGAGACCAGTCCTGTACACAGTACTTCAGGTGTGGTCTCACCAATTCCCTGTACAGTTGTAGTAGGACTTCCTTACTTTTATACTCCATCCCCTTTGCACTAAAGGCCAACATTCCATTTGCTTTCTTATTTATCTGCTGTTCCTGCATGCTAACTTTTTGAGTTTCATGTACAAGGACTCCCAGATCCCTCTGTATCAGAGCATTTTGTAATCTCTCCCTATTTAAATAATGATTTCCTTTTTTATTTTTCTTACCAAAGTGGATAACCTCACATTTTCCCACATAATATTCTATCTGTCAAATTTTTGGCCACTCACTTAGCCTATCTATATCCCTTTGCAGATTCTTTGCATCCTCCTCACAACTTGCTTTCCAAACTATCTTTGTATCACCAGCAAATTTGGCTATATTACACTCGGTCCCTTCATCTAAGTCATGAATAGAGATTGTAAATAATTGAGGCCCCAGTACCGATCCCTGTGGCACCCCACTAGTTACAGTTTGCCAACCT
This sequence comes from Pristiophorus japonicus, assembly GCF_044704955.1. Classification (NCBI taxonomy): domain Eukaryota; kingdom Metazoa; phylum Chordata; class Chondrichthyes; family Pristiophoridae; genus Pristiophorus; species Pristiophorus japonicus. Next base: position 154,193,315 of record NC_091985.1, read on the forward strand.
GAAAATGACCTATATATCCCAACTTTCTGTTTACTGTTAGCCAATCTTCTATCCATGCTAATATATTAGCCTCAACTCCGTGGGCTCTTATCTTGTGCAGTAACCTTTTATGTGGCACCTTATCGAATATCTTCTAGAAATCCAAATACACGACATCTACTGGTTCCCCTTTATCCACCCTGCTCATTACATCCTCGAAGAACTCCAGCAAATTTGTCAAACATGATTTCCCTTTCATAAAATCATGCTGACTCTTCTTGACTGCATTATGATTTTCTAAATGTCCTGCTACTACTTCCTTAATAATGGATTGCAGCATTTTCCCAATGTCAGATGTTAGGCTAACCGGTCTATAGTTTCCTGCTTTCTGTTTCCCTCCTTCTTTAAATAGGGGTGTTACATTTGTGATTTTCCAATCTGCTGGGACCTCTCCAGAATCCAGGGAATTTTGGTAGATTACAACCAATGCATCCATTTTCTTTGCAGCCACTTCTTTTAAGACCCTAGGATGCAGGCCATCAGGTCCAGGGGACATGTCTGCCTTTAGTCCCATTAGTTTACTTAGAACAAAGAACTAAAAAAAATTGGAACACTTGTGAAACTCTGCTTGTCCCATCTTCCATATTTCCCCATTCTTCCTCCTTTAGTTTGAAAAGATGAATTTTACTTTTCTCCCCCTCCTAATGTAATCTGTCCCATTTTTTCCAACTTCACTTTTCTAACATTGTTTTAATTACCTTGCTTCCTCTGCATGGTTACTGAAATGTATTTGCTTTATGGGTTCTTTGCTTAAGAACTCATTGCAATACATTGCTATTAAGAACTAGTTGATTTATTAACAAAGCTTTATCAAATTATACATTACCAGTTCATCCATTAGGCTCACAACTGCATACCTTATCGTGGATGATCTAGACTCAACTGACTGGGGTTTTATTGAGTCTTGTGAACATCACGTGGCTGGCTAAACAACTCACAATGCAACAGCTATACAAACCTGTGAGCATACACTGCTTCCCCTTTTTTAGAAGCATGGTATTTATACAATATTTCAAAAGTAAACTTTTAATGATTACAATTTTACAAATTCAACTGCTCAACCTGAGTATCTTGTTGTAAGCTTTTAGCTTCCACCTGCTCTAATCTCCATTTCTTTGGAATTGTCTGGCTATGCCGTTTTCTATATTCTTATTTGACTCAGGAGACTGTCTTTGGGAATTTCAGGGTGTGTAGCCCAAGATTCCTGACCTTTATCTTCCTGTCTCCTTTTGAGTTTCCTTGAAATCCTTACATCAGGCCTAGTGTTGGCTTTCTTCCTAAGATCTTGATATTCCCAGTTATCAATATCTTGTCGAGTTGGTTTGCAATTTCTCATTGATCTTCTCAACTGAACCCCAACTCCACCTTCCCCTCGGAAGATACAGAGTCTCTGCAAGATTGTCCCATACCCGCAGAACCATCTTCATTCAGCTGCATCTGAATTGGTGGGGATATGGATGTTGTGGCCGTTGAAGTACTTGGACCTGCCAACTCACTCTGATCATCGTCCAGGACAGACTCATAATCAACATCTCGTGGTACCGAAGGATTTGATCCACATGAACCTTCCTGATGTATTCACCAATTTTGACCAAGTACTGCTTGGTGCCACATACCCAAATGATTGTACCAATGTATCATTTGCGTGGACTTGCCCTTTTCGATGGACTCAGCTCTGACCTGATCACCCTTCTGAAAGCACCGCTCTTTAATACCGGAATGATAATGACATTTCTGCACCGATTGTGCCTTCTCTACCTTATCAGACAAGTTCGGTTGCAATAAACTGAGACGCGTCCTCAGCTCACACTTCATCAATAATTCAGCAGGTATGTATCCTGTTGTAGAATGGGGCGTAGTTCTGTATTTGTAAAGAAAATTCGCTAACCTCTGCTTCATGCTCACCGATGATCCAGTCTGTAGAACTTGTTTCCGCGAAGCCTCCTCGACAATCCTGACCGACCTTTCAGCTGCACTAATCGAAGCAAGCTGATATGGAGCTACCAACGTGTTGTGTCTGGCAAAATTCACAAATTGTGTGGACTGAAATTGCAGCCCATTATCTGACATCATTTCTTCAGGCAGGCCATGGCATGCAAAAATGTCCCATAATTCATCCAATGTGTGTTCTGTAGTCGTACTTCGAGCCATTTCAAATGGTTATCAATTAGAACCAGGAAATTATCACTACCCCTCTCGCAAAAATCAACGTGTATTCTTTGGAATGGTCTCATTGGCCAAGTCCATGTTTGCAGCGGCGTTTTAGCTGACATGGCCCTGTAGTCTTGACAGATAGAAGTATTAGTAAGTAAGTGTACTAAGTCTTTATCCAACCAAGGTCAATAAACAAAACTTCGGGCCACCACTTTCATGCCCACGATGCCAGTATGCTCACTGGGAAGTTCTGTCAAGACTTTAGTCCATAGTGCACTGGGAATGGTTACTCTCAGGCCCCATTTTAGACATTCCTGCTCACATGATAATTCATTCCGATGATGATAAAAGAGCTTTATCCCCTCGTCTAAAAGCGTCTGACCGTCAGACCATCCTCACAGGGTGTGCTCTGCAATAGCAGAGGCGGTGACTGGAAAGTCCACATCAACGACATTTAGAGTAAAGATTCACTGTTCACGGCCAATTTCTGAATCTTCATGGGGCAACCTTGAAAGGGCATCCACCACTGCATTCTGTTTTGACGTACGATACTCAATTTTGTAATCATACTGAGACAATAAAATAGCCCATCTTTGCATCCTGGAAGCCGCCATAGATGGAATTCCCACCTTTGGGCCTAGGATAGCTAGTAATGAATTCTAATCAGTTACTAACGTGAATTAGCATCCCCAAAAAAACTGGTGAAACTTTTTAATACCAAATATAATTTCCAAAGCCTCTTTCTCAATCTGGGCATAATTTTGTTCACTTTTGCTAAGCGTACATGATGCAAAGGCAACCGTTTTTTCTTGCCCATCATTCATAACATGTCTGATTACTGCTCCCACATATCCAGAGGCATTACATGCTAGTCTTAGTTCACGAGTCAGATTATAATGGACGAGAAGAACACTACTGCTCAAGCGTCGCTTGTATGTGTCATATGTATTCTGTTGCTCTTTGTCCCATAACCAACGCACACCTTTCTTTAATAAATAATGGCGCACCGTTGCAAGTCCAGGAAGGAAACGAGCGTAATATTGGACCATGTCTAAAAAGAATCTTAATTCAGTAACCTTTTTTTGGTTTCAGAGCCATCATGATGGCTTGAATTTCTCTATTTTCTAAGATTTCCAGGTTTTTCTTCTCTGCACCAGTGGCTATCAACACATCATCTTGATTGCACAGTGATTTATTTTTGGTCAGATCTGATCCATGGAAGCCTGATATATCTTTGGTGAGGACATGATACCATAGGGCAACTTAGTGTATGAATATAAACCTTTGTGTGTGTTGACAGTCAGATACTGCTGAAAAATCCTTGTCAACGTTGAGTTGAGCATAGGCATGGGGGAGATCCAGTTTTATGAAGACTTTGGCTCCTGCCAGTTCTGCATACAGGTCCCGAGATGTCGGTAAAGGGTACTGTTCATCATCAACTGCTCGATTCAGGGTAATTTTATAATCCCCACAAAGCCGTACCATTTTGAGTGCCTTCAGAACTACAACTAATGGAGTGGCCAGTCACTCCTGTCAGTCTTCACTAAAACTCCACTTTTCCCCACTTATCAAGCTCTCATTCAACCTTCGATTTTAATGCAAATGGTACCGGCCTTGGTCTACAAAAAATAGGTTTGACATCCGATCTAATCTGAATATATGCATTGTATCCTTGTAGAAGTCCTGAAACATGTTAGCATATTTCTCAAGCAAAGTATATAGCTGAGACTTAACCATTTCTGTACTATAGATGCTGTACCAATCCAAATGAAGCACTCTTAGCCAAACTTTGCCCGTAAGTGTCAGCCGATTGACGTATTTCACTATAATAATAGTAATTTTGCTTGCTGCCCCCGATATTGTACTATACATTCCATTTATCCAAGTGTCTGCAGCTTTTCCCCTGAATATGTTTTCAGCTTCGCTGAGCTCGCTTTAGTGGTATACCCCTGAAATTCTTGTAATACACATCCTGACTCATAATTAAGCAATCAGCCACTGTATCTATTGTCATATTAATCCATTGATTATCAGAACAAACATTCTGAAATCCTGACATACGGAATGTATTGCCTTGCCCTTCACTGCATATACACCAACACCCATACTGTTCTGATCGGTTTCCACCCAGTGAAGTCTTTGTTTATCGTTGGGCCTGTCCTTCAATTTACATGTGGCTGCAATGTGTCCCCTTACTTGGCACTGATAGCATCTTGCCCATTTGAACCAACACTGTTGTGTGGTATGGTTGCTATTACACCTATAATATCTATTCTTCTTGGTTTTATAACTCTCCCTCCAACTAGAGCTCACAATCTTCTGCATTTCTACAGCCTGCTATTACTGCCGATAATGGGTGAAGTTCCTTAATATTCTTTTCTGCCATCTCCATGGAGGTGGCTATCTTGTAAGCTCTCACAAAAGAGAGATCATCCATAGCTAACAATTTTGACTGGATGCGTTCATCCGTCAATCCACACACAAATTTATCTCGCAGAGCCCTATTTAGGAATCCTCCAAAATTGCAGTGTAGAGACAATTTTCTTAATGCAACAATATATTCACTGATGGTTTCATCAAGCCTTTGGTTTCTCATTGTAAACTTATAGCTCCCCACTATTTCTAAAGGCTGTGGATCAAAATGATTCTCCAATATTTGTGGAATGTCTGAGAATGAAGCATCCTTAATCTTTCTCAGGGTTAACAAATTCACTAATATATTATAATTCTCTGCTCCAATCATGACTGCCAAAATAGCTTTCATCTTCTCCCGAACCGCTTGATTCCTTAATTGCAAATCTGCCACACCTGCTGGGACTTTGTTGATATCATTAGCTCTAAAAGATATTTGTCATCTTTTCATGTAGGATCTAAATGATTCCTTATTCCTGTCAAAGGCTCACAAATTACTGACACAACTCGTTGTCACATCCATGTTGCCTTCTTAGCTTAATAGCCATTAATCACTCTCAATAACCTTGAATTGCTTTTCAATTACTCTAAATGGCTTCCCACAAGCTCTTTTTGTCAGTTCAACACTGTTCACAGCTCACAAAAAAATGGTACTACCAAACTCTCATTCAGAAACCAAGCTGTCGGTATATGTTCTTGCTGTGCTCCACTTGCATTTGCCTTCTCATTAAAGGACAGTCCACCAAAATTTCTCCATGAACTCCCATCCTTGTCGCCATTTTGTAATGTATTTGCTTCGTGGGTTCTTTGCTTAAGAATTCATAGCAACACATAACTATTAAGAACTAGTTGGTTTATTAACAAAGGTTTAACATCAAACTACACATTACCAGTTCATCCACTAGGCTCACATCTACATATCTCATCGTGGATGATCTAGACTCAACTGACTGGGGTTTTATTGAGCCTTGTGAACATCGCATGTCTGGCTAAACCACTCACAATGCAACAGCTCTACAAACCTGTGAGCATACTCACAGCACATACATTACAGTAACCACTGCCCACTTTGGAGGTGAGAACAAGTTTTAAAAGAGCACAAATTTATTGGCTCAACCCTGGCATTTTAGCCAACTGAAACACTGAAGGCGGACATGCTCACTTTATAACATGTCAAGCATTGAAGCGATTTGTAAATAAAACATTGAAAAGGCTGCCAAATGAATGTATTCAGCAGCAGCCCCCACATGAAGATGCTGGAAGAATTCAACCCAATCAGATTTTTTTGTAATTTTTTTCATTTGTAGATTTTATTAACTTAAAAAAACACAATCATGTGAGAATCAAGTAAATTAGTACATATAGTCACAATAAAGGTGTAAGATGAGGAGGGAATCACAATAAAATGATGTATCATAAATACCTGCTTTGGATGAAGTCCTTGGCTAGAAACTGACTGATCATAGAAAGCATTGAAGAGCCAACATGCTCACTAGACATCATAAGAACATAAGAACATAAGAAATAAAGAAATAGGAGCAGGAGAAAGCCATATGGCCCCCTCGAGCCTGCTCTGCTATTTAATACGATCATGGCTGATTCGATCATGGACTCAGGTCCACTTCCCTGCCCGCTCTCCATAACCCCTTATTCCCTTATCGGTTAAGAAACTGTCGATTTTTGTCTTAAATTTATTCAATGTCACAGCTTCCACAGCTCTCTGAGGCAGCAAATTCCACAGATTTACAACCCGCTGGGAGAAGAAATTTCTCCTCATCTCTGTTTTAAATGGGCAGCCCCTTATTCTAAGATCGTGCCCTCTAGTTCTAGTCTCCCCCATCAGTGGAAACATCCTCTCTGTATCCACCTTGTCAAACCCCCTCATAATCTTCTACGTTTCGATAAGGTTACCTCTCATTCTTCTGAATACTACTGAGTAGAGGCCCAATCTACTTAACCTTTCCTCATAAGTCAACCCCCTCATCTCTGGAATCAACCTTGTGAACCTTCTCTGAACTGCCTCCAAAGCAAGTATATCCTTTAGTAAATATGGAAACCAAAACTGCATGCAGTATTCCAGGTGTGGCCTTACCAATATCCTGTACAACTGTAGCAAGACTTTCCTGCTTTTATACTCCAGCCCCTTTGCAATAAAGGCCAAGATTCCATTGGCCTTCCTGATCACTTGCTGTAGCTGCATACTAACCTTTCGTATTTCATGCACAAGTACCCCCAGGCTCCAAACTCCTGACATGCTCACATCTTCTGACACACCAACTTTCTAAGCCATTACATGACTAATTATTAGGCGATACAAATGGATTGCCAATACTGTGTGGTAGGAGGAAGGGTGACACACAAATATGCAATGGGAAAGCCCTTGCACTCTTCATCTCCTGGTGTCCTCAGAGAGCATCTTGGAGGTAATCACATATATAGAGGCTGGAAGGCACTGCAGAGCTATAAACTGAATTTATTCTCACAAATAATAAAAATGTAATTTTACTGGGTTCAATACTCGTGCAAACAGTATTTAACTGGAAATGTAACAAGCGGATTTTCAAGATGGTGGCCAGTTACCTTAGGAGGAAATAAGAGGGGAGAAACACACTCAATGTGACAATAATAAGATTTTCTGTCTTTAGTTTTATAGTTTTATGGAGCTAGGGTTAAAATGGAGGCTGTTTTCTCTAATCTAGATGCAAAATGGGGAACAAAGACATTCCATCTGTGTGAACCAGGTAGGAGAGTAATTAGTATTTTTATGGCTGAAGCAGCAACAACAAGAACATGCATTCATAAAACACCTCTAACGTAGTAAAACATCCCAAAGCGCTTCACAGGAATGTTATCAAACAAAATATGATGCAGAGCCACATAAGGAGATATTAGGACAGATGGTCAAAGGCTTGGTCAAATACGTAGGTTTTAAGAAATGTCTTAAAGAAAGGAGAAAGAGGGAGAACGAGGCAGAAAGGCAGGGCAGTTTAGGGAGGGAATTCCAGAGCTTAAGGCCTAGGCAGCTGAAATCACACTGCCAATGGTGGAGCGATGAAAATCAGGGATGTGCAAGAGATCAGAAATTCAAGAGACAGAGATTTCGGAGGGTTGTGGGGCTGGAGGAGGTAGGGAGGAGCAAGACCATGGAGGGATTTGAAAACAAAGATGAGAATTTTAAAATGAAGGCGTTGCCAGGCTGCGAGCACAGGGGTGATGGGTGAATGGGACTTGGTGCAAGTTAGACTATGGGCAGCAAAGTTTTGGATTAGCTCAAGTTTATGTAAGCTGGAAGATGGGAGGCCAGCCAGGAGAGCATTGGAATAGTCAAGTCTAGAGGTATCAAAGGCATGGATGAGGATTTCAGCAGTAGATGTGCTGAGTCGGGGTGGAGAGGGGCAATGTTACGGAGGTGGTAAGCGGACTTGGTGATGAAGCATATAAATGGTCAGACGCTCATCTCAAAGTCAAATACGACACCAAGGTCGCAAACGGACTGATTAGGCCTCAGACAGGTATCAGGGAGAGGGATTGAGTCGGTGGCTAGGGAATGGAGTTTGTTGTGGGAACAGAAGACAATGGCTTTAGTCTTCGCAATATTTAGTTGGAGGAAGTTTCTGCTCATCCAGTACTGGATGTCGGACAAGCAGTCTGACAATTTAGAGACAGTGGAGCGGTGGAGGGCGGTGGTGGCGAGCTGGATGTCATCAGCGTACAGTGGAAACTGATTAAATCAATAACATTCAGGTGTATACATTTCAGGAATCCAAAATGCTACAATTCATTTGTCTAGCAAATCTCAACAAAACTTCAAGAACTATCTGCAACAATCCCAATTTACGGTATTATTTTTGGTGCATAGTAACAAAATGGTGCAACATAGTGTAATTTTAGCAATTCTTGAACAATCTAAAGTTATAGAATGATCCCCTAATGGCATGATATCATTGCAGCCAACAAATCAGCAAAAGCTTTATAAATGGGGAGTCATTTATAAAAAAAACAAAAAACTGAAATACTGTAGCTGGAAACACTCAGCTTACATCTGTGAAGAGAACAGACCAGTTAAAATTTCAGGCATAATGCTGCATCAGGATTCTTCATCCTCTGATTAAAGATTACACATGAAAAGTAAACGTGTCTTTTTTTGTAAATAGGGTATTTGTATGTACAGTATGTACACTGACACCTGGGAGTCCCTGGCTAAAGACCGCCCTAGGTGGAGGAAGTGCATCCGGGAGTACGCTGAGCACCTCGAGTCTCATCGCCGAGAGCATGCAGAAATCAAGCGCAGGCAGCAGGAAGAGCGTGCGGCAAACAAGTCCCACCCTCCCCTTCACTCAATGAAAATCTGTCCCACCTGTGACAGGGGCTGTGGTTCTCATATTGGACTGTTCAGCCACCTAAGGACTCATTTTAAGAGTGGAAGCAAGTCTTCCTCGATTCTGAGGGACTGCTTATGATGATAATGATATTTACAGCAAAGGTATAGTTGTACTGAAAATTTTGAAAAAGATAAACTTGTAAGCAATAATTACTTACCTGATGCAAGTTTCTGTAAAATATAGATTGTTGGTTGATCTCATTATAGAACATGGGATCCAAGGGTCTATTTGCCATGTCAATTTGTACCTGACCATTTGAAGAGCCTGGTTTTGACTGCCACTGGACAAGCTTTGAAATAAGGCAGGATTGGGTAGTAGGGTCTGTTTTGGATCCAGAGCCATCCTACTTTGGCCCATATTCTCAAAGTAGTCTGTGCATGACATGCTACTGTTCCAGAATAATGCATTGGTACAAACTGCTTTGTCAACAGGTCATTATTATAATCCTCTCATCATTCGACAGTGATAAAAGCACTTACATCAGGATCAGTGCCAACAACAGACTCTACACCCGCGGATACTTGATGTGTCTGTTGGGGCACATAGTCCTTGTCCTTTGGAACATCTGATGACATGTCAGATTTGCCACAAAAACTACACTTGTAGAGACATTCTCAGACTTGGTCTACATTCTCTGAAGTTCACTGCCCACCACTAACAGCTCTGATGGGTTTATCTATAGAAAAGTCTTCACATTAGCTGTAAAAATAGGATTGCAATCATTTTAATAGCCCAACAATTAATACTATAAGTATGTATACTCACTATTTTTGCATTAGAGAGAATGAGTTTATTTTATTAGTACATTATATTATTGGCTTATTTATTCACGTATTACTGAATAACATGGTATTTAGAGGCTGACCATGTAATTGCAGTGCAGTAAATATCAATAAGCTATTTACATGATATTACAGCAGTATACTATGTTAGGTTAAAGTGGTAATGATCGAATATTCTATTTTATCATAAATTGAAGCCAATTACGATTTTTGTTTAAACTTGCTTATTCCACAACATATTTCAATTTTGTAAAGTCAGCTGTTGCTCCTGCTATTGAACGACTAAAGATTGAAAATTAACCACAAAAAGGGGGTAATTGTGAAGTCTCAGTAGTCGCAGCTTTAAATTCCATTCTACAATTAAATCGTGAACCACTGTCTCAAAGCGGGGTCGAAACGAGTATCATCCCGTGTTTTCTTGTGGCTAGTAATCGCGGGCCGTTTTCTAACCCTAACTCATCAAACGAAGCTAATATTTAATTTAATTTAGTGATATTTTGATACTTGCACGAGGGAAGTTAGGTGGCGTCAATGGCAGGTCGTGATTGGGGTTTCCATTTACAAAATGCAGATGTGTGGTGTGTATATATATATATAAGTCTTGTTAACTAAACCTACACTCTCAGCAACAGTTTAACCCACCAGCAAGGAACATCTTCAAATCTGAGACTTTCCAGTGGATGGAAGACAAGGGGAAAAGTGAGCAAAAAAAACCATAAAGACTTGCATTTATATATCGCTTTTCACGATCACCGAATGTCTCAAAGCACTTTACAGCCCATGAGGTACTTTTGGAGTGTAGTCACGGCTGTAATGTGGGAACTTGACACCACGATGGCAAAGTAAACATGTTTTTAAGTTCATTTTAAACTTCTCTGATCATTCTTTCAGTGTCAGGGGCAGTAATCTGAGTGAAGGAAACTCCAAGTTCTACTTTGTAAGCACCGACTGATTTAAAGTGGGGAGCTTTGCAGCGACGACGCTGAGGGCACAGGTCAGGGACATTTAACATGCACTCAGACCCAGTAACTGCCGCCCTCGCGCCACCCCGCTGACCCCACCACCGCTGTCCCCACTCACCTCTCCGCTCCGCTCCCACGAGCCGCTCTCGCTCTCGCTCTCTCTCCCTCTCCCAAACATTCCCTCCGGTCGCTAGGAGACGGCCCGCGCCGCTGACGTCACGGCCCCCATGCGCTACCACCCACGCTCGAGCCGCGCAGCTCGCGGGGTCCCCAAAAAGGCGGGAGAGACGGCTGTGCGGGCGCTGGGTGAGGTTTTCATCAAATTTAGACTGTTGGTCCTGATAGCGGCACTTTGAGGCTAATCGCAACATTGTTGGTGGAGTGAAGTTCATTAAGTCTCCACATTGAGGTGTCGCACAGATATTGGACTTAAAAAAAAATTCCTTCATGGTATGTGGGCGTGGCTGGCAAGGCCAGCATTTATTGCCCATCCCTAATTGCCCTTGAGAAGGTGGTGGTGAAACGCCTACTTGAACCGCTGCAGTACAGTGCTGTTAGGGAGGGAGTTCCAGGATTTTGACCCAGTGACAATGAAGGAACGGCGATATACTTCTAAGTCAGGAAGGTGTGTGACTTGGAGGAGAATGTGGAGGTGGTGGTGTCCCCATGTGCCTGCTGCCCTTGTCCTTCTAGGTGGCAGAGGTTACAGGTTTGGGAGTTGCTGCCGAAGAAGCCTTGGCGAGTTGCTGCAGAGCATCTTGTAGACGGTACACACTGCAGCCACAGTGTGCCGGTGGTGGAGGGAGTGAATGTTTAAGGTGGTGGATGGGGTGCCGATCAAGCGGGCTGCTTTGTCCTGAATAGTGTCGAGCTTCTTGAGTGTTGTTGGAGTTGCACTCATCCAGGCAAGTGGAGAGTATTCCATCACACTCCTCACTTGTGCCTTGTAGATGGTGGAAAGGCTTTGGGGAGTCAGGAGATGTGAGACACTCGCCGCAGAATACCCAGCCTCTGACCTGCTCTTGTTGCCACAGTATTTATGTGGCTGGTCCAGTTTTAAGTTTCTGGTCAATGGTGACCCCCAGGATGTTGATGGTGGGTGATTCAACGATGGTAACGCAGTTGAATATCATGGAGCGGTGGTTAGACTCTCACTTATTGGAGATAGTCATTGCCTGGCACTTGTGTGGTGCAAATGTTACTTAACACTTACCAGCCCAAGCCTGAATGTCGTCCAGGTCTTGCTGCATGCGGGCACGGACTGCTTCATTATCTGAGGAGTTGCCAATGGCACTGAACACTGTGCGATCATCAGTAAACATCCCCACTTCTGACCTTATGATGGAGGGAAGGTCATCGATGAAGCAGCTGAAGATGTTAGACCTAGGACACTGCCCTGAGGAACTCCTGCAGCGATGTCCTGGGGCTGGGATGATTGATTTCCAACCACCACAACCATCTTCCTTTGTGCAAGGTATGACTCCAGCCAGTGGAGAGTTTTCCCCCTGATTCCCATTGACTTCAGTTTTACTCGGGCTCCTTGATGCCACATTCAGTCAAATGCTGCCTTGATGTCGAGGGCAGTCACTCTCACCTCACCTCTGGATTCAGCTCTTTTATCCATGTTTGGACTAAGGCTGTAATGAGGTCTGGAGCCGAGTGGTCCAAACTGGGCATCGGTGAGCAGGTTATTGGTGAGTAAGTGCCGCTTAACACTTTGCTGATGATTGAGAGTAGACTGATAGTGGGTAATTGGCCAGATTGGATTTGTTCTGCTTTTGGTGAACAGGACATGCCTGGACAGTTTTCCACATTGTCGAATAGATGCTAGTGTCGTAGTATAGGCAGTCCCTCGTGACGAGGATAATGTTCTTCACACCAAGAAAAGATGGGCTCACAGGTGTTACAATGAGTTACATCCTGAAGGGTGGAAGATGCCTGTGCGTGGATTTTTTTTAACGTGTGGTGACCGTTGCACACCAGCCACCACACGGGCTTGACAGAGCTAGGTCTTGGTCCAATGGCGAGGATTGACTAAAACGACAGGAGACTAGCTCTGCTGCGCCTCCCCTGGGCCCCGACCCCGCTGCTGTTAAATGCTGCACCGTTCCTGGGCCAAGACCCCTCTGATGTCACATGCTGCGCCGCTCCTGGGCCACGACCCCACGGATATTAAATGCTGCACCACCCCTCACTGGGCTCAACTTCAGCCCCCCGCTAGGTTCAAATGTCGCCCTTCGCTGGGCTCGAAGGCCGCCCCCCTGCTGGGCTTGAATGCCCCCCCCACCCCGGGATCGAATGCCGCCCCTTGCTGAGCTCGAACGCCACCCCTCGCTGGGTTTGACCTCCGCACCTGCTGGGCTCGGATCTCAGTCCCCCGCTGGGCTCGAATCTCAGTCCCCCGCTGGGCTCGGACGCCACACCTGCTGGACCTGGATCTCAGTCCCCCGCTTGGCTCGGATCTTAGGCCCCCCGTTATGCTCAGACACCAAATCTGCTGGACACGGATCTCAGCCACCCCCCCCCCCCGGCTGGGCTTGGATCTCTGCACCCCCCCCCCCCCCTCGCTGGGCTCTGATCTCAGTCCCCCGCTGGGCCCAGATCTCAGCCCCCCGCTGGGCCAAGATCTCAGCCCCCCCGCTGGGCTCGGACGCCACACCTGCTGGACCTGGATTTGAGTGCCCCACTTGGCTCGGATCACAGTCCCCCGCTGGACCCGAATCTCAGTCCCCCGCTGGGCCCGGATCTCAGCCCTCCGCTGGGCTCGGATGTCGCTCCAATGTGCTGCCTGGACTCCAGTGACATCAGTCCAGTCGCCCTTCTAGAAGTGGTCGCACACCTGGGCCAGCTCACGTCGCTCCCTATAGTGGCTAGCTCTCCTACTTATACCCCTGCCTGCCGATGCTGTTTTCTCGCAGGTCGGGGGTGGGGCGGGGTGCTGCACTGGACCACGTAAGTAGGAGAGCCAGGCTAGTGTTGTAGCTGTACTGCAACAGCTTGGCTGGAGACGTGGCTAGATCAGGAGCACAAGTCTTCAGCACAGCAGCCGGGATGTTGTCGGGGCCCATAGCCTTTGCTGTATCAATTGCACTCAGCTGTTTCTTGATATCACGTGGAGTGAATAAAACTAGCTGAAGACTAGCTTCTGTGATGGTGGGTACCTCAGGAGGAGGCCGATATGGATCATCCAGTCGGCACTACTGGCTAAATATGGTTGTAAACACTTCAGCCTTGTCTTTTGTACTCGTATGCTGGGCTCCACATTGAGGATGGGGATATTTATAGAGCTTCCTCCTCCCGTTAGTTGTTTAATAGTCCACCACCATTCATGACTAGATGTGGCAGGACTACAGGGCTTTAATCTGTTCCGTTGGTTGTGGGATCACTTAGCCTTGTCTATAACATGCTGCTTCCACTTTTTAGCATGCATGTAGTCCTGTGTTGCAGCTTCCCCAGGTTGGCACCTCATTTTTAGGTATGCCTGGTGCATGCTCTTCTACATTGAACCATGGTTGGTCCTTGGCTTGAAGGTATTGGTTGAGTGAGAGATATGTATGGCCATGAGGTTACAGATTGTGGTGGAATACAATTCACCTGCTGCTCTTGGCCCACAGCACCTCATGGATGCCCAGTTTTGAGCTGCTAGATCTGTTCTGAATCTATCCCATTTAGCACGGTGGTAGTGCCACTCAACACAATGGATGCTGTCCTCAGTGTGAAGACGGGCCTTTGTCTCCACAAGGACTGCGGTGGTCACTGCTACCAATGCTGTCATAGACAGATGCATCTGCGACAGGTAGATTGGTGAGGAGGAGGTCAATTAGGTTTTTCCCTCGTGTTGGTTCTCTCACCACCTACTGCAGGCCCAGTCTGGCAGCTATGTCCTTCAGGACTCAGCCAGCTTGGTCAGTAGTGCTGCTACCGAGCCACTCTTGATGATGGACATTGAAGTCCCCCACCCAGAGTACATTTTGTGCCCTTGCTACTCTCAGTGATTCTTCCAAGTGGTCAACATGGAGGAGTACTGATTAATCAATGAGGGAGGGCGGTAGTTGGTAATCAGCAAGAGGCTTCCTTCGAAGCATCATACTAAGACCCATACTGTACCCATACATCAGCATTACACTAAAGCTCATACTGTACCCATTCAGCATCACACTAAGGCCCATACAGCAGCATCACACTAAAGCCATACTGTACACATACAGCATTACACTAAAGCCCATACTGTACCCATTCAGCATCACACCAAGGCCCATACTGTACCCATTCAGCAGCATCACACTAAAGGCTATAGTGTACCTGTCATGTATCCTACATGACTACTGTTGGTACTATCACAAGGTGTGCCACCAGAGGGCACAGCAGTGGGAGACTTGTAGGTTACCTGTACAGGTGTGCCTAGCCTAGTATAAAAGGCAGGCCACCAGGTGTGATCCTCACTCTGGAGTTAACAAATAAAGGACTAAGGTCACTACAGTTCAAATACAACACATTGCCATGTGGAGTCATTACTAGAGCATCTAAGGACACAACAATTGGCGACGAGATTACGAACTTTCACACGGAAATGGCTACCCTTGGTACATTGCAGCAGTTTGCCGATGGTGATGATTGGGATGCCTTTGTGGAGAGGCGAGAATGTTTCTTCACAGCGAACGACCTGGCAGGAGATGACCCGGCCACACTGGCTGATAAGCGCCGAGCTATCTTGCTAACCAGTTCTGGGCCCACCATCTATGGTCTCATCAGGGACTTGCTGGCATCGGCGAAGACGACCAAGTCGTACAAGGAGCTCGTAACACTCATCCATGAGCAACTCAAGCCCAAGGAGAGCAACCTCACAGCTAGACACCTGTTCTACACCCACCGATGGCCCGAAGGCCAGGAAATCACGAAGTACGCCGCAGACCTCAGGAGGCTGGCGGCACCGTGCGAGTTTGGCACCCACCTCAACGAAGCGCTGCGGGACATTTTCATCATTGGAATTGGCCATGAAGATCTTCTTCACCAGCTACTATCGGCGGATACCACAGTCACACTGCAGAAGACTATCTCTGTGAGCCAGTCATTTATGACCTCGACCTGCGGCTCTAGGCAGATGACTCACCTTCAGGACTCAAACCCGGCAGGTACTGTGCACAGAGTGGTGCCGTTTAGAGGCTGGATTGTAGAGCGCGAATCCTCTCAGGGAAGAGAGAACAGGCCCCCAAGTCCCTTAACTCAGAGTCCGCCAAGGGGGGCTAATCGAGTAGCTCCATGCTGGCATTACGGAGGGAATCATAGGGCTCAGCAGTGCCGCTTTAAAGACTATGTATGCAAAGGCTGCAACACAAAGGGCCACCTCCAGCAAATGTGTAAGAGAAACATGACTCACTGTGTCAATGAAGAGTCTGCAGATGGCCAGGAATCCAGTGCATACAATGAATCGATAGGCAGAGGGGCAGCCCAGTCCCACGGGGAGGTTTACCTGCACCACCGAGTGTTCCCCGCTGAAGATGGAAGTCGAGATAGAGGGTGTTCCAGTCTTCATGGACGTGGACATGGTGGCGAGCCAGTCAGTGATGAATCAAAGAGCCTTTGAGAGGCTATGGGACAATCAAGCTGAACGACCCGAGTTGGTCCAGGTTCAGGCAAAGCTGCGCACCTACATCGATGAAATTATCCCAGTCATTGGTAAATGTAAAGGTACTCCATGATGGCGCGGTGCACAGTTACCTCTGTGGATTGTTGCAGGTGATGGACCAATGTTGCTCGGCAGAAGGTGAATGGAGAAGATCCATTGGAAATGGGAAGACTTAACCCCTCCAGCGATCGAAGCCCCCTGTGCTCAGAGGCAAAGCAAGCCCTCACCTGACGGTGGACCCGGCACCGGAGAATGGACCAGCACGGCACCCAAGACACAGACCGCTCAGCACGACTGCGTAGAGTTGATCCAGCTGAGATGACCCGAACGTACCTTCCAAGCTCCAGTGGCAGGACTCCGGAGGAAGAAAATCGGATCCAAAGGCGACTTCCCAGCTTCAGAGGCAGAACCCAGGGAGAAAAGGATCACCGCAGTCAACATCGTGGATGGAGGAAAGATGGCACCCAAACCACGATGTGAGGCGCTGAAGACAAAGATGGCCACGGCCAGACCACGAGGTGCAGCACTGATGGAGCAACACGTGGCACCAAACGGAGAAGCGGATTGGGGTAAAGAAAGCAAGGCCCTCTTAAAGGAGGCTGGCAACCCACCACAATTAAAGGGACAGTTCCACACACTTAAGCAATGTAACAGTAATTGTAAGTCAGAAGAAAAAAGTGTAATTGATCATGTAACATGTGCAAATGATAATCTGAATTGTATATACGCAACCAGCGAGGAAAAAGTCGCGTGGTCGCATTCGGACCCACAGTGTGTCCAGCATAAGTAATGAAAAGTTGTGCAATGCAAGGTTTCATCTGCATGCAGCCAATGCAGCAGGCAGACACCAATCGGGAGCACACAGGTCCAGCGAGCTACCTAATGCTGTAGCCTGTGTCCGGGGACCAGAGTCATGCACCATGGAGTGTACTGCTAGACGACAGCTCCTCAGGGAGCAGCAGCAACCCAGGGCACAAAGAAAAGACAGGGAGGTCACAGGCATCTATGAACAGGCCCGACGTTCGGGACCACAGCAACAGCCCCGAGAGCAGGCTACACGAGCCAACCGGGTTCCCACTCCCAGCACCGGGCACTGAGCCACCACCAGACTGCAGGGACACAACCCAGCAGCTCTGGAACTAGCTTGTTCTCACGCACCGGTCACTGCATCGGTAAGGCATCTAACGTACTTGTCGCACCACGGAACCACAAAAATAATGCAAAACCTAAATTTCTGAACTTGAATGTACATGAATGCTAGGAGCCCCCACCATAATCAATGTGGGGGTGGGGGGTGTGCAGAATGGAGTGGTCAGGGACACACACGCACAAACAGCAATCACCAGCACGCAACTGCACCAACCACTCACCCAAGATTGAAGTGACCTGCCAAGAGTCAACCAGACAGAGCCCACATAGAGCTAAGCTCAGAGCACAGTCAATGCAGAGGCGATTTGCACTAAAGGCTCAGGGGGAAGTGATGTCATGTATCCTACATATCTACTGTTGGTACTATCACAAGGTGTGCCACCAGAGGGCACAGCAGTGGGAGACTTGTAGGTTACCTGTACAGGTGTGCCTGGCCTAGTATAAAAGGCAGGCCACCAGGTGTGATCCTCACTCTGGAGTTAACTCATAAAGGATTAAGGTCACTTCAGTTCAAGTACAACACATTGCCTTGTGGAATCATTACTAGAGCATCTAAGGACACAACAGTACCCATACAGTATCACACTAAGGCCCATACTGTACCCATACAGCAACACACTAAAGCCCAGACTGTACCCATACAGCATCACACTAAGGTTGATACTGTACCCATACAGCATCACACTAAGGCCCATACTGTATGCATACAGGTATCATCACACTAAGGCCCATACCGTACCCATACAGCATTGCACTAAGGCCCATACTGTACCCATGCAGGCATCATCATGCACAGGCATCTGCCACTCTTCAAGATGTAGTTCAGGATCTGGAATATTAGGTCCTTCACTGAAACATCTGTGAACTCATCCCTTTTTAACATGGAAGCAATTTATCCTCATTTCGAGGGACTGCCTATGATATGATCACACTAAGGCCCATACCGTACCCATACAGCATCACACTAAGGCCCATTATTAGTTATCAGTGCAATTTCAATGAGTTCCCATTAGTTAGTGGTGAAACAAAAGTTCCTCCCACCACATCGCTCTCCCATCTTCGGTTTCCCCTCTTCCCCCCTCCAGCTCGGTTTCCCCTCTTCCCCGCTGTCGGTTTCCCCTCTTCCCCACTGTCGGTTTTCCCTCTTCTCTGCTGTCAGTTTTCCCTCTTCCCACCCCGCCCCACCGTCGGTTTCCCCTCTTCCCCGCCTTCAGTTTCCTCTTTTCGTCTGTTCTCAGATGGCCTCCTGGTTATTGGAACTTCTCATAACAACAGCTGCTGGTGCAAAGCTGCGAGCAAAGATTCTCAACTACAGGAGACCCAACCCAGTGAGAGACAAGAAGGTAAGATCCAAACCTGAGAATGGGTTGGAAGCTACCCGGACTCCTCGAAGTAATAGCAGCTGATTCGGTCTCAGAGAGAAGTCCAATGAGAGATCATCTGGGGGAGATCAGCAAGCTCCGGATGGGGCAAGATCCTGGAGCCAGCTCCGTATTGCTCAGCAACAAGCCTCTTCAATGGACCGGAGGAGTTCAGCACAGAATCCGCACTTGAGAGAATGGGTGAGAGAAAGAGAGAGAGGGAGAGGGAAAGAACAGTGAGAGACAGAGAGGGAGGGAGAGATGGAGAAGGAAAGAGAGAGGAATAGGGAAAGAGAAAGAGAGGATGAGAGAGGGAAGGGAGCAAAAGAGAAAGAAGTGAGGAAAGGGAATGAGAAACAGAATGAGAACATTTGATTGGGAGATAGAGAAATAGGAATAGAGAAAGAGAAAAGGGGAAAAAAATGAGAGAGAGAGAGAAATAGAGATCCTGAGAGAAAACTAAAATCTCAATCAGACTGGAAACGTCGACCCAGCTCAGCATTCCGAGTGGTAACAAATGGGAATCTGTTCCACCTCCGACGCTTCCAGGCTAGATCCAAGGTCATCCCATCCTCTGTTATCAAACTACAGTACGCAGACAACGCTTGCGTGTGCACTCACTCGGAGGCCAAACTCCAAACCATCAACACCTTCACCGAGGCATACGAAAGCATAGGCCTTACACTAAACATCCATAAGACAAAAGTCCTTCACCAACCTGACCCCACCACACAGCACTGCTCCCCGGTTATCAAAATCCACGGTGAGACCTTGGACAACATGGACCATTTTCCATACCTCAGGAGCCTACTGTCAGCAAGGGCAGACATCGATGACGACGTCCAACACCGCCTTCAGTGTGCCAGCACAGCCTTCGGTCGCCTGAGGAAGAGAGTTTTTGAAGACCAGGACCTCAAATCTGGCAACAAGCTTATGGTCTACAGGGCAGTAATGATAGCTGCCATCCTATATGGCTCAGCGATGTGGACTATTTCCAGCAGACATCTCAAAGCACTGGAGAAGTACCACCAGCGATGCCTCCGCCAGATCCTGCAAATCCATTGGGAGGACAGATGCACCAACATCAGTGTTCTCGCTCAGGCCATCATCCCCAGCATCGAAGCACTGACCACGCTCTTCTCGGAGCCTCGACATGGCAAGCAAGCCCCAGGTATGCTTCAAGGACACCCTCAAAACCTCCTTGATAAAGTGCAACATCCCCACCGGCACCTGGGAATCCCTGGCCCAAGACCACCCAAAGTGGAGGAAGAGCATCCGGGAGGGCGCTGAATACCTTGAGTCTCGTTGCCGAGAGCATGCAGAAATCAAGCGCAGACAGCGGAAGGAGCGTACGGCAACCCAGGCTCCCCACCCACCCTTTCCTTCAACCACTGTCTCCCCCACCTGTGACAGAGACTGTAGGTCCCGCATTGGACTGTTCAGTCATCCTCGATTTCAAGGGACTGCCTATGATGATCTTATGGGTGCCTAGCCTGCGGCTTCGCCTCAGTGTCTCCCCTGTGGCTACCTCCTGGGTCTGGGAAGGTTGCTGTGTTCCCTGTGTGGAAGCTGCCGTTGTCCTTCTAGGATGCCCTCGAGCAGCTTTGGGCCTGGAAAGGTCAGCTGGAGACTGGTGAACACCCTCCTGTGAGGATTCAGTCTGACTTGGCTCGGACGAAGCCATGTGTGGAGGCACTGGTGGGACCAAAAATGCTGCGAGCTGGAGGAAGCGCATCATCCGTATCCTGGCCCAAGGAGCCTGAATTACTCACCAGGGGTGGCACAATACCACCACCACCAATCTGAGGGAACTCACACCAGAAGATCCCCCGTGGCCCATAGTGGACCCAGCCACGAAAGCAACACTGAGGTCTTGGGGGGCATCCAGCTGAGACTGCATGCGAGCAGCCAGTCTGAAAGCCACCAGATATGACAGCACTTAGACGCTCCATCGATTCTTGCAGAGCCGTGGCCATCCTCTCCAAAGCAGCACCGATACTCTCGTTCCCTCGCGCCTGTGCTGCAATGGCAGCTGTCACATCACCCTAAGGGTGAATCTCCTGTGGAATAACACCTCAATTAAGACTGCATACTTTCAGGTTTGAAGGGCTAATAATACTAGAATACTTTCTTGTGGTCAAAAAGCTGAATTTGGATCCAATGGCCACCGCAAACTTTGCGGCGCTAATCGGGGAGAAAAGGCCTCAACACCACCAGCTTTCTGGCTGCATTGAATTTTGGCCCCGATGTCTCATGGTTTCACTGCAATGTTTGAATTACCCCTGTGCTGCCCAGCCCTTTTTGCAGGCTGTAATGCAGTTTTGGATCTTTATATTTGATAGTCCAATTTTTAATGTTGGAGGGGGAGGAACAGATCCTACATTTCCTTCCTTTAATATCTCTTACATTAGAGATAATACTCCCATCCATTCTTCTGCTGTGGTGAGTGCATTATCGGTCCCAGTCAAATCTCACATTCTTTTTACACAGTCTATACATTTGATTTTATAATCCCAAATCCCCTTTTTTTACAATCTTTTCTGTTTTTCCCTTTTTACCCTTCATTTCATTTTACACGACAACCCGAACAGATACAACACCATAATTAATTACACAATTATCAATACATGTGAGACAATTCGAATCCAGGGAGGAATTTCAATATTAAACCCAATGTTTAATAACCAAGCACCGTACATAACACATCCATCATTCTTTTAGGTGAATGGTCATTACTTGGTCTACCCGTAATTCCTGTCCCTCAATTTCATTACCCTCCCCCCGGTATTCTCTTCAGTTGAGCCCGTAGGTATTGACCTGCATTTTCAGCTGGACATCATCTATATTACTGACCAGTGAAGTCCCTATACTAAACACCATGGCCACGTCATTGATCAATCACCTCTTCTGTCTCCCCAAACCGGTGTAACTTGTCAGCTCGTTTATATAAATCCTTCCGACTTTATAGTTCAGTTCGTAGAATTGTGGGAACATTTATTTTAACAGTTTATCATACAAATTTTCCATTTCAGCTGGGCACCACCGGGGTAGCCATACCTTTGTTAAATTAAGGATGACAGATGCTACCTTGTAATGCACGTCATGGTACAACACTTTCCCGGTTGGAATCAGCACCAACCGATTCCTAGGTCCGGGTGTCTTTATTGGGCACTTAACTTCTATATCCCATGACTTTGGGGCTTTTTGTGCGCTACTAGCTCGGTAGCATTGACTGTGTTTGGAGGATCTGGAACATCACAGACGCTGGGACTCGAACCCACTCAGACATTAGGACTCAAACCCACACAGGCGGTGGGACTTGAACCCACTCAGACATTGTCCCCTTGTTCCTCCTTCCACCACTTGTCCCAACACAATTTCACTCCCCCCTTAGTCTCCATAGTCGTTCCCCAATTTTTCCCAATCTGTGGATTCATCACCCTTAAATTTCTGATAAATTTCCCTTCCCGAGTGCTTTAACAGCAACTCATATCACTTTAGTTAGTCAATTTTAATTTCACAAAAGCCTACGTCCAGCCTTTGTGATTTAACCTTACTGGAGTTCACACAGCACTGTCCCATCAAAGTTCAAGTTTGGTAACACCTTGAGGTCATTTCCATATTAAAGAACCCCTCTCGGCAATCAGCACTCCTGCTTGAAAGAAAAGAAACAGAACATCAATTGTGGCTTTCCTGCCAGTCCATTGGGTTAATTCATCAATTCTGATCCCCTTTCTGTTACTGAGGGAAACATCCACTCAAATTCAAAACTTAAATTTACCATGCAAAAGGCATTGCATAACTGAATTAAAAGAGTTCTCAGCTGCTCGTGCAAAGAGTTAACTTCTTTTTTTTTCCAATTTTTAAAGTTGACAGATACCGAGCATTACTCCAAACATTCTGTACTCCACGCATAGCAATAGCTTATTCCTTTTCCTCCCCTGGTCACAGATTCTTGAAATTGGTCAAAATGTTATTTCTAAAATACCAATATATGTAATTGCCTCATGTCCGGAACTAGAGGTTTTTTACAGAATTTAAACCAACCAGAATTTCACCATGGCCATAATAAAAGTCTGGTTTTAACAGGTTAATTAACCTCAATAACTCCAAATTAATTCAAACCAATCTCAAACTAACCAGTGCCAGTTGAAAAAAAATTCTACAGACACATTTAAAGACAAACATCCACATGCCTTTTTAAAAAAACTTTAAACATTCTCCCTGAAAACATCAAAGGATTTTGCACAGCCAGGCTTTCACACACAACACATTTCTTGACTTCTCAAACATCCATAATAGCAAATTCAATGTTTTATTTCCCTTTTCACGAAAGTTAGAAGCTTAAGTATCGGCAAACTTCTCGCCACAGAGATCACGAGATCTTTGTGAGCAGCTTTCTTCGGGGCCAGCGGCGATGCCTTTGCTTCGCTGCTGACCACAAATTCCTAGACTCATAGAAAATACTTGTGTGGATGTCTCTGTTCTTGTGCTATTGTCTGTGTTGATTAGATCATATGGCAGGTAGCCTGCATCATTGTCTCTGATGATGTCTCATGGTTTCGCTGCAATGATTGAATTTTGCTGCCCAGCTCTTTTTGCAGGCTATAATGCAGTTCTGGATTTTTATATTTAATAGTCCAATTGTTACCATTGGGTGGGAGGAACAGATCCTACACTGACAGGAAACAACATATTTATTTCAGGTTTACCTTTTCCCCATGTGAAAGCCCCAAATTTTGTTTTGCTTTCTGTAACATTTTTTAAAAGTCAAAATAAAAGGAGCTTCTTCACTTCCTGATTCCCTGTCTGTGATAATTCTGCATTGTGATTGACTACTTAGACAGCTCATTGACGTCCCAGCAGAGTGCTCTGCGGTTCCCCATTTTCTTGTACTGAAATCACTTATGTATCGAAAAAGGCAAACTTCTCGCCACAGAGATCACGAGATCTTTGTGAGCAGCTTTCTTCGGGGCCAGCGGCGATGCCTTTGCTTCGCTGCTGACCACAAATTCCGGGCTGATGTTTCCATTGGTGGACGAATGGGGAACTTGGGAATGGAAACCAAGGATTCTCACTGGAAGAACCAGGGGGGAAAGGAGGTGCAAGGTTCTTCAACCGAAGGCTATAAGGCCGTGGAATCTTTCACCGCATGTGGCTATTGAGGTAGAGACAAAACTTAATTTAAAAGGGAACTGAATAAATATTCAAAAAGGCAGAATATGGGGGAATGGGGTTACAGGAGAGAGTGCCAGCACCTGGGACTGAATGGCCACCTCCTGTGCTGTAATTTCTATAATTCTGTGATAACGCTCCTTTATTGAGACTGAGCTCAGGGAGTGGTTTGGAAGTGTTGGTGCTGAGCTGAGTTTCGAGCGATGTGCCCTGTGAGAAGTGCCCCAAACACTGAACCCGCTGTCTCTCAGTTTGGTGCGGGTCGATCTGTACCGGCCGTTCCAAGTACAGATCAGCTCTGATTGAGGGTCCCAGTTCAGAGTTGTCAGCTTCGCATGGAACAGGAGTCCATGGAGATAGTGACAGAGATCGGGTCCATTAAAGGTGGCATCGACTGGGGAGTCTGACTGCACCTTGTGCAATGCAGGGGGATTCTGGCTGTGGCTTTAGGGTGAATAGCAGCAGGTTATAGGATTACTACTAGTTACAGTTAGGACATTGGGGCATTACACCTATCACTACCAGTTACATATCGACTATCATTGAGTTATTGTATTACTGTTTGTTATGATGGGGAATCTGAGTGTTACCATGTATTATTATTAGTTATCAGTGCAATTGCAATGAGTTACCACGAGTTAGTGGTGAATCGATCCTCCAACTTCGGTTTCCTGTCTGCTCCGCTGTTGGTTTCCCCTCTTTGTCTGTTCACGGATGGCCTCCTGGTTCTTGGAACTTCTCATAACAACAGCTGTTGGTGCAAAACCGCGAGCAAAGATTCTCAACTACAGGGGACCCGACCTTTATAAAGTAAATGCAATGCTAAAAATTTGATTATGCAGCGCCCGGTTGGGTACTACAGGTGCTTTTTTGGGTCAAAAATGGGGACCCAGCCACGTGTGCACAATTCTGGTGTGGGCCGTGTCGGATGCCAACTTGGTGAGGGCATTAGCGTCAGCACTGAGTGTGCGTTAGAACAATATAGAGTAAGCAGACTGTGACGTGTCTGATGCCAGCGCTGCCATTTTCATCCTCAGCACTGGAACTAACACCCTGTGTTAACCTCACACAGCTGAACATGCATTCAGCAGCTGCAAGAACCCCCTACCAGCTGTTGACGAGGTGACAGGGAGTGGTGCTGCAAGTGGAAAAGGCCTTGCTTCTGAATTCAAGGATTATGGTCAGACCATGGTTGGATCTGAAGATATGTTGAAAATTATGTGGAAGAAGCCTTTTCAGTATAAATAAGACGTACTAGGGTCCCAATGATTAAATTGTACTGGTGTGCAATAAATGTAGTGTATCTCATCATCTGTCCCCCTCGGGATAATATATTGCAAAAGGAAGCCAATGTTTTCTCTAGTTAAAACACTAATTAGGCCACCGCTAGATTACTGCATGCAGTTCTGGTCACCATATTACAGGAAGGATGTGATTGCACTAGAGGGGGTACAGAGCAGATTTACAAAGATGTTGCTTGGACAGGAGAATTTTAGCTTTGAGGAAAGATTGGATAGACTGAGTTTGTTTTCTTTGGAACAGAGGAGGCTAAGGAGAGACCTAATTGAGCTGCATAAAATGATGAGGGGACTAGGTAGAGTGGATAGGAAGGACCTATTTTTCTTAGCAGAGAGGTCAATAACCAGAGGGCATATATTAAAATTGGTAGAAGGATTAGAGGAGAATTGAGGAGAATTTATTTTCACCCAGAGGGCGGTGGAGATCTGGAACTGACTGCCTGAAAGGGTGGTAGAGGCAGAAACCCTCACTACATTTAAAAAGTACTTGGATATGCACTTGAAGTGCCGTAACCTACAAGGCTACGGACCAAAAGCTGGAAAGTGGGATTAGGCTGGATAGCTCTATGTCGACCAGCACAGACACAATGGGCCAAATGTTTCTATTACTCAATGATTCTAATAATTGAATGAGATTCCGTGTTGGTTTTACTCAAAACATCCCGGTGAGTGACCCCAGCATGCACAGATTGTGTCAGAGCTGATGCTGGTCAAAGTTATTACCTTCAAGGTGATCAGAAGATTGTATTCATAAATGAAACAACAACAACTTGCATTTATGTATGACTTTAACATAGAAAAACAACCCAAGATGCTTCACAGGAGCATAATCAAACAAAATTTGACACCGAGCCATATAAGGAGATATGCTTGGTCAAAGAGTAGGTTTTAAGGAGTGTCTTAAAGGAAGAGAGAGGTAGAGAGGCAGAGAGGTTTAGGGAGGGAATTCCAGAGCTTGGGGCCTAGGCAACAGAAGGCATGGCCACCAATTGTTGAGTGATTAAAATCGTGGATGCTCAAGAGGCCAGAATTGGAGCAGCGCAGACATCTCGAGGGGTTGTAAGGGTGAGGAGGTTACAGAGATGAAGAGGTTACAGACATAGGGAGGGGAAAGAACATGGAGGTATTTGAAAACAAAGATGAGAATTTTAAAATCGTGGTATTGTTGGACCTGAAGACAATGTAGATCAGCGAGCACAGGGTGATTGGTGAACGGGACTTGGTGCGAGTTAGGATATGGGCAGCAGAGTTTTGGGTAACCTTAAATTTATGTAGAATGGAAGACGAGAGGCTGAGCAGGAGACGTTTTGGGTAGTCAAATCTAGAGGTAACAAAGGCACGGATGAGGGTTTCAGCAGCAGATGAGGTGAGACAGAGGTGGAGATGGGCGATATTACAGAGGTGGAAGTAGGCAGTCTGGATGATAGAGCGAATATATGGCCGGAAGCTCATCCTGGTTAAATACCACACCCAGGTTGGGAAAAGTAATGGTTATGCAACAGTTAGAATACTGTGTGCAGTTTTAGGTTCACCATTAAGAAAGTTTATTAATGCCATAGAGAGAATACAGCATAGAATCAGCTGGATAATTGGGATGGAAAATAGTTATAAATAGAGACTTGACATACTGCAAAGTTAAGAGGACATTTATCAGTGGTTTTTAAAATTATGAATTTAACAAAAAAAGCTTTTCTATAGTTAGGCAGTCAGTGAGACAATCTCATTTAAAAATTGTCACTAAGAGAGTGAGGAGAAAGATTAGGATAAATTTCTATACTAAGAGGGTTGCTGAAGCATCGAAAGCTTTACCGTGGGGAAAAACCACTGTTTCTTGTAAGAGAAAATTGGACAAATATTTAAAGCAGAGAAAGATACAGGGCTACAGGGAGAGCACACGGCAGTGGGATTAGTTTTAAATTGTTCTAGCAAATTCATGATGGCTGAATGGCCTCCTGTTGTGCTGTAAACTTTGGTGGTTCATTGAATCATAAAAATTTACAGTACCGAAGGAGGCCATTTTGGCCCAGTGTGTCTGCTCTGGCCGACCAAGAGCTATCCAGCCTAATCCCACTTTCTAGCTCTTGGTCTGTAGCCCTGTAGATTACGGCACTTTAAATGCACATCCAAGACCTCAATTAGGTCTCCCCTCAGCTTCCTCTGTTCCAAAGAAAACAGACCCAGCATCACCAATCTTTCTCTCATAGCCAAAATTCTCCAGTCCAGGCAACATTCTTGTAAATCTCCTCTGCATCCTTTCTAATGCAATCACATCTTTCCTGTAATGTGGTGACCAGAACTGCATGCAGTACTCCAGTTGTGGCCTGACCAGTGTTTTATACAGTTCAAGCATAACCTCCTCACTCTTGTATTCCATGCCTCGACTAATAAAGGCAAGTATTCCGTATGCCTTCTTAACCACCTTATCTACCTGGCCTGCTACCTTCAGGGATCTGTGGACCTGCACTCCAAGGTCCCTTTGTTCCTCTACGCTTTTCAGTGTCGCACCATTTAGTGTGTATTCCCTTGCCTTGTTAAGCCTCCTCAAATGCATTATCTCACACTTAGCCGGATTGAATTCCATTTGCCACTGTTCTGCCCACCTGACCAGTACGTTGATATCTTCCTGCAGTCTGCAGCTTTCTTCTTCATTATCAACCACACAGCCTATTTTTAGTGTCATCTACAAACTTCTTAATCATACCCCCAACATTCAAGTCCAGGTCATTGACGTATACCACAAAAAGCAAGGGACCCAGGACTGAGCCCTGCGGAATCCCACTGGCTACAGTCTTCCAGGTCACAAAAACACCCATTCACCATTACCCTTTGCTTCCTGCCTCTGAGCCAATTTTGGATCCAGCTTGCCACTTTGCCCTAGATCCCATAGGCTATTACTTTTGTGACCAGTCTGCCATGTGGGACCTAATCAAAAGCTTTGCTAAAATCCATATACACTACATCATACACACTGCCCTCATCAACCCTCCTGGTTACCTCCTCGAAAAATTCAATCAAGTTAGTCAGACACGACCTCCCCTTGACAAATCCATGCCGACTGTCCTTGATTCATCTGTGTCTTTCTAAATGAAGATTTATCGCTCAGGATTTTTTCCAATAATTTTCCCATCACCAAGGATAGGCTGACTGGCCTGTAATTACTCGGTCTATCCCTTTATCCCTTTTTAAACAAAGGTACAACATTCGTAGTCCTCCAGTCCTCTGGCACCGCACCTGTAGCCAGAGAGGATTGGAAAATGATGTTCAGAGCCTCTGCTATTTCCTCTTTTGCTTCACTTAACAGCCTGGGATACATTTCATCCAGGCCAAGGGATTTATCCACTTTCAAACCTGCTAAGCCCCTTAATACTTCCTCTCTCAGTATGTTTATTTTGCCTAATATTTCACACTCCTCCTCCCTCATTGCAAAGTCTGCATCACCCCTCTCTTTTGTGAAAAAAGTTATAGTATATTTTTTACATAAATAGAGATTGATAACATTATGGTGCTAAACGCATGTTTAATTCAATGGCATAAAGCAAAACTGCATATTGTAAGATGAATGTTTAAATATTAAATATATTTCTAGTGTGCTGCAATAATAATGGGGGATGCCTCAGCCTTGTTGGGTATGTTTAGTTTTTCCTTAATAAAGTTGTGGCAAAAATAGATTTTTGCCTTTGTTGAAATTTTTAACTTATATTTTGCATTGCTAGAAGTAGCAGTTAAGCGGTTAATGACTAAGATAGCACAAAGCACCTTTTAGCAGAGAGTAGCTGAGTGTCTGGAAAGGATGCCGTAAGCTGTGAAAAAAAAATGATCCATAGAATGGCTGCCTGAAGTGTTAATTGGTTAATATTTGCAGTTATTTAGAATCACAAATATCTTTGCCACTGTCAACGGCTGCCGACATCATAGCAGTCCCTTAGAATGAAGGAAGACTTGCTTCTACTCCTAAAGTGAGTCCCTTGGTGGTTGAACAGTCCAATGCGAGAGCCACAGACCCTGTCACAGGTGGGACAGACATTCGTCGGGGGAAGGGGGGTGGGACTGATTTGTTGCATGCTCCTTCCACTGCCTGCGCCTGACCTCTTCACGCTCACGGCTTTGAGATTCGAAGAGCTCAACACCCTCCCGGATGCATTTTCTCCACCTAGGGCGGTCTTAGGCCAGGGACTCCCAGGTGTCAGTGGTGGGGTCGCACTTTCCCAGGGAGGCTTTGAGGGTGTTCTTGTAACGTTTCCGCTGCCCAGCTTTGGCTCATTTACCGTGAAGGAGCTCCGCATAGAGCAATTGCTTAGGGAGTCTCGTGTTTGGCATGTGAACTATGTGGCCTGCCCAGCGAAGTTGATCGAGTGTGGTCAATGCTTCAATGCTGGGGATGTTAGCCTGGGCGAGGACACTGATGTTGGTGCGCCTGTCCTCCCAAGGGATTTGCAGGATCTTGCGGAGACATCATTGGTGATATATCTCCAGCAACTTGAGGTGTCTTCTGTACATCGTCCATGCCTCTGATCCATACAGGAGGGTGGGTATTACTACAGCTCTGTAGACCATGAGCTTGGTGGTAGATCTGAGGGCCTGGTCTTCGAACACTCTTTTCCTCAGGCAGCCGAAGGCTGCACTGACGCACTGGAGGCGATGTTGAATCTCCGCATCAATGTCTGCCTTTATTGATAAGAGGCTCCCGAGGTATAGGAAGTGGTCCACGTTGTCGAGGGCCGCGCCGTGAATCTTGATGACTGGGGGGGCAGTGCTGTGTGGCGAGGACAGGCTGGTGGAGGACCTTTGTCTTACGGGTGTTAAGCGTAAGGCCCATGCTTTCATATGCCTCAGTGAATACATTGACTATCTCCTGGAGTTCAGCCTCAGAATGTGCGCAGACGCAGGTGTTGTCCGCGTACTGCAGCTCAATGACAGAGATTGGAGTGATCTTGGACCTGGCCTGGAGGTGGCGTAGATTAAACAGCTTCCAAGATGTTCTGTAGTTTAGTTCCACTCCAGCGGGGAGCTTGTTGACTGTGAGGTGGAGCATGGCAGCGAGGAATATTGAGAAGAGAGTTGGAGCGATGCTGCAGCCCTGTTTGACCCCGGTCCGGACGTGGATTGGGTCTGTAATGGAACCATTGGTAAGGATCACGGCCTGCATGTCGTTGTGGAGCAGGCAAAGGATGTTGACAAACTTTTGGGGGCATCCAAAACGGAGGAGGACGCTCCATAAGCCCTCACGGTTGAGTGTCAAAGGCCTTTGTAAGATCGAAAAAGACCATGTATAAGGGCTAGCGCTGCTCCCTGCATTTTTCCTGCAGCTGTCGTGCTGCAAAAATCATGTCCATTGTGCCCCATAGGGGACGAAATCCGCACTTTGATTCCGGGAGGGGCTCCTCGGCCACAGGGAGAAGACGGTTGAGGAGAGCTCTAGCGACAACCTTCCCAGTGGCTGATAGCAGGGAGATGCCCTTGTAGTTGCCGCAATCAGACTTGTCCCCCTTTTTAAATATGGTCACGATCACTGCATCTCTGAGATCTCCCAGCATGCTCTCCTCCCTCCAAATGAGAGAGATGAGGTAATGTATCCGTGTCAACAGCGCTTCTCCACCATACTTAATGCCTCGGCAGGAATTCCATTCGCACCCGTAGCCTTGTTATTCTTGAGCTGTTTTATGGCTTTGCCTACCTCGTGCAGCGTTGGGGTTTTGCCAAAATGTGGGATCGAGGTGTGGGGTCGCATGCTGTGGATTGAGGTGTGGGGTCGCATGCTGTGGGATGGAATTGAGAACACTCGAGCCAAAGACAGAGTCTCGATTGAGGAGATCTTCAAAGTGCTCCTTCCAGTGGGCCCTGACTGCCTCGGTGTCCTTGATGAGTGTTTCCCAAATCACAAATATCTTTGCCACTGTCAACGGCTGCCGCCATACAATATTAATAAACGGCTATTTGTTGTTATGTAATTCTGACAGATGCAGTTTTGTACTGCTCTTATTGCAGGATGTGTACAAGGGCGGTCCCAATCTGCCATGGATCAAAGGATAGGCTCCAGTCTGGAGTAGAGGCTGATTCACAGCTGTTTCTGATATCTTGAGAAGGGGAACAAGGAAATTGGTTTGTTGGAGTCCTTTTTGACGAACAGTTCAGGACCAGCATTCTCGTGTAACAAAATAATATTAAGGGCCAACTTGCAGCCAGTGTTAGTGAGTACGTGAACCTTCGAACCAAGGCTGGGTAAGGCTGTGTGTTTTAAAAGTTTCAGTGATAGGCTGGCAGGGGATGGTAGGCTAGAATTGAGGTGCAGTAAGTAGATTTTTGTTTAAAGTCATCAGAAAATACGAGCGAGTACTGTCTATTATTTGTACGCATCGAGGAGGATATGAATAAAAAATATTCCACTCTGTTATACTGTTCATTTGCTTCTCTCTTGTAAATAAAATCACTTCTTAGCCCAAATCTGCACTTTGATTTGGTGTGAACGTATCCAGTCCGACTATTGAAGAGAGAAGTATCACATGACAGCCTATGATACAGGCCAGTAGTCAGCATACAGAGTAAGGGTTCTCTGTTACAACCCCTGGGTTTTTTTGTCATTTACTCTGATATTGAGCAGAAACAGATGCAATTATTGGAAATGCAAAAACCCCTTATGGGAGCGTTTGGTGATGCTGCACCCAAGAAAATATCCAGAGTAAAAACCTAAGCGCATGACAATAGTATAGGAGAACGTCAATGCAGCACTACTACTAGATTGCTGGTATAGGACATGCAGCAGCAAAATTCATTTTAATTACCTAGATTCCACCATGTCATATTTAGGGTCCTTAGAATTCTGTGGCACCTCAATGGCAAACACCAAGGGATGTAGATTTTGCGGCACACTATCAAGTGGCCTACACATACTGAAGTCTTAAGTGGAACAACAGAAGTTTATTGCTTTAAAAACTGCACAAGGTTAGAGAACGGTACCAGTGTTATGAACTTACGGGAGAGAAATTGGATAGTGGCTGCGTGAACTGGGCAATCCCTACAGCAGAACGGGTAGGCCTGAGGCCCACCCGATATTGGGCCTGAGGCCCACCCGATATTGGGCCTCGGGCCTCATTTAAGTCAGATCAGCACGCTGCAGATGCCTGCTGACGGTGAAGTGGATTTAAATGTTGACAGTAGGTCGTGGGAGTGGAGGAACCGATCGGGAGGGGGCCAACAACAGTCTCTGATACTGCTGCGGATCAGGGAGGGGCACTCCTGCTCCTTCCACCTCCGCATTCAGGTAAGAATTTTTTAAGAACTTTAAGGTTGGATTTTCGGTTGGAGGCTTCTGGCTAATGGCGACAGGTCAGTAAATTTTGTGCCGGAAAATGGTTTGTGATGGCAGCCAACAAATTCGGTTGCTGCGCTCTGAGAGTGGAGTGGAGCACTAAGGGAGGTACACCTCCCTTAGGGCGCTAGGCTGGGTGAGCAACTGAAAATCCGTTGCTAAAGAGCCGGCTTCGGAACACCCGAAGGGATGCCTCCCTGCAACCAAAAAAAATCGGGACACAAAACACAAAAATCATTCCCGATAAAGTACTTCCCCCAAATAAAGGTGAATCGCAAAGAAAAAAAACAAATAAATATCAATTTCACTTAGCTTTTTCAATCATTCCTCCCCTTAGTGCCCCGGGACAGCTCTGACCGCCAGCTTTCTCTGGCGGTCTCACTACGGGGTGCTCCGGGTGCTGCTCCAAGCAAATATCGCATCACTGTCGAAACCTGGGGCGTTGCTCCCGGGCGGTACTGCTCAGTGCCGCTACAGAACCAACACCAAATTTCCCAGCGAGGCGCTGGAAGCTGACCACCCGGGCGCTAAGCATTTCGCGACCCATTACTGCCCCCTCCGGGGCGCTAACAGAGGCACAATTCAAACGAAAATCCAGCCCAATACCTTTTTGGTGATGGCCTCCAGCGCTCCCTTTAAGGACTGCATATCCTTTAGGCTGCATGCAGATTTGATCATCCTGAATGCAGCAGGCTCAGCAACTTATAGTCTTCCAGCCAGGCCATAATATTACTAAAATCTGGTTTGAACAGTGCAATTGCAGATGGCACAAGAGCAATAAATCATAGAAGACAAGGAATAATTTTATATGATTAATTTATTTCTATAAACAGTACACACCATTCATTAGATAATATGATGGTAAAGCAAAATCACGAGCCTTTAATCAAGTTATCATATACATGTCACAGTAGCAGTGGTACATTTGCTCACAAACATTTTTACCATTTTTAACTGGTTGCTTTGACTATTACAGCAAACTTGGCTGAAAGTAACCAAAGCAAAAGATTGACATTTTACAAGTCTGCTCTTAGTTTTTCTAACCTCTTGACTCTGGTTCATGCAAACCTGTTCCAGGACCATCTGCAAATACCTATGGGAACTGACCGTCAAGAAACCAGCTAGGGGATATCTCATCCTGTCACTTTCTTATATGCAAATTGAGCATCCTGTTAAAATGACACTGCATATCCTCACTGCAAAGAAAGGGCTCAGTTGATTCTGTACCTAAGAAGTAAGTACCTGTTACAGCTAGGGTTGTCCGATAATCAGAAGAAGGATAATGAAGATTACAATGTAACTGTCATTCATAACACGTTTGGGGTGTTTCACGCAACCCCTTGAATAGCCAGCAATAGTTTGCTGTGAAATCCAGTTTCAGAGCCCGTATCCTGGCTACCTGATCACATTGCTCACCAACAAAAATAACCATAATGTACTTTTCATTCAGATGCTTAAAAAAATAATTTTAAGCAGATACAATCAGTGACCTATTAATATATCTCTATTTACAAATCCGGTAAAACAATATGCAAAGTCAGCACACCAACCAGACAATTCTCCTTTTAACCATCAGCATTAAAACATATATATAAAATATATTCTTTACACGACAGGGGCAATTTTAAACACTGTACATTATAATTGCATCTACAGAATTAACGTGCATTTTCAGATCTAAAATTGTGACAGAATATAGAATCAATGCAAATACATTAAAAAATAGATCTATTGGAGAAAAAAAAGCAAATATAAAATTCATATTAACAAGTACAGTGTTATTGAAAATTAACTTCCAGTGATCATCTTATCTTTGAAATAACCAAATTTCCATTTGTAAGTCAAAAGGCAAGTGATTTGGTACAACATGACAGCCCACAATAAACTGTGGAACTTTCAATACTTTTACCACGTGGCAAAATTTGTTGCAATTTTGCAAAAAAAAGTCCCAAAAAGTACAAAACATTTCTGAGCAGAAATAAATTACTTGTCACAACTATAATCCACGTGCTTCACAGCAGAAAGTTAACTCTCTCAGGTCAGAACATGCAATTGATTCTGTGATAATTCTTGTCACCGGTGTAATCATTTAACATCTCTCTGTACAGTTGGAACCAAATGACATATTCTTCAGATAAGCATTTAAGGGAGATTAGATAAGTAAGTACACGAGGGAGAAAGGAATAGTGATAGGGTTAGATGAAGTAGGGTGGGAGGAGCTCATGTAGAGCATA
Source organism: Pristiophorus japonicus (assembly GCF_044704955.1). Lineage (NCBI taxonomy): Eukaryota > Metazoa > Chordata > Chondrichthyes > Pristiophoridae > Pristiophorus > Pristiophorus japonicus. The sequence continues at coordinate 154,228,195 of NC_091985.1, forward strand.
AACACTGGCATAGACCCGTTGAGCCAAATGGCCTGTTTCTGTGCTGTAAATTCTATGTAAAAGCACAAAATCAAGTGTAATGAGAAGTCCATTTTATACTAAACAGAAGGTTGTTTTTTTTACAACATGTGCTATCACTGGAACAGGAGGGATAGAGGGGTCCTTATACATGAACCCCAAAAAGTTAAGCAGGAACAGCAAGCAATTAGAAAGGCAAATAGTATGTTAGCCTTTATTGCAAGGGGGTTGTTGTACACGAGTAAGGAAGTCTTACTGCAATTATATAGGGCTTTGGTGAGACCACACCTGGAGTATTGTGTACAGTTTTGGTCTCCTTACCTAAGGAAGGATATACTTGCCTTGGAGGGGGTGCAACAGAGGTTCACCAGACTGATCCCTGGGATGAGAGGGCTGTCCTATGAGGAGAGATTGAGCTTATACTTTCTGGAGTTTAGAAGATTGAGAGGTGATCTCATTGAAACAAATATACTGAGAGGGCTTGACAGGGTAGATGCTGAGAGGTTGTTTCCTCTGGCTGGAGGGTCTAGAACTAGGGGGCACAGTCTCAGGATAAGGGGTCAGCCATTTAGGACTGAGATGAAGAGAAATTTTTTTATTCAGAGGGTTGTGAATCTTTGGAATTCTCTACCCCAGAGGGCTGTGGGTGCTCAGTTGATGAGCATGTTCAAGACTGAGATCAATAGATTTTCGGGCACTAAGGGAATCATGGAATATGGGGTTAGGGCAGGAAAGTGGAGTTGATGTAGAAGTTCAGCCATGATCTTATTGAATGGTGGAGCAGGCTCAAGGGGCTGTAAGGCCTACTTCTACATCTATTTCTTATGTTCTGATCAGCTCAATTGGTTCTGATACATTGTGTGCATATGCATATGACTAAGTTATGTGCAGCTTTGGAGCTTCTCTGCTTAAAGCCAAGGAATACTAATGCTGGCGGCTTATAATCTCATGAAATTTTGATGGCTTTACTTTGCTGTAGTGTATAAACTGATTGAAAATAAGCATAGTATGCAGGGGTGCAACTGATAAGAACGTTTGCAATCAAAAACAAATTGGTGAACAGCAAAGAATAAACAAGGGTTTCCAGCTGTCTAATATCAGCAACACAAAAATTGCAAGGATGTATATTTTGTTAAAATAATCCACATGTTTAATGCAGCCTATTTGCATGACAAAACAAATAGAATGAGAGGTGATCTCATTGAAACATATAATATACTGAGAGGGCTTGACAGGGTAGATACTGAGAGGTTGTTTCCTCTGGCTGGAGGGACTAGAACTCAAAACATTTGGAAGTGCGAACAAAAAATATTATGCTGTATCTTAATTCTTGTTTATAATTCTGAGGAATGATGACAGAGAAGTGATTGGATAGAACCATTTTTGGAATTCATTTGTCCACTTAACTCAACAGTAACATGAAAGTGAATCAAGTGCTCACACTCTTGTTTCCACAGTGCCACCCACCATTCAGCGGGAGGTGCATGAGAGTGCCCTGCCCCTCTGACTTTCCTTCATGTCTTGTGGCTCGTGCTTTTTGATGATTATCTGCCAAATGATTTTGAACTTGTCATCTAGAGAATCACATTGTAGGATTCAGATTATTTATGTATTATTTGTTCTGAAACAGAGTGCCTGAAATATTTTTGCACTAAAACAGATCCTCTCTTTCCTGTATTTCAAATTCTGGTCAGCAGGTTTATGCAATAATATCTCATTTTTCCAAAGATCCTGAGCTCAAGATCTAAAAATTGTATTCTGGGTTATAAGGGGGAAATTATCAACAAAAATATATTTAAGAACTGTTTTCATCCAAAACTGAATGATGCTTCTTATCAGTGTCAGCTGATCAATGGGTAGTACTCTCGCCTCTGAGTCAGAAGGTTGTGGGTTCAAGTCCCACTCCAGGGACTCGAGCACAAAATCTAGGCTGACACTCCAGTGCAGTGCTGAGGGAGTGCTGCATCATCGGAAGTGCCGTCTTTCGGATGAGACGTTAAACCGAGGCCCCGTCTGCTCTCTCAGATGGATGTAAAAGATCTCATGGCACTATTTCGAAGAAGAGCAGGGGAGTTATCCCCAGTGTCCTGGCCAATATTTATCCCTCAATCAACATAACAAAAACAAATTACCTGGCCTTTATCACATTGTTGTTTGTGGGAGCTTGTTGTGTGCAAGTTGGCTGCCGTGTTTCCTACATTACAACAGTGACTACACTCCAAAAGTACTTCATTGGCTGTAAAGCGCTCTGAGGCGTCCAGTGGTCGTGAAAGGCGCTATATCTTTCTTTCTTTCTTTCTTTCATATAACATTAATTTGATGACATATTTGTCATGCCATAACAGACAGTCTATGTGAATCCTGCAAACCTCTCATCAGCTATTTTCAGCAGAAGGTCTGTGTTGTCCTCTGTATGAACTACTCTACAATTCTGTATGCATTATGCAAAGCAATGTACTGATTATTTTTTGGGGGTTGCATGAAAAAGATTGTCTCAATTCATTTTCAAAACCTGCACAACGGAAATGGGGAATAGACTGCCATTTTTGACTGCAAAGAGACTTAAAAAATGAGTTGCATTAATAATCAGGTTTGAATTGGGATTGATGGCTATAAGGATAAGAATATACATAGACAATCAATTACTCCATGGAACTTCGTGGTTTCTGTGTTGCCCTAAGCATTTGTTTTGTTTCAGGTTTTATTCACCTATTTAACAACAGTGACTTCAAGACGTGCCCTTGTCTTTGAAGAGCTTTGGGACATTTCTAAGAGATATGATAGTGCACAATATTAATCTAGGTTTGTTCTTTCTCTCTCCCTTCTGTGACTCACTCATGTCACCCACCATTTCCCAGCCAAGAGGGTTCCAAGGGAACCTGATGTCAGGCTCTGATTCATGCTGCTCCCCCAGTTTGGAGGAGATGCCCTACGGTGATCTGGTTGACTGCTATTTCAACTATTCTTCACATCCTATAGGGAAGTGCCTCAAGATGACAATGTGACTGTGATGTGGATCTTGCCAGGTGGAGAATTGTGCGGAACAACCTGTAACATGCCATGTCGTGGCACTGCACACAACTTACAGCAACACACTGCGCTACTAGATTGCTAATATTCTTCTGAAAGCCCTAAAATATCTTGCATTAAATTAAGTTCCTCTCCTCCCTTTTTAAATTGTAGACCATATGCCATCTGTGAAATGCAGCTGGTCAGATTTGAATTGTGTAGGTTGTAAGTTTGAAATGATATCCTGGACTTCTTTTCATGTCAGGGAGAGAAATTTCATAGAGCTGTATTTTCTTAGCAATTCTAACTTTGGTCACCTTTATCAAGAGATTCAGCAAAGTCACTGATGGGGCAAAAATAAATGGTCTGCGGAGAGAAAGAGCGCACTGGACCTCAAGGTCTATTCTTATATTCCTCATCCATATAGTATGTAGAATTAGGTAGGAGATCAGATAATACAGAACAGAACAGCACTTAAACATACCTTCTTGGTGTGAAATTGAATGAGAAAATGCATGTAAAAAGCTGATGATCACATGGTAAAAGACGATTGGTTGTCAATATCGAAATCAGAAGTGCGTCTTGTCACGAATGTTTCACTGCTACGTCTTGACGGGCTGTGGCGAAATGTAATGTATTTTTTGCTTAAACACCAGATATCTTGAATAATCTTTGAAAAATAAAATCTGAATTTAACTCCGATAAATGCATAGAGAACGGGGTTCAGACAACAATGGAAAAAGGCCACGGATTGTGTCACTGTATTCACAACAGTCAGCTGTTTGTGATGTGCACAGTTAGTGGATTTAAATAAAGTATTTTGAAGTACAATGAAATTATATGGCACTTGACAAACAACAAATGTTGCTACTACTGCCATTACAACCCGAAATGCCTTATGCCTCTGGAAGTTTCTAGCTTGGAGGAGTGTGTTAATTATCAGAGAGTAACAGAAAACCATGACCAATAGAGGTAAAAAAAAGCCCAGTGTTAGTTGTATTGTCGGAGCAACCAGCTTACCTATGCTTGAATAGCTTCTAGGATACCTAACAGCACACACCATTTCTCCAGTTGTCTCGAACTTGTACATTGTACTAAAAATGAATGTTGGCAGGGATACAACTATTCCAGATAGCCAAATAACCATACAAATAATTTTACTGTAAACCAGTGCCTTTCCCCTGTAATTGAAGGATTTGGTTGCATGAACAATAGCAATATATCGATCAATACCAATAACAGCTAGAAACAACATCCCACTGTAGAAGTTGATGCTGTACATCCCCTCGAGAACTTTACACCCGATCTCCTCAAAGATCCAGCTTCTTGCTTCGCTTGCAGCCCTGAATGGTAGGGTAACTACAAACAGTATATCGGCTATGGCCAAATTCATTAGGTACATGTCAGTCATCGACTTCACCTTCTTGTAAAAGGAATAGGTTACCACGACCAAACCATTGCCAATAATGCCTGTCGCAGCAATGATTGAATACAAAACTGGAATAAACACTGATGAAAATTTCTTAGTATCGTTCATTGTACACAAGAATTCCATGCCGGTATAATCAAAAGTACTGTTGTAGTCATAGTAAACATACTCGTCAGAAGAATCAGATTCCATTATTTTTTGTCAGTAAAGTCTGAAAGACAAATAAACATAATTAATGATCAAGAAGGCTGTTTAAATGACAGTGTTAGACCCCAGGAGACCAGCAGCTGACTCCTACCCTGTCTTTTCCAACTTTGCAATTGTTTTATGCAACCTCTATAATCAATTTACAGCTGCGCTAGCTTTTATTTTCAGCATGCCATGAAAGAACAGACCTGTGAATCCGGGGCAGGACAACATTTAGTCTAGTCTCTCAACACTCCCTGCTGCTTGTGCTAGTTTAAATTGCAACAACTACAAAATATAATAGTCTGGATTTTGTGTTGAGAATAACGGTGAGGCTAACAGCGCTCACATTATTATAGAGTAAATCAGACAGCAACCTCCAGAGTCCGCACATGCTGGTAAACATGGAAATTTGAAGTTGCTATCCGAGTTACCCTGTTCCTCCACAAGTTGCATTGCACTGGTGCCTTGCCGAGAGACTCAGCATTAACATTTTTTTAACTTTTTCTTTCTGTCTCTTTTATCTCTCTTATTCCCATCTTTCTTTCCATATCTTTATTTTGCTTTCTGTACATGATTTTACAATGAATTAAATGTAATTTATACTTCCTGGTTTTACTCTGCGTGGTTCAGTGAGGATTCTCCAATATAATTGGGTGAAGAGCCATGATGTTGCTTGTCCTGCTCACACATGCCATAGAGCCTCTGTAGAGGGTGCCACGCTGGATCAGTCGCCAGATGACCGCAAGTTGCTGCACGAAATCCCGCGAAAAGTCTGTAGGCACTGTCAGCATAGTGAATGGCAAGCGGCGTTCCTTCGCCACTGACCCCAAAATCCGGGCCAATATAATGCTCCACACAGAAAGCAGCAATGGAAAATCAACAAAAAAAAGCTACTAGCAATGCAGCCATTTCTGAACCAGTGATCAGTGATTGCTGCCGCGAAAAGGTCTTTCAGCAGCTTTAACCGCCATGAGGAGTCTGGAAGGACTGATGAGGATAGAGGACGATACTTGAAATGCCTTCTTTATCAAGGTTCTTATTTTAAACTTTAATTTTTTACCCATCAGTGGTGCAGGGGGAGCGGGGGTTGGCAGGGTTGCATTTTCTGGCAGCTTTCCGGGAGGCCTACAGTGTTTGTGAGTCAGTAAATCAATGGGTGATCTCCATTGCAATGATTGTGATAAGATCTCTTTTATCTGCATTTATGTCATAAACAAATACAAATTGACAGATATTTTTGGAGCACGTACAGCAACTGTTGGGGTCACTCCGTACTCTCCCGTTCCTCTATACTGCAAGCGGGACACCGAGGCCACCTTTGGCCTCCTGCTGTGATTAGGGCTGCAAAGAGCACGCTGCACTAGAAAATCACCACTACGCTGATGATAATGAGCAAGCAGCACCAGAATGTCGGTACTGCCTGCACTCTCTCAGCTGGCAGCCAGTATCCTTAGCTGCCAATGTTACCGGCAGGCTTCCACCATTCCAAAATTTGCAGGCTAGCATCTACATATCATGAAAAGGATATAGTAGAACTGGGAAGTTGGAAATAAGATTTGTTAGAATGATACCAGATCTGAGAGCTTATATGTATCTGGAACGGTTGGCTATGGTTCTTTTCTATAGAAAAGAGAAGGCTGAGGGGTGATCTGATAGAGGTTTTTAAGATTATGAAAGGGTTTTATAGGGTACACATAGAGAAGATGTTTACACTCATGGGGAGACTAAAACTAGCAGCCATAAATATAAGAGATTCAGTTTAAAATCCAATAGGAAATTCAGGAGAAACTTCTTTATCCGAAGAGTGGATAGAATGTGCAACTCGCTATCACAGGGTGTAGTTGAGGTGAATAATATAGATGCATTTAAGTGGAAGCTAGATAAACACATGAGGGAGAAGGGAATAGAAGGTAAAGCTGATGGGGTTCGATGAAGAGGGGTGGGAGTAGGCTGGTGTGGAGCATAAATACATAGACCTGTTGGGCCGAATGGCCTGTTTCTGTGCTGTAATGATATGTAGATCTAAACAACTTACACCATACATATCAACCTAGAAAACTCACAAAATTTGACAAGCTATTGACTGAAAAGCTGACTGGGTTCCTAATGGCTAATCATTCCAGATCCCACCACATCTCACCAGTGCCACATATCATGGGCCTCAGCTGGTGAATCTGCGCTGCACCCCCTCCGAGGCCAATATATGCTTTGTTGAGGTTTGGTGCCCAGAACTGAACACAGTATCCAATGGGATCTGTCCAAGGCTGTATACAATTGAAGTATAACTTCCTTCCCTATATACCTTGCGAGAAAGACCAACATTCTATTCAACTTTTTGATTGTTTTTTGTCCCTGTCTAATAACTTTAATAGATTTCTCCTCTTCAGTTTCTCAGCATTAAGAATATACTCTGATTTATCTTTCTTGGGTCTATAGTGAATAACCTCACATTTGTCCACACTAAACTCCATTTGCCAGTCTTGCCCACTCACTTAATCTGTCTTTGCCCCTTTGCAACTTCCTGTTCTGTTTACTGCCCCTCGTAATTTAGTGTCATCAACAAACTTCGATATACATCTATCTATTCCTTTATCCAAGTCATTAATATAGAGCCCCCAGAACAGAACCCTGGGGAGCATTACTTGTCACATCCTGCCAATCTAAGTACATACCTTTTATCCCCACTCTCTGTCTGCTACCTCCCTACCAATTTCCAACCCTAGTCAAAAGGCTTCCTCCAATTCCACATTCTTTAAAGCACTTTGGGATATCCTGAGGTTATGAAAGGCTCCATATAAGTGCAAGTTATTTATTTCTATCATAAATGTAGTGCATACCTGTGGTAATGAGTGAAACAATGTCTGTCTTTCTCCAATACAGTGTTGTCTTACATCAGGGAGATGCAATTATTCCAGTGTGGTAGCCTGCAATTTCAAAGTATAATATTAAATAATCATTCATAAAGAAATATCATAATGTTATATATTAAATAGAATGAATTTAGGAACCTTGGCCTTTCTATTTCTATTAACTATATTCCTTCTATGTTTAAAAAAAATTCAGCAACAAATTGCAAAATGCCAACCCTCTTAAATGCCAACAAGCATTGGCACAAAGGTTTAATTTTCAAATGAAACTTATCCACCCAACTCCATAACAATTTTTTAGGCAGTAGCACTAAATGCTTTTGCAGACAACAACAACTTGTATTTATATAATGCCTTTAACTTAGAAAAACATCCCATGGCGCTTCACAGGAGTGTTATGAAACAAAATTTGAAACCGAGCCACATAAGGAGAAACTAGGGCAGATGACCAAAAGCTTGGTCAAAGAGGTAGGTTTTAAGGAGCGTCTTAAAAGAGGAAAGAAAGGTGGAGAGATTTAGGGAGGGAATTCCAGGGCTTAGGGCCGAGGCAGCTAAAGGCACAACCACCGATGGTTGAGCGATTATAATCAGGAATGCACAAGAGGGCAGAATTAGAGGAGAGCAGATTTCTGGAGGAGATTACAGAGATAGGGAGGGGTGAGGCCATGGAGGGATTTGGAAACAAGAATCAGAATTTTAAAATCGAGGCATGCTTAACCAGGAGCCAATGTAGGTCATCGAGCATAGCGGTGTTGGGTGAATGGGACTTGGTGCGTTAAGACAAGGGCAGCTGAGTTTTAGATGACTTGAAGTTTACGTAGGGTAGAACATGGGAGGCCAGCCAGGAGTGCTTTGGAATAATCAAGTCAAGAGGCAACAATGGCATGGATGAGGGTTTCAGCAGCAGATGAGCTGAGGCAGCGGCAGAGATGGGCGATGTTGTGGAGGTGGAAATAGGCGGTCTTAGTTATGGTGCGGATATTTGGTCGAAAGCTCATTTCAGAGTCAAATATGACATGAAGGTTGCAAACAGTCTGGTTCATCCTCAGATAGATGCAAGGGAGGGATGAAGTCAGTGGCTAGGGAACAGAGTTTGTGGTGGGGAGAAAAGACAATAGCTTTGCCTGTCACAATATTTAATTGGAGGAAATTTCTGCTCATCCAGTACTGGATGTCGGACAAGTAGTCTGACAATTTAAAGATAGTGGAGGGGTCGAGAGAGTTGGTGGTGAGGTAATCATCATCATCATCATAGGTGGTCCCTCAAATGAGGATGACTTGCTTCCACGAGTTCACAGGTGTTTCGATGAAGGACTCGATGTTCCAATCCTGAACTCCAATTGAGGAGGTGGAAGATGCCCGTGCGTGAATTCTTTTAACGTGTGGTGACCGTTGCACACCAGCCACCACACGGGCTTGACAGAGCTAGCTCTTGGTCCAGTGGCAAGGATTAACCAAGACGACTGGAGACCTGCTCTGCTGCACGGACCCAGCACACACACATATCGCAGTGTGGGCTGGCCCGTGCTGCCCCTGGGCCCTCGGCTCTTCTGGGCCCCGTACCCTCATCTGTCGCACCTCCGCCATGATTTCTCGCCGTACATCCGCCCCGACCTTCCCATTCCTCTGTACCTGGGTCCCGCCAATGTTCCTGCCCACGCTCCAAAATGACGACCACTGGTAGAGCTGGGTGTTGTCAGCGTACATATGGAAACTCATGCTGTGTTTTTGGATGATGTCACCGAGGGGTAGCATATAGATGAGAAATAGGAGGAGGCCAAGGATCAATCTTTGTGGGAACACCAGAGGTAATGTTGCAGGAAGAGAAGCCACTGCAGGTTATTCTCTGGCTATGATGATAGATAAGAATGGAACTAGACAAGTGCAGTTCCACCCAGCTGAACTATAGTGGAGAGGCATTGGAGGAAAATGGAATGGTTAACCTTGTCAAAGGCTGCAGACAGGTGGCGAAGGACACGGAAGGATAGTTTACCTTTGGTAAGAGCTGTTTTGGTACTGTGGCATTGGCCATTTGATCAATCTGTTTGTCAGCAAATGGGGCCATCTCTACATCTTAGCTACTCAGCTGTCAGCCTTGGTTCAATGGTCAGAGGCTCACCTCTTGGTTCTAGGTTGTGGGTTCAAAACCTTTTCCAGAGACTTAGCACCAAATCCAAACTGACACTTCAGTGCAGTAGTTAGAGCACTCTGCACTGAAGTGTCAGTTTGGATTTTGTGTACTGAGAGAGGTCACTGTCAGAGGTGCCTTCTTTCGGATTAAATTGAGGCGCCATCTGCTCTCTCAGGTGGACATAAAAGATTCCATGGTATTACATAAGAACATAAGAATTAGGAACAGGAGTAGGCCATCTAGCCCCTCGAGCCTGCTCCGCCATTCAACAAGATCATGGCTGATCTGGCCGAGGACTCAGCTCCACTTACCCGCCTGCTCCCCATAACCCTTAATTCCCTTATTGGTTAAAAATCTATCTATCTGTGATTTGAATACATTCAATGAGCTAGCCTCAACTGCTTCCTTGGGCAGAGAATTCCACAGATTCACAACCCTCTGGGAGAAGGAATTCCTTCTCAACTCGGTTTTAAATGAGTTCCCCCGTATTTTGAGGCTGTGCCCCCTAGTTCTAGTCTCCCCGACCTGTGGAAATAACCTCTCTGCCTCTATCTTGTCTATCCCTTTCATTATTTTAAATATTTCTATAAGATCACCCCTCATCCTTCTGAACTCCAACGAGTAAAGACCCAGTCTACTCAATCTATCATCATAAGGTAACCCCCTCATCTCCGGAATCAGCTGAGTGAATCGTCTCTGTACCCCCTCCAAAGCTAGTATATCCTTCCTTAAGTAAGGTGACCAAAACTGCACGCAGTACTCCTGGTGCGGCCTCACCAATACCCTGTACAGTTGCAGCAGGACCTCCCTGCTTTTGTACTCCATCCCTCTCGCAATGAAGGCCAACATTCCATTCGCCTTCCTGATTACCTGCTGCACCTGCAAACTAACTTTTTGGGATTCTTGCACAGGGACCCCCAGGTTCTTCTGCACCGCAGCATGTTGTAATTTCTCCCCACTCAAATAATATTCCCTTTTACTGTTTTTTTTTCCAAGGTGGATGACCTCACATTTTCCGACATTGTATTCCATCTGCCAAACCTTAGCCCATTCGCTTAACCTATCTAAATCTCTTTGCAGCCTCTCTGTGTCCTCTACACAACCCGCTTTCCCACTAACCTTTGTGTCATCTGCAAATTTTGTTACACTACACTCCGTCCCCTCTTCCAGGTCATCTATGTATATTGTAAACAGTTGTGGTCCCAGCACTGATCCCTGTGGCACACCACTAACCGCCGATTTTCAACCCGAAAAGGACCAATTTATCCCGACTCTCTGCTTTCTGTTAGCCAGCCAATTCTTATTCCATGCTAATACATTTCTTCTGACTCCGCGTACCTTTATCTTCTGCAGTAACCTTTTGTGTGGCACCTTATCGAATGCCTTTTGAAAATCTAAATACAACACATCCACCGTTACACCTCTATCCACCATGCTCGTTATATCCTCAAAGAATTCCAGTAAATTAGTTAAACATGATTTCCCCTTCATGAATCCATGTTGCGTCTGCTTGATTGCACTATTCCAATCTGGATGTCCTGCTATTTCTTCCTTAATGATAGCTTCAAGCATTTTCCCCACTACAGATGTTAAACTAACCGGCCTATAGTTACCTGCCTTTTGTCTGCCCCCTTTTTTAAACATAGGCGTTACATTAGCTGCTTTCCAATCCGATGGTACCTCCCCAGAGTCCAGAGAATTTTGGTAGATTATAACGAATGCATCTGCTATAACTTCCGCCATCTCTTTTAATACCCTGGGATGCATTTCATCAGGACCAGGAGACTTGTCTACCTTGAATCCCATTAGCCTATCCAGCACTACCCCCCTAGTGATAGTGATTGTCTCAAGGTCCTCCCTTCCCACATTCCCGTGACCAGCAATTTTTGGCATGGTTTTTGTGTCTTCCACTGTGAAGACCGAAGCAAAATAATTGTTTAAGGTCTCAGCCATTTCCACATTTCCCATTATTAAATCCCCCTTCTCATCTTCTAAGGGACCAACATTTACTTTAGTCACTCTTTTCCATTTTATATATCGGTAAAAGCTTTTACTATCTGTTTTTATGTTTTGCGCAATTTTACTTTCGTAATCTATCTTTCCTTTCTTTATCGCTTTCTTAGTCATTCTTTACTGTCGTTTAAAATTTTCCCAATCTTCTAGTTTCCCACTAACCTTGGCCACCTTATACGCATTGGTTTTTAATTTGATACTCTCCTTTATTTCCTTGGTTATCCACGGCTGGTTATCCCTTCTCTTACCGCCCTTCTTTTTCACTGGAATATATTTTTGTTGAGCACTATGAAAGAGCTCCTTAAAAGTCCTCCACTGTTCCTCAATTGTGCCACCGTTTAGTCTGTGTTGCCAGTCTACTTTAGCCAACTCTGCCCTCATCCCACTGTAGTCCCCTTTGTTTAAGCATAGTACGCTCATTTGAGACACTACTTCCTCACCCTCAATCTGTATTACAAATTCAACCATACTGTGATCACTCATTCCGAGAGGATCTTTTACTAGGAGATCGTTTATTATTCCTGTCTCATTACACAGGACCAGATCTAAGATAGCTTGCTCCCTTGTAGGTTCTGTAACATACTGTTCTAAGAAACAATCCCGTATGCATTTTATGAATTCCTCTTCCAGGCTACCCCGTGCAATTTGAGTTGACCAATCGATATGCAGGTTAAAATCTCCCATGACTACTGCCGTCCTTTTTCACATGCCTCCATTATTCCCTTGATTATTGCCCGTCCCACCGTGAAGTTATTATTTGGGGGCCTATAAACTACGCCCACCAGTGACTTTTTCCCCTTACTATCTCTAATCTCCACCCACAATGATTCAACATTTTGTTCATTAGAGCCAATATCGTCTCTCACAAATGCCCTGATACATCCTTTATTAACAGAGCTAACCCACCTCCTTTCCCTTCTTGTCTATCTTTCCGAATTGTCAGATACCCCTGTATGTTTAATTCCCAGTTTTGGCCACCCTGCAACCACGTTTCTGTAATGGCCACCAAATCATACCCATTATATGAAGAAGACCAAGAGAGTTTGCCTCGGTTTCCTAGTCAATACTTATCCCTAGCAACATCACAAGCAGATTATCTCATTATTGGTTGTGGGACATTGTTGTACGCAAATTGTGTTTCCTTACATTACAACAGTGACTACACTTCAAAAGTACTTAATTGACTGTAAAGCGCTTTGAAATCTCATGAAAGGCACTCTATAAATACAAGTTCTTTCTTTCTATGACTGGAATTTTTCTTAAAATTCCAAATGACAAGGTAGTAACCTTCAATGATCTGTTGACCATTTATCAGGAAAGGTTTCACAGTTCCTCAATTTCCCTCACTGCACAGTTTGCTCACAAGATTTGGTTGGAGGAAGCAGCGGGCATCCTAATGAACATTCGACCAGCTCCGTTGGGCGGGCCACATTATCTGCATGCCCGACACGGATTGTTATGGATTGATATGTATTGTTATGTCCTGTTATGTATTGATATGTATTGTATCCAAGACACCAGAGGGCGCCACTGTCGGGAGGTCATCGGCCCCTAGTATATGTATTGTTAAGTAGTGATGTATCCAAGACACCAGGGGGCGCCACTGCCCGGAGGTCATCGGCCCCTGGTATATGTATTGTTATGTACTGATGTATCCAAGACACCAGGGGGCACCACTGCTGGGAGGTCATCGGCCCCTGGTATATAAGAAATAGTACCATGTGCTATGTGCACTTTGAGCTGGAATAAAGTTAAGCCAGGTTTGCACCTGAGTGAGTTTACAGTAACAAGTCTTTCTAGTCTCATATACATTACATTTGGCGATGAGGGGTAACTAAAGAACCTTTGCCTGCATAATGGGCACCATTGGAATTCTGGAGAGATTTGTGGATGGCGAAGATTGGATGGATTTTACCGACTGCCTGGATCAGTATTTTGTGGCCAACAAAATGGAGGAAGCTGGTGATGCAGTTAGGCGCAGAGTAGTTTTCCTCACCGTTTGTGGTCCAAAAATCTATGGCCTCATAAAGAATCTTCTATCGCCTGCACGTCCAACGGACATGGAGTACGGGGAATTGTGCGCTCTGGTGCATGAATATCTCAAGTCAAAGGAGGGGATCATCATCTCACGCTATCGATTCTACACACACGTGCGTGCTGAGGGCCAAGATGTATTGGGAATCGTCGCAGACCTGCAACGTCTGGCTGAGCCATGTAAGTTTGGAAATGCATTGGAAGACATGCTGCGAGATTTCTTCGTGCTAGGTATAAACCATGATGTGATCTTTCGGAAATTATTAGCTGTAGAAACGCTGGATTTAAGCAAGGCTATCGCTATCGCCCAGGCATGCATGGCGACGAATGATAATTTAAGGCAGCTATCATCGAAGAGTCGGAGCTCCATGACAACTACTGTAAACAAGATTGTGTCATCGTCTGGCAGAGCTGCTTATGGCAGGGCCTACTCGGCTGCTTACGTGAAACCTGTAGCTGCTCAAAGTCTGCCAACTGGTATGAATCTGATTTCACCCTGTTGGCATTGTGGGAGCAATCATCAGCCTCATCAGTGTTGGTTTAAACAGTATATCTGTAAAAGCTGTTCGAAAATGGGGCACCTTCAGTGAATGTGCCCACAACTGAGCAAGCGTGCTGCTGCTCATCGCATTGGTGATGATGACCAGTCCAATGCTGGCCCGGATATGCAACCCGAGATATCAGAGGAGGAAGTGTATGGACTGTATTCATTCCTGACAAAGAGCCATCCGATAATGGTTAATATGAAACTGAATGGCATGCCGGTATCGATGGAACTGGACATGGGTGTGAGTCAGTCGATAATGAGCCAAAGGACATTTCGACAAGCTGTGGGACACTAAGGCTGTGAAGCCTAAGCTGAGTCCAATCAATGCCAAGTTGCGCACTTACACCAAGGAACTCATACCGGTGATTGGCAGTGCAGTAGTCAAGGTGTCGTATGATGGTGTGGCTCATGATCTACCATTATGGATCATTCTAGGCAATGGTCCAATGCTGTTCGGCAGGAATTGGCTCGAAAAAATCAAATGGAATTGGAATGATATCAAAGCGTCGTCATCGGTGGATGACACTTTGTGTGCTCAAGTGCTGAGCAAGTTTCCCTCCCTGTTTGAACCGGGCATTGGCAATTTTATGGGAGCCAAGGTGCAAATTCACCTGGAATCGGATGCAAGACCCGTCCATCACAAAGCTCGGTCCGTTCCGTACATGATGAGGGAGAAGGTCGAAATTGAGCTTGATAGACTCCAACGTGAAGGGGTCATATCACCGGTCGAATTTAATGAATGGCCCAGTGCCATTGTTCCTGTGTTGAAGAATGATGGCACTGTCAGGATTTGTGGAGACTACAAGTTACGATCAACCGATTTTCGAAACAGGATCAGTGCCCGTTACCGAAAGCTGATGACCTGTTTCCAAAGTTAGCTGGTGGGAAGTCGTTCACTAAAGTGGACCTGACGTCAGCCTATATGACACAGGAGCTTGTCGACACGTCAAAGAAACTTACGTGCATCAACACTCATAAAGGACTGTTTGTCTACAATAGGTGTCCTTTCGGAATTCGCTCAACTGCAGCCATATTTCAGAGGAATATGGAAAGTCTACTGAAGTCCGTCCCTAGAACCGTCGTGTTTCAAGATGACATTCTGGTCACAGGTTGTGACACTACCGAACACCTGAACAACCTTGAAGAGGTTCTACATCGTCTGGACAAAGTGGGACTCAGGCTGAAACGTTCGAAGTGCGTCTTCATGGCACCGAAAGTCGAATTTCTGGGGAGGAAGATTGCTGCTGATGGCATCAGGCCTACGGACTTGAAAACCAAGGCCATCAAAAATGCACCCAGACCTCAGAATGTAATGGGGCTGCGTTTGTTCCTTGGTCTTTTCAACTACTTCGGTAATTTCTTACACAGATTGAACACTTTATTAGAGCCACTGCACATGCTACTCAGAAAAGACGACAGCTGTGTCTCAAGATAGAGCTTTTGAAAAAGCTATGAATTTTCTTTGCTCTAACAAATTGCTGGTACATGTAAGCGTGTAAGCGTCTTGTATTGGCCTACGATGCTTCATCATATGGGGTTGGCTGCGTGCTCCAGCAAGCTAATGAGTCAGGTAAACTACAACCTATTGCGTATGCTTCGAAAAGTTTGTCAAAGGCGGAAAGAGTCTACAGCATGGTAGAAAAAGAAGCTTTAGTCTGTGTGTATGGGGTAAAAAAGATGCATCAGTACCTGTTTGGTCTTCGTTTTGAACTTGAAGTGATTCACAAGCCATTCATTTCACTGTTTTTGGAAAACAAAGGCATAAATACCAATGCATCGTCCCATATCCAGAGGTGAGCATTGACATTGTCTGCCTATTATGTTATTCGTCATAGACCTGGCACTGAGAATTGTGTCGATGCACTGAGTCGTCTGCCGTTGTCCACACCTGAAGTGGAGACACCTCAACCTGCAGACCTACTGCTAGTAATGGATGCTTTCGAGAGTGAAGGAATTCCTGTCACTGCTCAACAAGTGAGGATCTGGACCAGCCATGATCCTATTTTATCGATTGTGAAATGGTGTGTCCTCAGGGTGATTGGTCTGCAATACCTATGGAACAGTTTGATGAGACCAAACCTTACAACCGTCGCAAAGATGAACTATCCATTCAGTCACATTGTCTACTGTGGGGCAATCATGTTGTTATGCCTAAGAAAGGCAGAGAAAAATTTGTACGTGAACTGCATAGCACTGTCATGATGAAAGTCATTGTCAGGGCTCATATTTGCTGGCCTGGAATTGACTCCGATCTAGAAGCATGTGTGCATCAGTGCAATACTTGCATGCAGCTAAATAAAATACCAGTGGAATCTCCGCTGAGTCTTTGGTCATGGCCATCTAAACCATGGTCGAGGTTACACATCGATTTTGTGGGTCCCTTCCTGGGAAAGATGTTTTTTTTTGTGGTGGATGCATATTCAAAGTGGATAGAATGTATCATTATGTCATCCAGTACGTCCACAGCTACTATTGAGAGCCTTCGTGTCATGTTTGCTACTCATGGTTTGCCTGACATTGTTGTGAGCGACAACGGATCTTGCTTCACAAGTCTGGAGTTTCAAGAGTTCATGAAACTCAATGGTATTAAACATGTGAGGTCAGCCCCATTCAAATCTGCTTGACATCTCTGTCAACGACCCAATCTATGTGCTGAATTATAGTCAAGGTCCCAAATGGATCACCAGCACTGTTACGGCCAAGGAGGGTAACACAGTGTTTATTTTCGTACTCAAGAATGGGCAAACATGCAGGAAACATGTTGATCGGATAAAACTGCGGCACATGGATGAACTGGAACCGGTTGAGGAAGATACAGTCAGTGACTGGTCCAACCAACCAATGTTCATTCATCAGAGGACTCTGGTGTCATTACTGAACCTGGACTTTTAGACCCTGATATGGTCGTCATCACTCCCATCAGATCGGTCACTCACCTCCAGTCATAACTGACTCAGAACGCTTGTCCAGAGCTAGAGTTGAACTGAGATGATCAACTCATGAGCGGAAAGCCCCAGACCATCTTAACTTGTAAAGAGACTGATTCAAAGATCTTAAAGGGGGATGTTGTTATGTATTGATATGTATTGTTATGTACTGATGTATTGTATCCAAGATACCAGGGGGTGCCACTGTCGGGAGGTCATCGGCCCCTGGTATATGTATTATTATGTACTGATGTATTGTATCCAAGACACCAGGGGGCACCACTGTCGGGAGGTCATCGGCCCCTGGTATATAAAAACTGGCACCATGTTCTACGTGCACTTTGAGCTGGAATAAAGTTGAGCCAGATTTGCACCTGTGAGTTTACAGTAATAAGTTTTTGTAGTCTTATATACATTACAACTCCCAAAGCAAGCGCTCTACTCGGAACTCCTACACGACAAGCGAGCCCCAAGTGAGCAGAGGAAATGCTTCTAGGACACCCTCAAAGCCTCCTTGATAAAGTGCAACATCCCCATCGGCACCTGGGAATCCCTGGTCCAAGACCGCCCTTAGTGGAGGAAGAGCATCCAGGAGGGTGTTGAGCACCTCGAGTCTCGTCGCCGAGAGCATGCAGAAATCAAACGCAGGCAGCGGAAAGAGCATGCGGCAAACCAGACTCCCCACCCACTCTTTCCTTCAACCACAGTCTGTCCCACCTGTGACGGAGGCTGCAATTCCCATATTCGGCTGTACAGTCACGTCTTCCTCGATTTCGAGGGACTGCCTATGATGATGATGAACCCTAAATGGCTGAGGAAGATGAAGAAATAACTCCTTAGGATAGTCAATGATTTGTCACACCTACAGAAAGTAAAACATCACTCTAAAAAAAGTAATTGTGTCATAGATTTCTCTCATCCTTCCATTTTGTGCCCTAAGTATTTATGTAAGTGTAATGGCAAAGGCTAGGAAATTGAGGAGCAAAGAGCACCCTCACTTACTGTCACACATTGTAACCCTTCCTTTGCAGTCAAAGAACAAAGCTGGCGGCTTTGCTGATATGGAGGAGTGCAAGCCACACTAATATTTTAATGTGGCTTTTTGTGATTTAGGTTAAAAATAAAAATGCTATCAGGGAAATCACACCAGTCAGGAAAAAAAATCAGCTTGTAATTTCTTAGTAAGGTAGACAAGTATGGTGGACGAGAGGTAACAAGGTTATTATAGACAGATAAATTAACTTGTCAGACAAAGTACTATTTCCTCTCGCCTCCCACACCTTAGATGTACAAATGATACTGACTTTCATCTTTAAAAATAATGTGCACTAGGCTGCACTCCTCACAGCAGGTCAGCATTATCTATAGACAACATAAAAGTTTGAATGTTGATGTGAAATACTTTATTTTAGAACATGCTTTCCTTACATGTGATTCAAGTTGAGGTGTATGCAACCTCATTTCATATTTGATAACTGGAATCTACCTAATAGTTCTATTGTCATCATTTTTCCCCACACTAACCAGAACAGTCACATTCATGTGAGAACTTAATTACTGTGATTTGTGTTGATGGATAAATTCCAAATGTAACTTCTGTGAGGTGGATTGTAACTCGGCGATACCCATTTACGGCAGCAATTTTCACAGGAGTTATTCTGATCTCCTACCGTAACTTTGGCGGTAGCTCTGGAGAAACATCTGCTTCCACCATTTCTCAGGGGTTTCCACCAATGTCCTCCACCCCACCTTGCTACCCCATGGAAAATCTACCTCTTAGTGTTAACAACACACACAGCAGAGAACAGAGGTAGGGGTCGATTCTCATGGCCTGCACCTGATGGGAAAAGGCAGTATAGTGTGTCCCATTCCTGCCCCCGGTATGACTGCTGCCACTTTTGTTGGGGCTTTCACACAGGCGGCCGAGGCTTCTGCGCTGCTTAACGGGAACCTTGCTATGATGTACATAGGATCACACGCAATTGTGAGGTGGCATTGATGGAACGTGGCCCTCACATTGGTACCAGTCATAGAACAGCCTAACCAATGGTTCTTACAGGGACCGCTGTAGGCCGCTCAGAAACAAGTATGTGCAAGAGAATTTTAGGGGGCCAATAGGAGAAGGATCGCTCAACTCTGCGGAGGAGCTGCTGGATTTCCTGCCCACCCCAACTGGTGAGCTGGTTCAACCCTTGCACCTCGCCGATCAAATGTTAATGAGGCCTGGTCCTCAAAATGGCTCGGGCCCCGTGCTGAAAACATGGAGCGTGCGGTACAATCGAATGACCCGCCCAATGTCTTCTGGGTTTTGCGTCTCCAGCCTATGCAGCGGGTGTGATGCACACCGGCATGACGTGATCTCAGCTGTATTTAAAGGGATAGTCCACAAATGTAAATTGGAGGTGTTCAGGATGGAATAGTGGACATAGAGCAAGGGAAACGCCCAGTTTTAATGATGCCTCGCTGGATGCAGAGAAGAGAAAGAGGAGGGACATACTTTTCCCCAGCAATAGAGAAAGAAACCTGTGGCTCTCATCATGAAGGTGCGGTTGGAGGTAGCCAAGGATCTGAGCAGCAGGAGCGTTGTGCCCAGGTCATTGATGCAATGTTGAAAATGGTTCAGTGACTTCACCAGCTCAAGAAAAGTGAGTACACTTGCTAATTCAACTACATCCTGTGCTTTCAGCCTGCCCCCACCCACCCACTCCACATTCACTCTGTCTTGGTAAATGTTCTGCATCACATCACTCCTCGCACCCACTCAATTTTCAACAGCACCCAGCCTTCACTTTCCATGCAACATTGCTTCCCCATTTATCCATCCACCTTTGACACTCACGCCAATCCTCATACCATGTAGTGCATCTGCCTCATAGTCAGCCTCACCGAAGACACTGCATCCATTGGGTGAATATCTCACCTTCGCTCACTGACAGGCCTGTTTTTCGATCCTTGTAAGAGGAGACCCAAAGCACAAAGGAAAGGGACAGGTCTGGAGGTGGGCCGCTAAAATATAGTACAGCTCACAGAAAAAGGCGCCCTGGAGATAGGTGGTACATCTGTATCCCTCTCACTTGCAGATGGAGAAACAGGGAGCTCGCAGATAGCTGGTGACAGAATGAAAATAACTGACACACACGCTGACTTCATTTCATCAATGACTGAACACTGAAAAGACTGTGTATGGTGATTGTCAAGATTGTGACTTTGCCACAACTAAATCATATCCCTTCCTTTTGTTTTCCAGAGCCTTCACGCAGGACATCCATTCCTCAGAAGATCGCATCCCTTCTGAGGGTGCAACATCACAAAATCTACAGCCATGCATCAGTGCAAATACTCACACTTCGGCGGGTTCAGTTAGACAGTTAGTTGGGTTTTCACACCTCACAAGTGAGTATGAGCAGACATTAGTGGCAGGGACAGCTGTGAAGAGTCCTTATAGGGGGGAATGCAATCTTCTCCAAGTTCTACTCAGCTTGGACACAGAAGCTGAACTCCGGGGGCTATTGTTGAGAAGGAGAATGCTATAGGTGCATCAGCAACTTCACCAGGTACTGACAGATGTGACACGCACACTCTCCACAATAGCAGAGAGGATGGAGGAGTCCAACTCAATTGCTAGTGGATTGGTGGTGTAGGGAATTGCAAGAATGTCTGCCATAGACAATCCACTTCCATGGAGCTTCTCCCACGGCTCTCCAATAAGTCCATGCAGGCCATGACTATGGCCGTGCAGGAAATGTCTGCTGCCTTAAACAGGTTAACAGATACCTTATCCGTGGCCTTACAACGTGTGATTGATCTTCACCAAGCTGGTTTACAGCAGAGTGGTAGGAGTGATGTGGCACTGTCCCATGACAGGGATGATGGCAAAAGGGGACATGGAAGTGAGAACTCCACCCAAAGCACTTCCACTTCTCACCGGTTGCCTCCCCCCTCAGCCAGTATCCGACATGCTGCCTCCTCGCCCAATGGCCGAGTCTGCCCCTGCACAGGTGGAGCCATCTTTGGTGAGGCCCTCAGTGGCTCCAAAGTCCAGAGATTGTAGACCAAAAGTATCTCAATAGTCAGGGCAGGGATCTAAGCAGACTACCTCTACCTCTGCTGAAGCCAGTTGAAGCGGTAGAAAGCGTAAGTTGTAGAAATTGCAATTCACTAAGGGTATGCACATGTGTGTTTGACAAAATATTATGTTGTTAACTTTCCATTTTTTACATAAAACCAATTGAAATTTTTACCACTTCCACATCTTGCCCATTTTTGCATCCCAAGGCCCAACTCACCCTTTCACTTGTTTCATGACGAATGTCAATACATGCCGGGACCTAATGGCAGATATGCAATGGGTGGATAAATGTTTGAAGGATTGTTTAGTGCAAAGATGGGGACGGGGAGTGGAGGGGGTGGTGCTGGTGGTGGGAGTGGACCACAGGATCTCATTTGTTATGTTATACACTAGGTGACGCTTCGCAGTATAAGGGCATTCCTGGCAGCAATGTAAGCAACTGGTCTGGCAATGGGTACTCCACCTTCATCCTCCTGCTCCTCATCGGAAGATGAGCGATGAGCCCCTTTGTCCTCCTCCACCTGCAAACCTCCCTCTTGTGGACCTCTCTCTTGTGCATGTTCAGATCCCAGCACAGCATATCATCCTCTTCCTCTTCTGATATGCTGTGAAATACACTCAAGGCACCTCCCATTCTGATCTTGTCAATTTGAAATCCTCCAAGGTTGGAAAAACCTATATCCACACAAGCATTCTCTGCCAAACATTTGTCAGAGGAAACTGAGACACCAGCTGTAATAAGTGAGACTTTATTCAGAAAGGACAATGACTAGTTTAAGTACCCACCTGAACTGCTGCTTAAACTTGCCTCTGTTTCCCTGGTCAGGTTCCCGAGCCCCAGGAAACCCGTGCTGCTCAAGTGAAATTTGGAGCCAAGTTAAAGACAATTTAAAAATGCCTTATTAACACCTCCTAAGGTCAGTAAAATAAGTATCCGTCCGTATCCAATTAGGAAATCCTCAGCTTTGGCGAGTAGATTTCTCATCGTCATCTAAACGAGCCACTGTTAAACCCAGAAGTGGGCTCGTTGGTGCCGGCTTGCATTCCCGCTCTAAAAGGCAATCATTTTCACCCCCCACTCACTCCCAACCCACCCATTCTTGGGGGTTACAATTCCCCCCCAATGTCTCTACAATCTGGCCATTGATGCACTGGCATCTTAATAGTAACTTGTTGGGCCGAGAATTGCGGCCTCATTGGGCGTGTATGAAGTGCGTATGCACCTGGCGAGGCCGCGTAAAAGCCGGTTCTTGGGGCACCAAGAACCAGCTTTTCTGCTCTGTCAAAATTTCTTTAGACAGATTCTACGCACCCCTGCAGGAAGGACATCCGTGGGGCAGAGATTGGGCTATTTGCCAAACTCATGCCCAGCGAATGTCCTTCAATCTTTTACATCTGGTAATGCTGGAGCCATCCTGATTCAATAACACCAGTCGCAGGAGTTTAGGCAGATGTTAACACCCCTACATCTAAGGAAAAAGTGGTGTGTTCCGCTGACACTTGTGCTGGACACTTTCTTAAAAAGAAAACTTGCATTTAAGTAGCATCTTTCATGACCTCAGGGTATTCCAAAGTACTTTACAGCCAATTAAGTACATTTCAAGTAAAAACAGAAAATGCTGTAAATACTCCGCAGGTCAGGCAGTATATGTGGAGAGAGTTAACGTTTCTTTCTCCACAGATGCTGCCTGACCTGCTAAGTATTTACAACATTTTCCATTTTTATTTCAGATTTCCAGCATCCACAGTGTTTTGCTTAAGTACTTTTGAAGTGTAGTTACTATTGTAATGTAGGAAACACAGCAATTAATTAGCACACAATGAGAAAATGACCAGATAATATTTTTTTAATAACATTGATTGAGGGATAAATATTAGCCAGGATACCAGGAAGAGCTCTCCTGCTCGTTGAATAGTGCCATGGATCTTTTATGTACACTAGAAATTAAACGTAATTAAATGTTTTAGAAAAAAAAAATCCACCTTGGTTTAACACCTCTTCTGAAAGACGGCACCTCCAACAATGCAGCATTCCTTCAGTACAGCACTAAAGTGTCAGCCTAGATTATTTGCTCAAATCTCTGGAGTGGGACTGAACCCATGACTTTCTGACTCAGAGGCTAGAGGGATTGGGGCTGGAGGGGGGTAGCCGGAGGAGGATCGAGGCCAGAGAAGGGAGGCCGTATGGAGGTCGGAGGCCGGAGAGAGGGGGGGAGGGGCAGGGATCGGGGCCAGAGCAGGGGGTTGGAGACCAAAGATCGAAAGCTGGAGGGGGAATTGGAGGTCTGTTGGCAGGGATGGGGTTGTCGGAGGCCTCGGTGAGGAGATGGTGGGGAGGAGATCGAAAAGGTCGAGGGGTGTCCGATCATGGGAGGTTGACAAGGCAGGTATGTGGAAAGGTACTTACCTCCATTTTAGCTGGTGAGTTCCCCTGAGGCCTAGGAAACCAGGCCAGCCAGAGTCAAATAGGAAATGCCATAAGGCACGAAGCCTCATTAAATATTTAAATAGGTGACCCGCCTCCTGGAAGCGGATTGGCTGCCCACCTCCCCATCCCGTCTCTATTAAAACTAGAAGTGGGCAGGTTGGAGGTGGGTTGGGGTTGAGATTCAGCTTTTTAATTATTTAACCTCCCACCCGACCCCAACCCACCTGTTTATTTGGGTTAAAGATCCCCTCATTATGTCAGGATGATAACGGACACTTGCATAACCATCTGCTTGCCAGAAATGACTTCACATTTTCTTGTCTGTTGACTTACCTAAATACTTCTGTGACAGTCACAGACCACATGTACAGCCCAAGGTTGGGAGGAGACACAATGTTCACTGCACCATGATAAACACAGTGGTACCTGGCCTTGGATGTGTTAATGCCCGCTGAGCCAAAAAGAGCCTCACTCCTCCCCAGGACCACGTGTACAGATTTGATCAGAGACCTGTCTATGAATCAAGCTCTCATTATACTCAGCTGAGGTGTAGTAGCCAGAAATTGTGCGCTTTTCAGTTGGATTAACAGTACTGGGTGTTACATATATTTAACCGGCTGTTGACCCACCTTAGATGTGTGGTACTAACGTTACCAGAGATAAGACGACACTGTCCAGATTTCTAGCGCTAAAACTGACGACAAAATGGCAAAAGAAAACGGGATCTCACAATCTGCATGTTAATAACAAGGGATATTAATTATCAGAACAAGAAGTGGAAACACACTTGAGGGTTTGCCCAGTGACTTTGAGAGCAGGGAGTGCTGCACAGAACCCCACATTCCCATTCATAGTGTTACACAATGTACCCAAGAGTAGGATGCAGACATCATTTAGGTTTGTTTTTTGCTATACAGGCAGGCAGTAGTTATCTGGACAGCCCAGTGTTGCATAAATGTAAATGATTACCCAGATTATCAAATAAAACACTAACCAGAACAAAGGAAATATGATTTGTGTGAGTGTGGGTGTGCGGAAACCTCACACAATCTGAGATGTGTTCACTGCTACGAACACTTGCTATAATATCTGATATAGGCCTATTAGTGACATCCTATATGCTGGACTGGCGGCTGGAGTCAATACGGTGCATCTGCGAGCTGAGAGCAACATAGATAGCACGTTTCAGGAGGTGGTCACCCCGCAGCTTAAAGGCGTGCAGGCAGAGGGGAAGTGGGTGACCACCAGACGAAGTAAGAATGCTAGGCAGGTAGTGCAGGAATTCCCCCATGAGCCCATCTCGCTTTCAAACAGATATTCACTTTTGAGTATTGGTAAGGGCGATGGTGCCTCTGGGGAGTGCAGCCAGAGCCAATTCCAAGGCACCACGGGCGGCTCAGCTGCACAGGGGGGAGGGACGAAGAATAAAAGAGCTGTAGTGATAAGGGATTCTATAGTTAGGGGAACAGACAGTCGTTTCTGCGGCCGTAGACGTGACTCCCGAATGGTTTGGTGCCTCCCTGGTGCCAGGGTCAAGGATGTCACAGAGCGGACGCAGGGCATTCTGGGGTGGGGGGAGGGTAAACAGCTAGAGGTCATGGTCCATATTGGGACAAACGACATAGGTAAAAAGAGGGATGAGGTCCTACGGGCAGAATTCAGGGAGCTAGGAAGAAAATTAAAGCGTAGGACCTCAAAGGTAGTAATCTCCAGGTTACTACCGGTGCCACATGCTAATGAATACAAGAATAGAAGGACAGAGAGGATGAACACGTGGTTGGAGAGTTGGTGTCGGAGGCCTGTCAACTTAACTTCAGTGATGGGAAAGTTATTGGAAAAAATCCTGAAAGACAGGATAAATTTGCATTTGGAAAGGCATGGATTAATTAGGGACAGTCAGCACGGATTTGTTAAGGGAAGATCATGTTTGACTAACCTGATTGAATTTTTTGAGGAGGTAACCAAGAGGGTCGATGATGATAGTGCATACAATGTAGTGTATATGGACTTTAGCAAAGCTTTTGATAAGGTCCCATATGGTAGACTGGTCACGAAGGTTGAAGCTCATGGGATACAGAGCAAAGTGGCAAGTTGGATCCAAAATTGGCTTGGAGGTAGGAAACAAAGGGTAATGGTTGATGGATGTTTTTGTAACTGTAAGGATGTTTCCAGTGGGGTTCCGCAGGGCTCAGTACTGGGTCCCTTGCTTTTTGTGGTATATATCAACAATTTAGATTTGAATATAAGGAGTATGATGAAGTTTGCAGATGATGCTAAAATTGGCTGTGTGGTTGATAATGAAGAGGAAAGTCATGGGTTGCAGGAGTATATCAATCTACTGGACAGGTGGGCAGACCAGTGGCTAATGGAATTTAATTCAGAGAAGTGTGAGGTAATGCACTTTGGGAGGACTAGTAAGGAAAGGGTATACACATTAAGCGGTAGGCCACTTAATAGTGTAGATGAACAAAGGGACCTTGCAGATCGCTGAAAGTTGCAGGCCAGGTGGATAAGGTGGTTAAGAAGGCATACGGAATGCTTGCCTTTATTGGCCAAGGCATAGAATATAAGAGCAGGTTATGCTTAAATTGTATAATACTTTGGTTAGGCCACAGCTGGAGTACTGCGTGCAGTTCTGGTCGCCGTATTATAGGAAGGACATGATTGCACTAGAGAGGGTGCAGAGACGATTTACTAGAATGCTGCCTGGAATAGAGAATCTTAGTTATGAGGACAGATTGGATAGGCTGGGTTTGTTCTCATTGGAACAGAGGAGGTTGAGAGGAGACCTCATTGAGGTGTACAAAATATTAAGGGGCCTGGACATAATGGATAGTAAAGGGCTATTTCCATTGATGGAGGGGTCTATTACAAGGGGGCATAGTTTTAATGTGGTTGGTGGAAGATTTAGAGGGGATTTGAGGGGGGGCTTCATTTGAGGAGGGTTGTGGGGATCTGGAACTCACTGCCTGGAAGAATGATGGTTGCAGAAACCCTCACCACTTTTAAGAGATGATTGGATGGGCACTTAAAGTGCCGAAACCTGCAGGGTTATGGACCTAGAGCTGGTAATTGAGATTAGACTGGATAACCTTTTGTTGGCCGGCACAGATATAATGGTAAGTACTGCAGGGAATTGAATACAGCCAGAGTGATCTGGACTAATTTCGATCGCCTGGATGGGTAAGAGAGGAATTTTCCCAGATCTTTTTTCTCCCTTAATTGGCCTAGGTTTTTATCTGTTTTTTGCCTCTCCCAGGAGATCACATGGCTCCGGTTGGGGTGGAGTGTTTCAGTATAAGGGGTGTAGCAGTTGTGTGAGGCGGACTGGTTGGGCTGGGTGCTCTTTGCCTTTCCTCCATTGTTCATTGTTCATAGGTTTATATGTAACCTTCAGGGCTGCTGACCGAGGGCCATGCAGCTCTTTGTCAGCCGGCGTGGACACGATAGGCCAAAATGGCCTCCTTCTGTGCTGTAAATTTATATGTTTCTGTGACCTCCTGCCAGCGTCCATGTTCAAAAAGTAAGAGAATGGTGAGAACTCGGTCGCAGATGCTGATTACACCATAAATCATGAATTGAGTCATCTCCACATACATCTATACTATGACCCAGTTGATCATCACAGATAGCTTAAACTTCAAAAAGGAATGCACGCAGTCTTTTATTTTAGTCTATTTTACGTCTGATTAAAATTGAATTAACTTAATTGTAGGCCTGAAGTAGAACAATGCTATTAACTTGAGTTACATCTCTCTATTTGGATGTAAACAAGCTTATTTATCTTGGGGGAAAATAAGCTAGGGACTAGAGGACACAAGAAAAAAATTTAGAAGCTTCCACCAAGTTTAGAGATTAGGAAAAACATATTTTTTCCCATAGAATAGTGGATGTGTGGAGCAAACTCTCAGATTCAGGGTCAATCGACACCTTCAAAACGGGGCTGCAGCGATATCTGTGGAGAAGCAGGATTGAGGGTTTAAGGAATATTTGACAATGCCAGGAAATTCCTCGCAGCTGCTCCCGCTCCACTGGCATTATGTCGCCGGAATGTACGTAAACAACGGGCCGGATCTTGCTTGAATAATAAGTGTGCTAACGGCATATGTTGTTATTAATGTGAAAATTAGCCAGTAAATTCAGGGGATTAAGAGATAAGTTGTGAGTTGGGAATCTCCAGAACTTGCTGGTCGATTTACACCACTCTATTGTTTGCTTTGCACAAACAGCATCTCGCCCTTAGCCTCCCCGTTATATTTTAAGCACTTGCTGGATTTGCACATTAATTGCATATTAAACTTGCTGCAGAAAGTTAGGGCTGGAACAATAGTGCAAGTACCTTTTTAACGATGTGGGGCCTGGGGGTACTTGTGCATGAAACACAAAAGGATAGTATGCAGGTACAGCAAGTGATCTGGAAGGCCAATGGTATCTTGGCCTTTATTGCAAAGGGGATGGAGTACAAAAACAGGGAAGTCTTGCTACAGCTATATAAGGTATTGGTGAGGCCACACCTGGACTACTGCGTGCAGTTTTGGTTTCCATATTTACGAAAGGATATACTTGCTTTGCTTTGGAGGCAGTTCAGAGAAGGTTTACTAGATTGATTCCGGGGATGAGGGGGTTGACTTATGAGGAAAGGTTGAGTAGATTGGGCCTCTACTTAGTGGTATTCAGAAGAATGAGAGGTGATCTTATCGAAATGTAGAAGATTATGAGGGGGTTTGACAAGGTGGATGCAGAGAGGATGTTTCCACTGATGGGGGAGACTAGAACTGGAGGGCACGATCTTAGAATAAGGGGCCGCCCATTTAAAACAGAGATGAGGAGAAATTTCTTCTGCCAGAGAGTTGTAAATCTGTGGAATTTGCTGCCTCAGAGAGCTGTGGATGCTGGGACATTGAATAAATTTAAGACAGAAATAGACAGTTTCTTAAATGATATGGGGATAACGGGTTATGGAGAGCGGGCGGGGAAGTGGAGCTGAGTCCATGATCAAATCAGCCATGATCTTATTGAATGGCGGAACAGGCTCGAGGGGCCGTATGGCCTACTCCTGCTCCTATTTCTTATGTTCTTATGTTCTTAATGCAGTGCCAGTTAACCTCCCTGGCCTAGAAAGGGAATGATGTAAACTGTTCAATCTCCTTCCTGCATGTAGTAAATTGTTGTTAGAGATTTAAATTTTTTAAAAAATTAATTTTTTTTTAACTTTTCCTTTCCGTCTCTTTTTTCTTTCTCTCTTAATCCAATCTTTCTTTCCTTTGCTTTATTTCTCTTTCTGTACCTGATTTGACTCTAATTCATCCTCCCTCTCCGTCAATCCTCTGTTTCTTTCTCAATCCTTAATTGTCATTGGTTAAGGAGATACACTGTTAGTCTTGCTGTTCACTAATGTCCCACGTGCCCCGTCGCTTTTGTCAGCCAGTTATCAGCTTGCACTTTCAGCAAATTACAGTGTAAAAAATTTAGAGCTGAAGGATGCAAGGAAAAGTCTAACCTTAACGAAGCAGATTGCGAGATGCCCTGATCCAGCAAATTATGGCCTAGGTTTTCTGCCGCACTTTCGGCGAAGTAATGCCAGCAGAGTGGGAGCATCAACAAGGAATTTCCTGGCCAATTTGATTGTTTTCCCCCATGGGGAGATAGAGGAAAGGAACTTAATGTTCCCTAAAATAGGGGATCAACAGATGGCATGCAAGCGAAGTCCACATTGGGGATAATCCTACCTGGACTCTGGATTCAGTGGGGCAAAGGGCCATGGCTCATTTTCAATTTAGTTATGTTCTTATTTTTCCAGCTAAAATCATAATCTGTTCCTGTGTTACACTTTGGCTAATGGAACTATGTCTGAGTAATGCAGGCATAAGGGCGACTTCATGTGCAGGGAACAACCAAACGCTACTCAACAGATCCGCATTGTGAATTCCAACACGTACCAGTGATTTGATATCAAGTTGATTCAGTAACCATCATGGATATCAGTTGATCAAATTGCAAGAGCACTGTTCTGAAGTGTACTGCAACATGTTTTGGTTTGGTTTGCAACCCATGTTCTGCAAGAACTGGAAGATAGGTTTATAAAACTCTAGCCACATCCTGCTTTCACAGAACGACAAAACCTTTAAAGATCTTTAAATCCTGCTATTATGGTCAAGTATTTGTTAGTGCAACTGCTTCAAATGCGATTGTTAACCCTTTCTCTGCTGAAGCATACACAGAACTGCATGAAGTTGAAGTAAATGGTGCTTTTAATTTTAAGGTAGACAACAACGGTGTTAACTTACAGAACAAATGGGGATATAAATACAACTTCCTCATAAAAATCTGTTCCAAATGGGGCTCTTTAAAAAGCTGACAAGGGGCTGTATTTTCTTCTGATTTAGCAAAATGGAAGAAATGCTGGGGTAGGTTTTCAGCTTGCTGCCCGGGCGTGAGACTAATGTTGCACATCAGCCACACGTTTAAAACACCCGATTTTCATTTCTATTGAAATGGATGGAAATGAAAATTGGGCCATTTTTATAATGGGTGGTTGATCTGCAACACCAGCTTAGTGTCCGGCCGGCAAGTTGAAAAGCTACCCTATTTATTTTCCTTTGTTATTAGTGAGCCAATAACAAAATCATCAGAATGCACAATTTAGAAACATGACGTTCCTGAGCATGCAATAGCACAGATAGGCCGAGTGAGGGACACCTTGATGTTGATGTTGAAGAGAATGCACAGGGTAAGTCACTGTGCATTGCTGAGAAAGTTATAATGATTGATGAGTGAGTTAGCTGGTACAGGGCAGGGGCACATGATGCCCCATGTCCCTCCCGAGTTGCCTGTGAACCCAAATGTTATTGCTTATTTTTCCTGAATTTTGCTCTACTGTTGATCCATATTTGAAGGATTAGAGATATTTAGAAGCACAAACAGTCAGTTAATCTCTAGAACCTTCGACCAGCAGTACAGCACCTTTAACACAGGTGGACTTTTAAAATTGGCCCCACTGAATTAGAAAGGTCATTTTCATCAAGAAATAATTCGTATTTATATAGCACCTTTAACATCCTCAGGATATCCTAAAGTGATTCACAGACAATTAATTATTTTTGAACTATAGTCACTTTTATTGTGTAAGCAAAAAGAGGAGTAAATTTATATGCAGCAAGGTCCAACAAGCAGTAAATTAGGTAAATGATCAGCTAAGCTGTGCGGTATTTGAGGGATCTCAGAGAATAAACAAGAACGCAAAAGAAATTATCCCAATGCACAGAATCATCTGATTATTTAAACTATAGACATCTGCCTTTAATTTTATCTCTTCACTAAGGAGTTCAGCTCCTCTGTCGAAATAGTGGAAAGAGAAATTATAACTAAACGTGTTAAAAGGATAGAATAGAAAAACATAATTGACTTACACAGAACGTTTGATGGAATGTCGGAATCTGCAGTTCTCCCATTTGTTTGCAAACGTCATAAAAGAAATGTATTATTCCGATTCTCGTGTCCAATATCTAATGCAGAAGTCACTTTGTGTGTTTATTCGTGAGAACTTGCAGTCCAACCAAACTTAATGACGACAGGAGCAACTGATGCGCGCTTTAAAAAAACTGTAGGTTTCTCGAACTAACGGAGGTGGAGACGGTAAATGCCCATCATTAGAATATTTACATTGTGTGCTCTCAGCGTCAGTACAGTAATAAACGCTTAAACTGTGGGCTCATTGGTCATACCTCATTGACGTGAATATTTTTCATTTTATTTCGATTTTTTTTAAGGTTTTGAAGGCAGTGGGGTAATTTTGAGTTTGAGTAAAATGGCCAATATCAGATTAGCCGCCCGCTATACTTTTTCCAGTTCTGACGAAGGGTCATCGACCTGAAACGTTAATTTCGTTTCTCTCTCCACACATGCTGCCTGACCTGCTGAGTGTTTCCAGCATTTTCTGTTTTCATTTCAGATTCCAGCATCCGCAGTATTTTGCTTTTGCGTTTTACATCTCTCCCGATTTTGTCCATTTTACACTATCGCCCAAAGTCACAAATGACCACCAGTGAATCCGGCTGGCTGGCACAGAGGAGTTACGCTGTGTGGCACTGTGAGGGGACCCCATCAACTGCACGAGCTGTCACGTTGATGTTGCCAGTCGTGTTTTCATGCCAGTCTCCCCCAAAATGGGAGATTTTCTGTTAGCCAAGTCTTAAATGCGTCCTTAAGACACACAATCACGTTTTTACTACAAACAGCAGACAAATAAAAACTGCAAGATTCAAGAATATGAACAGAAATAACAAAAACATTGTTTAAAGTTACTGAAAAATCTTCTAGCTAAAATTATTCTGGCTGAACAAAGTACTAGGGCTCAATTCTAGAGGAATAGAGTACAAAAGCAGGGAGATAATGTTAAATTTATACAGAACCATGCTTGGATCACACTCGGAGTACTGTGTGCAGTTCTGATCTCCACACTAAAAAAAGTATATTGAAACACTGGAGAAAGTGGAGAGAAGATTTACAAGGCTGTTACCAGAATTGAAAGGTAAGATTGAGCAGGCTGGGCTCATTTCCTTGGAGGTCTTTATAATTATGAAGGGATTCAATAGGGTGGATATGGAGAAACTGTTTCCACTTGTGAGCGAGTCCAGAACAATGGGTCATAAATATAAGATGGCCACTAACAGATCAAATAAAGAATTTACCAGGAATTCCTTTACAGAGAGTGGTGTGAATGTCGAACTCACTGCTACATGAGTGTTTGAAGCAAATACCATTGATGCATTTCGGGGATAGGGGTGCTTGATGCATACATAGAGGAATATGGGTGCAGGGTGAGAAGAGGTAGTTAGAGGCAGGGGAGGCTTTTGAGGCTCGGCAGAGACTAGTTGGACCGAATGGCCTGTTTCTGTTCTGTAGATTCTATATAATTCTATGGCTGCCAATGGTGAAACTTTTGCGGTCAGCAGTGAAGGAACAGCGCTCGCTGGTCACTATGCTTACAGCGCCCCACAAAATATTTGCGGGCTTTTGAACGGAAACTTGTGTTTGGGCATCTGATCCAGCTTGGCGCCCTCTACAGTGGATCTGTGGAGTCTGTGAGCAGATCAAGGAACAGCGAGGCTCTTCAACCAATCGAATTGAAGAATACCCACCGAGACACGCAGAGTCTAAACCAGGAAGTATAAAGCGGGAAGTATAAAATAGACTTAAATCATGTACCGAAAGTGAAATAAAGAAGATGTGATTAAGAGAGAGAGAGAGATAAGAGACAGACAGAAAAAGTAAAAAAAATGATTTTCTTTTTTTTTAAATGTCCAAAATTAATTAACTTATGAAGGAATGAGACTCCACACTTGTAATATTAAATTTTCAGGGCTAGCGAGTTTGTTTGGCAGTAATTATCACTTATCATGCCATGAAAAAATTCACTTAATCCTGAATGCACCTCACTTTCTCTGGCGTGTTTAGTGGGTAACGAGTGCATCAGAACCCCAAATTAACACTGTTTCAATATTGTGTATTTCAATGTCAAGTCTATTGGCAAGGGTCTGTTATAGTGCAGCCTGTGGAAAAGCAAGGTAACTTGGACCAAAACGTCTGGATTTCCACCTTTAACCGCGTATGTGTGTCATCATCATAGGCAATCGCTCGAAATAGAGGAAGACTTGCTTCCACTCTAAAAATGAGTTCTCAGGTGACTGTACAGTCCAATACGGGAATTACAGTCAGTCACAGGTGGGATAGTCGTTGAAGGAAAAGTGGGTTTGTCGCACGCTCTTTCCACTGCCTGCGCTTGTTTTCTGCATGCTCTTGTCAATAAGACTCGAGGTGCTCAGCGCCCTCCCAGATGCTCTTCCTCCACTTAGGGCGGTCTTTGGCCAGGGATTCCCAGTCGAGAACACTGACTTTGGTGGGTATGTGCGTACTTCGGAAGTTGCTATCCGATTTACTTTATAATAACGGTAAGCGCTAACAGTCTCATCATTATTCTTAACGCTAAATCCAGGCCATTGTTTAATTCTGCTTTATGGTACCTGCAAATCCCCTGGGAGGTCAGACGCATCAATGCTTAGCATCCTCGACCAGGCCAACATCTCCAGCATTGAAGTACTGACCACACATGATCAGTTCCGCTGGGCAGGTCATACTGTTCGCATGCCAGACACAAGACTCCCAAAGCAAACGCTCTACTCGGAACTCCTTCATGGCAAACGAGTCAAAGGTGGGCAGAGGAAACATTACAAGGACACCCTCAAAGCCTCCCTGATAAAGCGCAACATCCCCACTGACACCTGGGAGACCCTGGTCAAAGATCACCCTAAGTGGAGGAAGTGCATCCGGGAGGGCGCCTAGTACCTCGAGTCTCATTGCCAAGAGCATGCAGAAATCAAGCGCAGGCAGCGGAAAGACCGTGCAGCAAACCAGTCCCACTCACCCTTTCCCTCAACGACTATCTGCCCCACCTGTGACAGGGACTGTGGTTCTCGTATTGGAATGTTCAGCCACCTAAGGACTCATGTTCTGAGGGACTGCCTATGATGATGAGTTCAGGTACAGAATGTACTCCTAAACCATGGTTAAGTGGTCACCAGTAGAGCACAATAAGCAAAATTACAGAGAGATGTGGTCACACACCATGAATTGTATACACGTAAAAGACATTAGATTAAAAATGACCACACTCACCAAACGATTCTGTACACTACTGCTCAAAAAAAAAGGCTTTTTCTGTAGTCTGTTTATTTTAAGGAGCCCTAATTAAGTTAGTTTCCTTTCTAAAATAAAAAGTAATTCATTTTAAACTTTTTAAAAAAACACTAAATAAACACACAACTAAATTAACATGCACTAATGTAATACACACAGATACACTAAATACAGACATTCTAAATAAATGCAAGCACGCCTTCACCCTCCACATCCCCCCCTTGCATACACAGTTTACAAATACATTCTAGACACAAGTGGACTAATTAGGAAGATCACTTTTAGCTTTCACCGATGACCTAGATTAAATTAAACAAATGTACGGTCGATGAAATATGGTTGGAGATGTTATAGTCACTGAGCAGGCAAAGTCCTGATAATATAAAATTCTTACAGGGCTTGACAGGGTAGATGCTAGGAGGACGTCTCCCCTGGCTGGGGAGTCTAGAACCAGGGGCCACAGTCTCAGAATAAGGGATTGGCCATTTAGGACAACCACCCCGTACGTTGCAGTAAATTGCAGCTCCACTTTTTGTATAAGCTTGTCAGCCAGCACAGGCCTCACAGGCACAGGTGTGAATTAGAAAATTCAGTATGCAACCTCATGCGACTGCGTGAGAGGTCACCCGATTTTCTAACAAGCAATTACAGGGCAAAAAATGGAGACCATGCCTTTGGCATGTGCTAGGGTTGCCAACCCTCCAGAATTGCCCTGGAGTCTCCAGGAATTACAGACTAATCTCCAGAACACTGTTGCCAGCATCCCAAGAGAAAAATCATAGGGACATTAAAAAAATTGTGATTTTTATAAATATTGAAACACTTTTGTTTAGTAGTTATTACATATATCAGACATGAAAGAAAGACTGGTATTTATATAGCACCTTTCACAACCTCAGGATGTGCCAAAGCGCTTTACAGCCAATGAAGTATTTTTTGAAGTGTGGTCACTGTTGGAGCAAATGCGACGGCCAATTGCGCACAGTGAGCTTCTACAATCACCAATAAAAGAAGAAAGACTTGGGGGCCGAAATTGCCCCTCTGAGAAAGTCCAGTTAGCACCTCCAGGAGGCGTGAACGGGGCACTAAAGGGTTTTCACCCGGGCACAGCAGCCAGAGCACCCCCTCCGGAAATGCCCCTGGGGCTTAACGCGCATAAAGGGCTTTGTGCCAAGCCTTGTGATTAACAGCACCCTGTGCTGAACCTTTGGCGTCCCGTGGGGGAAATTGCCCAGCGGGACGCAAGGTTGGCATGGGGCGAGAAGCTGTGGTGATTGGGGCACCCCGGCCACCCTTAAAGGGGAGGTGGTAGCACTCCGCCGCCATCTTTTCTGTGATGGCCGACTCTCTAGTCGGCCCGACAATGTGGTTGCTCATGCGGCCGGGCACCCTCACTTAAGTTCCGACCCACTGGCCCAGCCTATACCCTCCCTGGTGACCCAGTGGGCACCACTAAAGCTGATGCAGAGTTCGCAGCGACCCTCCCCTTTAAAAGGAGTGGGATGTTGTGACACGTCAGTGTGATGCGGCATATAAGCGCTACGCGACTGCCGCACCAACAATTTTTTTTGCTCCAAGACCCCAATTCCGTGTGAATTAGCAGTCCATCTCATCGGATGTTAAATTTTCTTTTAATTCAAATTATGCACCCAAAATCAATCGTGGGGCAATTTCGTCCCCTTGCATTTATATAGAGCCTTTCACGACCACCGGACATCCCAAAGTGCTTTACAGCCAATTAAGTACTCTTTGAAGTGTAGTTACTGTTGTAATGTAGGAAACACGGCAGCCAATTGCGCATAGCAAGCTCCCACAAATCGCAATGTGATAATGACCAGATATCTGTTTTATAGATGTTGTTTGAGATATTGGCTTGGATACCAGGGATAACTCCCCTGCTCTTCTTTGAAATAGTGCTATGGAATCTTTTACAACCGCCTGAGAGAGCAGACAGGTCCTCGGTTGAATGTCGTATCTGAAAGATGGCACTTCTGACAATGCAGCACTCCCTTATTTTTTTGCTCCAGTTTCTGGAGTGCGACTTGAACCCATGACTTTTTGGCAGAGATGAACACAGGAAGAAAAACTGTTGACTGACAGTCAAGAATCATCCAATCGGGTAATGAAGAGTCTAATCACTTCCTGTTTGGTGTAGGAAGGTGATGTGCCCTGATGCTGGACATGTCAGGTGACCAATGGCGAGAGTGTGGGGATGGGGCAGTTGGAGGCACGAGGTTATGTAATGAACCCTCCAGGAATATGTCTAACCAGAGTTGGCAACCCTAGACCTATGTGAATAGATCTCTCTACATGTACCTTGACATATCAGAGAGGACATGTTGGAGGAAATCTGTCTTCATCACCTCTGCAGCCACAGAGTTGAGCCATCTACTGCAGACAACACCTGGATCAGGGAGACAGATCTTCCTGTACATTAAGCTTTCATGCTACTGGATCCTTCCAAACCACCACAGAAGACATCTGCTGCATCAAGCAGTCTACAATGCACACATGTAGCAAATGCTATTTTTAAAAGTGGCAACACTTTTCCTGTGGAAAGGAGGCATCAGTGGATGGCTTTCACCAAGCAGCAGAGTTCCCTCACATGCATATCACCAAAGTCGCTATCTGAAATGTCAATAGAAACAGAAACAGACTGCAAAGTATAGAAAGAGATCAGAAAGGAAATTAACTTCCTTACTTTTAGTATATCACAAAGGTGTCAATAATAGCAGTTACTGGGGAATGATTTCAAGGCTAGTAATGTTAATATTAGGATTCAGGAGATGGTTGGAACTGCTCAGGCTTTAGCCCCAAGATTTATGAGGCCACTTGAACCTCTCAATTAGGTTATAATACAGCTTTTTAATCAATACCAGGTTGTCCAATTCTGTATTAAAATGTCTCTAAATGAATTGCAGTTGACAAACAGCTTCCAGATCAAATAGTGATTCAGTGGAAAAGATTCAGACATACCAGAATCTTTGACTGGGATTAAGATTTTCAGTATTCGGCAGTTGGCCTGCATTGTGAACTCAGGTGGTGGATGGAGAAAGCACAGGAGATGCAGCTGCTGGCCGCCAATCATGATGTAAGAGGATTCTTCATTGCAGTCAAGGCCACCTACGGGCCAAACACCCAAGATCCCACCCCAGTGCTGGCCAAGAATGGGGAAACACTCATCAAGGACACCAAGGCAGTCAGGGCCTGCTGGAAGGAGCACTTCGAAGATCTCCTCAATCGAGACTCTGCCTTTGACTCGAGTGTTCTCGACTCCATCCCGCAACATGCTACCCGCCACCACCTCAGTGAGACCATAACGCTGCACGAGGTAGAAAAAGCCATAAGACAGCTTAAAAACAAGGCTACGGGTGCGGACGGAATCCCTGCTGAGACATTGAAGTATGACAGAGAGGCACTGCTGGCGCGAATACACGAGCTCATCTCTCTTACCTGGAGGGAGGAGAGCTTGCCGGGGGATCTCAGAGATGCAGTAATCGTGACCATCTTTAAAAAAGGGGACAAGTCCGACTACAGAGGAATCTCCCTGCTATTAGTCACTGGGAAAGCAGTCGCTAAAGTCCTCCTCAACCGTCTTCTTCCCATGGCTGAGGAGCTCCTCCCGGAGTCACAGTGCGGATTTCGTCCTATA
The DNA here is from genome assembly GCF_044704955.1 of Pristiophorus japonicus. Classification (NCBI taxonomy): domain Eukaryota; kingdom Metazoa; phylum Chordata; class Chondrichthyes; family Pristiophoridae; genus Pristiophorus; species Pristiophorus japonicus. The sequence continues at coordinate 154,266,203 of NC_091985.1, forward strand.
TGGGGCACAACGGACATGTTTTTGCAGCGCGACAGCTACAGGAAAAATGCAGGGAACACGCCAGCCCTTATACGTGGCCTTTTTCGACCTTACAAAGGCCTTTGACTCCGTCAACCATGAGGGTCTATGGAGCAACCTCCTCCGTTTCAGATGCCCCCAAAAGTTCGTCACCATCCTCCGGCTGCTCCATGACAACATGCAGGCCATGGTCCTTACCAACAGATCCACCACAGACCCAATCCACGTCCGGACCGGGGTCAAACAGGACTGCGTCATCGCCCCCAACCCTCTTCTCAATCTTTCTTGCCGCCATGCTCCACCTCACAGTCTACAAGCTCCCCGCTGGAGTGGAACTAAACTACAGAACCATTGGGAACCTGTTCAACCTGCGCCATCTCCAGGTCAGATCCAAGACCACCCCAACCTCTGTCATCGAGCTACAGTACGCGGATGACGTCTGAACTCCAGGACATAGTCAACGTATTTACTGAGGTGTACCAAAGCATGGCCCTTACGCTAAACATCCGTAAGACAAAGGTCCTCCACCAGCCTGTCTTCACCGCACAGCACTGCCCCCAGTCATCAAGATGAGGGTGCGGCCCTGGACAACGTGGACCACTTCCCATATCTCGGGAGTCTCCTATCAACAAGAGCAGGCATCGACGACAAGAACCAACACTGCCTCCAGTGCGCCAGTGCAGTCTTCGGCCACCTGAGGAAAAGAGTGTTTGAAGACCAGGCTCTCAAAACTGCCACAAAGCTCATGGTCTATAGGGCTGTAGTAATACCTGTCCTCTTGTATGGCTCATAGACATGGATCATGTACAGTAGACACCTCAAGTTGCTGGAGAAATATCACCAACTATGTCTCCGCAAGATCCTACAAATCACCTGGGAGGACAGGCTCACCAACATCAGCATCCTCATTCAGGCTGACATTCCTAGTATTGAAGCACTGACCACACTCAATCAGCTCCGCTGGGCAGGCCACATAGTCCGCATGCCAAACACAAGACTCCCAAAGCAAATGTTCTACTCGGAGCTCCTTCACGGCAAATGAGCCAAAGGTGGGCAGCAGAAACGCTACAAGGACACCCTCAAAGCCTTCCTGATAAAGTGCGACATCCCCACTCTCACCTGGGAGTCCCTGGCCCAAGACTGTCCTAAGTGGAGGAAGCGCATCCGAGACAATGTGTTGTACTCAAACTGCAGTGACTTTGATCCTTTATTTGTAACTCCAAAGTGAAGCAGCCTCATGGTGGCTACCCTTTTATACAGTCTCTGCCACCAGGGCAGGAAACCCCGGTCTCCACCAGTTGCACCCTCTAGTGGTGCCAGCATAGTCATCATCATCATAGGCAGTCCCTTGGGATCGAGGAAGACTTGCTTCCACTCCTGAAGTGAGTTATTTGAGCGCCTCGAGTCTCAATGCTGAGAGTATGCAGAAATCAAGCGCAGGCAGCAGAAAGAGCGGGCAGAAAACCAGTCCCACCCACCCTTTCCCTCAACGACTATCTGTCCCACCTGTGACAGAGACTGTGGCTCTCGTATTGGACTCTTCAGCCACCAAATAACTCACTTCAGAAGTGGAAGCAAGTCTTCCTCAATCCCAAGGGACTGCCTATGATGATGATGACTATGCTGGCACCACTAGAGGGTGCAACTGGTGGAGACCAGGGTTTCTTGCCTTGGTGGCAGAGACTGTATAAAAGGGTAGCCACCATGAGGCTGCTTCACTTTGAAGTTACAAATAAAGGACCAAAGTCACTACAGTTTGAGTACAACACATTGTCTCGTGGAGTCATTCATAAGTATATTACAGACATAACAACTGGTGATGAGTATACGGACTTTCACGCGATTATGGCTACCTTTGGCACACCAAAAAACTTCGAAGAGGGTGATGATTGGGATGCCTTCACAGAAAGGCTTGAGCAATATTTCGTGGCAAATGACCTGGCAGGGGAGACGGACGCATTGGTGGAGAAGCGCAAGGCTATACTGCTGATCAATTGTGGGCCCGGGGTCTACCGCCTCGTCAAGGATTTGCTGGCACCCACGAAGGCCATGGATAAGACATACGATGAGCTGACTGAACTAATTCGGGACCAACTAAAACTAAAAGAGAGCATCCTCACAGCCAGGCACAGATTCTACACTCACCGCAGACCTGAGGGCCAGGAGATTGCAAAATATGCTGCCAACCTCAGGAGACTTGCGGCACCATGTAATTTTGGCACGCACCTCAACGAAGCATTGCGAGACACCTTTGTTATGGGAAGTGGCCACGAGGGTCTCCTTCACAAGCTATTATCTGCCGACACCACAGTCAACCTGCAGAAGGCCATCAGCATCAGTCAGGCGTTCATGACCTTGACCTGCAGCACCAAGCAAATTATTCATCCTGTGGACTCAAACCCAGCAAGTACTATACACAGAATGGTGCCTTTCACAGGCAAGACTGTAGAAATTAGCTCTGCCCAGGACAGAGAGCACAGACCTCAGGGTTTCAGAACTCAGAGTCTGCCGAGAGGTGCTAATCAAGTAGCACCATGCAGGCATTGCAGAGGAAACCATAGGGCTCACCAGTGTCAGTTTGCTGAGTACGTATGCAAAGCCTGTAACACGAAGGGCCAACTCCAGCCAATGTATAAAAGAAATAAGACTCACCATCTAGCAGAGGAGTCGGTAGATGACTTTGAATCCAGCGGGGAGTATGATGATTTGGCAAGAGAGGCAGCTCAGCCCTAAGAAGAAGTGTATGGAGTGTATACCTGCACCACCGATTGTCCTCCAGTGAAGATGGAAGTCGAGATAAACGGCGTCCCAGTCTTCATGGAAGTGGACACGGGAGCGAGCCAGTCAGTGATGAGCCAGGATGCCTTTGAGAGGCTATGGAACGAAAAATGACCCGAGCTGGTTCCAGTACAGGAAAAGTTGTGCACCTACACCAAGGAGCTGATCCCAGTCCTTGGTAGTGCGGATGTAAGTGTAATCCATAATGGCGTGGTGCACAAGTTACCTCTGTGGATTGTTGCAGGTGATGGTCCAACACTACTCGGAAGAAGGTGGATGGGGAAGATCCAGTGGAAATGGGAAGACCTCTTCACTCCAGCAATCGATGTCCCCCATGCTCAGAGGCAGAGCAAAACCTCATCTTCGCTTGGGCCAGGCACCAGAGAACAGACCAGCACAGCACCTGAGGCACAGACCGTCCATTATGACTGCGTGAAAATGGTCCGACCGGAACAACCTAAAAGTACCTTCCCGGCTCCAGTGGCAGGACTCCTGGGGAAGAAGATTGAATTCACAGGCACTCTTCCAGCTTTTGTGACAGAATCGTGGGAGAGAAGGATCAAGGCAGTCGACCTCAAGGACAGAGGCAAGATGGCGTCCCTGCTGCAGCGAGGTGCAGCGTGGCTGAAAAAAAGATGGCTGCAGCCATTGAGGTGCAATGCTGAAGGACCAACACATGGTGTCTAACAAAGGATTTGATTGGGGTAAAGTCAGCAGGGTTCTCTTAAAGGAGACCTGCAACCAACTGAACTTAAAGAGACATTGTAATCATGGCAATCGGATGGTAATGAACCGATTAAGATTGTGAACAAAATGTTGTTGCGAGATGTCGGTACTATTCCTTGTGTAAAGAACAAAATGTTGTTGCGAGATTGTCGGGAATAGAGTGTCCCCAAAAGTAGCAAGCGAGCAAATTTGGGAGGGTAAAGGCGCTGATCCTGATGCCCTGCCCCAGGTGTCCCCACAAGTTATAGGCCAGCGATCTCAGGAGGGTGAAGGCACTGATCCTGATACCCTGCCCACGCTGCAGGCACCTGATGCACTATTCACCACGGACTTGGAAATGAAAACGACGCCAATACACGCAATCAGCCGCCGTTGCGCACCACCCGGGTGAAGACGGCATAGCCCCAGACCCAGTCACTACCTCAGCCATGTCCAGAAGCGAAAGATCAGAACCAACAAGTTTCCCAAAAGGGACCTGGAACAGCCAGGTTCCCAACACCGTTAGAGAGCAGGCAGAAGATTCTGCAGCCCTCAAAGGAGGACAGGGAGGCCACACACATCTGTGACTCTGCCCACCACGAGGCAACGGCAAAGGTCCTGAGTCTGGCAAGGTGAGCAAACAAAGCCCACCCCGCTAGCAGGGGGCGTAGGACCCCGTCCAGCTGTTCTGGAACCAGCAGCCTCACATACCTGTACTGCTACCTCAGTACTGACCATGACTGAACCATGAATGCAATCTACCCAATCCTGGCACACGACCGTAAAACCTAACAAATGTAAGTCACTGAACCAAGGTGTCACGATACAAACTGTAAAAAAAAATTCTTCCTTTCTTTGTACTTGCACTGTAACGTACAGAATCAGACAATGTAATGAGCCAGCTGCATGATCTCACTGTGAGGCAGGCGGGGGGGGGGGGGGGGGGGGGAAATGGATGTATGTAGCCATGGACACACACATAGATCACACCCAGAACCCAATGGAACCTCCACTGCATCAACGAGCCATCCAAACTGGTAACCACTACCCAACGTTGTGGCAAAAGGACTTGGGGGTTAACAGGGAGAGAGCCAAGCCAAAGCACAGCCAAGGTGCAAGGACTATTGGCACTTAAGTACGGGGAGAGCTAAGCCAGAGCACATATTGCAAAGGTAATTGGCACAAAGGACTTGGGGCAGAATGATGTTATATATTCAGACTATAGATATACTCTCCGTGTAGTCACTGTATAGTTGCATAAGATGGAGACTTGTTTACCTGATGTACTATCAATAAGGTTTACACTGTGTATATACTATGCTGGCACCACTAGAGGGTGCAACTGGTGGAGACCGGGGTTTCCTGCCCTGGTGGCAAAGGCTGTATAAAAAGATAGTCACCATGCGGCTGCCTCACTTTAGAGTTACGAATAAAGGACCAAGATCACTAAGGTTTGAGTACAACATTTTGCCTCGTAGAGTCATTCATAAGTACATTACAGACATAACAAACAACCTCTCGTGATGTCCTGTTTTTCGATGGTGTTGTGTATGGTTTGCAGAGACCCAGGTCTTTGCAGAATAAAGAAGATCCACACAATTGCTGAATGTGCAGTGAACATAAATGTCACCTGGAACAGCAGGTGATCTCAGGGTAGGGCAGGTTTTGTAGTAACACCTTTTGACTTGGGTGCACTGCCATTAAACTGCAATATCAAAAAAATAATCCACACTTTGTAATCAAATAAATAAATATCTTTGGAAGTGTGTACAGCACATGTGGATATACCACAACATTTATCTATCAAATCTTCTCCTGCATTGACTAATCACTGGAGTCTCATAGTAACATTTAAATGTGAAACCAATGTATGCCACTTATCAAAAGGTCAGGTGACTTCAAAGTTAAACATTTGATGCTAAATTCCTCTTCACCTCTACCTTTGCTGATTGTGCTAACCTACTTTAGAATTGATGGTGTGAGAAAACCAATGTCTCATCTTTGCATTAATGTATCAAATTCAGGTTGTACTCTGAGTTAAAAGTGGCACTTCAATTTCCAGATCTTTGACTTTACATTGGTACACTAAATTCCTATCAACACTGGTTTAGAACCAATCGTGCTGGTCTAAACTCATCTGGAATGTTTTGCATGACTGATAGTGACCTGTTATTGAGGGGGCAGCGTGGAGGCCCCAGGAGCAGCATGGAGGCCCTGGGAGCAGAGTGGAGGCCACTACAAGGTACAGCGCGAGCTGGTGCAGGAGGGCGACGGCAGCGAAGAGTGACGTCATCAAGGTCCAGGTCGGTGATTGGAGCATGGGCAGATACAGCAGGAGCGGCAAGAGACTGTAGAGGGATGTGATCAGGACCCAGGGGAGGCGTGAGTTCGGGGCCAGGGGTCCAGGGGCAGCACGGGCCTGCCCACACTGCGATATGTGTGCGCACTAGGTCCGTGCAGCAGAGCAGGTCTCCAGTCGTCTTGGATAACCATTGCCATTGGACCAAGACCTAGCTCTGTCAAGCCCGTGTGGTGGCTCGTGTGCTACGGCCACCACACGTTAAAAAAATCCACGCACAAGCATCTTCCACCATTCAGGATGTAGTTTGGAACCTGGAATATTAGGTCCTTCATTGAAACACCTGTGAACGCATCCTTTTTTGGCGTGGAAGCAAGTTATCCTTGTTCGAGGGAGTGCCTATGATTATGATGATGATATTGAGAACACTGTCACCCGTGTTATAACAGGAATCCAAATCGGTATCAGTATGTATTAGCCGTAGCGCAGTGGTAGCACTCTCGCCTCTAAGTCAGAAGGTTGTGCATTCAAGTCCCATTCCAGAGACTTGAGCACAAAATCTAGGCTGACACTCCAGTACAGTACTGAGAGAATATGTTTGAATGAAAAAAGGTGGACATAAAACGTTAAAAGGTAGACGCAAAAGATCCCATGATACTATTTGAAAGAAGAGCAGGGATGTTCTCCCCAGTGTACTGACCAATATTTATCCCTGAACCAACTGCACAAAATCAGAATATCTGCTCATTGTCATATTGTGGGACCTTGCTGTGCGTAAATTGGTGCAGTGTCAGTGGGGCCTGCAGAGGTCTGGGTGATCTTACTCTCTTTTCTTTTTCCAATGAGAAAGCATAGGATCAGCAAAGGTCATGCACCCCATCGGTTCACAGACCGTGTACAACATGCCTACTCTCCTGAGTAATCTGCATGCTCTGAACACTAGGCATTTGTGGACAGTGGTTTCTTGCATGATTATCTCATGCTCAAAAAATGCCAAGTACTGTATTAACAAAATTAAATTTGGTGCAAAAAATTTCTTCGGCAAAGTCGAAAAATGCAAATAACCCAATTATTTCCAGCATTAGGGTGACCAAAAATATGCGATTTTCTATTGAACATGATAAGCTGATTATCTATTTACATAAAGCTCTAGTGCTTAGCGGTAACCCATTTATCAGAGATCTCATTTTCAGAATGAGAGCATACTAATATTTGAAGATGAAAAGTGCTCAATTAAATATTTACTTATTAATAGAATTGTAATGCAGTCAAAGGCACAGTGTGAGGTGCAGAATTTTAGGAAAAAAAACTTCACGAGAACAATTTACAGCATTTGTAAAACATTTACCATCTAAAAAGCTGGATTTTTAATTTTATGATTCAAGGAGATAAGCTTCAAAATAGCCACAGAAAGACGAGATCTGCCCAATATCAAACATGTGGCAACTTATCAGCAACTGATCCATGTTTATCTTCTCTTAACATCCACATGAAGGCGCTTTACAGTATAGAAGGTGTTTGTCATACGAGTCATAAATATACAGTATGCAAAATATTTACGATCATGTTCCTAACTTTATTCTACTTAATGCAGCCATAAAATATGCATAAACTAACAAATCAAATGGAGACAGTATTGACAATTATAAAGTAACTCACCAAAAAATAACTTTTCAGTTAGGCTGCTGGAATGAAAGTCACTTCTCCATGATGGCTGTAAGTGAGATGAGGCTGGGTACCGTCAATCCAGTTCAGAGGAATTCAGGCCCACAGTCCATAACAACAACAACAACTTGCATTTATATAGTGCCTTTAACATAGTAAAACATCCTGAGGCACTTTGCAGGAGCGTTATCAGACACAATTTGACACTGATCCACATAAGGAGATATTAGGACAAGTGGTCAAAGAAGTAAGTTTTAAGGATCATCATAAAGGAGAGAGTGGCAGAGGTTTAGGGAGGGAATTCCGGAGTTTAGGTCCTTGACAACCGAAGGCAGGGCTGACAATGCGGGGTGGGGAGGGAGTGAAGTAAAAATTGGAGTTAGATAAAAATCCAGGATTAGAGGAGTTCTCAGGGGGTTGTAGGGCTGGAGGAGGTGGTGAAAGTGATAGAGAAGGTCAAAACCATGGTGGGATTTGAAAACAAGGATGACAATTTTAAATTCGAGGCTTTGCTGGATAATAATTACATTTTAGTACTAAATCCGCTCTCATTTAGAAAGGTGATTAAAAAGGTGATAATAGTGGCTGCAACAGATAGGTAGACGTCATTTTTTTGTGGTTGAGGCTAAAGCACATTGCTAGGTCACAACTGAGGGAGCCTTACTGCATCTACTCATGTGACTGCTAAATTGGGAGTGTTTGATGCAGATATCAGTGACAAAAATTGAAGGGTATTAATTTGCCAGGAATTGCGCCCTTTACCTTGATCTGCACACAATTTTAAATATAAATGTTGTCTATTCGCTGTATCATTTTGAACACATTTCTCTTTGACCTACTTTGGTGATAGAATTGGTTTGGCCTGCATGCATGATCTGGAGATCAATATCTAGATAAAATATCATGGGGTTGGGGGTAATGGATAGAGGATTGGCTAACAAACAGAAAACAGAGAGTAGGGATAAATGGTTCAGTCTCGGGTGGGCAATCAGTAACCAGTGGGGTGCCGCAGGGATCAATGCTGGGACTAACTGCAAAGGCATATAAACAGGTTAAGTGAGTGAGCAAGAAATTGGTAGATGGAGTATAATGTGGGGCAATATGAAATTATCCACTTTGGTAGGGAGAATAGTAAAGCAGAATATATTTTAAAAGATGAGAGACTAGCAAATATTGACATAAAAAGGGCTTTGGGTATCCTTATACATAAATCACAGAAAGTTAACATAGATACAGCAACCAATTAGGAAGGCAAATGGTATGTTAGCCTTCACTGCAATGGGGTTGGAGCACAAGAGTAAGGAAGTCTTGCTATGGTTGTACAGAGCTTTGGTGAGACCACACCTGGAGTACTGTGTACAGTTTTGGTCTCCTTACCCAAGGAAAAATATACTTGCCTTAGAGGGAGTGCATGAAGGTTCAGAGGGTTATTCTATGAGGAGAGATTGAGCAGATTGGGCCTATACACTCTGGAATTTAGAAGAATGAGAGATGATCTCATTGAAACGTATAACATTCTTAAAGGGCTTGTCAATGTAAATACTGAGAAGCTGTTTCCCCTGACTGGAGAATCTAGAACTAGGTCATAGTCTCAGGATAAGGGGTTGGCCATTTAGGACCGAGATGAAGAGAAATTTCTTCACTCAGAGAGTTGTGAATCTTTGAAATTCTCTCTGCCAAAGGGTTGTAGATGTTCAGTCATTGAGTATATTCAAGACTGAGATCGATAGATTTTTGGACACCATGGGAATCAAGGGATATGGGGATCAGGCGAGAAAGTGGAGTTGAGGTTGAAGATTAGCCATGATCTTATTGAATGGTGGAGCAGGCATGAAGGGCTGTATGGCCTACATCTGCTCCTATTTCTTACATGTTCTTAAGTTTACCATCATAAAGTATTCAAATAAGTCAATGAAAGTTCAGGAGTTTCTGAATGTAACAAGTTTTTTTTAATGAAAAGTCTGCAATGAATGGCCAAAGCCAATGGTGCATGGCATCATCAAGGCTAGAGGAGTAGGAGAGAAAAGATGAAGTAAAAACTATTTTCTGCAACATCAACGTTAGGTTTCAAAAAGCTATAGATTGTAAGAGGAAGGGATGACCAATGGCCATGAGGACTTCGACAGTTTTGAGGTCCTCTCCACCAATTCTTTCAACCCCTCCATTCCCTTTGTTTACAGACCGCTGGTCTAATCGCTAGTCTTGGATGAGCTGCAATTTCCTCCAGTTTAAAAATTGGAAAGATCAAAGCCACATCTTTGACCCCAGCCACAAACTCCGCACCCTTAACGCTGATTCCATCATCCTTCACTGTCTCAGGTTCAACTAGACTGTTTGCAACCTTGGCATCTATTCGACCCTGAGCTGAGCTTCTGACCCCATATCCTCTCCATCCCAAATATGGTCTACTAACATTACCTGCCTCTGCCCCTCCAATAACCCATCTGCTGCTGAAACTTTCATCCATCCCATATCCTATCCCACACCAAGTTGAGCCCACCCATCATCCCTGTCCTGGCTGACCTACATTGGCTCCCAGTTTTCCAACGCCTTCAATTTAAAATTCTCATTATTGTGCTCTTCATGGTCACCCCTCCCTAGTTTTATAACTTCTTACAGCCCTACAATCCCCTCCCAGAACTTTTTGTTCTCTGGCTACTTGTGCAACCCTCCCACCCTTCTGACAATGGCCAAGCTTTCAGCTGCCTCGGCCCCACACTCTCAAATTCCTTCCATAAAACTCACTTTGCTCTCCTCCTTTAGGTCCCTCCTTAAAACCCACCTCTGTGACTAAGGCTCCTCCTCCTAATATCTCCTTCCTTGGCTCAGTGATATTTTTGTCTGACTACATTCTTGTGAAGTGCCTTTGGATGTTTTTGAGTTTTGATTTCAACACAGTGAGCTTGCAAGGAAGAGGATGTACATACAAAGTGTGAGGTTATGCACTTTGGCAGAAAAAAAAATTGAAGAACAAGTTATTATTTAAATGGAGAAAAATTGCAAAGCGGGACCTGGGCGTCCTGGTCCATGAAACACAAAAGGTTAGTATGCAGGTACAGCAAGTGATCAGGAAGGCCAATGGAATCTTGGCCTTTATTGCAAAGGATATGGAGTATAAAAGCAGGGAAATCTTGCTGCAGTTATACGGGGTATTGGTGAGGCCACACCTGGAATACTGCATAGAGTTTTGGTTTCCATATTTAAGAAAGTATCATCATAGGCAGTCCCTCGGAATCGAGGAAGACTTACTTCCACTCTTAGCATGAGTTCTTAGGTGGCTGTACAGTCCAATACAAGAACCACAGTCTCTGTCACAGGTGGGACAGATAGTGGTTGAAGGAAAGAGTGGGCGGGGAGCCTGGTTTGCCGCACGCTCCTTCCAATGTCTGCGCTTGATTTCTGCATGCTCTCGGCGACGAGACTTGAGGAGGTCAGCACCCTCCCGGATGCACTTCCTCCACTTAGCGCGATCTTTGGCCAGGGACTCTCAGGTGTCAGTGGGGATGTCGCAATTTATCAGAGAGATTTTGAGGGTGTCCTTGTAACGTTTCCACTGCCCACCATTGGCTCGTTTGCCGTGGACGAGTTCTGAGCAGAATGCTTGCTTTGGGAGTTTCGTGTCTGGAATGCAAACTGTGTAGCCTGCCCAGCGGAGCTGGTCAAGTGTGGTCAGTGCTTCAATGCTGGGGATGCGCCCTCCTGTATGGCTCAGAGACATGGACCATGTACAGTAGACACCTCAAGTCGCTGGAGAAATACCACCAACGATGTCTCTGCAAGATCCTACAAATCCCCTGGGAGGACAGACACACTAACATTAGCGTCCTCGTCCAGGCCAACATAAGAAAGGATATACTTGCTTTGGAGGCAGTTCAGAAAAGGTTCACTAGGTTGATTCCGGAGATGAAGGGGTTGACTTATGAGGAAAGGTTGAGTAGGTTGGGCCTCTACTCATTGGAATTCAGAAGAATGAGAGGTGATCTTATCGAAACGTATAAGATTATGAGGGGGCTTGACAAGATGGATGCAGAGAGGATGTTTCCACTGATAGGGGAGACTAGAACTAGGGGGCATAATATTAGAATAAAGGGCCGCCCATTTAAAACTGAGATGAGGAGGAAATTCTTCTCTCAGAGGGTTGTAAATCGGTGGAATTCGCTGCCTCAGAGAGCTGTGGAAGCTGAGACATTGAATAAATTTAATACAGAGAATGACAGTTTCTTAACCGATGAGGGAATAAGGGGTTTTGGGGAGCAGGCGGGGAAGTGGAGCTGAGTCCATGATCGGATCAGCCATGATCGTATTAAATGGTGGAGCAGGCTCGAGGGGCCATATGGCCTACTCCTGCTCCTATTTCTTATGTTCTTATGTTCCTACATAGGTCAGGGAATGTGGAGCTTAGAAAGAACAAGAAAGAAATGTTCAGAACAGGGATGGCCCAAGTAATGTTGATAAAATGGGAGAGCAAAATCAACTCTGAAATTGTGAGACTCTACTCTTATGAAAGCATAGACTGAAGAATTGGGTGCAAAGGTTAGTTAGGATTAAGCTCCATGGCCAGAAAAATTTAATGTCACAGTGGGTGCTACCCTCAGTGCCTAATTCTCTGATCTGAACTATAGTTGTATGAGATGCTTCTGCCCTTGGGAGCAGAGTTTTGCAATTTTGGAGACCATCATAAATATAATGAAATCATTAACATTTTGAAAAAATCCTTTCACAAAGACAATCTCTTCTCCTCCAACCCTCTCATTTCATACTGGCACTCTTTTCCTATTCAAGCAGGTACTCTTCCCTTCCCACCATAGTTCATGGTGGTACTCTTTCCCAGGCCCTCCCAGTTAATTCTGGCATTCCCCATCCCAAAGTGCAGCTCCCAGATTTTTCTCCCTTACATCCATTTTCCCCTTCCCTATTTTTGTCACCCAATTAGCTCTCCCTTCATTAACACTGATTTACCATTCCCTTCCTCTTAAGTTCCACTCCTTCACTGCCATCCACTCCCCCAACATATCACTTATCCCCTCCCTTCTCTTCCCCTTGCCATGCATTCTCTCCCATATACATGGCATCCACATAAGTATAGTAGCTAATGCACCCTACAGATCCTACTCCTCAACTCTGCGCTATTCCAATTTGTTGGGATGGATTATTGCATTTGTACACTGTAGACAGACACTCCCATTCTTACGAGAGTTCCCGTCAACAGTCATCATTATAGGCAGTCCCTCGAAATTGAGGAAGATTTGCTTCCACTCTAAAAGTGAGTTCTCAGGTGACTCTACAGTCTAATGTCGGAATTACAGTCTCTGTCACAGGTGAGGCAGACAGTGGTTGAAGGAAAAGGTGGGTGGGGAGCCTGATTTGCCGCAAGCTCCTTCCATTGTCTGCGCTTGATTTCTGCATGCTCTCGGCGATGAGACTCGAGGTGCTCAGCGCCTTCCCGGATGCTCTTCCTCCACTTTGGTCGGTCTTGGGCCAGGGATTCCCAGGTGCTGGTGGGGATGTTACACTTTATCAAGGAGGTTTTGAGGGTGTCGACAGTATACAGAGGTGGCAATCCAGCCCATTAGTGGTGCAAGGAGCAGAACCTGGCCTGTACATTAGCCACTGGACTCAGGAAGAGCAGGCAACCGCAGAGGGGCCCCTTGTACCAATTTGTTGGCATTTATGCTCCAGCAATCTGCGGGCCATTTCCCCCTGGAAGGTTTGGATTTTAGACATTTTGGGGCTGAAATTGCCCCTTTCTTTAAGAGCCGTGACCGTCTCAAAGAGGCGGCCTCGGGCCGGTTATGACTCTTCCTCTAGTCGGCACAGTAATCACTACTGCGCCGCCCGTGCTCCCGCCCCGTCGGGCACGCGCGGACCCCCCCACCGACCGGCAGCGACCCCATTTCTGCCCCGCGTGGGAAATTGCCCCACGGGAGCGGATCGGCTCACCACGGGAAGCTATGTGTGCCTGGGCAGCGCGTCCGCCCTTAAAGGGGAGGGCGCACTGCCGCGGACGCCATTTTATTTTATTTGTTGACCGACTGCCATGTCAGCCTGACAATGGTGCCCATGGTGCTCTTGGGTACCAGGCCACTGGCCCGGCCGAAACTCTCCCTGGTAGCCCAGTGGACTTAACTAAACCCCATGCAGAGTTCGCAGCGGCCTTTAACTGAAGGTGAGGGATGTTGCGACGCGGCATATCCGTGTCGCGCTGACGTCACCCGTTAATGACTGGGAGGGGCAGCCGACCCGACCGAAGGCCACTTCTGCCCCGCACCCGTCCGGAACATCGCCCCGCTGGAAAAAAATATTCTAAGACCTGAATTTCTGTCGGATCTCCACCCCATGGATTGGGACAGAGAAAAACTTTAAAAAAACAGTGAGTGCGCCCCATTTGGGGCAGGCTCAATTTTGGCCCCTTTATGTTGTGCATTTTCTTGGCATTTTAAAGCCTATTGTGATGCTGTCTTTTAGATCAAATATAATTTGCCCAGGAAATGTTTGATATTTTAAACATGAAACTAAAGGTAATTGTGTAGACTTCAATAAATCAAAATAAATGGGTAAACACGTTGCCTGCAATTCCTGTGCCATATGGGTACTCCAGAACATTTCGTATCTCTTGGATAACCAAGTGTGCAGGAAGTGCTTCTGGCTGCTTGTACTCAAGCTCAGCGGTTCTGAGCTTGAGGAGAGGCTGGAGTCACTGCAGGGCATACGGGAGGCTTAAAATTTTCAGGAGCACATGTTGCAGGAGGTGGTCACCCTGCAGCCACACAGAGCTCTGTCAGAGGCAGGCAGTGCAGGATCCTTCAGCAGTGTGAAACCCTCAAACCGGTTTTCAGTACTGAATACTGGTGATGGCGACAACACCTCGGGGGAGTGCAGTCTAGTGACATCCACGACACCATGGGGCAAATGACTGCAAAGGGGTGCACAGCAATATGGAGAAATGCAGTGGCCATAGGGGATCGATAGTCAGGGGGACAGACAAGCGTTTCTGAAACCACCGACGTAAGTCCCGCATGGCACGTTGCCTCCCTGGTACGAGTATAGAGGACATCTATGAACGGGTGCAGAAGATTTTGAGGGGGGAAGGGGAACAGCCATAAGTCATGGTCCATGTTGGAACCAATGACATCGGAAGGGCAAGGGTTTCAGGAGCTGGGGAGGAAGTTAAAGAGCAAGACCTCAAAGCTGGTAATCTCTGGATTACTCCCATTGCCACATGTTAGTGTGTATACAAACAGTAAAATAAGACAGATTAACACAAGCCTGGAGAGATTATGCAGGCGGGGAGGGCTTCAGATTCCTGGGGCATTGGGATCAGTTCTACGGCAGGGGGGACTTGTTCAAGAAGGATGAGTTGCACCTCAACAGAGCTGGAACCAATGTCCTCATAGGGAGGTTAACTAGTGCTGAGGCGGGAGGATTTAAACTAATTTGGCAAGGGGAGGGGCCCAGGATGAAGCATTAGAGAGGGGAGACAAGGCGCACAGAGGACTTGGAGAGGCAAACAGCATTAAAATAAAAAGTCGCCCCGCAGTGACCCCTTCCCACTCCACAGCAGAGATTGGCTAGTGACCCATGAGGCTGCTGCGGGCGATGCCTGCACCAGCCTCGCAGATCGCGATCCGGGCCAACCTCTGCTCCCAGGGCGGAAGTGAAAGGGAAGGAGCACTGTGCCGCCATTTTTTTTCTTCGGCCGACTTAACGATGCCGTGTGGTCTGGGCCGTGGTCGTGCAGCCCGACACTCTGTTTGGGTGCAGGGCTTTGGCCATGGCACCACACAGCCCTGGTGGCTCAGTGGAGGCCATCAAAGGCCCTGCAGTGTGCGCAGCAACCCTCCCCTTTACCGCAAGAGAAGCTACGTAGTGCTGCTGATCCCATCCACGTAGCGCCCCGGACACTGCGCTCCACTTCCTGTGAGAGGCGTTAACACAAATTTCGCGGCCGGGGCGGGACTTCCGCGTCAGATGCAGGAAGTTCTGCCCCAACTCAGTTACCACCCCCAAACGGGATATAATCCATCTTCACTGAGGTACTGAGGTGAATGATCAGCCATGATCTTATTGAATGGTGGTGCAGGCTCGAAGGGCCAAATGGCCTACTCCTGCACCTATTTTCTATGTTTCTATGTTTCACCCCCAGTGCATGAGAATAGGTTAGCAGGTAGCATAAAAGTTAACACAAATGTCTTCTATTATCATATAAATAGCAAAAAGGTGGTCAAAGGAAGGGTGGGACTGATTAGGAACCAAAAAGGAGATCTTCTTGTGGAGGTAGAGGGCATAGCTGAGGTATTAAATGAGTGCTTTGTATCTGTCTTCAATAAAGAGGATGCTGCCAATTGTCACAGTAAAGGAGGAGGGAGCAGAAAAATTATATAGGATAGAAATAGATAAAGAGGATGCACTTAAAAGGTTGGCAGCACTCAAAGTAGTAAAGTTAACCTGCACGATGGTGGCCCGGACCATGCGAAAATACAAGTAGGGAAGCTGACCTGAGAGCCGTCAAAAAAAGTAAGATTAAAAGTAAGATAAAACACTGATTAGGCCCCAGCTGGAGTATTGTGGCCAATTCTGGGCACCACACTTTAGGAAGGATGTCAAGGCCTTGGAGAGGGTGCAGAGGAGATTTGCTTGACTGGTAACTGGGATGAGGGACTTTAGTTATGTGGAGAGACTGGAAAAGCTGGGATTGTTCTCCTTAGAGCAGAGAAGGTTAAGGGGAGATTTGATAGAGGTGTCAAAAATCGTGAAGGGTTTTGATAGAGTAAATAAAGAGAAATTGTATCCAATAGCAGAAGGGTCAGTAACCAGAGTACACAGATTTACAGTAATTGGCAAAAGAACCTGAGGCAACATGAGGGGGAAAAAATTTACACAGCAAGTTGTTATGATCTGGAAGACACTGCCTGTAAGGGTGGTGGAACCAGATTCAATAATAACTTATCAAAGAGAATTAAATATATACTTTAAATGGCAAAATATGTAAGGCTATGAGGAATGAGCAGGGGAGTAGGACTAATTGGATAGCTCTTTCAAAGGTTTCACAGGTACGATGGAACAAAAGACCACCTTCTGTGCTGTATCATTCGATCAACACCATCCATTACAATAACACGTTTATTTTTCACCCATTTCTATTTCCCTCCTCTCATCCTATTTTCTTACCATACTTTGAAGTAGGACTCTAGGTTTACCTGTCCTGAACCATTTACTATTTCATATACCTGTTTAAGAGACCCACATTCTTTCTTGACTATAAAGCTTTATGTTCTTTAATATTTCCTCATAACCCACCCCCTTGCTGTTTTGAATCAGTCCAGTTGCTCTTTCTGTGCCTTTCTAATATATTTATCTTTCCCTGCAGTGTGGTGACCACAGGATTCCAAGTGAACCAGTCTGTTCGCAACCTCAGCATTTTATTTAACCCTGAGATGAACTTCTGACCCCATATCCACTCCATCATCAAGACCAGCTAGTTCCAAATCCGTAACATTGCCCTTGCTTCAGCTCATCTGCTAAACTCTCATCCATGCTTTTGTTGCCTCTAGACTTGACTATTCCAACGCACTCCTGGCCGGCTTCCCATCTTGTACACTTTGTAAACTAGAGGCCATCCAAAACTCATGTCCAAATGCGTACCAAGTCATGTTCACCCCTGTGCTCGCTGATCTACATTAGTTCCCGGTTAAGCAGCGCCTTGATTTAAAATTCTCGTCCTTGCTTACAAATCCCTCCATGGCCTGGCTCCTCCCCATCTCTGTAACCTCCTTCAGCCCTCCGAGATCTCTGCACTCTTCCAATTCTGGTCTCTTGAGTATCCCCAATTTTCTTCGCTTCACAATTGGCAGCGTGCGTTCAGTTGCCTAGTCCTTAAGCTCTGGAATTCCCTCCCTAAACCTCTCTACCTCTCTCCTCCTTTAACATGCTCCGTAAAACTTCCAAGCTTTTGTTGACCTGTCCTAATGTCAGCTGTGGCTCAGTGGGTAGCACACTCACTTCTGAGTCAGAGGGTTGTGGGTTCAAGTTCCACTCCAGAAACTTGAGCACAAAAATCTGATCCAGTGCAATGCTGAGGGAGTGCTGCACCGTCCGTCTTTCAGATGAGATGTTAAACCAAGGCCCTATCCGCTCTCTCAGGTGGACGCAAAAAATCCCATGACACTATTTCGAAGAAGAGCAGAGGAGTTATCCCCAGTGTCCTGGCCTATATTTATCCCTCAATCAACATAACAAAAACAGATTATCTGGTCATTATCACACTGCTGTTTGTGGGCGCTTGCTGTATGTAAGCTAGCTGCTGGTTTCCCACATTACAACAGTGACTACACTTCAAAAGTAGTTCATAGGCTTTAAAGCGCTTTGAGGAGTCCGGCTATATAAATGCAAGTCTTTGTTTCTAATATCTCCTTATGTGGCACGGTGTCAAATTTTATTTGATGACACTGCTGTGAAGCGCCTTAGGATGTTAAAGGCGCTATATAAATACAAGTTGTAGCTGTTGATCTAAAAGGGCCATCTGCCTTAAAATTAAATTCATTTCAAAGAACAGAAACAGCGAATTGGCAGGCAATGAAATGGGGCGATGCACTGACTGTACAAATGCAATATATAGAACAGCCGTTCGAAGTTTGTCTGTGAAACGCCACACATAGAGGATTTAAGATCAACATTAACACGTATAAAGGGGTAAAAAAAAAACGGGAATTGTTGCTGATAGGTTAGGCAAAGGGGCAAGCGGGACATCACGGTCTAAAACAGAATTACGGATCAAAAGTCACTGAACGTAAATGGGATATAAAAAATAAGATGAAAGTGATTTGATTCCTGTGACAATCTAAATAAGCAGTACCCGGGCTCTGGTGTTAAAGTGAGACCGGGCTGCGGGGAAATACACTGCGGTGGGGACTCGCAGCTGAAGCTTTCAAAAGCGCTAGAAGGGAAATTGCACAACCAAGTCTGCTCAAGTGTGAAGATCTTCCTTCTATTAATCGTTTCATTGAAGGTAGAATGTGCAAACGATGAGCACAAACACGGTTTAAAGTGACTGAAAATGTCGCATTACAGCTGTACATGGGATGATGGCAAATTAAAGTGGCAGCAAGTTACAGAAGCCCTCGGGGTGAGGGTGATCCAGCACCCAGCCTCACCCGAACCAGGGCTTTGACACCTCGGTTTGGTCGCGTGCTCGCAGTTTGCATCTGCTTTCAGGACCCATGTAACACACATCTCTCGCTGATGGTTTCCAATAAAAAAAATCAAATGTACATTTGGGGAGAGAGTCAAGATGGAAATTTCATCTAATTCTTTCCGATCTGTGAAACTTTAACACAACTTGAACAACTTAACAAAAAGATTACTTAAACACACACACACACACACACACAGAATGCTGGAAACTCTCAGCAAGTCGTTCTTGAAGAAACTGTTCGGAGAAAAACTACAAACATCGGATTGATACATGTGTCTGCCCCTCAATAAACCCGCATGGTCGATTCCTATAGTTCAGATACACCATAAACTATCAACACGTTCCAGGATTCTGATACACAACAGAAACTGGTTTAGATTAATTTACAAAACGACACCCTGTTTTCGTTATTAAAAATGCTGCTGCATTTATTTGTTCATTTTTGTTAAATTCGCATCCATGTTAACATTTTTACAGGAATTTGGAGCCGGCCTCTCAACAATGTTACCACATCTATTCCCAATTTCCCAATAAACACGCCACTCGTGATTCATTCAATAGCCCTCCCAGTATTTCACTTTTAATCTAGTGCAAAGCGACCTTCATTGAAAAGTGAGACCGCAGTTAAAGAAATTTACCTCTCAGCCGAAGGAACCTATCGACTCGACAACCTTCGATATCGACCTGCTGAAAGCTACATGTACTTAGGTCTAAATTCTAGACACAGCAACAGGAAACATCATAGATCGGAGTTTCAATAATGCATGTGGTTACCACATCACGTGTCAGAAACAAAACCAGCAGGGCAGTCAACATCTGTGTGGGGGAACAGGCAACTGGGTTTAGGGTTGCCAACACACTTCAGCATTGTCCTGGAGTCACCAGGAATTAAAGATTAATCTCTTCGATACTGCTGGAGGGGTCCCCAGGGGTGTTCAAAAATGTTGCTTTTTGTTTCCTTTTTCTTTGAATACTTTTGTTTATCAATTATAAAACGTATTGGACCTGATTTTTTAAATTCATTCCTGAGATGTGGGCATCGCTGGCAAGACCAGCATTTATTTGCCCATCCTTAGTTGCCCTTGAAAAGGTGGTGGTGAGCCACCTTCTTGAACCGCTGCAGTCCGTGTGGTGAAGGTACTCCCACAGTGCTGTTAGGGAGGGAGTTCCAGGATTGTGACCCAGCGGCGATGAAGGAACGGCAATATACTTCCAAGTCAGGATGGTGTGTAACTTGGAGGGGAATTTGGAGGTGGTGGTTCTCCCATGTGCCTGCTGCCCTTGTCCTTCTAGATATTATAGGTTGCGGGTTTGGCAGGTACTGTCGAAGAAGCCTTGGCGAGTTGGTGCAGTGCACCTAGTAAATGGTGCATACTGCAGCCATGGTGCACTGGTGGTGGAGGGAGTGAATGTTTAAAGTGGTGGATGGGGTGCCATTCAAGTGGGCTGCTTTATCGTGGATGGTGTCGAGCTTCTTGAGTGTTGTTGGAGCTGCACTCATCTAGGCAAATGGAGAGTATTCCATCACACTCCTGACTTGTGCCTTGTAGATGGTGGAAAGGCTTTGGGGAGTCAGGAGGTGTGAGACATGCCACAGAATATCCAACCTCTGACCTGTTCTTGTAGCCACAGTATTTATGTGGCTGGTCCAGTTAGGTTTCTGATCAATGGTGACCCCCAGGATGTTGATGGTGGTGGATTCGGTGATGGTAATGCATATCAAGGGGCAGTGGTTAGACTCTCACTTGTTGGAGATAGTCATTACCCGGCACTTATGTGGCGTGAATGTTATTTGCCACTTATCAGACCAAGCCTGAATGTTGGCCAGGTCTTGCTGCATGTAGGCATGAACTGCTTCATTATCTGAGGAGTTGCGAATGGAACTGAATGGGGTGGGGATGGTTATGCTGTTTGGTGGATGGGTGGGAGGAGGTTATGCGATGAATCCTCCAGCAATAAAATGGATGTTTCTTGCATGGACCTTTAATCAGAACTGAAAAATATTATAGGTGAGCAGCATTTAAAAATGAACAGAATGAGAGGTAAGGGAAAACACATACATGCTAGAGTAGAAAAACAATAACCTGCAAGTTGCTAATGTGGAAAACAGGAAAGAAGTGGACATCCCAAAGTTCTTCACAGACAAGGAAGTACTTTTGAAGTTTAGCCACTTTTGTAAAGAGAGTGGTCTACACAGAGTGGTTTTAAACAGAGTGCTTCTAAACAGAGTGTTAAAGTTGGGAATTTGGAGAGAGTGGGACTTAGGAGCAGAGGGGGAAGGAGGTGCTACTTTTTGTCTCCAATACTTGTACTACTTTGTGTTACAGGTAAATATTTAACTTAATCTACTTATAACTTAAACTAGATCAAGTAATTAGTTAAAAAAAGCTAAACTATAATGCATTAACTCAATGGCAGTGCAGGTGCTGAACCGCAACTGCAGCGATCCCGGACAACCATGTCTGCAGTAAGTGTCTGCAACCCGAGAACTTCAGCTCAGAGTTGTTTAGCTGGAGTCCGAGGTGCAGACATTGCGGGCACCAGGCAGGGGGAGAGTTACCTGGACACTGTGATCCCTTAGGTTAGGTAGTAGTATAGGTCTGGTTAGTGGTCAGGGATAGAAGGGTGTGACTGTGACTCAGGCAGGTAAGGGGACCCCAGGTATAGTGCTGGAGGAGCCTCAGCCTTTGCCCTTATCCAACAGGTTCTTCCAGCCTGTTTGGATGAGGGCAGAGCTTGCAGGGTGGATGAGCAAACTGACGATGGTATCGGAAGCCATTCAAGTGGGGGGAGTGAAAAGGAATGTTGTGTTGGTCGGGAACAGTATAGTCAAGGGGATAGATACTGTTCTCTGCAGCAGCAATCGGGAGTTCTGAAGGCTGTGTTGCCTATTTGGTGCCAGGGTTAAGGTTATCTCCGTACGGCTGGAGAAGAATTTGGAGTGGGGGGGCGGGGGGGGGGGGGGGGAAAACAAGTTGCCATTGTCCATGTAGGAACCAATGACATAGGTACAGCTAGGAATGAGGTTCTGCTGAGAGAGTTTGAGGAGCTTGGGTCCAAATTAAAACACAGAACATCAATGGTAATAATCTCTGAATTGTTACCTGAGCCACGCGCAAATTGGCATAAGGCCAAGCAGATCCGGGAGTTAAATGTATGGTTCAAAATGTGGTATAGGGTGAAGGAGTTTTGATTCATGGGGCACTGGCAGCATACTGGGGAAAAAAGGAGCTGTTCCATGGGGATGGGCTCCACTTAAACCGGGGTGAACCAGTGTCCTGGCAAATTGTATAACTCGGGCTGTAGATAAGGCTTTTAATTAAAAGGGGGAGGGGGTCAGGTGATGGGAAATTAAAAAATCTACAGAGAAAAGTCAAGGCAATGGAGCACTGTGGCGATTTGGGTAAAGATAAGCAGAGTGTGATGGGAAGGGACAGAGAGTTTAACGATAATAGTGCATCAGCGAATAAGGAGAAAGCAGGGAATAATGAAAAAAAGTTAAAATTAAAGGCTCTTTATCTGAATGCATGAAGCATTCGGACCAAGATAGATGAATTAGTGGCACAAATAGAGATAAATGGTTTTTATCTGGCAGCCGTTACTGAGACATGGTTGCAAGGTAAACAAAGTTGAGAACTAAATATTCCAGGGTACTTGACGCTTCAAAAAGACAGGCAGAATGGAAAAGGAGGGGTTAGCCCTGATAATAAAGGATGACATAAGCAGAGTAGTGAGAAAGGATCTTGGCTTGGAAGATCAGGAAGAAGAATTAGTATAGGTGGAAATAACAAATAACAAGGGGCAGAAAACACTGGTGGGAGTAATTTATAGGCTCCTTAACTGTACGTATATTGTTGGACAGGGTGCTAATCAACAAATAATAGGAGCTTGTAACAAAGGTAATGCAATAATCATGGGGGACTTTAATCTTCATATAGACTGGACAAATCAAATTGGCAAAGGTAGTCTAACGGGTTCATAGAATGCATTCGAGATAGTTTCCTAGAACAATACCAGGGAACCAGGGAACAGGCTATTTTAGATCTTGTATTTTGTAATGAGACAGTGGTAATTAATAATCTCATAGTAAAGGATTCTCTTGGGAAGAGTGATCATAATATGATAGAATTTCACATTGGGGGTTGAGAGTGAAATATTTAAGTCCAAAACCAGAGTCTTAAACTTAAATAAAGTCCATTATATCGGTATGAGAGGAGAGTTTGCTAAGGTAGATGGAAAATTAGATTAAAATGTGTGACTTGGAAAACATTTAAACAAATATTTCAAAATTCTCCATTAAGAAATAAAAACTCCACAGGAAAAGTGATCCATCCATGGATAACTAAAGAAGTTAAGGATAATATTAGATTAAAAGAATAGGTCTATAATGTTTCAAAGAATAGTGGTAAGTCTAATGATTGAAGAGCTTTAGAAACTAGCAAAGGATGACCAAAAATTGATAAAAAGCAAAAAAATAGAATGAGAGTAAACTAGCAAGAAATATATAAACAGATTGTAAGAGCTTCTACAAGTATGTAAAAAGAAAGAGAGTAACAAAAGTAAGCATTGGGGTTAGAGGCTGACACGGGAGAAATTATAATGGGAAATAAGGAAATGACAGAAACTCTAAACAACTATTTTATATATGTGTCTTCACAGTAGAAGACACAAAATGCATACCCAAAATAGTGGGGAACCAATGGACTAATGAGAGTGAGGAACTTAAAGTAATTACGATCAGAAGAGAAAAAGTACTTGAGTAAAAAGCTACTGAGAGTGAGGAACTTAAAGTAATTAAGATCAGTAGAGAAAAAATACTTGAATAAAAAGCCTTGATTTCAAAATTATCATCCTGGTTTACAAATCCCTCCATGGCCTCACTCCTCCCTATCTCTGTAATCTCTTTCAGCCCCACAATCCCCGAGATGTCTGCGCCCCTCAAATTCTGCCTCTTGAGCATCCCTGATTATAACTGCTCAACCATTTGTGGCCGTGCCTTCTGCTTCCTGGGCCCTAAGCTCTGGAACTCCCTCCCTAAACCTCTCCACCTCTCTACCTCACTTTTCTCCTTTAAGACGCTCCTTAAAACCTACCTCTTTGACTAAGCTTTTGGTCAGCTGCCATAATTTCTTCCTATGTGGCTCGGTGTCACTTATAACACTGCTGTGATGCACCTTGGGATGTTTTACTACATTAAAGGTGCTATATAAATAAAAGTTGTTGTTGTTGAGAAACCAATGGGACTAAAAGCCGATAAATCCCCTGGACGAGTTATGCTCAAGATCTTCCAAAGTCCCTTTTTAATGCACACCTGAATCCACAATTAAATCTGTATTACAATCTTTACAACAACTTTTAGCTTGGGGATTGTACTGAGAAAGAGGTAAACTTCAATGTTGTTTATGTGATAGCAGCATTTGAGTCTGTCAGTATTATGATGGAGAGGATGTTGTTCCTCTTAACTAATTAAGAAACACAACCTCCAGTTGCATTAAATTGATTTTCTCATTTGTTTGTCTTTATTGGGCACTTTTGCCTTGCCATTTTCATCCTCCTGCTTGTGCATGTGCAGATTGTTCCTTAATATTTTATTTGTTATTATTACCATAACTTCACCAGGTCCCACCTTTGGAATCTCATTAGTAGGCCAGACAGATAAGGTAATTAAGAAAGCATATGGAATAGTTGCCTTTATCAGCCGAGGCATAGAATACAAGAGCAGGGAGGTTATGCTTGAACTGCATAAAACACTAGTTAGGCCACAGCTAGAGTTCTGCGTGCAGTTCTGGTCACCACATTACAGGAAAGATGTGATTGCACTTGAGAGGGTACAAAGGAGATTTATGAGGCTGTTGCCTGGACTGGAGAATTTTAGCTATGAGGAAAGATTGGATAGGCTGGGGTTGTTTTCTTTGAAACAAAGGAGGCTGAGTGTTAGCAATATGCCAAGTTAAGGCTATCTCTATTCACTTTAATAATCAGTATCGACTGTAAAACCAATCTGGTGGATATATTGAGTTTAATCAGAGTTTAAGACGGAATATAATACATTAATTATATAGCAAAAACATACAACCGTAACAGATAGTTAATACCCATTCCAATCGGACAAATGGCTGGCGTACGTAAGCAGTTCTCTTTAGCTTGCAGTCTCTTTCTCTGTCTAGAGCTTCCTTCGGTAAAGCAGGGGATCACTCTCAAAGAGTATTTGACCAGCTTGACTTCTGATCCGCTCTCCCCTCATACCATCTGTGACTATAAGCTTCCGGGAGGTCACTTTTAACCTATTTTTAGGGGTGGCCTGAACCTGGATATTGACAAGACCTTTTGACCTATAGAGGTTCCCCTAAAATCTTAATATCCAATAAGTCTTCTAGTTCTTTGTCTTGATCCTTGCTTCAAGTACCTGCCTTAAACATGTCTTACGATTCTGGCCAAATGTCATTGTTTATGCCTTATCGAAGTCGCTTTTCTGTAGAATTCCTTTGATATCTTTCTATTTATACTAACCCAGGGTTTCTTCTATCTTGTCCCTATTCTCTCTTTGATCCCATGAGGCCAAACCAGAAAACTGCTCATTATCATTTTTATGACACAGCAACATGTTCACATTAACACCTACGGCCTCCATTCATTATCTTCGCCAGCAGTTTTGTTAAGGTAACTTCATATCCTACCCTTGGCATTATACATAAAATACATGAACAAGGTTCAAGTCTTAACTTAAAAACAACAGATAATCGCTTAGCAACAGGGAGATTGTATATAGTACGACGGACTATACCTTCCATTTCTAAGTATATAAGAACATAAGAACATAAGAATTAGGAACAGGAGTAGGCCATCTAGCCCCTCGAGCCTGCTCCGCCATTCAACAAGATCATGGCTGATCTGGCCGTGGACTCAGCTCCACTTACCCACCCGCTCCCCATAACCCTTAATTCCCTTATTGGTTAAAAATCTATCTATCTGTGATTTGAATACATTCAATGAGCTAGCCTCAACTGCTTCCTTGGGCAGAGAATTCCACAGATTCACAACCCTCTGGGAGAAGAAATTCCTTCTCAACTCGGTTTTAAATTGGCTCCCCCATATTTTGAGGCTGTGCCCCCTAGTTCTAGTCTCCCCGACCAGTGGAAACAATCTCTCTGCCTCTATCTTGTCTATCCCTTTCATTATTTTAAATGTTTCTATCAGATCACCCCTCATCCTTCTGAACTCCAACGAGTAAAGATCCAGTCTACTCAATCTATCATCATAAGGTAACTCCCTCATCTCCGGAATCAGCCAAGTGAATCATCTCTGTACCCCCTCCAAAGCTAGTATATCTTTCCTTAAGAAAGGTGACCAAAACTGCATGCAGTACTCCTGGTGCGGCCTCACCAATACCCTATACAGTTGCAGCAGGACCTCCCTGCTTTTGTACTCCATCCCTCTGATTCGAGTCGACATTCTGTCTGCAGATCAAAACAATGATTTAAACATGGCATTCGTATCTGTTTTATACATTTTTAGGCATCCCTGATTTTTAACAGAGGGGAGACCTTACTGAGGTGTATAAAATTATGAGGGGCCGAGATAGAATGGATAGGATGGACCTATTTCCCTTAGCAGAGAGGTCAATAACCAGGGGGCATAGATTTAAAGTAATTAGTTTAAGGTTTAGAGGGGATTTGAGGGGAAATTTCTTCACCCAGAGGGTAGTGGGGGTCTAGGACTCATTGCCTGAAAAGGTGGTAGAGGCAGAAACCTTCGCCATATTTTAAAAGTACTTGGATGTTGAAGAGGTAAATTCTTAATAATATTATTAATTGTGCCATTTTGAAATGAAACTAACAGATTTTAAAATGGAACCCACAGACTGTGGGAAATATTTCACAGAGAAGCAAATGTTCTAGTTCACAGATCAAGGTCTTGGGAGGCAAAGTACACAGAGAGATAACATAGACATTGAATTGAATAACAAGATAAGGGTAGAATAGAATGAATCATAAGGCATGTATCCATAATTACCATTTAAGTCATATGGAAACCAGACTGGAAGAAGCGCTGTACCAATGTATTAATCTATCATCATGTATTAATTGTAACTTGCGTAATTACGCAATGACTTAATCTGAAATTGTATAAAGGAAGATGCCTCCGGCTACTTCTTTGAGCATTCCTTACGGAATAGCTCCCCTGCTGGCTTGTATCTATTGATTAATAAAAACTGCATTTACTTTAAGGCTAATGGACTCCGAGTGGTGGTTTGAAGTTAACCCTAACATCATGGCGTAGTCGGCAGGATCTGCTGGACGGGCAAATTCAACTCAAAAGTAGAACCAACCCAAAACCAAGTGAGTAGAGAATTACCTTAAGAAATTCTCCTCTCAAGAGGCCCGGCCAGAGATCCAACGAATCTGAAGCGGAGTCCGTGCAGCCGGTAAATCCGGTTGAGGGACGCGTCAGGACACTGTAAGTAAATACATGTGTCGGGAGAATAAGTACTTATACGAGATATCGGGGAATCCCCGGTGAAGGTGGACTAGCTATCCAGCCAGAAAAAAAGCTCCGCATAAGTAAAGGCGGAAAAACGGGAACTGGGAAAAAGCCCCGGTATAAGAAATGGCAAAGAAAACTGCCAAGGTCCTTGGAGGGGTGAGGTATAAACTACCAGAAGAGCTCCTGAGAGATAAATTTGAAAAGGTTGAGAGGAAAAGGGTTAAGGCAGGATATGATGAAGGAAAAAAGATACCCTGGAAACTCAACTGGTGATTACAAAGAAAGGGAAACAAAGGGAGGGAGGCAGTTGTAGTGTGTATAGAGATTTCATAACTGCAAGAAGAAAAGAAGAAGTGGAAGGACAGGTGTAGAGAGGAACAGAGCCACGTTAAGCAACAGGCAGAGGATTTGGTAAAATGTCGGGGAAAATGCAAGGAGCTGGAAGATAAAGTTAGCCAGCTCACTAAGGTAAGCGAGGACAGGAGAAAGATCATTTTAGCAGCCGTACAGACGAATAGAAAGATACCCGAAGGTGAGACGGACAGAGAAGTGACGAAAGGCAGGAGAATGTAAGTATAAAAATAGATATAGATGACAAAAGAGAATGGACAGAGGAATTTGGCCCAAATTTGTATCCCCCACTAACAGGGTTAGGATTAGGACCCGAGGAAACTAAAGAATTGATGAGACTCCCCCGATCATTGTCCGTAGGACTAAAATTCCTGCCACGGACCAGGCTGCAGAAAAGACAAAAGAGACAGAGGTTCACAAGCCTTTCACTCCCAGCGAAAAACAGATGATACTGGCAGATTTGCCCATGCTAAAACCGTCGCATGGCAAACCCGAGTTCTGGACTAAACTAATGGGAATGATTGGGCTCCACCAAATGCATGAGGAAGATGTGCATGCATTAGTGAAGGCTAAGTGCCCGCCGAATAAGTGGGAAAGTATGAACCCCGATATTCAGAGTGAAACATGGGGCATTGGGGCGGCGCCACGCAATGTGAGGATCCAGAACTTCTGTACAGCAGTAAAAGCTGCCTTGGGACAAGGACGTAGCAACTGGGGAAGCATTATGGGGGTAATCCAGGGCAAGGATGAGTTAGTGAAAGATTATGCAGAACGAAAATTTAAAGCTTATGAGGAATATTCGGCTCTAGCATGGCCCGGGAGAGATGATGAGGTCTTTCGAAAAACGCTTAAAGAAGGGCTAAACTTCCAGCATCAGAGTGTGCTGGACCTTGGACTCCCTGTAGGAACTAATGACGGAGAAATATTAGCCTGGACATGTGAAATAGACCGGCGGTGGCTCCGGGACCGGAGACTAAGGGGAAGGTGAAGGCAGCGGCCCTGGAAGCTATAGTAGCCGCAGTCGGGACCCAAAAAACAGGAGAAGGAAAGGGCTGGCCATGCTATGGGTGTGGTTCCGACAACCACCAAATACGCAATTGCCCCGATAAAGAGAGGGGGCTAGGAATAAGACGACAAAAGGGGAAGTAACATGTAACAATTGCGGGAAGAAGGGATACACGAAAGCGCAATGCTATGGAAAAGGAGGGGGACAGGAGGGAATAGCCCCACGGCAGCAGAACGACAGTCAGGGAGGTAAACAGGGCAGGGGCCTCGACCCTCAGGGCTGGTACCGAGGACCCGCGGATGTATCTAACAGGACTTTTAGAGGGTCGGCGGTACCAAATGTTCATTGATACAGGGGCCTCGGTCTCGATAATCAACCTATACCGCCCGACCACAAACAAACAGATTAGAATAAGCAGAGTGGGAGGGGGCACCATGACTACAAAATTAAGTGAACCCCAACTAGCGGAAATAATGGGGCGATTAATACCAGTAAGTTTCTGGGTATGCCCCAACTCAGAAGGCACAATTTTAGGAATAGATCTATTGAGGGAATTGAATCTGCTAATACAACCTCGAGAAGGGGCAATCCGTTGGGCAGACAGTAAGGGAGAACCACGATTAGGCATGAGAGAAACATAGAAACATAGAAAATAGGTGCAGGAGTAGGCCATTCAGCCCTTCGACCTGCACCACCATTCAATAAGATCATGGCTGATCATTCACCTCAGTACCCCTTTTCTGCTTTCTCTCCATACCCCTCGATCCCTTTAGCCATAAGGGCCATGTCTAACTCCCTTTTGAATACATCCAACGAACTGGCATCAACAACTCTCTGCGGTAGAGAATTCCACAGGTTAACAACTCTCTGAGTGAAGAAGTTTCTCCTCATCTCGGTCCTAAATGGCTTACCCCTCATCCTTAGACTGTGTCCCCTGGTTCTGGACTTCCCCAACATTGGGAACATTCTTCCTGCATCTAACATGTTCAGTCCCGTCAGAATTTTATATGTTTCTATGGGATCCCCTCTCATCCTTCTAAACTCCAGTGAATACAGGCCCAGTCGATCCAGTCTCTCCTCATATGTCAGTCCTGCCATCCCGGGAATCAGTCTGGTGAACCTTCGCTGCACTCCCTCAACAGCAAGAACGTCCTTCCTCAGAATAGGAGACCAAAACTGAACACAATATTCCAGGTGAGGCCTCAACTGCAATAAGACCTCCCTGTTCCTATACTCAAATCCCCTAGCTATGAAGGCCAACATGCCATTTGCCTTCTTCACCGCCTACTGTACCTGCATGTCAACTTTCAATGACCGATGTACCATGACACCCAGGTATCGTTGCACCTCCCCTTTTCCAAAAACACGAAGGCAGAATAATATCTGAATGGCGGCAAGCTAGGGAAGCTGCAAGCTCTGCAAATTTGAGGCCAAACAGGTACTGATGCATTTTCTTTACCCCGAACACACATGTTAATGCCTCTTTCTCAATCATGCTGTAGCCCCTCTCGGCCTTAGACAAGCTCCTGGAGGCATAGGCGACAGGTTGCAACTTCCTTGTAAGCTTTGCAAAACCTGCTAACCACCACATGGCAGAGGAAGATCGGTCCATGATGGATCAAAGCAATTTCGAGCCTCAGAGAGGAGGCAGATGCTGAAGTACATGGGGTGCACACATTTTCGACAAAATGTCCACCTATAATGCTAAATGTAAAATTGAATGGCTTACCCGTAGCCATGGAACTGGACACTGGTGCAAGCCAATCCATCATGAGTAAAAAGATGTGTGAGAGGCAGTGGTGCAACAAGGCACTCAGACCAGCCCTGAGCCCCATCCACATGAAACTGAGAATGTACACCAAAGAGCTCATCACTGTCCTGGGCAGCGCCATGGTCAAAGTCACCTATGAGGGCACGGTGCACAAACTGCCACTCTGGATTGTCCCGGGCGATGGCCCCACACTGCTTGGAAGGAGCTGGCTGGGCAAAATCCGCTGGAACTGGGATGACATCTGAGCACTATCACATGTCGATGAGGCCTCATGTACCCAGGTTCTTAACAAATTACCTTTCCTTTTTGAGCCAGGCATTGGAAACTTTTCCGGGGCGAAGGTGCGGATCCACTTGGTCCCAGAGGCACGACCCATTCACCACAAGGCGCGAGCGGTACCTCAATGATGAGGGAGAGAGTGGAAATCGAGCTGGACAGGCTCAACGCGAGGGCATCATCTCCCCAGCAGAATTCAGTGAGTGGGCCAGCCCGATTGTCCCAGTACTGAAAAGTGATGGCACGGTCAGGATTTGCGGCGATTATTAAGTAACTATTAATCGTTTCTCGCTACAGGACCAATACCCACTACCTAAGGCAGACGACCTATTTGTGACGCCGGCAGTAGGAAAGACGTTCACCAAGCTCAACCTGACTTTGGTCTACATGACGCAGGAGCTGGAGGGATCTTCGAAGGGCCTCACCTGCATCAACATGCACAAGTGACTGTTGATCTACAACAGATGCCCGTTTGGAATTCGGTCGGCTGCAGCGATCTTCCAGAGAAACATGGAGAGCCCACTCAAGTCGGTACCACACATGGTAGTTTTTCAGGGCGACATATTGGTCATGGCTCGGGACACTGACAAAACCTGGAGGAGGTCTTCCAGCAACTGGATCGCGTAGGGCTGCGGCTGAAGAGGTCGAAATGCGTCTTCATGGCAACAGAAGTGGAGTTTTTGGGGAGAAAGATTGCGGCGGACGGCATTCGGCCCACAGATGCCAAGACAGAGGCTATCAGAAATGCACCCAGGCCACAGAACGTCACTGAGCTGCAGTCATTCCTGGGACTCCTCAACTATTTTGGTAACTTCCTACCGGGGTTAAGCACCCTCTTAGAGCCCCTACATGTGTTATTGCGTAAAGGTGAGAACTGGGTATGGGGAAAAAAACCAAGTAATTGCTTTTCAGAAAGCCAGAAACATTTTATGCTCCAACAAGCTGTCTGTATTGTATAACCCATGAAAAAGACTTGTGCTAGCATGTGATGCGTCATTGTACGGAGTCGGGTGTGTATTACAACAAGCTAACATTGCGGGGAAGTTGCAACCTGTCGCCTATGCCTCCAGGAGCTTGTCTAAGGCCGAGAGGGCCTACAGCATGATTGAGAAAGAGGCATTAGCATGTGTGTTCGGGGTAAAGAAAATGCATCAGTACCTGTTTGGCCTCAAATTTGAGCTGGAAACCGATCACAAGCCCCTCATATCCCTGTTCGCTGAAAACAAGGGGATAAATACTAATGCCTCAGCCTGCATACAAAGGTGGGCACTCACGCTATTAGCATATAACTATACCGTCCGCCACAGGCCAGGCACCGAGAACTGTGCGGATGCTCTCAGTCGGCTACCATTGCCCACCATGGGGGTGGAAATGGCACAGCCTGCAAACTTGTTGATGGTGGCGCAGCCCGCAGACTTGTTGATGGTCATGGAAGTGTTTGAAAATGATAAATCACCTGTCACGGCCCATCAGATTAGGACTTGGACCAGCCAAGATCCTCTACAGTCCCTAGTAAAAAACTGTGTACTGCATGGGAGCTGGGCCAGCATCCCCGTTGAAATGCAAAAGCTAATCAAGAGGTTCCAGCGGCGAAAGGACGAGCAGTCCATTCAGGCAGACTGCCTGTTGTGGGTTAACCACTAGTACTGCCCAAAAAGTGCAGGGAGACGTTCATCTCGGATCTCCACAGCACACACCCGGGTACAGTAATGATGAAAGCGATAACCAGATCCCACGTGTGGTGGCCGGTATCGACTCTGACTTAGAGTCCTGTGTACCGCAATACCGCGTGTGTGCTCAGTAGAGCAACGCACCCAGAGAGGCACTACTAAGTTTGTGGTCCTGGCCCTCCAGACCATGGTCGAGGATCCATGTCGACTATGCGGGCCCGTTTCCCGGTAAAATGTTCCTGGTGGTGGTGGATGCTTTTTCAAAATGGATTGAATGTGAAATAATGTCGGGAAGCACCACCACCGTCACCATTGAAAGCCTGAGGGCCATGTTTGCCACCCACAGCCTGCCTGACATACTGATCAGTGACAACGGGCCATGTTTCACCAGTGCCGAATTTAAAGAATTCATGACCCGCAATGGGATCAAACATGTCACCTCGGCCCCATTTAAACCAGACTCCAATGGGCAGGCAGAGCGGGCAGTACAAACAATCAAACAGAGCCTTAAACGAGTCACAGAAGGCTCACTCCAAACCCGCCTGTCCCGAGTACTGCTCAGCTACCGCACAGGGGTGCCCCTGGCTGAGCTAATGAAAAGGGCACTTAAAACCAGACTCTCGCTGGTTCACCCCAACCTGCATGATCAGGTAAAGAGCAGGCAGCAGCAACAAAATGTAAACGATGGTCGCGCCACTGTGTCACGGGAAATTGATCTGAATGACCCCGTGTATGTGCTAAACTATGGAAATGGTCCCAAGTGGATCGCGGGCACGGTGATAGCTAAAGAAGGGAGTAGGGTGTTTGTAGTCAAACTTGACAATGGACAAATTTGCAGAAAGCACCTGGACCAAACGAGGCTGCGGTTCACAGACTGCCCTGAACAACCCACAGCAGACACCACCTTTTTTGAGCCCACAACACATACCCAAAAGATCAACGACACCACCCCAGACCAGGAAATCGAACCCATCAAGCTCAACAGCCCAGCAAGACCAGGCTCACCCAGCAGCCTTGCAGGGCTAACAACACGCCAGCCCAGCGAGGGCACAGCCAACACACCAGAACAGACATTTGTACCGAGGCGGTCCACCAGGGAAAGAAAGGCTCCCGACCGTCTCACCTTGTAAATAGTTTTCAGTTTGATTTTGGGGGGGAGTGATGTGAGTGATGTTGTGTATCTGTAAAGCATGCACTCCCATGTTCCGCCACCAGGGAGCTCATCTCCTGAAGTCCCAAGGGATCCCAGCATCCCTTGGGAACACTGTGTATAAGCCGGCCCCTAAGGCCTGTTCCTCACTCTGGTGTGTCTCAATAAAGACTGAGGTCACTGTTACTTTAACCTCCCTGTGTGCAGTCTCATCTGTGTTAGGAACACAATAATTCTAGTGCAGGCAGAAGCCACGCTCTTTTGCCTATGTGCACAGTGATATCTACCAAAACCAATAACAGTGGGTGCAAGAGGAAAATACAGAGATGTAAGTACACACCCAATTGAAATGTACGGCTCTGTTTTGAAAGAGTTTGTAGCCCAGACTAGCCTGAAACTAACACATGCCCGACATGAAGTTTGAGTGTGCACAGTTCGACAAGGTGCAATTCAATGGTAGATGTTTGTCAGATTCTGAACTGCATTTTTCATACTCAACTTAAGATTCCTCTCCCATAACAGCAGACTATGCAACTAAAAAATATATAGAATTATGGAGTTTAACTTGCAATTTAAGGAGTTAGACCTTTTCTTGTTCTACAAAATATATAAATTCACAGAGAGTTCAGGGGTTTAAAAAAAATTTATATTAAAATGTGGCAAACACGCACAATCCCCATCTACAGCATCAGTTGAGCTCAGTTGGTAAAATTCTCAATTCTGAATCATAAAGATTAGATATTCAAGTCCTATGCTAGGAGTGCTGTATTGTTGGAGGTGCTGTCTTTTGGATAATAGGTCTAAACAGAGCCCCTATCTGCCTGTTCAAGTGAACATAAGGAAACCTACAGCACTATTTAAAGAAAAGCAGGAAATTATCCAAGTGTCCCGACCTACATCCTAGGGTTCTAAAAGAGGTGGCTGCAGAGATAGTGGATGCATTGGTTGTGATCTTCCAAACTTCCCTAGATTCTAGAATGGTCCCTGTACTGTCTCTGCACTGTATTATAAAGTCACACGAGGCATATACTGCAGACAAGGTCACTCATGACCTGCACCTTTCTTCCCAGAGCCAAGGAGTGCTGAGCCTGCATGGATCTCCCTTTAAGTACCTGGCTGACCAGGTGAGGAGTGCCTCCAGCAAGTTCACCCCCTGTGGTCAAGGTGTGTATTTCACAGTTGTATACAGTGTACAGTGTTGTTACATATTGGTTACAGTTATGTGAAGGTTACAAACATGACAGTCTCAGCAGACTGGAAGGTACCAAATGTAATACCGCTGATCAAGAAAGGAGGAAAGTGAAAACAAGGAACTACAGGCCATCAGTTGTTGGGAAAATACTGGAATCCATTATTAAGGAAGTAGTAATGGGACACTTAGAAAATCAGAATATGATTAGGCAGAGTCAACATGGTTTTATGAATGAAAAATCGAGTTAAACAAATTTATTGGAGTTTTTTTTGAGGATGTACATAGTAGGGTTGATACCAATGGATGTGGTATATTTCAATTAGTATAATAGCACAGATAGAAATAAATGAATTTGATTTAATAGCCATTACAGAGACGTAGTTGCAGAGTGACCAAAGTTGGGAACTAAATATTCCAGGATATTTGATTTTTAGAAGAGATAGGCAGAATGGAAAAGGAGCAGGTGTAGCCCTGATAATAAATGAGGGAATAAAGACAGTAGGGCGAAAGGATCTTTGCTCGGAAAAACAAAATGTAGAATCAGTTTGGATGGAGCTAAGAAATAACAAGGGGCAGAAAACACGAGTGGGAGTAGTCATTTGGCCCCCTAACAGTAGTTGTAGTGTCGGGCAGAGTGAAATCAGGAAGTTAGAGGCACATGTAACAAGGATAATACAGTAATCATCGGAGACTTTTTTTTAACTTTCATAAAGACTGGGCAAACTAAATTTACAGAAATAGTGCAGAGGAAGAGTTTGTGGAATGCATTCAAGATAGTTTTCTAGTTCAGTATGTCAGTGAACCTATGAGAGAATTGGCTATTTTATATCTAGTACTGTGCAATAAGACATGGTTAATTAATAACCTTGTAGTAAAGGAGCCTCTGGGGAATAGTGACCATAATATGATAAAATCTTATGTTGAATTTGAGAGTGATTGAATTAAATCCGAAACTCGGGTACCAAACCTGAACAAAGCAAAATACATAGGTATGAGAGGCAAGTTGGCTAAGGTAGGTTGGGAAACTAGATTAAAAGATATGACAGTCGAAAAGCAATGTAAAATGTTTAAAGAAATAATTCATAATTCACAACCAATATACATTCCCTTAAGGAATAAAAACACCACGGGAAAAATGGTCCAACCATGGCTAACAAGAGAAATTAAAGATAGTGGGACTAAAATTCCAGCCTCACCGGGTCTGTACGAAGTGCAGACGGACCAGGCGAGGCCTTACGAAAGCCGATTCTCGGGGTGCAATGTGCATGCACCAAAAAACAGCTTTTACGATCTGACAAGATTTCTTTTGACAGATCCTCCGCATCCCCGGGAGAAGGACATTTGCACGGGAGAGATTGGCTATTTGCCCAGCGAATGTCCTTCAAACTCTTATACCTGCTAAAAGCAGGAGCATAGTCTACTTTTACCAGCGTAAGAGTTTTAAAACATATAAAAATTTAATTTAAATGCACATTTTTATGGTAAAAACCATGTCCATAAAGGTAAGTTTATTTTAAACCCTATTAAAACATGCTTTAAAAAATTCCAAAAAATATATATTTTTTCTAAAACATTTAATTAATTTTAATTTCAATTAATTTTAAATATGTGAGGTGTTTTTTCATTTATTATGTTGTGTTTCTTGTTTTAAAGGTTTATTGTCATTGATAGTAAATGGGAACTTGTAAATACGGAGTTCCCATTATTATCAATGAGAATACGACAGAGTGATTGGTAGTCCAGGCCCATGTGACTCCAGCTCTTTCGTGCATACGAGCAAGTCCACTCCCCAAATGCGATGTAGCGAATGAAGACATCCAACCGCAATTGAAGGCACCTCCGAGACCACCAGATATTTTCACAAAAGAAATTCAGGTCGGGGGCCTTCGTCCGAAGGAAGACTCCGACCGGAATTTTAGCCCCAAAATTAAATTAAATGTTGCCAAAAAAGAGTAGTAAACCTGAGGATTGGTAGGATTTTAGAATTCAGCAAAGGAGGACCACGAAATTGATAAAGAAATGGAAAATAGAATATTAAAGTAAACCAGCGAGACATAAAAACAGACTGTAAAACTTTCTATCGGTATATAAAAAGGAAAAGATTAGCGAAAGTAAATGTGGGTCTCTTACAGCCTGCTCCGTCAACTCCTCTTCCCCAAATTCCTTCTCCTCCCCCACAGGATGGCCTGTCGTGGAGGGTTGATCTGAGGGATTCGGTACCTGCGACTGGTCATCTGGAAGTAGAAAGCAACAGATGAGTGGTTAGCAGCCTGGGTGGGGGCAGGGTGACATGAGGAAGGTCACCGAGCACAGGCTCATTTGAAGGATTGCCGTTACTCCATTATATGTAGTCCAGAGACACTGCCTGACATTGCCCCAACCCTAGTCCAGAGACACTGCATCACATTGCCCCAACCCTAGTCCAGAGACACTGCATCACATTGCCCCAACCCAAGTCCACAGACACTGCATCACATTGCCCCAACCCTAGTCCACAGACACTGCATCACATTGCCCCAACACAAGTCCACAGACACTGCATCACATTGCCCCAACCCTAGTCCACAGACACTGCATCACATTGCCCCAACACAAGTCCACAGACACTACATCACATTGCCCCAACCCTAGTCCACAGACACTACATCACATTGCCCCAACCCTAGTCCACAGACACTGCATCACATTGCCCCAACCCAAGTCCACAGACACTGCATCACATTGCCCCAACCCTAGTCCACAGACACTACATCACATTGCCCCAACCCGAGTCCACAGGCACTGCATCACATTGCCCCAACCCGAGTCCAGAGACACTGCATCACATTGCCCCAACCCTAGTCCACAGACACTGCATCACATTGCCCCAACCCTAGTCCACAGACACTGCATCACATTGCCCCAACCCTAGCCCACAGACACTGCATCACATTGCCCCAACCCAAGTCCACAGACACTGCATCACATTGCCCCAACCCTAGCCCACAGACACTGCATCACATTGCCCCAACCCTAGTCCACAGACACTGCATCACATTGCCCCAACCCTAGCCCACAGACACTGCATCACATTGCCCCAACCCTAGTCCACAGACACTGCATCACATTGCCCCAACCCTAGTCCACAGACACTGCATCACATTGCCCCAACCCTAGCCCACAGACACTGCATCACATTGCCCCAACCCTAGTCCACAGACACTACGTAACATTGCCCTAACCCAGCAAAGGGAGTGTGCAGAATGCAAGCGGGGGTCAGCACCCCCAGTGGCAGTTGCCCAATCTGAGACGCCAGTGAGACCTGCCACTCACTCCTCCAGGGTCTGAGGCGGACTGCCACCTGCTCGCTGCTGTACCCGGCGATTGTGTGACTTTGCCTGCAAAGATGAAAATGGGAATGCTTACGAGAGGGTCCATCTGCTCTTGTGGCACACACAGATAGCCACCAAAGCACTTATACCATACTGTGTGAATGTAATACAGTCCTCTTTTTCATCATCATCATCATAGGCAGTCCCTCGAAACGAGGATGACTTGATTCTACGCCAAAAAGGGATGAGTTCACAGGTGTTTCAATGAAGGACCTTATATTCCAGGTCCTGAAATACATCATGAAGGGTGGAAGATGCCTGTGCATGGATTTTTTTAACGTGCGGTGGCCGTTGCACACCAGCCACCACACGGGCTTGACAGAGCTAGGTCTTGGTCCAGTGGCAAGGATTAACCAAGACCGACTGGAGACCAGCTCTGCTGCACAGACCTAGTGCACACACATATTGCAGTGTGGACTGGCCCGTGCTGCCCCAGGGCCCTCGCCTCTTCTGGGGTCCGAACTTATACCTGTCCTGGGCCCCGATCATGTCACTCAATGAACTCTCGCCACTTCTCCGCCCCGACATCATTGCTCCAGCTGTACCTGCCCGCACTCCAATCAACGACCTGGATTTGGATGACATTAAATCCAATCGCCCTCTTTACAGTCGTCACCCTCCTGCAGCAGCACCTGCTGCTCTCTGCAGTGGCATGCCACCGCATATTGCTCCCTCTAATGGCCCCAGCCTGCTGATGGTCTTTCAGGCTGGGACCGCGACGATTTCCAGGCCGGGCCGCCGCACGTTGCTCCCTTTAATGGCCATTAGAGGGAGCAACGTGTAGCAGCCCGGCCCAGAAATCGGCGCGGTCCTGGCCTGCAAGACCATCCACTGTTTAATGGCTTTGGAAGTTCATCAGGAGGACATCGAATTGCGGAAACATCTTTTGAGATCTCAGAAAGCAATCTTCATAATGTGTAAAGATCATTCATGGCATATAGAGAGCGAAACTAACAGAAATTGTACTCACTCCAACGACCCTCGAATGACCATTGAATTTCTTTCAGCACTGTGTTGCACTCCTTTCCACAGTGTCGGAGGCAGAGAGCTCCTCTGCAATTTCCCTCCAGATTTTGTTGAATATTGATGGAAGGGGTCTAGATCCACCCCTCCTGTACAATTCAGTCCATCTCCGTTTTATAGCCCCCACTAGAGCTTCGTTTGCCTCTGAGCTAAATCCTCGCACGCTGGCTCGACTCCTCATCCGACATCCTCAAAATCCAAAAGTAAAATGGCTCATTTAGCCCCGGGTGTACCGCACATGTGCGTGGTCACTTTCTGTATTAGTGTTTGCGATCGGACAGCAGGCCAGAATTGCGGGAAGAAAAAAAAAAATTTGCGCATGCGCAGAACGGACGACGGAAGTTTTGGCTCCGGCACACAAAATCTGTGGTGCAATGCCAGAGTTAGCGCTAACGCTCGTCGCCAACTTTCATTTGGCAAAAGTTGCGCGCTCTGGCGCTAACACTAACCCGGCACCGCGATTTGTGCCTGAAAATGAACGGAATCGCAAAAACCCAAAAATCCAGCCCAATGCCTTTTTGTTTATTGGTGTAAGGTGCTATGTTGGAACAGCATTAAAAATCTATGGTATACAAATATATTTGGTGGAAATATTCTTTTTCCTCAAGTGAGATGAAATGTATGGTGCTGAGTCTGTCGAGATCAATTATGGACAAGTTAAATTCCTAATTACCAAACTAAATATGAAAAAGTCTGTGGTTGTTCAGTAACTTCAGCAGTAAAGTATCCACTGCACGTTTGTACTTGAATCTCAGTTTCAACTCGTGCAGCATTTACATTTTAGCAGGGCTGCTAGCAATAACACCATGTAAGTGAAGCCGCATTAGTGAGCAGTCATTCCCCCTACGCAGGCCAGCCGTATGATTTTCACATTACTGCCCATGACAGACCTGCCTGACATTGAGGAAGGTCAAGAGCCACAGAATGGAAGTTGCAATCTTGTGATGGTTGGGCAAGTGTGTGAAGTAATAATTCTTCTCAAACAACCAAAGTTTGAATCAATCCGCAAGAGTTTAGGGACTAGAAATTCAGTAGTGCCACGTGTGGGGCGTTAAATTTTGAAATCTTGAAAAATTAGCGCCAGACGCTAATGATTCTTCGCTTTCAATAAATTGGCTGTTAGCGCACCAAGTAAGAACTCAAGCACTAAATCAAGCGCTAATGGCCTCAGTAGGGTACTACAGGGGCGCTACCAGCAGAGCGATAATGAATTTCAGGTCCAATGCAATCAGCAATGATCATTCACACTGGCTCCTTCCAGCTCTTAAAGGGGATGTTGCATTATTGTGCAGATTCTCATTATCAGCATTGCTGGCTGTGAAGGCAACCTGCAGCCAACTCAATCTCCTGATCGTAATGGCTGATCCCAGTCCCAGGGAGCGAGCTCGTCATTTCACGGACCAGGCATTGGAGGCATTGGTGGCGGGAGTGGAGCGAAGGAGGGCAGTGCTGTTCCCAGCCATTGGAAGGAGGCCATTGCCCCAGGTCTTCAGGGCAACGTGGAGGGAAGTGGGCCAGGAGGTCTCGGCCAGTAGTGTGGTCGTACGCAGCCTGACACAGTGCCGGCATAAATTCAACGTCCTCACTCGGATGGTCAAGGTGAGTACATACTTCAACAGGTCCGACATACCAGCATTGGAACCTCAGTCTGTACACACTGCACAAAGCACCACACCCCCACCACTCACCCAACAAGCATCTGCACATAATCAAGCTCATATCCCCATCTCACACCCTGCCTAAATTACGCCACAAGCCTTTCTCACTTTCCAGCTCCTGATACTGTCTGCATTCCTTGCTCCATTCCTGCCCCTCTGCCCTCATCTTAATGTGAGTTTTGTGCCTTTGTGCTTTCAGAAAATCAGCAACCAGATGAGCAGCCTGTCCCTGAGCCTCCCAGTGAGAGTGAGGAAGGAGAAGAGGAGGAAGAGCAAAGCACCGCGTCACTCCATCGCTCACCCGCAGGCACCAGCTCAGATACTGGCACAACGCGTTCGTTCGAGGTTAGCGCAGTAGAGCGGTCTGCACCGGGTGATGCACCAGGGATGAGCGGGCTGCAATAAGGCCAAGGGGAAAGGGTAGCTCGGGAGCCAGCTCCCCGGAAGGTGAGTGCACGCACGAGTTCTGCTGCACAGGACTCAGATGAGGACCTCGATGGGGAGGCGTTCATAAGAAGGGTAATGGGCATGAACACGGAGATGATAGGTGCAATGGTAGGGTGCCCGAGGGCCTCTCGGCAATGGTAAGCAGCATGGACGAGTCCACCTCCAACACTGCACCGAGCTCTGCGCACACCATAGAGCCCATCATTTCCGGTCTGCAAAGAATGGTGGACTCCCAGAGAGCCCGTGGTGACCCAGACTTGATGCTGCTTGTGGTGGGCGATCTGACAGCTTCTATTGCAACACAGGCGGAAGCGACGCAACGTCTTAGTGCTGTAATGCAGACAATGACTGCTGGCATTGAGTCTCAGACTGCTCTCATGCAGTCTCAGCTGGATGCCAGGCAAGCTCTGACTGTTGCCATCGTCGCCGAGCCCACCACAGTCCACGGGGGAATCTCACAGTGCTGCAGTAGGCCACCAATCTGTGCTCCAGCAGCTTGGTCGGGATGCTGAAATGCTGGTCCAGGAGAGTGGCAATGGGTCAGTGAAGCAGGAACTTGCTGTCCTCTCAGGATGACAGCTTCCTGATTCCAGCACTGCCACTCCGCCATTGCACTTGTCGCAGCCTGTTATATAGCCAGCCCAAACTGCCATCGCCCAGCCTGAGGTGAGCAGTCTACAGCTGGGCCTTCCAGGCCCAGAGCTGGTCGAGGGCGCACTGCAAGGCTATCTGTAGTCTCTGGCACTGACACTCAGCAGCCTTCCACTAGCCACTGGGGAGACACTCCATAGGTACACTAGATTAGGAAAAGGCACGTCAAGAGGGGAAGTAAGGGTTTGCACAAGGGTGATTAGTTAATATGTTGGTGTATATGTGTGGTTACTTAATTTGAATAATCCTTCCCCCTCCTTCCTCCTCCCTCTTCTTCCTCCTCCTCCTCCTGAGGTGGTGCGGCTATGCCTGGTGGCAGTGGCTGTGCCCTCATAATGGCCAAGTTGTGCAGCATGCAGCAGACACCCACTCAGCCGAGTACTGGAGGGCTCCTCCTGATCGGTCAAGGCAGTCGAACCATTGCTTGAGCACCCCGATGGTCTGCTCAATGATGCTCCTGGTAGCAGCATGGCTCTCATTGTATGAGTGCTGGGCAGGAGGGGTTGCAGAGCGGAGTCAAGAGCCAGGTAGAGAGCGGATAGCCCTTGTCTCCCAGCAGTCAGCCGTGAGTTTGATGTGGTGGCTGGAACAGAGCTGGCACACCAGTCTGGGGCAAGATGAAGGCATCGTGGCTGCTGCCAGGATAGCGGGCATTGACGGTGAGAATTTGCTGTGTGTGGTCGCACACCAACTGCACATTCAGTGAGCGGTAGCCTTTGTGGTTACGGAAGATCTCAGGATTGTGATGCGGTGCCCACAAATCGATGAGGGCGCAGTCAATGGTGCCCTGCACATGGGGAAGCCCGCTATCCCGACAAAGCTACATGCACGCTCCAGCTGCTTCTCTCTGGTCATGGGGAAGGAAATGTAGTCCCTTCTCCTTTTGTACAGAGCATCTGTGACCTCTCCGATGCAGCAATGGACGGTGAACTGCGATAAGTTATATCTGCCTCCTGCTGCATACTGTAAGGATCCGCTGGCGTAGAAATTAAGGGCGACTGTGACCTTGACTGTCACTGAGAGAACTGTCCTCATGCTGGTCTGACGCTGGAGGTCTTGTTGCAGGAGATGGCAGAGCTCTGTGACCACATCCCTGGTGAAGCAGAGCTTTCTAAGACACTGTTCCTCAGTGAAATTGATGTAGGAGAAGATCTCCAGGAATACCCTGGGAGGGTAAGGCCTCCTGTTGAGAGCCCTCTTGGCCCTCCTCCCTCTAGCTACAGTTTGCAATCTTTCTCTCTGCCTCCACTGCCTCCGACGTTGACGCAGGAGGGCAAGGTCCAGTGCCGGTACACCCCCCATTAAAATATGGAAATGTTGCACTTTGAAATCGCCCTGAAGTGAAAGTGAATAACTTTTCTGAAGCAGAAGGCTCCTTAAAGGGAAAAACACTGAAATTGTTCAGAATGCTTGTTTTCCTATGTCAAACTGACAAGGCAGCATTCTTTGCCGACTAAGAATAAACCAGACGTTGACGCCTTTAAGCGGCCATCAGACTGCATGCCGCCTCCTCTACCTGCCGTTGCTAACAGCAGGTGTTCAGGCAGGGGGCGAGAGGGAAGTTCTGATCCAGGGCGCTAACGGGGCAATGGCATCATAATCACCGGGGCGCTCGGGACCGAGGCACTAAATCTTAGCGCCAGCGCAAAAGCGGCAGGGAATTTAGTGGGTGTCGCTCAATTTGCCGCGCCGGTTGCTAACCCATATGGGCCTGTTATCACGCCCCCCCCCTCCCCCCCGGAGACGCTAACTGAAGGCGCAAAGGAGGCCAATTTCTCCCCCTAAATATCTTTATATCGAGAGTATATCTCTCGTAAAATCCAATCATTTGTAAGACCAATTTTCGTAAATTTCT
The DNA here is from genome assembly GCF_044704955.1 of Pristiophorus japonicus. Taxonomy (NCBI): domain Eukaryota; kingdom Metazoa; phylum Chordata; class Chondrichthyes; family Pristiophoridae; genus Pristiophorus; species Pristiophorus japonicus. The sequence goes on from NC_091985.1 coordinate 154,309,764, forward strand.
TGATGTGATACTTGTACGTGAATGAGTCAAGATTCCTGATCACCCATGAAGTCCTGCACCCACTGAAAAAAATGATTTTATATATATTTATATATAAATGTGATTTTAGTTAGTTCAAAAACATATAAAATACCAACATTTTATTTTTTGCGGCATGTAGCATTGGACAAGATAAACAGAATTGTTTCTATTTGAAGTGGCTCTGCGCAACAGAAACAGGATATCAATCACTCTCAATGTGTAAGTTCCACTCAACAGTTATTTGTTTGTAAATGCGAATACAAAATGAAAAGTATGCTGCAACTATTTTTGTGCTGTCCTCCACTCTACTTTGTTTTTCACCTCATCCTTTCCCAGCCCCATCAATCTCTCTTTGCTTTTCTCTTGACCTTTATAAAGATATCACATGGGTTGGGCAGCCTAAGGTTTACCAAATGTACAGAACAAAGAGGAAAAATCTGCAGAGAAGTGATTCTCAACCCAGCTTCAGTTTCCTTATTTTCAGAAGTCAGGTGAAAAGTGAGGACAGAAACTGTGAAAAATAATCAAAGTTAAAAGATAGACAGAGAAAGAGGAAGGAAAGGGTAAATGTAAAAGATGAAAAGGAGATTGCATGAAGATTCCAAGAGATAAGCACGGGCAGAAACACAGTCACAGGATACACCTGGCCCACTGTTACTGCATGGTGTATTATGTTTACTTATGCTGTACAGCAATAAGTCTGCCTTTGGTCATCATAGGCAGTCCCTTGGAATCGAGGAAGACTTGCTTCCACTCTAAAAATGAGTCCTTCGGTGGCTGAACAGTCGAATATGAGAACCACAGCCCCTGTCACAGGTGGGAGAGATAGTCGTTGAGGGAAAGGGAGGGTAGGACAGATTTGCCGCACGCTCTTTCCGCTGCCTGCGCTTGGCTTCTGCATGCTCTCGGCGATGAGACTCGAGGTACTCAGCGCCCTCCCGGATGCACTTCCTCCACTTAGGGTGGTCTTTGGCCAGGGACTCCCAGGTGTCAGTGGGGATGTTGCACTTTATCAGGGAGGCTTTGAGGATGTCCTTGTAACATTTCCTCTGCCCACTTTTGGTTAGTTTGTCATGAAAGAGTTCCGAGTAGAGCGCTTGCTTTGGGAGTCTCGTGTCTGGCATGCAAACAGTGTGGCCTGCCCAGCGGAGCTGATCAAGTGTGGTCAGTACTTTAATGCTGGGGATGTTGGCCTGGTTGAGGACGCTAACGTTGGTGCGTCTGTCCTCCCAGGGGATTTGCACATACAGCATCTGCGCACATACAGAGGCTGAACTCCAAGTCATAGTCAACGTATTTACCGAGACGTACGAAAGCATGGGCCTTACGCTTAACATCCATAAGATAAAGGACCTCCACCAACCTGTCCCCGCTGCACAGCATCCCCCACCGCCCCCCAGTCATCAAGATCCACGGCGCGGCCCTGGACAACGTGGACCATTTCCCATACCTCGGGAGCCTCCTATCAACAAGAGCAAACATTGACAACGAGATTCAACACCGTCTCCAGTTCGCCAGTACAGCCTTCGGCCGCCTGAGGTAAAGAGTGTTTGAAGACCAGGCCCTCAAATCTGCCACCAGGCTCATGGTCTACAGGGCTATAATAATACCCGCCCTCCTGTATGGCTCAGAGACATGGACCATGTATAGTAGACACCTCAAGTCGCTGGAGAAATACCACCAAAGATGTCTCCGCAAGATCTGCCTTTGGTAAGCAGGCAGACACTGACAGCACTGATTTTGTCTCAGCTGAAGGGAAAAAAGCCCAGGTGTCATATCCTAACAACCTTCTCATGTTCATATCTAGACTGCATCTCACTCGTAGACTGAGCTTCCTACGTACCAAAAGCTACGTATTTATTCTTGGGCATGTACAGGTCATCAAAACCCCGATTTTATATTTACCCTGTATAATGATAAATTGCTCTCTGGAGAATACATGGGATGCTCACCGCATTCGTTCATCATCTCAGAAGACAGAAAAATAACACATTATTATATCACTACATATAGGGTGAGCTATTTGTCCAGATTTATTTACAGATAAAATATGCAGCAGCAGAAAGATCATCAAGCTACTCTTCCACACAATGCCGAATGAGAACATTAGAACCAGTCCAGGAGAGGTTAATATGTCCTTTTTTGAGAATGCTATTTCTTGCACTCTCTGATGAGCAATAGTTCCTGCAGATGAAACAGCCAAGCTTCTCTCTCCATTCCTATGGTTTTTCAGGACAAGGTTCATATGCTTTTGTAGAACCTGGATCTTTTTTTGCCAGAACTGTGATTTTATCCCATGAACCTCTTTTGAAGTACACAAGTAATCAAAATGTAAGCAATTTTTGTACCTTGACAGACAAATGTGGTAATGGGTTGTAACTTCTGGCTTCCTTTGCCCCAAACTGGGCTTAACACCTGATTCACTTGAATATAAATCGCAAGTCCATCTTTCAGACTGCATATATTGGCTCGGAATTGGCGGTTGGAGGTGTACCTCCAGAGTACTCCTCCGACCAGCTAAAAATGTACAAACTTGCTTTCAGTTCAGGTCACGGGCCTGCGGGCGTAGGCCTGCGTAAAAACCCACAGTTCCCAGGGACGCAGGCGGTTCGGAAGTGTCCCTGGGATCACGTCGCGAGTACACGATGCAGTAACAGTGGGCCAGGTGTATCCTGTGACTGTGTTTCTGTCCATGCTTATCTCATCGAATCAGAAAGGAGGATTCCATTTACGAATGGAATTCCCATAGATCATATTAGGAATCCATAAATTTTAAACAATTTAGACAACTGCAATAAAAATATATGTTCTCATTTTCAAATTTAATTAAAAATCTCTTCAATAAAGCAAACACAATAAAAAAATAATTTTAAGTGTTTGTGCATCACTTTTTTATTTTTAAGTTTTAAATTCAAAATATATATTAATCCTTACGCTGGTGAAAGAAGGCCCTGTGCCTGCATTTACCAGGCATAAGGGTTTCGTGAGCATTTTCTGGGCAGTAGTTGTGCAAATAGCTCAACTCTGCACCAGCAAAAGTGATTTCTCAGTCAGTGCGAATGATCAGTCAAGGCGAGCCTTGATAGATCGCAAGTTCTAGGTTATCGCGCATGTGAAAACCTGGAACTTGCAGGGTCTTTCTGAAGGCTATGACAGGCATATGCTGAGCATACCCCATCATCGGGACCGCAAATTCCAGGCCATTAACATTTCATAGAAACATAGAAAATAGGTGCAGGAGCAGGCCATTCGGCCCTTCTAGCCTGCACCACCATTCAATGAGTTCATGGCAAAACATGCAACTTCAGTACCCCCTTCCTGCTTTCTCACCATACCCCTTGATCCCCCTAGTAGTAAGGACTTCATCTAACTCCCTTTTGAATATATTTAGTGAATTGGCCTCAACAACTTTCTGTGGTAGAGAATTCCACAGGTTCACCACTCTCTGGGTGAAGAAGTTTCTCCTCATCTCGGTCCTAAATGGCTTACCCCTTATCCTTAGACTGTGACCCCTAGTTCTGGACTTCCCCAACATTGGGAACATTCTTCCTGCATCTAACCTGTCTAAACCCGTCAGAATTTTAAACGTTTCTATGAGGTCCCCTCTCATTCTTCTGAACTCCAGTGAATACAAGCCCAGTTGATCCAGTCTTTCTTGATAGGTCAGTCCCGCCATCCCGGGAATCAGTCTGGTGAACCTTCGCTGCACTCCCTCAATAGCAAGAATGTCCTTTCTCAAGTTAGGAGACCAAAACTGTACACAATACTCCCGGTGTGGCCTCACCAAGGCCCTGTACAACTGTAGCAACACCTCCCTGCCCCTGTACTCAAATCCCCTCGCTATGAAGGCCAACATGCCATTTGCTTTCTTAACCGCCTGCTGTGCCTGCATGCCAACCTTCAATGACTAATGTACCATGACACCCAGGTCTCGTTGCACCTCCCCTTTTCCTAATCTGTCACCATTCAGATAATAGTCTGTCTCTCTGTTTTTACCACCAAAGTGGATAACCTCACATTTATCCACATTATACTTCATCTGCCATGCATTTGCCCACTCACCTAACCTATCCAAGTCACTCTGCAGCCTCATAGCATCCTCCTCGCAGCTCACACTGCCACCCAACTTAGTGTCATCCGCAAATTTGGAGATACTACATTTAATCCCCTCGTCTCAATCATTAATGTACAGTGTAAACAGCTGGGACCCCAGCACAGAACCTTGCGGTACCCCACTAGTCACTGTCTGCCATTCTGAAAAGTCCCCATTTACTCCTACTCTTTGCTTCAATCCACGTCAGCACACTATCCCCAATCCCATGTGCTTTAACTTTGCACATTAATCTCTTGTGTGGGACCTTGTCGAAAGCCTTCTGAAAGTCCAAATATACCACATCAACTGGTTCTCCCTTGTCCACTCTACTGGAAACATCCTCAAAAAATTCCAGAAGATTTGTCAAGCATGATTTCCCTTTCACAAATCCATGCTGACTTGGACCTATCATGTCACCTCTTTCCAAATGCGCTGCTATGACATCCTTAATAATTGATTCCATCATTTTACCCACTACTGAGGTCAGGCTGACCAGTCTATAATTCCCTGTTTTCTCTCCCCCTCCTTTTTTAAAAAGTGGGGTTACATTGGCTACCCTCCACTCGATAGGAACTGATCCAGAGTCAATGGAATGTTGGAAAATGACTGTCAATGCATCCGCTATTTCCAAGGCCACCTCCTTAAGTACTCTGGGATGCAGTCCATCAGGCCCTGGGGATTTATCGGCCTTCAATCCCATCAATTTCCCCAACACAATTTCCCGACTAATAAAGATTTCCCTTAGTTCCTCCTCCTTACTAGACCCTCTGACCCCTTTTATATCCGGAAGGTTTCAATCCTGCCATCAAAATAACTTTATTCAAATAACTTTATTTGAATTGATTTCAATTACTATTACTAGCAGGCTGGAAACCTCCTGCCCCATTTTGCAACTTAATAAAGAGAGAAGCGTTCATTTTGAATGCGAACATGTTTTTCAGAAAACATGTGCAATAGAAATAGAAAATAGCTGTTTGTCAAATCACTGTGTAATCAAAAAAGCTCTACAAAGTATATAAGCAAATGTAAACTTTTAATATATAAATTTTTAAAACTTTTTTCCAAAAAATAAACAAAAAAGGATATGGCCAGACCAATGGAGTTCATGTGGACATAGCAGGTCAGTGCAAAAGTTACAGCCGGGTAGATTTAGGTGTTCTCCTTTAATGCTGTCAGTCATTTTAGAGGGGATTTTAACTCTTGGAGATGCAGAGGGAGCCTTGGCCTGTTTTAAAGGCCGGGCCTCATTAAGAACATAAGAAATAGAAGCAGGAGTAGGCCATCTGGCCCCTCGAGCCTGCTCCTCCATTCAATAAGATCACAGCTGATCTGATCTTAGCCTCAACTCCACTTTCCTGCCCGCTCCCCATAACCCTTGACTCCCCTATAGTTCAAAAATATGTCTATCTCCACCTTAAATATATTCAATGACGCAGCCTCCACAGTTCTTTGGGGTAGAGAATTCCAAAGATTCATGATCCTCTGAGAGAAGAAATTCCTCCTCATCTCAGTTTTAAATGGGAAACCCCTTATTCTAAGACGGTAAAAACATAAGAACATAAGAAATAGGACCAAGAGTAGGTCATATGGCCCCTCGGGCCTGCTCCACCATTTAATATGATCATGGCTGATCTAATCACGGACTCAGGTCCACTTTCCTGCCCGCTCCCCATAAGCCCTTATTCCCTTATCATTTAAAAAACTGTCTATTTCTGTCTTAAATTTATTCAATGTCCCAGCTTCCACAGCTCTCTGAGGCAGCGAATTCCACAGATCCACAACCCTCTGAGAGAAGAAATTTCACCTCATCTCAGTTTTAAATGGGCGGCCCCTTATTCTAAGATTATGTTCCCTAGTTCTAGATTCCCCATGAGTGGAAATATCCTCTCGGCATCTACTTTTCAAGCCCTCTCAGAATCATATATGTTTCAATAAGATCACCTCTCATTCTTCCAAACTCCAATGAGTATAGGCCCAACCTGCTCAACCTTTCTTCATAAGACAACCCCTTCATCTCAGGAATCAACCTTGTGAACCTTCTCTGAACTGCTTCCAAATAAGGAGACGAAAACAGTACACAGTACTCCAGGTGTGGTCTCACCAACAGTTGTAGCAGAATTTACCTACTTTTATATTCCATCTCCCTCCATCCCACTGGCCAGCTGCCTGCCTGAAATGGGATTCCAGAGGCAATGTACTGTCTTTGTATCTGCAAAGATCGGATGGCATGGACTCTGCAAGGCAAACCGCAAGAGAAGCTTGGGAGGATTTTGCATAGAAAAAAACAGAGAAACATAGAAAAAAAGGTGCAGGAGTAGGCCATTTGGCCGAGCCTGCACCGCCATTCAATAAGATCATGGCTGATCATTCCTTCAGTACCCCTTTCCTGCTTTCTCTCCATACCCCTTGATCCCCTTAACCGTAAGGGCCATATCTAACTCTCTCTTGAATATATCCAGTGAACTGGCATCAACAACTCTCTGCAGCAGGGAACTCCACAGGTTAACAACTCTCTGAGTGAAGAAGTTTCTCCTCATCTCAGTCCTAACTGGCCTACCCCTTATCCTAAGACTATGTCCTGGACTTCCCCAACATCAGGAACATTCTTCCCAGATCTAACCTGTCCATTCCCATCAGAATCTAATATGTTTCTATGAGATCCCCTCTCATCCTTCTAAACTCCAGTGAATAAAGGCCCAGTTGATCCAGTCTCTCCTCATATGACAGCCCAGCCATCCCTGGAATCAGTATGGTAAACCTTCGCTGCACTCCCTCAAGAGCAAGAACGTCCTTCCTCAGACTAGGAGACCAAAACTGAACACAATATTCCAGGTGAGGCCTCACTAAAGCCCTGTACAACTGCACTAAGACCTCCCTGCTTCTATATTCAAATCCCCTAGCTATGAAGTCCAACATGCCATTTGCCTTCTTCACCGCCTGTTGTACCTGCGTGCCCACTTTCAGTGACTGATGAACCATGACACCCAAGTCTCGTTGCACCTCCCCTTTTCCTAATCTGCCGCCATTCAGATAATATTCTGCCTTCGTGTTTTTGCCCCCAAAATGGATAACCTCACATTTATCCACATTATACTGCATCTGCCATGCATTTGCCCACTCACCTAACCTGTCCAAGTCACCCTGCAGCCTCTTAGCGTCCTCCTCACAGCTCACACCGCCACCCAGTTTAGTGTCATCTGCAAACTTGGATATATTACACTCTATTCCTTCATCCAAATCGTTAATGTATATTGTAAAGAGCTGGGGTCCCAGCACTGAGCCCTGCGACACTCCACTAGTCACTGCCTGTCATTCTGAAAAGGACCCGTTTATCCCGACTCTCTGCTTCCTGTCTGCCAACCAGTTCTCTATCCACGTCAGTATATTACCCCCAATACCATGTGCTTTGACTTTGCACAACAATCTCTTGTACGGGACCTTGTCAAAAGCCTTTTGAAAGTCCAAATACACCACATCCACTGGTTCTCCCTTGTCCACTCAGCTAGTTACATCCACAAAAAATTCCAGAAGATTCGTCAAGCATGATTTCCCTTTCATAAATCCATGCTGACTTGATCCGATCCTGTCACCGCTTTCCAAATGCGCTGCTATTTCGTCCTTCATGATCGATTCCAACATTTTCCCCACTACTGATGTCAAGCTAACCAGTCTATAATTAACCGTTTTCTCTCTCCCTCCCTTTTTAAAAAAATGGTGTTACATTAGCTACCCTCCAGTCCATGGGAACTGATCCAGAGTCGATAGACTGTTGGAAAATGATCACCAATGCATCCACTATTTCTAGGGCCACTTCCTTAAGTACTCTGGGATGCAGACTATCAGGCCACGGGGATTTCTCAGCTTTCAATCCCATCAATTTCCCTAACACAATTTGCTGCCTAATAAGGATATCCTTCAGTTCCTCCTTCTCACTAGACCCACTGTCCCCTAGTACCTTTGGAAGGTTATTTGTATCTTCCTTCGTGAAGACAGAACCGAAGAATTGGTTCAATTGGTCTGCCATTTCTTTGTTCCCCATTATAATTTCACCTGAATCCGACTGCAAGGGACCTACCTTTGTCTTTACTAATATTTTTCTTTTCACATATTTATCGAAGCTTTTGCAGTCAGTTTTTATATTCCCTGCAAGCTTCCGCTCGTACTCTATTTTCCCCCCTCTTAATTAAACCCTTAGTCCTCCTCTGTTGGATTTAAAATTTTTCCCAGTCCTCAGGTTTGTTGCGTTTTCTAGCCAATTTATATGCCTCTTCCTTGGCTTTAAGACTATCCTTAATTTCCTTTGTTAGCCATGGTTGAGCCACCTTCCCAGTTTTATTTTTACTCCAGACAGGGATGTACATTTGCTGAAGTTCATCCATGTGATCTTTAAATGTTTGCCATTGCTTATCCACCGTCAACCCTTTTAGTATCATTTGCCAGTCTATTCTAGCCAATTCACACCTCATACCGTCGAAGTCACCTTTCCTTAAGATCAGGACCCTAGTTTCCAAATTAACTTTGTCATTCTCCATTTAATAAGGAATTCTACCATATTATGGTCACTTTTCCCCAAGGGGCCTCGCACAACAAGATTGCTAATTAGTCCCTTCTCATTACACAATACCCAGTCTAGGATGGCCAGCTCCCTGGTTGGTTCCTCGACATATTGGTCGAGAAAACCATCCCTAATACACTCGAGGAAATCCTCCTCCACCGCATTGCTACCAGTTAGGTTAGCCCAATCAATGTGTAGATTAAAGTCGCCCATGATTACTGCTGTACCTTTATTGCACACATCCTTTATTTCTTGTTTGATGCTGTCCCCAACCTCACTACTACTATTTGATGATCTATACACAACACCCACTAGCATTTTCAGCCCTTTGGTATTCCGCAGCTCCACCCATACCGATTCCACATCATCCAGGCTAATGTCCATCCTTACAATTGCATTGATTTCATCTTTGACCAGCAACGCCACCCCGCCTCCTTTTCCGTTCTGTCTAACCTTCCTAAATGCTGAATACCCCTGGATGTTGAGTTCCCAGCCTTGGTCCCCCTGGAGCCATGTCTCCGTGATGCCAATCACATCGTATCCATTAACTGCTATCTGCGCAGTTAATTCATTCACCTTATTCCGAATACTCCTCGCATTGAGGCACAGAGCCTTCAGGCTTGTTTTTTTTAAACACACTTTGCCCCTTTAGAATTTTGCTGTAATGTGGCCCTTTTTGTTTTTTGCCTTGGGTTTCTCTGCCCTCCACTTTTATTATTCTCCTTTCTATATTTTGCTTCTGCCTCCTTTTTATTTCCCTCTGTCTCCCTGCATAGGTTCCCATCCCCCTGCCATATTAGTTTAGTCGGGGGTGGGTGTGGGGGAACGGACAAGAGGGGGGAGAATTTGGGGGCAGCCCAGGACAGCAATAGCTCAAACTTTCTTTGTGGGGCCTGGATGAAGCCCTTTCAAAGCCCCATGTTATGAGACTCTCTATCTGATTCTCCAATCTGATGAGGCCAAAAAAGACAGATTGGAGCTAAAAGGTCTTCATTGATGTCAAATTAAGTCATTGCTGCTTGTTACTTTCTGTTTACTGGTTCATGTATATGACATAATGGTTTGGGTGCGTGGCCGATTCAAATTACCATGCATTTGTGGATTTTCATATTTAAAAGCCGCTGAGCCAGCTATGCAGGAGTTCCAGTCTGGCTGTGCAGCTTAAAGGGAACTTTGATGGTAACATACCGCCGTGGGAGGGAAAGAAATTTTATCCAATGTCTAGGCACAGATCTCTGTATTCTCCCTCTGATGGTGTACCAGTGAGGAGTAATAAAGAAGCTTGGCACGACCACCTGATAAAATGTTCGCAAACGTTTACACACCTAAAAAGTTTCTGCCTCAATTGTTTGCCAAGCTTGCCCCACAAGTGAGACTGAGTTGACACGTTTGCTCACCTCCTTCCGTGCTAATGTGGTTCTCCTCTTTATTGCCGGTTGGCCCTTACCTGCCCTTCACTGGCTGTATGGGGCCAGACATTTTGTTTTGCTGTTCAATTTGAAGTGCAGCTTTAAAATCAGCCCTTTAAGAACCGATGGTACTGGAAATTTTGTCCCATGACTTTTAGAAACATAGAAACATAGAAAATAGATGCAGGCGTAGGCCATTCGGCCCTTCGAGCCTGCACCACAATTCGATAAGATCATGGCTGATCATTCCCTCAGTACCCCTTTCCTGCTTTCCCTCCAAGCCCCTTGATCCCCTTAGCCGTAAGGGCCATATCTAACTCCCTCTTGAATATATCCAATGAACTGGCATCAACAACTCTCTGCAGCAGGGAATTGCACAGGTTAACAACTCTCAGAGTGAAGACGTTTCTCCTCATCTCAGTCCTAAATGGCCTACCACTTATCCTAAGACTGTGTCCCCTGGTTCTGGACTTCCCCAACATCAGGAACAATCGATCTGCGTCTAACCTGTCCCGTCCCGTCAGAATATTGTATGTTTCTATGAGATCCCCTCTCATCCTTCTAAACTCCAATGTATAAAGGGCCAGTTGATCCAGTCTCTCCTCATATGTCAGTCCAGCCATCCTGGGAATCAGTCTGGTGAACCTTCGCAGCACTCCCTCAATAGCAAGAACATCCTTCCTCAGATTAGGAGACCAAAACTGAACACAATATTCCAGATGAGGCCGCACCAAGGCCCTGTACAACTGCAGTAAGACCTCCCTGCTCCTATACTCAAATCCCCTAGCTATGAAGGCCAACATAGCATTTGTCTTCTCCACCGCCTGATGTGCCTGTATGCCAACTTTCAATGACTGATGAACCATGACACCCAGATCTCGTTGCACCTCCCCTTTTCCAAATCTGCCACCATTCAGATAATATTCTGTCTTCGCGTTTTTGCCCCCAAAGTGGATAACCTCACATTTATCCACATTATATTGTATCTGCCATGCATTTGCCCACTCACCTAACCTGTCTAAGTCACCATGCAGTCTCTTCGTGTCCCCCTCACAGCTCACACCGCCACCCAGTTTAGTGTCATCTGCAAACTTGGAGATATTACACTCAATTCCTTCATCCAAATCATTGATGTATATTGTAAAGAGCTGGGGTCCCAGCACTGAGCCCTACGGCACTCCATTAGTCACTGCCTGCCATTCTGAAAAGGATCCGTTTACCCCAACTCTCTGCTTCCTGTCTGCCAACCAGTTCTCTATCCACGTCAGTATATTACCCCCAATACCATGTGCTTTGATTTTGCACACCAATCTCTTGTGTGGGACCTTGTCAAAAGCCTTTTGAAAGTCCAAATACACCACATCCACTGATTCTCCCTTGTCCACTCTACTAGTTACATCCTCAAAAAATTCTAGAAGATTTGTCAAGCATGATTTCCCTTTCATAAATCCATGCTGACTTGGACTGATCCTGTCACTGCTTTCCAAATGCGCTGCTATTTAACTCCCCACCACTAATGTCAGGCTAACTGGTCTATAATTACCCACTTTCTTTCTCCCTCCCTTTTTAAAAAGTGATGTGACATTAGCTACCCTCCAGTCCATAGGAACTGATCCCGAATCAATAGACTGTTGGAAAATGATCACCAATGCATCCACTATTTCTAGGGCCACTTCCTTAAGTACTCTGGGATGCAGACTATCAGACCCCGGGGATTTATCGGCCTTCAACCCCATCAATTTCCCTAACACAATTTCCTGCCTAATAAGGATATCCTTCAGTTCCTCCTTCTCACTCGACCCTCGGTCCCCTAGTACTTCCGGAAGGTTATTTGTGTCTTCCTTCGTGAAGACAGACCCAAAGTATTTGTTCAATTGGTCTGCCATTTCTTTGTTTCCCATTATAAATTCGACTGAATCCGACTGCAAGGGACCTACGTTTGTCTTCACTAACTTTTTTCTCTTCACATATCTATAGAAGCTTTTACAGTCAGTTTTTATGTTCCCGGCAAGCTTCTTCTCGTACTCTATTTTCCCCCTCTCAATTAAACCCTTTGTCCTTCTCTGCTAAGTTCTAAATTTCTCCCAGTCCTCAGGTTTGCTGCTTTTTCTGGCCAATTTATATGCCTCTTCCCTGGATTTAACACTATCCTTAATTTCCCTTGTTAGCCACGGTTGAGCCACCTTCCCTGTTTTATTTTTATTCCAGACAGGGATGTACAATTGCTGAAGTTCATCCATGTGATCTTTAAATGTGTGCCATTGCCTATCCACCGTCAACCCTTTAAGTATCATTTGCCAGTCTGTTCTAGCCAATTCACGCCTCAAACCATCGAAGTTACCTTTCCTTAAGTTCAGGACCCTAGTTTCTTAATTAACTGTGTCACTCTCCATCCTAATAAAGAATTCTACCATGTTATGTTCACTCTTCCCCAAGAGGTCTCGCACATCAAGATTGCTAATTAGTCCTTTCTCATTGCACATCACCCAGTCTAGATGGCCAGCTTCCTCGAAATATTGCTTTAGAAAACCATCCGTAATACACTCCAGGAAATCTTCCTCCACCGCATTGCTACCAGTTTGGTTAGCCCAGTCAATATGTAGATTAAAGTCACCCATGATAACTGCTGTTCCTTTATTGCATGCATCCCTAATTTCTTGTTTGATGCTGTCCCCAACCTCACTACTACTGTTTGGTGGTCTGTACCCAACTCCCACTAATATTTTCTGCCCCTTGGTATTCCGCAGCTCCACCCATACCGATTCCACATCATCCAAGCTAATGTCCTTTCTTATTATTGCGTTAATTTCCTCTTTAACCAGCAATGCCACCCCACCTCCTTTTCCTTTCTGTCTATCCTTCCTAAATGTTGAATACCCCTGGATGTTGAGTTCCCAGCCTTGGTCACCCTGGAGCCATATCTCCGTGATACCAATTACATTATACCCATTAACTGCTATCTGCGCAGTTAATTCGTTCACCTTATTCCGAATACTCCTCGCATTGAGGCACAGAGCCTTCAGGCTTATCTTTTTAACACACTTTGCCCCTTTAGAATTTTGCTGTAATGTAGCCCTTTTTTCTTTTTGCCTGAGGTTTCTCTGCCCTCCACTTTTACTTTTCTTCTTTCTATCTTTTGCTTCTTCCCCCATTCTACTTCCCTCTGTCTCCCTGCATAGATTTGCATCCCCCTGCCATATTAGTTTAACTCCTCCCAAACAAAACTCGCAAACACTCTGCCTAGGACATTGGTTCCAGTCCTGCCCAGGTGCACTATCAAAATATGATAATATGTCAGCTACCTTGATAGCAGGCTGAGGTCCTGGTGAAGCACAGGTGAGATTGCATCATCGACCCTTAATTCAACTCCTAATTAATTCCACTAAATAGAGGAATGTAAAATGTTAACAATTACAATTGAATCTTTTACTTAATTACAACAGTGACTGCACTCCAAAAATACTTCATTGGCTGTAAAACGCTTTGAGACGTCCGGTGGTTGTGAAAGGCGCTATATAAATGCAAGTCTTATTTTTAATAACTACTAGATTATATTACAATGTATTTCATTATATCCATCCTTCATTACCTTTTGAAGCATAATTTGCTATATCAAATTTCTGTTGGCATTGCACTTCACTGGACTTGCTGCACACCTGCAGATATTGTGGTTTTCTCGCCTTGTAACAAGGCCCCAGTTTCAAGAGGAAGTTCAGTAATATCTTACTGAACAGTACAGAAAGTTAGAGATATTAGTCAAAGAATAACCTAATTTATGATTTCTGCAGGAAAAAAAAACTGTACTGTGCAGACTTTTACAATCCAAATATTAAGCCCAGGATGAACATGTCACTTCTACTCTGTTAAAATATTCTAGAATATTGGTTACCTTGGGGCTAAGAATTTTCAGAGATATTTAGGGATGTTTCACAAATGAGAAAATATACAAAATGCAGAACTGGTGAGGACAACTGTCGAGACCCGTAAGATGATCATAAGTGATTTACTAAATGGGCAGAGATCTCCAAAACAATTCTGCAGTGACTATAATCTTTTTTTATCCTTAGTAACAATTAACTACAGAGTAACCAAAAAGCAGCTAAGATTGTCCTCTAGTCTTCCGATAGCCATTTAACAGTGGTGGAGCTTGTGAAATTGAAGGCATCATCACCCACTTAGCAACCTCATCCATCCCTATAAGCAGATATAAAGCTAACACTTTTTGTCAGATGAATTAGCACCTTATTCTATTTTGATGCAGATGCTACGGGAGTTTCATTCTGGAATGTGAAATAACAACAGAAAATAAAGGAACCTCTGCAATGTGTTTAGTTTGTTCTTTTACGCAATCTTAGTCAGAATCTCTAGTCAGAGTTACTGATTGAAGCAGAGACCATACATTACTAGTTCGCCAGCATATCATGCTCCGTGCTATCGCCAGGCGGCATCAAAGCTAGAAGAAGGGCTCTTGGTCATGTCGGCCCACAGATGAGAAGACATCTGGGGAGGAGGCTTCACCTACCATGGGTTTACAGGCACCAACGCTCAGACCTCCAGCTCTCTGAGGAGCAGTGTGTGAGAAGGCAGTGCTTCCGAAAGGAAGAGTCCAGTATAAGCTCCATCCCTCAGTTTCTTCCATTTAGGAGAGCCGGTCCATTACGAGCTGGCGACATGTGACTCTTGGTCTAGCAGCATCTCCACGCTGCCTTCCCCGTGGATGGTGTGACTATCCAATGGGAGCCTCACCAGGTTCCTCTTTGTCGTCCTCCTCCTCCTGAGGTGGGCCTGCAATCCCCACTGGCATTGCCTGGCCCTTCATGATGGCCAAGCAGTGCAACATGCAGCACACCACAATGAATTCGGATACCTGTTGAGGGGATTATTGAAGGCTGCCTCTTGAGCGGTCCAGGCAACGGTCTGCCTATAGGAGCTGGCATATCTCTGTCACCACTTCCTTTTGGAAGCACATCCTTCTCACACACTGCTCCTCAGAGAGCTGGAGGTCTGAGCGTTGGTGCCTGTAAACCCATGGGGGGTGGGGTGGGGGGGTGGGGGCGGTGAGGTGAGGCCTCCTCCCGGATGTCTTTGACCTCTCATCATTCATGGATCAACATGGCCAAGAGCCCTTCTTCCAGCTTGATGCTGGCTGGCAATAGCATGGAGCATGATACGCTGGCGAACTAGTAATGCCTCCATTACATTTTCTCACTGAAGTTGTAAGGGCACTGTAATGGTAGATAAAAGTGAAGTTTGCAAGTTGGAACTTCACGCAGTGTTATATGCGCAACCGTTGTAGTCAGTATGACCTGTGATGTATGATCCTCAACCCTCCATTTAAAAATGCTGCCCATACCACCTGCCGCACCCTGGGACCACCTGTTTTTTTTTCAGGCGGGTGTTAAATGAGGCGTTAGGCCCGAAATTTCCATCCGGGGTGCTAGCGCAACCTTGCATGACGATTAATGTCATCATCACGGTCAAAATGGAGGACGGGGCGGTAAGTTTTTGTGCCGGCGCAAAAGCACCGCTGAAACTTCCGGCCTGCCGGTAAATCCTGGATGCCCCGTTTCACACCCGGAAACAGCATTTGCCGCCCTCCCGGGGCATGAAACGAGGCGCAAAATAGCCAAAATTCCAGCCCCAACACTTCACAGTTTGGCTGTCTCCCTGAATTTTCTGATGAATTCTCCCGGTATGGGTCATGTCTTCTCATCTGCTTATTTGAGATGACGGCACCTCTTTCCAGTATTTGAGAACCTGCTAAAAGTAGATAGCACATCTGAACTCTTGACCTCCAGCTTTTGTTTCCCCTCCCCCTCAGTCAGTCCTCTAAAGAGACGTGCCAGTGGTGGTAACGTTCCACAATGCACCTGTCAACATGCATTTCTCTTTCAGATGCTGATTCACACTTTGCTTGTGTAATATTTCCTGTTTTTATTTCAGATTTCCAGCCTTCATTTTTTCTCTCTGCTTTTTTATATCTGCTTATAGGGATAGATGAGCTTACTAAGTGATTGATGGTGTTCATATTTGCAAACTCCACCACAATGAACAGTTATTTGAAGTCTAGAGGATGACCTCAGCTGCTTTACATAGAATTACATCGTAATTAGCACAGAAATAGGTCATTTGGTCCAACTAGTCTATGCTCCACAATAGACTCCTCTCACCCTACTTCATATCACCCTGTCAGCATATCTTTCTATTCCTTTTTCCCTCATATGCTTATCGAGATTCCCCTTAAAAGCATCTATACTATTCGCCTCAACTATGCCATGTGGTAGCGAGTTCAACATTGTAACTACTCTCTGGGTAAAGAAGTTTCTTCTGAGTTCTTTATTGGAGTTATAAGTGACTATCTTATATTTATGGCCCCTAGTTTTGGACTCCCCACATGTTGAAAACATGTTCTCTATGTCTAACCTATCAAACCCCTTCATAATTTTAAAGACCTCTCTTAGGTCACTCCTCGGCCGTCACTTTTTTAGATAAAAGAGCCCCGGCCTATTAAGCCTTTGCTGATAGTTCTACCCTCTCAGTTCTGGTGTCATCCTTGTAAATCAATTTTGCACCTTCTCCAATGCCTCTATATCCTTTTTGTAATTGATTATTTTAAATAAAAGGACAAAATGTATGCATAAGCTCTTGAAGCAACTGTTAGTCTTGGGATGTCTGAATTAAATTCAGGGCTCCCAAGGAAATTTGAATGATGAACCGTACAAGTAAGACAAAACCAGGGTTAAATAGAAAATAGGATTGCACAGGATGGGATGAACATTTTCCCAAGTGATTCATATCACTGTTTAGCTTGCCCCTCCAGTGCAGGCCAGCCGAACTTTAAATGAATAATTAAATGAATATACTCAAGACCCGAGGGGTGGATCGGGGAAGAGTCAAAATGTGCAAGGGAGTTCAGAAGGAGCTTGAGGGGTTAGGTCAGAGAAACATGGGGCAAGAGGTATATTTAGGAACTGATGGGTGGACTCGAGTCCAACTTCATCTCCTTCATTTTCCTCTCCATCACCATCATAGTTCATAAAGCGTTAGTTGTGTCTCCACTTTACCTCATCCTCCTCTTCTGTAATGATCATCTTCTTCCGACTGTGCCATCCCTCCCCTTGTTGTGGGACAGAAGGGTAGAAGCAAAGAATGGGTGAGAATTACCCTTTGGTATTAAGGAGACAGTGAAGGGCGTGGAAGCTTGTAATTGTATGGTGCTTCACAATGGGTGACAAGGCAACAGTGTTGGCGTTCAATCGTTAGCCTGATATTGCCAATATGCCTCTTGAGTTCCATGGCTTTCTTCTCATAGGGTGTAAGTTATTTAAAGTTTAGGGATGCCCCTCTGACGCCCTATCTCTACCGGACATTTTATACCAATTTCTCCCAAATAGATTGAGTACATGAGGGGAAGGCTAGAAGTTTGAGGAATGTGTGCCAAGTGGCATGGGAGAGCCAAAAGAAGCGATATGGGGAGATCAGCCTCTTAAAGCGGAGGAGCGGATTTATGGTTGTGCATGAAAGTAATTGCTGTTAGGAGAGATGGGTAGCCATATTACAAAATCGCAAGTTAGAGTGAAGGGTCAGTACAGCATAACCAGGGTAGATTGTGAAGGGTTATTGTATTACGTAACCAGAGTGCATAGTGAAGGGTTAGTTGTTATGGTGAATTGTGAAGAGTTAGTTGTACAAGTGTTACTTTTAAAGGGTGAAGGATGTGCTAGTGACCAGCGTGGCCAAGGGCAGAATGTTTGTTACCTTGCCTGTCCTGGTGAGGTTATTGAACTTTTTGCAACACTGATCTGCAGCCCTGGGGGTGAGAGAGTTGCCTCAAATTATATTTCTGGTAAAATGCTGCCACGGACAGCCAGCACTCTGTCTCCTGACATCAATTTCCTTGAGGTCAGACTGTGAAATTGTGACATCTTCTTCTCTGCCTGAGGGCCATGCCCGTCTGCCCTGTTTAGATATGTGTGCCAGCTGCTCTTATCGTAGACACTATTGAAAAAGTGCCACTAAAAAGAATCATGTGACATGAAGCCATTATCATCATAGGCAGTCCCTTGAAATCGAGGAAGACTTGCTTCTACTCTAAAAGTGAGTTCTCAGGTGACTGAACAGGCCAATATGGGAATTACAGTCTCTGTCACAGGTGGGACAGACAGTGGTTGAAGGAAAGTGTGGGTGGGGAGTCTGGTTTGCCGCACACTCCTTCTGCTGCCTGCGAGAGCCAACATGCAGTCAAGTTAGCTGAACGTCAAGTGAGCGAGCCAAGCACAGCTCCTTACTTCCCTTCTCGTCCCCCAGTCTGCTGCTGCACGGTTCAACCAGAACTGTCCTCCTAAAGGCTGCGCTCTAATTTCCACACAGTCCAGCCGACTGCATCCATTTTACACAGGACTTACACCAATGACTCCGCCAATGGATAGACAAATGAGCTGAGCTCGGAAACTCTTGTTTAAGTGCTTCTCTACACCTGCATCCCGCCACATCTTTTTCCGTTGGCGTAAAAGCAGTTCAACTCCCCATGTGGAAATTCTAGACCTGTATATTTAATGTAGTCAGAAATCCTTAAATAAAAGATCCAAATAAATATTCTAGCAGTTGTTAAGATGGTGGATCTGAGTCCACAGCACAGCATATAAAATAATGTTGGTGCATTACATCCTCCAAACAGGGGGTGCTGACTCGAGCTCTGGGAATCCGGCAAGCATTGCAAGAAAGAAAGGGATAGAAATTCGGTCACTTAGCGCCCCTGTAAAGGGTCAGACCAGGGACGCGAAAGGGGTCGGAACCGCGAGCGGCGGCATTTACACCACTTGGCACATTCAGTGTGCTGCCGGCACTGAGCAGTACCGCCCGGGAGCATCAAGCCAGTGTGCAACGTCCCCGGTTTCAACAGCACGATGATTTTTGTTGCGCGCTGACCCAGTAGGACCCCGTAGCGGATCGTACTGGGACCGCCTGGGAAAGCGGACGGTCCGAGCTGTTCTGGTGGTGGTGAGGGAAGGAATGACTAAATGCGGTAAGTGTGATTGCTTTTTGTTTTTTTATTTTTGCAATTTATGTTTATGTGGGGTGAGCAAGGTATTGGGAATGTTTTTTGTGGTTTTTTTGACGATGTTTTTCCTGGGAAGCCTCTCTTAGGGCGTTCCGAGGTCGGCTCTTTACTCGGGATTTTCAGTTGCTCAGCCGGCTTAGCGCCCTAAGAGAGGTATGGAAAGCCTCCCTTACTGTCCACCCCACACTGCCCAGCTGCTAAATTTTGTGGCTGCAGATGCAAACCATTTCCCGCCGCAAAATATGCCGTCCCACCGCCATTAGCACCCTTATTAGTCTCCAACTAAATTTCCACCCCCAGGACTTGCATTTATAAAGTGCCTTTCACAACCTCAGGACATCCCAAAATGTTTTACAGCCAATTAGGTACTTTTGAAGTATAGTTACTGTTGGAATGTAGGAAATGTGGTGGCCAATTTGCACACAGCAAGGCCCACAAACAGCAATGAGATAAATGACCAGATAAAATGGCCTACATTTCCTACATTAGTAATGGGGAACATGGAGATGGCAGAAACTTTGAACAAATATTTTGTGTCAGTCTTTACAGTAGAGAATACTAATAATATTCCAACAGTGACTAGTCAAGGGGCTATAGCGGGGAAGGAACTTAACACAATCACAATCACTAAGGAGGTGGTACTCAGTAAGATAATGGGACTAAAGGCGGATAAATCCCCTGGACCTGATGGCTTGCATCCTAGGGTCTTAGAGAAGTAGTGGCAGGGATAGTGGATACATTGGTTGTAATTTACCAAAATTCCCTGGATTCTGGGGAGGTCCCAGTAGATTGGAAAACTGTAAATGTAACGCCCCTATTTAAAAAAGGAGTCAGACAAAAAGCAGGAAACTATAGACCAGTTAGCCTAATATCTGTGGTTGGGAAGTTGTTGGAGTCTATTATTAAAGAAGTAGTAGCAGGACATTTGGAAAAGCAAAATTCAGTCAGGCAGAGTCAGCATGGATTTATGAAGGGGAAGTCATGTTTGACAAATTTGCTAGAATTCTTTGAGGATGTAACGAACAGGGTGGTTAAAAGGGAACCAGTGGATGTGGTGTATTTGGACTTCCAGAAGGCATTTGACAAGGTGCCACATAAAAGGTTACTGCACAAGATAAAAGTTCACGGGATTGGGGGTAATATATTAGCATGGATAGAGGATTGGCTAATGAACAGAAAACAGAGAGTAGGGATAAATGGTTCATTCTCAGGTTGGCAATCAGTAACCAGTGGGGTGCCGCAGGGATCAGTGCTGGGATCCCAACTATTTACAATCTATATTAACGACTTGGAGGAAGGAGCCGAGTGTAATGTAGCCAAGTTTGCCGATGATACAAAGATGGGAGGAAAAGCAATGTGTGAGGAGAACACAAAAAATCTGCAAAAGGACATAGACAGGCTAAGTGAGTGGGCAAAAATTTGGCAGATGGAGTATAATGTTGAAAAGTGTGAGGTCATGCACTTTGGTAGGAAAAACCAAAGAGCAAGTTATTAGTTAAATGGAGAAAGATTGTAAAGTGCTGCAGTACAGCGGGACCTGGGAGTACTTGTGCATGAAACACAAATGGATAGTATGCAGGTACAGCAAGTGATCAGGAAGGCCAATGGAATCTTGGCCTTTATTGCAAAGGGGACGGAGTATAAAAGCAGGGAAGTTTTGCTACAATTGTACAGGGTATTGGTGAGGCCACACCTGGAATACTGTGCACTTTTGGTTTCCATATTTACGAAAGGATATACTTGCTTTGGAGGCAGTTCAGAGAAGGTTCACAAGGTTGATTCCAGAGATGAGGGGGTTGACTTATGAGGAAAAGTTGAGTAGATCGGGCCTCTATTCATTGGAATTCAGAAGAATGAGAGATGATCTTATCGAAACGTATAAGATTATGAGGGGGCTTGACAAGGTGGATGCAGAGAGGATGTTTCCACTGATGGGGGAGACTAGAACTAGAGGGCAGAATCTTAGAATAAGGGGTCGCCCATTTAAAACTGAGATGAGGAGAAATTTCTTCTCTCAGAAGGTTGTGGATCTGTGGAATTCGCTGCCTCAGAGAGCTGTGGAAGCTGGGTCATTAAATAAATTTAAGACAGAAATAGACAGTTTCTTAAATAATAAGGGAATAAGGGGTTATGGAGAGCGGGATGGGAAGTGGAGCTGCGTCCATGATCAGATCAGCCATGATCATATTAAATGGCAGAGCAGGCTCGAGGGGCCGTATGGCCTACGCCTGCTCCTATTTCTTATGTTCTTATGTTCTTATTTCAAAAGTACCTTTTGTTTCTCTCTGTTTCCCACGGCAGCTGGTAATTATTCCGCCATTCACACCCTATCTAGACTCATCTTTTGTTTCCTAACCTGCGCTGTTACCATCTCAATTTAGCTCATCCTCCCTTTTGTCTCTCAAATCTCTTCTGCCTTCCACCCTATCACAGACCTTCCCTTTTGTTTTTTCCATCGCCCCACCCCTCCCCCTTTCAGGGCCCCAGCACTTCCTTAAGAATTTGTTATATTTTGAACTATTGCCAGTTTTGACAAAGGGCATTGATCTGAAACATTAACTCTGTTTCTATCCCCACAGATGTTGTCTGACCCACTGAGATTGCCAGCATTTTTTGTTTTTATAATCTGTTTTAGGTGTTGAATTTGGGGTAAGTATTGGCCGGGGCACAAGACATGTTGCAAGTTTAGTGCCGAACTTCACAAAATACAGCAGCAAAATGAGAAACAACTTACTCAGCCTCACTGGTAAACAGCATTCGTTGTACACCAACAAAAAGAGAAGGAACTATTTTAGCCTAAACAGCAAACAATGTTGGTGGTAAAATAAAGAACATCAACAAAAGGAGAAGGAAAAGTATTAGCATGAAATTAACAAGTTTTATAGTACATCTTGTTAACGTGGTCCTTACTGCGGATAGTGGAGGTTACAGAATCAATGGAGCACACCAGACATAATATACCTGCTCCCTATCACACTGGTGCTCTGGAAAGACTTCAGAAAAGAACAACAGGGATGATTCTGATATTTGGGACATTAACTTAAAAGGAGAGAATCAGAAAACGGAACTTGTTTTAGTTGGGGAGGGAATGATGATGGTCCAGGTTTATAAAATAATGACTTGCATGGATAATGTGGCTGTAGGCAAGTTAGTTAAATGTTTTAGGCCATGAAATTCTGCATCATAGCGGCAGTTTTTCGGCGATACAGGTGCAGTTTTGTGTCCAAAATGGCGTCCATTCCGTGATTGCACACTTTTAGTGCAGGTTGTGCCAGACGCCATTTTGGGGAGGTCATTAGCGTGCATGCTGGGAGTCGGAGATATGCAGAATAGGCAGATCGTGACACCAGTCAACGTGTTACACTGATTTGACACCAGCACTGCAATTTTCAACCTCAATGCTCCAGCTAACGCCCTCTCCGAAACACGCACAGCACAGCTGAACATGCATTTAACAGCAGGCAGTATCCCCCACCAACACTATTTAAAGGAGTCATCAACTACTTTCAGTTTAGTTGCTGATTGATTTCTACCTGCTCTTGGAGAGTTTGTAGAGGTGTTTGGTAGTTTGTTACCTTATTGCAAGTTGCTGAAGTCTCCAGGCAGTGATGTGGCAGGTTACTTCAAGGCTCCTGCTCAGACCAGTTTGTCCCAGTCATGGGTGCAGTAATTTGTAATCCCCTTGGCCTGTAGCAAGATAGGGAGAATGAGCAGAGGCGACACAGTGGAGGATGAGCTGCTGGAAGAGGGAGGAGGAGAAGGGGGAAGAGAGGAGGCAATCAACACAGCCTTTTTCTGGCCGTGCTGTCCGTGACCGACTCATCTGACTGTGATATCAGTGAATGCAACCCCAATTCCCCATTCATGAGGGGATGGCCCTTATCACCGCATCATCGAGGAGCTTAGGAACAGGAGCACGAGGAGGAGGTGGAAGAAGAGGAGGAGGTAGAAGAAGAGGAAGTCGAAGGGAGGCTGCAACCTAGTGTTTTGTATGCAATAACTCAATAGACTGAAAACTGTAAACCCCGAACAGGTACAAACCTGGCTCTACTTTATTAGGGCCTAAAGTGCCTACATTACAAGATGGCTGGCCTTTTATACCTGGGCCGCACACACATGCGCACAGCCCAATGACCTCTGACAGTGGCGCCACCTGGTGGCTAGTAAACCCAAGCATACATACATGCCAATATCCCCCTTTAAGATATTAGTAATGGTCTTTTTACAAATTTAGCTAGTCCGGGGCTTTCCGCTTTGGGCAAGCGTTCTGAGTCTGTTATGACTGGGGGCTGGGTAGCCGATCTGATGGGAGTGGCAATGACCAAGTCAGGGATTAAAAGTACAGATTCATTGACCATGTCAGTGATCGAAAGTCCAGATTCATTGATGACAGCGGAGTCCTCTGATGACTGAGGGTAGGTTGGTTGGTCACTGATTGTGTCTTTCTCAGATTGTTCCATTTCATCCGTGTGCCGCAGCTTTATCTGATCAACATGTTTCCTGCATGTCTGCCCATTCTTGAGCTTAACGATAAACACTCTGTTACTCTCCTTGGCCGTAACAGTACCGGCGATCCATTTGGGACCTTGACTATAATTCAATACATACGCAGGATCATTGATAGAAATGTCACATGACACAGTAGCGCGATCATGATACCCTTGCTGACTTTGACTTCTGTATTCGACACGATTATTCAAGTCAGGGTGGACAAGGGAGAGCCTGGTCTTGAGACTTCTCTTTATCAATAGTTCAGCAGGGCAGACATAGAAACATAGAAACATAAACGTATGGGGTCTTGTCCTATAACTAAGCAATATGTGTGACAAGCGAGTTTGCAGTGAACCTTAAGTTACACGTTTCATACTCTGCTTGATGATTTGGACGGCACACTCTGTTTGTCCATTGGATGCGGGTTTGAATGGTGCTGACCTCACATGTTTGACACCATTGAGTTTCATGAATTCTTGAAACTCCATACTGGTGAAGCAAGATCCTTTGTCGCTTACAACGATGTCAGGTAGACCATGCGTGGCAAACATAACACGAAAGCTCTCAATAGTAGCTGTGGATGTGCTGGATGACATGATTGTACACACTATCCACTTGGAATAAGCATCCACCACAACTAAGAACATCTTTCCCAGGAAGGGACCTGCAAATTCGATGTGGATCCTGGACCATGGTTTAGACAGCCACGACCACAGACTCAGCGGCGATTCCGCTGGTGCTTTACTAAGCTGCATGCAAGTGTTGCACTGATGCACACATGATTCCAGATCAGAGTCAATTCCAGGCCACCATACATGAGACCTGGCAATGGCTTTCATCATGACAATACCGGGATGCGTGCTATGTAGATCAAATACTCCAGGTGCAGCCTTACCAATACCCTATACAGTTGCAGCAGGACCTCCCTGCTTTTGTACTCCATCCCTCTCGCAATGAAGGCCAACATTCCATTCGCCTTCCTGATTACCTGCTGCACCTGCAAACTCACTTTTTGGGATTCATGCACAAGGACCCCCAGGTCCCTCTGCACCTCAGCATTTCTCCCCATTCAAATAATATTCCCTTTTACTGTTTTTTTTCCCCAAGCTGGATGACCTCACACTTTCCGACATTGTATTCCATCTGCCAAACCTTAGCCCATTCGCTTAACCTATCCAAATCTCTTTGCAGCCTCTCTGTGTCCTCTACAAAACCCGCTTTCCCACTAATCTTTGTGTCATCTGCAAATTTTGTTACACTACACTCTGTCCCTTCTTCCAGGTCATCTATGTATATTGTAAACAGTTGTGGTCCAAGCACCGATCCCTGTGGCACACCACTAACCACCAATTTCCAACCCGAAAAGGACCCATTTATCCCGTCTCTCTGCTTTCTGTTAGCCAGCCAATTCTCTATCCATGCTAATACATTTCCTCTGACTCCGCGTACCTCTATCTTCTGCAGTAACCTTTTGTGTGGCACCTTATCGAATGCCTTTTGGAAATCTAAATACACCACATCCATCGGTACATCTCTATCCACCATGCTCGTTATATCCTCAAAGAATTCCAGTAAATTAGTTAAACATGATTTCCCCTTCATGAATCCATGCTGCGTCTGCTTGATTGCACTATTCCTATCTAGATGTCCCGCTATTTCTTCCTTAATGATAGTTTCAAGCATTTTCCCCACTACAGATGTTAAACTAACCGGCCTATAGTTACCCTGCCTTTTGTCTACCCCTTTTTAAACAGAGGCGTTACATTAGCTGCTTTCCAATCCGCTGGTACCTCCCCAGAGTCCAGAGAATTTTGATAGATTATAACGAATGCATCTGCTATAACTTCCGCCATCTCTTTTAATACCCTGGGATGCATTTCATCAGGACCAGGGGACTTGTCTACCTTGAGTCCCATTAGCCTGTCCAGCACTACCCCCCTAGTGATAGTGATTGTCTCAAGGTCCTCCCTTCTCACATTCCTGTGACCAGCAATTTTTGGCATGGTTTTTGTGTCTTCCACTGTGAAGACCGAAGCAAAATAATTGTTTAAGGTCTCAGCCATTTCCACATTTCCCATTATTAAATCCCCCTTCTCATCTTCTAAGGGACCAACATTTACTTTAGTCACTCTTTTCCGTTTTATATATCTGTAAAAGCTTTTACTATCTGTTTTTATGTTTTGCGCAAGTTTACCTTCGTAATCTATCTTTCCTTTCTTTATTGCTTTTTTAGTCATTCTTTGCTGTTGTTTAAAATTTTCCCAATCTTCTAGTTTCCCACTAACCTTGGCCGCCTTATACGCATTGGTCTTTGATTTGATTTCCTTGGTTATCCATGGCTGGTTATTCCTTCTCTTACCACCCTTCTTTTTCACTGGAATATATTTTTGTTGCACACTATAACAAAGTAGTTGAGTAGACCAAGGAACGAATGCAGCTCTGTCACATTCTGAGGCTTGGGTGCATTTTTGATGGCCTTGGTTTTCGAGTCCATAGGCCTGATACCGTCAGCAGCAATTTTCCTCCCCAGGAATTCGACTTCCGGTGCCATGAAGACGCACTTCGAGTGTTTTGTCCAGACGATGTAGAACCTCTTCCAGGTTGTTCAGATATTCAGCGGAGTCACGACCTGTGACCAGTACGTCATCTTGGAACATGATGGTTCTGGGGACAGACTTCAGTAGACTCTCCATGTTCCTCTGAAATATGGTTGCAGCCGAGCGAATTATGAAAGGGCACCTGTTGTAGATAAACAGTCCTTTATGATTGTTGATGCACGTAAGTTTCTTCGACATGTTGACCAGCTCCTGTGTCATGTAGGCCGACGTCAGATTCAGTTTAGTGAATGACTTCCCCCCGGCTAGCGTTGCAAACAGGTCATCAGCCTTCGGTAACGGATGTTGATCCTGTTTCAAAATTCAGTTAATCGTAACCTTGTAGTCTCCACAAATCCTGACAGTGCCATCATTTTTCAACACGGGAACAATGGGGCTGGCCCATTCGTTAAATTCAACCGGTGTTATGATCCCTTCACGCTAGAGTTTGCCCAGTTTGATTTCGATCTTCTCCTTCATCATGTATGGAACTGCCCGAGCTTTATGATAGATGGGTCTTGTATCCGAGTCCACGTGGATCTGCACCTTGGCTCCCATGAAATTGCCGAAGCCTGGTTCAAACAGCGAGGGGAACTTGCTCAGCACTTGAGCACATGGAGTATCCTCCTCCAATGACAATGCTTTGATCTTGTTCCAGTTCCATTTGATTTTTTTCTAAAAGGTTCCTGCTGACCATTGCCTGGAACAATCCATAACAGTAAATCGTGAACCGCACCATCATACGACACCTTGATTACTGCACTACCAATCACCGTTATGAGTTCTTTAGTGTACGTATGCAACTTGGCATTGACTGGACTCAGCTTAGGCCTCACAGCATTAGTATCCCACAACCTGTCGAATGTCCTCTGGCTCATTATTGATTGACTAGCACCCGTGTCCAATTTCATCGATACCGGCACACCATTAAGCTTTATATTAAACATTATCAGTTGACTCTTTGTTAGGAACGAATACAGTCCATACACTTCCTCCTCTGGTATCTCGGATTGCATATCCGGATCCGTGCTAGACTGGTCATCATGCTCCACGTGGTGTGTCGCAGCACGCTTGCTCAGTTGCGGACACATGCCCTGGAGATGCCCCACTTTCGAACAGCCTTTACAAATATACTGTTTAAACCAACACTAATGATGCCGATGATTTCCCCCACAATGCTAACACAGTGATATCGGATTCATTCCCGTTGGCGGACTTTGAGCAGCCACAGGTTTCACGTACGCAGTTGGGTAGGCCCTGCCATATGCAGCTCTGCCAAACAACGATACTATCTTGTTTACAGTACTTGCCGAGTTCCGATTTTTCAATGATATCTGCTTTAAGCTTTTGTCTGTCGTCATGCATGATTAGGCAATCGTGATGGCCTTGCTCAAATCCAGCGTCTCCGCCGCCAGTAGCTTACGCAGGATCACCTCGTGGTTGATGCCGATTACAAAGAAGTCCCACAGTATGGTCCAGCTAGACCTCTTAGGTCAGCAATGAATTCCGATACATCCTGACCCTCAGAACGAACGTGCAGATAGAATCGATATCTTGAGATGATGATGCCTTCATCTGATTTGAGATAGTCAAGTACCAGAGCACACAATGTTTCATAGTCCTTGTCCATTGGACTTAAGGGCGAGAGGAGATTCTTTATGAGCCCATAGATTTTCGGACCGAAAACCGTGAGGAGGACCGCCCAGCGCCAAACTGCGTCTGCCCCTTTCTACATTTTGTTGGTCACAAAGTACTGGTTCAAGCGGGCTACAAAGTCTTCCCAATCTTCTCCCTCCACGAACCGCTCCAGAATTCCAATTGTGCTCATTTTTGCATGCAAGGTTCTTGTTACCTCATCGCCAAATGTTGTGTATGCAATAACTCAATAAACTGAATACTGTAAACTCTGAACAGGTACAAACCTGGCTCTACTTTATTAGGACCCAAAGTGCCTACATTACAAGATGGCTGGCCTTTTATACCTGGGCTGCACACACGTGCGCACAGCCCAATGATCTCCAACAGTGGCGCCACCTGATGGCTAGTAAACCCAAGCCCCTTTCTGCCCGGACTGTACGTGACGAACTAATTCAAGTGCGATACCTGTAACCTCAATCCCCAATTCCCCATTCACCAACAGTCCCACGCTCCTTATCTTCCCTCTGTCACTAACCATCACAGCATCCCCTTAGCTACAATGCAAAAATAAAAGCCAACACAATATAAACATTCCAAACCAAATGTATAAATCAAAGCGTGCCGTATTCATACAAACATCAACTAATCATCCTTATGCATTTATTTAGTGCCTGTCTTCCGTGTGCCTTTACCTGTCCTAGTGCTCCTACAAAGTGTTTCCCCAGTGGCTGCAGCGTGGCCAATGGAAGGCTGCTGACTTTCAGTGGAGGACACTGCAGATGGCCTTGGAGGATGACCTCAAGCAACTTTGGGCCAAGAAGGCCCGGCTGTAGACTGCACCACCTTGGCCTGGGCGGCAGCAGTCTGGGCTGCCTGGCTGACAAGCAACAGCAAGGGCACTGGCAGAGTGGCAGGGGTGGGAAGACGAATGCTGTCATCCTGAGAGAGGACAGCAAGTTCGAGCTCCACAGAGCCACTGCCACTCTCCTGGGGCAGCGCCTCAGCAACAATGTTCCCCGTAATTTCTTTTTGGACCACCCGGCCCCTTTAACGAGCTGCGCTGCCCATTCAAAAGTCCGCGTGTTTTTTTCAATTTAAAAGCCGGTACCCCTAGAGCATCACACAGCCATGCAGCTTAAAGGCAACTTTGGTCAGCAATCTCAGTCATCTGCTGGAGGACAGATTACTGAACTGCTGTGACACCCTATAAGCCCCTTTCAACCACAAAGGCAGCAGTATGAGCTTCCATGGCAGAAGTCTAAGAATTCCACTGTAGCACCGAGATGCTGGGTGGCTTCTGATTGTGGAAGCTGAGACATCGGCCATCAGACGCTGCATCGTGGTTGGGTCCACAAATGTGTCAATGGAGTTGGCCACCACTTCCATGCTGGACATCATGGGTGCCAAGCTCTGTGCAAAGCCCTGTGCAAGGTTTGTGCTGGACTCCTCCATGCTCCTTGATATTGCACTTAGGCTTTCTGGCGGGCCTGCCAAAGCACTAAGCATTTCATTGTGAAAACCCATCAGCGTTCTTCTGTAGCTCACCCCATCGAGGACTTCATCTGAGTCTTGTACAGCAGAACTCGTGAGCGACCTCGCCTTCTGGTGAGCTGGCACCTGTACCCTTTCTCCCTGCCCTGGCTGCAGGCCACTCGTGCCCGATGTCTCACCGCGTGCAGATCCCACGTCTAACCTATCCTCTAAAGTACACGGTGTGTCAGTACCTGAACTGGTGACTGCGAGTGTGAATTCGAATGACGGGACTGTGTCTTCTGCATCACATCCTTCTTTCTTTTGCAGTTCCTGCTCCTCCACCACTGCCTGGCCAGGTTGGGGTTCTTGGCTATCTGAAACGAGAAAGAGTAGGGTTGCGGTGAGGGGAGTGGAAATCAAGAAGTGGGATGAGGGGGAAGTGGGTTGTGAGAAGGAGGATCAGGTATGAGGATACCATCATCTGCGACTGTTTCAGATCCGCCGCTGGCCACGGCCTCAGCGACCGCTGCTCAAATACTCTCCAGCACCCTCTCCGCCATGGAGGTTGGGTAATGCAGACACACCTATCTCCCTGCATGTAGCCCCTTCTGCCTCTGCTTATGAGCCATGCCCTGTGCAGCAGAGAAAGGGAGTGTGTCAGTGTATGTGGTGCAATGCGTTTGGGTGATGTGTCTGCCATGGTTGAATAGCTGGCAGTGTGTGCGAGCTGTGAGATGTGGGTGTGCGGCTTGTAGCAGTGATTAATGTGTGAGGGTGAGGTGAAGCAATGAATGTGAGGTATGATAGAGATTATTGGTTGGTGAGTGATGGGGGTGTGTGTGCGGCTAGTTGTGCAGTTGTTGGATATGGTATTTGAAGTGAATTCATTCGCCTTGACTACTCGTGTGAGATCATAAAACTTCTTGTGGCACTGCATCCAGCTCCTCGAGTCTACAGTGCTGGCATTGACAGCGACAGCTATCTGCTCCCATTGCCTTCTCAGCGTCTGTCTGGAGGGCCCCCTGGCCCCCTGTAGAGAGAGGACCCCAGAAGAAGTGGCCCTAGAAATAGTGGAGGTATTGGTGATCATTTTCCAACATTCTATTGACTCTGGATCAGTTCCTATGGACTGGAGGATAGCTAATGTAACACCACTTTTTAAAAAAGGGGGGAGAGAGAAACCAGGGAATGATAGATCGGTTAGCCTGACATCAGTGGTGGGGAAAATGTTAGACTCAATTATTAAAGATGAAATAGCAGCGCATTTGGAAAGCAGTGACAGGATCGGTCCAAGTCAGCATGGATTTATGAAAGGGAAATCATGCTTGACAAATCTTCTCGAATTTTTTGAGGAGGTAACTAGTAGAGTGGACAAGGGAGAACCAGTGGATGTGGTGTATTTGGACTTTCAAAAGGCTTTTGACAGGGTCCCACGCAAGAGATTAGTGTGCAAAATTAAAGCACATGGTATTGGGGGTAATGTATTGACATGTATAAAGAACTGGTTGGCAGATAGGAAGCAAAGAGTAGGAATAAACGGGTCCTTTTCAGAATGGCAGGCAGTGACTAGTGGGGTGCCGCAGGATTCAGTGCTGGGACCCCAGCTATTTACAATATACATTAATGATTTAGATGTAGGAATTGAATGTAATATCTCCAAGTTTGCAGATGACACTAAGCTGGATGGCAGTGTGAGCTGTGAGGAGGATGCTAAGAGGCTGCAGGGTGACTTGGATAGGTTAGGTAAGTGGGCAAATGCATGGCAGATGCAGTATAATGTGGATAAATGTGAGGTTATCCACTTTGGGGGCAAAAACACAAAAGCAGAATATTATCTGAATGGTGGCAGATTGGGAAAAGGGGAAATGCAACGAGACCTGGATGTCATGGTACATCAGTCACTGAAAGTTGGCAAGCCGGTACAGCAGGCGGTGAAGAAGGCAAATGGCATGTTGGCCTTCATAGCGAGAGGATTTGAGTATAGGAGCAGGGATGTCTTACTGCAGTTGTACAGGGCCTTGGTGAGGCCACATCTGGAATATTGTGTTCAGTTTTGGTCTCCTAATCTGAGGAAGGACGTTCTTGCTATTGAGGGAGTGCAGCGAAAGTTCACCAGACTGATTCCCGGGATGGATGGACTGACATATAAGGAGAGGCTGGATCGACTGGGCCTTTATTCACTGGAGTTTAGAAGGATGAGAGGGGATCTCATAGAAACATATAAAATTCTGATGGGATTAGACGGGTTAGAGGCAGGAAGAATGTTGCCGATGCTGGGGAAGTCCAGAACCAGGGGTCACAGTCTAAGGATAAGGGTAAGCCATTTAGGACCGAGATGAGGAGAAACTTCTTCACTCAGAGAGTTGTTAACCTTTGGAATTCTCTGCCGCAGAAAGTTGTTGAGGCCAGTTTGTTAGATATATTCAAAATGGAGTTAGATATGGCCCTTATGGCTAAAGGGATCAAGGGGTATGGAGAGAAAGCAGGAAAGAGGATCTGAGGTTGAATGATCAGCCATGATCTTATTGAATGGTGGTGCAGGCTCAAAGGGCCAAATGGCCTACTCCTGCACCTAATTTCTATGTTTCTATGTTTCTATGTGAATGAGAGGTGATCTTATCAAAACGTATAAGATTATGAGGGGGCTTGACAAGGTGGATGCAGAGAGGATGTTTCCACTAGTAGGGGAGGCTAGAACTAGAGGCCACGATCTTAGAATAAGGGACCGGCCATTTAAAACATAAATGAGGAGGAATTTCTTCTCTCGGAGGGTTGTAAATCTATGGAATTCACTGCCTCAGAGAGCTATGGAAGCTGGGACATTGAATAAATTTAAGACACAAATAGACAGTTTCTTGAACGATAAGGGGATAAGGGATTATGGGGAGCGGGCGGGGAAGTGGAGCTGAGTCCATGATCAGATCGTCCATGATCTTATTGAATGGCGGAGCAGGCTCGAGGAGCCGTATGGCCTACTCCTGCTCCTATTTCTTATGTTCTTATGTTCTGTGCTGTAAATTTCTATGATTTTATGATTCTATTACATTTGGTCCCGTCATCCAAATCATTGATATAGATTGTGAATTGCTGGGGCCCAAGCAATGATCCTTGCGGTACCTCACTAGATACAGCCTGCCAACCCGAAAATAACCCGTTTATTCCTACTCTCTGTTTTCTGTCTGTTAACCAATCCTCCATCCATGCTAGTATATCATCCCCAATCCCATGAGCCCTAATTTTGTTTAATAACCTCTTGTGTGGCACCTTATCAAATGCCTTCTGAAAATCCAAATGCACCCCATCCACTGGTTCCCTTTTATCTATTTTACTAGTTACAATTTCAAAAAACTCACATCCAGTGTTCCCCAAGGATCTATCCTGGGTCCACTCCTATTTCTCATCTATATGCTGCTCATCGGCGACATCATCCGAAAACACAGCGTCACCCAGCTCTACCTCACCATCACCTCTGTGGACCCCTCCCCTGTCTCTGATTTGTCATGTTGCTTGTCAGACATCCAGTACTGGATGAGCAGAATTTTCCACCAACTAAATATTGGGAAGATCAAAGCCACTGTCTTCAGTCCCCGTCACCAACTACGTTGTCTAGCCATTGACTCCATTCCCCTAGCCACTGTCTGATGCTGAACCTGACTGTTCACAACCTTGGCTTCCTATTTAACCCTGAGGTGAGGTTCCAACCACATATCCATCCATCACCAAGACCAAGTCTACTTCCACCTCCGCACCACCCGTCTCCATCCCCTGCCTCAACTCATTTGCATGAAACCCTCATCCAAGCCTTTGCTACCTGTGGGCTCTTCCAATGCACTCCTGGCTGGCCTCTCATTTTCCACCCTCCATAAATTTGAGCTCATCCAAAACACTGCTGCCGTGTCCTCACTCACAGCAAATGCCGTTCACCCATCACCCTTGTACTCGCTGACCTACATTGGCTCCCGGTCCAGCAATGTCTCGATTTTAAAATTCTCAAATTGTTGTTTACATATCGCTCCATGGCTTCACTCCTCCAATTATGTCCTCTTGCGCTCCGCTGATTTTAATTGGTCCACCATTGGCCACTGTGCCATCAGCTGGCTAGGCCCTAAGCTCCAGAATTCCCTCCCTAAACCTTTCTGCTTCTCTAAATCTCTCTCTTCCTTTAACAAGCTTCTTAAAATCTAGCTCTTTGACCTGTCCCAATATTCCCTTATGTGGCTTTGTGATAATGCTCCTGTGAAGTGCTTTGGAATGTTTTACTATGTCAAAGAAAGAAAGACTTGCATTTATATAACGCCTTTCATGACCGCCAGATGTCTCAAAGCACTTTACAGCCAAAGAAGTACTTTTGGAGTGTAATCACTGTTGTAATGTGGGAAATGTAGCAGCCAATTTGCACACAGCAAGCTCCCACAAACAGCAATGTGATAATGACCAGATAATCTGTTTTTGTTATGTTGATTGAGGGATAAATATTTCCAGGACACTGGGGATAACTCCCCTGCTCTTCTTCAAAATACTGCCATGGGATCTTTTACACCCATCTGAGGGAGCAGACGGTGCCACGGTTTAACATTCAAAATTCTTCACCTCCAACAGTGCAGCATTCCCTCAGCACTGCACTGGAGTGTCAACCTACATTTTTCAGGGACTTGAGCCCATGAGCGTCAGATTCAGAGGCGAGTGTACTACTCACTGAGCCACAGCTGACATGTGATATAAATGCAAGTTGTTGTTGATCATTAAACTGATGTTCATTCTATGTCTCTTCCCTTTGTTACTGATTTAACAACCAGCGGAAAGGAATCTTTCATTGTTTACCTTCTGAAAACCTATCATAATTTTGAAAGCCTCTATTAGGTCTTCCATAACCCCGGTGAAAAAAGCCCCAATTCTTCAAGCATGTCTTCATAACTATAACCTCTCATTGGGCTCAATTTTGGCCATGACTTGCTCCAATTTTTTTGGAATAAGTTGGTTTTTCTGGTGTAAGTTAAAAAACACCACTTTCCCCAATAAACTTGCTCCAGAGATAATCAGTTAGGTACGATTTTTTCAGTTGAGTTTTTTTTCAAAAGGGGGCGTTCCCAGACACTTACGGCAGTTTTGGCCATTTATGCCACTTTGGTCAGCTAAAACTTGCTCCAAATTGACCTCGGTCAGCGTATGTGGCCAGCTCTGAGAAACCTTGCGGACAGTTAAGAAAGCAGCGCACATTGGTACATCGACGGACATTAGAATATAAAAACATAGAAAATAGGTGCAGGAGTAGGCCATTCGGCCCTTCGAGCCTGCACCACCATTCAATAAGATCATGGCTGATCTTTCACCTCAGTACCCCTTTCCTGCTTTCTCTCCATACCCCTTGATCCCTTTAGCCATAAGGGCCACATCTAACTCCATCATGAATATATCCAACGAACTGGCATCAACAACTCTCTGCGGTAGGGAATTCCACAGGTTACCAACTCCCTGAGTGAAGAAGTTTCTCCTCACCTCAGTCCTAAATGGCTTCCCCCTTATCCTTAGACTGTGTCCCCTGGTTCTGGACTTCCCCAACATTGGGAACATTCTTCCTGCATCTAACCTGTCTAAACCTGTCAGAATTTTAAACGTTTCTATGAGGTCCCCTCTCATTCTTCTGAACTCCAGTGAATACAATCCCAGTTGATCCAGTCTTTCTTGATAGGTCAGTCCCACCATCCCTGGAATCAGTCTGGTGAATCTTCGCTGCACTCCCTCAATAGCAAGAATGTCCTTCCTCAAGTTAGGAGACCAAAACTGTACACAATACTCCAGGTGTGGCCTCACCAAGGCCCTGTACAACTGTAGCAACACCTCCCTGCCCCTGTACTCAAATCCCCTCGCTATGAAGGACAACATGCCATTTGCTTTCTTAACCGCCTGCTGTACCTGCATGCCAACCTTCAATGACTGATGTACCATGACACCCAGGTCTCGTTGCACCTCCCCTTTTCCTAATCTGTCACCATTCAGATAATAGTCTGTCTCTCTGTTTTTACCACCAAAATGGATAACCTCACATTTATCCACATTATACTTCATCTGCCACGCATTTGCCCACTCACCTAACCTATCCAAGTCACTCTGCAGCCTAATAGCATCCTCCTCGCAGCTCACACTGCCACCCAACTTAGTGTCATCCGCAAATTTGGAGATACTACATTTAATCCCCTCGTCTAAATCATTAATGTACAATGTAAACAGCTGGGGCCCCAGCACAGAACCTTGCGGTACCCCACTAGTCACTGCCTGCCATTCTGAAAAGTACCCATTTACTCCTACTCTTTGCTTCCTGTCTGACAACCAGTTCTCAATCCACGTCAGCAC
Source organism: Pristiophorus japonicus (assembly GCF_044704955.1). Lineage (NCBI taxonomy): Eukaryota > Metazoa > Chordata > Chondrichthyes > Pristiophoridae > Pristiophorus > Pristiophorus japonicus. The sequence continues at coordinate 154,345,450 of NC_091985.1, forward strand.
ACTACCCCCAATCCCATGTGCTTTAACTTTGCACATTAATCTCTTGTGTGGGACCTTGTCGAAAGCCTTCTGAAAGTCCAAATATACCACATCAACTGGTTCTCCCTTGTCCACTTTACTGGAAACATCCTCAAAAAATTCCAGAAGATTTGTCAAGCATGATTTCCCTTTCACAAATCCATACTGACTTGGACCTATCATGTCACCATTTTCCAAATGAACTGCAATGACATCTTTAATAATTGATTCCATCATTTTACCCACTACTGAGGTCAGGCTGACCGGTCTATAATTCCCTGTTTTCTCTCCCCCTCCTTTTTTAAAAAGTGGGGTTACATTGGCTACCCTCCACTCGATAGGAACTGATCCAGAGTCAATGGAATGTTGGAAAATGACTGTCAATGCATCCACTATTTCCAAGGCCACCTCCTTAAGTATTCTGGGATGCAGTCCATCAGGCCCTGGGGATTTATCGGCCTTCAATCCCATCAATTTCCCCAACACAATTTCCCGACTAATAAAGATTTCCCTCAGTTCCTCCTCCTTACTAGACCCTCTGACCCCTTTTATATCCGGAAGGTTGTTGGTGTCCTCCTTAGTGAATACCGAACCAAAGTACTTGTTCAATTGGTCTGCCATTTCTTTGTTCCCAGTTATGACTTCCCCTGATTCTGACTGCAGGGGACCTATGTTTGTCTTTACTAACCTTTTTCTCTTTACATACCGATAGAAACTTTTGCAATCCGCCTTAATGTTCCCTGCAAGCTTCTTCTCGTACTCCATTTTCCCTGCCCTAATCAAACCCTTTGTCCTCCTCTGCTGAGTTCTAAATTTCTCCCAGTCCCCGGGTTCACTGCTATTTCTGGCCAATTTGTATGCCACTTCCTTGGCTTTAATACTATCCCTGATTTCCCTTGATAGCCACGGTTGAGCCACCTTCCCTTTTTTATTTTTACGCCAGACAGGAATGTACAATTGTTGTAGTTCATCCATGCGGTCTCTAAATGTCTGCCATTGCCCATCCACAGTCGACCCCTTAAGTATCATTCGTCAATCTATCCTAGCCAATTCACGCCTCATACCTTCAAAGTTACCCTTCTTTAAGTTCTGGACCATGGTCTCTGAATTAACTGTTTCATTCTCCATCCTAATGCAGAATTCCACCATATTATGGTCACTCTTCCCCAAGGGGCCTCGCACAATGAGATTGCTAATTAATCCTCTCTCATTACACAACACCCAGTCTAAGATGGCCTCCCCCCTAGTTGGTTCCTCGACATATTGGTCTAGAAAACCATCCTTATGCACTCCAGGAAATCCTCCTCCACTGTATTGCTTCCAGTTTGGCTCGCCCAATCTATGTGCATATTAAAGTCATCCATTATAACTGCTGCACCTTTATTGGGCCCAGTCGATCCAGTCTCTCCTCATATGTCAGACTAGCCATTCCGGGAATCAGTCTGGTGAACCTTTGCTGCACTCCTTCAATAGCAAGAACGTCCTTCCTCAGATTAGGAGACCAAAACTGAACACAATATTCCACGTGAGACCTCACCAAGGCCCTGTACAACTGCAGTAAGACCTCACTGCTTCTATACTCAAAACCCCTAGCTATGAAGGCCAACATACCATTTTTTCTCTTCAGCGCCTGCTGTACCTGCATGCCAACTTTCAATGACTGATGTACCATGACACCCAGGTCTCGTTGCACCTCCCCTTTTCCTAATCTGCCGCCATTCAGATAATATTCTGCCTTCGTGTTTTTGCCACCAAAGTGGATAACCTCACATTTATTCACATTATACTGCATCTGCTATGCATTTGCCCACTCACCTAACCTGTCCAAGTCACCCTGCAGCCTCTTAGCGTCCTCCTCGCAGCACACAACGCCACCCAGTTTAGTGTCATCTGCAAACTTGTAGATATTACATTCAATTCTTTCATCTAAATCATTAATGTATATTGTAAAGAGCTTGGATCCCAGCACTGAGCCCTGCGGCACTCCACTAGTTACTGCCTGCCATTCTGAAAAGGACCCGTTTATCCCGACTCTCTGTTTCCTGTCTGTCAACCAGTTCTCTATCCACGTCAGTACATTACCCCCAATACCATGTGCTTTAATTTTGCACATCAATCTCCTGTGTGGGACCTTGTCAAGAGCCTTTTGAAAGTCCAAATACACCACATCCACTGGTTCTCCCTTGTCCACTCTACTAGTTACATCCTCAAAAAATTCCAGAAGATTTGTCAAGCATGATTTCTCTTTCCTAAATTCATGTTGACTTGGACCAATCCTGTCACTGCTTTCCAAATACGCTGTTATTTCATCTTTAATAATTGATTACAACATTTTGCCCACTACTGATGTCAGGCTAACCAGTCTATAATTCCCCGTTTTCTCTCTACCTCCTTTTTTAGAAAGTGGTGTTACATTAGCTACCCTCCAGTACATAGGAACTGATCCAGAGTCGATAGACTGTTGCAAAATGATCACCAATGCATCCACTTCCTTGAGTACTCTGGGATGCGGACTATCAGGCCCCGGGGATTTATCGGCCTTCAATCCCATCAATTTCCCTAACACAATTTCCCGCCTAATAAGAATATCCTTCAGTTCCTCCTTCTTACTAGACCCTTGGTCCCCTAGTACTTCTGGAAGGATATTTGTGTCTTCCTTTGTGAAGACAGAACCAAAGTATTTGTTCAACTGGTCTGCCATTTCTTTGTTCCCCATTATAACTTCACCTGAATCTGACTGCAAGGGACCTACGTTTACCTTCACTAATCTTTTTCTCTTCACATATCTACAGAAGCTTTTGCAGTCAGTTTTTATGTTCCCGGCAAGTTTCCCCTCATACTCTATTGTCCCCCTCTTAATTAAACCCTTTTTCCTCCTCTGCTGAATTCTAAATTTCTCCCAGTCCTCAGGCTTTTTCTGGCCAATTTTTATGCCTCTTCCTTGGATTTAATATTATCCTTAATTTCTCTTGTTAGCCACGGTTGAGCCACCTTCCCCGTTTTATTTTTACTCCAGACAGGGATGTACAATTGTTAAAGTTCATCCATGTGATCTTTAAATGTTTGCCATTGCCTAACCACTGTCAACCCTCTAATTATCATTTGCCAGTCTATTCTAGCCAATTCACATCTCATACCATCGAAGTTACCATTCCTTAAGTTCAGGACCCTCGTCTCTGAATTAACTGTGTCACTCTCCATCTTAATAAGGAATTCTACCATATTATGGTCACTCTTCCCCCAGGGGCCTCGCACAATAAGATTGCTAATTCGTCCTTTCTCATTACACATCACCCAGTCTAGGATGGCCAGCCCTCTAGTTGGTTCTTCAACATATTGGTCCAGAAAACCATCCCTAATACACTCAAGGAAATCCTCCTCCATCGTATTGCTACCAGCTTGGTTAGCCCAATCTATATGTAGATTAAAGTTAACCATGTTAACTGCTGCACCTTTATTGCACGCATCCCTAATTTCTTATTTGATGCTGTCCCCAACCTCACTACTATTGTTTGGTGGTCTGTACACATCTCCCACCAGCATTTTCTGCCCTTTGATATTCCGCAGCTCCGCTCATACAGATTCCACTTCATCCAAGCTGATGTCCTTCCTTACCATTGCGTTAATTTCCTCTTTAACCAGCAATGCTACCCCACCTCCTTTTCCTCTCTGTCTATCCTTCCTAAATGTTGAATACCCCTAGATATTGAGTTCCCAGCCTTAGTCACCCTGGAGCCATGTCTCCGTGATACCAATGATATCATATTCCTTAATTGCTGCCTGTGTAGTTAATTTGCCCACCTTATTATGAATACTCCTCGCATTGAGGCACAGAGCCTTCAGGCTTGTCTTTTTAACACACTTTGCCCTTTTAGAATTTTGCTGCAATGTGGCCCTTTTTGATTTTTGCCTTGGGATTCTCTGCCCTCCACTTTTACTTTTCTTCTTTCTATCTTTTGCTTCTGCCCCCATTTTACTTCCCTCTGTCTCCCTGCATAGGTTCCCATCCCCCTGCCATATTAGTTTAACCAGGTGGGAACCGGAGAGGACCTGAAACTAAACAACCAAGCACCAAACATTGCAAGGAAAAGCTCAAACAATTAAAATACTAATAGAAATCAAGTAAATCCTACCTTAATCTTTAAAGTTGGCCCGGGAAGGCAGCGGGCCGGCCTGTGTGTGAGGCCATTTGGCCTGGGAGAGGGGCAGAAAGACGGGCACCGGTCCTCCAGTTGTCCAGGGCTAGGGGCGACTGCAAATGAACAGGGGGGTGGGTGCGGAAGCAGAGCGACCGAACGCGGCATCGGTGGGGGGGGGGGGGCGGAGAGAGGGAACGAGAGCAAGAGATGCTGGCCACGACATCAACGGGGGGGGGGGGGGGGGGGGGGCAGGGGTGCGGGCGAAGCAGAGCGAGCTACACGGCATGTGGGGAGGGAAGAGAGAGAGTAATGCTGCCCTTTAAATCAAGGGGGGGAGGCGAAGCTGAGCGACCAAACGTGGCGTCGGTGGGGGGTGGGGAGGGGGGAGGGGGAGAAGAGAGATATAACAAGAGTGCCAAATTTCGGCGCTACTGAGCATGTGCGCACATCGGACCCGTCACCACTGCGCGTGCGGGCAGCTGCCGGCAATGTTTTCGGCACAGGGCTGTAGCTTCGCCCCCCACTGCACTATATACATCACGCCAGGACCCGGGACACTCGGCAAAGCAGCCAGGATGGGGTCACATTTTTTCCGCGCCGTTTCCAGCGCACAAAGTCGGCGCATCTAGTGTAAGTGCATCGAAAAAGGGGGTTGGGGGAAATAGAGCTCAATATTATTACCAAAATTCTAATAAATCTTGGCTGGGATTATTTGCACATTAAAGATATTGTACAAATGTAAATTGCTATTACTTTTATAATGGAGTGTCCAGCATTGTATGCGGTACTCACACTAGGGTCTAACCAATGTCTTAATACAACTTCAGCATCACCACCTTTCTCTTATATTCAATGCTGTTAAGTATAGAACCCAGAATCTAATTTTCATTTTTTTTGGCCTTTCCTATCTGCTTTCCAACCCCTGAAAATTTGCATATCTACACCCTCGGTCTCTCTATCTCCATCTCCCTCGCTTTCTCAGTTTCTAAACCCCTGGGTCTCTCGGTTTCTGCACTCTCAATGTCTCTGATCCTGCAGCCTTGGTCTCTCTGTTTCTGCACTCTCAGTCTCTCTGTTTCTGCACCCCTGGGTCTCTCTGTTTCTGCACTCTCAGTCTCTCTGTTTCTGCACCCCTGGGTTCCTCTGATTCTGCACCCGTGGGTCTCTCTGTTTCTAAACACCAGGGTCTCTCTGTTTCTAAACCCCTGGGTCTCTCTGTTTCTAAACACCAGGGTCTCTCTGTTTCTAAACCTCTGAGTCTCTCTGTTTCTAAACACCAGGGTCTCTCTGTTTCTAAACACCTGGGTCTCTCTCTGTTTCTAAACCCCTGGGTCTCTCTGTTTCTAAACCCCTGGGTCTCTGTGTTTCTAAACACCTCGGTCTCTCTGTTTCTAAACATCTCGGTCTCTCTGTTTCTGAACACCTGGGTCTCTCTGTTTCTGAACCCCTGGGTCTCTCTGTTTCTGTACCCCTGGGTCTCTGTGTTTCTAAACACCTCGGTCTCTCTGTTTCTAAACACCTCGGTCTCTCTGTTTCTAAACACCTGGGTCTCTCTCTGTTTCTAAACCCCTGGGTCTCTCTGTTTCTAAACCCCTGGGTCTCTGTGTTTCTAAACACCTCGGTCTCTCTGTTTCTAAACACCTCGGTCTCTCTGTTTCTAAACTCCTGGGTCTCTCTGATTCTGTACCCCTGGGTCTCTCTGTTTCTAAACATCTGGTTCTCTCTGTTTCTAAACCCCTGGGTCTCTCTGTTTCTAAACCCCTGGGTCTCTCTGTTTCTGCACCCCGGAGTCTCTGTTTCTAAACACCTGGTTCTCTCTGTTTCTGCATCCCTGGGTCTCTCTGTTTCTGCACCCCTCGGTCTCTCTGTTTCTGCACCCCTCGGTCTCTCTGTTTCTGCACCCCTCGATCTCTCTGTTTCTACACCCCTGGGTCCCTCTGTTTCTGCACCCCTGGGTCTCTCTGTTTCTAAACCTCTGGGTCTCTCTGTTTCTAAACACCAGGGTCTCTCTGATTCTAAACCCCTGGGTCTCTCTGTTTCTAAACACCAGGGTCTCTCTGTTTCTAAACCCCTGAGTCTCTCTGTTTCTAAACACCAGGGTCTCTCTGTTTCTAAACCCCTGGGTCTCTCTGTTTCTAAACACCTGGGTCTCTCTGTTTCTAAACACCTGGGTCTCTCTGTTTCTAAACACCTGGGTCCCTCTGTTTCTGTACCCCTGGGTCTCTCTCTTTCTAAACCACTGGGTCTCTCTCTTTCTAACCGCCTGGGTCTCTCTCTTTCTAAACACCTGGGTCTCTCTGTTTCCAAACACCTGGGTCCCTCTGTTTCTCCACCCCTGGGTTCCTCTGTTTCTAAACACCTGGTTCTCTCTGTTTCTAAACCCCTGGGTCTCTCTGTTTCTAAACCCCTGGGTCTCTCTGTTTCTAAACTCCTGGGTCTCTCTGATTCTGCACCCGTGGGTCTCTCTGTTTCTAAACCCCTGGTTCTCCCTGTTTCTAAACACCTGGGTCCCTCTGTTTCTGTACCCCTGGGTCTCTCTGTTTCTAAACCCCTGGGTCTCTCTGTTTCTAAACACCTGGGTCTCTCTGTTTCTAAACACCTGGGTCCCTCTGTTTCTGCACCCCTGGGTTCCTCTGATTCTGCACCCGTGGGTCTCTCTGTTTCTAAACCCCTGGGTCTCTCTGTTTCTAAACCCCTGGGTCTCTCTGTTTCTAAACCCCTGGGTCTCTCTGTTTCTAAACCCCTGGGTCTCTCTGTTTCTAAACCCCTGGGTCTCTCTGTTTCTAAACCCCTGGGTCTCTCTGTTTCTAAACCCCTGGGTCTCTCTGTTTCTAAACCCCTGGGTCTCTCTGTTTCTAAACCCCTGGGTCTCCTTGTTTCTAAACACCTGGGTCTCTCTGTTTCTAAACACCTGGGTCTCTGTGTTTCTAAACATCTGGGTCTCTGTGTTTCTAAACACCTCGGTCTCTCTGTTTCTAAACTCCTGGGTCTCTCTGTTTCAAAACACCTCGGTCTCTCTGTTTCTGATCACCTGGGTCTCTCTGTTTCTGCACCCCTGGGTCTCTCTGTTTCTGCACCCCTGAGTCTCTCTGTTTCTAAACACCTGGTTCTCTCTGTTTCTGCATCCCTGGGTCTCTCTGTTTCTGCACCCCTCGGTCTCTCTGTTTCTGCACCCCTGGGTCTCTCTGTTTCTGCACCCCTCGATCTCTCTGTTTCTACACCACTGGGTCCCTCTGTTTCTGCATCTCTGGGTCTCTCTGTTTCTGCACCCCTGGGTCTCTCTGTTTTTAAACACCAGGGTCTCTCTGTTTCTAAACCCCTGCGTCTCTCTGTTTCTGCACCCCTCGGTCTCTCTGTTTCTGCACCCCTGGGTCTCTCTGTTTCTAAACAACAGGGTCTCTCTGTTTCTAAACCCCTGGGTCTCTCTGTTTCTAAACCCCTGGGTCTCTGTGTTTCTAAACACCTCGGTCTCTCTGTTTCAAAACACCTCGGTCTCTCTGTTTCTGATCACCTGGGTCTCTCTGTTTCTGCACCCCTGGGTCTCTCTGTTTCTGCACCCCTGAGTCTCTCTGTTTCTAAACACCTGGTTCTCTCTGTTTCTGCATCCCTGGGTCTCTCTGTTTCTGCACCCCTCGGTCTCTCTGTTTCTGCACCCCTCGATCTCTCTGTTTCTACACCACTGGGTCCCTCTGTTTCTGCATCTCTGGGTCTCTCTGTTTCTAAACCCCTGGGTCTCTCTGTTTCTAAACACCAGGGTCTCTCTGTTTCTAAACCCCTGCGTCTCTCTGTTTCTAAACACCAGGGTCTCTCTGTTTCTAAACCCCTGAGTCTCTCTGTTTATAAACACCAGGGTCTCTCTGTTTCTAAACCCCTGAGTCTCTCTGTTTCTAAACACCAGGGTCTCTCTGTTTCTAAACCCCTGGGTCGCTCTGTTTCTAAACACCTGGGTCTCTCTGTTTCTAAACACCAGGGTCTCTCTGTTTCTAAACACCTGGGTCTCTCTGTTTCTAAACACCTGGGTCCCTCTGTTTCTGTACCCCTGGGTCTCTCTCTTTCTAAACCCCTGGGTCTCTCTCTTTCTAAACCCCTGGGTCTCTCTCTTTCTAAACACCTGGGTCTCTCTGTTTCTAAACACCTGGGTCCCTCTGTTTCTCCACCCCTGGGTTCCTCTGTTTCTAAACCCCTGGGTCTCTCTGTTTCTAAACCCCTGGGTCTCTCTGTTTCTAAACCCCTGGGTCTCTCTGATTCTGCACCCGTGGGTCTCTCTGTTTCTAAACCCCTGGTTCTCTCTGTTTCTAAACACCTGGGTCCCTCTGTTTCTGTACCCCTGGGTCTCTCTGTTTCTAAACCCCTGGGTCTCTCTGTTTCGAAACACCTGGGTCTCTCTGTTTCTAAACACCTGGGTCCCTCTGTTTCTGCACCCCTGGGTTCCTCTGATTCTGCACCCGTGGGTCTCTCTGTTTCTAAACCCCTGGGTCTCTCTGTTTCTAAACCCCTGGGTCTCTCTGTTTCTAAACCCCTGGGTCTCTCTGTTTCTAAACACCTGGGTCTCCCTGTTTCTAAACTCCTGGGTCTCTCTGTTTCTAAACTCCTGGGTCTCTCTGTTTCTAAACTCCAGGGTCTCTCTGTTTCTAAACACCTGTGTCTCTGTTTCTAAACACCTGGATCTCTCAGTTTCTAAACACCTGGGTCTCTCTGTTTCTAAACACCTGGGTCTCTCTGTTTCTGAACCCCTCGGTCTCTCTGTTTCTGCACCCCTGGGTCTCTCTGTTTCTAAACCCCTGGGTCTCTCTCTGTTTCTAAACACCAGGGTCTCTCTGTTTCTAAACCCCTGGGTCTCTCTGTTTCTAAACCCCTGGGTCTCTCTGTTTCTAAACCCCTGGGTCTCTCTGTTTCTAAACACCTGGGTCTCTCTGTTTCTAAACACCTGGATCTCTCTGTTTCTAAACACCTGGGTCCCTCTGTTTCTGCACCCCTCGGTCTCTCTGTTTCTAAACCCCTGGGTCCCTCTGTTTCCACACACCTGGGTCTCTCTGTTTCTAAACCCCTGGGTCACTCTGATTCTGCACCCGTGGGTCTCTCAATTTCTAAACCCCTGAGTCTCTCTGTTTCTAAACCCCTGGGTCTCTCTGTTTCTAAACCCCTGGGTCTCTCTGTTTCTAAACCCCTGGGTCTCTCTGTTTCTAAACCCCTGGGTCTCTCTGTTTCTGCACCCCTGAGTCTCTCTGTTTCTGCTCCACTGGGTCTCTCTGTTTCTAAACACCTGGGTCTCTCTGTTTCTAAACACCTGGGTCTCTCTGTTTCTAAACACCTCGGTCTCTCTGTTTCTAAACTCCTGGGTCTCTCTGTTTCTAAACACCTGGGTCTCTCTGTTTCTAAACACCTGGGTCTCTCTGTTTCTGAACCCCTCGGCTCTCTCTGTTTCTGCACCCCTGGGTCTCTCTGTTTCTAAACCCCTAGGTCTCTCTCTGTTTCTAAACAACAGGGTCTCTCTGTTTCTAATCCCCTGGGTCTCTCTGTTTCTAAACCCCTGGGTCTCTGTGTTTCTAAACACCTCGGTCTCTCTGTTTCTAAACACCTCGGTCTCTCTGTTTCTGAACACCTGGGTCTCTCTGTTTCTGAACCCCTGGGTCTCTCTGTTTCTGTACCCCTGGGTCTCTCTGTTTCTAAACACCTGGTTCTCTCTGTTTCTAAACCCCTGGGTCTCTCTGTTTCTAAACCCCTGGGTCTCTCTGTTTCTGCACCCCTGAGTCTCTCTGTTTCTAAACACCTGGGTCTCTCTGTTTCTGCATCCCTGGGTCTCTGTTTCTGCACCCCTCGGTCTCTCTGTTTCTGCACCCCTGGGTCTCTCTGTTTCTGCACCCCTCGATCTCTCTGTTTCTACACCACTGGGTCCCTCTGTTTCGGCACCTCTGGGTCTCTCTGTTTCTAAACCCCTGGGTCTCTCTGTTTCTAAACACCAGGGTCTCTCTGTTTCTAAACCCCTGGGTCTCTCTGTTTCTAAACACCTGGGTCTCTCTGTTTCTAAACCCCTGAGTCTCTCTGTTTCTAAACACCAGGGTCTCTCTGTTTCTAAACCCCTGGGTCGCTCTGTTTCTAAACACCTGGGTCTCTCTGTTTCTAAACACCTGGGTCTCTCTGTTTCTAAACACCTGGGTCCCTCTGTTTCTGTACCCCTGGGTCTCTCTCTTTCTAAACCCCTGGGTCTCTCTCTTTCTAAACCCCTGGGTCTCTCTCTTTCTAAACACCTGGGTCTCTCTCTTTCTAAACACCTGGGTCCCTCTGTTTCTCCACCCCTGGGTTCTTCTGTTTCTAAACCCCTGGGTCTCTCTGTTTCTAAACCCCTGGGTCTCTCTGATTCTGCACCCGTGGGTCTCTCTGTTTCTAAACCCCTGGTTCTCTCTGTTTCTAAACACCTGGGTCCCTCTGTTTCTGTACCCCTGGGTCTCTCTGTTTCTAAACCCCTGGGTCTCTCTGTTTCTAAACACCTGGGTCTCTCTGTTTCTAAACACCTGGGTCCCTCTGTTTCTGCACCCCTGGGTTCCTCTGATTCTGCACCCGTGGGTCTCTCTGTTTCTAAACCCCTGGGTCTCTCTGTTTCTAAACACCTGGGTCTCTCTGTTCCTAAACTCCTGGGTCTCTCTGTTTCTAAACTCCTGGGTCTCTCTGTTTCTAAACTCCTGGGTCTCTCTGTTTCTAAACTCCTGGGTCTCTCTGTTTCTAAACACCTGGGTCTCTCTGTTTCTAAACACCTGGGTCTCTCTGTTTCTAAACCCCTGGGTCTCTCTGTTTCTGCACCCCTGAGTCTCTCTGTTTCTGCTCCACTGGGTCTCTCTGTTTCTAAACACCTGGGTCTCTCTGTTTCTAAACACCTGGGTCTCTCTGTTTCTGAACCCCTCGGTCTCTCTGTTTCTGCAACCCTGGGTCTCTCTGTTTCTAAACCCCTGGGTCTCTCTCTGTTTCGAAACACCAGGGTCTCTCTGTTTCTAAACCCCTGGGTCTCCCTGTTTCTAAACCCCTGGGTCTCTCTGTTTCTAAACCCCTGGGTCTCTCTGTTTCTAAACCCCTGGGTCTCTCTGATTCTGCACCCGTGGGTCTCTCAATTTCTAAACTCCTGAGTCTCTCTGTTTCTAAACCCCTGGGTCTCTCTGTTTCTAAACCCCTGGGTCTCTCTGTTTCTGCACCCCTGGGTCTCTCTGTTTCTGCTCCACTGGGTCTCTCTGTTTCTAAACCCCTGGGTCTCTCTCTGTTTCTAAACACCAGGGTCTCTCTGTTTCTAAACCCCTGGGTCTCTCTATTTCTAAACCACTGGGTCTCTCTGTTTCTAAACCCCTGGGTCTCTCTGTTTCTAAACACCAGGGTCTCTCTGTTTCTAAACACCTGGGTCTCTGTGTTTCTAAACACCTCGGTCTCTCTGTTTTTAAACTCCTGGGTCTCTCTGTTTCTAAACACCTGGGTCTCTGTTTCTAAATACCTGGGTCACTCTGTTTCTAAACACCTGGGTCTCTCTGTTTCTGAACCGATCGGCTCTCTCTGTTTCTGCACCCCTGGGTCTCTCTGTTTCTAAACCCCTAGGTCTCTCTCTGTTTCTAAACAACAGTGTCTCTCTGTTTCTAAACCCCTGGGTCTCTCTGTTTCTAAACCCCTGGGTCTCTGTGTTTCTAAACACCTCGGTCTCTCTGTTTCTAAACACCTCGGTCTCTCTGTTTCTAAACACCTCGGTCTCTCTGTTTCTGAACACCTGGGTCTCTCTGTTTCTGAACCCCTGGGTCTCTCTGTTTCTGTACCCCTGGGTCTCTCTGTTTCTAAACACCTGGTTCTCTCTGTTTCTAAACCCCTGGGTCTCTCTATTTCTAAACCCCTGGGTCTCTCTGTTTCTGCACCCCTGAGTCTCTCTGTTTCTAAACACCTGGGTCTCTCTGTTTCAGCATCCCTGGGTCTCTCTGTTTCTGCACCCCTCGGTCTCTCTGTTTCTGCACCCCTGGGTCTCTCTGTTTCTGCACCCCTCGATCTCTCTGTTTCTACACCACTGGGTCCCTCTGTTTCTGCACCTCTGGGTCTCTCTGTTTCTAAACCCCTGGGTCTCTCTGTTTCTAAACACCAGGGTCTCTCTGTTTCTAAACACCTGGGTCTCTCTGTTTCTAAACACCAGGGTCTCTCTGTTTCTAAACACCTCGGTCTCCTTGTTTCTAAACACCTGGGTCTCTCTGTTTCTAAACACCTGGATCTCTCTGTTTCTAAACCCCTGGGTCTCTCTGTTTCTAAACACCTGGGTCTCTCTGTTTCTAAACCCCTGGGTCTCTCTCTGTTTCTAAACACCAGGGTCTCTCTGTTTCTAAACCCCTGGGTCTCTCTGTTTCTAAACCCCTGGGTCTCTCTGTTTCTAAACACCTGGGTCTCTCTGTTTCTAAACTCCTAGGTCTCTCTGTTTCTAAACTCCTGGGTCTCTCTGTTTCTAAACACCTGGGTCTCTCAGTTTCTAAACACCTGGGTCTCTCTGTTTCTAAACACCTGGGTCTCTCTGTTTCTAAACCCCTGGGTCTCTCTGTTTCTGCACCCCTGAGTCTCTCTGTTTCTGCTCCACTGGGTCTATCTGTTTCTAAACACCTGGGTCTCTCTGTTTCTAAACACCTGGGTCTCTCTGTTTCTAAACACCTGGGTCTCTCTGTTTCTAAACACCTGGGTCTCTCTGTTTCTGAACCCCTCGGTCTTTCTGTTTCTGCACCCCTGGGTCTCTCTGTTTCTAAACCCCTGGGTCTCTCTCTGTTTCTAAACACCAGGGTCTCTCTGTTTCTAAACCCCTGGGTCTCTCTGTTTCTAAACCCCTGGGTCTCTCTGTTTCTAAACCCCTGGGTCTCTTTGTTTCTAAACACCAGGGTCTCTCTGTTTCTAAACCCCTGGGTCTCTCTGTTTCTAAACACCTGGGTCTCTCTGTTTCTAAACCCCTGGGTCTCTCTGTTTCTAAAACCCTGGGTCTCTCTGTTTCTAAACCCCTGGGTCTCTCTGTTTCTAAACCCCTGGGTCTCTCTGTTTCTAAACCCCTGGGTCTCTCTGTTTCTAAACACCTGGGTCCCTCTGTTTCTGCACCCCTGGGTTCCTCTGATTCTGCACCCGTGGGTCTCTCTGTTTCTAAACCCCTGGGTCTCTCTGTTTCTAAACCCCTGGGTCTCTCTGTTTCTAAACCCCTGGGTCTCTCTGTTTCTAAACACCTCGGTCTCCTTGTTTCTAAACACCTGGGTCAAACACCTGGATCTCTCTGTTTCTAAACCCCTGGGTCTCTCTGTTTCTAAACACCTGTGTCTCTGTTTCTAAACACCTGGGTCTCTCTGTTTCTAAACACCTGGGTCTCTCTGTTTCTGAACCCCTCGGTCTCTCTGTTTCTGCACCCCTGGGTCTCTCTGTTTCTAAACCCCTGGGGCTCTCTCTGTTTCTAAACACCAGGGTCTCTCTGTTTCTAAACCCCTGGGTCTCTCTGTTTCTAAACCCCTGGGTCTCTTTGTTTCTAAACCCCTGGGTCTCTCTGTTTCTAAACACCAGGGTCTCTCTGTTTCTAAACACCAGGGTCTCTCTGTTTCTAAACCCCTGGGTCTCTCTGTTTCTAAACCCCTGGGTCTCTCTGTTTCTAAACACCTGGGTCTCTCTGTTTCTAAACACCTGGGTCTCTCTGTTTCTAAACACCTGGGTCCTTCTGTTTCTGCACCCCTCGGTCTCCCTGTTTCTAAACCCCTGGGTCTCTCTGTTTCTAAACACCTGGGTCTCTCTGTTTCTAAACCCCTGGGTCCCTCTGTTTCTAAACACCTGGGTCTCTCTGTTTCTAAAACCCTGTGTCCCTCTGTTTCTAAACCCCTGGGTCTCTCTATTTCTAAACACCAGGGTCTCTCTGTTTCTAAAACCCTGTGTCCCTCTGTTTCTAAACCCCTGGGTCTCTCTGTTTCTAAACACCTGGGTCTCCTGTTTCTAAACCCCTGGGTCTCTCTGTTTCTAAACACCTGGGTCTCTCTGTTTCTAAACACCTGGGTCCCTCTGTTTCTAAACCACTGGGTTCCTCTGATTCTGCACCCGTGGGTCTCTCTGTTTCTGTACCCCTGGGTCTCTCTGTTTCTAAACCCCTGGGTCTCTCTGTTTCTAAACCCCTGGGTCTCTCTGTTTCTAAACCCCTGCGTCTCTGTGTTTCTAAACCCCTGGGTCTCTCTGTTTCTAAACCCCTGGATCTCTCTGTTTCTAAACACCTGGGTCTCTCTGTTTCTAAACCCCTGGGTCTCTCTCTGTTTCTAAACCCCTGGGTCTCTCTGTTTCTAAACCCCTGGGTCTCTCAGTTTCTAAACCCCTGGGTCTCTCTGTTTCTAAACACCTGGGTCTCTCTGTTTCTAAACCCCTGGGTCTCTCTGTTTCTGCACCCCTGAGACTCTCTGTTTCTGCTCCACTGGGTCTCTCTGTTTCTAAACCCCTGGGTCTCTCTGTTTCTAAACACCTGGGTCTCTCTGTTTCTAAACACCTCGGTCTCTCTGTTTCTAAACTCCTGGGTCTCTCTGTTTCTAAACACCTGTGTCTCTGTTTCTAAACACCTGGTCTCTCAGTTTCTAAACACCTGGGTCTCTCTGTTTCTAAACACCTGGGTCTCTCTGTTTCTGAACCCCTCGATCTCTCTGTTTCTGCACCCCTGGGTCTCTCTGTTTTTAAACCCCTGGGTCTCTCTCTGTTTCTAAACACCAGGGTCTCTCTGTTTCTAAACCCCTGGGTCTCTCTGTTTCTAAACCCCTGGGTCTCTCTGTTTCTAAACACCAGGGTCACTCTGTTTCTAAACCCCTGGGTCTCTCTGTTTCTAAACACCTGGGTCTCTCTGTTTCTAAACACCTGGGTCTCTCTGTTTCTAAACACCAGGGTCTCTCTGTTTCTAAACCACTGGGTCCCTCTGTTTCTAAACCCCTGGGTCTCTCTGTTTCTAAACACCAGGGTCTCTCTGTTTCTAAACCCCTGGGTCCCTCTGTTTCTAAACCCCTGGGTCTCTCTGTTTCTAAACACCTGGGTCTCTCTGTTTCTAAACACCTGGGTTTCTCTGTTTCTAAACACCTGGGTCTCTCTGTTTCCAAACACCTGGGTCTCTCAGTTTCGAAACACCTGGGTCTCTCTGTTTCTAAACACCTGGGTCTCTCTGTTTCTAAACTCCTGGGTCTCTCTGTTTCTAAACCCCTGGGTCCCTCTGTTTCTAAACCCCTGGGTCTCTCTGCTTCTAAACCCCTGGGTCTCTCTGTTTCTAAATACCTGGGTCCCTCTGATTCTGTACGCCTGGGTGTCTCTGTTTCTAAACCCCTGGGTCTCCTGTTTCTAAACCCCTGGGTCTCTCTGTTTCTATACACCTGGATCTCTCTGTTTCTAAACACCTGGGTCCCTCTGTTTCTAAACCACTGGGTTCCTCTGATTCTGCACCCGTGGGTCTCTCTGTTTCTAAACCCCTGGGTCTCTCTGTTTCTAACCCCCTGGGTCTCTCTGTTTCTAAACCCCTGGGTCTCTCTGTTTCTAAACCCCTGGGTCTCTCTGTTTCTAAACCCCTGGGTCTCTCTGTTGCTAAACCCCTGGGTCTCTCTGTTGCTAAACCCCTGGGTCTCTCTGTTGCTAAACCCCTGGGTCTCTCTGTTGCTAAACCCCTGGGTCTCTCTGTTGCTAAACGCCTGGGTCTCTCTGTTTCCAAACGCCTGGGTCTCTCTGTTTCTAAACGCCTGGGCCTCTCTGTTTCTAAACACCTGGATCCCTCTGATTCTGCACCCGTGGGTCTCTCTGTTTCTAAACCCCTGGGTCTCTCTGTTTCTAAACCCCTGGGTCTCTCTGTTTCTAAACCCCTGGGTCTCTCTGTTTCTAAACCCCTGGGTCTCTCTGTTTCTAAACACCTGGGTCTCTCTGTTTCTAAACACCTGGGTCCCTCTGTTTCTGCACCCCTGGGTTCCTCTGATTCTGCACCCGTGGGTCTCTCTGTTTCTAAACCCCTGGGTCTCTCTGTTTCCAAACCCCTGGGTCTCTCTGTTTCTAAACCCCTGGGTCTCTCTGTTTCTAAACACCTCGGTCTCCTTGTTTCTAAACACCTGGGTCTCTCTGTTTCTAAACACCTGGGTCTCTCTGTTTCTAAACACCTGGGTCTCTCTGTCTCTAAACACCTGGGTCTCTCTGTTTCTAAACACCTGGGTCTCTCTGTTTCTAAACACCTGGGTCTCTCTGTTTCTAAACACCTGGGTCTCTCTGTTTCTAAACACCTGGGTCTCTCTGTTTCGAAACACCTGGGTCTCTCTGTTTCGAAACACCTGGGTCTCTCTGTTTCTAAACACCTGGGTCTCTCTGTTTCTAAACACCTGGGTCTCTCTGTTTCTATACACCTGGGTCTCTCTGTTTCTAAACACCTCGGTCTCTCTGTTTCTAAACTCCTGGGTCTCTCTGTTTCTAAACACCTGTGTCTCTGTTTCTAAACACCTGGGTCTCTCAGTTTCTAAACACCTGGGTCTCTCTGTTTCTAAACACCTGGGTCTCTCTGTTTCTGAACCCCTCGGTCTCTCTGTTTCTGCACCCCTGGGTCTCTCTGTTTCTAAACCCCTGGGTCTCTCTGTTTCTAAACACCTGGGTCTCTCTGTTTCTAAACCCCTGGGTCCCTCTGTTTCTAAACACCTGGGTCTCTCTGTTTCTAAACCCCTGTGTCCCTCTGTTTCTAAACCCCTGGGTCTCTCTGTTTCTAAACACCAGGGTCTCTCTGTTTCTAAACCACTGGGACCCTCTGTTTCTAAACCCCTGGGTCTCTCTGTTTCTAAGCCCCTGGGTCTCTCTGTTTCTAAATACGTGGGTCCCTCTGATTCTGTACGCCTGGGTCTCTCTGTTTCTAAACACCTGGGTCTCTCTGTTTCTAAACACCTGGGTCCCTCTGTTTCTAAACACCTGGGTTCCTCTGATTCTGCACCCGTGGGTCTCTCTGTTTCTAAACCCCTGGGTCTCTCTGTTTCTAAACGCCTGGGTCTCTCTGTTTCCAAACGCCTGGGTCTCTCTGTTTCTAAACGCCTGGGTCTCTCTGTTTCTAAACACCTGGGTCCCTCTGATTCTGCACCCGTGGGTCTCTCTGTTTCTAAACCCCTGGGTCTCTCTGTTTCTAAACCCCTGGGTCTCTCTGTTTCTAAACCCCTGGGTCTCTCTGTTTCTAAACACCTCGGTCTCCTTGTTTCTAAACACCTGGGTCTCTCTGTTTCTAAACCCCTGGGTCTCTCTCTGTTTCTAAACACCAGGTTCTCTCTGTTTCTAAACCCCTGGGTCTCTCTGTTTCTAAACCCCTGGGTCTCTCTGTTTCTAAACACCTGGGTCTCTCTGTTTCTAAACACCTGGGTCTCTCTGTTTCTAAACACCTGGGTCTCTCTGTTTCTAAACACCTGGGTCTCTCTGTTTCGAAACACCTGGGTCTCTCTGTTTCGAAACACCTGGGTCTCTCTGTTTCTGCACCCCTGAGTCTCTCTGTTTCTGCTCCACTGGGTCTCTCTGTTTCTAAACACCTGGGTCTCTCTGTTTCTAAACACCTGGGTCTCTCTGTTTCTAAACACCTGGGTCTCTCTGTTTCTAAACACCTCGGTCTCTCTGTTTCCAAACACCTGTGTCTCTGTTTCTAAACACCTGGGTCTCTCAGTTTCTAAACACCTGGGTCTCTCTGTTTCTAAACCCCTGGGTCTCTCTGTTTACTAAACACCTGGGTCTCTCTGTTTCTGAACCCCTCGGTCTCTCTGTTTCTAAACCCCTGGGTCTCTCTGTTTCTATACACCTGGGTCTCTCTGTTTCTAAACACCTGGGTCCCTCTGTTTCTAAACCACTGGGTTCCTCTGATTCTGCACCCGTGGGTCTCTCTGTTTCTAAACCCCTGGGTCTCTCTGTTTCTAAACCCCTGGGTCTCTCTGTTTCTAAACCCCTGGGTCTCTCTGTTTCTAAACCCCTGGGTCTCTCTGTTGCTAAACCCCTGGGTCTCTCTGTTGCTAAACCCCTGGGTCTCTCTGTTGCTAAACCCCTGGGTCTCTCTGTTGCTAAACGCCTGGGTCTCTCTGTTTCCAAACGCCTGGGTCTCTCTGTTTCTAAACGCCTGGGCCTCTCTGTTTCTAAACACCTGGATCCCTCTGATTCTGCACCCGTGGGTCTCTCTGTTTCTGAACCCCTGGGTCTCTCTGTTTCTAAACCCCTGGGTCTCTCTGTTTCTAAACCCCTGGGTCTCTCTGTTTCTAAACCCCTGGGTCTCTCTGTTTCTAAACACCTGGGTCTCTCTGTTTCTAAACACCTGGGTCTCTCTGTTTCTAAACACCTGGGTCCCTCTGTTTCTGCACCCCTGGGTTCCTCTGATTCTGCACCCGTGGGTCTCTCTGTTTCTAAACCCCTGGGTCTCTCTGTTTCCAAACCCCTGGGTCTCTCTGTTTCTAAACCCCTGGGTCTCTCTGTTTCTAAACACCTCGGTCTCCTTGTTTCTAAACACCTGGGTCTCTCTGTTTCTAAACACCTGGGTCTCTCTGTTTCTAAACACCTGGGTCTCTCTGTCTCTAAACACCTGGGTCTCTCTGTTTCTAAACACCTGGGTCTCTCTGTTTCTAAACACCTGGGTCTCTCTGTTTCTAAACACCTCGGTCTCTCTGTTTCTAAACTCCTGGGTCTCTCTGTTTCTAAACACCTGTGTCTCTGTTTCTAAACACCTGGGTCTCTCAGTTTCTAAACACCTGGGTCTCTCTGTTTCTAAACACCTGGGTCTCTCTGTTTCTGAACACCTGGGTCTCTCTGTTTCTAAACACCTGGGTCTCTCTGTTTCTAAACCCCTGGGTCCCTCTGTTTCTAAACACCTGGGTCTCTCTGTTTCTAAACCCCTGTGTCCCTCTGTTTCTAAACCCCTGGGTCTCTCTGTTTCTAAACACCAGGGTCTCTCTGTTTCTAAACCACTGGGTCCCTCTGTTTCTAAACCCCTGGGTCTCTCTGTTTCTAAACCCCTGGGTCTCTCTGTTTCTAAATACGTGGGTCCCTCTGATTCTGTACGCCTGGGTCTCTCTGTTTCTAAACACCTGGGTCTCTCTGTTTCTAAACACCTGGGTCCCTCTGTTTCTAAACAACTGGGTTCCTCTGATTCTGCACCCGTGGGTCTCTCTGTTTCTAAACCCCTGGGTCTCTCTGTTTCTAAACGCCTGGGTCTCTCTGTTTCCAAACGCCTGGGTCTCTCTGTTTCTAAACGCCTGGGTCTCTCTCTGTTTCTAAACACCAGGTTCTCTCTGTTTCTAAACCCCTGGGTCTCTCTGTTTCTAAACCCCTGGGTCTCTCTGTTTCTAAACCCCTGGGTCTCTCTGTTTCTAAACACCTGGGTCTCTCTGTTTCTAAACACCTGGGTCTCTCTGTTTCTAAACACCTGGGTCTCTCTGTTTCTAAACACCTGGGTCTCTCTGTTTCGAAACACCTGGGTCTCTCTGTTTCTGCACCCCTGAGTCTCTCTGTTTCTGCTCCACTGGGTCTCTCTGTTTCTAAACACCTGGGTCTCTCTGTTTCTAAACACCTGGGTCTCTCTGTTTCTAAACACCTGGGTCTCTCTGTTTCTAAACACCTCGGTCTCTCTGTTTCTAAACACCTGTGTCTCTGTTTCTAAACACCTGGGTCTCTCAGTTTCTAAACACCTGGGTCTCTCTGTTTCTAAACCCCTGGGTCTCTCTGTTTCTAAACACCTGGGTCTCTCTGTTTCTGAACCCCTCGGTCTCTCTGTTTCTAAACCCCTGGGTCTCTCTGTTTCTATACACCTGGGTCTCTCTGTTTCTAAACACCTGGGTCCCTCTGTTTCTAAACCACTGGGTTCCTCTGATTCTGCACCCGTGGGTCTCTCTGTTTCTAAACCCCTGGGTCTCTCTGTTTCTAAACCCCTGGGTCTCTCTGTTTCTAAACCCCTGGTTCTCTCTGTTTCTAAACACCTCGGTCTCCTTGTTTCTAAACACCTGGGTCTCTCTGTTTCTAAACACCTGGATCTCTCTGTTTCTAAACCCCTGGGTCTCTCTGTTTCTAAACACCTGGGTCTCTATGTTTCTAAACCCCTGGGTCTCTCTCTGTTTCTAAACACCATGTTCTCTCTGTTTCTAAACCCCTGGGTCTCTCTGTTTCTAAACCCCTGGGTCTCTCTGTTTCTAAACACCTGGGTCTCTCTGTTTCTAAACTCCTGGGTCTCTCTGTTTCGATACACCTGGGTCTCTCTGTTTCTGCACCCCTGAGTCTCTCTGTTTCTGCTCCACTGGGTCTCTCTGTTTCTAAACACCTGTGTCTCTGTTTCTAAACACCTGGGTCTCTCAGTTTCTAAACACCTGGGTCTCTCAGTTTCTAAACACCTGGGACTCTCTTTTTCTGAACCCCTCGGTCTCTCTGTTTCTGCACCCCTGGGTCTCTCTGTTTTTAAACCCCTGGGTCTCTCTCTGTTTCTAAACACCAGGGTCTCTCTGTTTCTAAACCCCTGGGTCTCTCTGTTTCTAAACCCCTGGGTCTCTCTGTTTCTAAACCCCTGGGTCTCTCTGTTTCTAAACCCCTGGGTCTCTCTGTTGCTAAACCCCTGGGTCTCTCTGTTGCTAAACCCCTGGTTCTCTCTGTTTCTAAACACCAGGGTCTCTCTGTTTCTAAACCCCTGGGTCTCTCTGTTTCTAAACCCCTGGGTCTCTCTGTTTCTAAACCCCTGGGTCCCTCTTATTCTGTACCCCTGGGTCTCTCTGTTTCTAAACCCCTGGGTCTCTCTGTTTCTAAACCCCTGGGTCCCTCTGTTTCTAAACACCTGGGTCTTTCTGTTTCTAAACCCCTGGGTCCCTCTGTTTCTAAACCCCTGGGTCTCTCTGTTTCTAAACACCAGGGTCTCTCTGTTTCTAAACCCCTGGGTCTCTCTGTTTCTAAACCCCTGGGTCTCTCTGTTTCTAAACCCCTGGGTCTCTCTGTTTCTAAACACCTGGGTCTCTCTGTTTCTAAACTCCTGGGTCTCTCTGTTTCTAAACACCTGGGTCTCTCTGTTTCTAAACACATGGGTCTCTCAGTTTCTAAACACCTGGGTCTCTCTGTTTCTAAACACATGGGTCTCTCAGTTTCTAAACACCTGGGTCTCTCTGTTTCTAAACACCTGGGTCTCTCTGTTTCTAAACCCCTGGGTCTCTCTGTTTCTGCACCCCTGAGTCTCTCTGTTTCTGCTCCACTGGGTCTCTCTGTTTCTAAACACCTGGGTCTCTCTGTTTCTAAACACCTGGGTCCCTCTGTTTCTAAACCCCTGGGTCTCTCTGTTTCTAAACCTCTGGGTCTCTCTGTTTCTAAACACCTGGGTCTCTCTGTTTCTAAATACCTGGGTCCCTCTGATTCTGTACCCCTGGGTCTCTCTGTTTCTAAACCCCTGGGTCTCTCTGTTTCTAAACTCCTGGGTCTCTCTGTTTCTAAACTGCTGGGTCTCTCTGTTTCTAAACACCTGGGTCTCTCTGTTTCTGAACCCCTCGGTCTCTCTGTTTCTGCACCCCTGGGTCTCTCCGTTTTTAAACCCCTGGGTCTCTCTCTGTTTCTAAACACCAGGGTCTCTCTGTTTCTAAACCCCTGGGTCTCTCTGTTTCTAAACCCCTGGTTCTCTCTGTTTCTAAACACCAGGGTCTCTCTGTTTCTAAACCCCTGTGTCTCTCTGTTTCTAAACACCTGGGTCTCTCTGTTTCTAAACACCTGGGTCTCTCTGTTTCTAAACACCTGGGTCCCTCTGTTTCTGCACCCCTCAGTCTCTCTGTTTCTAAACACCTGGGTCTCTCTGTTTCTAAACACCTGTGTCTCTCTGTTTCTAAACCCCTGGGTCTCTCTCTGTTTCTAAACACCAGGGTCTCTCTGTTTCTAAACCCCTGGGTCTCTCTGTTTCTAAACCCCTGAGTCTCTCTGTTTCTAAACCCCTGGGTCTCTCTGTTTCTAAACACCAGGGTCTCTCTGTTTCTAAACCCCTGGGTCTCTGTGTTTCTAAACACCTGGGTCTCTCTGTTTCTAAACACCTGGGTCTCTCTGTTTCTAAACACCTGGGTCCCTCTGTTTCTGCACCCCTCGGTCTCTCTGTTTCTAAATCCCTGGGTCTCTCTGTTTCTAAACACCTGGGTCTCTCTGTTTCTAAACCCCTGGGTCCCTCTGTTTCTAAACACCTGGGTCTCTCTGTTTCTAAACCCCTGTGTCCCTCTGTTTCTAAACGCCTGGGTCTCTCTGTTTCTAAACCCCTGGGTCTCTCTGTTTCTAAACGCCTGGGTCTCTCTGTTTCCAAACGCCTGGGTCTCTCTGTTTCTAAACGCCTGGGTCTCTCTGTTTCTAAACACCTGGGTCCCTCTGATTCTGCACCCGTGGGTCTCTCTGTTTCTAAACCCCTGGGTCTCTCTGTTTCTAAACCTTTGGGTCTCTCTGTTTCTAAACCCCTGGGTCTCTCTGTTTCTAAACACCTCGGTCTCCTTGTTTCTAAACACCTGGGTCTCTCTGTTTCTAAACCCCTGGGTCTCTCTCTGTTTCTAAACACCAGGTTCTCTCTGTTTCTAAACCCCTGGGTCTCTCTGTTTCTAAACCCCTGGGTCTCTCTGTTTCTAAACACCTGGGTCTCTCTGTTTCTAAACTCCTGGGTCTCTCTGTTTCGAAACACCTGGGTCTCTCTGTTTCTGCACCCCTGAGTCTCTCTGTTTCTGCTCCACTGGGTCTCTCTGTTTCTAAACACCTGGGTCTCTCTGTTTCTAAACACCTGGGTCTCTCTGTTTCTAAACACCTGGGTCTCTCTGTTTCTAAACACCTGGGTCTCTCTGTTTCTAAACACCTCAGTCTCTCTGTTTCTAAACACCTGTGTCTCTGTTTCTAAACACCTGGGTCTCTCAGTTTCTAAACACCTGAGTCTCTCTGTTTCTAAACACCTGGGTCTCTCTGTTTCTGAACCCCTCGGTCTCTCTGTTTCTAAACACCTGGGTCTCTCTGTTTCTAAACACCTGGTTCTCTCTGTTTCTAAACCCCTGGGTCTCTCTGTTTCTAAACCCCTGGGTCTCTCTGTTTCTAAACCCCTGGGTCTCTCTGTTTCTAAACCCCTGGGTCTCTCTGTTTCTAAACACCTGGGTCTCTCTGTTTCTAAACTCCTGGGTCTCTCTGTTTCGAAACACCTGGGTCTCTCTGTTTCTGCACCCCTCAGTCTCTCTGTTTCTGCTCCACTGGATCTCTCTGTTTCTAAACACCTGGGTCTCTCTGTTTCTAAACACCTGGGTCTCTCTGTTTCTAAACACCTGGGTCTCTCTGTTTCTAAACACCTGGGTCTCTCTGTTTCTAAACACCTCGGTCTCTCTGTTTCTAAACACCTGTGTCTCTGTTTCTAAACACCTGGGTCTCTCAGTTTCTAAACACCTGGGTCTCTCTGTTTCTAAACACCTGGGTCTCTCTGTTTCTGAACCCCTCGGTCTCTCTGTTTTTAAACCCCTGGGTCTCTCTGTTTTTAAACCCCTGGGTCTCTCTCTGTTTCTAAACACCAGGGTCTCTCTGTTTCTAAACCCCTGGGTCTCTCTGTTTCTAAACACCTGGGTCTCTCTGTTTCTAAACACCTCGGTCTCTCTGTTTCTAAACACCAGGGTCTCTCTGTTTCTAAACCCCTGGGTCTCTCTGTTTCTAAACACCTGGGTCTCTCTGTTTCTAAACACCTGGGTCTCTCTGTTTCTAAACACCTGGGTCCCTCTGTTTCTGCACCCCTCGGTCTCTCTGTTTCTAAACACCTCGGTCTCTCTGTTTCTAAACACCTGGGTCTCTCTGTTTCTAAACCCCTGGGTCCCTCTGTTTCTAAACACCTGGGTCTCTCTGTTTCTAAACCCCTGTGTCCCTCTGTTTCTAAACCCCTGGGTCTCTCTGTTTCTAAACACCAGGGTCTCTCTGTTTCTAAACCCCTGGGTCTCTCTGTTTCGAAACCCCTGGGTCTCTCTGTTTCTAAACCCCTGGGTCTCTCTGTTTCTAAACCCCTGGGTCTCTCTGTTTCTAAATACCTGGGTCCCTCTGATTCTGTACCCCTGGGTCTCTCTGTTTCTAAACCCCTGGGTCTCTCTGTTTCTAAACACCTGGGTCTCTCTGTTTCTAAACACCTGGGTCTCTCTGTTTCTAAACCCCTGGGTCTCTCTGTTTCTGCACCCCTGAGTCTCTCTGTTTCTGCTCCACTGGGTCTCTCTGTTTCTAAACACCTGGGTCTCTCTGTTTCTAAACACCTGGGTCTCTCTGTTTCTAAACACCTGGGTCTCTCTGTTTCTAAACACCTGGGTCTCTCTGTTTCTAAACACCTGGGTCTCTCTGTTTCTAAACACCTCGGTCTCTCTGTTTCTAAACTCCTGGGTCTCTCTGTTTCTAAACACCTGGGTCTCTGTTTCTAAACACCTGGGTCTCTCAGTTTCTAAACACCTGGGTCTCTCTGTTTCTAAACACCTGGGTCTCTCTGTTTCTGAACCCCTCGGTCTCTCTGTTTCTGCACCCCTGGGTCTCTCTGTTTTTAAACACCTGGGTCTCTCTCTGTTTCTAAACACCAGGGTCTCTCTGTTTCTAAACCCCTGGGTCTCTCTGTTTCTAAACCCCTGGGTCTCTCTGTTTCTAAACCCCTGGGTCTCTCTGTTTCTAAACCCCTGGGTCTCTCTGTTTCTAAACACCAGGGTCTCTCTGTTTCTAAACACCTGGGTCTCTCTGTTTCTAAACCCCTGGGTCTCTCTGTTTCTGCACCCCTGGGTCTCTCTGTTTCTAAACCCCTGGGTCTCTCTGTTTCTAAACACCTGGGTCTCTCTGTTTCTAAACCCCTGGGTCCCTCTGTTTCTAAACACCTGGGTCCCTCTGTTTCTAAACCCCTGGGTCTCTCTGTTTCTAAACACCAGGGTCTCTCTGTTTCTAAACCCCTGGGTCCCTCTGTTTCTAAACCCCTGGGTCTCTCTGTTTCTAAACCCCTGGGTCTCTCTGTTTCTAAACACCTGGGTCTCTCTGTTTCTAAATACCTGGGTCCCTCTGTTTCTGCACCCCTGGGTTCCTCTGATTCTGCACCCGTGGGTCTCTCTGTTTCTAAACCCCTGGGTCTCTCTGTTTCTAAACACCTGGGTCTCTCTGTTTCTAAACACCAGGGTCTCTCTGTTTCTAAACACCAGGGTCTCTCTGTTTCTAAACGCCTGGGTCTCTCTGTTTCTAAACACCTGGGTCTCTCTGTTTCTAAACACCTGGGTCTCTCTGTTTCTAAACACCTGGGTCCCTCTGTTTCTGCACCCCTCGGTCTCTCTGTTTCTAAACCCCTGGGTCTCTCTGTTTCTAAACACCTGGGTCTCTCTGTTTCTAAACCCCTGGGTCCCTCTGTTTCTAAACACCTGGGTCTCTCTGTTTCTAAACCCCTGGGTCTCTCTGTTTCTAAACCCCTGTGTCCCTCTGTTTCTAAACCCCTGGGTCTCTCTGTTTCTAAACACCAGGGTCTCTCTGTTTCTAAACCCCTGGGTCCCTCTGTTTCTAAACCTCTGGGTCTCTCTGTTTCTAAACCCCTGGGTCTCTCTGTTTCTAAACCCCTGGGTCTCTCTGTTTCTAAACCCCTGGGTCTCTCTGTTTCTAAACCCCTGGGTCTCTCTGTTTCTAAACCCCTGGGTCTCTCTGTTGCTAAACCCCTGGGTCTCTCTGTTTCTAAACGCCTGGGTCTCTCTCTTTCCAAACGCCTGGGTCTCTCTGTTTCTAAACGCCTGGGCCTCTCTGTTTCTAAACACCTGGGTCCCTCTGATTCTGCACCCGTGGGTCTCTCTGTTTCTAAACCCCTGGGTCTCTCTGTTTCTAAACCCCTGGGTCTCTCTGTTTCTAAACCCCTGGGTCTCTCTGTTTCTAAACACCTCGGTCTCCTTGTTTCTAAACACCTGGGTCTCTCTGTTTCTAAACACCTGGATCTCTCTGTTTCTCAACCCCTGGGTCTCTCTGTTTCTAAACACCTGGGTCTCTCTGTTTCTAAACCCCTGGGTCTCTCTCTGTTTCTAAACACCAGGTTCTCTCTGTTTCTAAACCCCTGGGTCTCTCTGTTTCTAATCCCCTGGGTCTCTCTGTTTCTGCACCCCTGAGTCTCTCTGTTTCTGCTCCACTGGGTCTCTCTGTTTCTAAACACCTGTGTCTCTGTTTCTAAACACCTGGGTCTCTCTGTTTCTAAACACCTGGGTCTCTCTGTTTCTGAACCCCTCGGTCTCTCTGTTTCTGCACCCCTGGGTCTCTCTGTTTTTAAACCCCTGGGTCTCTCTCTGTTTCGAAACACCAGGGTCTCTCTGTTTCTGCACCCCTGGGTTCCTCTGATTCTGCACCCGTGGGTCTCTCTGTTTCTAAACCCCTGGGTCTCTCTGTTTCTAAACACCTGGGTCTCTCTGTTTCTAAACCCCTGGGTCTCTCTGTTTCTAAACACCTCGGTCTCCTTGTTTCTAAACACCTGGATCTCTCTGTTTCTAAACCCCTGGGTCTCTCTGTTTCTAAACACCTGTGTCTCTGTTTCTAAACACCTGGGTCTCTCAGTTTCTAAACACCTGGGTCTCTCTGTTTCTGAACCCCTCGGTCTCTCTGTTTCTGCACCCCTGGGTCTCTCTGTTTCTAAACCCCTGGGTCTCTCTCTGTTTCTAAACACCAGGGTCTCTCTGTTTCTAAACCCCTGGGTCTCTCTGTTTCTAAACCCCTGGGTCTCTCTGTTTCTAAACACCAGGCTCTCTCTGTTTCTAAACACCAGGGTCTCTCTGTTTCTAAACCCCTGGGTCTCTCTGTTTCTAAACACCTGGGTCTCTCTGTTTCTAAACACCTGGGTCTCTCTGTTTCTAAACACCTGGGTCCCTCTGTTTCTGCACCCCTCGGTCTCTCTGTTTCTAAACCCCTGGGTCTCTCTGTTTCTAAACCCCTGGGTCTCTCTGTTTCTAAACACCTGGGTCTCTCTGTTTCTAAACTCCTGGGTCTCTCTGTTTCGAAACACCTGGGTCTCTCTGTTTCTGCACCCCTCAGTCTCTCTGTTTCTGCTCCACTGGATCTCTCTGTTTCTAAACACCTGGGTCTCTCTGTTTCTAAACACCTGGGTCTCTCTGTTTCTAAACACCTGGGTCTCTCTGTTTCTAAACACCTGGGTCTCTCTGTTTCTAAACACCTCGGTCTCTCTGTTTCTAAACACCTGTGTCTCTGTTTCTAAACACCTGGGTCTCTCAGTTTCTAAACACCTGGGTCTCTCTGTTTCTAAACACCTGGGTCTCTCTGTTTCTGAACCCCTCGGTCTCTCTGTTTCTGCACCCCTGGGTCTCTCTGTTTTTAAACCCCTGGGTCTCTCTCTGTTTCTAAACACCAGGGTCTCTCTGTTTCTAAACCCCTGGGTCTCTCTGTTTCTAAACACCTGGGTCTCTCTGTTTCTAAACACCTCGGTCTCTCTGTTTCTAAACACCAGGGTCTCTCTGTTTCTAAACCCCTGGGTCTCTCTGTTTCTAAACACCTGGGTCTCTCTGTTTCTAAACACCTGGGTCTCTCTGTTTCTAAACACCTGGGTCCCTCTGTTTCTGCACCCCTCGGTCTCTCTGTTTCTAAACACCTCGGTCTCTCTGTTTCTAAACACCTGGGTCTCTCTGTTTCTAAACCCCTGGGTCCCTCTGTTTCTAAACACCTGGGTCTCTCTGTTTCTAAACCCCTGTGTCCCTCTGTTTCTAAACCCCTGGGTCTCTCTGTTTCTAAACACCAGGGTCTCTCTGTTTCTAAACCCCTGGGTCTCTCTGTTTCGAAACCCCTGGGTCTCTCTGTTTCTAAACCCCTGGGTCTCTCTGTTTCTAAACCCCTGGGTCTCTCTGTTTCTAAATACCTGGGTCCCTCTGATTCTGTACCCCTGGGTCTCTCTGTTTCTAAACCCCTGGGTCTCTCTGTTTCTAAACACCTGGGTCTCTCTGTTTCTAAACTCCTGGGTCTCTCTGTTTCTAAACACCTGGGTCTCTCTGTTTCTAAACACCTGGGTCTCTCTGTTTCTAAACACATGGGTCTCTCAGTTTCTAAACACCTGGGTCTCTCTGTTTCTAAACACCTGGGTCTCTCTGTTTCTAAACCCCTGGGTCTCTCTGTTTCTGCACCCCTGAGTCTCTCTGTTTCTGCTCCACTGGGTCTCTCTGTTTCTAAACACCTGGGTCTCTCTGTTTCTAAACACCTGGGTCTCTCTGTTTCTAAACACCTGGGTCTCTCTGTTTCTAAACACCTGGGTCTCTCTGTTTCTAAACACCTGGGTCTCTCTGTTTCTAAACACCTCGGTCTCTCTGTTTCTAAACTCCTGGGTCTCTCTGTTTCTAAACACCTGGGTCTCTGTTTCTAAACACCTGGGTCTCTCAGTTTCTAAACACCTGGGTCTCTCTGTTTCTAAACACCTGGGTCTCTCTGTTTCTGAACCCCTCGGTCTCTCTGTTTCTGCACCCCTGGGTCTCTCTGTTTTTAAACACCTGGGTCTCTCTCTGTTTCTAAACACCAGGGTCTCTCTGTTTCTAAACCCCTGGGTCTCTCTGTTTCTAAACCCCTGGGTCTCTCTGTTTCTAAACCCCTGGGTCTCTCTGTTTCTAAACCCCTGGGTCTCTCTGTTTCTAAACACCAGGGTCTCTCTGTTTCTAAACACCTGGGTCTCTCTGTTTCTAAACCCCTGGGTCTCTCTGTTTCTGCACCCCTGGGTCTCTCTGTTTCTAAACCCCTGGGTCTCTCTGTTTCTAAACACCTGGGTCTCTCTGTTTCTAAACCCCTGGGTCCCTCTGTTTCTAAACACCTGGGTCCCTCTGTTTCTAAACCCCTGGGTCTCTCTGTTTCTAAACACCAGGGTCTCTCTGTTTCTAAACCCCTGGGTCCCTCTGTTTCTAAACCCCTGGGTCTCTCTGTTTCTAAACCCCTGGGTCTCTCTGTTTCTAAACACCTGGGTCTCTCTGTTTCTAAATACCTGGGTCCCTCTGATTCTGTAACCCTGGGTCTCTCTGTTTCTAAACCCCTGGGTCTCTCTGTTTCTAAACACCTGGGTCTCTCTGTTTCTAAACTCCTGGGTCTCTCTGTTTCTAAACACCTGGGTCTCTCTGTTTCTAAACACCTGTGTCCCTCTGTTTCTAAACCCCTGGGTCTCTCTGTTTCTAAACACCAGGGTCTCTCTGTTTCTAAACCCCTGGGTCCCTCTGTTTCTAAACACCTGGGTCTCTCTGTTTCTAAACCCCTGGGTCTCTCTGTTTCTAAACACCTGGGTCTCTCTGTTTCTAAACACCTGGGTCTCTCTGTTTCTAAACACCTGGGTCTCTCTGTTTCTAAACACCTGGGTCTCTCTGTTTCTAAACACCTGGGTCTCTCTGTTTCTAAACACCTGGGTCTCTCTGTTTCTGCACCCCTGGGTCTCTCTGTTTCTGCTCCACTGGGTCTCTCTGTTTCTAAACACCTGGGTCTCTCTGTTTCTAAACCGCTGGTTCCCTCTGTTTCTGCTCCACTGGGTCTCTCTGTTTCTAAACCCCTGGGTCTCTCTGTTTCTGCACCCCTGGGTCTCTCTGTTTCTAAACACCTGGGTCTCTCTGTTTCTAAACACCTGGGTCTCTCTGTTTCTAAACCCCTGGGTCCCTCTGTTTCTAAACCCCTGGGTCTCTCTGTTTCTAAACACCTGGGTCTCTCTGTTTCTAAACACCTGGGTCTCTCTGTTTCTAAACACCTGGGTCTCTCTGTTTCTAAACACCTGGGTCTCTCTGTTTCTAAACACCTGGATCTCTCTGTTTCTAAACACCTGGGTCTCTCTGTTTCTAAACACCTCGGTCTCTCTGTTTCTAAACACCTCGGTCTCTCTGTTTCTAAACTCCTGGGTCTCTCTGTTTCTAAACCCCTGGGTCTCTCTGTTTCTAAACCCCTGGGTCTCTCTGTTTCTAAACACCTGGGTCTCTCTGTTTCTAAACACCTGGGTCTCTCTGTTTCTAAACACCTGGGTCCCTCTGTTTCTGCACCCCTCGGTCTCTCTGTTTCTAAACCCCTGGGTCTCTCTGTTTCTAAACACCTGGGTCTCTCTGTTTCTAAACCCCTGGGTCCCTCTGTTTCTAAACACCTGGGTCTCTCTGTTTCTAAACCCCTGGGTCTCTCTGTTTCTAAACCCCTGTGTCCCTCTGTTTCTAAACCCCTGGGTCTCTCTGTTTCTAAACACCAGGGTCTCTCTGTTTCTAAACCCCTGGGTCCCTCTGTTTCTAAACCTCTGGGTCTCTCTGTTTCTAAACCCCTGGGTCTCTCTGTTTCTAAACCCCTGGGTCTCTCTGTTTCTAAACCCCTGGGTCTCTCTGTTTCTAAACCCCTGGGTCTCTCTGTTTCTAAACCCCTGGGTCTCTCTGTTGCTAAACCCCTGGGTCTCTCTGTTTCTAAACGCCTGGGTCTCTCTCTTTCCAAACGCCTGGGTCTCTCTGTTTCTAAACGCCTGGGCCTCTCTGTTTCTAAACACCTGGGTCCCTCTGATTCTGCACCCGTGGGTCTCTCTGTTTCTGCTCCACTGGGTCTCTCTGTTTCTAAACCCCTGGGTCTCTCTGTTTCTAAACCCCTGGGTCTCTCTGTTTCTAAACACCTCGGTCTCCTTGTTTCTAAACACCTGGGTCTCTCTGTTTCTAAACACCTGGATCTCTCTGTTTCTCAACCCCTGGGTCTCTCTGTTTCTAAACACCTGGGTCTCTCTGTTTCTAAACCCCTGGGTCTCTCTCTGTTTCTAAACACCAGGTTCTCTCTGTTTCTAAACCCCTGGGTCTCTCTGTTTCTAATCCCCTGGGTCTCTCTGTTTCTGCACCCCTGAGTCTCTCTGTTTCTGCTCCACTGGGTCTCTCTGTTTCTAAACACCTGTGTCTCTGTTTCTAAACACCTGGGTCTCTCTGTTTCTAAACACCTGGGTCTCTCTGTTTCTGAACCCCTCGGTCTCTCTGTTTCTGCACCCCTGGGTCTCTCTGTTTTTAAACCCCTGGGTCTCTCTCTGTTTCGAAACACCAGGGTCTCTCTGTTTCTGCACCCCTGGGTTCCTCTGATTCTGCACCCGTGGGTCTCTCTGTTTCTAAACCCCTGGGTCTCTCTGTTTCTAAACACCTGGGTCTCTCTGTTTCTAAACCCCTGGGTCTCTCTGTTTCTAAACACCTCGGTCTCCTTGTTTCTAAACACCTGGATCTCTCTGTTTCTAAACCCCTGGGTCTCTCTGTTTCTAAACACCTGTGTCTCTGTTTCTAAACACCTGGGTCTCTCAGTTTCTAAACACCTGGGTCTCTCTGTTTCTGAACCCCTCGGTCTCTCTGTTTCTGCACCCCTGGGTCTCTCTGTTTCTAAACCCCTGGGTCTCTCTCTGTTTCTAAACACCAGGGTCTCTCTGTTTCTAAACCCCTGGGTCTCTCTGTTTCTAAACCCCTGGGTCTCTCTGTTTCTAAACACCAGGCTCTCTCTGTTTCTAAACACCAGGGTCTCTCTGTTTCTAAACCCCTGGGTCTCTCTGTTTCTAAACACCTGGGTCTCTCTGTTTCTAAACACCTGGGTCTCTCTGTTTCTAAACACCTGGGTCCCTCTGTTTCTGCACCCCTCGGTCTCTCTGTTTCTAAACCCCTGGGTCTCTCTGTTTCTAAACACCAGGGTCTCTCTGTTTCTAAACCCCTGGGTCTCTCTGTTTCTAAACACCTGGGTCTCTCTGTTTCTAAACACCTGGGTCTCTCTGTTTCTAAACACCTGGGTCCCTCTGTTTCTGCACCCCTCGGTCTCTCTGTTTCTAAACCCCTGGGTCTCTCTGTTTCTAAACACCTGGGTCTCTCTGTTTCTAAACCCCTGGGCCCTCTGTTTCTAGACACCTGGGTCTCTCTGTTTCTAAACCCCTGGGTCTCTCTGTTTCTAAACCCCTGTGTCCCTCTGTTTCTAAACCCCTGGGTCTCTCTGTTTCTAAACACCAGGGTCTCTCTGTTTCTAAACCCCTGGGTCCCTCTGTTTCTAAACCCCTGGGTCTCTCTGTTTCTAAACCCCTGGGTTTCTCTGTTTCTAAACCCCTGGGTCCCTCTGTTTCTAAACCCCTGGGTCTCTCTGTTTCTAAACCCCTGGGTCTCTCTGTTTCTAAACACCTGGGTCCCTCTGTTTCTAAACCACTGGGTTCCTCTGATTCTGCACCCGTGGGTCTCTCTGTTTCTAAACCCCTGGGTCTCTCTGTTTCTAAACCCCTGGGTCTCTCTGTTTCTAAACCCCTGGGTCTCTCTGTTTCTAAACCCCTGGGTCTCTCTGTTGCTAAACCCCTGGGTCTCTCTGTTTCTAAACGCCTGGGTCTCTCTCTTTCCAAACGCCTGGGTCTCTCTGTTTCTAAACGCCTGGGCCTCTCTGTTTCTAAACGCCTGGGTCCCTCTGATTCTGCACCCGTGGGTCTCTCTGTTTCTAAACCCCTGGGTCTCTCTGTTTCTAAACCCCTGGGTCTCTCTGTTTCTAAACCCCTGGGTCTCTCTGTTTCTAAACACCTCGGTCTCCTTTTTTCTAAACACCTGGTTCTCTCTGTTTCTAAACACCTGGATCTCTCTGTTTCTAAACCCCTGGGTCTCTCTCTGTTTCTAAACACCAGGTTCTCTCTGTTTCTAAACCCCTGGGTCTCTCTGTTTCTAAACCCCTGGGTCTCTCTGTTTCTAAACACCTGGGTCTCTCTGTTTCTAAACTCCTGGGTCTCTCTGTTTCGATACACCTGGGTCTCTCTGTTTCTGCACCCCTGAGTCTCTCTGTTTCTGCTCCACTGGGTCTCTCTGTTTCTAAACATCTGTGTCTCTGTTTCTAAACATCTGGGTCTCTCAGTTTCTAAACACCTGGGTCTCTCTGTTTCTAAACACCTGGGTCTCTCTGTTTCTAAACACCTGGGTCTCTCTGTTTCTGAACCCCTCGGTCTCTCTGTTTCTGCACCCCTGGGTCTCTCTGTTTTTAAACCCCTGGGTCTCTCTCTGTTTCGAAACACCAGGGTCTCTCTGTTTCTAAACCCCTGGGTCTCTCTGTTTCTAAACATCTGGGTCTCTCTGTTTCTAAACACCTGGGTCCCTCTGTTTCTGCACCCCTGGGTTCCTCTGATTCTGCACCCGTGGGTCTCTCTGTTTCTAAACCCCTGGGTCTCTCTGTTTCTAAACACCTGGGTCTCTCTGTTTCTAAACACCTGGGTCTCTCTGTTTCTGAACACCTCGGTCTCCTTGTTTCTAAACACCTGGATCTCTCTGTTTCTAAACCCCTGGGTCCCTCTGTTTCTAAACACCTGGGTCTCTCTGTTTCTAAACCCCTGTGTCCCTCTGTTTCTAAACCCCTGGGTCTCTCTGTTTCTAAACACCAGGGTCTCTCTGTTTCTAAACCCCTGGGTCTCTCTGTTTCTAAACCCCTGGGTCTCTCTGTTTCTAAACACCAGGGTCTCTCTGTTTCTAAACACCAGGGTCTCTCTGTTTCTAAACCCCTGGGTCTCTCTGTTTCTAAACCCCTGGGTCTCTCTGTTTCTAAACCCCTGGGTCTCTCTGTTTCTAAACCCCTGGGTCTCTCTGTTTCTAAACATCTGGGTCTCTCTGTTTCTAAACACCTGGGTCCCTCTGTTTCTGCACCCCTGGGTTCCTCTGATTCTGCACCCGTGGGTCTCTCTGTTTCTAAACCCCTGGGTCTCTCTGTTTCTAAACACCTGGGTCTCTCTGTTTCTAAACACCTGGGTCTCTCTGTTTCTAAACACCTCGGTCTCCTTGTTTCTAAACACCTGGATCTCTCTGATTCTGTACCCCTGGGTCCCTCTGTTTCTAAACCCCTGGGTCTCTCTGTTTCTAAACACCTGGGTCTCTCTGTTTCTAAACACCTGGGTCTCTCTGTTTCTTAACACCTGGGTCCCTCTGTTTCTGCACCCCTCGGTCTCTCTGTTTCTAAACCCCTGGGTCTCTCTGTTTCTAAACACCTGGGTCTCTCTGTTTCTAAACCCCTGGGTCCCTCTGTTTCTAAACACCTGGGTCTCTCTGTTTCTAAACCCCTGTGACCCTCTGTTTCTAAACCCCTGGGTCTCTCTTTTTCTAAACACCAGGGTCTCTCTGTTTCTAAACCCCTGGGTCCCTCTGTTTCTAAACACCTGGGTCTCTCTGTTTCTAAACCCCTGGGTCTCTCTGTTTCTAAACACCTGGGTCTCTCTGTTTCTAAACACCTGGGTCTCTCTGTTTCTAAACACCTGGGTCTCTCTGTTTCTGCACCCCTGGGTCTCTCTGTTTCTGCTCCACTGGGTCTCTCTGTTTCTAAACACCTGGGTCTCTCTGTTTCTAAACCCCTGGTTCCCTCTGTTTCTGCTCCACTGGGTCTCTCTGTTTCTAAACCCCTGGGTCTCTCTGTTTCTGCACCCCTGGGTCTCTCTGTTTCTAAACCCCTGGGTCTCTCTGTTTCTAAACACCTGGGTCTCTCTGTTTCTAAACCCCTGGTTCCCTCTGTTTCTAAACACCTGGGTCTCGCTGTTTCTAAACCCCTGTGTCCCTCTGTTTCTAAACCCCTGGGTCTCTCTGTTTCTAAACACCAGGGTCTCTCTGTTTCTAAACCCCTGGGTCCCTCTGTTTCTAAACCCCTGGGTCTCTCTGTTTCTAAACCCCTGGGTCTCTCTGTTTCTAAACCCCTGGGTCTCTCTGTTTCTAAACACCTGGGTCCCTCTGATTCTGTACCCCTGGGTCTCTCTGTTTCTAAACCCCTGGGTCTCTCTGTTTCTAAACACCTGGGTCTCTCTGTTTCTAAACTCCTGGGTCTCTCTGTTTCTAAACACCTGGGTCTCTCTGTTTCTAAACACCTGGGTCTCTCAGTTTCTAAACACCTGGGTCTCTCAGTTTCTAAACCCCTGGGTCTCTCTGTTTCTAAACCCCTGGGTCTCTCTGTTTCTGCACCCCTGAGTCTCTCTGTTTCTGCTCCACTGGGTCTCTCTGTTTCTAAACACCTGGGTCTCTCTGTTTCTAAACACCTGGGTCTCTCTGTTTCTAAACACCTGGGTCTCTCTGTTTCTAAACACCTGGGTCTCTCTGTTTCTAAACACCTGGGTCTCTCTGTTTCTAAACAGCTCGGTCTCTCTGTTTCTAAACTCCTGGGTCTCTCTGTTTCTGAACACCTGTGTCTCTGTTTCTAAACACCTGGGTCTCTCTGTTTCTAAACACCTGGGTCTCTCAGTTTCTAAACACCTGGGTCTCTCTGTTTCTGAACCCCTCGGTCTCTCTGTTTCTGCACCCCTGGGTCTCTCTGTTTTTAAACCCCTGGGTCTCCCTCTGTTTCTAAACACCAGGGTCTCTCTGTTTCTAAACCCCTGGGTCTCTCTGTTTCTAAACCCCTGGGTCTCTCTGTTTCTAAACCCCTGGGTCTCTCTGTTTTTAAACCCCTGGGTCTCTCTGTTTCTAAACCCCTGGGTCTCTCTGTTTCTAAACCCCTGGGTCTCTCTGTTTCTAAATACCTGGGTCCCTCTGATTCTGTACCCCTGGGTCTCTCTGTTTCTAAACCCCTGGGTCTCTCTGTTTCTAAACACCTGGGTCTCTCTGTTTCTAAACTCCTGGGTCTCTCTGTTTCTGCACCCCTGAGTCTCTCTGTTTCTGCTCCACTGGGTCTCTCTGTTTCTAAACACCTGGGTCTCTCTGTTTCTAAACACCTGGGTCTCTCTGTTTCTAAACACCTGGGTCTCTCTGTTTCTAAACACCTCGGTCTCTCTGTTTCTAAACTCCTGGGTCTCTCTGTTTCTAAACACCTGTGTCTCTGTTTCTAAACACCTGTGTCTCTCAGTTTCTAAACACCTGGGTCTCTCTGTTTCTAAACACCTGGGTCTCTCTGTTTCTAAACACCTGGGTCTCTATGTTTCTGAACCCCTCGGTCTCTCTGTTTCTGCACCCCTGGGTCTCTCTGTTTTTAAACCCCTGGGTCTCTCTCTGTTTCTAAACACCAGGGTCTCTCTGTTTCTAAATACCTGGGTCCCTCTGATTCTGTACCCCTGGGTCTCTCTGTTTCTAAACCCCTGGGTCTCTCTGTTTCTAAACACCTGGGTCCCTCTGATTCTGTACCCCTGGGTCTCTCTGTTTCTAAACCCCTGGGTCTCTCTGTTTCTAAACACCTGGGTTTCTCTGTTTCTAAACTCCTGGGTCTCTCTGTTTCTAAACACCTGGGTCTCTCTGTTTCTAAACCCCTGGGTATCTCTGTTTCTAAACCCCTGGGTCTCTCTGTTTCTAAACCCCTGGGTCTCTCTGTTTCTAAACACCTGGGTCTCTCTGTTTCTAAACACCTGGGTCTCTCTGTTTCTAAACACCTGGGTCCCTCTGTTTCTGCACCCCTGGATTCCTCTGATTCTGCACCCGTGGGTCTCTCTGTTTCTAAACCCCTGGGTCTCTCTGTTACTAAGCCCCTGGGTCTCTCTGTTTCTAAACCCCTGGGTCTCTCTGTTTCTAAACCCCTGGGTCTCTCTGTTTCTAAACCCCTGGGTCTCTCTGTTTCTAAACCCCTGGGTCTCTCTGTTTCCAAACGCCTGGGTCTCTCTGTTTCTAAACACCTCGGTCTCTCTGTTTCTAAACACCAGGGTCTCTCTGTTGCTAAACCCCTGGGTCTCTCTGTTTCTAAACCCCTGGGTCTCTCTGTTTCTAAACCCCTGGGTCTCTCTGTTTCTAAACCCCTGGGTCTCTGTGTTTCTAAACACCTGGGTCTCTGTGTTTCTACACACCTGGGTCTCTCTGTTTCTAAACACCTGGGTCCCTCTGATTCTGTACCCCTGGGTCTCTCTGTTTCTAAACCCCTGGGTCTCTCTGTTTCTAAACTCCTGGGTCTCTCTGTTTCTAAACTGCTGGGTCTCTCTGTTTCTAAACACCTGGGTCTCTCTGTTTCTGCACCCCTGAGTCTCTCTGTTTCTGCTCCACTGTGTCTCTCTGTTTCTAAACACCTGGTTCTCTCTGTTTCTAAACACCTGGGTCTCTCTGTTTCTAAACCCCTGGGTCCCTCTGTTTCTAAACACCTGGGTCTCTCTGTTTCTAAACCCCTGTGTCCCTCTGTTTCTAAACCCCTGGGTCTCTCTGTTTCTAAACCCCTGGGTCTCTCTGTTTCTAAACCCCTGGGTCTCTCTGTTTTTAAACCCCTGGGTCTCTCTGTTTCTAAACCCCTGGGTCTCTCTGTTTCTAAACCCCTGGGTCTCTCTGTTTCTAAATACCTGGGTCCCTCTGATTCTGTACCCCTGGGTCTCTCTGTTTCTAAACCCCTGGGTCTCTCTGTTTCTAAACACCTGGGTCTCTCTGTTTCTAAACACCTGGGTCTCTCTGTTTCTAAACACCTGGGTCTCTCTGTTTCTTAACACCTGGGTCCCTCTGTTTCTTAACACCTGGGTCCCTCTGTTTCTGCACCCCTCGGTCTCTCTGTTTCTAAACCCCTGGGTCTCTCTGTTTCTAAACACCTGGGTCTCTCTGTTTCTAAACCCCTGGGTCCCTCTGTTTCTAAACACCTGGGTCTCTCTGTTTCTAAACCCCTGTGACCCTCTGTTTCTAAACCCCTGGGTCTCTCTTTTTCTAAACACCAGGGTCTATCTGTTTCTAAACCCCTGGGTCCCTCTGTTTCTAAACACCTGGGTCTCTCTGTTTCTAAACCCCTGGGTCTCTCTGTTTCTAAACACCTGGGTCTCTCTGTTTCTAAACACCTGGGTCTCTCTGTTTCTAAACACCTGGGTCTCTCTGTTTCTAAACACCTGGGTCTCTCTGTTTCTAAACACCTGGGTCTCTATGTTTCTGCACCCCTGGGTCTCTCTGTTTCTGCTCCACTGGGTCTCTCTGTTTCTAAACACCTGGGTCTCTCTGTTTCTAAACCCCTGGTTCCCTCTGTTTCTGCTCCACTGGGTCTCTCTGTTTCTAAACCCCTGGGTCTCTCTGTTTCTGCACCCCTGGGTCTCTCTGTTTCTAAACCCCTGGGTCTCTCTGTTTCTAAACACCTGGGTCTCTCTGTTTCTAAACCCCTGGTTCCCTCTGTTTCTAAACACCTGGGTCTCGCTGTTTCTAAACCCCTGTGTCCCTCTGTTTCTAAACCCCTGGGTCTCTCTGTTTCTAAACACCAGGATCTCTCTGTTTCTAAACCCCTGGGTCCCTCTGTTTCTAAACCCCTGGGTCTCTCTGTTTCTAAACCCCTGGGTCTCTCTGTTTCTAAACCCCTGGGTCTCTCTGTTTCTAAACACCTGGGTCTCTCTGTTTCTAAACACCTGGGTCTCTCTGTTTCTAAACACCTGGGTCTCTCTGTTTCTAAACACCTGGGTCTCTATGTTTCTAAACCCCTGGGTCTCTCTGTTTCTAAACTCCTGGGTCTCTCTGTTTCTAAACACCTGTGTCTCTGTTTCTAAACACCTGGGTCTCTCAGTTTCTAAACACCTGGGTCTCTCTGTTTCTAAACACCTGGGTCTCTCTGTTTCTGAACCCCTCGGTCTCTCTGTTTCTGCACCCCTGGGTCTCTCTGTTTTTAAACCCCTGGGTCTCTCTCTGTTTCTAAACACCAGGGTCTCTCTGTTTCTAAACCCCTGGGTCCCTCTGTTTCTAAACACCTGGGTCTCTCTGTTTCTAAACCCCTGGGTCTCTCTGATTCTGCACCCGTGGGTCTCTCTATTTCTAAACCCCTGGGTATCTCTGTTTCTAAACCCCTGGGTCTCTCTGTTTCTAAACCCCTGGGTCTCTCTGTTTCTAAACACCTGGGTCTCTCTGTTTCTAAACACCTGGGTCCCTCTGTTTCTGCACCCCTGGATTCCTCTGATTCTGCACCCGTGGGTCTCTCTGTTTCTAAACCCCTGGGTCTCTCTGTTACTAAGCCCCTGGGTCTCTCTGTTTCTAAACCCCTGGGTCTCTCTGTTTCTAAACCCCTGGGTCTCTCTGTTTCTAAACCCCTGGGTCTCTCTGTTTCTAAACCCCTGGGTCTCTCTGTTTCTGAACGCCTGGGTCTCTCTGTTTCCAAACGCCTGGGTCTCTCTGTTTCTAAACGCCTGGGTCTCTCTGTGTCTAAACACCTGGGTCCCTCTGATTCTGCACCCGTGGGTCTCTCTGTTTCTAAACCCCTGGGTCTCTCTGTTTCTAAACCCCTGGGTCTCTCTGTTTCTAAACCCCTGGGTCTCTCTGTTTCTAAACCCCTGGGTCTCTCTGTTTCTAAACATCTCGGTCTCCTTGTTTCTAAACACCTGGGTCTCTCTGTTTCGAAACACCTGGGTCTCTCTGTTTCTAAACCCCTGGGTCTCTCTCTGTTTCTAAACACCAGGTTCTCTCTGTTTCTAAACCCCTGGGTCTCTCTGTTTCTAAACCCCTGGGTCTCTCTGTTTCTAAACACCTGGGTCTCTCTGTTTCTAAACTCCTGGGTCTCTCTGTTTCTGCACCCCTGAGTCTCTCTGTTTCTGCTCCACTGCGTCTCTCAGTTTCTAAACACCTGGGTCTCTCTGTTTCTAAACACCTGGGTCTCTCTGTTTCTGAACCCCTCGGTCTCTCTGTTTCTGCACCCCTGGGTCTCTCTGTTTTTAAACCCCTGGGTCTCTCTCTGTTTCTAAACACCAGGGTCTCTCTGTTTCTAAACCCCTGGGTCTCTCT
Organism: Pristiophorus japonicus; assembly: GCF_044704955.1. Taxonomy (NCBI): domain Eukaryota; kingdom Metazoa; phylum Chordata; class Chondrichthyes; family Pristiophoridae; genus Pristiophorus; species Pristiophorus japonicus. Next base: position 154,385,132 of record NC_091985.1, read on the forward strand.
GTTTCTAAACACCTGGGTCTCTCTGTTTCTAAACACCTCGGTCTCTCTGTTTCTAAACACCAGGGTCTCTCTGTTTCTAAACCCCTGGGTCTCTCTGTTTCTAAACACCTGGGTCTGTCTGTTTCTAAACACCAGGGTCTCTCTGTTTCTAAACCCCTGGGTCTCTCTGTTTCTAAACCCCTGGGTCTCTCTGTTTCTAAACACCTGGGTCTCTCTGTTTCTGAACCCCTCGGTCTCTCTGTTTCTGCACCCCTGGGTCTCTCTGTTTTTAAACCCCTGGGTCTCTCTCTGTTTCTAAACACCTGGGTCTCTCTGTTTCTAAACACCTGGGTCCCTCTGTTTCTGCACCCCTCGGTCTCTCTGTTTCTAAACCCCTGGGTCTCTCTGTTTCTAAACACCTGGGTCTCTCTGTTTCTAAACCCCTAGGTCCCTCTGTTTCTAAACACCTGGTTCTCTCTGTTTCTAAACCCCTGTGTCCCTCTGTTTCTAAACCCCTGGGTCTCTCTGTTTCTAAACACCAGGGTCTCTCTGTTTCTAAACCCCTGGGTCTCTCTGTTTCTAAACCCCTGGGTCTCTCTGTTTCTAAACCCCTGGGTCTCTCTGTTTCTAAACCCCTGGGTCTCTCTGTTTCTAAATACCTGGGTCCCTCTGATTCTGTACCCCTGGGTCTCTCTGTTTCTAAACCCCTGGGTCTCTCTGTTTCTAAACACCTGGGTCTCTCTGTTTCTAAACACATGGGTCTCTCAGTTTCTAAACACCTGGGTCTCTCTGTTTCTAAACACCTGGGTCTCTCTGTTTCTAAACCCCTGGGTCTCTCTGTTTCTAAACCCCTGGGTCTCTCTGTTTCTAAACCCCTGGGTCTCTCTGTTTCTAAACATCTCGGTCTCCTTGTTTCTAAACACCTGGGTCTCTCTGTTTCTAAACACCTGGGTCTCTCTGTTTCTAAACCCCTGGGTCTCTCTCTGTTTCTAAACACCAGGTTCTCTCTGTTTCTAAACCCCTGGGTCTCTCTGTTTCTAAACCCCTGGGTCTCTCTGTTTCTAAACACCTGGGTCTCTCTGTTTCTAAACTCCTGGGTCTCTCTGTTTCTGCACCCCTGAGTCTCTCTGTTTCTGCTCCACTGGGTCTCTCAGTTTCTAAACACCTGGGTCTCTCTGTTTCTAAACACCTGGGTCTCTCTGTTTCTGAACCCCTCGGTCTCTCTGTTTCTGCACCCCTGGGTCTCTCTGTTTTTAAACCCCTGGGTCTCTCTCTGTTTCTAAACACCAGGGTCTCTCTGTTTCTAAACCCCTGGGTCTCTCTGTTTCTAAACACCTGGGTCTCTCTGTTTCTAAACACCTCGGTCTCTCTGTTTCTAAACACCAGGGTCTCTCTGTTTCTAAACCCCTGGGTCTCTCTGTTTCTAAACACCTGGGTCTCTCTGTTTCTAAACACCTGGGTCTCTCTGTTTCTAAACACCTGGGTCCCTCTGTTTCTGCACCCCTCGGTCTCTCTGTTTCTAAACCCCTGGGTCTCTCTGTTTCTAAACACCTGGGTCTCTCTGTTTCTAAACCCCTGGGTCCCTCTGTTTCTAAACACCTGGTTCTCTCTGTTTCTAAACCCCTGTGTCCCTCTGTTTCTAAACCCCTGGGTCTCTCTGTTTCTAAACACCAGGGTCTCTCTGTTTCTAAACCCCTGGGTCTCTCTGTTTCAAAACCCCTGGGTCTCTCTGTTTCTAAACCCCTGGGTCTCTCTGTTTCTAAACCCCTGGGTCTCTCTGTTTCTAAATACCTGGGTCCCTCTGATTCTGTACCCCTGGGTCTCTCTGTTTCTAAACCCCTGGGTCTCTCTGTTTCTAAACACCTGGGTCTCTCTGTTTCTAAACACATGGGTCTCTCAGTTTCTAAACACCTGGGTCTCTCTGTTTCTAAACACCTGGGTCTCTCTGTTTCTAAACCCCTGGGTCTCTCTGTTTCTAAACCCCTGGGTCTCTCTGTTTCTAAACCCCTGAGTCTCTCTGTTTCTGCTCCACTGGGTCTCTCTGTTTCTAAACACCTGGGTCTCTCTGTTTCTAAACACCTGGGTCTCTCTGTTTCTAAACACCTGGGTCTCTCTGTTTCTAAACACCTCGGTCTCTCTGTTTCTAAACACCTCGGTCTCTCTGTTTCTAAACACCAGGGTCTCTCTGTTTCTAAACCCCTGGGTCTCTCTGTTTCTAAACACCTGGGTCTCTCTGTTTCTAAACACCTGGGTCTCTCTGTTTCTAAACACCTGGGTCTCTCTGTTTCTAAACACCTGGGTCTCTCTGTTTCTAAACACCTGGGTCTCTCTGTTTCTGCACCCCTGGGTCTCTCTGTTTCTGCTCCACTGGGTCTCTCTGTTTCTAAACACCTGGGTCTCTCTGTTTCTAAACCCCTGGTTCCCTCTGTTTCTGAACACCTGGGTCTCTCATTATCTAAACCCCTGGGTCCCTCTGTTTCTAAACACCTGGGTCTCTCTGTTTCTAAACCCCTGTGTCCCTCTGTTTCTAAACCCTGGGTCTCTCTGTTTCTAAACACCAGGGTCTCTCTGTTTCTAAACCCCTGGGTCCCTCTGTTTCTAAACCCCTGGGTCTCTCTGTTTCTAAACCCGTGGGTCTCTCTGTTTCTAAACACCTGGGTCTCTCTGTTTCTAAATACCTGGGTCCCTCTGATTCTGTACCCCTGGGTCTCTCTGTTTCTAAACCCCTGGGTCTCTCTGTTTCTAAACACCTGGGTCTCTCTGTTTCTAAACTCCTGGGTCTCTCTGTTTCTAAACACCTGGGTCTCTCTGTTTCTAAACACCTGGGTCTCTCAGTTTCTAAACACCTGGGTCTCTCTGTTTCTAAACACCTGGGTCTCTCTGTTTCTAAACCCCTGGGTCTCTCTGTTTCTGCACCCCTGAGTCTCTCTGTTTCTGCTCCACTGGGTCTCTCTGTTTCTAAACACCTGGGTCTCTCTGTTTCTAAACACCTGGGTCTCTCTGTTTCTAAACACCTGGGTCTCTCTGTTTCTAAACAGCTCGGTCTCTCTGTTTCTAAACTCCTGGGTCTCTCTGTTTCTAAACACCTGTGTCTCTGTTTCTAAACACCTGGGTCTCTCAGTTTCTAAACACCTGGGTCTCTCTGTTTCTGAACCCCTCGGTCTCTCTGTTTCTGCACCCCTGGGTCTCTCTGTTTTTAAACCCCTGGGTCTCTCTCTGTTTCTAAACACCAGGGTCTCTCTGTTTCTAAACCCCTGGGTCTCTCTGTTTCTAAACCCCTGGGTCTCTCTGTTTCTAAACCCCTGGGTCTCTCTGTTTCTAAACACCTGTGTCTCTCTGTTTCTAAACCCCTGGGTCTCTGTGTTTCTAAACACCTGGGTCTCTGTGTTTCTACACACCTGGGTCTCTCTGTTTCTAAACACCTGGGTCCCTCTGATTCTGTACCCCTGGGTCTCTCTGTTTCTAAACCCCTCGGTCTCTCTGTTTCTGCACCCCTGGGTTTCTCTGTTTTTAAACCCCTGGGTCTCTCTCTGTTTCTAAACACCAGGGTCTCTCTGTTTCTAAACCCCTGGGTCTCTCTGTTTCTAAACCCCTGGGTCTCTCTGTTTCTCAACACCAGGGTCTCTCTGTTTCTAAACCCCTGGGTCTCTCTGTTTCTAAACACCTGGGTCTCTCTGTTTCTAAACACCTGGGTCTCTCTGTTTCTAAACACCTGGGTCCCTCTGTTTCTGCACCCCTCGGACTCTCTGTTTCTAAACCTCTGGGTCTCTCTGTTTCTAAACACCTGGGTCTCTCTGTTTCTAAACCCCTGGGTCCCTCTGTTTCTAAACACCTGGGTCTCTCTGTTTCTAAACCCCTGGGTCCCTCTGTTTCTAAACACCTGGGTCTCTCTGTTTCTAAACCCCTGGGTCTCTCTGTTTCTAAACACCTGGGTCTCTCTGTTTCTAAACACCTGGGTCTCTCTGTTTCTAAACACCTGGGTCCCTCTGATTCTGCACCCGTGGGTCTCTCTGTTTCTAAACCCCTGGGTCTCTCTGTTTCTAAACCCCTGGGTCTCTCTGTTTCTAAACCCCTGGGTCTCTCTGTTTCTAAACCCCTGGGTCTCTCTGTTTCTAAACCCCTGGGTCTCTCTGTTTCTAAACACCTCGGTCTCCTTGTTTCTAAACACCTGGGTCTCTCTGTTTCTAAACACCTGGATCTCTCTGTTTCTAAACCCCTGGGTCTCTCTGTTTCTAAACACCTGGGTCTCTGTTTCTAAACACCTGGGTCTCTCTGTTTCTAAACCCCTGTGTCCCTCTGTTTCTAAACCCCTGGGTCTCTCTGTTTCTAAACACCAGGGTCTCTCTGTTTCTAAACCCCTGGGTCCCTCTGTTTCAAAACCCCTGGGTCTCTCTGTTTCTAAACCCCTGGGTCTCTCTGTTTCTAAACCCCTGGGTCTCTCTGTTTCTAAACACCTGGGTCCCTCTGATTCTGCACCCGTGGGTCTCTCTGTTTCTAAACCCCTGGGTCTCTCTGTTTCTAAACCCCTGGGTCTCTCTGTTTCTAAACACCTCGGTCTCCTTGTTTCTAAACACCTGGGTCTCTCTGTTTCTAAACACCTGGATCTCTCTGTTTCTAAACCCCTGGGTCTCTCTGTTTCTGAACACCTGGGTCTCTCTGTTTCTAAACCCCTGGGTCTCTCTCTGTTTCTAAACACCAGGTTCTCTCTGTTTCTAAACCCCTGGGTCCCTCTGTTTCTAAACACCTGGGTCTCTCTGTTTCTAAACCCCTGTGTCCCTCTGTTTCTAAACCCCTGGGTCTCTCTGTTTCTAAACACCAGGGTCTCTCTGTTTCTAAACCCCTGGGTCCCTCTGTTTCTAAACACCTGGGTCTCTCTGTTTCTAAACCCCTGGGTCTCTCTGTTTCTAAACACCTGGGTCTCTCTGTTTCTAAACACCTGGGTCTCTCTGTTTCTAAACACCTGGGTCTCTCTGTTTCTAAACACCTGGGTCTCTCTGTTTCTAAACACCTGGGTCTCTCTGTTTCTAAACACCTGGGTCTCTCTGTTTCTAAACACCTGGGTCTCTCTGTTTCTGCACCCCTGGGTCTCTCTGTTTCTGCTCCACTGGGTCTCTCTGTTTCTAAACACCTGGGTCTCTCTGTTTCTAAACCCCTGGGTCCCTCTGTTTCTGCTCCACTGGGTCTCTCTGTTTCTAAACACCTGGGTCTCTCTGTTTCTGCACCCCTGGGTCTCTCTGTTTCTAAACCCCTGGATCTCTCTGTTTCTAAACACCTGGGTCTCTCTGTTTCTGCACCCCTGTGTCCCTCTGTTTCTAAACCCCTGGGTCTCTCTGTTTCTAAACCCCTGGGTCTTTCTGTTTATAAACACCTGGGTGTCTCTGTTTCTAAACACCTGGGTCTCTCTGTTTCTAAACACCTGGGTCTCTCTGTTTCTAAACACCTGGATCTCTCTGTTTCTAAACCCCTGGGTCTCTCTGTTTCTAAACACCTGGGTCTCTCTGTTTCTAAACCCCTGGGTCTCTCTGTTTCTAAACCCCTGGGTCTCTCTGTTTCTAAACACCTCGGTCTCTCTGTTTCTAAACACCTCGGTCTCTCTGTTTCTAAACACCTCGGTCTCTCTGTTTCTAAACTCCTGGGTCTCTCTGTTTCTAAACACCTGGGTCTCTCTGTTTCTAAACACCTGGGTCTCTCTGTTTCTAAACCCCTGGGTCTCTCTGTTTCTGCAACCCTGGGTCTCTCTTTTTCTGCACCCCTGGGTCTCTCTGTTTCTGCACCCCTGGGTCTCTCTGTTTCTGCACCCCTGGGTCTCTCTGTTTCTGCACCCCTGGGTCTCTCTGTTTCTGCACCCCTGGGTCTCTCTATTTCTGCACCCTTGGGTCTCTCTGTTTCTGCACCCCTGGGTCTCTCTGTTTCTGCACCCCTGATTGTCTCTGTTTCTAAACCCCTCGGTCTCTCTGTTTCTACACCCCTGGATCTCTCTGTTTCTGCACCCCTCGGTCTCTCTGTTTCTGCACCCCTGGGTCTCTCTGTTTCTGCACCCCTGGGTCTCTCTCTTTCTGAACCCCTCGGTCTCTCTGTTTCTCAACTCCTCTGTCTCTTTGTTTTTGCATCCCTCGGTCTCTCTGTTTCTGCACCCTTCCTTCTCTCTGTTTCTGCACCCCTGTGACTCTGTTTCTGAGCCCCTTAAAGGAGCAACTTAAAGGAGGAAGGTGAAGTGGTGATGCGGAGAGATTTAGGGAGGGAATGCCAGAGCTCGGCAGTTGAAGGCTCGACCGTCAATGCTGGAGCGATTAAAATCAAGAATATTCAAAAGGCCAAAATAGGCTAGCGCAGAGGTGTATGGAGATTATAGGGCTGGAGGAAATTACAGGGATAGGGAGGGGCGAGGGCATGGGGGGATTTGAGAACAATTTTTAAATCGAGGCGTTGCTTAACTGGGAGCCAATGTAGGTCAGCGAGCACAGGGGAGATGGTTGAATGGGGCTTGGTGCGAGTTAGGACATGGGCGGCAGAGTTTTGGAGGGTAGAACTCGGGAGGCCGACCAGGAGTGTGTTGGAATAGTCACATCTAGAGGTGATAAAGGCATGGATGAGGGCTGCAGCAGCAGGTAAGCTGAGGTAAGGGTGGAGACGGAAGGTATTACGAGGGTGGAAATGGGCGGTCTTAGTGATAGAATGGATATGAGGTAGGAAGTTCAATTCATGATCAAATATGACACCAACGTTCTACACCCCTGAGTCTATTTGTTTTGACACTCTGTTAAGCATCTTACCAATTAGGGTATACTTCCTTTCAGAATTTATTACTTCACATTTTTCTGCATCTGCTATTTAATTGTCTATTCTGTTAAGCCATCTGTCCTCCTGTGATCTTCCACGGCCTCTAATCTGGTAATGTCGACAAACTTTTTCAAATAGTGCCATGAGATTTTTTACGACCCAGGAACAGGCAGGAAGAACCTCAGTTGGACATCTCATTTGAAAGCCAACATCTCCGACAGTGTCGCACTCCCTCAGTATTGCACTGAAGTGTCAACCTAGATTATGTGCTGAACTCTCTAATGTGGCTCAGAGGTAGCACTGGTACACACTGGCACATTCCCCTCAATACCAATGGGGAAGTGTTCGGTTCCATAGTACTAAGTTCACTCGGGGTACTGAGCAGAAAAATTAAGCACAGTGTCTGCTTCTTTCAAAAATTAAAAAAAGTTCTAGTCACTCACCTGGGTTTTATGTTTTGCTCAAGTATAGAACAGATTGTTTGCAATGCACGATCCCTCCGTAGTTGAGCAGTATTTAACCACAGCTTGGCTGCAAGCCAAGTAAAGCCGTTGAAATATAAATGTATCTTTGATCATTTCTGAGCTCAAGAGGTGTGAAATGACAGTATGAGCATTTCTAAGTTTGCAGCTTCTGAAATGAGAAGCACTGGTCGGAACATGACCTGCCCCCACTATACAAATGGCTGTCTACTAAGCTAATCTGCACAGCTGAGGTGACCTTTCACAGGCCTCTGACAGAGCATTTGTGCACTGCATTCTGAGATACAGAAAGGAATGACAGGTTTATAAATGTTGCTGCGTTCCAATGTTACTGTACTGATACCTGTGATAGAGCTGATCACAGGCACGTTTTCACCTGAAGCTGCAGTTCCCCAAAAGTACAAGTTAAACACAAACTGCAGATTCTTTGCTTCATTTGCAAATGCTATACCCAATTACTTCTTAGTTTCACAGCAACCAGCAGTTGCTGAGTTGAAAGTATCAATATAAAACATCAATCACGTCATATCCTAACAACATTACTCCATACCCGTGCTGTGTGGGAAATGCACATTCAAATAACCAGCAGCTTCCTACAATTCTGGGTTCAGGTTTAGATGTATGAGTTACCACATAATCTTGCACTGATTGTCATACGTTAACTGCGTATTTGAAAAATATATCTATTTGGTTCGATGGTGTAAAGGCATTTTATGACTAACTCGGTGGTAAATTCAGATACCACTGAGCCACTATTTCTTGGAGCCACTGCTTCTTAACTTGTTGCTCCTGGTGAATTCATGAACTTGAGTAGAAAATTCTTTATAACATTAATCAGGGACAGTCAGCACGGATTTGTTAAGGGAAGATCGTGTTTGACTAACCTGATTAAATTTTTCGAAGAGGTAACCAGGAGGGCCTACGAGGGTAGTGCGTACGATGTAGTATATGTGAACTTTAGCAAAGCTTTTGATAAGGTCCCACATGGCAGACTGGTCATGAAGGTTAAAGTCCATGGGATCCAGGGCAAAGTGGCAAGTTGAATCCAAAATTTGCTCAGAGGCAGGAAGCGAAGGGTAATAGTTGATAGATGTTTTTGTGACTGGAAGGATGCTTCCAGTGAGGTTCCGCAGGGCTCAGTACTGGGTCCCTTGCTTTTTGTAGTATATATCAATGACTTGGACTTAAATGTTGGTGATATGATTAAGAAGTTTGCAGATGACACTAAAATAGGCTGTGTGATGGCAGATGACACTAAAATAGGTTGATAAAGAAGGAGAAAACTGCGGACTGCAGGAAGATATCAATGTACTGGTCAGGTGGGCAGAGCAGCGGCAAATAGAATTCAATCGGGATAAGTGTGAGGTAATGCATTTGGGGGAGGTCTAACAAAGCAAGGGTATACACATTAAATGATAGCCAATTAGAAGTGTAGATGAACAAAGGGACCTTGGAGTGCTTGGCCACAAATCCCTGAAAGTAGGCCAGGTGGATAAGGTGGTTAAGAAGGCATACGGAAAGGCTTGCCTTTATTGGCCGAGGCATAGAATACAATAGCAGGGAAGTTATGCTTAAATTGTATAATACATTGGTTAGGCCACAGCTGGAGTACTGCTTGCAGTTCTGGTTGCCATATTATAGGAAGGATGTGATTTCACTGGAGAGGGTGCAGAGGAAATTTATGAGGATGCTGCCTGAAATGGAGAATTTTAGCTATGAGGACAGATTGGATAGGCTGGGTTTGTTCTCCTTGGAACAGAGGAGGCTGAGGGGAAACCTCATTGAGGTTTATAACATTTTGAGGTGCCTGGATATAGTGGATAGCAAGGGCCTATTTCCCTTGGTGGAGCGGTCAATTATGAGGGGGCACAGGTTTAAGGTGGTTGGTGAACGGTATAGAGGGATTTGAGGGGAAGCTTCTTCACACAGAGGGTTGTGGAGGTTTGGAACTCACTGCCTAGGAAGGTGGTAGAGGTAGAAACCTTCACCACATTTAAAAGGTCCTTGGATGGGCACTTGAAGTGCCGTAACCTGCAGGGTTACGGTCCTAGAGCTGGTAAGTGGGATTAGACTGGTAACCTCTTGTTGGCTGGCGCAGATACGATGTACTTCAGGCAATCTAATATGCCCAGAGTGGTCTCCTGGACTAGTTTCGATCGCCTGGGTCAGAGAGGAATTTTCCCAGATTTTTTCCCCAATTGGCCTGGGTTTTTATCTGTTTTTTTGCCTCTCCCAGCAGATTGCATGGCTCCGGGTGGGGTGGAGTGTAAAATGTTGCGATACATGGGGTATCGCAGTTGTGTGAGGCGGATTGGTTGCGCTGGGTGCTCTTTACCTTTCCGCCATTGTTCATAGGTTTATATGTAACCTTCAGGGCTGCTGACCGAGGACCGTGTGGCTCTTTGCCGGCCAGTGCGGAAACGATGGGCCGAGATGGACACCTTCTGCGCTGTAAATGTCTATGATATAACAGTTTGGATTTACCACACCAGAAAAGAGTCACTGGAACTGTGCAAGTGCAGTACAAACAGAAATGCTGGAAATACTCAACAGGTCAGGCAGCATCTGTGGAGAGAGGAACAGGGTGAACATTTCAGGTCGATGAACCTTCGTCAAAACTGGAAAAAATTAGAGATGTAACAATTTTTAAGCAAGTGAAGGAGGGGGAGGGGGAGGAAAGAACAAAAGGGAAGGTCTGTGATAGGGTGGAAGACAGGAGAGATTAAACGACAAAAGGGATGATGGTGCAAGGCAAAACGAGATGGTAATTGTTATATATGTGGACTTGTATTTACTCTGTATAGCCACCAGAGGGCTCTTTCCCTGGAGTCCCAAGGGATCCCATAATCCCTTGGGAGCACAGGTATTTAAGGAGGCTTCACAGGTTGTCGAGGCACTCTGCAATAAAAGCCTAAGGTCACGCTTTACTTTGAGCTCACAGTGTTCAGTGTGACTCTTTCTCCGTACACAACAGTAATGGGACAAGTTAAAGAAAAAAGTTTACTCTAGATGAGGTATAAATGGGAATGGCAGAATCATCAACAGCTGCCATGCGAAAGAGAAAAAAAAAGATGTGTCTTTTGTACTAGAAACATAGAAACATAGAAAATAGGTACAGGAGTAGGCCATTCGGCCCTTCGAGCCTGCACCACCATTCAATAAGATCATGGCTGATCATTCACCTCAGTACCCCTTTCCTGCTTTCTCTCCATACCCCTTGATCCCTTTAGCCGTAAGGGCCATATCTAGCTCCCTCTTGAATATATCCAATGAACTGGCACCAACAACTCTCTGCGGTAGGGAATTCCACAGGTTAACAACTCTCTGAGTGAAGAAGTTTCTCCTCATCTCAGTCCTAAATGGCTTACCCCTTATCCTTAGACTATGTCCCCTAATCCTGGACTTTTGCAACATTGGGAACATTCTTTCTGCATCTAACCTGTCCAGTCATGTCAGAATTGTATATGTTTCTATGAGATCCCCTCTCATCCTTCTAAACTCCAGTGGATACAGGCCCAGTCGATCCAGTCTCTCCTCATATGTCAGTCCTGCCATCTCGGGAATCAGTCTGGTGAACCTTTGCTGTACTCCCTCAATAGCAGGAACATCCTTCCTCAGATTAGGAGACCAAAACTGAACACAATATTCCACATGACGCATCACTAAGGCCCTGTACAACTGCAGTAAGACCTCCCTGCTCCTATACTCAAATCCCCGAGCTATGAAGGCCAACATACCATTTGCCTTCTTCACCGCCTGCTGTACTTGCATGCCAACTTTCAATGACTGATGTACCACGACACCCAGGTCTTCTGCAACATCGGGAACATTCTTCCTGCATCTGACCTGTCCAGTCATGTCAGAATTTTATATGTTTCTATGAGATTCCTTCTCATCCCTCTAAACTCCAGTGGATACAGGCCCAGTCGATCCAGTCTCTCCTCATATGTCAGTCCTGCCATCTCGGGAATCAGTCTGGTGAACCTTCGCTGCACTCCCTCAATAGCAAGAACGTCCTTCCTCAGATTAGGAGACCAAAACTGAACACAATATTCCACGTGAGGCATCACTAAGGCCCTGTACAACTGCAGTAAGACCTCCCTGTTCCTATACTCAAATCCTCTCGCTATGAAGGCCAACATACCATTTGCCTTCTTCACCGCCTGCTGTACCTGCATGCCAACTTTCAATGACTGATGTACCACGACACCCAGGTCTCGTTGCACTTCCCCTTTTCCTAATCTGCCGCCATTCAGATAATATTCTGCCTTCGTGTTTTTGCCACCAAAGTGGATAACCTCACATTTATCCACATTATACTTCATCTGCCACGCGTTTTCCCACTCACCTAACCTGTCCAAGTCACCCTGCAGCCTTTTAGCATCCTCCTCACAGCTCACACCGCCACCCAGCTTAGTGTCATCTGCAAACTTGGAGAAATTACACTCAATTCCCTCATCCAGATCATTAATGTATATTGTAAAGAGCTGGGGTCCCAGCACTGAGCCCTGTGGCACCCCACTAGTCACTGCCTGCCATTCTGAAAATCCAAATACACCACATCCACTGGTTCTCCCTTGTCCACTCTACCAGTTATATCCTCAAAAAACTCTAGAAGATTTGTCAAGCAGGATTTCCCTTTCATAAATCCATGCTGACTTGGACCAATCCCATCACTCCTTTCCAAATGTGCTGCTATTTCATCTTTAATAATAGATTACAACATTTTGCCCACTACTGATGTCAGGCTAACCGGTCTATAATTACCCATTTTCTCTCTCCCTCCTTTTTTAAAAAGTGATGTTACATTAGCTACTCTCCAGTTCATAGGAGCCGATCCAGAGTCGATAAACTGTTGGAAAATGATCACCAATGCATCCACTATTTCTAGGGCCACTTCCTTAAGTACTCTGGGATGCAGACTATCAGGGCCTGGGGATTTATCGGCCTTCAATCCCATCAATTTCCCCAACACAATTTCCCACCTAATAAGGATTTCCTTCAGTTCCTCCTTCCTACTAGATCCTCGGTCCCCCAGTATTTCCGGAACGTTATTTGTGTCTTCCTTCGTGAAGACAGAACCAAAGTATTTGTTTAACTGGTCTGCCATTTCTTTGTTCCCCATTATAAATTCACCTGAATCTGACTGCAAGGGACCTACGTTTGTTTTCACTAATCTTTTTCTCTTCACATATCTATAGAAGCTTTTGCAGTCAGTTTTTATGTTCCTAGCAAGCTTCCTCTCATACTCTATTTTCCCCCTCTTAATTAAACCTTTTATCCTCATCTGCTGAATTACAAAATTCTCCTACTCCTCAGGTTTGCTGCTTTTTCTGGCCAATTTATATGCCTCTTCCTTGGCTTTAACACTATCCCTAATTTCTTTTGTTAGCTACGGTTGAGCCACTTTCCCGTTTTATTTTTACTCCAGACAGATGTACAATTGTTGAAGTTCATCCATGTGATCTTTATATGTTTGCCATTGCCTATCCACCATCAACTCTTTAAGTATCATTTGCCAGTCTATTCTAGCCAATTCACGTCTCATACCATCGAAGTTACCTTTCCTTAAGTTCAGGACCCTCGTCTCTGAATTAACTGTGTCACTCTCCATTTTAATAAAGAATTCTGCCATATTATGGTCACTCTTCCCCCAAGGGCCTCGCACAACAAGACTGTTAATTAGTCCTTTCTCATTACACATCACCCAGCCCAATCAATATGTTGATTAAAGTCGCCCATGATAACTGCTGTACGTTTATTGCACTGATCCCTAATTTCTTGTTTGATGCTGTCCCCAACCTCACTACTGCTGTTTGGTGGCCTGTACACAACTCCCACTCCTACTAACTGAAATGTAGCTGTTTCCCTGATTGGCTCTCCAGACCTATTGCTGATTGGACCCCTTGGAGGATAAGCCACACCCTGAAGTTCCTCTGGAATATGTAACTGGAACCACCCAGCCCAAGTTCTGAGTGACTTTCCAATTTGTAATTCGATCCATATTGACTTCAGAAGCCACAGATGATCGATCCATCCAAAAGCCACCAAGTTCCAGCCGATGTCCATTTCCCCAACGTAAGTGCATCCTTCCGCCAGCTGAAGACCCTTACCCCAGCAATCCCTCCGCTAGCTGAAGTCCCTTACCCAAGCAGAAGTCCTCCCCCCCCCATAGTTGGGGAATTGTGTGTGGATTGTTAACATGGTTATTGGTTATTGGGTATAAAGTGAATAGTGACAGTGTCATGACTTATAGATTTCATCCACCCCAAAGATGTCCCTTGTAACACATGCACTGAGCTTGCACGCACCAGGGGGTTGGAAGAACGTGATCCGTCTTCTCTGAGTTCCTTCTCCAATCCCCCCCAGGCTCGCTCTCTCTCCCCCTGCCCAAGCTCGTCCACTCTCTCCCCCGCCAAGCTTTCCTCCCCCCAGCACTCTCTTTCTCTCTCCCCCCCAAGCTCTCCGCCCCCCCCAAGCTCTCTCTCTCTCCCCAGCTCTCTCTTCATCCCCCAAGCTCTCTCTTCATCCCCCAAGCTCTTTCTCTCCCCCCAAGCTCTCCCTCCCCCCCACGCTCTCCCCACCAGCTCTCTCCCTCTCCCCCCCCAAAGTTCTCTCTCTCCCCCCAAGCTCTCTCTCTCACGCCCCCAAGCTCTCCCCCCCAAAGTTCTCTCTCTCCCCACAAGCTCTCTCCCCCGCCCCCAAGCTCCCTCTCCCCCCCCAAGTTCTCTCTCTCCGCCAAGTTCTCTCTCTCACGCCCCCAAGCTCTCCCCCCCAGCTCTCTCTCTCTCTCCCCCCCCCCCAGCTCTCTCTCCCCCCCAAGCTCTTTCTCTCCTCCCAAGCTCTCCCTCCCCCCACCAAGCTCTCCCACCAGCTCTCTCCCTCTCCCCCACAAGTTCTCTCTCTCCCCTCAAGCTATCTCTCTTAGGTCCTCAAGCTCTCCCCTCCCAGCTCTCTCCCTCTCTCTCCCCAAGTTCTCTCTGCCCTCCCCAAGCTCTCTCTCTCTCTCTCTCTCTCTGACCCCCGAAGCTCTCTCTCTCTAACCCCCACCCCCAAGCTCTCTCTCTCTCTCTCTCTCTCTCTCTGACCGCCCAAGCTCTCTCTCTGACCCTCCCTCCCCCAACCTCTCTCTCTCTGACCACCCCCCCAGCTCTTTCTCTCTCTCTCTCTCTGCCCCTCCCCCCCAAGCTCTCTCTCTCTGCCCCCTCCCCTCCAAGCTCTCTCTCTGACCCTTCACCAAGCTCTCTCTCTCTGACCGCCCCCCCAAGCTTTCCCCCTTCCCCCAAGCTCTCTCTCTCTGACCCTTCCCCAAGCTCTCTCTCTCTCTGACCCTTCCCCAAGCTCTCTCTCTCTTTGACCCTTCCCCAAGCTCTCTCTCTCTGACCCCACCCAATCTCACTCTCTGATCACCCCCCAAGCTCTCTCTCTCTCTCTCTCTGCTCCCTCCCCCCAAGCTCTCTCTCTCTCTGACCCTTCCCCAAGCTCTCTCTCTCTGACCCTTCCCCAAGCTCTCTCTCTCTGACCCCACCCAATATCTCTCTCTGACCACCCCCGCCCCCGCAAGCTCTCTCTCTCGCTCTCTCTCTGCCCCGCTCCCCTCCAAGCTCTCTCTCTCTCTGACCCCCCCCCAAGCTCTCTCTCTCCACTTCTCACTCTCCCCGCCTGCCGGCTGCTCTCCCCGCCACCCACTCTCCCCATCGCTGCGGGAGACTCGAGGTCTGCTTGGGGCTTGGGGCTGTGGGAGGTTTGGCGGATGCGATTGGCTGCTCAGTGGAGGCAACGTGGTGCTGGGCACATGCGCAGAATAGGGTCTGTAGGAATTGCGCCGCGGGGCAGCGGGGGGGAGGCGGGGAGTCGGTAATATTTGTCCTAACCCTTGCTTCTGTGCATGCTTAGTACAAATAGTTACTCAAAAAAAAACAGGGGCAGAGATTATGGTCTGAAATTGTTGAACTCGATGTTGAGTCCAGAAGGCTGTAAAGGGCTTAATCGCAAAATGAGCTGCTGTTCCTCAAGCTTGTGTTGAGCTTCACTGGCAGAGGCCGAGGACGGAGATATCAGAGTGGGAGTTGTAGGGGGTTCTGGGGCGTGTTGTGCCTTGGGTGTCTCTCTCTGGGCTTCTGCCCTCACAGCTTATGCCTGACCTGTGAGGTACCCTGAGTGCTGCAAGAGCACTCCTGGAGAAACTGTGTTCGCAGCTTATGAAGGGGGTTTTGAGACTCGTGCGTCCCCACAGCTTATGATCAGCCTGTGAGGCACCTGTGAGTGTCAAACACTCCTAACCCCTTTCTTCCCTAGCCTGTGGCCCACAGTTGAGCGTTTGAGGCGCTACTGGCTTCCCTTACACTGTTCTTGTCATGTTTGTAACTACAATGTAACACCACTATATTACTGTATACACTCAACACAGATGCACACCTTGCCTACAGGGGGTGAACTTGTGGGAGACACTCCTTACCTGAACACTCAGGTATATAAGGGGAGGTCCCACGCAGGGTCATCACTTCTGGAGTGCTGTAATAAAGAGTTAAGGTCACTAAGTGGCCTTGTACCTTGTGCCTCATGTGGTTTCATGCTGTAGATTAAGGACTTTACATTGGCGACGAGAAACTGGAATTCACGACCCACGAGAATGGCCACCGGTAGCACAGATGAACGGTACTGTGTTGGGGAAGACTGGGACGATTTTGTTGAGAGGCTTCAGCAGAGCTTTGTCACGAAAGACTGGCCGGGGGATGCAGCGGCCGACAAGCGTCGACTGATTTTTTGACCAGTTGCAGGCCAAAGACTAATGCGCTCATGAAGGACTTACTGGCACCCAAAAAGCCGTCAGACAAAAACTTTGAAGAGCTTAGCAATTTGATTGGGGAGCACCTCATGCCGGCGAGCAACATACACATGGCTCGACACAGATTCTACACCCACCGACGTCTTGAAGGACAGAGCATACCAGACTTTGCAGCGGACCTCAGGCGCTTGGCCAGCCTCTGTAAGTTCACAGATGCCTGCAGGGGGCAGATGCTAAGGGACTTCTTTATCGAGGGTATCGGTCATGCGGGAATTTTTCACAAGTTAATTGAGACCAAGGACTTGACCTTGGAAGCGGCGGCGTTGTTGGTTCAGACTTTCAAAGCAAGGGAGGAAGAGACGAAAATGATTTCCGCGCGCAATTCTGCCTCCAATGCGGCGATGGATCAGGGAGTCAACGTCCTCAATGCTACTCAGAGCCCCGCGGGCAGGCAGGGGCAGTCCGACATTCATCAGGCAGTAATAGACCCCAGAGTAGGAACTCAGCAGAGACAATGGCAGGCTGAACAGATGTTCACGCCACCACAGTGGACAATGTTGCCTGGGATGGGGCCATTGACACCTACTAATAGGGTACTTAAGAGCAGTCAGAGGGACAGTCAGCGCGGAATTCCTGGCCATAGCCCTGTTGTCCCCAACCACGGAAACTTTAACTCATGCTGGAGGTGTGGGGGGAAACACTCAGCCAGATGTTGCAGATTCCAACAGTTTGTCTGCAGAAACTACAACCTCAGTGTCCATTTAGCTCATATGTGCAGAAAGCCTGCAACCAAACTGATAAATGAGGCAGGTGGACCAGAAGAGGGTTCTGTGAGGCAGGATGACTTTTGGGGCAAATCGATGGATGCCGAGATTCAGCGGGTCCATGCGGCGACTATTCACAGTTCATACACCAAAACGCCACCAATGATGATGAGGGTTTTATTGAATGGTATCCCAGTACGCATGGAACTGGACACGGGGGCCAGCCAGTCACTCATGGACGTTCAACAGTTCGAGAAGCTATGGCCACTCAAAACCAGTAGACCCCAAATTAGAACGTATCGAGATACAATTAAGGACTTACACCAAAGAAATCATTCCGGTGCCAGTCAGTGCAATGTTGGCTGTCACGCACGATGGCTTAATGAACCGGCTGCCGCTCTGGATTGTCCCGGGCAATGGTCCCGCACTGTTGGGGAGGAGCTGGTTAGCCGAGATGAACTGGAAATGGGGGGATGTTCACGCAATGTCCTCGGTGGAGCGAAGTTCGTGCTCACAAGTCCTACAACAATTCGAGTCACTTTTCCAACTGGGTGTCGGGACTTTCAAAGGCACTAAAGTAGTGATACACATCACCCCGGATGCCAGGCCAGTGCACCACAAAGCCAGAGCGGTGCCGTGTGTGATGCGGGAGAAAATCGAGAGCAAATTGGGCCGGCTATTGCGAGAGGGCATCATCTCGCCTGTTGAATTCAACGACTGGGCGAGCCCCATCGTCCCCGTTCTTAAAGCGGATGGCTCTGTCAGGATCTGTGGCGACTACAAGGCCACCATCAATCGGGTGTCCTTACAAGACCAATACCCGCTCCCAAGAGCGGAGGACCTCTTCGCCATGCTGGCAGGCGGCAAGCTGTTCACCAAGTTGGACCTCACTTCGGCCTATATGACCCAGGAACTGGCCGACGAATCTAAACTACTGACCACCATCACCACGCACAAGGCACTGTTTGCGTATAACAGGTGCCCGTTTGGCATTCGATCAGCGGCCGCAATTTTTCAACGCAACAGGGAAAGCTTGCTTAAATCCATCCCTGGAACGATCATATTCCAGGACAATATCCTCATCACGGGTCAAGACACCGAGGAACATCTCCACAACCTGGAGGAGGTGCTGCGTCGACTGGACCGGGTAGGCCTGCGACTCAAGAAGTCTAAATGCATGTTCTTAGCTCCTGAGGTTGAGTTTCTGGGCAGGAGGGTTGCTGCAGATGGGATTCGGCCCACCGAATCCAAAACAGAGGCGATTCGACGAGCATCCAGGCCCTGCAACACATTGGAGCTGCGTTCATTCCTGGGACTGTTGAACTATTTCGGGAACTTTCTGCCGAACTTGAGCACGTTGTTGGAGCTGCTACACGTGCTCCTGCGTAAGGGTTGTGATTGGTTTTGCGGGGACTGTCAGGAACGGGCTTTTTATCGGGTGTGAAACCTACTGTGTTCAAACAAGCTGTTGACCCTGTACGACCCTTGCAAAAGTTTAGTTCTGACATGTGATGCATCATCCTATGGGGTAGGGTGCGTGTTGCACCAGGGTAATGCTGAGGGTCAGCTTCAACCTGTGGCTTATGCCTCCAGGTCGCTCTCCCAAGCAGAACGGGGCTATGGGATGGTTGAGAAGGAAGCGCTTGCATGTGTCTATGGTGTAAAGAAAATGCATCATTACCTCTTTGGTAGGAAGTTTGAATTAGAGACGGACCATAGGCCACTCACATCCCTGTTGTCAGACAGCAAAGCTGTCAATGCCAACGCATCAGCTCGCGTACAGCGATGGGCCCTCACGCTAGCGGTCTATGATTACTCCATCCGGCACCGGCCCAGCACTGAAAATTGCACTGACACGTTCAGCAGGCTCCCACTGGCCACCACCGAGGGGGCAGCTGAGCAAAGCGCTGAGCTGGTCATGGCTGTCGATGCCTTTGACAGTGCAGGCTCCCCTATCACGGCCCGCCAGATCAAAATCTGGACAAAAAGGGATCCCCTCTATCCCTGATTAAGAAATGTATCCTGACTGGGGTTTGGGCGCCCGCACATGGAGCATACCCTGAGGAGGTCAGACCATTCCACAGACGGATGGATGAGCTCTCCATCCAAGCTGACTGCCTACTATGGGGCAGCCGGGTAGTCATGCCCCAGGAGGGCAAGGAGGCTTTCAATAGCGAACTCCACAGCGAGCACCCAGGCATTGTGATGATGAAGGCCATTGCCCGGTCACACGTTTGGTGGCCCGGAATTGACTCAGACCTGGAACACTGTGTTTGCAGGTGCACAACATATGCCCAGCTGGGCAATGCCCCCAGGGAGGCCCTGCTCAGCCCATGGCCCTGGCCCACCAAGCCATGGTCACACATTCACGTTGACTACGCAGGCCCATTCATGGGGAAGATGTAGTCCTTACTACTAGGGGGATCAAGGGGTATGGCGAGAAAGCAGGAATGGGGTACTGAAGTTGCATGTTCAGCCATGAACTCATTGAATGGTGGTGCAGGCTCGAAGGGCCGAATGGCCTACTCCTGCACCTATTTTCTATGTTCCTATGTTTCTATGTTCCTTATCGTTGTAGATGCGTACTCGAAATGGATCGAGTGCATCATCCTGAACTCATGCACGTCATCCACTACTGTGGAAAGCCTACATGCGATCTTCGCAACCCATGGCTTGCCGGACATCCTGGTTAGTGATAATGGCCCGTGTTTCACGAGCTATGAATTCCGGGAGATTGTCGGGCAATGGCATCAACCACGTCAGGACTGCGCCGTTCAAGCCGGCCTCCAATGGCCAGGTGGAACATGCAGTCCAAATTGTTAAGCAAGGGATGCTCAGGATTCAAGGGCCCTCCCTACAATGCCGCTTATCGTGCCTCCTGCTGGCCTATAGATCCCACCCGCACTTGCTCACGGGGGTCCCGCCCACAGAGCTACTCATGAAACGGACACTCAAAACTTGGTTGTCCCTCACCCACCCAGTCCTGACCGAAATAGTTGAGGGCAAGCGTAAGGCACAAAATGAGTACCATGACCGTAATTCGAGGGGGAGATGTATAGAAATAAATGATCCTGTATTCGTCCTCAATCACGCCATGGGGCCCAAATGGCTCGAGGGTACCGTAATTGACAAAGAAGGGAATAGGGGTATTGTAGTAAATCCGAACAATGGCCAAATATGCCGTAAGCATATGGACCAAGTAAAAAAAAGGTTCAGCAATGACACGGAGAAACCTGAAGAAGACCATGATATGGAGTTCCCACTATCGGCAGCGAACGTGCAACAATAGCAATCAGAGGAATGCACAGTTCCTGAGGTCAGCCCGGACAGGCCGGAATCACCACAGGTGACAGACACTCACGTCAGTGTCCAACAACCAGAGCCCCAACTGCGACGCTCCACAAGGGAGCGCAGACCACCTGAAAGACTAAACCTATGATCCCAATAAGACTTTGGGGGGGGGGGGGGGAGGGAAGGTGATATCATGTTTGTAACTACAATGTAACACCACTGTATTACTGTATACACTCAATACAGATGCACACCTTGACCATAGGGGATGAACTTGTGGGAGACACTCCTTACCTGATCACTCAGGTATTTAATGGGAGGTCCCATGCAGGGTCATCACTTCTGGAGTGCTGTAATAAAGAGTTAAGGTCACTGAGTGGCCTTGTCCCTGGAATGTGCCTCGTGTGGTTTCATGCTGTAGAGTAAGGACTTTACAGTTCTGACACAAGACTCATGATCAGGAGGTGTAGTACAACAGAACTGAGACGAGGCGATTCCAAGAGGAACTTTAAGCTTCCAATTTATTTGACAAGGTGTATCTCAACAAACAGCAATACACCAACAAAACAATCTCCCTAAATCCCACTAAACGGACACAATGAAAATGTTTACACAAGTTTAACAGCAGTGCAATGCCCAACCTCCCACCTTCCTGACCTAACTGAGTTGGGAGTTCTGGGGACCAGAGATTATACTCACCACAGCCTTTACAGTCTTTCCAGGTCAAAACGCAGTTTCGGGGTTCACTTTTTGCTATCTTCAGGATCTTGAAGTTACTTTTTCGGTTGTGATCTTCTTGGAAACTTGGTTGTTGTTGCGTCTTGTTGTTGCTGTGGATCTACCTGAGTCCAGCTCTCAGGGGAAGATCCTTGTGGAAAAAGAAAAGGTTCAGTCTCTAGTAGCGAAAGGAGGCTGAACTGATGCCGTCTCGGGATGGTGTTTTGCTTCTTCTGTCTTCGGTGTCTTCGGACACTGGTCTTCCTTCTGTGTCGAAAGGCTGACTGCTTGCTGAAACACGAGAACGGAACAACTTGTCGGGGCAGAAACCCCTTCTTATATCCAATTATCCAGCCAGACTTTCGTGCTGAAATAAATCCTTCCCGTTGGTAGGTTTGTGATTTTTGAAAAATGTAGCAGTGTTGGATTTCGCGGGGGGTTTTCCACTGGCCATCCCTGATGTTAACCTAATCAAGGGTTGAGTAGGTGTTAATTGGGTTGGCAGGGTGTGGGCCTCCTGCAGCCATTGTGTAGGCCCTCGGTTTGTTTTGGGTTCCGTAGTTTTCTTAAGGCCTGCATAATATCCCTCCATAGTGTAAATGTGGGGGAGACAATAGCCCGGTATCGGTGATGAGTTTTCGAGCAAGGGCACTCCCATTGGCTTGGAGTCCCTTGCTTCGGGCTAACTCTGTCCCACTATTGGCCTTCCGGTGTCCTCCCCTGTCCAATCACTGCCCTGCCAAGGCCAAACCGTCTCGGTTTCAATCCACATCTGGTTCTGGGTTCCCTGTTCCTTCCAGGACACTGGCCTGCTGCAGCACAGACAGATCCCACAGCTCTTTTCCTTCTGGGTAAAATGAGGGGTTTTTGTCCTCCCCTACAGAGTGGAGCGGAGAATTAAAGTGACAGGTGACCGAAAGCTCAGGGTCACGCTTACGTACTGAACGGAGGTGTTCCGCAAAGCGGTCACCCAATCTGCGTTTGGTCTCCCCAATGTAGAGGAGACCACATCATGAGCAGCGAATACAGTATACTAAATTGAAAGAAGTACAAGTAAATCGCTGTTTCACCTGGAAGGAGTATTTGGGGCTCTGGATGGTAGGGAGGAGGTAAAAGGGCAGGTGTTGCACCTCCTGTGCTTGCACGGGGAGGTGCCGTGGGAGGGGAGGGGGTGCTGGGGGTGACTGCGGAATGGACCAGGATGTCACGGAGGGAGCGGTCCCTTCGGAATGCTGAGAGGGGAGGGGAGGAGAAGATGTGATTGGTGGTGGGATCACGCTGGAAATGGCGGAAATGGCAGAGGATGATCTGTTGAACATGGAGGCTGGTGGGTGGAAGGTGAGGACAAGGGGAACCCTGTCGTGGTTCTGAGAGGGAGGGGAAGGGGTGAAAGCAGAAATGTGTGAAATAGAACGGACACGGTCGAGGGCCATGTTAACCACAGTAGAGGGGAATCTTCAGTTGAGTTAAAAGGAAGACATATTGGAAGCACTAGTATGAAGGTGGCATTGTCAGAACAGATGGAGCGACGAAGACGGAGAAACTGGGAGAATGGAATAGAGTCCTTACAGGATACAGGGTGGGAGTAAATGTAGCCCAGGTAGCTGTGGGAGTCAGTGGGCTTATATTGAATGTTTATCAATAGTCTATCCCCAGTAATGGAGACAGAGAAATCGAGGAAGGGAAGGGAAGAGTCGGAGATGGACCATGTGAAGGTGAGGGAAGCATGGAAATTGGTTGCAAAATGAATGAAATAGTGAATGCTGCTTTTCGTACCATGTCTGACATGGCTAAAATAGGACAACTAAGGAGTACAATGTCGACAGTATTTATTGAGAATTAATTGTTACTGAAGGAATATTTGGAGCCAATCAATGCTACCTTTGTTAAATAAAAACAGATACTGTAAAACAGAAGACTTTAAAGCCAATTAGATGCTGAGAAACTATTTCCCTTGACTGGAGAGTCTAGATCTAGGGGTCATAGTCTCAGGATAAGGGTCAGCAGTTTAGGACTGAGATGAGGAGAGGTTTCTTCACTCAGAGGGTTCTAAATCTTTGGAACTCTCTATCCCAGAGGGCTGTGGAGGCTCAGTCGTTGAGTGCATTCAAGACTGAGATCAATCATCATAAGCAGTCCCTCGGAATCGAGGAAGACTTGCTTCCACTCTTAAAATGAGTCCTTAGGTGGCTGAACAGTCCAATATGAGAGCCACAGTCCCTGTCACAGGTGGGTCAGATAGTCGTTGAGGGAAGGGGTGGGTGGGAATGGTTTGCCGCACGCTCTTTCCGCTGCCTGTGCTTGATTTCTGCATGCTCTTGGCAATGAGACTTGAGGTACTCAGCGCCCTCCCGGATGCACTTCCTCCACTTAGGTTTTGGCCTTAAGCAAATCAAGAAATATGGAGATAGTGCGGGAAAGTGTAGTTGATTTCAAAGTCAATAAGATGTTATTGAATGGCAGAGCAGGCTCTTAAATATAAAGTGAATAAAATTCATGAAACTTTCAAAAAGTATTGTCTGAATGGAGAGAATTGAAGAAATAGAATGTGCTCTAAAAGGTCTGGCTAGATTCAATAGCACACTATAAGATGAGGAATGATGATTGGTGGTTAACCATAGTGATATATCCCCTCTCCTTCCTACCACACACAAAAAAAACCTGGAAATGACTGGAGAGAAAAAAGATAACTAATTATATACTTTTGAAGTGTAGTTACTGTTTAATGTAGGAAACGTGGCAGCAAATTTGTGCACAGCAAGGTCCCACAAACAACAACGTGATAATGACCATATAATCTGTTTTGGTGCTGTTGATTGAGGGATAAATTATGTATGCCTCATTATGTATGCTTATCACATTTAAATGAGGTCAATGGCATTAAGCCCTTCATTTGCCAATTGGAAAAGCTACAACCAATATTAAGGCCCACCCATTCACAGTGGAGAAGGAAGCTTTTAAAATGGATAGAGGTTTTATGTTATGAATGAAATTTGTCATTAACCGTGGGGGTTTGCTTTTAAAGCATCCCATAGTGATACGGAATGAAGTGTTAGAATTTCAAAGTAGAAATGCCTGGGAGTTCAAATAGCAGCAGAACCAGACTCCCCAGCGCCCGTCATGCTGTCACCTGTATCTGCAGGCCCAGACACAGCCAGCTGGCAATTACAATGAGTAACTGCCTCCTCAGGCTCTGTGTCTGCATGGAAACACTTGCTGAGCTGTGTCACCTGCTATAAAGACATCTGCAGATAGCCACCAGTGTCGTCGATGGCATTGCCAGAGCACCTCCATACACAATTGTTTCATCTCTGGCTCTTTCTGGGCAGGTACAATGGACATCTGCAGAATTAGCCAATTCGCTGCCCACAGTGGCATCAATGTGCAGCAGGTCAGTGATCAGGAACTCCACCACAATCATTATTTTAAGGCAATGGCTGCCTGTAAGTACTGCTCCTCGGATACTGAGGCTGCTCCCTCCAGCCAAAGCTAATGACACCATTGCGGTAGTAATGAACAGTAACTTGGCACAAATATAATCATTCTCCCAGGATCATTATAGGAAAACAAAGAAAGACGTGCATTTATATAGCACCATTCATGACCTCAGGACATCGCAAAGCACTTTGCAGTCAATGAAGTGTAGTCACTGTTGTAATGTAGGAAACGTACACAGCAAGCTCCCACAAACAGCAATGTGATAACCTTCACGGAGGTAAGAGTGCTACCACTGAGCCAAGGCTGACACCTAATATAACGCAGCAAGATACCACAAACACAACAACCACAGAACCTGTGCTGGGGTGGGGGGTGGGGGTTTGAGGGACGAATGTTGGCCAGGACACTGTGTCTACATGGAAACACTTGCTGAGCTGTGTCAAAAAAGTGCCACGGGATCCACCTTAACATGCAGGCATAGCCTCAATATCACGTCTCATTTAAACCACAGTACCTCCAACATTACAGTGCTCCCTCACTAATGCATTGACTAAAGCCTAGATTGTGGTCTTTAATCCTGGCATTGGGTTTGAACCCATAAACCTTTAGACTCAGATGTGAGACTGCTAGAACTCAACTAAGCTAAATTGTATTGTATAGGCAGGCCCTCGTGATGAGGATGACTCTCTTCACACCAAAAAATGATGGGCTCACAGGTGTTACAATGAGTTACATCTTAAAGGGTAGAAGATGCCTGTGCGTGGATTTTTTTAATGTGTGGTGACCATTGCACACCAGCCACCACACGGGCTTGACAGAGCTAGGTCTTGATCCAGTGGCGAGATTGACCAAGATGACTGGAGACCAAACTCTGCTGCACCTCCCTTGGGCCCCGACCCCACTCCTGTTAAATGCTGCGCCGCTCATGGGCCATGGCCCAGCCTCTGTTAAATGCTGCGCGGTTCCTGAGCCATGACCCCTCTGATGTCACATGCTAAGCTAAAACTAGGTACATGACTGTTAGAGCACACTGGGAGATGCGCAAGATTGAGTTTTCTTTAATTTGTTCACAGGATGCGGGCATCGATGGCGAGGCCGGCATTTATTGCCCATCCCTAACTGCCCTTGAGAAGGTGGTGGTGAACTGCTTTCTTGAACTGCTGCAGTTCATGTGGTGAAGGTACGCCCACAGTGCTGACTTTGTTGTAGTGGTTTGGTACACTTGAGTGCCTTGCTGGGCCATTTCAGAGGGCAGTTAAAGGTCAACTACATTGCTGTGGGTCTGGAGTCACACGTAGCCCAGACCAGGTAAGGGCAGCTGATTTCCTTCCCTGAAGGACATTAGTGAACTAGTTGGGTTTTTCCGACAATCCGGTAGTTTCATGGTCACCATTACTGACACTAGCGTTTTAATTCCACTTTTCTTTAATTCAGTGAATTTAAATTCCCCAGCTGCCGTGGTATGATTTGAACTCTCGTCTCTGGTCATTAGTCCAGTAACATAACCACTATGTTACCGTACCTGTGATAGTCTACTTCCTCGTACTGGCTCCTGAGATAGTTCTTCTACTGCTTCAGTTGCACTTGCTGTGGCATTCGCTGGCTGGTCCGGCTTGCTTTCCAGCACATTTTCTGTCTCATAATACTCCTGTGAAGCGCCTTGGGATGTTTCATTCTGTTAAAGGCGCTATATAAATACAAGTTGTTGTTGTTATTGTTTTCCATTTGTCCAGAGGGGCTGAATGTGACTCTATTTTCAGAATCAGCAGCCACATCCATGTCTACTTCAATCACACCCTCGCTACTGGCCACTACAGCAACAACTTGCATTTATATAGCATCTTTAACATAGCTAAATGTCCCAAGGCACTTCACAGGAGCATAATCAGACAAACAGTGACACAGAGCCAAAGAAGGAGACATTAGGACAGCTGACCAGAAGTTTGGTCAAAGAGGTAGGTTTCAAGGAAGGTCTTAAAAAGAGGTGATATAGAGGCAGAGAGGTTTTTTTTGGGGGGGGGAAATTGCAGAGCTTAGGGTCTATATGACTGAAGGCACTGGTGGGGTGAAGGCCATGGGGGGATGGGCAAGAGGAGAGAATTGGAGGAACTGCAGTTCTCGCAAGGTTGTAGGGCTGGAGGAGGTTACAGAGACAGGGAGGGCGGAGGCCATGCTCTGCAGCATGAGCAACCGCAAGTTATGGCAAGAATCAGAGATGGAGGAAGAGGAGGAGGAGGTAATGATGAACAAGCAGTAACTCAGTAACCACTGCAGGAAGCTAAAAAGGTTTGCCAAACTCTGAGGGAGCAATTCTTTTCTTGAGACCTGCCTTATATTTCATGAACCTTTTTTAATATAAATAACTATTCCTCAGTAGTGCTGTTGATGTGGAAACCATGAATTTCAAAAGTAAGCAAGGTCTAGAGGATTTAAAGTGATGTAAATGCCCCTTGCGGCACACAAACCTTTGCACTGTGGTATTTGTACTAGACTTCTCAATTAACGTCCTACTGAGAGGAGTGTGCTGTGGACCTGCTTCTCAGCTGTTTACCATGACATTTGACTTGACTATTCCAACGCACTCCTGGCTGGCCTTCCATATTCTACCCTACGTAAACTAGAGGTGATCCAAAACTCGGTTGCCCGTTTCAAAATTTTAATCCTTGTTTCCAAATCCCTCCGTGGCCTCGCCCCTCCCTATCTCTGTAATTCCCTCCAGCCCCACAACCCCCCCGCCCCCGCCCGAGATGTCTGCGCTCCTCTAATTCTGCCCTCTTGAGCTTCCCTGATTATAATCGCTCAACCACTGGTCGCCATGCCTTCTGGTGCCTGGGCCCCAAGCTCTGGAACACCCTGCCTAAACCACCGCCTCTCTTTCCTCCTTCAAGACACTCCTGAAAATCTGCCTCTTTATCCAAGCTTTTGGTCACTGTTATATATGTGGACTTGTATTTACTCTGTACAGCCATCAGAGGGCTCATCCCCTGGTGTCCCATGGGATCCCATAACCCCTTGGGAGCACAGGTATTTAAGGAGGCTTCACAGGTTGGAGGCGCACTCTGGAGACCTGCAATAAAAGATTAAGGTCACACTTCACTTTGAGCTCACAGTGTTCAGTTTGACTCTTTCTCCATACACAACAACTGGCAACGAGTTACAGATAGCGAACCCAAAGATGCAGAGAACAGTGGGCATCCTGGAGAAATTTTCAGAGGGAGATGATTGGGAAACTTTTGTGGAGCGACTCGACCAATACTTTGTGGCCAACGAGTTAGATGGTGCAGAGAGCGCTGCCAAACGAAGGGTGATCCTCACTATCTGTGGGGCACCAACATATGGCCTCATGAAGAATCTGCTCACTCCAGTGAAACCCACGGAGAAATCGTACGACGATTTGTGCACACTGGTCCGAGAGCATTTGAACCCGAAGGAAAGTGTTCTGATGGCATGGTACTGGTTCTACACCTACAAAAGGTCTGAAGGCCAGGAAGTGGCGAGTTACGTCACCGAGCTGAGACGCCTTGCAGGACATTGCGAATTTGAAGGACATTTGAAGCACATGCTCAGAGACTTTTTCGTACCTGGCATTGGCCACGAAATCATACTTCCCAAACTTTTGACTGTAGAGACCCCAACCTTGAGTAAGGCCATAGCGATAGCCCAGGCATTCATTGCCACCAGTGACAATACGAAGTAAATCTTTCAGCACACAAGTGCTGCTACAAGTACTGTGAACAATGTGATGTTGTTTTTGAATCATAACGTACAGGGCGGGTCACACATACCTGCAACTACTCGTCCACAGATGACTCAGAGTCCATCATCAATGCAATGATGAATGCAAGGCCATTAACACCTTGTTGGCGCTGCGGCGATGATCATCGTTTCCATTCATGCCGATTCAAAGAGTATGCTTGCAAGGGCTGTGAAACAATGGGACACCTCTAATGAGTGTGCAGGTGAACTGCAAAGCCTGTTAAACCTGCAAACCACCATGTTGCAGAGAAGGACAGATCCATGGAGGATCACGATGAAACAGAGCCTCGGATCGAGGAGGCAGAGGTACATGGGGTGCACACATTCACCATGAATTGTCCCCCGGTAATGCTGAATATTGAACTAAATGGACTCCCGATGTCAATAGTGCTGGATACGGGCGCGAACCAGTCCATCATGGGCAAAGACTTTCAAAAGGTTGTGGTGCAACAAGTCCTCAAGGCCAGTCTTAACTCCAGTTCACACGAAACTAAGAACTTACACAAAAGAATTCATTCCTGTATTCGTCAGTGCTACCGTAAAGGTCTCCAACGATGGAGCCGTGCACAAGTTATCACTCTGGGTGGTAACAGGCGATGGTCCCATGCTGCTCAGCAGGAGCTGGCTGGGAAAGATACGCTGAAACTGGGACGATGTCCGAGCGCTATCGCCTGCTGATGATACTTCATGTGCCCAGGTCTTAAACAAATTTGCTTCGCTGTTCGAACCAGGCATCGGGAAATTTCAAGGAGCAAAAGTTCAGATCCACCTAATTCCGGGGGCGCGACCCATCCATCACAGGGCAAGAGCAGTACCGTACTTGATGAGAGAAAGGGTAGAGATCGAACTAGACCGGCTGCAAAGAGAGAGCATCATTTCACCGATCGAGTTCAGCAAGCGGGCCAGTTCTATTGTCCCAGTCCTCAAGGGAGACGACACCATCAGTATCTGTGGTGATTACAAAGTAACTATCAATCGTTTCTCGCTGCAGGACCAATACCCATTACCAAAGGCCTGTGACCTCTTTGCAACGCTGGCGGGAGGAAAGATGTTCACGAAGCTGGATGTGACTTCAGCCGACATGACGCAAGAACTGGAGGAATCATCGAAGGCCCTCACTTGCATCAACACGCACAAAGGTCTTTTTGTTTACAACAGATGCCCGTTTGGAATCCGATCAGCGGCGGTGATATTCCAGAGAAACATGGAAAGTTTACTGAAGTCGGTCCCGCACACCGTGGTCTTCCAGGACGACATCTTGGTCACAGGCCGGAACACAGTCGAGCATTTGCAGAATCTGGAGGAGGTTCTTAGTCGACTCAACTTCATGGGGCTCAGGTTAAAACACTCGAAGTGCGTTTTCCTGGCGCCTGAAGTGGAGTTCTTGGGAAGGAGGATTGCGGCGGACGGCCCATCAACGCGAAGACAGAGGCAATCGAGAACGCACCGAGGCCACAGAACGTGACAGAGGTGCGGTCGTTTCTTGGACTTTTGAACTACTTTGGTAACTTCTTACCGGGTCTCAGCACACTGCTAGAACCACTACATATCTTACTACGAAAAGGGGGCAAATGGGTTTGGGGCAAAAGCCAAGAAAATGCCTTTGTAAAAGCGAGAAAATTGTTATGCTCAAACAAATTGCTTGTGTTGTATGATCCATGCAAGCGTTTGGTACTAGCATGTGATGCGTTGTCATATGATGTCGGGTGTGTATTGCAACAAGCTAATAATTTCGGGAAACTTCAACCAGTTGCTTATGCATCAAGGATTCTGTCTAAGGCTGAGAGAGCCTACAGCATGATTGAAAAAGAAGCGTTAGCGTGTGTCTATGGGGTAAAGAAAATGCATCAATACCTGTTTGGGCTAAAATTTTAATTGGAAACTGACCATAAGCCACTTATATCCCTGTTTTCCAAGAGTAAAAGGATAAATAGCAACGCATCGGTCCACATCCAGAGATGGGCACTCACGTTGTCCGCATACAACTACGCCATCCGCCACAGGCCAGGCACAGAAAACTGCGCCGATGCTCTCAGTAGGCTGCCATTGCCCACCACGGGGGTGGAAATGGCGCAGCCCGCAGATCTAGCCATGGTTATGGAAGCATTTGAGAGTGAGCAATCACCCATCACTGCCCGGCAGATCAAAACCTGGACAAGCCAGGACCCCTTATTATCTCTAGTCAAAAGCTGTGTGCTTCACGGGAGCTGGTCCATTGTCCCAGTGGAAATGCAGGAAGAGATAAAGCCGTTCCAGCGGCGCAAAGATGAAATTTCTATACAGGCAGACTGCCTTCTGTGGGGCAATCGAGTAGTAGTCCCCAAGAAGGGCAGAGACACCTTCATCAATGACTTCCACAGTACCCACCCAGGCATCGTAATGATGAAAGCGATAGCCAGATCCCACATGTGGTGGCCCGGTATCGATGCGGATTTAGAGTCCTGCGTTCACAGATGTAATACATGCTCACAGTTAAGTAATGTACCCAGGGAGGCGCCGCTAAGTTTATGGTCTTGGCCCTCCAAACCATGGTCTAGGGTACACGTCGACTATGCAGCCCGTTCTTGGGTAAAATGTTCCTTGTGAATGTAGACGCGTACTCCAAGTGGATTGAATGTGAGATAATGTCGGCTAGCACGTCCGCTGCCACTACTGAAAGCCTGCGGGCCATGTTTGCCACTCACGGCTTACCCGATGTCCTGGTGAGCGACAACGGGCCATGTTTTATCGGTGCTGAGTTCAAAGAATTCATGACCCGTAATGGGATCAAACATGGTGACAGATTAGGAAAAGGGGAGGTGCAACGAGACCTGGGTGTCATGGTACATCAGTCATTGAAGGTTGGTATGCAGGTGGTTAAAAAAGCAAATGGCATGTTGGCCTTCATAGCGAGGGGATTTGAGTACAGGGGCAGGGAGGTGTTACTACAGTTGTACAGGGCCTTGGTGAGGCCACACCTGGAGTATTGTGTACAGTTTTGGTCTCCTAACTTGAGGAAGGACATTCTTGCTATTGAGGGAGTGCAGCGAAGGTTCACCAGACTGATTCCCGGGATGGCGGGACTGACCTATCAAGAAAGACTGGATCAACTGGGCTTGTATTCACTGGAGTTCAGAAGAATGAGAGGGGATCTCATAGAAACATTTAAAATTCTGACGGGTTTAGACAGGTTAGATGCAGGAAGAATGTTCCCAATGTTGGGGAAGTCCAGAACCAGGGGTCACAGTCTGAGAATAAGGGGTAAGCCATTTAGGACCGAGATGAGGAGAAACTTCTTCAGCCAGAGAGTGGTGAACCTGTGGAATTCTCTACCACAGAAAGTTATTGAGGCCAATTCATTAAATATAGTCAAAAAGGAGTTAGATGTAGTCCTTACTACTAGGGGGATCAAGGGGTATGGCGAGAAAGCAGGAATGGGGTACTGAAGTTGCATGTTCATCCATGAACTCATTGAATGGTGGTGCAGGCTCGAAGGGCCGAATGGCCTACGCCTGCACCTATTTTCTATGTTTCTATGTCACATCTGCCCCGTTTAAACCAGTGTCCAATGGTCAGGCAGAGAGAGTAGTGCAAACCATCAAGCAAGGCTTGAAGAGGGTAACTGAAGGCTCACTGCAGACTCGCCTATCCCGAGTCCTGCCCAACTACCGCACGAGACCCCCACTCACTCACTGGGATCCCACCTGCTGAACTGCTCATGAAAAGAACACTTAAGACAAGGCGCTCGTTAGTTCACCCTGATCTACATGAACAGGTAGAGAGCAGACATCTTCAACAAAGTGCATACCATGATAGCGCAAGTGTGTCACGCGAGATTGAAATCAATGATCCTGTATTTGTATTAAATTATGGACAAGGTCCCAAGTGGCTTCCCGGCACTGTGGTGGCCAAAGAGGGGAGCAGGGTATTTCGGGTCAAACTTTCAAATGGACTCATTCACCAGAAACACTTGGACCAAATCAAACTCAGATTCACGGACTATCCTGAGCAACCTACCTTGGACCCTACCTTTTTTGATCCCCAACATAAACACCAGTGGCAACTGGCACCACAGTTGACCACGAAGCAGAACCCATCATCCACAGCAGCCCTGCAGGGCCCAACACACCAGGCAGCCCAGCAAGGCCAGCTACACAGCAGCCCAGCGAGGGCCCAACAAATGATTCAACAACACCAGCTTTCACACCGAGACGATCAACCAGGGCAAGAAGGGCCCCAGATCGACTCACATTGTAAATAGTTACACGATTGACTTTGGCAGGGGGGAGCGGGGGGGAAAGTGTTATATTGTGGACTTGTATTTACTCTGTACAGCCACCAGAGGTCTCATCCCCTGGAGTCCCAAGGGTTCCTATAATCGCTTGGGAGCACAGGTATTTAAAGAGGCTTCAAAGGTTGGAGAGGCACTCTGGAGACCTGCAATAACGTCACACTTTACTTTGAGCTCAATGTTCACTCTGACTCTTTCTCCATACACAACAGTCACCTGCCCCAATTTCTCTTTATGTGGCTCGTTGTCCAATATTTTGTGTCATAATACTCCTGTGAAGCGCCTTGGGACATTTCACTGCGTTAAAGGCGCAATGTAAATGTACGTTGTCGTTGACAGACCCAGACAGTTCTGCCTGTGTGTCAACAATAACTTATCCAGTCCGGTTGTCAGGGCTTGCATACCGTTGAGGCTTCTCATTCCGCTGGTCCATCAGTAGCTCAGGCAAGGGACTAGCGGTGATTTGACATCCTCTTCATGCGCTTCCAGCCTTACGTCCCTCACTTCAGCCATTGCTCCGTTAAGACTCAGAATATTGCAGTGACATGAGCTCCTCCACTCATGACCCATGCATCCCCCGAGTAGGTTGAAGCCAGCCATTATCGTATCATGAAGTGTGGGAGCAACGGCGGTAGTGTTCCTGAGAGGTGCTCAGCGCTTGCACGCCTGCGCTCGTTCTTCCTGCATGTTGCTCAATGGCAGTCAGTAGAAAGGAGTTCTGGGTGCCACATTTCACGATTGGTTAGTGGAATGCGCAGAATTGGTCAGTCAACTAAATAAGTATCGTGAGCCCAGTCTAATTTAAAACATGGCCGTCATTATTAATCTGAGCGTGTTTAGTTCAGCCTTGAATGGTTTTCTATCTCTCTCTCTCTCTATTCATTTGTGTGACTAAGATGTGGAGTAGCAAAACCGCTTGTTAGGGTTTGTTACAGGAAGTACATCAGATTCCACCAATCATACAATAAACCTATCTGTGAGGTTGTAATGTCTGGAACAGCTACAAAGGGTACCTTTTCTGGTTCCCAATAAGGTGACACGTGAATGCAACATGTGCCAAGAGAAAGAAGAATATGGCTAAGATTCATATGACAGTCACCAGAATCAAATTACCTTCACCTTCCATTTATGCATCAATCATGTCTGGTCCTGGCACACCTACCTGGCACACCACAGGTTCTTGGTCCACACAGAGCCAATTGCAGATCTGTGCCATTATATGCCAGGACACAAGGTTGAGAGGGGATTTGAGGGGAAATGTCTTCACCCAGATGGCGGTGCGGGTCTGGAATTCACTGCCTGAAAGGGTGGCGGAGGCAGAAACCCTCACCACATTTAACAAGTATTTGGATGTGCACTTGAAGTGCTGTAACCTACGGACCAAGAGCTGGAAAGTGGGATAAGGCTGGATAGCTCTTTGTTGACCAGCGCGGACATGATGGGCCGAAATGGCCTCCTGCCATGCTGTAAATGTCTATGATTCTATGACACCTGCAGCCAACTTGCAACATGGGGTTGGCACTGTTATGTCTATCAGCATTCTAGTAATGACTCCACGAGGCAAGGTATTGTACTTGAACCTTAATCCATTTATTATAGCTCCCGAGTGAGGGTACAGCACGGTGAGCTCCCTTTTATACCTGGTTACCTGTCATGTACAGGTGACCCCGAGGTCTCCACCAGTTGCACCCTCTGGTGGTACAAACATAATGTATACAGTGTGAAGGTACATCCAGTAGTCTAATGTAACTGTACATTGAGTGTACAGGGAGTATACTTATGTTATACATACACATCACTCTCCCCTAAGTCTTGTGCCATTGGCCTTTGCATTGTGTGCTCTGGCCCTAGACTTGAGTGCCCAAAGCCCTTGCACCTTGTCTCTGCTTTGGCTTGGCTCTCTTCCTGTTGACCCCCAAGTCCTTATTGCCACAACATTGGGAAATGGTCAGTAGTGGACGGTTGAGGTTGCAGTGGGGGGTTGCAGTGGGGGGTTGAGTGGGTTCTGGGTGTGATCCATGTGTGTCCATGGCTACATACATCCATTCCCCCCCCCCCGCTCCCCCATACATAGACCATGTGTGTGGCTCAACACCTGCCTGTGCATACATGTACAGAAAGAACAAAAAAGAACATAGGATTAATTACATCACTGTTTGGGTTCTGCAGTAGTGGAACAAGTACATTTTACAGGTAAGGTACATACGTGGTATCACAGTCTTGCCCCTGGGTTGTGTAGGTATAGGTGGGTGAGGACACTAGTTCCAGAGTGACCGGACTGTGTCCAAGTTGTCTGATGGCGGCGTTATACCCCCTGCCAGCTGGGTGGGCTCAGATCGCTCACCTGGCTGAGTCTCAGGGCCTTTGCTGTTGCCTAGTGGTGGGCAGAGCCACAGGAGTGTGTGGCCTCCTGTCCTCCTTTGAGGTTTGCGGTGTCTCTTTGCTGCCCTTCATCGATAGTAGGAGCCTGGTCATCCCAGGTC
Organism: Pristiophorus japonicus; assembly: GCF_044704955.1. Lineage (NCBI taxonomy): Eukaryota > Metazoa > Chordata > Chondrichthyes > Pristiophoridae > Pristiophorus > Pristiophorus japonicus. The sequence goes on from NC_091985.1 coordinate 154,419,880, forward strand.
CCATTTGGAGAGCTGGAGGGTGCTAGCCTCTTCCTCCCGGTACTGGCCCTGGTGGCCAGCGAGATACAGCCAATCAGGGGCAGGGTACCGGTAGTGGTGCCTTTGCCGTCCACTGATCGCTGGCCCTGCAGCTGGTATGCTCCCTTTGTGTGTGGCCACACTCCCTGGGGCATCACATTGGTCCCGGAGGCGCAGGCTACATGATCAGGTAGCCCACTGGACCTGGGTGCTTCCGACGGGAGGTTGCCCTTGGTTTTGTCGGCATGCATGTAAATCCTGGCATCACACCTCATCACTTCGTTTACTCTCACAATACATTGGTTCCGACCGCAATCGCCCAACTTATCATGGTTAGTTACATTTACACTCTTGAAATTGTCAGTTACATCTTTTATATATATATTACTGTCATGGCTGTATAAAGAGTGGAATTGTCCCTTTAATTATGATGGGTTGCCGGTCGCCTTTTAGAGGGCCTTGCAATCTTTACCCCAATCCGGTTTGCTGCTCGGCATCACGTGTTGCTCCATCAACGCTGCCCCTCATGGTCTGGCCGCTGCCATCTTTGCTTCAGGCGCTTCACCTCATGGTTCGGGCGCCATCTTCTTTCTCTCCACGAGATAGGCTGTGGTGATCCTTTTCTCCCCAGGTTCTGCCACAGAAGCAGGGAAGTTGCCTTCTGCGTCGATTTTCTTCCTCCGGATTCTCTGCCATTGGAGCCTGGAAGGTAAGGTCGGGTCATTTCGCAATTGGGTTGAGCGTTCTGGGTCGTCTCCACGCAGACGAGTTGAGTGGCTGGTTTTTCAGGTGCTGTGCTGGATCCAACTTCGGGGCCACAGAGGACGTTGATCGCTGGAGATTGGAGGTTTTCCCAGCTCCAACGGATCTTTTTCATCCATCTTCTTCCTATTGGCATTGGACCATCCCCAGCAACGATCCACAAAGGTAACTTGTGCATTGCGCTGTCATGGGACACCTGGACATCCATGCTGCCAATGACTGGGATGGTGTTGTTTGTATAGGTGAACAGCTTCACTTGGATCGGGATCATTTTAGATCGTTCGGTTGGATTGTCCCAGAGTTTCTCAAAGACCGCCTGATTCATCAGTGACTGGCTCGCCCCTGTGTCCACCTCCATCGTGACTGGAACACTGTTGATTTCAACTTCCATTTTCAACGGAGAACTCACGATGGTGCAGGTAAACACTCCGTACACCTCATCGTGGGCCTGAGCTGCCTCATGGATTCTCTCTTCATCGTCGCTGGAGTCCGGATGATCGGCCAACTCTTCATCGACTCGGTGAGTACGATTTCTCTTGCATATTCGCTGGAGGTGGCCCTTCGTGTTATAGCCTTTGCGTGTATAGTCTTTATAGTGGCACTGATGGGCCCTGTGATTTCCTCCACAGCGTCAGCATGGGGTTAGCCGGTTGGCCCCATGTGGCGGACTCAGGGTTGCAGGACTCTGGGTTCTGTTCTCTCTTCCCTGAGAGAGACTGCTTGCAGCAGCCCTGCCTCTAAAAGGCACCAGTCGGTTCACAGTACTTGCCGGGTTAGAGTCTGGGGGCGAGACATCCGCTTGGAATCGCTCCTCATATGTTTTGGTCATTGTTTTCGCTGGGGCTAGCAAGTCCCTGATGAGGCCATAGACGGTGGGCCCACAAACTGCTGAGCAGGATAGCTCTGCACTTATCAGCCAGCGAGGTTGGGTTGTCTCCCGCCAGGTCGTTCGCAATAAAGAAGTGGTCGAGCCTTTCCACAAAGGCCTCCCAATCGTCGACATCGGCGAATTGTTGAAACGTGTCAGGGTTAGCCATTTTCGCGTGGAAATTCGTAATCTCGTCACCAGTTGTTATGTCTATAAGCATTCTAGTAATGACTCCAAGAGGCAAGGTATTGTACTTGAACTTAGTCCATTTATTACAGCTCCTAAGTGAGGGTACACAGCATGGTGAGCTTCCTTTTATACCTGGTTACCTGTCGTATACAGGTGACCCCTCGGTCTCCACCAGTTGCACCCTCTGGTGGTACAAGCATAGTGTATACAGTGTGAAGGTACATCCAGTAGTCTTATGTAACTGTACATTGAGTGTACAGGGAGTATACTTATGTTATACATACACAACAAGCACTGCAATGGCAGTCAAGATCTGGTCCTCCTTCAAACGTTTAGCTGCTGCTCGTGCCAGGCATTGTGTGTCGCTGTCCTCTGGGAGGGTGCCCTTGGAGTGCCAAACATGGTGATCTGTCCCATGCCCACCTTGAGCAGCAGGACCTCCACTGCTCAATTACTTGGCCGCAAACTCAGTTTCCTTCCTGCACATTTATTTTGCCTGACCTTGGATCTTGCCAACCACTAATTTTGCCCAATAAATGCACTGGAAAATAACAAATTAATTTTTAATTCCATATGCAGCCACTTATTTTTAAGTGCCTCGATCCCTTTAAATTTTCTCTTTAAAAGCTGCTTACCACGTAATTTCCTGCTCCCCGCCTTTAGTGAGCTTCCAGCACCAGGCCAGCATTAGCCTTAAAAATGTAGGGATATTCCTGGAAAATCCCATGTGATAAGGCATGCTGAAAATCAACGAACATTAAGTTCACTACTCTATGCCAGCGTGGGAGTTTAACTGATCATGGGAAATAAGTGCCAATGCACCATACAATATACTACAGTACATGGGCCCCTATTTTCCACATTAAAGATTTCTGGCGTCCAGTTACCTTAATGTATGTTTTCTTCCCCCATTGTCAGCGGCAAAAAAAACCCAGCAGTTTCCCCGAAATTAAAGCTATTTTTAGCGCGCTACCAGAGTCCATTTTGGGGGGCGGAGCTTATAGCGTGCGCTGAAAATTCACTGCGCATCCGCTTTAAAAAAAATGTTTTTAAACCACTCACTGCGTATGCGCTGTAAAAAAAACATTCCTGCACGTGTCGGGTCTGCCTGGTCTGGATCACCAGTGAGAACCCATTGGTGGCAGAGATGGATTTGCAGATAGAAAAATACAGCTTCAAACAAAAGATGGATGCAAGGGAAGGGGTCAGAGACGGAGATGGGGAAGGGGGAAGCTGTAAAAACCAAGAGATTTCTCGCAGAAGAAATTGAGCCCCTGGTAGACATAATTGAGAGTAGATGGGATGTTCTTGAAAACATAGGGAGCTTCGGTCAAAAGAAAATTAAACCCTCTGTACTCACAAAAGTTTGGGACCAGATTACAGTAGAGTTTAATGCATTGTACATTACCCTGAGAAGCAGCACACAGCTCAAAAAGTGGCAGGACCTCGGACAAGCAGTGACTGTAAGTAATATTTTTATTTAAATGTATTTACATTTATATTTATGCACTGCAATAACATTTGTAAATGTGCGTGTGCGTGTTCAGAAGAACCCTCTCTTAAAAAGTTCTATTTTCATCTTTGCAGAAGATGGTGTCACAGATCAACCGAGGATGGTCAAAAACTGGAGGAGGTCCAGCAAATAGGCTGCAACTAACAGCCATGGAGCAGAGGATCGTTGATATCATTAAATATCACAGGAGAAGATCAACCACCAACGTGGTCCAATTTACCAAAAGAGGGTAAGCCCTGCAAATTGCACAGTTTGGTTGGCTAAATGTTAAGTTATACGTGTGCTGGCTATGCTACCCCTTCCTTCCTGCTGCCAGCTAAGCATCCCTGTTAGGTTTTGCAGATGTTGAGCATCAGGAGGAGACAGAAGATGCACCTGAAGTAGAAGAAGAGCATGTTCAGGAAGCCGTCAGTCCTTATATTCTGCATCAGGAGAATGAAGGGCAGGAGAAAGACTCTGATACTGAGATGGTTACACTGGAATTGGAGATGGTGAACCTCTCGAGGATTCCAAGACCTTTCCTGAGCGAATCAATTGACGCGACATTTCAAGGTGTACCGTCTGAGGCTGCGGGTCCCAGTATGTAGCAGCAAGCCACACCTGCGAGACGGCAGAGGAGGGTAGAAGGGAGAGCTGAACCAGCAACACAGAATGCAGTGAGAATATAGGACATCTCGTAGGGATGAGTGGTGAGAGCATTCAACTAACCAGATCACTCCTGGAAACCTTCGGTGGGGTGAGGGTATAATTAGCGGGACTGATCATATGATCATATTAAATGGTGGTGCAGGCTCAAAGGGCAGAATGGCCTACTCCTGCACCTATTTTCTATGTTTCTATGAAACATGAAGTAGCAACACTGGCTGGAGGAATGGGTGAGATGAGGGGAGAAATTGCAGGACTGTCATTATAAGTGGCAAAACTGTCGGGACAGATGAGGGAGGGGATGTCAGAGGGAGGGGATGTCAGAGGTAATAGCAGCAATAAGGGAGCACACCCAGGCTGCCATTGCTGCCTCTAACACTCTAACCCCCAGACCAAAATCAGGGGTTGATCCACAGGCTGAAGAAGATTCCAAAGAGGAACCCAGGCCTTCCACAATGACATCTGCTATATCAGTCCCTGTCGCAACCCACCAACAAGAAACGCGCCTTCAGAAAGAAAACAGAAAAAACCTTGGGATGGTGGGGGCGGCGAGGAAGCAGACGGCTGCAACAACAGACACGGGTAGGAGTGGAGGCAGCAACAGGGCAGGAGTGACGCACAGCGTTAAGGGGCAGGAGAGATGGCTTGTTTGTTTCTTTATTGAAAAGTTTGACACAAAATTTATTAAAGTTATTAAAGTTAAAATATAAGTTAAGTTAAGCTAAATACAACTGTACTGTGCAAATGTTTAATAAACATTTTTTTTTTGACACATGATTAATCTGAATCCTGTACATTATCTTTTTAATCCAGCACTAGAAAATCTTTTTAGATTATGTCACGGATTCGACAGGCCAAATGGCCTCCTTCGGTTTTGTAACCAATAAGTTTAAATGAAACAGGGACAGGACCATGATACATATATCAGTGACCCTGAACAAGTCAAGATCCATGAATACCTTGGTACTAGGATGTAATTTTGTAAAGCCAGGACAAATCAAATTGGTCAGGGTAGCCTTGAGGAGGAGTTCATAGAGTGCGTAAGGGACAGGTTCCTTGAGCAGTATGTAACGGAACCAACCAGGGGGCAGACTATCCGAGATCTGGTCTTGTGTAATGAGACAGGATTAATAAATAATCTTCTAGTAAAGGATCCCCTCGGAATGAGTGATCATAACATGATTGAATTTCAAATTCAGATGGAGGGTGAGAAAGTTGGATCTCTAACCAGAGTACTAAGCTTAAATAAAGGAGACTATGAAGGTATGAGGGCAGAGTTGGGTAAAGTGGACTGGGAAAATAGATTAGCGTGTAGGACGGTTGATGAACAGTGGTGTACATTTAAGGAGATATTTCACAACTCTCAAGAAAAATATATTCCAGTGAGGAGGAAAGGATGTAAGAGAAAAGATAACCATCCGTGGCTAACTAAAGAAATAAAGGACGGTATCCGATTAAAAACAAGGGCATACAAAGTGACCAAAACTAGTGGGAGGACAGAAGACTGGGAAGCTTTTAAAAGCCAGCAAAAAATGACTAAAAAAAATGATTAAGAAATGGAAGATAGACTATGAAAGTAAACTAGCACAAAATATAAAAACAGATAGCAAGAGTTTCTATAGGTATATAAAAAGGAAAAGAGTGGCTAAAATAAATGTTGGTCCCTTAGAGGACGAGACCAGGGAATTAGTAATGGGGAACATGGAGATGGCAGAAACTCTGAACAAATATTTTTTATCAGCCTTTACGGTAGAGGATACTAACAATATTCCGACAGTGGATAGTCAAGGGGTTATGGGGGGGAGGAACTTAACACCATCACAATCACTAAGGAGGTGGTACTCAATAAGATAATGGGACTAAAGGCAGATACATCCCCTGGACCTGATGGCTTGCATCCTAGGGTCTTAAGAGAAGTAATGGCAGGGATTGTGGATGCATTGGTTGTAATTTACCAAAATTCCCTGGATTTTGGGAGGTCCCAGCAAATTGGAAAATTGCAAATGTAATGCCCCTATTTAAAAAAGGAGTCAGACAAAAAGCAGGAAACTATAGACAAGTTAGCCTAACATCTGTGGTTGGGAAAATGATGGAGTCCATTATTAAAGAAGCAGTAGCAGGACATTTGTAAAAACAAAATTTGGTCAGGCAGAGTCAGCATAGAAACATAGAAACATAGGGCTCAAGTTTCGGCCTGAGTTGCTCCTATTTTTTTGGAGCAACTAGTTTAGAATGGAGCATCTTAGAAATTGTAATTCTCACCATTTAGTTTGCTCCAGTTCGAGTGAGTTAGAATAGTTTCATTTTAGAACAGTTTTTTTTTTAAAGTGGGCGTGCCCAGCCACTTAAGCCTGTTTGCAAGTTTAGGCAGCGAAAACTTACTCCAAACTAACTTAGAATGGAGAAGGTATAGATTTTTGTACGCTCAGAAAAATCTTGCCTACACTTTAGAAATTAGGCGCAGAGAACATGGTGGGGTGGGGGGGGGGGGAGGGAAGTTTACAAAGCATTAAACACTTCACTTTTACAAATAAAGAGCCATCATCAATAATAAATGATAAATAAATCAATAAATCAACCAATAAATCAATCCAAAAAAAAAAATAATAAAAATTCAATCAATAAATAAAAAATTAAGTTTCTACTCACCTACTGCAGTTCCGGGAGCCCTCCAACAGCGTGCTGGGATGGCCCCTCCAGGAGATGCCATTCGGGCAGGGCCCGCCGGCGACATTCACTTCGGGCGGGGTCCGCAGGCGACCAGGACTTCGAGCGGGGCCTATGAGTGACGCCGAGGACTTCGGGCAGGGCCAGCCCCCAGGCGATGCCGGGCGGGCCGCCGCGGAAAAGGTAAGTACTGTCAGGCCACTCGACCCGGGATAGGGGTGACGTCCCTTCTGCCAGGGATAGGGTCGTCACCCAGAGACAGGACACGCTGGGAAGGCCAGGAGCTACTGCGCACGCGCGCAGCTACCGGCACTTTTTTTGGCACAGGGCTATAGCTCCGCCCCCAGCAGCTCCTGCTGCGCCACGCCGAGCTGGAAACGGGCCTACAGATAGCGGAGAATTGCGAGGTAAGTATTTGGCGCTTTTTCAGTTCTACAAATTAGGCAAGCATCTCCGATGTGCGCCATCCTAGCGGGTTCCGAAACTTGAGCCCATAGAAACATAGAAAATAGGTGCAGGAGTAGGCCATTCAGCCCTTCAAGCCTGCACCGCCATTCAATAAGATCATGGCTGATCATTCACCTCAGTACCCCTTTCCTGTTTTCGCTCCATACCCTTTGATCCCTTTAGCCGTAAGGGCCACATCTAACTCCCTCTTGAATATATCTAATGAACTGGCCTCAACAACTTTCTGCGGTAGAGAATTCCAAAGGTTAACAACTCTCTGAGTGAAGAAGTTTCTCCTCAGCTCGGTCCTAAATGGCTTACCCCTTATCCTTAGACTGTGACCCCTGGTTCTGGACTTCCCCAACATTGGGAACATTTTTCCTGCCTCGAACCTGTTCAATCCTGTCAGAATTGTATATGTTTCTATGAGATCCCCTCTCATTCTTCTAAACTCTAGAGAATAAAGGCCCACTCGATCCAGTCTCTCCTCATATGTCAGTCCTGCCATCCTGGGAATCAGTCTGGTGAACGTTCGCTGCACTCCCTCAATAGCAAGAACGTCCTTCCTCAAATTAGGAGACCAAAACTGAACACAATATTCCAGGTAAGGCCTCACCAAGGCCCTGTACAACTGCAGTAAGACCTCCCTGCTCCTATACTCAAATCCTCTAGCTATGAAGACCAACATGCCATTTGCCTTCTTCACTGCCTGCTGTACCTGCATGCCAACTTTCAATGACTGATGTACCATGACACCCAGGTCTCGTTGCACCTCCCCTTTTCCTAATCTGCCGCCAGATCCTAATCAGATAAAATTCTGCCTTCCTGTTTTTGCCACCAAAGTGGATAATCTCACATTTATCCACATTATACTGCATCTGCCATGCATTTGCCTACTCACCTAACCTGTCCAAGTAACCCTGCAGCCTCTTAGCATCCTCCTCACAGCTCACACCGCCACCCAGCTTAGTGTCATGTGCAAACTTGGAGATATTACACTCAATTCCTTCATCTAAATCATTGATGTATATTGTAAATAGCTGGGGTCCCAGCACTGAACCCTACAGCACCCCACTAGTCACTGCCTACCATTCTGAAAAGGACCCGTTTATCCCGACTCTCTGCTTCCTGTCTGTCAACCAGTTTGTTACATCCTCAGCATGGATTTATGAAGGAGAAGTCATGTTTGACAAATTTGCTGGAGTTCTTTGAGGATGTAACAAACAGGGTAGATAAAGGGGAACCAGTGGATGTGGCGTATTTGGACTTCCAGAAGGCATTTGACAAGGTGCCACATAAAAGATTACTGCACAAGATAAAGGTTCACTGGGTTGGGGGAATTATATTAGCATGGATAGAGGATTGGCTAACTAACAGAGGAGAGAGTCAGGATAAATGGTTCATTCTCTGGTTGGCAACCAGTAACTAGTGGGGTGCCGCAGGGATCAGTGCTGGGACCCCAACTATTTACAATCTATATTAATGACTTGGAAGAAGGAACTGAGTGTAATGTAGCCAAGTTTGCTGACAAAGATGGAAGCAAAAGCAATGTGTGAGGAGGACACAAAAAATCTGCAAAAGGACATAGACAGGCTAAGTGAGTGGGCAAAAATTTAGCAGATGTAGCATAATGAAGGAAAGTGTGAGGTCAAGCACTTTGGCAGAAAAAAATCAAAGAGCAAGTTATTATTTAAATGGAGGATTGCAAAGTGCTGCAGTACAGCGGGACCTGGGGGTACTTGTGCATGAAACACAAAAGGTTAGTATGCAGGTACAGCAAGTGATCAGGAAGGCCAATGGTATCTTGGCCTTTATTGCAAAGGGAATGGAGTATAAAAGCAGGGAAGTCTTGCTATAGCTATACAGGGTATTGGTGAGGCCACACCTGGAATACTGCATGCAGTTTTGGTTTTTGAAGGCAGTTCAGATAAGGTTCACTAGGTTGATTCTGGGTATGAGGGGGTTGACTTATGAGGAAAGGTTGAGTAGGTTGGGTCTCTACTCATTGGAATTCAGAAGAATGAGGTGTGATCTTATCGAAACATAAATTATGAGGGGGCTTGACAAGGTGGTTGCAGAGAGGATGTTTCCACTGATGGGGGAGACTAGAACTAGAGGGCATGATCTTAGAATAAGAGGTCCCCCATTTAAAACTGAGATGAGGAGAAATTTCTTCTCTCAGAGGGTTGTAAATCTGTGGAATTCGCTGCCTCAGAGAGCTGTGGAAGCTGGGACATTGAATAAATTTAAGACAGAAATAGACAGTTTCTTAAACAATAAGGGGACAAGTGGTTATGGTGTAAGCAGTTTTGATCCTAGCCCAATTGCTAGACGGACGGTTCGAGTTTCCCCCCCACCTTATGAAAATTCTAAACTCGGGGATTATTATTCAGAGTGTAAATGGAATAAGTCACGGACAGGAATGTTTCGGTGAAAAATCATACTTATATTTATTTAGTCTAACATACACTGGCTAAAACATGCACTACCAAACAAAAATCATTGTCTCTGTGGACAATAAGATCCAGGTTACAAACAACATACATACAGTACAAAACTGAGGACCGGTAACATGCAGTAATTCCCTTGTTGCTATGGCGAATTCTATCTCCACCCCTACCAACGAATTACCCAGCTGCAGCCCCTTCACCTGGCTAAACCAAACGAAGCTTCCTCCCCAGAATAGCCTCAAAAAGCTTCACTTCTGACAAAACCCTGAGCCCTTACACCTAACCCAGTTCACCTGGAATATCTGGTTATGGCTTGGGACACTCGCGACCATGCTCACCACCACACACAGTCGGTCTCGATCGCTCAGCTCAGCTGTGGGAAGTCACTGCCTGGAGGCCATACCCTGTGAGGGGGACGCGGTTCTCTGTCTCAGCGGCTTCTTCTGTGGGACTGCGGCTTCCTTCTCTGGTACTACTTCTTGTTACATCAAGAGCGAGAGGGAGAAGGGGGTTGGTGGAGCAAAATGGTGGAAAAGAGTCTATCTTTATAGGAGTCTTGCCTATCTTTCCCGCCAATCTTTAAAACCTTTTTGTTTCTAAGCACTCCGGTCTTAGTCAGTGATGGGCCATCAGACCCATGTGTATTGGACTAATGGCCCTGAGTCTGGGATATATCTTGGTCTTTGTGTTGGGAAAAAACAAAAACAAAACACTGGCTCCTCTTTGGCTGGCCAGTCTAGTGGAATTCATTGTTCTGCTTCTCTTCTGAGATGGAGGTGAGAAGTGCTTTTGCATATGGCCCCCTTTCGTTAGCTAGGACTGGCGGGCGAACCTGTACATTCTGGATGATTGACAGTTCTTTTGCCACAGCCAACTGCCATGTGGTCTCTCTGCACAGGGTGATCCCATCACAGGGAAAAATACCCTCAGAAAAATCCCATAAGGTCCACAAAATATTCTCGACTGAGTCCATTCTATAAACAGAGACTTTGCGATCCCTTCAATGGGGAACAGGTGGGGAAGTGGAGCTGAGTCCATGATTAGATCAGCCATGATCTTATTGAATGGCGAAGCAGACTCGAGGGACCATATGGCCTACTCCTGTTCCTATTTTTTATGCTCTTATGTTCTTATTTTCAAGTGTAACCCTATTTGAGGCAGTTAATGAATGGTAAGAGCCTGATGGTACAAACAAACTGACACATTTTGGCAGGATTCAATCTTTCACCCAAGTATTATGCTCAATTCATATGTGATTTGGCTCTTTGCATTAACTACTACAGAGAGTCCAGACATTTTTGAGATTCTAATAAGGTCTACACCAATCAATCAATTATTAATTTTAATCGGCAAGAACATCTGATTGGGAAACAAGTTGTCATTAGGCAGGCTTCAATATAAGGTTGTAAACATACTTATCGGACAATAACATTTTTACAGTAATAAAATATCCCCTAAAATAAATTATTGTGTATTCAGGTCAACCTATGCATTGCGACATTGTCTTCAAATGAAAACTGAGATAAACATTGCAAATGTAAGGGAGACTATTTAAAAACAAAATTCAATGTTCAGTCTTTAATATAATGCAGTGATCCTTTCCAATGTGGTGGAGTTTGTTGCACAGTCTTGTGTGGAGGACCATCGGCAAGGGATAGCAGTGGGCCACATGTGTGTGGAGGACCATCGGCAAGGGATAGCAGTGGGCCACGTGTGTGTGGAGGACCATCAGCCAGGGATAGCAGTGGGCCACGTGTGTGGAGGACCATCGGACAGGGATAGCAGTGGGCCGTGTGTGGAGGACCATCGGACAGGGATAGCAGTGGGCCACGTGTGTGTGGAGGACCATCAGCCAGGGATAGCAGTGGGCCACGTGTGTGGAGGACCATCGAACAGGGATAGCAGTGGGCCGTGTGTGGAGGACCATCGGCCAGGGATAGCAGTGGGCCGTGTGTGGAGGACCATCGGCCAGGGACAGCAGCGGGCCGTGTATGTGGAGGACCATCGGCCAGGGATAGCAGCGGGTCGTGTATGTGGAGGACCATCGGCCAGGGATAGCAGCGGGCCGTGTATGTGGAGGACCATCGGCCAGGGATAGCAGCGGGTCGTGTATGTGGAGGACCATCGGCCAGGGATAGCAGCGGGCCGTGTATGTGGAGGACCATCGGCCAGGGATAGCAGCGGGCCGTGTATGTGGAGGACCATCGGCCAGGGATAGCAGCGGGTCGTGTATGTGGAGGACCATCAGCCAGGGATAGCAGCGGGTCATGTGTGGAGGACCATCGGCCAGGGATAGCAGCGGGTCGTGTATGTGGAGGACCATCAGCCAGGGATAGCAGCGGGTCATGTGTGGAGGACCATCGGCCAGGGACAGCAGCGGGTCGTGTATGTGGAGGACCATCGGCCAGGGATAGCAGCGGGCCGTGTATGTGGAGGACCATCGGCCAGGGATAGCAGCGGGTCGTGTATGTGGAGGACCATCAGCCAGGGATAGCAGCGGGTCATGTGTGGAGGACCATCGGCCAGGGACAGCAGCGGGTCGTGTATGTGGAGGACCATCGGCCAGGGATAGCAGCGGGTCGTGTTTGGAGGACTATCGGCCAGCGATAGCAGTGGGCCGTGTGTGGAGGACCATCGGCCAGGGACAGCAGTGGGCCGTGTGTGGAGGACCATGGGCCAGGGATAGCAGCGGGCCGTGTGTGGAGGACCATCGGTCAGGGATGGCAGTGGGCCGTGTGTGGAGGACCATGGACCAGGGATAGCAGCGGGCCGTGTGTGGAGGACCATCGGCCAGGGATAGCAGCGGGCCGTGTGTGGAGGACCATCGGTCAGGGACAGCAGTGGGCTGTGTGTGGAGGACCATCGGCCAGGGACAGCAGTGGGCCGTGTGTGGAGGACCATCGGCCAGGGACAGCAGTGGGCCGTGTGTGGAGGACCATCGGCCAGGGACAGCAGCGGGTCAGGTCGGGTGCGAGGAAAAGGATCTTCCAAATGCCACAATGTGCCTGGAGTCTTCACTACTGTAGGGGTTTAGAGTTGTAGCAGGCAACGAGCAGACAGATTAAGAGGGCATATCAGTATTAGGAGGGTCTGAGGAATCGGTGAAGTTCCTCTACCTTACGGTATGGATTATTGCTTATGTAGGTAACTCTTGGTTATGTAGGTAAAGCACATTTATAACGAATTAAGCCTGATGGTTAATTCATCCTTAACCTTAGTAACACATAACAAGGACAGTAGAGGTCAGCAGGTATAATACATAACATTTTGTCTAGAAGTCTCTGAGGAAGAGGTAAGAAAGCTAGTATTTTGGGAACAGAGCTACTAAGGGACTAAGGCAAAGATCACATCACTGAACAACATGAGTGACATTGCATGTGCCACTCGGAGCCAGTCTGATAAGACGACAAATCAATGTAACTTTGCTGATAGCAGTAGAACTATCGAGGGGTTGCCCCCCTCCAAAAACTGTGTGAATTGTACTTGAAACCTCTTGTACTTTGAAGGTTCTACGATTGAACTTTCCCTTGCTTTTGTTCAAAATAAAGCCGGTTGAACTGAAGGTTTCGTTTGTTTGATTCCATGGTCGTTATACGGAGGGCAAGGGTGAGGTGTCGACTTTCTATGTCAGGTAGTCCACCTCAAGGAAGAGAAGTCTTCCTTTTACCCCAACAGCTACGAAGGAAAAGGCTCTTCTTGATGTTGTGATGTGCCTGCAGTTTGGTCTTTGAGGGATGAGGCTCCTCTGAATGTTTTAATGTGCCTGGAAGTACCTTTTGAAATTTGCCTGGAGTTGGGACTTGAGGGAAACGGCTGCTCTGGAAGATCTTTTTAAAATTTGCCTGCAATTTGCTCATCCATGGAAAAGGCTCATCTGTAAGTTTTATTTATTCTGGTTTATTTTTACCTGCAGTTACTTACTCAGATAAGTGTGGAGGACCTTTGGCCTGGGATAGAAGCGGGCCAGTGCCCATTTTATAAAGTGAAGGTAAGGTTTTTCCAAACTGTCTCTAATGTCACTGTGCGACGTTTAAAAAACAAATCGGTGATGGGGAAAATGGGCTTAATGGCTAGAAATGGTGCGGAATCACTTTTTAACTTACATCAGCGCCAAAATATCTGCCGCCAAAAACTCTAGCGCTGAGAGTCGGCGCCGGTGCCATAACTTTGGGGAAAACGTAAACTGCCTATCTACGCCCCAAAAAATATCGTTGGGCCCCAAAAAATTGGTGCCCAATGATGCCAAAAATAGGGGCCAAAAGATCATGTGATTCCAACCAGTACACACAGACACTGTGAGTGGCTCAGTTGAACAGACATAAGTTAAGTTATATTTTTACCACGTATATCAATTTATAACAGCTACAAAATAGAAGAATATAGAATGAGAGAAGTTTGTCTTTACATGTGGAGGATCACTTTGGGGGTTGATTCGTGAAGAGGTTATTTTGCTAAAAATAATCATTAGAAACTGACAGTTCATCAGATTTGAAATTTCATTCTTTTGATTTACGCGACTAAGGTCATTGATTTTTTTTTAACACTTAAATCTACCACAGTCTCAGTTTGATAACACTTTTCAGATTGAATAAATCTAACATGAGCAACATTCCTTGTATGAAAGTGTCACTGCCTCAGACCTCCACCAAGAAATATATTTCTTACTTCAGGTGGTTTTAAGACTAACCTCATTTCTAACCATACCGAGTGGGAGTGAGCAGAGATTTCCCCTCACAGGGTGATGAGAATGCGCAGTAACAGTCAGTTTTGGAAGGTCAACAGGACGCTGCCATATCTTATCCTACACATGTACCTGCACCTGCATTCGAATTACTCAATGTGACGTCTTTTCTAACTCATCGAATTGTTGCAGTCTTGATAATGACTGGGATGATTACAATATTCATTTGATAACTACCGAGTTTACTGTTCGTGACGTGATAGGGGCTATCATAAGTAAAATCTCCACATTTACAAATGATGCCAAGATAAAGAGGAACAAGGCACGAACCCAGGGGACTGAAGAGCCACTGGTCCACACTGGTTTTATTCAAGATGATTATCCCCCCCACCCCCCCAAATTAAACTATTGAATCAAGAAGACAGTAATACTTATCAAGTTCACTTCAAATAATGGTTTTAAAAATGTTTGTTCACCCAGTCAGGAATTTTATTCACCATTTCCATCGTCCCTGCATCAATGAACACCTTTTGCAGGGTATATCCCCTTCAAATGTTGGAATATAATTCCAGAGGAAATATGGACCAATCACCACACAAACGCACCGTCAGACATGGTCAAACTGTTAAATAAAAAAATGAGCAGTAAGTCAGTCATTTAAATAAAATTGCAACTCTGTTAAAAAATGAAGTTTCTTTTCGTTTTGCCAGAGTTAAGACAGGAAACCAGTAGAACTTCAGTCCATTTTATTTTGGTATCGTTTACAGACATGGAGATTTTACTTACAATACCCCCCTCAAGTTATTAATGCACATTAATAGTGGAAAGGAATCCAGGGCCAATCCCTGGGATGCTCCACTCATAACCTACTTCTAAGCTGTAAGGTTCGCAATAATAATTATCTTTCATTTCCCGGTTTTAAGCCCATCCTGCACTATAATTTACCTTCTGTTGCAAGACTAGCGTCAATCACTAATCATCAATGTGGAGACTTGTAAAAAGATTTCTGTCAATCCAACTATATAAGCTGTACCTCCCTGTCCACCGTCTGTAACATCGTTGAACAACTTATTGTCAGCTGTGGCTCAGTGGGTAGCACTCTTGTTTCTGAGTCAGAAGGCAGTGGGTTCAAGTCCCACTCTAGTGACGTAAGCACAAAAAAATCTAGGCTGACACTCCAATGGAGCACTGCACTGACAGAGGTGCCATCTTTCGGATGAGACATTAAACTGAGGCCCCGTCTGCTCTCAAGTGGACATAAAAGATCCCATGGAAGAAAAGCATGGCATGGGTATATTTATATCTCAGTCAACATAACAAAGACAGATTATCTGGTCATTATCACATTGCTGTTTTTGTGCACAAATTGGCTGCTGTATTTCCTATATTACAACAATGATTACACTCCAAAAGTACTTAATTGGCTGTAAAGTGCTTTGAGGCATCCGATGGTTGTGAAAAGGCGCTATATAAATCCAAGTCTTTCTTTCTTTTCAAATTCCAACGGCGATCTCAGCACTGTCCTCTGGGCAATATCTTTTACTAGTTCTAAGGAGTTGGCTGGAAGAGCACCTATTTAGAAATAACCTGATTAAAAATGTCTTACATTATTTTAGAAGAGGAAGATCATGTCTCACCTATCTTTGACTTCTTTGAGGACGTTACAGGTACGCCAGGTGAGGGAATTCACTATAATATACTTTACTTGGATTTTCGGAAGGCTTTTGATAAAGTTGTGCGTGAATTCAAATTGAGCTAAAAAGCATGGGAATCCAGTGTGGAGTAACAGAGTGGACACCAAAGCGGAAACAGGGAACGATGGTAGTGGTGTTTTGTCATTGTGGGGAGAGGGGCAAGTATTGAGTGGAGTGCCACAGTGTTCAGAGCCTGTGTCTCTGTTGCTTCCTGTTGATCCAACTGACCCAGATTCTGAAACCAACTGCAAAATTATCAAATTTGCAGAAAAAAACTAAAATGGAAGAGGCTAAACTCGACAAAATAAGGTGTGACACATGTTCAAAATGGATGGGATAGAATTAGCACATGGTGATTCAGAAAGGATCTCAGCATCAGCAATTTCTAGACTATGTAGTGAGACAATTACTGAAAAAACAAACAAAACGTGTGAGATGTAAGTAAAACAATGGAATACAAGTGTACTGAGGTTATGCTGAAGTTGTACTATACTCTGGCAAGGCCACACTGGGAGTACGATCTGGATCAGACTTGGAGGTTTATGAGGAAAGATTTTAAAGGCTTGGTCTCTATAGTTCAGGGAGACGATGACAACATAGGATCTTGTTGAAGTACGGAAAATTTTAAGTAGATCGGCTAAGAAAAGTCCTGAATGGTGCTTAACAATAAGGAAGAAATTTGGACCAGAGGTCAGACATATAAGGGCCAAAATTCCGCTGGAGGGAATGTGGGCGGTAAGTGAGCAATAATTGATTTTTTTTGATCAAATTCGCATTTCTGGGCGGTAAGTGGGCAGTAATATGATGAATTTCGGGCCCAAAGTGCCGAATCGAAAGATGAGATGCTGTACCTCGAGCTTCCTTTGAACTTCATTATAACAATGTAGGAGGCCGAGGATAGAGAGGTCAGAATGGGAGTGGCAAGGAACTGGAAGCTCAGGGTCAGGCTTGCGGACTGAATGGAGGCATTCAGCAAAGTGATCACCCAATCTGTGTTTCATCTCTTCAATGTAAAGGAGACCGCATCGTGAGCAGTGAATACTGAGCAGTCAAGAGCAGTGAACAGTATACCAAATTGAAAGAAGTGCAAGTTTCACCTGGAAGGATTGTTTGGCACTCTAAAAGTGGGGCATGGAAGCAGTGAAAGAGCAGGAGCTAGAACCTGCACTTTTGTGGTTATCGCCCAAATTTCTGGCATGGGCGTTAAAAAAAGGTTTTCAGATCGCCGGCTTCTCGCCCATTCTCAAAGCACCTAGTCTCCACTTTTGAAAATGGGCGTTACCGCGAGAGATATAAAATGGGCAGTAGCATTACATTTTTTGACCTTCTGCCATAAAGTGTGGCCGTCCTTAGCAATGGCATGGCAACGCTCGATTCCCGCGATTCTGGAGGTCAAGGATCATCATGACATGCACAGAAGAGGAGACAGAGAGAGAGGGAGCTCAGAGGGACTGAAGGCGTGTGTGGGTGTGGTGTGGCTGCTTTGGAAGGAAGGAGGGAGACTTTAGAGCTTCACAGCAAGTAGGCAAATTAAAAGTAGCTGTTACGAGCCACATATTTGACTGAATTTGGCCTATAATGGAGGGAGAGGAGAAGGGATCACAGCATGCTGTGGAAACTGACACTGGAGAGAGCAGTGAGGTGGGAGAGGAGCACATTGGAGGGCGCAAAAGAGCCAGGAGGTTCTCGGACGAGGCAAATGCCTCTCTCCTGCAGGAAGTCGAATTACTCTGGGGTGATTTGACACAGGGAGGGCGTGGGAAACCCACCCCAAAGGCATACCAGAAGATATGGACTGAGATAGCAGAGGTGGTCTCGTTGGCGACCAACAAGGCACGTGAGGGCAACCAATGCCGCAAACGATGGAACGACCTTGTGGGATCTGCAAGAGTAAATATTATATTGATTTACATGTACTTACGTATTTATATAATTTGATTTGTAACAGTCATGAGTGACTATCAGCAGGTGTGAGATCTTTCATTTTTACCGGGAATATTTTACTCAAAGCCTGCCGTCACGGTGGACGTCTTTAGGGAAAGATTGATAATTATCATAATAACCATGATTACATCTGTCGGTTATGTGTTGTATCAGTCTCTGTGACAGTACCTAGCAATGATATCACGCAATGATCTCATGCCATGTTGTCCTGTCACCTTTTACAGAAGAAGCTATCGACGATGAGGTCCGTGCAGAGGCGAACGGGTGGGGGGCCACCAGTCCCCAGCGACATCACAGAGATGGAGGAGCGGGTGCTCGCACTCGTGGGGAAGCAGCCCCCGGATAGCCACGGAAGCATCTGCAGACCCTGAAGTGATGCCACGTGAGTAAAGCTTACACCACTGCGTGATGTAAAGTCAATAGATGACACACCCACTCATATCCGAACAATCATATATGATAGATGATTTCTAAAATTGTCATATAAATAATGATTGCCTAATGAAAATCATTGGAATGCAAATGTGTTGAATGTCATGAAATGTGATGTCTGTGATGATTTTGATAGCAGTGGTGCTTTTGTCGTGCATATGCTGTCTGTAGCGCTGGACTCACCTTGTCACCCTAGCACCTCCTTTTCCTCTAATAACCTCATTTGTGTCTTGCAGCTCAGCCAGCAACAAGAGTGGCCTGCATCGCCACGCTCCAGAAACCATTCCATCCCAAGGCCATCTAGTGGTCCTCCGGTCATTCCCGCCTCCACTCTGGAGGTACCGGCCCCAAGCACCTCGCCACAGGGCATCCCATTTGTCCCCAGGATGGCACCGACCCCCACAGAGATCCCGTGGACGTGGCAGGTCTGTTCCACGAGCACCACATGACAACAGAGAGATAGTACAGTTGCCCAGGAGGACTGTAGACATTGGTGACCAGCTCATCGAAGCATTGGGGGGCATATCCCGACAGCTGGCCACCATCTCCGGCACCATGACCGAGTACATTCCGCGGATGGCGGAGTCCCTGGATGCGAGCCAGGAACACTGTTGGCATAGACCTCCCAGAGTGCAGCACTCCATCCGCACCACCACTGCGAACGACAGATGAGAACAAGGACCAAGATCCTGCTTCTGCAACAGAGAATGTTGGCCCCTCGGCACCCTCTGCTCCCGTACCCACCCAACGACCGCATCTGCCTTCATCCCCCCCAATGAGGCACCGCCTGAGGAGCTCCTCGGCCAGGCGTGTGGAGCGAGGAGGGGAATGGGTAAAGGTGAGAAGAAGAAGGGGAGGGGGGAAGGAAAGTGAGGTGCATGTCCACAGGTGATGTCTGTGTTATATCTCCATCTGGGTGTATGCAATTTGTTACAATGTATGGGGCTGGGGACCACGCTCCTGCTTTGCCTTTGTATTCTGTTTTGCTGGACATGTTGAACATGTGATTTATGTCAATAGTGTGTGGGGTGTGGGCGGGGGGTTGGGTGTTATTGGCTGTGATACTTCTGATTTCAGACCAGTGTTGGTATTAAATTTTTGTTATTGAACATAACCTTGTACCGCATTGTCTCAGATAGCTGCACCATTACACATTGGTGATTCCTTAACATGAAAGGATTAAATACAACTTATCAATTAACATAAACTTTAACTGGCACCAAGGTGATGGGCACCATTGATGTCTCAGCTGCACACACACAGCAATTTGTGAGCGTTGTCACTCACATCAGCGCTCTTTCAGGCATATCGTTTAGATATCAGCTCCTCACGTAAGAGTGGGATTTTAAAATTGCCAGCCACACCGCTGGTGTTCGTTCCGGTTAGTTTCACTTTTTGTGGGTGGTTTTTTGAGCGAGCGATATTGTGGGCAATATGTGTGCAAGGTGGTGAACTTGATGCTGGGCAATCTGCTGGGCGTTAGTTTCGGTAAATATGCTCTTCACGACAGAAAAAAGTGGGCAGGCGTTAATATTGAATCTCGGTGTTAAATCAGGGCAGAAATTAACGCTGGGCGATATTATGGCCGTTGATTTTGCTCATTCTGATGATTTCGCCCCCAAAAAATGAGCGGGCGGTAATATTTTTTCCCGGCATTAAGCACATGGGGAAAGTAACGCTCGCCGATAAGTTTCCTGAAAATGGGCGTCAGTTTCCATTTTGTGGCTAAATGGGCGATAGCTTGCGTTATACGTCATTTCAGCAGTAAAATGAGCGTTAAGTGGGCGTTAAGCATGCAAAAAAGTGCAGGTTCTAGCCCCAGGTTTGCACAGGAATGTACTGTGGGAAGGGGAGCGGGTGTTGGGGGTGATGGAAGAGTGGTCCCGGATGTCTCGGAGGGAACGATCCCTTCAGAATGCTGAAAGGGAAGGGGCAGGGGTGGGGGGGGGAAGATGTGTTTGGTGGCGGCATCGTACTAGAGGTGGTAGAAATGATGGAGGATGATCGATTGACCGTGGAGGCTGGTGGAAGGTGAGGACAAGGGGAACCCTGTCGTGCTTCTGGAAGGGAGGGGCAGAAGTGCGGGAAATGGGACAAACACGATCGAGGGCCATGTCAACCATAGTGGAGTGGAATCCTCGGTTGAGGAAAAAAGGTGACATATTGGAAGTACTGGTGTGGAAGGTGGCGTCGTCAGAGCAGATGCAACGGGGATGGAGAAACTGGGAGAATGGAATGGAGTCCTTACAGGATGCAGGGTGGGAGGAAGTGAAATCAAGGTAGCTGTGGGAGTCAGTGGGCTTATAGTCGATATTGGTTGACAGCTGTAACGTATGCACCTATGAGTATGTTCACAGGTTTGTACAGCTGTTGAGTTGGGATTGGCTTAGCCAGTCACGTGATGTTTACAAGACTCAATAAAACCCCAGCCAGTTGGGTTCAGGGGATCCACGATGAGACAGGTGGTTGTGAGCCTGGTGGATGAACTGGTAATGTTAGTGTGATTGTCAAACCTTTGCTAATAAACCAACTAGTTCTTAATAGCGATGTGTTGTCATGAATTGTTAAGCAAAGAACCCATGAAGCAAATACATTACAGCAGCCTATTCCCAAAATGGAGGTAGAGAAGTGGAGGAAGGGAAGGGAAGAGTCAGAGATGGACCATGTTAAAGCGAGGGAGGGGTGGAAATTGGAAACAAAGTTGATGACATTTTACAATTCGTGGTGAGAGCTAGAAGCGGCACTCTACAGTCATCAATGAACTGGTAAAAGAGGTGAGGGAGGGGATTCGAGTAGGACTGGAGCAAAGAATGTTCACGTATCCCACAAAAAGGCCGGCATAGCTAGGGCCCATACGGGTTCCCATAGCAACACCTTTTATTCGGACGAACTCAAAGGAGGTATAGATAGGCTGAACATCCATGGTGAAAAGGAAGCGGTTAGGGCCAGGAAACTGGAAACTGTTAAAGTGGCAGAGGGTGTTGGAAGAGTCATGGATGTATGTAGAAACAGAATGGGCAAGGGGAAAAAAAATAGCATTAAGATAGGAAGAAATACATTCCATATGGCAAGAACAGGCTGAAAGGATGGGCCTACCGGGGCAGTCCTGTTTGTGGATCTTGGGAAGGAGTTGGATGCAAGATATGGGGAGTTGGGGGACTATTAGGTTGGTGGCTGTGGAGGAAAATCTTGAGATGAGATGAAATCAGTGACAGTCTGGGAAACGATGGCTTGATGGTCAATAGTGGGGTCATGGTCCAGGGGGAGGTAGGAGGAGATGTCAGAGAGTCAGTGTTCAGTTTCCACAAGTTAGAAGTCGGTTCGTAAACAACAGTACCGCCCTTGTCAGCAGGTTTAATGACAATGTTGGCGTTGGACCCGAGTTAGGTTAGAGTGAGTGAGGGGAGTAGAGAACTTAACACAGCCTATGTCATGCTGGCAGTTCCCAATGAAATGATCAAGAGAGGGTAACAGGCCAGAGGGAGGGGGCCTGGTAGAAAAAGAATTCTGAAGATGGGAGAAAGGATCTGCTGTGCATGGAAGGGGCTGGGGAGGCGGGGAGGACTCCTGGCCAAAGAAGTGGTGGTGAAGTTGAAGGAAGAAGAGCTCAGCATCATGTCGACCTCAAAATTCATTGAGTTGGGGGTGTAAGGGGATGAAGCTGAGGCCTTTGCTGAGGACTGATTGTTCGGAATTGGAAGGAGGGATGGGGTCAGAGGAATGTAATGCAGTAGACGGATTGGGGTGGGAGGGGGGTCATTGACATCTAAGAGTTGCGGTCCTTGACACGTGAAAGGAAGAAAAACTTATTTTGTTAAAGGGCCAGATGAAGCGAAGGATGAAATGGAACAGAAGGAAAAGAGAAATATAGCCAAGAATATAGGAACGAACCTTTCCAGATCAGATTGAGAGCTGGATGCTATACAATTAGCAGTCCAAGAGAGCAACTGATCAGGTAGTCTGGGTAGGAATAGAGCGAGGATTGTTTGACATACTGAAGGATGAAGTAAGCACAAGCTGGAGTACATAAATTCGCACATCAACATCTTTGATCTGGAGGAAGTGCGTGACTTTTAATGAGAAGTGGTTACGGGTGAGTACTAGTTCAGCCAGCAGAATAGATTGATGGTACGGATATTGATCAAGGACAAAACATGGGCCCTCTAGACAGTCTGTGTGATGGATTGAATGTTGATAGTGAAAGGTGATGATCAGGGCCAGGATTTAAATTATCAGATCAGAAAAGTCACAGATGCAGGTGGCTTAAAAACTAGGCAAGGGAAGAAAAGGTAAAGTCAAGAAAGGTAGAGATGTCTGGCAGGGCAGCAGCAAGTTGTCTACATAAGGACAGCCCTGCTTGGGAATCTTAAGGGAAAGGTAGAGACTGCCAGTTTGTCGTTGGGGAACAATGCAGTTGAAGGCAGTGAGGGGAGAGTGGAAGATATTCAGATGAAATAAAATTGGTAGAAATCTGGGCAATTATAGTTTGGTTCAACTGTGAGGTTACGATCAATAGGAAGACAGTGCAGTTTGGCCTGAACCAGTTAAAGTCATGATTATCATCATATTAATTGACAGTGTTGGAATACAAATCACAACGAGAAATATGTTCAGACAGAGCTAGATTATAGTAAGTGAGAGGAGGAGAGAAACTAGGACAAGTGTTGTCACAGCAGCAATTCTAGGCAAGAGGTACTGGTCCCTGACTTTCACATTGACTGTTGAAAGAGTGTAGGAGGCACGAGAGGTAACAATTCTTGCAATTTAGTTAAAGATGTTATGCATTAAGAAGAGGAATAAGCAGTTTAATCCATGTTAAAGGGAAGTAATGCTGTATAGTTTGGGGTTTAAAGGTGGATGACAAAAAGTAAACTAACAAAGAGCTCCAACAAAACAGCAGAAGTGGTACAGAGAAAAGTGAAAAAGGCATAAAGAGGGAGAAACAATTTGTTCCAGAAAGGGGAACCAATAAGGAGCATTGAGAGAGGGGAGTTCAGAAGTAATAACAGCAAGAGGCACTAGAGACAACCAAAAGACAAAGACAGGACTGTATCACAGAGCGATTAAGGTTAAAGTTAATGAAAGTAAAGATGGAAACAGAAAAATGAGTAAAACTCCAACATCCTCAAATGTAATGATACAAAATTTATGGATAAGACCAAGGCTCGTGTACATTAGGATGTGAAGATAAACCCAGCAACTACAGGCCGGTCAGTTTAACCTCAGTAGTGGGGAAGCTTTTAGAACCAGTAATCAGGGACAAAATTAACAGTCACTTGGATAGGGGTGGATTAATTAAGGAAATCCAGCACAGATTTGTTAAAGGCAAATCATGTTTAACCAACTTATAGAATCATAGAATTATAGTAGTTTATAGAATGGAAGGAGGCCATTTCTTGATTGAGTTTTTTGAGGAGGTAACAGACAGTTTTGATGAGGGTAATGCGGTTGGTGTGATGTAGATTGATTTCCAAAAGGCATTCGACAAAGTGCCACATAACAGACTTCCAGCAAAGTTGAAGCCCATGGAATAAAAGGGACAGGGACAGCATGGATACAAAATTGGTTAAGTGACAGGAAACAGAGTAGTGGTGAACGGTTTTTTGGACTGGAGGAAGGTATACAGTGGTGTTTTCCAGGGGTCGATTCTAAGACCACTGCTTTTCTTAATATATATTAATGACTTGAACACTGGTGTACAGGACACAATTTCAAATTTGCAGATGACACAAAACTTGGAAGTAGAGTGAACCCCCTTTAGGATAGTACCATTTAGTTTATACGTCTATTCCTCATTCTTTCTACCAAAATGCATCACTTCACATTTTTCTGCGTTAAATTTCATCTGCCACGTGTCCGCCCATTTCACCAGCCTATCTATGTTTGTTTCCAGTGAGATTCTACAGTGTAGTTCTGGTCACCACATTACAGAAAATATGTGATTGCACTAGAGAGGGTACAGAGGAGATTTACGAGGATGTTGCCTGGACTGGAGAATTTTAGTTATGAGGAAAGATTGGATAGGCTCGGGTTGTTTTCTTTGGAACAGAGGAGGCTGAGGGGGAGACCTAATTGAGGTATATAAAATTATGAGGGGCCTAGATAGAGTGGAAAGGAATTATATATTTCCCTTAGCAGGGGGCATAGATTTAAAGTAATTGGTAGGAGGTTTAGAGGGGATTTAAGGGGAAATGTTTTCACCCAGACGGTGGTGGGGGTCTGGAACTCACTGCATGAAAGGGTGGTAGAGGCAGAAACCCTCATCACATTTTAAAACGACTTGGATATGCATTTGAAGTGCCCTAACCTGCAGGGCTATGGATCAAGAGCTGGAAAGTGGGATTAGGCTGGATAGCTCTTTGTCGGCCAGCACGGACACGATGGACTGAAATGACCTCCTTCCGTGCTGTAAATTTCTATGATTCTATGATTGATCAAAAGTTTTGAGGAGACTTGTAAAGCTGGGCTGGGGAAGATCTGGAGGAGAGGCTTGGATAAGGCAAACGATTTGTAAATAAGGACAAGGGTTTTTGAATTTGGTGCATTAGGAGACAGGGAAGTTGGTGATGATGAGTGAATGGGACCTGGTGTGGGACAGGATGACATTAGACAAATTGAGTTTCTTGGGGAAGAGCTTGAGATGCCAACAAGGACATTTGAAAAGCTGAGGTAAAGTAACAAAAGCATGCATGAGAATTTCTGCAATGGTGGGGGTGAGGTCGGGATAAAAGCAAGCAATGGAAATATTAGATCTTAATGATGGATAGGATATAGGGTTTGAAACTTAGCTCCAGGTCAAATGGGACCCACACAGTCTGGTTCAAACTAAGTAAGCAGCTAGGGAAAGGGATGGAATTGAGAGCAAGAATACAGAGATTTTGGTGGGAATCGAGTGAGATAATTTTGATTTTCCTGTTTTTAAACTGGAGAAAGTTTTAGCTCATCCATGACGTGATTACGTCTTCCTAACGTGACGCTATTGCATCAGCATGTTCTATTTAAGTCTATTTAATATGTGAATATGTTGCCTAACACATCACTACAAATGGTGACATTCCTTTCCTCAACCACACCTGTGCAATACCATCCGTCTTTGTTCATTGTTCCCTCTTCATATATGACATTTAGGCCTAGAAATTCAATTCGTTTGCTCTAAATTCTGCGGGAGTTTAGCGGTGATGGTAACCCGTAGCGCCCCGCTCCGCTGGCGATGACAACGTTTTTGCCACGGGACATTGGGGAGCGCCCTCTGAGGCTGCGCTGGGTGATGCCAGCGACACCTTCAGGGGATGTGAACCGGGCTGCAGTTAAAGGGGAGGTGGCGGCCACGTTAAAAAAAAAATGGCGTTTTTCTTCAACACCCCGTTAACGCCACGATCGCAGGGTTTGTGCTGCGATCGGTCAGCCCGGTGCTCTGCTCGAGTGCTGGGCTGTTGGCGCGGCACCCCTTCTCCCCAGAGGTCCATGGAGGCTTGTGTCTTAATTGCAGAATTTGCAGCTTGCGTCCTTCCCTTTAATGAAGGGAAGAGGCCCTCCTACACGGCAGCACTATGTGGCCCAGTGCGAGCGCTGCACCCACTCCCGACCCGATCGCTCCACTACCGCCCCAGAAAGGAAGTGGAGTACATTATTTTGGGCACCACATACATTCGGGGACGGTAACCCTAATTCTTTGAGCGGGGCGGGACTTCCGTGCCTGGCGCAGAATATCTCGCCTCCCAGATGTTACTGCCCCAAAATGGGGCACAGCGGAATTTCACCCCCTTACTCTCTCATCTCATTTTGATACAGCCTGTTCGACATCCTGTTATGTGTTGGACATCTTGGCGAGTTAAGGGTTAACAGTCGATCTTCTTTATATCGTGGAGCAACAGATTTTCCAAGTTAAAAGGACGTCTTTGAAGTGTTGTGAGAAGAAAGCATGGCTTGTCTCCTGCTTTTAGTATCTGAGCGTTATATAAGAAAAGTGCTTGTGCAAGGAAATAAGTTACATTAATGAAGTCAGCCATGAGTAATTAAGGCCTAACTTTAGTGGCTAGGGAAATAAGCATAGGTGGAAGGCTCCATTAATTATATTATAGAAAGATAACCATTAATAAAGACTACTCAGCAAAGGGGTTAAGAAGAGTTACGTCAGGAAGCCTTGTTTAAGGGAAGTAGCTTTGGAGCAAACAACTACAACTATTTACAGGGTATTGGTAAGGCCACACCTGGAATACTGCATGCAGTTTTGGTTTCCATTTTTAAGAAAGGATATACTTGCTTTGGAAGCAGTTCAGAGAAGGTTCACTAGGTTGATTCCGGAGATGAGGGGGTTGACCGATGAGGAAAGGTTGAAGAGGTTGGGCCTATACTCATTGGAATTCAGAAGAATGCGAGGTGAGCTTATCGAAACATATAAGATTATGAGGGGGCTTGACAAGGTGGATGCAGAGAGGATGTTTCCACTTATAGGGGAGACTAGAACTAGAGGGCATAATCTTAGAATAAGGGGCAGCCCATTTAAAACTGAGATGAGGAGAAATTTCTTCTCTGAGGGTTGTGGATCTGTGGAATTCGCTGCCTCAGAGAGCTGTGGAAGCTGGGACATTGAATAAATTTAAGACAGAAATAGACAGTTTCTTAAACGATAAGGGAATAAGGGGTTATCAAAAGCGGGCAGGGAAGTGGACCTGAGTCCATGATCGGATCAGCCATGAGTATTAAATGGCGGAGCAGGCTCAAGGGGCCGTATGGCCTACTCCTGCTCCTATTTCTCATGTTCTTATGTTTTTGTGTTCTTATGAATAGACTATTTTCAAATGATTCTGGAATTGATACACCATGAGGTCTTATCTGTGGCATGTACCTATGATGTAGGCAAAATATGATGTATAAAGGAACATGGTATTCAACAGGTCTTCAGAGGAGTCGACAGATAGAAGTAGAAGCCGAAAGGCTACTCTCTGGTCGAATAATCTTACCTGGGCGGATCCGGTGCGGGAGGTGGCCATGGAGGGTCACGACCTCATTGCTGGCTCCATCCTGCTCCACAGCACGACTTTACGTTAATAGAGCCGATTAAGCCCGCCCTGCGCGTTAACCGGCCCAATGAAATGGTGCGGCTCTAGTGACATCATCCATGACACGTTTTCAGCCGGGATCTTTAAAGGGGCCATATTACATTTGGATGTTAATGTGCATTACAGCACTGGCCGGAGAAGACTTCCCCAGGAGATCAAAACAGCTTCGTTGTACATTACAGAGGAGGTAACCAGCAGGGATGTAGTCGGGAGGACCTGGGTGCAGTGCCGTAAACGTTTCAATGATCTCAGTAGATCAGGAAAGGTGAGTACAAAGCCACACTCACCTTCATCCTGCTGTGCCTCTCATCACATCCCCATCACTCTGCCTTCCTAACACTGCTCCTGCATATCCTTACCCACACTAACTTACCTTGCACCTCCACCATCCCTCTCTCTATCTACATTAACACATCCCCATCTCACTAGCCACCCCTCACACTCACCCTCATCCTGGTGCAATCGTACCAACTAACAACACACAAGGAGGCCACTTGGCAATGCCACCCCACTCCATCATAGTCTCCCTCCAAAGATCTAACCCTTCCATTCCTTACACTCATTCCATCACTCTCACTCAACCTTCTCTTCTTTCCCGCCTTGCAGGAAAAGAGAGCCACAATAATAGGGAGAGGGTTTGGCCCTCCATCATTTCCAAACCTTACGACAGCAGAGGAGGCTGCCTTAGAAATATCAGAAGTGGCCGAGCAGCCGGAGGTGGGAGACGGACAGAGGGAGACATCTCAGCAACCTGGTGACAGAATTACATCTCATACAGCTACATGGGATACATTAGTCACCCGTATGGGGATTGATATCAACATCTACTGAATGGTCATAATGTGCATAATGGTGTCTGTACCCATTCTTCATATAACATATCTAACTCCTCTCTTTACTCTCCCACATGTTCCCCACCCCCCCACCACCCCACACCCCCCTGCCTCCCAATGTCCAGGAGGAAGAGGAACACGACTGCTCAGAGGAGCCTCCAGCCTCTGAGGGTGAACCGTCACCAGACATAAGCGCACCCAGCACCAGGGCAGATACACACACCTGGGTGGGTCCCAGAGATAGAGTAGAGTTGTCACCTGGTGTCTCACAGCTCACAAGTGAGCAAGAGCAGATGGTGGAGACAGGGACAGCAGTGGAGAGTTCTCGTCTGAAGGCGCAGGAGTCTCCTAACTCTGCTCAGCTGGATGCAGATGCTGAGCCTCGGGGGCCATCCAGATAGAGGGCGATCCTGGAGGTGCAGCAAGACATGCAGGAGGCTCTGACAGGTTTCGCGACTGCCATGTCTGCAAATGTTCAGAAAATGGAGGAGTCTATCCCCAACATGAGCAGCACCACGTCCCAGGCGATGGTGACTGTAGGCTCCTCCATGGATAGGATGGCCACCGTCATGGAGCAGCTAATGTGCTACCCACAGGAGCACATGGTCTCTCTGGAGGATAGATGGCTATGTATGGAGAATAGATGGTAGAGGCTCATACACCTCCTCTCTAGGAGGGATGTCAGTGCAGACATGGGTCCTCATGGTCACTGCTGTGCAGCAAGGTGCTCTCCAGCTCCTTGTTAGCAGGGAAGAGAACAGGCTGCCTCTGCCTCTGCTGAAGCCACAGCGCTAGCACGTCATAGAAGCAGGCAGAAGAGAAAGATGACACATAAGTAGGGAGGTTGATGGCTATCACAGCCCACAGCAAGCTCTATTCATTCGAGGTATCACCATCTTGTATCCAAATATCTGCCATCCTGCCTATTAATTAACATTCTTTTTCATTACTTCCCACAGACTGTTATTGAGCCTAGGCTGTTACGGTATTCTGTCATTGATCTTGCCCTGGTTAACCCTTATAACTGCTACAGAATGAGTTTAATAACTGCTACAGAATGAGTATATGTATGCATATCTGGCTATTCTACCTACTGCGTCTACTCTTACAACGTGGCAAATTCTCAGGGCTGGAAATTCGGTTGAAGGTTTTTAAGGCGCTAATGTCAGATGGTCGCTAAATTTAGCGACTGCAAATGGATAGCGACGTCAGCCAAAAAATTCAGTGTTTGCGCCCTGACAGTGAATGGCAGCGTTCCACACTTCTCTCAGGGTGCTAGGCTGGATGAGCAACTGAATATCCCATGCTAAAGATCTGGCTTGGTAGTTCCCTAAGAGAGGCCTCCCTGTAACAAAAAGAAATCGGAACAAAAAACACAAAAAACATTCCCTATGCATTACTAATCCCAAATAAAGTTAAATCGCATAAATATAAAACAAAAATCAATCAGACTTTCCTCATGAAGTTATTCCTTCCCTTAGTGCCCCAGGACAGCTCTGCACGGCAACTTTCTGTGGCGGGCTCACTAGGGGGTGCTACGGGTGCAGTGGGGGTATTGCACACCAGCGCGATGCTCCCGGGCGGTACTCCTCAGCGTTGCCGGTAACGGCACACTCAATTTGCCAAGCGGCGCGAATCGGCGTTTGTGGTTGCAAACCCTTTAGCACCCCTGTTCTGACACTCACGAGGGGCGCTATCCAAACAAATTTCTCCCCTAGACCTCTGAAACAAAAATCATGGCTGCTGAGCTGACAGACGGGAATTTAGCAGTAGAGCAGTAAGGGAACTAAAAGTAGAATTTGTTTCTCTCATGGCCAACCTACTTCCTAATTTCTATTTCTGAAATGCAAAGCCTGTCTGAAAATCGCACAGAGGACCGTGGAAACAGCAGTGCGATGGAAATGTAACTTGCCAAGCTCTAAAATATTCAGGCATAACTTTGCTCCACACCTGTTGCCACCGTTCTCTCACATCAATGCCGTCTTTAATCCCAAAAGGCTTGTTAAACATCTGATTGCCACTTAAACTGCCTACTAGCGCTCACTAAAGCGGCTGTCCGGCATTTTGGTGGCTAATGCTTCACTAGCGCCCTCTCCCAACAGCGACTAGCTGGGACTAAACACGATGTTGATGTCAATTTCAAGCGCTACTTAAAGGGATACTCACCACTTAAAGGGACACTCATGATTTTGTGTTCACTTGCTGCTGGAGCTGTGAAGAGCACCTCTGAAACACATCGGGAGACTTTCTGGGACACTTTAACAAAACTTCACCAACACTCGAACAAAATCTATTCCAGAAATTGCCTGAGGACTTCACCTAGAAAGAGTATGCGCTTTACTACTCCACCTTATGTGACCAGGACAAAGGGAGCACTTGATCCTGGGCATCTTACTAAGGGATCCCCTCTGGTCCAGATGAGGAATGGGAGGAGGTCATGAGGCCAGGCAGAGCAGCATCAGCTGCTGCTGCAGGGGAGAGGGACAGGAGGGCGAGGCGACGTCCTTCCGCCCTGTGGGTACAGGACATTCCTCCTCCTCTGGGACCTCCAGTGCCGGATGTGAGAACCTGTGTGCCCTTTCCCTTGGTCCCCGAGCCATCCTGCAACGTGCTGTTATGTGCAAGCCAGAGCAGTTCACACCTTTCGTGGCAGTGGATGAGAGGAGGCCACGTATACTGCTTCACAAAAATTGCATCTATCAGCACTTGCGTGCTAAACCTGCAGGGGGGGGGCTAAATTGGATAGGTCCCGAAAACGGGCACGGGGATCGCAATGCGCAATTAACTTGCGGCCGTTGGATGTAATCCAGGCAGCATGGTATCTTTGTGCTGCCTGCTCATTAGCATCATTTCTGCACGCAGCCAGTGCTAACCACACTGTTGATTGGCTCTACGCATCAGCAGAGGGCCCAAAATCAATACTTGCTAGCACAACTTAACGCTAGCCTGCACTGCTTAAAGCTAGTCTGCAACTCTTAAAGGAGAGGTGCATTGTGGCTGTAGCAGGTGCAGGGATTCTCTTGTGAACCGAATCTGACCTGGGAGAGGGAAGAATGGCTGAACATGTAAAAGAGCGGGCACCCAGGTTGCCTGACACTGCACTGGATGTTTTGGTGGAGAATGTGAAAGGGGGAAGAGATGTCCCATATCTACAGAGGCCAGGAGTCCTTCCAGACACACTGTGAAAGGCAATGGAAGCAGATAGCCGCAGAGGTCAATGCCAGGAGTGTAGCCTCAAGGACCTGGATGCAGTGCCGCAAGATGTTAAGTGACCTCGCACAAGTGGTCAAGGTCAGTGAATGCATTCTCAAATGCCCTATATCCCACCAACTGCACCATTAGCCTTACACACCGCTCAATTCACCACACCCCCATCACTCACCCATCAACAATCTCTACCAATCATCACTCACACCTCACAATTACAGCTTCACCTCACCCTCACACACTGAGCACTGCTGCAAGCCTCACACCCACATCTCACAGCTTGCACACACTGTCAGCTATTCAACCATGACAGCCACATTGCCCAAACAGATTGCACAACACTCACTGATGCACTTCCCTTTCTCTTGCAAGAGAAGGTGATGCACAACCAGAGGTAGCAGGAGCTAACCGGATGGGGAGAAATGTGCCTGCATGTTCTATCTCCCATGGAGGAGATGGTGCTGGCCATTGTCAGAAGGGCCATTGCTGAGGCCGTGGCCACAGGCGGGGTTGAATCCGTTAAAGATGAGAGTTTCCTCATACGTTATCCTCCTTCTCACATCCCACTTCTCCCTCATCCCATACACTCTTCTGACTTACATGCTGCACCTGGTGTAAGCACGCACTTCTTACGAGGCTGCTGTCCTCTCTCAGGGGACAGCATTCTTCTTCCAACCCCTGCCACTCCACCAGTGCCTTTGCTGTTGCCTGTCAGCCAGCCAGCCCAGACTGTTGCCACCTATGCCAAGATGGTGCAATCTGCAGCCGGGCCTTCTAGGCGGAGAGCTGCTCGAGGTCATCCTCCAAGGCCATCTGCAGTCTCTTCCACTGAAAGTCAGCAGCCTTCCATGCTGCAGCTACTGGAGTAGCACCGCATAGGAGCACTAGGACTGGCAAAGGTACAAGGACAGACAACTAAGGGAATGCACAAGGGTGATTAGTTTAAGTTTACATGTAATATGGTATGATTTCATTTATAGATTTGATCTGGAATGTTTATATTGTGTAGGCTTTTATTTTAGCATTGCAGCCAAGGGAACACTGATGGCCAGTGACAGAGGGAATGGTTAGTGAATAGGGAATTGGGGTTTGAGGTTACTGGTATCGCACTCAAATTACTTCTTCATGTGCACTCCAGGCAGAAAGGGACTGTCTAGGTTGCAGCCTTCCTTCCTCTTCCTCCTCCACCTCCTCATGCTCCTGCTCTTCAGCTTATCATCTGATAGGTGGTGACAAGGGCTGTTCCCCTCATGATGGCGAGGTTGTGCACCATGCAGCAGACCACCACGAATCTTGAGACCTGCTCAGCCGAGTACTGCAGGGCTGCTCCAGAGCGGTCCAGGCAGCGGAATCATTGCTACAGCATGCTAATGGTCTGCTCTATCACATTTCGTGTGGCAGCAAGGCTCTCATTGTATGCATGCTGCCCATGTGTGTGTGGGTTGCGGACCGGAGTCATGAGCTTTGCTGTCAGCGCATAACCTCTTGTCGCCCAGTAGCCACCCTGTGGCTTGCCATGGTGGCTCAAATGCAGATGGGACAGCGGACTGCCGCAGAATGAAGGCATCCATGACTGCTGCCAGGATACTGGGCATTGACCTGTAGGATATGTTGCTCATGGTCACACACCAGCTGGGCGTTGAGGCAGTGGAATCCCTTTTGGTTCCAGTTCTTTCTGGCAAGAGAGAATGAAATGAAGTTATCTCTTTTTGAATAGAGGGCCACAGTGACCTCCCCTATGGAACAGTGGACGGCAAACGGTGAGATGTTAACATCTCCTGCTCCAGCCTGGGCGAAGCCATATGCATAAAAGTCCCCGCCCTGATCTGAGGTTGCAGTTGTGGATGCAGCAGGTGGCAGATTTTAGTGAGGACGTCCTTGGTGAAGCGCAGACATCTCACACATCGACAGGAATTTCGGGGCCAGAGGTTTCTTTCGAACAAACGGGATTCCAGTGGGGAGGCTTCTCTTCCCGCGCTGCGAAGCGCGCTTCGGTCCTCCAGGTTCGGACGCAGAAGGTGCAGTCACGTGTAACTGCTCAGCCAATCAGGTACAGTATTCCACAGCTTTCTCATTAACAGCAAAGGGAACTCCGTATCTACGAGTTCTCATTGCTATTGATTAGAAAAACAAACACACTAAACACCATAATGCAAAATAAAAAACACACCTCACATAAGTAAAGTTAATAAATGTCTTAGAAAAAAAAATATATTTTTCTGATTTTGTTTAAAGTTTTTTAAATTATGGTTTAAAGTTATCTTACCTTAGTGGGCAGGGTTTTTCACAATAAAATGTGTTTTAAAATGTTATTTTACAATGTTTTTGTGTGTTTTAAAACTCTTACACCTGTAACAGTAGGCGATGCGCCTGCTTTTATCAGGCGCAAGAGTTTTCAGGACATTTGCTGGGAAAGATATGGGTAAATACCGCAATCTTACTCTTGCAAATGTCCTGGCTGCCGACATAGGGTGGATCTGTCAAGCTGGAGTTTGGCAGATCGGAAAAGCCAGTTTTCAGCACATGCGCATTGTGTTGAAAACCGGCTTTTGCGATGCCTTCCCGGGTCCGTACACACTCCGTACACACTCCATACACACTCCGTGCGGACCCGGGGAGGCCGGGATTTCCAGGCCAATGTTCCTCACTGAAGTTCAGGTGGGAGAATTACTCCTTGAACATCATGGACGGATATGTCTTCCTGCTGAGTGCCCTTCTCCCTCTCCTCCTCCTCCCTCTTCCAGCAGCTAGTCCTGCTCTGCATGGCCTCTGCTCATTCTCCCAATCATGCTCTATTCCACCCATGCCTGGAAGCTACTGCTTTGTGCAGAAGCCTTGAGGTCAGCAAAAAATAGCTCAGCACCTGCCACACCACTCCCTGGAGATTTTTGAAACTTGAAACAACTATGGAAAGCACCAACAACTTGTAGAATTCTAGCAACAGCCAGAAGAAATCAACTAACCACTAACCTGTAAGTCGTTGGTCATCCCTTTAAACAGCGCTGGTGGGGGTCATTCCTGCCACATATTGCATGATCAGCTGTGCGAGCTTAAGAGAGGGCACTAGCTGGAGCGTTGAGCTGGCATCAAATCAGCGTGCACTGCATACTTCCAGCGTTTGTCAACTACGCAACCTAACACCTTCACCAAGATGGTGTCTGGCGGGCTTCGCATCAGAAGTGTGCGCACGTGCCGTGGATGCCATTTTTGGAACCCGAAGGGCACTTGAGGCACCCAAAACAGACACTACTGAGCCCAATTTCACACCCTCGGATGTCTGTTTTATCACCTCCAGACAAGTTAAAATTATTTGTAATCAGCAATTAGGATCAAAATTGTGTCCTAAATCCAGACTTTCAAACAAGCGTGTCTTATTAGCACTGCACCCATTTAGCGCCTTTGGCCAAAATAACCCCCTAAGGCTCAGTGTTCAGCTAGCACACCCCAGGTTATATACTGTGAGTGACACTGGGTTTAGCAACAGAGGTGACCTCTTTTTGTAATGATGGTAAAGTCCCCAAGAAGTCCACTGGATAGACTAGGCACTCAAAGTGTGGCTAATACAAGGGTTAGAATTATGAACCAACTGGTGTCATCTGAAGTGGTGTGACTAATTACTAACCAGAGGTTTCACTTCTTTCATATACTGAACTCAAAATTAATTTCACCAACATGATTCTTGGTTATATCACACCCAAAACTGCTTCATTTCAACACCAAAGTAGCAGTATAACTATTCTGATTTACGTCAGTCAAGTGACCTTACTTTGATGAAACTGATGTCCACTTTTATAAACAGTAAAAGGAATCCAGAAATACCACAAAATCATTGCTAAGAAAAAGTCTGTGTCTGTGGGAATTTTGCTATGTATGTTTAAAGATTAGAGGAAGATCCATTGGGCTAGAAACTCCGTAGCACCGTGTTGGGGACGCTAACTTTTGAAAACTCAAAAAAGTAGCGCTAGGCGCTAATGATTTTCACCTCCGGAAATTCAGTATTAGCGCTCCAGGAGGGAAGTGGAGTGGTAAATCAAGTGCTAACCACTTCTCCTAGGGCGCTAAAGTCCGAGAGTGGGGCTGTAGTGGCAGAGCGCTGAACAAATTGCAGCGCATTGCTAACGGCATGAGAGGCTGCTTCCCTCGCTTAAAGGGAAGGGCCAATGATGGTGCACAACCTACTTGTGGGCACTTCTGTGTTGCCAGGCAACCTGCGCGACTGCCATTACAGCTCCAAACACTCTCGCAAAGTGGAGGGCTTGGACATCTTGCAGTCATGAAACATGGAAAACTTTCAGCAAGCACCAGACTGGTACAAATAATAAAGGCTGGTGTTAAGTATTAATGCTTGGGGGTCACCAGACACCAGAGGGCGCCGCGGTCGGAAGTCATCGGGCTGGTCACCTGTATATAAGCTGGGTGTCTTTGTCACGCAGGCACTCTTGGGCTGGAATAAAGATGGATCAGGTTGCACCTGAGTGAGTTTACAGTAACCAGACTCTTGAGTCATTACAGTTGGCGACGAGGTAATTTAAGAACCTTCGCATGTACAATGGGCACTGTTGGAATCCTGAAGAGATTCGTGGAGGGTGAGGATTGGGTGGATTTTATTGACCGCCTGAATCAGTATTTTGTGACCAATGGCATGGAGGCAGGGGCCTACGCAGTTAAGTGCAGGGCAGTTCTCCTCACCATTTGTGGTCCAAAAATTTACGACCATGAAGAACCTTCTCTCGCCTGTACGTCCAGCAGAAAAAGGGTACGAGGACATTGTGTACATTGGTGGGTAACCATCTGAAGCCACAAGAGGGGATCATCATATCACACTACCATTTCTACACACATGTTCGTGCTGAGGGCCAAGTTGTGTCGGGATTTGTCACCAACCTGCGACATCTTGCTGAGCCGTGTTGGAACATGCTGGAAGACATGCTGCGTGATGTCTTCGTGATAGGCATCAGCCATGATGCAATCCTCAGGAAGCTGTTGACTGCACAAACGCTGGATTTGAAAAAGGCCATCGCGACTGCCCAGGCATGCATGACGACGGATGATAATTTGAGGCAGATATCATCGACGAGTCGGAGTTCCACGGCAAGTACTGTGAACAAGATGGCGTCGTTTTCGGGCAGAGCTGCTTACGCGAAACCTGCCACTGCTCAGAGCCGCCAACTGGTTCAAACCAGATTTCACCCTGTTGGCGTTGTGGGGGCAATCATTGGCCTCATCAGTGTCGGTTTAGACAATTCTCATACAATGGATGTTCGAAAGTGGGGCATCTTCACAGGATGTGTCCTCAACGGAGCAAGCGTGGTGCGGCTCACCACGTGGTTGATGAGGACTAGTTCAGTGATGGCCCGGATACGCAACCAGAGGAGGAAGTGAATGGACTGTATTCGTTCCTGAGCAAGAGCCAGCCAATAGTCGTTAATATGAAGCTGAATGGCGTGCCTGTATCAATGGAGCTGGACACGGGTGCGAGCCAGTCGATAATGAGCCAAAGAACATTCAACAAGCTGTGGGACACTAAGGCTGCGAAACCGAAGCCGAGTCCAGCCAATGCCAGGTTGCGTACTTACACTAAGGAACTCATACCAGTGCTCGGCAGAGCAGCAATCTAGGTGTCACATGACGGTGTGGTTCACAAGCTACCATTATTGATCGTCCCAGGTAAAGGTCCAACACTGTTCAGCAGGAATTGGCTCGAGAAAATCAAGCTGAACTGGAGTGATGTCATGATGTTGTCCTTGGTGGATGATACTTCGTGTGCTCAAGTATTGAAAAAGGTTTCCTTCTTTATTTGAATCGAGCATTGGTAATTTTATGGGAGCCAAGGTGCAGATTCACCTGGACTCCAATGCAAGGCCTGTCTGTCACAAAGCTCAGTCTATTCCGTACATAAGGGAGAAGGTGAAGGGATCATATTACCGGTCGAGTTTAACGAGTGGACTAGTCCCATTGTTCCTGTGTTGAAGAGTGATGACACCCGTCAGGATTTGTGGAGACTACAAGGTTACGATTAACCGATTTTTGAAACAGGATCATCAGCATCCGTTACCGAGGGATGATGACCTGTTCGCCATGCTAGCTAGTGGAAAGTCATTCACGAAACTGGATCTGACATCGGCCTAATGGCCCAAGCTTGGCGACACTTCGAAGAAACTCACCTGCATCAACACCCATAAAGGACTGTTCGTCTACAACAGGTGTCCTTTTGGGATTCGTTCGGCTGCAGCCATATTTCAGAGGAATAAGAGTTTACTGAAGTCCGTTCCTCGAACTGCCATGTTTCAAGATGACATTCTGGTCACAGGTCGCGACACTGCTGAACATCTGAACATAGAAACATAGAAAATAGGTGCAGGAGTAGGCCATTCGGCCCTTCGAGCCTGCATCACCATTCAACAAAATCATGGCTGATCATTCACCTCAGTACCCCTTTCCTGCTTTCTCTCCATACCCCTTGATCCCTTTAGCCATAAGGGCCATATCTAACTCCCTCTTGAATATATCCAACGAACTGGCATCAACAACTCTCTGCGGTAGAGAATTCCACAGGTTAACAACTCTGAGTAAAGAAGTTTCTCCTCATCTCAGTCCTAAATGGCTTACCCCTTATCCTTAGACTATGTCCCCTGGTTCTGGACCTCCCCAACAGCGGGAAGAAGTCCTATAGCGTCTGGACAAAGTGGGACTCAGGCTGAAATGCTCGGTGTGTATTCATGGCACCTGAAGTTGAATTCTTCAGGAGGAAGATTGCTGTTGATGGCATCAGGCCCATTGATTCGAAAACCGAGGCCATCAAAAATGTACCCAGGCCTCAGAAT
The DNA here is from genome assembly GCF_044704955.1 of Pristiophorus japonicus. Classification (NCBI taxonomy): domain Eukaryota; kingdom Metazoa; phylum Chordata; class Chondrichthyes; family Pristiophoridae; genus Pristiophorus; species Pristiophorus japonicus. Next base: position 154,458,116 of record NC_091985.1, read on the forward strand.
GTGACAGAGCTGCATTTGTTCCTTGGGCTACTCAACTACTTTGGTAATTTCTTACCCAGATTGAGCACTTTACTAGAGCCACTGCATGTGTTACTAAGAAAAGGCAACAACTGCATCTGAGGTGCGTCTCAAGACAGAGCCTTTGAGAAAGCCAAGAATCTGCTATGTTCAAACAAGTTGCTTGTTCATTAAGATCCGTGTAAGCATCTTGTATTGGCCTGTGATGTTTCATCATATGGGGTTGGCTGCGTACTCCAACAAGCATATGAATCGGGCAAGCTACAACCTGTTGCTTATGCTTCGAGAAGTCTGTCTAAAGCGGAAACAGCTTACAGTATGGTAGAGAAAGAAGCTTTGGCCTGTGTGTATGGGGTAAAAAAATGCACCAGTACCTGTTTGGTCTTCGTTTTGAACTAGAAACGGATCACAAGCCACTCATTTCATTGTTTGCGGAAAACAAAGGTATTAATCCCAATGCATCGTCCCGCATTCAAAAGTGGGCGCTGACATTGTCTGCCTATGATTACGTCATCCATCATAGACCTGGTACTGAGAATTGTGCCGATGCACTGAATCGCCTGCCCTTACCCACAACTGAGATGGAGACGCCGCAACCTGCAGATCTACTGTTAGTAATGGATGCTTTTGAGAGTGAAGGAACCCCTGTCACTGCTCAACAAGTTAGGATCTGGACCAGCCATGACCCTATTTTATCGGTTGTGAAACGTTGTGTACTCAGTGGTGATTGGTCTGCCATACCTATGGAGATGTGCGAGGAGACCAAACCTTACAACCGTCGCAAGGATGAGCTGTCCATTCAGTTAGACTGTTTACTGTGGGGTAATCGTGTAATCATGCCTAAGAAAGGTCGCGAAAAATTTGTATGTGAACTTCATAGCACTCATCCTGGTATTGTCATGATGAAGTCCATTGCTAGGTCTCATGTATGGTGGCCTGGAATTGACTCTGATCTGGAATCATGCATGCATCAGTGCAATATTTGCACGCAGCTAAGTAAAGTACCAGCGGAATCTCCACTGAGTCTTTGGTCGTGGCCATCCAAACCATGGTCGAGGATCCACATTGATTTTGTGGGCCCGTTCCTAGGAAAGAGGTTTTTTTTTGTCGTAGTAGATGCATATTCTAAATGGATAGAGTGTGTTATTATGTCATCCAGCACGTCTACAGCTACCATTGAGAGCCTTCGTATCATGTTTGCTACTCATGGTTTGCCTGACATTGTTGTGAGCGACAACAGATCTTGCTTCACAAGTATTGAGTTCCAGGAGTTCATGAAACTCAATGGCATCAGACATGTGAGATCAGCTCCATTCAAGCCTGCTTCTAATGGTCAAGCACGTGTGCCGTTCAAACGATCAAGCAAAGTATGAAATATGTAACTCAGGTCTCAATGCAGAGACGATTGTCATGTGTATTGCTCAGTTACAAGTCAAGACCTCATACGCTTACTGGGGTTCCTCCTGCTGAACTACTGATGAAGAGAAATCTCAAGACCAGGCTTTCTCTGGTTCATCCTGATTTGAATGATCATGTTGAAAATTGACGTCAAAGTCAGCAATGGCATCATGATCGAGTTGCCGTGTCACGTGACATCTCGGTCAACGATCCGGTTTATGTACTGAACTATGGTCAAGGTACAAAGTGGATCACCGGCACTGTTACAGCCAAGGAGGGTAACAGAGTGTTTATTGTTGTGCTCTAGAATGGGCAAACATGCAGGAAACACCTTGACCAGGTTAAACTGCAGCACATGGATGAACTGGAACCGAGTGAGGAAGATGCAGTCAGTGACCAATCAATCAATGTTCACTCATCAGAGGACTCTGCTGACATTACTGATTCTGAACCTTCCGTCTCTGATGTGGTCATAACCACTCCCATCAGATCAGCTACTCAGCCCTCAGTCTCAATAGACTCAGAACGCTCGCCCGGAGCCAAAGTTGAACTGAGACAATCAACTAGTGAGAGAAAAGCCCCAGACCGTCTTAATTTGTAAAAAGACTGTTGTTAAGATTTTAAAAATGGGATGTTGTTATGTATTAATGCTTGGGGGTCACCAGACACCAGATGGCACCAGGGTCAGAGGTCATCGGGCTGTACGTATGTGGCATATGTGCTTGGTCACCTGTATATAAGCTGGGTGTCTTGTCACGCAGACACTCTTAGGCTGGAATAAAGATGGATCAGGTTGCACCTGAGTGAGTTCACAGTAACCAGACTCTTGCGTCATTACAGATGGACAACCTAAAAACCATTCCCTTTAATTAGTGCTCTCCAAGCGGCCAGCCGAGTTGACAACGCCTCCTCCTCCTACCGTTGTTCACACCTGGCGATACAGCAGAGGGCGGGAGGCAATTTCACATCATGCGTCATGATCTGCGAGGTGCTAGAGGTTCAGTGCTAAACCAGCACTGAAGTTCATGGGCATCGTTGCATTCGCCGCACTAACCCCTTAGCGTCCCGTTAGCACCCCTCAGACACTAACGGGAGGTGCTACGCAGACGAATTTCAAGTCTATTATTTCCTCAGTTTAGTCAGGCACTGTGAATTATTCAGCACCATTGAAAATGCCTTTCTGGTGTTGTGGAGGAGCTATGCTATTAAAATTAATTGCAGCAGTTACCTGTTTATGACTGCTACTGCTGATATTGCGGCAGATGTTGTTGTGGCACCTCTGTTTAGTTGAAACTAACTTTCTTACTGTTGTTCATCAAGAGCCAAGAAATTTGCCAGTATGTGAAGAATTCCTTCAATTCCAACTACTTATCTGTGATGCATAGCATCAGCAAACAAAGTGGACGCACCACTACATCAGACAGTTATAAACCCACTAATGCAGTAAAGGATAAAGCATCTCAGTAGCTATATTTAACCTCACTTCAGTTTAGACCAAATAATGTACATAGATTTTCAGTATCACTTTGGGTTATGTAACACCCAAGAATAACTAATTTAGCTGGGTGCTTAATAAATCATACAATGTTTTAATACAGCTCAAGGAAAACTCGTGTGTAGAAGCCAGAGTAGTAATTACCGTAAATACTTTACTGGATTACTGCCAGTAGCAATATAACCTTCAGTAATATTACCCCATAGATAATGCAACAAAGGCAGGGAAATGTTAATGAGTTAATTAGCTTTAACGCTGCATGCTTTTGTATGAATGCATGCTAATGATTAAAAATTGATGGAAATTATTGTTGAAACTTAAATTGTGGATTAATAAGCTATTTTGGAAATAACTTAATAAATATTTAGTGAAATATTTTTAGACATTAACAGTCAGAGAAAGGAGAAATGGATAAGAATTAATGTAAGTAATTCTAGGTTCCCAGCAAGTGTCCATTTCCAATAGTCACGATTACTGCATCTCTGAGATCTCCCGGCATGCTCTCCTCCTTCCAGATGAGAGAGATGAGGTCATGCATTTGTGCCAATAGTGCTTCTCCTCCATACTTTAGTGCCTTAGCGGAGATTCCATCCGCTCCCATAGCCTTGTTGTTCTTAAACTGGCTGATGGCTTTTTCTACCTCATGCAGGGCTGAGATTTTGCTGAGGTGGTGGTGGGTAGCATGCTGTGGGATGGAGTCGAGGACACTCGAGTCAAAGGCAGAGTCTCGGTTGAGGAGATCTTTGAAGTGCTCCTTCCAGTGGGTTCCGACTGCTTTGGTATCCTTGATGAGTGTCTCCCCGTTCTTGGCCAGCAGTGCGGTGGGGCCTTGGATGTTTGGGCCGTAGGTGGCCTTGACTGCAGTGAAGAATCCTCATACATCATGGCTGTCGGCCAGCTGCTGTATCTCCTGTGCTTTCTCCACCCACCATCTGTTCTTTAGGTCGCGGATTTTTTGTTGGACCTCGGCCTTAAGTCGTCTGTAATGCTGCCTTGCTGCTCCAGAGTTGGGTTGCTGTTTTAGGCTCAGAAATGCCCTGCGCTTGCGATCTATTAGTTCATAAAATGCAACATCCCCACCGACAACTGGGAGTCCCTGGCCAAAGATCGCCCTAAGTGGAAGAAGTGCATCCAGGAGGGCGCTGAGCACCTCGAGTCTCGTCGCCGAGAGCATGCAGAGACCAAGCGCAGGCAGCGGAAGGAGCATGCGGCAAACCAGTCCCACCCACCCTTTCCTTCAATGACTGTCTGTCCCACCTGTGACAGAGTCTGTGGTTCTTGTATTGGACTGTTCAGTCACCTAAGATCTCATTTTGAGAGGTCTTCCTCGATTCCGAGGGACTACCTATGATATCTCCAATAGTGTGGACCGTTCGCTTAAAATGAAATTCTCAAATGATAATTAATTGTAAGGAGATGTGCCACATTCTATGAAATCAAACCAAACAATTCATTGAAAAAAGAGTGCTATTAATTATAGGTGGAGTAGGACAGTTGTCAGTCCCTGGGATATTGGTTGTGAGAATTCTGAAGGAAATAGAGAAAGGAAAATTTATACAACAAAATGTAACTAATTAACATCGGGCACGATTTCCAAATGAACTGAGAAAATAAAGCAGCTAAACTAAAAGTGATGACAACAGAAAGAATACAACAATGACAATGGCAAATAAGCGCAGTTAAAAGACGACCAGACGTGAAGCGATATAGGAATTGTAGCTCATGGAGATAACATTTTGAGATATTTATTCTCGTCATAGCTGTTTCCAGCTCTTGTACTCATTAATTAACAAATTATGGAGGGGGAAATGCAGTATTCCTTGAGATAGCTAAGCCAGATCTGGTAGCAAATAATCAGGCCAGTAGTATATCAGTGCATTCAAGTCTGTGGCCTTCGGATTTGAGGGTGCAGTGCTGGGAACTGGAGCAGGGTGAGAGAAATGAGTAACTTAGAGGAGATGAGGATGTTAAGGACAGAACTAATGGAACTGTTGAGTAGTTTGACAACAGCAAGCATGATGTCCTTGAAGAGGAAAAGGTACAGTTAGGTAAAGAAAGAAAGACTGGCATTTATATAGTGCCTTTCACAAGCACCGGATGTCTCAAAGCCAATAAAATACTTTTGGAGTGTAGGCACTGTTGTAATGTGGGAAACGCAACAGCCAATTTGCAAACAGCAACTCCCATAAACAGCAACATGCTAATGACCAGATAAAGTGTTTTTATGTTATGTTGATTGAGGGATAAATATTGGCCAGGCCAGGGTAAATGGAAAGGTTCAGATGGGACATGGCAGTGATGGCCACACTACTCCAAGGCAGTTTGGGTAAGCAGACATAGATTTCACCATTGCATTCATCAACCAAAATAAACTTAAGAACATAACAAATAGGAGCAGGAGTAGGTCATTGGGCCCCTCGAGCCTGCTCCGCCATTTAATACGATCATGGCTGATCCGATCATGGACTTGGGTCCACTTCCCTGCCCACTCCCCATAACCCCTTATTCCCTTATTGGTTAAGAAACTGTCTATTTCTGTCTTAAATTTATTCAATGACCCAGCTTCCACAGACCTCTGATGCAGCGAATTCCACAGATTCACAGAAGAAATTCCTCCTCATCTCAGTTTTAAATGGGTGGCCCCTTATTCTAAGATTATGTCCCCTAGTTCTAGTCTCCCCTATCAGTGGAAACATCCTCTCTGCATCCACCTTGTCAAGCCCCCTCATAATCTTATATGTTTCGATAAGATCACCTCTCATTCTTCTGAATTCCAATGAGTAGAGGCCCAACCTACTCAACCTTTCCTCATAAGTCAACCCCCTCATCCCCGGAATCAACCTAGTGAACCTTCTCTGAACTGCCTCCAAAGCAAGTAAATCCTTTCTTAAATATGGAAACCAAAACCGTATGCAGTATTCCAGGTGTGGCCTCACCAATACCCTGTATAACTGTAGCAAGTTTTCCCTGCTTTTATACTCCATATCCTTTGCAATAAAGGCCAAGATTCCATTGGCCTTCCTGATCACTTGCTGTACCTGCATACTATCCTTTTGTGTTTCATGCACCAGGACCCCAAGGTCCCACTGTACTGCAGCACTGTGCAATTTTTCTCCATTTAAATAATAACTTGCCTCTTTGATTTTTTTTATGCCAAAGTGCATAACCTCACACTTTTCAACATTATACTCCATCTGCCAAATTTTTGCCCACTCACTTAGCCTGTCTATGTCCTTTTGCACGTTTTTTGTGTCCTCCTCACACATTGCTTTTCCTCCCATCTTTATATCGTCAGCAAACTTGGCTACGTTACACTCGGTCCCTTCATCCAAATCGTTAATATAGATGGTAAATAGTTGGGGTCCCAGCACTGATCCCTGCGGCACCCCACTGGTTACTGATTGCCAACCAGAGAATGAACCATTTATCCTGATGCTCTGTTTTGTGTTAGTTAGCCAATCCTCTGTCTATATATTACCCCCAACCCCATGAACTTTTATCTTGTGCAGTAACCTTTTATGTGGCACCTTGTCAAATGCCTTCTGGAAGTCCAAATCTACTGGTTCCCCTTTATCCACCCTGTTCTTTACATCCTCAAAGAATTCCAGCAAATTTTTCAAACATGACTTCCCCTTCATAAATCAATGCTGACTCTGCCTGATCGAATTTTGCTTTTCCAAATGTCCTGCTACATTAATAATGGACTCCAATATTTTCCCAACCACAGATGTTAGGCTAACTGGTCTATAGTTTCCTGCTTTTTGTCTGCCTCCTTTTTAAAAGCAGTTTTCCAATCTGCTGGGACCTCCCCAGAATCCAGGGAATTTTGGTAAATTACAACCAATGCATCCACGATCCCTGCCACTACTTCTCTTAAGACCCTCGGATGCAAGTCATCAGGTCATGGGGACTTATCCACCTTAGTCCCATTATCGTACTGAGTACCACCTCCTTAATGATTGTTATTGTGTTCCTAACACAGATGAGGCTGCACACAGGGAGGTTAAAGTAACAGTGACCTCAGACTTTAAAAAGACACTCCAGAGTGAGGAACAGACCTTAGGGGCCGGCTTATATACAGTGCTCTCAAGGGATGCTGGGATCCCTTGGGACTTCAGGGGGATGAGCTCCCTGGTGGCAGAACATGGGAGTGCATGTTTTACAGATACACAACATCACTTTCCCCCACCAAAGTCAATGTGAAAACTATTTACAAGGTGAGGCGGTCGGGAGCCTTTCTTTCCCTGGTGGACCGCCTCGGTACAAATGTCTGTTCTGGTGTGTTGGCTGTGCCCTCGCTGGGCTGGCGTGTTGTTGGCCCTGCAGGACTGCTGGGTGAGCCTGGCCTTGCTGGGCTGTTGGGTGTGATGGGTTCGATTTCCTGGTCCGGCATGGTGTCATTGATCCTTTGGGTGTGTGTTGTGAGCTCAAAAAAGGTGGTGTCTGCTGTGGGTTGTTCAGGGCAGTCTGTGAACCACAGCCTCATTTGGTCCAGGTGCTTTCTGCAAATTTGTCCATTGTCTAGTTTGACTACAAACATCCTATTCCCTTCTTTAGCTATCACCGTGCCCGCGATCCACTTGGGACTATGTCCATAGTTTAGCACATACACAGGGTCATTCAGATCAATTTCTCGTGACACAGTGGCGCTACCATCGTTTACATTTTGTTGCTGCCGCCTGCTCTCTACCTGATCATGCAGGTTGGGGTGAACCAGCGAGAGTCTAGTTTTAAGTGTCATTTTCATAAGTAGCTCAGCAGGGGGCACCCCTGTGAGCGAGTGGGGTCTTGTGTGGTAGCTGAGCAGTACTCGGGACAGGCGGGTTTGGAGTGAGCCTTCTGTGTCTCATTTAAGGCTCTGTTTGATGGTTTGTACTGCCCGCTCTGCCTGCCCATTGGAGTCTGGTTTAAATGGGGCCGAGGTGACATGTTTGATCCCATTGAGGGTCATGAATTCTTTAAATTCGGCACTGGTGAAACATGGCCCGTTGTCATTGACCAGTATGTCAGGCAGGCCGTGGGTGGCAAACAAGGCCCTCAGGCTTTCAATGGTGGCAGTGGCGGTGCTTCCCGACATTATTTCACATTCAATCCATTTTGAAAAAGCATCCACCACCACCAGGAACATTTTACCGAGAAACAGGCCTGCATAGTCAACATGGATCCTCGACCATGGTCTGGAGGGCCAGGACCACAAACTTAGTGGTGCCTCTCTGGGTGCGTTGCTGAACAGAGCACATACGCTGCATTGTCATACACAGGACTCCAAGTCAGAGTCGATATCGGGCCACCACACGTGGGATCTGGCTATCGCTTTCATCATTACTGTACCCGGGTGTGTGCTGTGGAGATCCGAGATGAACATCTCCCTGCCCTTTTTGGGTAGCACTACACGGTTACCCCACAACAGGCACTCTGCCTGAATGGACAGCTTGTCCTTTCGCCGCTGGAACGGCTTGATTGGCTCTTGCATTTCAATGGGGATGCTGGCCCAGCTCCCATGCAGTACACAGTTTTTTACTTGGGACAGCAGAGGTCCTAATCTGGCGGGCCGTGACAGGTGATTTATCATTTTCAAATGCTTCCATGACCATCAACAAGTTTGCAGGCTGCGCCATTTCCACCCCCCGTGGTGGGCAATGGTAGCCGACTGAGAGCATTCGCACAGTTCTTGGTGCCTGGCCTGTGGCGGACGGTATAGTTATATGCTGATAGCGCGAGTGCCCACCTTTGGTATGCGGGCTGAGGCATGAGTATTTATCCCCTTGTTTTCAGCGAAGAGGGATGTGAGGGGCTTGTGATCGGTTTCTAGCTCAAATTTGAGGCCAAACAGGTACTGATGCATTTTCTTTACCCCGATTGCACACGCTAATGCCTCTTTCTCAATCATGCTGTAGGCCCTCTCAGCCTTAGAGAAGCTCCTGGAAGCATAGGCGACAGGTTGCAACTTCCCCGCAACGTTAGCTTGTTGTAATACACACCCGACTCCGTATGATGACGAGTCACATGCTAGCACAAGTCTTTTACACGGGTTATACAATACAAGCTTGTTGGAGCATAAAATGTTTCTGGCTTTCTCAAAAGCAATTACTTGGTTTTTTCCCCATACCCAGTTCTCACCTTTACGCAATAACTCATGTAGGGGCTCTAAGAAGGTGCTTAACCCCGGTAGGAAGTTACCAAAATAGCTGAGGAGTCCCAGGAACGACTGCAGCTCCATGATGTTGTGTGGCCTGGGCGCGTTCCTGATAGCCTCTGTCTTGGCGTCTGTGGGCCGAATGCCGTCCGCCGCGATCTTTCTCCCCAAAAACTCCACTTCTGTTGCCATGAAGACGCATTTCGACCTCTTCAGCCGCAGCCCGACGCGATCCAGTCGCTGGAGGACCTCCTCCAGGTTTTGTAGGTGCTCGGCAGTGTCCCGACCTGTGACCAATATGTCGTCCTGAAAGACCACCGTGTGTGGTACCGACTTGAGTAGGCTCTCCCTGTTTCTCTGGAAGATCGCTGCAGCCGACCGAAGTCCAAACGGGCATCTGTTGTAGATCAACAGTCCCTTGTGTGTGTTGATGCAGGTGACGCCCTTCAAAGACTCCTCCAGCTCCTGCGTCATGTAGGCCGAAGTCAGGTCGAGCTTGGTGAACGTCTTGCCTCCTGCCAGCGTCGCAAATAGGTCGTCTACCTTAGGTAGCGGGTATTGGTCCTGTAGCAACGATTAATAGTTACTTTATAATCACCGCAAATCCTGACTGTGCCATCACTTTTGAGTACTGGAACAATCGGGCTGGCCCACTCGCTGAATTCCACTGGGGAGATGATGCCCTCGCGTCGCAGCATGTCCAGCTCGATTTCCACTCTCTCCCTCATCATGTGAGATACCGCTCGCGCCTTGTGGTGAATGGGTCATGCCTCTGGGACCAAGTGGATCTACACCTTCGCCCCAGAAAAGTTTCCAATGCCTGGCTCAAAAAGGGAAGGAAATTTGTTAAGAACCTGGGTACATGAGGCCTCATCGACATGTGATAACGCTCGGATGTCATCCCAGTTCCAGCGGATTTTGCCCAGCCAGCTCCTTCCAAGCAGTGTGGGGCCATCGCCCGGGACAATCCAGAGTGGCAGTTCGTGCACCGTGCCCTCGTAGGTGACCTTGATCATGGTGCTGCCCAGGACAGTGATAAGCTTTTTGGTGTACGTTCTCAGTTTCATCTGGATGGGGCTCAGGGCTGGTCTGAATGCCTTGTTGCACCACAGCCTCTCATGCATCTTTTTACTCATGATGGATTGGCTAGCGCCAGTGTCCAGTTCCATGGCTACGGGTAAGCCATTCAATTTTACGTTTAGCATTATAAGTGGACATTTCGTTGAAAATGTGTGCACCCAGTGTACTTCAGCATCTGCCTCCTCTCTCTGAGGCTCAAAATTGCTTTGATCCACCATGGACCAAGCTTCCTCTGCCACGTGGTGGTTAGCAGGTTTTGCAGAGCTTGCAGCTCATTTGCAAGCTCGTTGGAGGTGCCCCATTGTTCCACAGCTCTTGCAAACATACCCTTTAAAGCGGCATGAATAGGCTGAATGGAAGCCTCCGCAACGCCAACAAGATGTGAATTGCCTTGCATTCATCCTTTGTTGGAGATTCTGAGTCACCTGAAGCCTGCTGGCAGTTGCAGAATCGTGGTTTCTGCCCTGTACATTTCAGCTCGCAAACACAGTTCCAGTTGATTTATGAACATTGCTAGCACTTGTGTACTGGGAGATTTGTTTGGTGTTAACACTGGTGGACATAAACGCCTGTGCTATCGCAATGGCCTTACTGAAGGTCGGTGTTTCTACAGTGAAAAGTTTTCATAGGATGGTCTTGTGGCCAATGCCCAGTACAAAAAAGTCTCTTTGCTCCAGGTAGCCATCAAACTCACATTGTCCTGCAAGTCGCCTTAGCTTGGCGACGTAGCTCGCCACTTCCTGACCTTCAGATCGCTGGCACGTGTAGAACCGATACCTCGCCATCAGCACGCTCTCCCTCAGGTTAAGATGCTCCCGAACCAGTGTACACAGCTCCTCATACGACTTATCTGTGGGTTTCACCAGAGCCAGAAGATTCTTCATGAGGTTGTAGGTCGGTGCCCCGCAGACTGTGAGGAGGACCACTCTCCTTTTTGCAGCGCTTCCTTCTCCATCCAACTCGTTGGCTACAAAGTACTGGTCTAGCCGTTTGACATCGGCTTCCCAGTCCTCACCCTCTGAGAACTTCTCTAGGATGCCCACAGTTTGCTGCATCTTTGCGTTGGATTCGTATTCTCATCGCCAGTTATTGTGTTCCTAACACAGATGAGACTGCACACAGGGAGGTTAAAATAACAGTGACATCAGTTTTTAATGAGACACTCTAGAGTGAGGAACAGGCCTTAGGGGCTGGCTTATATACAGTGCTCTTAAGGGATGCTGGGATCCCTTGGGACTTCAGTGGATGAGCTCCCTGGTGGCAGAACATGGGAGTGCATGCTTTACAGATACACAACAATTGTGAATGTGTTATGCTCCTCCCCCCCGCCCCCCCCGCCCCCAATAGCCCCTTGACTATCCACTGTTGGGATATTTTTAGTGTCGTCTACCGTAAAGACAGATACAAAATATTTGTTCAGAGTTTCTGCTATCTCCATGTTCATCACTAATTCCCCAGTCTCGTCCGCTAAGGGACCAACTTTAGCCACTCTTTTCCTTTTTATATACCTGTAGAAACTCTTGCTATCTGTTTTTTTATTTCGTGTTAGTTTACTTTCATAGTCTATCTTCCCTTTCTTAAATAATTTTTTTTTGTCATTCTTTGCTGGCTTTTAAAAGCTTCCCAATCTTCTGTCCTCCCACTAGTTTTGGCCACTTTGTATGCCCTTGTTTTTAATTGGATACCATATTTTTTTTCTTTAGTTAGCCACGGATGGTTATCTCTTCTTTTACACCCTTTCCTCCTCATTGGAATATATTTTTCTTGAGAGTTATAAAATACCTCCTTAAATATACGCCATTGTTCATCAAACATTCTACACTTTAATCTATTTTCCCAGTCTGCTTTACCCAATTCTGCCCTCATACTTTTGTAATCTTCTTTATTTAAGCTTAGTATGCTGGTTTGAGATCCAACTTTCTCACCCTCCATCTGAATTTGAAAATCAAACATTAGCGAGAAATTCTGGACTTAGAATTGATATTTACACTTCATAAGATCATTTACCATCTGCATTGTGTTCTAACAATGTCATTGTCCAGCAGTAATTCAAGTCCTAATTCATTTCAATAGATCTCTATAGTTTTATTTGATCATTTCAGTTGCTTTAATCAACTTGTACACTTGTCATCACTGTGTTTTTATATAAAATGTTAGCATCCAATATACTGGTATTTTCTATTCACACTTGCATCTGCCTGTTTTTCTGTTGGCAAACATAAATATCAGGCTAACCTTTTACAGGAAATAATGAAGTGCAAGTGTTCACAGCTGACTTGAAGCAAGGGATAAGTTAATTAAAATCTCCACATAGCTTTGTAAAGATCCAATCAATTTTAAAATTGCCATTTCTACAAAGCAGCTGATTGCCATTTCTTTGAGGAAAATACATTGGAATGAAACCCAACTATTGTCCCTTTACTGGCTTACACGCTCAAAGTGACAGAACTCTACTTGTATCGCTGTTCAATAGGGGAACAAACCCTGTGGGATGTCAGCCTTATTCCTGTTGTACCTGTGTTCTAAAGCCTGTAAGAAATCACAGTCACACGGCCATTATTAATATAATAGACTCATTTTAGGCCCCTTAAATGAATGAATGCCTGCTAACGGTCATGATTAGCAATCACAAAATAGTCATTTTGAGTTTCACCGCTGACAAGAGTGCGAATTTTGCATTCATTAAACTGAAATAATGTTAACATCTGTACTTGAACTTACAGAACTAAGCATTACACATTACACCTAAATGTTTTAACATTAAAACAGTTACCTGTACCATCATAATTTGTTTTCCACTTGAACGTTACCAGCTCCCCACCCACCCAGTCTAGCACTTATCCTTCATTTACCACTTCTTCCCATCCACAAGAACAAATACTCATTTCTTCTTTTCCAATGAGAAGGGACATTTCAGTAAAAGGATTGGCCATTCGACGTACCAATTTTGCATATCCACGTCTCTTCAAATTTCCTGCCTTCTCATCATATCCCTCAATATCTTTACTTCCCAAGTATCTCTCTGCCTTTTCAACAACCAACTTGAGTCTCTATCTGGAGAAATAAAGTCCATATTCTTATACCCTTTGAGTGAGATTTTTCAGGCATTCACATTGAGCTGGCCTCGTTCTAATTATCAGAGTTTGTGAAACTAGGTCAAAACTAAATGCAGAAGGATTTATTGCAAACAAAAGCCAGCTGTGGTGTTTTGACCTGCTCTGTTAATATAATTGTAATGAGGAAAGAGTATTGTTGAATTCAGGTTTTACAGCACTGTGCAAATAGTCATCAGTTACTTAAAAAAAAAAATCTCTAGTTCATACTGTCTCCTGTGTACAAGGAACAATCTTTTCTTAGGTAGAATATAGGTAGGAAAAACATTCACACTCTCCTCGGTGGTTAACCTCAGTAATGTTTCTGGTTTGTATGACTATAGATTATTGCAGCATGAAACCTCCCACAGTCAGACTCAGAACTGAAGTGCCGAGTCTGTCTGGTGAGAACGGATGAGCCTTTACTTGGCAAGATGACCTATATGTATCTGACATAATTTTGATAACATTTCTGTACATTTGCGGTAATTGTTACTGGGCTGTGACACTCACCTGCCATTTTGTTAAATTCAATTCTCCAAAACAAGTGCTCTAGAATGGAAACAAAATTTAAATTAAAATCCACCATAAGCATTTTTATCTGGAAAAATCTGAAATGCGTGTATACAGAAGGTGCCCACTGAGACTCACTGGCCAATAGTACATGTGTAAAATTACAGCACAAAGTGTTGAACACAGCGAAAAACTATGAAGTATCAGGAATAATGCTTCCTGGCTGTTTTAATGCCCTTATTGGAAATAAAAGGTTTATGAACTCAAAGCAGAATTTGAAATACACTGTGCAGTGACAAATTTATTCATTTGCAGGATGTGGGCGTCACTGGCAATTGCCCATCCCTAATTGCCCTTGTATAGGTGGTGGTGAAACGCTTACTTGAACCGCTGCAGTCCGTGTGGTGAAGGTACTCCCACAGTGCTGTTAGGGGAGTTCCAGGATTTTGAGCCAGCGACGATGAAACATAGAAACATAGAAAATAGGTGCAGGAGTACACCTGGAGTACTTCAAAGAGCAATTTTCTGCAAAACAACAATTTACAAAGTTGGGATAAAATGCTCTTCTGCACAACAAGCAGATGCAATGTTATTGCTAATAATGGCCATCGCAAAAGAACACAAGCTGGCCGCTGTGAGGTGGCCTCATCTTAGCGAGGAGAAAATATACCAACATGAACGTTGAAGCTTGGATAGCCTACCAGAAAAAATGGGGGAAGAAGATTCCATAACAGATTTTAAAAGGGAAGTGGATAAATATTTAAAATTATAAATTATTTTAAAGGTATGGGGAAATCTCAGGGGACCAGACATAGCAGATAGCTGTTTCATGGGCGGAATGGGCTGAAAAGCCTCCATCTGTGCTTTAAAATTCTACGTTTGAAGGGACATGCATCCGTGTGATTGTTACTAGCTGGATGAGTGACCTGCCCATTGAACGCGAGGACAAGTTAAATATTGTTTATTTTGTGTGTAAGGACTGACTTCCAAGAGGAAATGGCAGGTGACGCTGTTGCTAAGAAACAGAGCAAGACATCAGTAGCTCCACTCCCACTGTATTCAACATAGCTTCTCCCTACCTCTGCCAAGCCACCTTATAGTTAAGGCAAGTGATTTGTCATCAATGATTTGACATTCAGATCCATTCAGAAAGCAGAAATGCCCGCTGCTGCTGGACTTTTTAATGCTCATTTGCAGCGCCCAGGGACAAAAACAGTTGCATGCGGGACGGGTACAAACTCACATGCGTCACACTGTACCAAGTCGCTTGCCCTATTTATTCCATGAGGTGATTGTGACTAATCACTGAAGGCTGGTTCTACATTTTTCAGTGGATACATCACTAAAATACCTATGTGGAACATTTTGCCATTATATTACGAGCAGTCTTCACTGTCATTAACCATTGAAACAGCAACCAGTTTACATCAAGGAAACTTAATGTCATTTCCTAAACACATCAAAACAACCACCTTCATCTTTACGTAAGTGCATCATGTACAAATTAACAAAAACACTGCACATGCATTTACCAATTAAAAAAAAAGGAATAAAATTTGGAAATTTTCTTACTTGTTTTCTGCAAGTATAAATCACTGTGATACTTCATGATGGGAGTATATGTACAATTTAACATACAGCGGCAGCTTTATCTCAGCACATGTGCTGTGGGTCACATTGCTCTTGGACTTGTTCAACGGGTGTTTGTATTCTCAGGCTAATTCCGGGCAAGGTTTGTCCATTTCACCAGAAAACCTCCACAATCCTAGGATGCAAATTTGCCATTCCACCCAGACCTCCACAGGCTCCACAGACCCTCCACCACGCTGCAGCAGACTGAATTTAATTCAAGTCAAAACTGAAATTTGCCGACTCTGCACTCAACCCTTCACAACCTCAGTACGTCCCAAAGCGCTTTACAGCCAATGAAGTACTTTTGGAGTGTAGTCACTGTTGTGATGAGGGAAACGCGGCAGCCAATTTGCGCACAGCAAGCTCCCACAAACAGCAATGTGATAATGACCAGATAATGGGCTAGTTTCCAAGTTTTTGCATGCTTAATGCCCACTTAACATCCATTTTACCGCTGAAATGACGTATAACGCCCATATATCACCCATTTAGCCACAAAATGGAAACTGACGGGCATTTTTCATACACTTATCCATGTGCATAACGCTGGGGAAAAATAATACAGCCCACCCACTTTTTTTGGATGGAATCATCAGAATGGGCAAAATCAACATCCATAATCTCACCAATCGTTACTTTCCGCACAGAATTAACGCCGAGATTCAATAATACCGCCCGCCTATGTTTTTTGTCATAAAGAGCACATTTGGCGAAACTAACGCCCAGGAGATCACCCGCCATCACTTTCACCACCTCGCACACATATCGGCCACAATATCGCTCACCCAAAAAAACGCCCAGAGAAAGTGGAACTGTTCTGAACTAATGCCAGTGATGTGGCTGCCATTTTTAAAATTGCAGGTCGCTTCATTCAAAAGGCTGCTTCAACTTCGGGGGAGTTTGGATTGACTCTGGAGTTCTTCTCGGGTGAAGTGTCCATCTCAACAGTCATATTTTCAAGCTCTGGACTATTGGGGGTTTACTCTAGGTGTATTTTAGTGTGGAAATTATTGCTTCTGATCAATCGCTATTATACTTTCATTGCAATGGGGCCAGCCATTTCTCAGCCTGCATCAATTAATACACAGACGTTGCAGAGTGCAGATGGCTCAATGTGTGATGCACATCATTATGTCCCCAATTTAAGACGTGCAAGAATGAGGAGGGCCAGACCATACACACCTCGCACATATAGGGAAAAGAGGTCTTACCTCGACGTGTCCGACCACACCGGCCTTCGGAGACTGCTCTTCCACAAGGTGGTGATCAGTGAAATATGTGAGCTCATCAGGCCACATATGCAGCCTGCCATCAGGACATCAGTGTCGGTCGAGGTCAAGGCCACCGCGGCACTGTCTTTCTACACATCCGGTTCCTTTCAGGCCTCCGCAGTCGAGATTTGCCCTCTGTCTCACCATTCCACCAATCACTGCATTAGACAGGTCACGGAGGCCCTGTATGCAAGAAGGATGGACTTTATCAGCTTTCCCATGACCACGGAGGCTCAGACTGACAGGGCTGGAGCATTCTATCACATTGCTAAGTTCCCCAGGGTGCAGGGAGCTATACAGTGCACTCACATCGCCATGTGGCCACCTTCTCAGGACCTGGAGCGTTTTCGTAACAGAAAAGGATTTTACTCCCTGAAGGTCCAACTATTTGTCGACCATAACCAGATCATAATGGCAGTGAATACCAAATGTCCGGGCATCTTCGATGAGGCTCACATCCTGCGTGAAAGCGTTGTCTCTGATATCTGTAAGAGTCAGCCACAAGGACAATGCTGGATGCTTGGTGATAACCGATATGGCCTAGCCATCTGGCTGATGAACCCCCTGCGTGACACCCACACCGAGGCTGAGAAGTGATACAACAAGAGCCACAGAGACACATGCAATGTGGTCCAGAAAACAATAACTGTGCTTAAACAGCGCTTCAGATGTCTGGACCACTCAGGAAGGGAGCTACAATACAACCCTGAGCAAGTAGGTAAATTCGTGGTCGTGTGCTCCATGCTGTACAATCTGGCTATCAGGAGGGGCCAAGAAATGCCATAAGGAACTGATGATCCACCTCAGGAAAGAGAGGAAGAGGACAACGAGGAGCTGGATGCTGACCTAGGGCCAGGCAATCAGGCTGGTTATGCAACCATGCCCACGACCCCCTCCAGATAGCAGGAAAGAGCCCGTGGTGGCTACATAGCTGCAAGACTCTTACGTGAGAAGCTGATATCTGAATGATTTGCCTGAATAAACGTTGCTGTGAGTGACAACGCTGACATACTGCTGTGTGTGTGCAGCTCAGACATCAATGGTGCCCATCACCTTGGTGCCAGTTGAAGTTCACGTTGATTGAAGTTAAGTTTTATTTAACCCTTTCATGTTACAGAATCACCACTGTGTAACGGTCCAGTATCTGAGACAATGTGCAACAAGGTTATGTTCAATAAAACATTTTTTATACTAACATTGGTCTGAAATCATAAGTATCACAGGCAAAAACATCCAACCCCCTCACACACCCCACTTTTTCCACCTTTGACATCTATCAAATGTTCAACATGTCCAACAACACAGAATACAAATGCAAAGCAGGAGTG
The DNA here is from genome assembly GCF_044704955.1 of Pristiophorus japonicus. Lineage (NCBI taxonomy): Eukaryota > Metazoa > Chordata > Chondrichthyes > Pristiophoridae > Pristiophorus > Pristiophorus japonicus. The sequence continues at coordinate 154,476,079 of NC_091985.1, forward strand.
TGGTCCCCTCCCCCCATACATTACAACAAATTGCATACACCCAGATGGAGATATAACACAGCCATCACCTGCGCACATACACCTCACTTTCCTTCCCCCCTCCCCTTCTTCTCCCACCTCTACCCCTTCCTCTCCTCGCTCCATGACGCCTGGCCAAGAAGCTCCTCAGGCTATGCCTCCTTGGGGGGGTTTGAAGGCAGAGGTGGTGGTTGCATGGGTACAGGAGCGGGGGGTGCCGAGGGGGCAACATTCTCTGATGCAGAAGCAGGATCTTGGTCCTTGCTCTCATCTGTTGGTCGCAGTGGTGGTGCGGAACCTAGGGGTGGAGTGCCATGTTCGGGGACCACTGGGAGGCCTGTGCCAGCAGTGTTCCTGGCTATCACATCCAGGGACTCCACCATCCGCGGAATGTACTCAGTCATGGTGGCCAGCTGTCAGGATATGCCCCCCAATGCTTCGATGAGCCTGTCATCAATGTCTACAGTCCTCCTGGACAATTGTACCATCTCTCCGCTCTCGTGGAACAGATTTGCCGTGTCCACGAGGCCTCTGCAGGGTCGGGGTCGGCGTCGTCCTGGGGACAAATGGGTTGCCCTCTGGTGAGGTGCTTGGGGCTGGCACCTCCAGAGTGGAGGCAGGAATGACCGGAGGACCACTAGATGGCCTTGGGGTTGAATGGCTTCTGGAGCGTGGCGATGGAGGTTCCTCGAAGTCCTCGCTCTCAACCATGGAGAACAGACCCAGCGGATTGACGGGTGAGAATCAGAGCTCCTCAGCACCAGATGTAGGATCGTCCAGAGAGTCGGGCCCCACGCCCCCACCTTCTGGCCTCTGTGATCTTGCCTGGGGCTGCACTGCTGGCTGAGCTGCAGAACACAAATGAGGTTATTAGAGAAGAAGGGGGTGATAGGGTGACAAGGTGAGTCCAGCGCTACACACAGCTTATGCTTAGACAAAAGCACCACTGCTATCAAAGTCATCACAGACATCACATTTGCATTCCAATGATTTTCATTAGGCCAACATTTATTTCTAGGATAATTTTAGAAATCATCTATCATATATGATTGTTCGGATAGGAGTGGGTGCGGCATCTATTGACTTTTTACATGATGCAATGGTGTCAACTTTACTCACGTGGCATCACTTCAGGGTCCGCAGATGCATCCGTGGCTGTCCGGGTGTGCTTCTCCACGAGTGCGAGCACCCGCTCCTCCATCTCAGTGATGTCGCTGGGGACTGGTGCCCCCCACCTGTTCACCTCTGCACATACCTCATCGTCGATAACTTCTTCAGTAAAAGGTGACACGGCAACATGGCATGAGATCATTGCGTGATATCATTGCTAGGTACTGTCACAGAGACTGATACAACACATAACCAACAGATGTAATCATGATTATTATGATAATTATCATGCTTTACCTAAAGACGTGCAACGTGACTGCAGGCTTTGAGTAAAACATTCCCGGTAAAAGTGGAAGACCTCACATCTGCCAATAGTCACTCATGACTCTTATAAATCAAATTATATAAATACATAAGTACATGTAAATAAATGTAATACTTACTCTTGCGGATCCAAGGTAGTTCCATCGTTTGCGGCATTGGTTGCTCTCACGCACCTCGTTGGTCGCTGACGAGACCACCTCTGCTATCTTGGCCCTTTTCTTCTGGTAGGCCTTTGGGCTGGACCTCCCACACCCTCCCTGTGTCAAATCACCCCAGCGTAACTCGACCTCCTGCAGGAAGGAGGCATTTGCCTCATCTGAGAACCTCCTCGCTCTTTTGCGCCCTCCAATGTGCTCCTCTCCCACCTCACTGCTCTCTCCAGCATCAGTCTCCACAGCGTGCTGTGATGCCTCCTACTCTCCCTCCATTAAAGGCTAAATTCGGGCAAATATGTGGCTGGTAACAGCTAATTTTTGTTTCCCTATTTGCTCTAAAGCTCTAAAGTCTCCCTCCTTCCTCCCAAAGCAGCCATACCACACCCAGACATGCCTTCAGTCCCTCTCAGTTCCCTCTCTCTCTGTCTCCCATTCTGCACATGTCACGATGACCCTTGACCTCCTGAATCGCGGGAATCGAGCGTTGCCATGCCGTTGCTAAAGACGGCGACACTTTACGGCAAAAAGTCAGCAAGATTTAACGCTATTGTCCATTTCATATCGCTCGCGATAACACCCAATTTCAAAATTTGAGTCTAGGTGCTTTGAGAATGGGCGAGAAGCCGGTGATCTGAAAACCCATTTTTACCACCCACGCTGGAAATAACGCCAATTTTTGGGCAATAAGCACAAAAGTGTAAAATCTAGCCCAATCTATTTTAGTGATGTTGATTGAGGGATAAATATTGGACAGGATATCGGGGGGAACTCCCCTGCTCTTCTTCCAAATAGTGCCATGGGATCTTTTACGTCCACCTGAGAGGACAGACGGGCCCTCAATTTAATGTCTCATCCGAAAGATGGCACCTCCGACAGTGTTGCACTCCCTCAGCACTGCACTGGAGTGTCAGCCTCGATTTTGTATCTAAAAATCTCTGGAGTGGGTCTTGAACAGACAACCTTCTGCCTCAGATACGAAAATGAAAAAACGTAAGAAATAGGAGCAGAAGTAGGCCATTCAGCCCCTTGAGCCTGCTCAGTCATTCACTATGATCATGGCTGATCATCTACCTCAACTCCACTATCCCGTTGTATCCCCATATCTCTTGATTCCCTTAGAGTCTAAAAATCTTTCAATCTCAGTCTTGAATATACTCATTGACAGAACATCAACTGGGGTAGAGAATTGCAAAGATTCACCCTTTCACCTCATCTCATCTTAAATTTAAATCGTCATAAAAATGTCCTGTCCATCTTAAGGTCTGAAGTGGGGATGTCCGCTGATGAATGCACAGTGTTCAGTTCTATTCGCAATTTCCCAGAAAATGAGCAGTCCATGCCTGCATGCAAGAAAACCTGGACAACATCAGGCTTGGGCTGATCAGTGGCAAGTAACATTTGTGCCACACAAGTGCCAGGCAATGACTATCTCCAACAAGCGAGAGTCTAACCACCGCCCCTTGATATTTAACGGCATTGCCATTGCCAAATTCCCCACCTTCAACATCCTGAGGGTCACCATTGACCAGACACTTAACTGGAACAACCACATAAATACTGTGGCTACAAGAGCAGGTCAGAGGCTGGGTATTCTGCGGCAAGTGTCTCACCTCCTGACTCCCCAAAGCCTTTCCAGCATCTACAAGGCACAAGTCACCTTGTCAGCCACAGGCAATGTTGTCCATGCCCTACTTTGAGGTTGCAGTTGTGGCTGCAGCAGTTGGTAGATTTCATTCATGACCTCTTTAGTGAAGCGAAGACGCCGCTGGCATTGGTCCACACCAAGGTAAGAGAATTGCCCCCTGAAGCACTTCGGCCAAAAGCGACTTCTCCATCTCCGCCTCCTCCCTCTTCTAGCAGCTTCTCCTGCTCTGTGTGGCTTCTCTTCATTCTCACAGTCGTGTTCAATTCCCAGAGGAAGCCCTACCAGGCCAGCCAGGTCGAGAAGCAACTTCTTCCAGCACAAAATTTTAAATGACAAAAAAAGTTCTTCAAGATCAGCCAGATTACCACCTCTAGAGTATTCAAATGATAGCCAAGTATCGGAAAGCTCCAAAAACACGTACAATTACACCAGCATCCAGAAGAAATAATCCAGCAACGAACCTGTAAGTAGTTCATGATCCCTTGAAGTCACGCTGGTGGGCGGGCCTTCATTCCGTTTAACATCGTGTTCAGCTGTGCAAGGTTAAGGTTGGCTGGAGTGTGCAGATTGAAAATGGCAGCGATGGTTTCAGGTCAGTGCGCTGCATGCTGCCGGTCCTTTAGCAAGATGGCCTCCTGGGCACTTCCCGGACCACATTTTTCAGTCTTATGTGGCCATGTCAGACCTAAAAATGGCCACTACATGGCCCAATTTGGTCCCCTATAACTATATAGGCGAACAAACACTAAACAAACAAAACAATAATTGGCACTCTTTGAAACCATCAGCTCATTTTGAATGGTTTCCCTTTGGCCTTGCACTCCACTGGGTTGGCTGTGATATGCTCCTGTTCCACCTTTCAAATTACCTGATTGCTTGATACCAAATTCCTCCCATTAATTTTGTTTGAACACTGACAACAGGATTGAAAAGCTGTCATCTTACAGTGCTGATTGTTGGTATATATGGTTCTACCATGATCCTTCAGCCTGAAGCTGGCCTCGAGCATCCCCGATTTTAATCACTCCACCATTGGCGGCCGTGCCTTCGGCTCTCGAGTGCCTAAGCTCTGGAATTCCCTCCCTAAACCTCTCTGCCGCTCTACCTCTCCCTTCTCATTTCAGACACTCCTTAAAATGTACCTCTTTGCCCAAGCTTTTGGTCATTTGACCTGATATCTCATGAGTCTTGGTGTCAAATTTAGCTCTTTGCCGGCCGGCACGGACACAATGGGCCGAAATGGCCTCCTTCTGTGCTGTGAATTTCTATGATTCTAGCAGTGTTAAATCAAACAGGCTCAGCCACTTAGTAGGATTCATTTCGGATATATCACGGTTTCTCCGCAGACATTGCAATTTACTTGTTTTTCACGTGTGGGATTTTTTTCAACCAAACACTGGAAATGAGGGTTTTTTTTTTTAAAAAGATGAAAATTTCTACTTGCATTTTTATTTTCAAAGGCCAGTGAGAAATGTTCCCTCCCTGGCCACTTGCTCAGACTGTCAACCTCCTGTCAGTGCAATGTCAGGCCCTCTTGGAGAGAGGATTTCCTGCCACTTGGCTTCAGAGCATAAGAACATAGAAATAGGAGCAGTAGGCCTCGAGCCTTCTCCACCATTCAATAAGATCATGGCTGATCTGATCTTGGCCTCAACTCCACTTCCCTGCCCGCTCCCCATAACCCTCGACTCCCTTATCATTCAAAAATCTATCTATCACCACCTTAAATTTATTCAGTGACCCAGCCTTCACAGCTCTCTGGGGTAGAGCATTTCAAAGATTCAAGACCCTCAGAGAAGAAATTCCTCCTCATCGCCGTTTTAAATGTGTGAACCCTTATTCTGAAACTATGCCCCCTAGTTCTAGATACCCCCACGAGGGGAAGCATCCTCTCTGCATCTACCTTGCCTCAGAATCTTATACGTTTCAATAAGATCACCTTTCATTCTTCTAAACTCCGATGAGTATAAGCCCAACCTGCTCAACCTTTCTTCAAAAGACAATCCCTTCATCACAGGAATTAACCTAGTGAACCTTCTCTGAACTGCCTCCAGTGCAAGTATATCCCTCCTTAAATTCGGAGACCAAAACTGCATGCAGTACTCCAGGTGTGGTCTCACCAACACCTTGTAAGTTGTTGCAAGACTTCTCTGTTTTTATACTGTATCCCCTTTGCAATAAAGGCCAACATTCAATTTGCCTTCCTAATTACTTGCTGTACCTGCATGCCAACTTTTGTGTTTCACGTACAAGGACCCACAGATCCCTCTGTACTGCAGCATTTTGTAATTACTCCCCATTTAAATAATAATTTTCTTTTTTATTTTTCCTACCAAAGTGGATAACCTCATTTTCTCACATTATACTCCCATCTGCAAATGTTTGTCCACTCACTTAGTCTGTCTGTATCCCTTTGCAGATTCTTTGCGTCCTCCTCACAACTTACTTTCCCACCTATCTCTATCAGCAGCAACTTGGCCACATTACACTCGGTCCCTTCATCCAAGTCATTAATATAGATTGTAAATAGTTGAGGCCCCAGCACCAATCCCTGCAGCACCCCACTAGTTACTGTTTGCCAACCGGAAAATGACCCATTTTCCCGACGCTGTTTTCTGTTAGTTAGCCAATCCTCTATCCATGCTAATATATTACCCCAACTCTGTGAGCTCTTATCTTGTGCAGTAACCTCTTATGTGGCATCTTATCGAATACCTTCTGGAAATCCAAATACACTACATCTACTGGTTCCCCTTCATCCACCCTGCTCGTTACTTCCTGGATGATGGAATCAATTATTAAGGATGTCATAGCAGCGCATTTGGAAAGAGGTGACATGATAGGTCCAAGTCAGCATGGATTTGTGAAAGGGAAATCATGCTTGACAAATCTTCTGGAATTTTTTGAGGATGTTTCCAGTAAAGTGGACAAAGGAGAACCAGTTGATGTGGTATATTTGGACTTTCAGAAGGCTTTCGACAAGGTCCCACACAAGAGATTAATGTGCAAAGTTAAAGCACATGGGATTGGGGGTAGTGTGCTGACGTGGATTGAGAACTGGTTGTCAGACAGGAAGCAAAGAGGAGGAGTAAATGGGTACTTTTCAGAATGGCAGGCAGTGACTAGTGGGGTACCGCAAGGTTCTGTGCTGGGGCCCCAGCTGTTTACATTGTACATTAATGATTTAGACGAGGGGATTAAATGTAGTATCTCCAAATTTGCGGATGACACTAAGTTGGGTGGCAGTGTGAGCTGCGAGGAGGATGCTCTGAGGCTGCAGAGTGACTTGGATAGGTTAGGTGAGTGGGCAAGTGCATGGCAGATGAAGTATAATGTGATAAATGTGAGGTTATCCACTTTGGTGGTAAAAACAGAGAGACAGACTATTATCTGAATGGTGACAGATTAGGAAAAGGGGAGGTGCAACGAGACCTGGGTGTCATGGTACATCAGTCATTGAAGGTTGGCATGCAGGTACAGCAGGCGGTTAAGAAGGCAAATGGCATGTTGTCCTTCATAGCGAGGGGATTTGCGTACAGGGGCAGGGAGGTGTTGCTACAGTTGTACAGGGCCTTGGTGAGGCCACACCTGGAGTATTGTGTACAGTCTTGGTCTCCTAACTTGAGGAAGGACATTCTTGCTATTGAGGGAGTGCAGCGAAGGTTCACCAGACTGATTCCCGGGATGGCGGGACTGACATATCAAGAAAGATTGGATCAACTGGGCTTGTATTCACTGGAGTTCAGAAGAATGAGAGGGGATCTCATAGAAATGTTTAAAATTCTGACGGGTTCAGACAGGTTAGATGCAGGAACAGTGTTCCCAATGTTGGGGAAGTCCAGAACCAGGGGTCACAGTCTAAGGATAAGGGGTAAGCCATTTAGGACCGAGATGAGGAGAAACTTCTTCACCCAGAGAGTGGTGAACCTGTGGAATTCTCTACCACAGAAAGTTGTTGAAGCCAATTCACTAAATATATTCAAGAAGGAGTTAGATGTAGTCCTTAGTACTAGGGGGATCAAGGGGTATGGCGAGAAAGCAGGAATGGGGTACTGAAGTTGCATGTTCAGCCATGAACTCATTGAATGGCGGTGCAGGCTCGAAAGGCCTACTCCTGCACCTATTTTCTATGTTTCTATCCTCAAAGAAGTCCAGCAAATTTGTCAAACATGATTTCCTTTTCATAAAACCATGCTGACTCTGCTTGACTGCATTATGATTTTCTAAATGTCCTGTTACTACTTCCTTAATAATGGACTCCAGCATTTTCCCAATGACAGCTGTTAGGCTAACTGGTCTATAGTTTCCTGCTTTCTGTCTCCCTCCTTTTTTAAATAGGGGCGTTACATTTGCGGTTTTCCAATCCGCTGGAACCGCCCCAGACTCCAGGGATTTTGGTAGATTACAACCAATGCATCCACTATGTCTGCAGCCACTTCTTTTAAGACCCTAGGATGCAGGCCATCAGGTCCAGGGAACTTGTCCACCTTCAGTCCCATTAGATTGCCTAGTACTTTTTCTCTGGTGATAGTGATTGTTTTAAGTTCCCCTCCTCCCAATAGCCATTTGTTTATCAATTATTGCGATGCTTTTAGTATCTTCTACCGTGAAGACCGATACAAAATATTTGTTCAAAGTCTGTGCCATTTCCCTGTTCCCCATTATTAATTCCCTAGTCTCATCCTCTAAGGTACCAACATTTACTTTAGCTACTCTCTTCCTTTTTATATACCTGTAGAAGCTCTTACTGTCTGTTTTTATATTTCTTGCTAGTTTACTCTCATAAACTATCTTCTGTCTCTTTATTATTTTTATAGTCATCCTTTGCTGGTTTCTGTGCTTGGAGGGCAGATGTGGACCCACCAGCCATGCTATACCACTACTCTTTGTGTTGATGCACAGTGCAGGAGGCCATTCAGCCCATCGAGTCTGTGTCAGCTCTTTGAAAGAACTATCCAATTTGTCCCCTGCTCTTCCCCCATATCCCTGCAAACTTTTCATTTTCAACTATGTATTGAATTTCCTTTTGAAAGTTACTATTGAATCTGCTCCCACCACCCTTTCAGGCAGGGCGTTCTAGATAATAACAAATCGCTGTGTAAAAAAACATTCCTCATCCCCTTCTGGTTCTTTTGCCAATTATCTTAAATCTGTATCTTCTGGTTACCGACCTTACTGCCTGTGGAAACAGTTTCTCACGATCTACTCTATCAAATCCCTCATCATTTTGAGCACCTCTATTAAATCTTCCCTTAACCTTCTCTGCTCTAATGTGAACAATCCCAGCTTCTTCAGTCTCTCCACACAACTGAAGTTCCTCCTGATGTCTGCTACTATCCTCCTCACAGTTTACAGTTCCGAGGTTTGTGTCATCTGCACATTTTGAAATTATGCCACATGTACCCAAGTCCAGGACATTAATATATATGCTCATACCGACCGCTGGGGACACTAAATCTCCTTGCACGGATGATGAAGTAATGGTGTAACTGTAGTCACACACTGAATTTTGGAGCACCTGAAATAGGTGAATAAAAAAGATCAGCCCACGGAGGTAGCAACAGCTGATTTTGTTCACAGTGTTTCCATTCATTTTTGAGGGAACAGCCTCACTTCTCACTCCTCGATGATGAGGTGTATATCCTGGTGGGAAGCCCTGGGATATAATCTATTTCTCACAGCCAGTGGCTCAGTGGGTAGCACACTGATCTCAGAGTCCAAAGGTTGTGGGTTCAAATTCCACTCCAGGAAGTTATAGCACAAAAAATCTAAGCTGACACTCGCAGTGTGGTGCTGAGGGAGCACTGCAATGTCGGAGGTGCCATCTTTCGGATGAGATGTTAAACTGAGGACCCGTCTGCTCTCTCAAGTGGATGTAAAAATAATCCCATAGCACTATTTCGAAGAGAAGAGATGTTATCCCTGGTGCTTTGGCCAATATTTATCCCTCAAACAATATAACAAAAAAAACGATTATCTGGTCATTATCACATTGCTGTTTGTGGGAGCAAATTGGCTGGTGCGTTTCCCACATTACAACAGTGATTACACTTCAAAAGTACTTAATTAGCTGTAAAGCGCTTTGAGACATCCGGTGGTTGTGGAAGGCGCTATATAAATCCACGTCTTTCTTTCTCATGCCCTCATAAGGAACAGATTGCAAATGTCAGCCCAATTGTGGGATATGAATCACAAGAGGTAATCATATGAATTGTTCTTCCCCAGCAGCTTTGCGAAGGCAGAGATCCCAAATGTAAAGTAAATCTATGTTATACAGATGCTCTCAGACATCTTAGATGTTGAGAGACTCCAGAAAAAGTGCATTTCATGCGAAACATACCAGCCCTGCCCATAGCCTGTCATGCATCAGCTAGGTCTTGAACTTTGCAGAAGCAACAACTACTCAATTCCTTCTTTGACTGATGTACTGCAGCACCATTGAATCAGAGATGTGGTTTCATTCTTAAGTAGAATGAAAAGCAATCCTACACGTTTGGTGTTATGTTAAATTACAAATCCTTAAATCCAACAAAGGATGCAGATTAGTTAGCTAACCTGGAGCGCTTTGAGATGCTCTCAACTACCAAGCCCATTTTACCTTCAGAAACCTTCAGGATTCAGAGCAAGGTATTTTTGCTTTGTTAGTGTTTAATATTTCTTGACTTTAACCTGTTGAGCATAAGGTTGGAAATTCACACCTTCAGCTGAAGGCTAACCACAACGGTGTGAAGTGAAATGGAAGTGGTTGACAAGTGGTGTGGACACTTTGTTTAGCTACTACAGTGGTTGAACTCAATTTGTCTCATTGGAAGTAAAGGTGCCTATGTATAATGTATCATGTAAAAGTGTTCCGGACAACCTCTTTCAACACGTCAAATTCTCTGCTGAAAAGCAAACAGTTTCTTTTCTGCTCTAGTCGTGTTAATGACTATATTAAAAATACATTTTAACTAAAAATGAAAATGAAAAAATTAAGAACACAAATTATATGAACAGATATTTGGGTATGTTTTTTTTTTAAAAAAGAGAACCAATTGTTCTAATGTACAGAAAAATTCTTCCACCAACTGAAAATAACTTATTAACATAGGAGTCCTGTTGCTGCTGTTACTCACAAAGAAAGAATGACTAGTTAGAGGCCCGGCAGTACTGCAGAACACTTCAACACAAACACGTTTCAAAAGCAGGACATGGCATTTTAATACATATTCAAATTGCGCTGATCCAGATTCTGCTTACTGCTGACACACAAACTTTCTTTTCATTTATTCTGAATGAAAATAACGATACACGAAAGAAAAGGCAAAGTCTTTTTTTTCCTAGCAAACTATGATAAAATAGAGGTCGATACATGCATAAAAACAGTTAGCTGCACAGGAGATCCACAAGTCTTAGAACAAAAGTGTTACTCACACGTGGCATAAATTATATAACCCACTTATTCTTGATTATGTCTTTGGTTGGAATATATACTCCTGAATATTTCTGTCATCTGTCATTCGGAAATAAGTGAAAAAACTGACGATATAGGACCTCCACATAGGCCTCGCTGGCCAATGGACCTTGGGCTAGAAATGGCATAGTGCCCTGTTTAGGGCGATAACTTTTCAGGGAGCGCAAAAGTATCACCGGGTGCTAAACATTTGATTCTGCCAGGATCTTCTGCTTTAGCGTTCTGAGAGAGAAGTGGAACGCTAAACCAAGCACTGCTAGGGGCAACTCTCAATTATCCGTACACGGATCTAACGGAGAACCCGCTGCAACGGCACTGTGATTCTGTCCCGTGTACAGCTGCACATGACCATTAAACCCACCCCACACACAGTCCTGCGCTGACACTACACACGGAGGAAGGGCTTTATTCTATAATAAAGTTTAATGTTGTCTCAATCTTAAAGGAATCCTTGTAGAGCAACATTTGTACTTATTGAGCTTGTGCGCTAAGCATGGATCCAACCAATAATGAAATATGACTAGGGATGCCACGCAGTTCGGGAGTCAAGCCTATGCACACGGGTCTCTTCTTAATTCCAATTTATATATTTATATTTATAAAAATGCCAATCAAACTCGTCAATCAAATTAACTCGGACCTGAACAGTCTGTCTGCTCATACTGCGACCCAACCTCACGTATCACTGAGGGTGCCGTCCGGCCTCGGGGGTAAGTAAAGCCGAGTCTCATTCGACCTCCAGCGGTTGAAGCCTTTAGACTGGCCATTTTAAGAAAAAGTAGACACAGTATAACATGGGTCTCTTCACTTTATATTAAAATGAATAGGTGGACAATCCCATCCTGGAGTGCACAGAAGCAGCAAAGCATTAAAGTATAAATTTGGAACCCAAACATTCTCGGCAAGTATGTGCACTCGCCCTAGCGGCAAAATCGTTTACCCGGAATAGCCCGATCCCGGAGGGCTCCGGATAATCGAGAGTTGCCTGTACTTCCTTTAGAGCGCTAAAGGGAGTGAGAGGGGCGGTATCGGCAGAGTGCTGAGCAATGTTCAGTGTAATGCTGCTGTCTTTACAGGCTCCTTCTCTCCCTTAAAGGGAAGGGCCAATGCTGAGGACATTGAAGCCTAAGGCTGTGTATGTTTGCCGACAGTACCTGCAATATGTACATTGCAGTCCCAAGCACTCTAATAGATGCAGAGCTGAGCAATTGCAGGGTACAAAAAAAGCAAAATACACCACACTGGGGCATAATTAAATTTTGCCCTACCTGACCACCACTGCCTTTAATTAGTGCTCACCAAGCGGCCAGCCAACGTCACAACGCCTCCTGCAGCTGCCATTGTTGACACCCGTCATTGCTGCAGGAGGCGGGAGTGAATATCACATCTGGGGCGGAAACGCGGCACTGCGCGCCGGATGACATCACGACCTCCGAGACGCAGGAACGGGAGGCGGTAAATTGTATCGCCAATGCAAACCTGCCATGGAAGATCGTGGGTGTCGCTGATTTGCCGCGACTGGTCGGAAAGTCCTTAGTGCACTGTTATCGTTCCGGAGGCGCAAACGGGAGGCGCAAACCGGGCCAATTTCTACCCGCTAGTCTTTTTAATACTTTGAAAAAGATAGTGGCCGAAATTCGGTAACATCCCGTTTGTGGGCGGTAACTGAGGTGAGGCGGGACTTCCCGCGGAAGCCCCGCCACAGCCGCGAAATTTGGGTTACCGCCCCCGTGAGGAAGTGGAGCGCAATGTCGGACGCTCCACTTCCTCTCGGGGGCAGGACCGGGGCGGTAAGCGCGCGAATTTTCCAGCACTACGTGGAGCGCTGCATAGCACTGGTATGAGCACAGGGCAGCCCACCTCCATTAAAGGGGAGGGCACATTACGAGCTCTGCAGTGGGGCGAGGGGCCACCGCTACACCACCGGGGAGTGGGGTGTCGTGGCTGCAGCTCAGCACGGAAGCGGAGTGCCGGTTGGCACCATCACGGCACGGACCCCGCCAAATCATCAGCGAAAGGCCGGACTGTTAAGTTGGCAATTTAAAAAAAATTGCCGGCACGCACGTCCCCTTTACTTTTTGTCCCACAAGCAGAGTGTGGCTTGGTTCACAACCCGTGAGGCTGGCACCAACATTGCCCGTGGAGGTCACACAGGGCGCTACTCAATTTCCACTCCGCGGCGAAAATGGGTCGCTGCGAATGGTGATGACGCCACCTCCCCCCCGGCGAGAAATCGTTAGTGCGCCAGGAGGCGCAAACGATGCAAATTTCTCCCCCATAGTCTTGTAAACAATGGATGCTCCTCCCCATGTAAATACTGTACTCCTGGATACTCACCCGCTCTTTTCACCCAAAGCAGTGGAGAGGAAGTACTTCATAGGAAGGGAATTCTATAAGGTTGTGCACTCATGACTAAGGTCAGAACATGTGAAGTCAGGGGAAGAGGAGCAGGATAGATAGCAAGCTAGCTACAAAACAGAAAAGAGAGAGTAGAGGTTAAAGATACTCGGACTGGCAAAAGGTGGAAAGTGGTGTTCTATAGGGATCGGTGCTAGGACCACTGTTGTTCGCCATTTACATCAACAATTTGGATTTGGGAATCGGAAATATAATTTCAGAATTTGCGGACAACAACAAATTGAGGGGTATAGTTAATACTGAGGAGGACTGTAACAATATACAGGAAGACATTAATAAACTGGCAGAATGGGCATGTAATTGACAAATAATCTTCAATATAGATGATGGGGAATGAAGCAGAGCAGGTAAGAAGTAAAAGTAGCGGAACATCTAGGCAATAGTGACCATAATATAATATGCTTTAAGGTGATATTTGAGAAAGACATAAGTATGATAAAAATCAGGGTAATAGATTGGAGAAAAGTTGATTTGAGGAACTGAGAATAGAACTTGGGAAAATAAAATGGGAAAAAATATTGGCAAAAAATGATGTAGAGCACCAATGGGAACATTTAAAAGAGAGTACAACAGAGTGCAGGAACAATATATTCTGCTAAAAGGAAAGAACAAACTAAACATTAATGAGACTCTATGGATGAATAAAGCCATAAGAGAACAATTGAGGGTAAGGAAAGATGCCTACATTAACTACATGGACAGCATAATAAAGAAGAATACGAAAAGATTAGAAGTCAAAAAAACAAATAGGAAGGCAAAGAGGAAGTATGAAATTAAATGATCAAGGAACATAAAACAAAATAGTAAAATATTTTACAGGCACATCAATAAAAAAAAGGTTGGGATGGGAATAGGTCCATTAGGGGTTAGACAGGATAATACCACAGGTAACAATAGAGAGATGGCATAAATATTAAATCATTATTTTTCTTCAGTATTTATCGCGGACATGACATTAGATGATGAGATTAGTAATGAGATAAGTGCATTTAAAATAAAAAGAGGAGATATATTAAATAAACAAATTAAACTCAAGGGGATAAAACCCCTGGTCCGGATGGATTGCATCCACGCATTTTAAAAGAATTTAGGGAAGAGATAGCAGAGGCATTACTACACATGTTTAATAATTCATTAGAAAAAGGTGTAGTGCCAGAGGACTGGCAGATAGCTAACATAATACCTGTATTTAAGAAGGGGGATAAGAACATGTCCAGGGAACTATAGACCAGTCAGCTTAACTTCAGTGGTAGGAAAGATAATATAATCCCTACTAAAGGAGAAAATAGAAGAACATCTAGACACCAAAAATATAATAATGAATAGTCAGCATGGATTTCAAAAGGGAAAGTCTTGCTTAATCAACCTCATTGAATTTTTAGAAAGAGTAGATAATAATACAGTAGATGTAATTTATCTAGATTTTCAAAAGGCCTTCAATAAGGTCTGATTGACTGATGAGTATGGTCAGAGAATGTGGAGTCAGGGGACAAGTAACAGAATGGATAGCTAGCTGTCTTCAAGTCAGAAAGCAGAGAGTAGGGGTAAAGGGTAGCTATTCACAGTGGCAAAAGGATCAGTGCTGGGACCACTGTTCACAATTTATATTAACGATTTAGACTTTGGAATCAAAATCACAATTTCTAAATTTACGGATGCCACCAAATTGGGGCGAGTCAATACTGAGGAGGACTGCAACAAATTACAGGAGGCCAGTAATAAGAATCATAGAATTATAGAAGTTTACAGCATGGAAGGAGGCCATTTCGGCCCATCATGTCCGTGCCGGCCAACAAGAGGCTATCCAGCCTAATCCCACTTTCCAGCTCGAGGTCCATAACCCTGCAGGTTACAGCACTTCAAGTGCATATCCAAGTACCTTTTAAATATGGCAAGGGTTTCTGCCTCTACCACCCTTTCAGGCAGTGAATTCCAGATCCCCACTGCCCTCTACGTGAAGAAATATCCCCTCAAATCCCCTCTAAACCTTCCAGCAATTACTTTAAATTTATAACCCCTGGTTGTGGACCCCTCTGCTAAGGGAAATAGGCCATTTCTATCCACTATATCTAGGCCCCTCATAATTTTATACACCTCAATGAGGTCTCCCCTCAGCCTCCTCTGTTCCAAGGAAAACAAACTCAGCCTATCCTCATAGCAAAGATTCTCTACTCCTGGCAACATCCTTGTAAATCACCTCTGTACTCTCTCCAGTGCAATAATGTCCTTCCTATAATGTGGTGACCAGAACTGCACGCAGTACTCCAGCTGTGGCCTAACCAGTGTTTTATACAGTTCAAGCATAACCCGCCTGCTCTTATATTTTATGCCTCTGCTAATAAAGGCCAGCATTCTGTATGCCTTCTTAACCACCTTATCTGCCTGACCTGCTACTTTTGGGGATCTGTGGACATGTACTCCAAGGTCCCTTTGTTCCTCTGCACTTCTCAGTGCCCTACCATTTAATGTGTATTCCCTTGCTTTGTTAGTCCTCCCCAAATGTGTTACCTCACACTTCTCTGGATTGAACTCCATTTGCCACTGTTGTTCTGCCCACCTGATCAGTTCATTGATATCTTCCTGTAGTCTACAGCTTTCTTCTTCATTATCAACCACACAACCAATTTTTGTATCATCTGCAAACTTCTTAATCATACCCCTTATATTCAAGTCTAGATCATTGATGTATACTACAAAAAGCAAGGTACCTAGTACTGAGCCCTGCGGAACCCCACTGGAAACATCATTCCAGTCACAAAAACACCCATCAACCATTACCCTTTGCTTCCTGCCTCTGAGCCAATTTTGGATCCAACTTGCCACTTTGCCCTGGATCCCCTGGGCTTTTACTCTCATGACTATTCTGCCACGTGGGATCTTACCAAAAGCTTTGCTAAAATCCATCTACACTACATCATACGCTTTGCCCTCATCAACCCTCCTGGTTACCTTCTCGAAAAATTCAATCAAGTTAGTCAGACACGACCTTCCCTTAACAAATCCATGCTGACTGTCCTTGATTAATCCGTGTCTTTCTAAACGTAGATTTATCCTGTCCTTCAGGATTTTTTCCAATAAATTTCCCACTACTGAGGTTAGGCTGACTGGCCTGTAATTACTTGGTCTATCCCTTTCTCCCTTCTTAAACAAAGGTATCACATCAGCAGAATGGGCATATATTTGGCAAATGAAGTTCAACACAGATAAATGTGAGGTATTACATTTTGGTAGGAAGAATAGGGAGGTTACTTATTACTAGGAGGATGAGAGTCTGGGTGGGGTAGAGGAACAAAGGGATCTCGGAGTACAAATACA
The DNA here is from genome assembly GCF_044704955.1 of Pristiophorus japonicus. NCBI lineage: Eukaryota > Metazoa > Chordata > Chondrichthyes > Pristiophoridae > Pristiophorus > Pristiophorus japonicus. The sequence goes on from NC_091985.1 coordinate 154,492,517, forward strand.
CAAATCACTAAAAGTTGTGACACAGGTTGGCAAGGCCATAAAAAAGCAAACCAAGCACTCTGGTTTATTTCTAGAGGTATAGAATTGAAAAGTAATAAAGTTATGCTAAACCTGTATTGAACCTTGGTTAGTCCACACTTAAGAGTACTGTGTACAGTTCTGGTCGCCATATTTTAAAAAGGATATAGAGGCACTGGAGAGGACAGATTTACAAGGATGACACCAGAGTGTATACATATCAGGAAAGGATGAACAGACTGGGTCTCTTTTCTCTTGAAAAAAGGCTGAGGGGTGACCTAATAGAGGTCTTTAAAATTATGAAAGGTTTTGACAGAATGGATACAGAATGTTTCCACTTGTGGGGAAGAGCATAACTAGAGGCCATCAAAATAAGATAGTCACCAAGAAATCCAATAGGGAATTCAGAAGAAAATTATTTACCCAAAGAGTGGTGAGAATGTGGAACTCACTACCACAGGGAGTGATTGTAGCAAATGGTATAGATGCATCATCATCATAGGCAGTCCCTCGGAATCGAGGAAGACTGGCTTCCACTCCTGAAGTGAGTTCTTTAGTGGTTGAACAGTCCAATACGAGAGCCACAGACTCTGTCACAGGTGGAACAGATAGTTGTTGAGGGTAAGGGAGGGTGGAACAGGTTTGCCGCACGCTCTTTCTACTGCCTGCGCTTGGTTTCTGCATGCTCTGTGTTGAGACTCAAGACGCTCACTGCCCTCCCGGATGCACTTCCTCCACTTTGGGCGGTCTTTGGCCAGGGAGTCCCAGGTGTCAGTGGGGATGTCACACTTTATCAGGGAGGCTTTGAGGGTGTCCTTGTAACGTTTCCGCTGCCCACCTTTGGCTTGTTTGCCATGAAGGAGTTCCGAGTAGAGCACTTGCTTTGGGAGTCTCGTGTCTGGCATGCGAACTATGTGGCCTGCCCAGCGAAGCTGATCGAGTGTGGTCAGTGCTTCAATGCTGGGGATGTTAACCTGGACGAGGACGCTGTTGTTGGTACGCCTGTCCTCCCAGGGATTTGTAGGATGCATTTAAGGGGAGGCTATACAAGAATATGAGGGAGAAGGGAATAGAGGGATATGCGGATAGATTTAGATGAGGAAAGACTGAAGGAGGCTCGAGTGGAGCATAAACACCGGCATGGACTGGTTGAGCCAAATGGCCTGTTTCTGTGCCTTAGATCCTATGTAATCCTATATAACTGTAAGGTGGTACATCTTGGTCGGGAGAATAAGGATGCCACATACACAAAATAAGTGTCTAAATGGGGTAGAGGAGCAGAGGGATCTGGGGGTATGGATACACAAATCACTAAAAGGAGCGATTCAGTTTAGTAAGGCCATGAAAAAGTGAACAAAGGACTGGAGTCCATTTCCAGAGGGATAGAATTGCAAAGCAGAGAAGTTCTGTTAAACTTGTACAGCACCTTGGTTGGACCACACTTGGAGCACTGTGAAAAGTTCTGGTCTTCATATTATAAAATGGACATAGAGGCACTGGAGGCTGGAGCTCATTTCTCGAGTTACTAGAAGGCTGAGCGGTGAACTGACAGAGGTCTGTACAATTATGAAAGGGTATGTTAGGGTAGACATAAAGAGATCTCCACTTGTTGGGGAGACCAAATCTAGGGGCCATAATTATGAAACAGTCACTAACAAATCCAATCGGGAATTCAGGAGAAACTCCTTTACCCACAGATGTGGTTAGAATATGGAACTTGCTAGCACAATGAGTGATTAAGGCAATTAGCAGAGATGTATTTAAGCGATAGCTAGATAAACACATGAGGGAGAAAGGAATAGAAGCATTTACTGATAGTGTTAAATTAATGGGGGTGGAAGGAGACTTGTGCAGAGCATAAACACCAGCATGGATCTATTGGGCCTGTTTCTGTGCTGTAAATGCTATCAAATCATTTGCTAAAGATATTTTTAAGAGCTTCCTTTCAAAGAGAGAAGAGGAGTGTGTGTGTGCAGGAGCTTGGCATGTGGAGGGCAACCTTCATTCAAAAAAATGAGGAAACCATACTACATACAGAAGCCAATCTAAATGTCTTCCTCATTCAGTTATCGCCCACAGACTTATAGAAACTATATATATCACATCCTCTGATGAAACAGAAAATGCGGGGAATACACAGCAGGCCAGTCAACAATTATAAAATGAGAGGAGTTTTTTGTTCAAAAAATAAATGTCCTTTATCAAGTTTACTGAGTAAGAAAAGGGTAGCTAATGCATTTCTGCTGTTCAACAGCTGGAAAGTACTTCAAAATATTTTAAATATACACTTGCAAAGCAGTTAAACTTAATGGCTCCAAGCTCCCTTTTCTCTGACACTGCATCCAATGCAATGGGAGTAATTTTATAAAATTGCACTCCTGGCATGGAGAGTTCAAGCACGTTCTCCACAATTTTATGTCCATTAATTGTGGGGAGCATGTGCCCAAATTTCCTATATTCACCTTTTGTGCACCTGGTTGATTCCAAAGGCCAGATTTTACTGATATCAAATATACAAAAAGCAGGAGAGAGATTTCCCTTCCTGTATTATAAGGTTTCTGATTGGTTATTTTGTGGGTGGTGGACTTCAGCATTCTAATACAACAAATGCAGTGTTGCAGACCATCATTACACTTTACCAAACTCCAAGTGAAAATCCTGCTGTATTTCTTCACTTTAACCACTGCTGACAGTTATTATTTCTGCAACTAGAGGTGTGGTTTTCAGAGGGCTAGCCTTTTTAGCGTAATTTATGCTTCATGTACCTTCATCTAACTGAGGGAGAGTTCCTGGGACACAATGGCCTGGCATTTCCTTCATGGGCGCAACCTGGAAATTAGACCCGACAATACACCCATCAAGCCCACAGACCACGTGGCCTCCCAGTCTTTCCTGTCGTCTATCTCAGAGGTCTTAGACGACAGTGAGCGGGAGAGTCTGGACCACCCGCTAACTCTGGACGAGCTGACAAAGGCCGTCCAGTCCCTTACGACGAGTAGAACTCCCGGAAGCGACGGCTTACCGGTCGCGTTGTATTCGGCTCTGTGGGACTGGATGGGCCCAGATCTGCTGGATGTGTACGGGGCTATGTTTCTGGCCGGCAGCATGTCAGAATCAATGAGGAACGGCATCATCACCCTCATCTACAAGCAGAAGGGGGAGAGGGAGGAAATCAAAAACTGCCGGCCCATTTCGCTGCTCAATGATCCTGTCGAAGGTCATCACAAACAGGGTCAAGTCTGCTCTGGAGCTGGTGATCCACCCGGACCAGACCTGCGCTGTCCCCGGCAGGAAGATCTCTGATAGCCTTGCACTACTCAGGGATAGGATTGCCTACATGCGGGACAGGAGGGTGGACACCTGTTTAATCAGCTTGGACCAAGAAAAGGCCTTTGACAGGATATAGCACATGTCGTGCTCGCCAAGATGGGGTTTGGGGAGGGTATCCGCAATTGGATCCAACTGTTCTACACAGACACCAGTAGCACAGTTCTAATCAACGGGTGGGAAACTGAAAGCTTTCTGATCAGGTCTGGAGTCAGACAAGGCTGTCCCCTCTCCTCTGTCTTGTTTGTGTGCTGTATCGAGCCCTTTGCCGAGTCCATCAGGAAGGATGCGGGCATTAGCGGGGTGACAATCCCAGGCAGCGGAGGTGCTCAGGTCAAGACCTCCCTGTACATGGACGATATCACCGTCTTTTGCTCGGATCCGCAGTCGGATTGCTCACAATCTGTGACCAGTTTGAACTGGCCTCGGGAGCGAAGGTAAATCGCATTAAAAGCCACCCAATGTTCTTTGGAAGCTGGTCCGACCGATCCTTTATTCCCTTCACCGTGAAGTCAGATTACCTGAAGGTTTTGGGAATATGGTTTGGAGCAGACGGGGCGTGCGTCAAAAACTGGAAGGAGCGTATCGCTAAAGCAAAACATAAACTGGGATGGTGGAAGCTGTGCTCACTCTCCATTGCAGGAAAGAACCTGGTCGTAAGGAGTGAGGTGCTCTCGCTGTTGTTGTACGTGGTGCAGGTCTGGCCCATACCCCGCTCCTGTGCCGTAGTAGTCACCCGAGTCGTCTTCCATTTCATCTGGAGATCGAAAATGGACCATGTCTGCAGAGATACAATGTACAAATCTCTGGACAGTGGAGGAAAGGATGTTCCGAACGTGGCCCTCATCCTGATGGCCACCTTTGTGTGCGGTTGCATCAAGCTGTGCATAGACTCTTCGTACGCAAACACCGAGTGTCAGTACGTGCTGAGATTCTATCTGTCCCCGGTGCTGCGAAGGATGGGTCTGGCCAGGCTGCCGCGGAACGCTCCAACCAGTTGGACCATGCCTCAGCACCTGTCTTTCATGGAAAAGTTTTTCAAGAAAAACACTTTTGACCACAAGGCCATAAAGCAGTAGTCGGCACGCAAGGTCCTGGATGCCCTACAAAAGGAGATGATGGATCCTGTCGAACTTGTTTGGCAGAATGTCTCATCGCCAGAGCTTTCACACAAGCACCAAGACATAGCTTGGTTGGCGGTGAGAAGGGCCCTATCTGTCAGATCCTTCATGCACAGCCGGGGTTTCAGAGACATGGCACTCTGCCCCCGAGTTGGCTGTGGTGCAGAGGAGACTATCATCCTTCTCCTTTGGGACTGCCCCTTTGCAAGGAAGGTCTGGAAGGAGATGCAGTGGTTGCTGTCGAGGTTCATCCCAAGCAGCTCTGTAACACAGGACTCTGTGCTCTGCGGACTGTTCCCAGGGACGCACACCGAGACAGACATCATCTGCTGCTGGACAGCCATTAACTCGGTGAAAGATGCACTTTGATCTTGCCGAACTTGCTGGTCTTCCAGAGCAAGGAGATATCCACGGCCGAGTGTTGCAGACTGGCGCAATCCAAGGTCCAGGAGTACGTGCTGAGGGACGCACTAAAGATTGGTGCAGTCGCTGCAAAGACATGATGGGGATGAGCCACAGTTTAAGGCCCTTCCACCATGGTAAACCCAGGGGATGGAATCAGACCCCCCTCGGGCTGTACTTGTTAATCTGCTTGTATATCGAGAGCAGCATGTACTGAAAAACCCCTGTGTTGTGCCATGTATAATGAAAGTCTCTGCACTGTTTAGTATCCCCATCCGGTCCATGTACTGCATTCATCTGCATAGTGCTACATGTAACGTGATTCGTGATCGGTATTGAAATGTACCCTGGAATCTAATGTAAACTTGTTCTCATCTACTCCATGTAATACCCCCATTTGCACAGTACTACATAGAACGTGATTTATGGATTGTACTAAACTGTACCTTGAAATGAATATGGAACTGCTGTCAGCATCCAAACGAATTGTATGGAATTGCTGACCGCTAGGTACCGAGCTATTTTCCAGTGTAGTGTGAAAATTTTATATGACTAAAGTATATTTTTGGAAAAAAAAATCCCCATGGTCCTTCTGTCTCGGTCAAGTTACGCTCAAATTGCCTGTGGCTCCCATTAGAATACACCCGAACTTAAATGGGCGGAAATCAGTGTAAACAATTGGTGCCCAAGGAAAGAGAATGACTAAAAAAAATGATTGAGAGGGGGAAAATAGATTTTGAAAGTAAACAAGTACGAAATATAAAAACAGGCAGTAAGAGTTTCTACAGGTACATAAAAAGGAAAAGAGTGGCTAAAATAAATGTTGCTCCCCTGGAGGATGAGACTGGAGAATTAATAATTTAGAACAGGGAAATGCAGAGATGTTGAACAAATATTTTGTATCTGTCTTCACGGTAGAAGACACTAAAAACATCCCAATAGTGAATAATCAAGGGGCTATAGGAAGGGAGGAACTTAATACAATCACTAATGAAGTAGCACTAGGTAAAATAATGGGACTAAAGGCAGACAAGTCTCCTGGGCCTGATACCTTACATCCTAGGGTCTTAAGAGAAGTGGCTGCAAAGATAATGGATGCATTGGTTGTAATCTACCAAAATTCCCTGGATTCTGGGGCAGTCCCAGCGGATTGGAAAATTGCAAATGTAACGCCCCTATTTAAAAAAGGCGGCAGACAAAAAGCAGGAAACTATAGACCAGTTAGCCGAACATCTGCCGTTGGGAAAATGCTGGAGTCCATTATTAAGGAAGCAGCAGCAGAACTTTTGGAAAAGCATGATTGAATCAAGCAGAGTCAGCTTGGTTTTATGAAAGGAAAATCATGTTTGACAAATTTGCTGGAGTTCTTTGAGGATGTAACGAGTAGGGGGGATAAGGGGGAACCAGTAGATGTGGTGTATTTGGATTTCCAGAAGACATTCGATAAGGTGCCACATAAGAGGTTACTGCACAAGATAAAAGCTCACAGGGTTGGGGGTAATATATTAGCATGGATAGAGGATTGACTAACTCACAGAAAACAGAGAGTCAGGATAAATGGGTAATTTTGCTGTTGGCAAACAGTGACTAGTAGGGTGCCGCAGGAATCGGTACTTGGTCCTCAACTATTTACAATCTATATTAATGACTTGGATGAAGGGACCGAGTGTAATGTAGCCAAGTTTGCTGATGGGTGGGAAAGCAAATTGTGAGGACAAAACAAATCTGCAAAGGGATATAGAGAGAGTGGGCAAACATTTGGCGGATGGAGTATAATGTGGGAAAATGTGAGGTCATCCACTTTGGCAGAAAAAAATAGAAAAGCAAATTATAATTTAAACGGAGAAAAATTGCAAAGTGCTGCAGTACAGAGGGACCTGGGGGTCCTTGTGCATGAAACACAGAAAGTTAGAATGCAGGTACAGCAAGTAATCAGGAAGGCAAATGGAATGTTGGCCTTTATTGCAAAGGGGACAGAGTATAAAAGTAAAGAAATCCTGCTGCAACTATACAGGGTATTGGTGAGGCCACACCTGGAGTACTGCGTACAGTTTTGGTCTCCGTATTTAAGGAAGGATATATTTGCATTGGAGGCTGTTCAGAGAAGGTTCACGAGGCTGAGTCCGGAGATGAGGGGGTTGACATGAGGATAGGTTGAGTAGGTTAGGCCTCTACACATTGAAGTTCAGAAGAATGATAGGTGATCTTCTTGAAACATAAGATAATGAGATGGCTTGACAAGGTGGATGCAGAGGATATTTCCACTCATAGAGGAAACTAAAATTAGGGGACATAGTCTTAGAATAAGGGGCCGCCCATTTAAAACTGAGATGAGGAGAAATTTATTCTCTCAGAGTTGTAAATCTATGGAATTCTCTGCCAGAGAGCTGTGGAGGTTGGGTCATTCAATATATCTAAGGCAGATTTTTGAGCGATAAGTGAGTAAAGGGTTCTGAGGAGCGGGCAGGGAAGTGGAGCCGAGTCCATGATCAGATCAGCCAACATCAATATAGGCGGTCCTTTGGAATCGAGGAAGACTTGCTTCCACTCTGAGTCCTTAGGTGGCTGAACAGTCCAATACGGGAATTACAGTCTCCGTCACAGGTGGGACAGATAGTCGTTGAGGGAAAGGGTGGGTGGGATTGGTTTGCCGCATGCTCTTTTCGCTGCCTGTGCTTGATTTCTGCATGCCCTCGGCGATGAGACTCAAGGTGCTCAGCGCCCTCCCCAATGCACTTCCTCCACTGAGCGTGGTCTTTGGCCAGGGACTCCCAGGTGTCAGTGGGGATGTTGCATTTTATCAGGGAGGCTTTGAGGTTGTCCTTGTAATGCTTCCTCTGCCCACCTTTGGCTCGTTTACCGTGACGGTGTTCCAAGTAGAGCACTTGCTTTGGGAGTCTCGTGTCTGGCATGCGAACAATGTGGCCTGCCCAGCGGAGCTGATCAAGTGTGGTCAGTGCTTCAATGCTGGGGATGTTGGTCTGGTCGAGGACGCTAACATTGCTGTGTCTGTCCTCCCAGGGGATTTGCAGAATCTTGCGGAGACATCATTGGTGGTATTTCTCCAGCGACTTGAGGTATCTACTGTACATGGTCCATGTCTCTGAGCCATACAGGAGGGCAGGAGAGCCATACATGACAAGATGGCTGCCGGGATGGCAACTCCCTAGGGAGCTCCCCTGCCAAAACACCTTTACCCTGGTCATCTTCTGCCATCTGACAACTTTTCACCACCCACCCTCCCTGCTCCCACTGTCTAAACTTTCCCTAGCCTTAATAGACCCGAATAGGGGTGCATTTTCTTAAAACTTTACTTAAAAACCTAATACCACAAATTCGGGCCTACCTCAGACATGAACCTTCCCTCCGAACCTTCACTCCACTCATCGGTGACGACCGGACCGGACTACCAGCAGCAACCAAGCCTCCTGCAGCGGCGACCTGGACCTCTCCCCACTGCCCCCCCCTCCTTTCGGTGAACTCCTCCTTGGACGGCGACTCAGCTGCACCACCCAATCCTCGACGACGCCCGGCTAGCCTCTGACCAGGCGATCGGGCCCTCTCCAACGATGGCAGCTGGGCCTTCTCCCCTTCAGCTACGGTGGTTGGCCTCTCCTCCTCCTTCAACGGCAGCTGGGCCTCTCCTCCATCAGCCATGGCAGAGCAGGCTCGAGGGGCCTAATGGCCTACTCCTGCTCCTATTTCTTACGTTCTTATATTTCCATGAAAGTGACAACTCACACCATATATGGAAGTTTCAACTCATTTAACCATCATCTATGCACATCGGGCACAGTATGTTTAAGAATCTTAATTTGGGAAACTTTTCAATTTTTAGTGTGACTTACACTAAAGCTATAAAAATGCATTCAAAGAAACAGTGAGGATATTTTTTTTAGATGCTCAAAAATTTGCAATAAAACACCACTTTCTTTACTGCTGTGCCTGAAATCACACATAGAAACATAGAAAATAGGTGCAGGAGCAGGCGATTCAGCCCTTCTAGCCTGCATCGCCATTCAATGAGTTCATGGCTGAACATGAAACTTCAGTACCCCCTTCCTGCTTTCACGCCATACCCCTTGATCCCCGAGTAGTAAGGACTTCATCTAACTCCCTTTTGAATATATTTAGTGAATTGGTCTCAACTACTTTCTGTGGTAGAGAATTCCACAGGTTCACCACTCTCTGGGTGAAGAAGTTTCTCCTTATCTCGGTCCTAAATGGCTTACCCCTTATCCTTAGACTGTGACCCCTGGTTCTGGACTTCCCCAACACTGGGAACATTCTTCCTGCATCCAACCTGTCCAAACCCTTCAGAATTTTAAACGTTTCTATGAGGTCCCCTCTCACGCTTCTGAACTCCAGTGAATACAAGCCCAGTTGATCCAGTCTTTCTTGATAGGTCAGTCCCACCATCCCGGGAATCAGTCTGGTGAATCTTCGCTGCACTCCCTCAATAGCAAGAATGTCCTTCCTCAAGTTAGGAGACCAAAACTGTACACAATACTCCAGGTGTGGCCTCACCAAGGCCCTGTACAACTGTAGCAACACCTCCCTGCCCCTGTATTCAAATCCCCTCGCTATGAAGGACAACATGCCATTTGCTTTCTTAACCGCCTGCTGTACCTGCATGCCAACCTTCAATGACTGATGTACCATGACACCCAGGTCTCTTTGCACCTCCCCTTTTCCTAATCTGTCACCATTCAGATAAGTCTGTCTCTCTGTTTTTACCACCAAAGTGGATAACCTCACATTTATCCACATTATACTTCATCTGCCACGCATTTGCCCACTCACCTAACCTATCCAAGTCACTCTGCAGCCTCATAGCATCCTTCTCGCAGCTCACACTGCCACCCAACTTAGTGTCATCCGCAAATTTGGAGATACTACATTTAATCCCCTCGTCTAAATCATTAATGTACAATGTAAACAGCTGGGGCCCCAGCACAGAACCTTGCGGTACCCCACTAGTCACTGCCTGCCATTCCGAAAAGTACCCATTTACTCCTACTCTTTGCTTCCTGTCTGACAACCAGTTCTCAATCCACGTCAGCACACTACCCCCAATCCCATGTGCTTTAACTTTGCACATTAATCTCCTGTGTGGGACCTTGTCGAAAGCCTTCTGAAAGTACAAATATACCACATCAACTGGTACTCCTTTGTCCACTTTATTGGAAACATCCTCAAAAAATTCCAGAAGATTTATCAAGCATGATCTCCCTTTCACAAATCCATGCTGACTTGGACCTATCATGTCACCATTTTCCAAATGCGCTGCTATGACATCCTTAATAATTGATTCCATCATTTTACCCACTACTGAGGTCAGGCTGACCGGTCTATAATTCCCTGCTTTCTCTCTCCCTCCTTTTTTAAAAAGTGGGGTTACATTGGCTACCCTCCACTCGATAGGAACTGATCCAGAGTCAATGGAATGTTGGAAAATGACTGTCAATGCATCCGCTATTTCCAAGGCCACCTCCTTAAGTACTCTGGGATGCAGTTCATCAGGCCCTGGGGATTTATCGGCCTTCAATCCCATCAATTTCCCCAACACAATTTCCCGACTAATAAAGATTTCCCTCCGTTCCTCCTCCTTACTAGACCCTCTGACCACTTTTATATCCGGAAGGTTGTTTGTGTCCTCCTTAGTGAATACTGAACCAAAGTACTTGTTCAATTGGTCTGCCATTTCTTTGTTCCCCGTTATGACTTCCCCTGATTCTGACTGCAGGGGACCTACGTTTGTCTTTACTAACCTTTTTCTCTTTACATACCGAAATAAACTTTTGCAATCCGCCTTAATGTTCCCTGCAAGCTTCTTCTCGTACTCCATTTTCCCTGCCCTAATCAAACCCTTTGTCCTCCTCTGCTGAGTTCTAAATTTCTCCCAGTCCCCAGGTTCGCTGCTATTTCTGGCCAATTTGTATGCCATTTCCTTGGCTTTAATACTATCCCTGATTTCCCTAGATAGCCACGGTTGAGCCACCTTCCCTTTTTTATTTTTACGCCAGACAGGAATGTACAATTGTTGTAATTCATCCATGCGGTCTCTAAATGTCTGCCATTGCCCATCCACAGTCAACCCCTTCAGTATCATTAGCCAATCTATCTTAGCCAATTCATGCCTCATACCTTCAAAGTTACCCTTCTTTAAGTTCTGGACCATGGTCTCTGAATTAACTGTTTCATTCTCCATCCTAATGCAGAATTCCACCATATTATGGTCACTCTTCCCCAAGGGGCCTCGCACAATGAGATTGCTAATTAATCCTCTCTCATTACACAACACCCAGTCTAAGATGGCCTCCCCCCAGTTGGTCCCTCGACATATTGGTCTAGAAAACCATCCCTTATGCACTCCAGGAAATCTTCCTCCACCGTATTGCTTCCAGTTTGGCTAGCCCAATCTATGTGCATATTAAAGTCACCCATTATAACTGCTGCACCTTTATTGCATGCACTCCTAATTTCCTGTTTGATGCCCTCCTCAACATCACTACTACTGTTTGGAGGTCTGTACACAACTCCCACTAACGATTTTTGCCCTTTAGTGTTCTGCAGCTCTACCCATATAGATTCCACATCATCCAAGCTAATGTCTTTCCTAACTATTGCATTAATCTCCTCTTTAACCAGCAATGCTACCCCACCTCCTTTTCCTTTTATTCTATCCTTCCTGAATGTTGAATACCCCTGGATGTTGAGTTCCCAGCCCTGATCATCCTGGAGCCACGTCTCCGTAATCCCAATCACATCATATTTGTTAACATCTATTTGCACAGTTAATTCATCCACCTTATTGCGGATACTCCTTGCATTAAGACACAAAGCCTTCAGGCTTGCTTTTTTAACACCCTTTGTCCTTCTAGAATTTTGCTGTACAGTGGCCCTTTTTGTTCTTTGCCTTGGGTTTCTCTGCCCTCCACTTTTCCTCATCTCCTTTCTGTCTTTTGCTTTTGCCTCATTTTTGTCTCCCTCTGTCTCCCTGCATAGGTTCCCATCCCCCTGCAATATTAGTTTAACTCCTCCTCAACACCACTAGCAAACACTCCCCCTAGGACATTGGTTCCGGTCCTGCCCAGGTGCAGACCGTCCGGTTTGTACTGGTCCCACCTCCCCCAGAACCGGTTCCAATGCCCCAAGAATTTGAATCCCTCCCTGCTGCACCACTGCTCAAGCCATGTATTCATCTGCGCTATCCTGCGATTCCTACTCTGACTAGCACGTGGCACTGGTAGCAATCCCGAGATTACTACTTTTGAGGTCTTACTTTTTAATTTAGCTCCTAGCTCCTTAAATTCTTTTCGTAGGACCTCATCCCTTTTTTTAACCTATGTCATTGGTACCAATGTGCAGCACGACAACTGGCTGTTCTCCCTCCCATTTCAGAATGTCCTGCACCCGCTCCGAGACATCCTTGACCCTTGCACCAGGGAGGCAACATACCATCCTGGAGTCTCGGTTGCGTCCGCAGAAACGCCTATCTATTCCCCTTACCATCGAATCCCCTATCACTATCGCGCTCCCAATCTTTTTCCTGCCCTCCTTTGCAGCAGAGCCACCTACGGTGCCATGAACTTGACTGCTGCTGCCCTCCCCTGATGAGTCATCCTCCCCAACAGTACTCAAAGCAGTGTATCTGTTTTGCAGGGGGATGACCACAGGGGACCCCTGCACTATCTTTCTTGCACTGCTCTTCCTGCTGGTCTTCCATGTGAACCCTTCTCCTGCGGTAAGACCAACTCACTACATGTGATACTCACGTCATTCTCAGCATCGTGGATGCTCCAGAGTGAATCCACCCTCAGAAGAATCTGTAACTTGGGGGCAGGACCATTATTAGGGGCTGAGGTGCGTTCGGGCGGAAGAATCAACAGACAATTGTAAAAAATTGAGGCGATTTAGGCATTTTGTACTTTAGCCTAAAATTCTGCGACCTTTTCGGCCACGTATTTGATTTGCGCCCAGATTGACCGTGTCTCTGGCTACAAATACGCAGGAATTTCCAGGCCGGCGTCTGCTCCAGGCATTTCCAGTCAGAAGTCACAAGGAGCCATATTCGCTTTCGTCAATCGTTCTCATAACTTCTGCCCACAGACCAATCCTCATCGTTTTGGATATTAACCACGTGCATCTTAGTCTCAGAATGGGAATTTTGGGATTTTGACCCAGTGAAAATGAAGGAACAGTCCAAGTTGGGATGGTGTGTGACTTGGAGGGGAACTTGCAGGTGATGGTGATCCCATGCGCCTACTGCCCTTGTCCTTGTCCTTGTCCTTCTCGGTGGTAGAGGTCGCGGGTTTGAGAGGTGCTGCCGAAGGTTTCTCCTCAACATGGCTATCTGACTCTGCATCAAGAAATGGGATAGATGGCCTTTGTGATGTACGTACTTACCATCAGATCACACATCTGTCATCTATTGTACCTTCTCGTTACTGCACAACTGAATGTGATCAATATACAAGGCAGATAAAAATGCCTTTTGAGTTACTGGAACATACAGCTCCTCGAGCCTGTTGCACCATTTAATTAGATCATGGCTGATCTGTACCTCAACTCCATTTATCCACTCTGCATAGAATGACCCAGTACAGAAGGGGCCCATCATACTGGTGCTGGCTCTTTGAAAGAGTTGTCCAATTCCTGATTTTGAACACCTCTTCTAAATTTCCCCTTAACCATCTCTGCTCTAAGAACAACCCTATCTTCTCTAATCTCTCCACTTAACTGAAGTCCTGCATCCCTGGTAACATTTTAGTAAATCTCATCTGCACCCTCTCTACGGCCTTGACATCCTTTGTAAAGTGTGGTTCCCAGAACTGGATACCACATTTATAAAGGTTCAACATATTTTTCTTGCTTTTGTACTGTCGGGCCCCGATATTTCCAGAGAGGGAGTGGGGTGCAGGTTTGCGTGGGGGAAGCGGGGGGGGGGGAAAGAGGGAAGGGAGGCCTGGAACTGCCAGAAACGTAGAAGTCCAAATGAAAATAAAGGAAGGACCTCATGAGCATTTTTGACTCCACTGCCTGCCCTAGCAGCAGGCCAGATTGAGTGGCTGGCCGGGTGTCAGGTGGAAAATAAGGTCGCAGCTGAGGACCACTCGGGATGGTCCCTGGCAATCAGAACAGATGGGGGCAAAGTGAAGGGGGCCGCAGCACGGCCGGGAAAGATCTGGAAATGGGGGCGGGATGGTGGTTTGAAGATTGAAGGGAGGGAGGCAGTTTACAGCAGTGGGTTTGTTTGAGAGGCTGGGGGAAGCAGTCCTGCTTCTCCTGGCCCACAAGCTGTGCTCTAAAAAGCACTTGCCTGTTGCAGCATGTGTCTCGCTTTAGCTGCCGGGTTTCCGGAGGCCTGGGAAACCAGGCCATCCAGCGTTAAATTTAAATGGGTGCCAAAATCTGTGGAATGGAACCTCATTTAATTATTATAATCGCAGGTAACTTTGACGCCCCCAAACCTGCCGCGGTTAAACCAGGGTTAGGTGTGTTCAGAGTGTTTCACATATTTACGAATTTAACCCCCATGCCCATTGTGGTGGTGGGGGGGGGGAGGGGAAATGACCCCCTATACCTGTTTATAAAGCCATGGATACCATGTTTTCTTTTTAAACAGCCTTCTCAACTTGTCCTGCCACCTTTAAACATTTGTGTACATACATCCAGGGTGTCTCTGTACCTGCACACCCTTTAAAATTCTACCATTTCGTTTATAACGCCTTAACTCATTCTTCCTACCAAAACACATCACTTTACACTTCTCTGCATTAAATTGCATCTGCCATGTGTCTGCCCATATCACCAGTCTGTCTATGTCCTCCTGAAGTCTGTTACTATCTTCCTCACTGTTTATCACATTTCCAAGTTTCAAGTCATCTACAAACTTTGAAATTATGCTGTGTATATGAAGCTCGAGACATTTTACGACATTAAAGGCACTATATAAATTCAAGTTGTTGTTGTATACACAAGTCCAGGTGATTAATATACATCAAAAACAGGGTTGCTCATACCGACCTCTGAGGGACACCACCGTATACTTCCCCCCCAGTCTGAAAATCAACCGTTCACCATTACTCTCTGCTTTCTGTCGCTTAACCAATGTCTTATCCACACTACCATTGCCCCTTTAATAAAATAGGCTTCAATTTTGCTAAGTCTAATATGTGGTACTTTATCAAATGCCTTTTGAAAATCCATATACACGACATCAACAGCACTACCCTTATCAACCCTCTTTGTTACTTTGAGCCATATTCCTCAATACACTTGCCGAATAAAAATCTATCTGTCTCACTCTTGAAAATTTTAATTAACCCAGCATTCACAGCCTTTTGGAGGTTGGAGGAGGGGGGGGGCGGGGCGGGGGCGGGGAGAAGAGAATTCCAACTTTCCATTGCCCTTTGGATGCAAAAGTGCTTCCCGATTTCAATCCTGAATGACCTAGTTCTAATTTTAAGATTGTGCCCCCTTGTTGTGGATTCTCCGAGAGGAAATAGTTTATCTGTATCGAAATTGAATCCTTTTATCATTTTAAACAATTAGATTACTTCTCAACCTTCTGGTAATATAATCCATTAATGCAACCTGTCCTCATGATTTAGCCCTTTAACCCCAGTATTATTCTGGTGCATTTGCACTGCATGTCCTCTAAGGCCAATATATCCTTCCTGAGGTGCAGTGCTGAACATAGCACTCCAGATGCAGTCTGATTAAGGCTCTGTATAACTGAAGCATCACTTCGTTCCCTTTTGTATTCCAACTCCATTAACATAAACCTTCCATTAACCTTCTTATTTGTTTTGTATCTTTGCACTGGCTTGAAGGAATTTGTCCATCTGGCCACCCAGATCACTTTCCTTCGCCAGTTTCTGACCTCTAACCATTAAGAAAATTTTACGATTTGTCTGTCTTTTTTGGTTTATCTTGCATTGAACTCCATCTCCGCAGTTTGCCCATTGACTTAATCTGCCCATGCCCCTTCCTGCTCCCAGCTGTGCCTCCCAATTTAGTGCCATCTGGAAACTTGGATATACAACAATTTATTCCTTCATTGAGATCATTGATGGTGAAAATTTGAGGCCCCAGTGCAGATCCTTGGGGAATACCACTCATATGACTTTTTCCCTACTCTCTGTCTCCCATTTCCTCACCAATTAGTGTCCACCTACATTTGCTTACAAGGTGCAATCAAAGCAATATATTGGTGTAGCTCACGCTAATCATTTTTCATCAATAAATTAATGTTATGGTAATTAGTTACCCAAGAAAATTTAAAACTACGAGAAAATAATGCAAGAGCTTGCATTTATATGGCCCCTTTCACAACCTCAGGATGTCCCAAAGTGCTTTACAGCCAATTAAATAACTTAGAAATGTAGTCACTGTTGTACTGTAGGGAAGTGCAGCAGCTGATTTGTACACAGCAAAGTCCTACAAACGGCAATTATTTAATGATGTAAAAAGAGAATGCTCAGCGGGTCACGCAGCATCTGTGGAGAGAAAAACAAAGTTAATGTTTCGGGTCGCCAACCCTCCATCAGAACTGCCGAATATTCGAAACGTGCACTTTCTTGAGCACTGAAAGGAGGAGGGGAAGAAAGAACAAAAGGGAAGGTCTGTGATAGGGTGGAAGGCAGGAGAGTTAAAGACAAAAGGGATGATGGGCCGAATTAAAATTATAATGACAGAAGTTAGAAAACAGTTAATATGGATGAGTTGTGAATGGCAGAGTAATGACCAGCTGCCATTAGGGACAAAGAGAAAAAACAGAAAAACGTAAGATTGGGCTGGGGGGGGGGGGGGTGGGAAGGGAGCCAAAAATGGCAGAGGTTATGCGCTGAAATTGTTGAACTCGATGTTGAGTCCAGAAGGCTGTAAAGTGCCTAAACAAAAGATGAGGTGCTGTTCCTCGAGCTTGCAGGCCATCTTAGATCGGGTACTATGTAATGAGACAGGATTAATAAACAATCTCCTCCAGGAAATAGTGATCATAGCATGGTTGAATTTTAAATTCAGTTAGGAGGGTGAAAAAGTTGGATCTCAAACCAGTGTCCTAAGCTTAAATAAAGGTATGAAAGCAGAGTTGGCTAAAGTGGACTGGGAAAATAGATTAAAGTGTGGGACAGTTAATGAGCAGCGGCAGACATTTAAGGAGATATTTCCGAACTCCTTTTGTTATGAACTCCTTTCATAACAAAAATATACTCCAATGAGAAGGAAAGACTAAGAGAAGGGATAACCATCCATGGCTAACTAAGGAAATAAGGGATGGTATCAAATTGAAAGCAAGGACATATAAAGTGGCCAAGAATAGTGGAAGTCCAGAGGATTGGGAAACTTTTAAAAGCCAGCAAAGAATGACTAAAAAAATAATGAGGGGGAAGATAGATTATGAAAGCAAACTAGCACTAAATATAAAAAGATAGTAAGAGTTTCTAAAGGTACATAAAAAGACTAAAGTAAAAGTTGGTCCCTTGGAGGATGAGAATGAGGAATTAATAATGGGGAACAAAGAAATGGCAGAGACTTTGAACAAATATTTTCTATCGGTCTTCACGGCAGAAGACACTAAAAACAACCCAACAGTGGATAATCAAGGGGCTATCGGGAGGGAGGAACTTAGGCGGACAAGTTACCTGGACCTGATGGCTTGCATCCTAGGGTCGCAGAGATAGTGGATGCATTGGCTGTAATCCACCAAAATTCCCTGGATTCTAGGGAGGTCCCAGCAGATTAGAAAACCGCAAATGTAACGTCCCTATTTAAAAAAAAAAAGAGGCAGACAGAAAGCAGGAAACTATAGACCAGTTAGCCTAACATCTGTCGTTGGGAAAATGCTGGAATCCATTATTAAAGGAAGCAGTACCAGGACATTTGGAAAAACATGATTCAATCAAGCAAAGTTAACATGGTTTAATGAAAGGAAAATCATTGTTTGACAAATTTGCTAAAGTTCTTTGAGGATGCAATGAGCAGGGTGGATAAGGGAAAAACCAGTGGATGTGGTGTATTTGGATTTCCAGAAGGCATCGATAAGATGCAACATAAAAGGTTACTGCACAAGACAAAAGCTCACGGGGTTGGGGGTAATAGATTAGCACGGATAAAGGATTGGCTAACTAACAGAAAACAAAGAGTCGGGATAAATGGGTCATTTTCCGGTTGGCAAACAGTAACTAGTGGGGTGCCGCAGGGATCGGTGCTGGGGCCTCAACTATTTACAATCTACATTAATGACTTGGATGAAGGGATGAGTGTAATGTCGCCAAGTTTACTGATGATTCAAAGTTGGGTGGGAGAGTAAATTGTGAGGAGAACACAAAAAATATAGAAAGGGATATAGACAGGTTAAATGAGTGGGCAAAAATTTGGCAGATGGGAGTATAATGTGGGAAAATGTGGTTATCCACTTTGGCAGAAATAATAGAAAAGCAAATTATAATTTAAATGGAGAAAAATTGCTAAGTGCTGCAGTACAGAGGGACCTGGGGGTCCATGAAATACAAAAAGTTAATATGCAGGTACAGCAAGTAATCAGGAAGGCAAATGGAATGTTGGCCTTTATTGCAGGGGGATGGAGTATAAAAGCAGAGAAGTCCTGCTACAACTGTACAGGGTATTGGTGAGACCACAACTAGAGTGCTGGGGGTGACTGCGGAATGGACCAGGTGGCAGAAATGGCGGAGGATGATGCATTGGAACCCTGTCCTAGTTCTGAGAGGGAGGGAAAGAGGAGAGAGTAGAGGTGCAGGAAATAGAACGGACACAGTCGAGGGCCATGTTAACCACGGCAGAGCGGAATCCTCGGGTGAGGAAAAAGGAAGACATGTCAGAGGCAGTAGTGTGAAAGGTGGCGTCGTCAGAGCAGATGCGATGGAGACAAAGAAACTGGGGGAATGCAATGGAGTTCTTACAGGATGCGAGGTGAGAGGAAGTGTAGTCCAGGTAGATGTGGGAGTCAGTGGGCTTGTAGTGGTCGAAAGCCTGTCCCCAGAAATGGAGACAGAGAAATTGAAGAAAGGAAGGGAAGAGTCGGAGATGAACCAGGTGAAGGTGAGGGAAGGGTGGAAATTGGATGTAAAATGAATTAAATTTTCAAGTTCAGGGCGAGAGCAGGAAATGGCACCGTTTCAGAGGTTATTGAAATTTACGATCTTTGACACCTGAAAGGAAAAAAGTTTTTGGTTAAAGCGCCGGATGAGGCGAAGGATGAAATGGAATTGCGGACCAGGACAGCTGAGAGATAGTGAGTTGGTGCTGCTGAAGAGCGAGGTCGAGAGTGTGCATGTAGCGGTGCACCAGAACCTTCTTCCCCTACACTTCCCTCTGATCCCATCCCTTCTTCCAATCTCATTCCCTGCCGTGTTTTCACTAGCCCCTCTGACATTTCTCTCTCTGACCCTGAATGGTCAGTCCTCAGCAAAGGTTTGAGATTCATCCCCTTACGCCCCCACCTCAATGAATTTCGAGCTCACATAAGAAATAGGAGCAGGAGTAGGCCCACTGGTCCCTCAAGCCTGCTCCGCCATTTAATAAGATCATGGCTGATCTGATCCTAAGCTCAGCTCCACTTCCCTACCCGCTCCCCATAAACCTGTACTCCCTTATCGCTTAAAAATCTGTCTATCTCCGCCTTAAATATATTGAATGACCCAACCTGCACAGAGAATTCCAGATTTATATCTGAGTTTTAAGTGGGCGGTCCCTTATTCTGAGACTATGCCCTCTAGTTTTAGTTTCCCCTACAAGTGGAAATATACTTTCTTCATCCAACTTGTCCAGCCCTCTCATTATCTTGTGTGTTTCAATAAGATCACCTCTCATTCTTCTGAACGCCAATGAGTATAGACCCAATCTACTCAACCAATCTTCATAAGTCAACTCCCTCATCTCCGGAATCAACTGAGTGAACCTTCTCTGAACAGCATCCAATGCAAGTATATCCTTTCGTAAATACAGAGACCAAAACTACACGCAGTACTCTAGGTGTGGCCTCACCAATACCCTGTACAGTTGTAGCAGGACTTCACTGCTTTTATACTCTATCCCCCTTGCGATAAAGGCCAACATTCCGGGCCCAAGTTTCCACATGATTTGCACCTGATTTTTTAGGAGCAACTAGTGGAGAACGGACTATCTTAGAAATCGCAATTCTCCACATTTTTTTTTCTGCAGTTCTAGTCAGTTAGAACAGTTCCACTTTGGAACAGAATTTTTTCTTCAAAAGGGGGCGTGTCCAGCCACTGATGCCTGATTTGAAAGTTTCCACAGTGAAAACGTACTTCAAACTAACTTAGAATGGAGCAAGTGAAGATTTTTGTAGAACTGAAAAAACCTTGTCTACACATTAAAAAATCAGGCGCAGGTTACAAATTAGGCGTCTAGAACGAGGTGGGGGGGGGGGGGGGAAGGTCATTAAATTCTATAATAAATCCTTATTTATACTTCTACAAATATTATACAAATAAATCCAATCTGAATAAACATTTATAAGCAAAGAAAAGATTAAATAAACCATCTTCCTACCTGTGTGAAAGTGCTTCAGCCAGGGAGAATTCTGCAGGCGTTCGTTCCTGCTGGGAGGGGGAGGGGAGGAGGGAAACGGCTGCCTCAACTTTCTGAGGCTTCCTGCAGCCTTCTCACTGCTGCAAGAAGCCTCAGTGCTGATGGCAATGTGCTTTTATTAAAAAATGTTCAAAAATTAAACAGCTACAAAGAACTACAAAAATGGCCGAGTGCCAATGTTTCCTTCACACTGTGCGTGCGCGAATGCTCCAACGCGCACGCGCAGCGTTACCGGCAGGAAAAAAACTAATTTAAATGGTACCCGCCCCCTCCCACTTACAAAATCGGCGCGAGTGTAGGCTCCGCCCCCCTGGGCGCCACGCCAAACAGACAAGGAGCTGCAGGGCGCTCCAGAATCGCGCGTTTTTTTTCCAGCGCCGTTTTAGGCGCAAAAAACGGGCGCCCAGCTCGGAGGGGCGCCCGTTTTTTATCGTGTGGAAACTTGGGCCCTCCATGTGCCTTTACTATTACTGATCCATTCTGGGAAGTTGTGCACACTGCACATGCTTAGACTGCAGGATCTACCTTCAGCTAACAGTGACCATGCTGAGCAAAAATATTAAGTCCAAACCACGGCTTTTGGCTGAAGCTAAGGCCCTTCAAGTAAAAAGTTTTATGAAGGCATTTTTTTTTTATAAATCAGAAAAAAAATTGAAATGCATATTTTTGTGAAATGTAAAGATTTTTTGAATTTTATTTATCTAGAATAATTTAGTAAAAAAGGCATTTTTTGTGGAAATACAAGGGCATAAATACGTTAACCACACACTAATTCATATTTCAGTGTGAGCACTTGGATACACACACACACTTTGAACAGGAACTATCACATTATTTGAATGTATAAATGTTAAAGTTAATGAATGGCTCTAGGTAACTTGGTACTTTAACTGGTGCAATAAAAATTCCTGTGCAGCTGAAGTGCAGCCCCATCTATGATAGCCCTTTGTTTTAAGGACAAGCACGCAGAAATTAGCCTGTACAAAAGCAAAATACTGTACTGCAAAATCAGCTTGCAGCAGGGCTTGCGTTCCATGATTTTCTCCCCTTCCTCTCCTGAAGGCATCAATTCACACTGCCCTCTGGTTCACCGAGTGGCTATCCTTCAGGTGTGAGCTCAGTGAGCACTGGCAGGCTAGTCAACTGTGGATTATGTCACAGCCAAGCCCAATCCTGTTCTCATTCAACATCTACACAATCACTTCCAGCAGAGATTACTGGACAGCAGGAACCATATCCAATTCCTCCCCCACCCCCAATGCAAAGCCAATTGCATGGCATTAAGCTGCTACCCCACATTTTTGGACATTTACCAGAAACCTGCAAATAGTACTACTTTATTGATAGATCTCATCCAAATGACAAAAAAAACCGTAAATATATTCATAACAAACCAATCTATTATCACCAATTGATTACCGTTCCAATTTTTGATGAGAAATTTACTCATTTGAAAGTCTTCAACCAGCTCAAAAAAGGTTACACTATTCCTCATAAGAAATTATACAATGCAAACACATGGAGCATTTAAAAAATAAATTTGCATTAAAAAGAACTTTTAATCAAAATATTTCTTTACACATTACAATTCAGGACCAAACTGATCCATTCTAAATGAATATAGGCCTTTTCGGCTGGATGCTGGAAGATGGTGTACCAGCCCCCCGACTCCTCCACTGCCATAACCCAGTACAGATACCATTTTGATTGCATCAGTTCTTAGTGTTACATATGGTCAGTGGTTTGCATTAATTTAACACCAGAAGTTCAACAAATTGTGTTCCACCTGAGAGATTCGATCAGTCCAATTCCACCTTCATTGCTCCTGAACAGAAGCAGCAAAAGCTACTCATTTATCTGTACAGTGAAATATGTATTGATGCTGAAGCTTCTACGCAATCTCCTCTATATAATCTGCCACATCACTGTAGTGTGAAATGGTGTGGTCCTGCGTGAAATCGTCAAGCTGCAGGAAAGGAATCAAATAAACAAGGGTCACACAAAACCAGCAAAGTTATCACAAAATCTAATCAAACAAATCTTAAAAATGACATGAAACCATCTAATCCAATTTGAGGAGAACAGATCAAATTCATAACAGTTTCTTTTGCCAAAATGGAGTCGGCATTTATAAAAAGGGAGGCAGCTATAGATCACCATTAAAGTTTGCAATAAATATTTATCAGCTTCTTACAACAATGAGAAATGTATTTTCAGTTCAATGCTGCATCTTTCACCATTCCACTATCGAGAGGAAATTCTCAACAGCTGCTTTCACTAGAATTTGGAAGGCTATGAAACATCCTAGTGTCAATTTTTTTTAAATTAAAAATCAAAAAGTTCTACAAACCTTATCACCAGTACAAAAATCCTCCCCTTCGACAGAAATATCCTCTTCAATCTCTTCACCAATGCTAACTTCACTCTTGGTTTTATCTGAACGCTGGCTGCCACTAAGACAAAGACACAGTATTTATTAAAAACGCACGAGTCTTAGTGAATAGTATACTATGGAGCGGAAAAAATTATCTATACAGAGAACTCAATTTAACAGTGCATAACAAATCTTATTACTAACGCTGTTTGATTTATTTTCATTGGAAGAACTGAAAATGTAAAAATGGATCACAATAGCAATCAACTGTAAATTCCCTAAAGCTAATACAATCTTATCTTAACTATTCTCTATCTTTGCCAATTCATTGGCTGAAAAGCAGCAAGGGAGCAAAGGAACTTAATAATCACACTTGGGCCCATCTGACACTACCAGGTTAGGTTTACTTTAATACATGAACTTGTGACCATGTAGCAAAACAGCTTAAAATAGACAACGAAAACCTCAGATCGTGACTAAAGAAGCCAGAGTAGTCTTAAACAACTATTGATTCAGTGCTGGCAAGAATGAGCACAATAGTCAGCTCTGTAAAAAATTTAACTGCACGCCAACTTTACTTTGGTGTTGCGGTTACAACTAACATTACATTGAAGCCAAAGATTATTTTTAAACATCACTTTATAACAAAAGTTATTCTCCATCATTGTCAAGTAGAATGCAAAATATTAGATGACTGGGACATGGCACAGAGTGGCATTGGTACAAATGAGGAAATATAATCTCGGAACTCAATCCAGGTCTCCGTACAGTCCGACATACTGGACCTGTCCACCTGTGAGCAAATGCAGCAATACCTCGGAAGCCTAATCAAATTTCCTACATATAGCAGTTAATATTCTATTCAAAGTTGCTGCCCAGGAATCTGGGAGCAAAGATATTGAATATGATCACAAGGAAACATGTCTAAAGGTGGTGCAATAGGACACAAATCCTCCAAGTTCTCGTATTCTATGTACAGGATCTATTGCCCCACATAAGGAAAAGGAAGGACTAGCTACTTGAGACTGAAGGAAGGAGGCCAATACAAGGAATAGTCCAGATGCAGTGGAAAGAAGTTGTCTTGGCAACCAGTACTATCTCCAGCAATCCCTGCTCAGCAACTGGTATCAGTAAAAGTCCAACAACCTCACATAGACAAAGCAAATAAGAGAAAGCAGTCATACCTTGTAACAATGTGCATTAATAAGCACATTACACATATCCAGTCACCTTGCCCTCACTTTGTTGAACACCATCTACAACTTAGATTTAATGAGCTGGAGGTACTTCAATACCATTCACACTGCATAGAAACATAGAAGTTTACAGCATGGAATGAGCCATTTCTGCCCATTGTGTCCGCGCCGGCCGACAAAGAGCTATCCAGCTTAATCGCACTTTCCAGCTCTTGGTCCATAGCCTTGTAGGTTACAGCACTTCAAGTGCGCATCCAAGTACTTTTTAAATGTGGTGAGGGTTTCTGCCTCTACCACCCTTTCAGGCAGTGAGTTCCAGACCCCCACCACCCTCTGGGTAAAGAAAACATTTCCCCTCAAATCTCCTCTACACCTTCTATCAATTACTTTAAATCGATGCCCCCTGGTTGTTGACCCCTCTGCAAAGGAAAACAGGTCCTTCCTATCCACTCTATCTAGGCCCCTCATAATTTTACACCTCAATAAGGTTTCCCCTCAGCCTCCTCTGTTCCAAAGAAAACAACCCCAGCCAATCCAATCTTTACTCATAGCTACAATTCTCCAGTCCAGGCAACATCCTCATAAATCTCCTCTGTACCCTCTCCAGTGCAATTACATCTTTCCTGTAATGTGATGACCAGAACTGCACCCAGTACTCTAGCTGTAGCCTAACTAGTATTTTGTACAGTTCAAATATAACCTCCCTCCCTGCTCTTGTATTCTATGCATCGGCTAATAAAGGCAAGTATTCCGTATGCCTTCTTAACCACCTTATCTACCTGGCCTGCAACTTTCAGGGATCTGTGGACAGCCATTCCAAGGTTCCTTTGTTCCTCTACACTTCAGTATCCTACCATTTATTGTATATTCCCATGCCTTGTTAGCCCTCCTCAAATGCATTACCTCACACTTCTCCAGATTGAATTCCATTGGTCACGGTTCTGCCCACCGTTATCTTCCTGCAGTCTACAGCTTTCTTCTTCATTGCTTAAATTGTATAATACTCTGGTTAGGCCACAGCTGGAGTACTGCGTGCAGTTCTGGTCGCCGTATTATAGGAAGGACATGACTGCACTAGAGAGGGTGCAGAGGAGACCTGGAATGGAGAATCTTAGTTATGAGGACAGATTGGATAGGCTGGGTTTGTTCTCATTGGAACAGAGGAGGTTGAGAGGAGACCTCATTGAGGTGTACAAAATTTTGAGGGGCCTGGATATAGTGGATAGCAAGGGACTATTTCCATTGGTGGAAGGGTCAATTATGAGGGGGCATAGTTTTAAGGTGGTTGGTGGAAGGTTCAGAGGGGATTTGAGGGGGGGCTTTTTCACGCAGAGGGTTGTGGGGGTCTGGAACTTACTGCCTGGAAGGCTGGAGGATGTAGAAACATAGAAACATAGAAAATAGGTTCTATGTTTCTACATCCTCCAGCCTTCCAGGAGTAGGCCATTCAAGCCCTTCGAGCCTGCACCGCCATTCAATAAGATCATGGCTGATCATTCCCTCAGTGGTCCTTTCCTGCTTTCTCTCCATACCCCTTGATCCCCTGAGCCGTAAGGGCCAGATCTAACTCCCTCTTGAATATATCCAATGAACTGGCATCAACAACTCTCTGCGGCAAGGAATTCCACAGGTTAACAACTCTGAGTGAAGAAGTTTCTCCTCATCTCAGTCCTAAATGGTCTACCCCTTATCCTAAGACTATGTCCCCTGGTTCTGGACTTCCCCAACATCGGGAACATTCTTCCCGCATCTAACCTGTCCAGTCCCGTCAGAATCTTATACGTTTCTATGAGATCCCCTCTCATCCTTCGAAACTCCAGTGAATAAAGGTTCAGTTGATCCAATCTCTCCTCATAACAGTCCAGCCATCCCTGGAATTAGTCTGGTAAACCTTCACTGCACTCGCTCAATAGCAAGAATGTCCTTCCTCAAATTAGGAGACCAAAACTGAACACAATATTCCAGGTGAGGCCTCACTAAGGCCCTGTACAACTGCAGTTAGACCTCCCTTCTCCTATATTCAAATCCCCTAGCTATGAAGGCCAACATACCATTTGTCTTCTTCACCACCTGTTGTACCTGCATGCCAACCTTCAATGACTGATGAACCATGACACCCAGGTCTCATTGCACCTCCCCTTTTCCTAATCTGCCGCCATTCAGATAATATTCTGCCTTCGTGTTTTTGCCCCCAAAATGGATAACCTCACATTTATCCACGTTATACTGCATCTGCCATGCATTTGCCCACTCACCTAACCTGTCCAAGTCACCAAGCAGCCTCTTAGCATCCCCCTCACAGCTCACACCGCCACACAGTTTAGGGTCATCTGCAAACTTGGAGATATTACACTCAATTCCTTCATCCAAATCGTTAATGTATATTGTTAAGAGCTGGGGTCCCTTCACTGAGCCCTGCGGCACTCCACTAGTCACTGCCTGCCATTCTGAAAAGGACCCGTTTATCCCGACTCTGCTTCCTGTCTGCCAACCAGTTCTCAATCCACGTCAGTACATTACCCCCAATACCATGCGCTTTGACTTTGCACATCAATCTCTTGTGCGGGACCTTGTCAAAAGTCTTTTGAAAGTCCAAATATACCACATCCACTGGTTCTCCCTTGTCCACTCTTACATCCTCAAAAAATTCCAGAAGATTCATCAAGCATGATTTCCCTTTCATAAATCCATGCTGACTTGGACTGATCCTGTCACCGCTTTCCAAATACACTGCTATTTCATCCTTAATGATTGATAATTGATTCCAACATTTTCCCCACTACTGATGTCAGACCATTTTCTCTCTCCCTCCTTTTTTAAAAAGTGGTGTTACATTAGCTACTCTCCAGTCCATAGGAATCGATCCAGAATCGATAGACTGTTGGAAAATGATCACCAATGCATCCACTATTTCTAGGACCACTTCCTTAAGTACTCTGGGATGCAGACTATCAGGCCCCGGGGATTTATCAGCCTTCAATCCCATCAATTTCCCGAACACAATTTCCCACCCAATAAGGATATCCTTCAGTTCCTCCTTCTCACTAGACCCACTGTCCCCTAGTACATTCGGAAGGTTATTCGTGTCTTCCTTCATGAAGACAGAACCGAAGTATTTGTTCAATTGGTCTGCCATTTCTTTGTTCCCAGTTATAAATTTACCTGAATCTGACTGCAAGGGACCTACCTTTGTCTTCACTAATTTTTTTTTCTTCACATATTTTCACAGCTTTTGCAGTCAATTTTTATGTTCCCTGCAAGCTTCCTCTCGTACTCTATTTTCTCCCTCTTAATTAAACCCTTAGTCCTCCTCTGTTGAAATCTAAATTTCTCCTAGTCCTCAGGTTTGTTACTTTTTCCAGCCAATTTATATGCCTCTTCCTTGGTTTTAACATTATCCTTAATTTCCCTTGTTAGCCACGGTTGAGCCACCTTCCCCGTTTTATTTTTACTCCAGACAGGGATGTACAATTGCTGAAGTTCATCCATGTGATGTTTAAATGTTTGCCATTGCTTATCCACTGTCAGCCCTTTAAGTATCCTTTGCCAGTCTATTCTCGCCAATTCACGCCTCATACCATTGAAGTTACCTTTCCTTACGTTCAGGAACCTAGTTTCCGAATTAACTGTGTCATTCTCCATCTTAATAAAGAATTCTACCAGATTATGGTCACTCTTCCCCAAGGGGCCTCGCACAACAAGATTGCTAATTAGTCCCTTCTCATTACACATCACCCAGTCTAGGATGGCCAGCTCTCTAGTTGGTTCCTCGACATATTAGTCGAGAAAACCATCCCTAATACACTCCAGGAAATCCTCCTCCACCGCATTACTACCAGTTTGGTTAGCCCAATCAATGTGTAGATTAAAGTCGCCCATGATAACTGCTGTACCTTTATTGCACACATCCCTTATTTGATGCTATCCCAACCTCACTACTATTGTTTGGTGGTCTGTACACAACTCCCACTAGCGTTTTCTGCCCTTTGGTATTCCGCAGCTCCACCCATACCGATTCCACATCATCTCAGCTAATGTCCCTCCTTACTATTGCATTAATTTCCTCTTTAACCAGTAACGCCACCCCGCCTCCTTTTCCTCTCTGCCTATCCTTCCTAAATGTTGAGTTCCCAGCCTTGGTCACCCTGGAGCCATGTCTCCATGATGCCAATCACATCATATCCGTTAACTGCTGTCTGCGCAGTTAATTCGTCCACCTTATTCCGAATACTCCTCGCATTGAGGCACAGAGCCTTCAGGCTTGTCTTTTTAACACACTTTGCCCCTTTAGAATTTTGCTGTAATGTGGCCCTTTTTGTTTTTTGCCTTGGGTTTCTCTGCCCTCCACTTTTACTATTCTCCTTTCTATCTTTTGCTTCTGCCTCCATTTTATTTCCCTCTGTCTCCCTGCATAGGTTCCCATCCCCCTGCCATGTTACCCTCACCACATTTAAAAGCTGCTTGGATGGGCACTTAAAGTGCCGTAATCTGCAGGGTTATGGATCCAGAGCTGGTCATTGGGATTAGACTGGATAACCTCTTGTTGGCCGGCGCAGATACGATGTTAAGTACTGCAGGGAATCGAATACGGCCAGAGTGATCTCCTGGACTAGTTTTGATCACCTGGATGGATCGGAGAGGAATTTTCCCAGATTTTTTCCCCCAATTGGTCTGGGCTTTTAATCTGGTTTTAGCCTCTCCCAGGAGATCACATGGCTGCGGTTGGGCTGGGTGCTCTTTACTTTTTCGCCATTTTTCATTGGTTTATATGTAACCTTCAGACCTGCTGACCGAGGGCCGTGCGGGACACGATGGGCCGAAATGGCCTCCTTCTGCGCTGTAAATTTCTACGTTTCTATTATCAACCACACAGCCAAATTTGGTATTATATGCAAACTTCTTAATCATACCCCCTACATTCAAGTCTAAATCATTGATATATACCACAAAAAGCAAGGGACCTAGTACTGAGCCTTGCGGGCCCCCACTGGAAACAGTCTTCCAGTCACAAAAACACCCATCAACCATTACCCTTTGCTTCCTACCTCTGAACCAACTTCCTTGCAAGTGTTCCTTCACTTAGCCAGTATGAAATGAAGTGCTAAAAGCCTTGCATGACAAATATCTGCATTGTCCTGCACTGGTTATCACCCATATTGAGGTATGCTTACTGACATCTGATGGTATATGGTGGGAATCAAAGAGCCTTCATTTCAAAAGGTGAAAGTGGACCATATCATCAGTTAAGAACAGTCCCAGGTGGTGGAGCCCCCAAACTCCAGCCCGTCATCCCTGGAGCTCTTGGGCAGGCATACAGAAGAGAGGGAGACAGGAGTCAAGCGAGATTCAATTGCAGGTTGGTCGTAGAATTCATCTTCCCTCTTTATGCTCTTCATACATTATGATACTCTCCCTTTTCCGAAAGGTGGAATGGTCACTATGCTGCCCACGTGCTCAAGCAGTCTTCTACTTGTGATCTCCCAAGTGTGCCACAGCAAAAACCAAAGCATGACCAGCAAGAGGAACCTGGTCCCTCTGCTTCAGGATCAGTCAGTACTTCTTCACACAAAGCTATCACATTCTCCCTCCAAAGCAAAGAACAGGAAGCCAGCTTGTGGGCCTGAGGTGATGGTACAAGGTGCTGTACAGAGCACGAGTGGGCAGGAAGAGCTGGAGGTGAAAGCTGAGGAGGCAGACATGTCGTCTGCAAGGTTATCCTTTGTGACTGTGACAAAGGTAAACTATCCGCTCGTCTTTCTCGACTTGTCTGCAGCCTTTGACACAGTTGACCACTCTATCCTTCTCCAACGCCTCTCCACTACAGTCCAGCTGGGTGGGACTGCACTCGCCTGGTTCCATTCTTATCTCTCTAATCGTAGCCAGAGAATCACCTGCACCGGCTTCTCTTCCCACTCCCGCATCGTTACCTCTGGTGTGCTCCAAGGATCTATCCTTGGCCCCCCCTCCCATTTCTCATCTACATGTTGCCCCTTGGTGACATCATCTGAAAACACAGCGTCAGTTCCCACATGTACATTGATGACACCCAGCTCTACCTCACTACCACTTCTCTCGACCCCTCCACAGTCTCTAAATTGTCAGACTGTCTGACATCCAGTTCCAGATGAGCAGAAATTTTCTCCAATTGAATATTGGGGAGATCGAAGCCAGTTTTTTCGGTCCCCGCCACAAGCTTCATTCCTTAGCCATCTCTCTCTCCCCAGCTTCTGTCTGAGGCTGAACCAGACTGTTCGCAACCTGGGCGACGATATTTGATCCTGAAATGAGCTTTCGACCACATATCCGCAGCATAACTAAGACCGTCTATTTCCACCTCCTTAACATCGCCCGTCTCCGCCCCTGCCTCAGCTCATCCGCTGCTGAAGCCCTCATCCATGCCTTTGTTACCTCTAGACTTGACTATTCCAGCGTACCCCTGGCCGGCCTCTCTCATTCTAGCCTACGTAAACTAGAGGTGATCCAAAACTCGACTGCCCGTGTCCTAACTCGCACCAAGTCCCGTTCACTCCTGTGCTCGCTGACCTACATTGGTTAAGCAACTCCTCAATTTCAAAATTCTCATCCTTATTTCAAATCCCTCCATGGCCTCGCCCCTCCCTACCTCTGTAATCTCGTTCAGCCCCACAACACCACCCTCCCAACCAATCCTGAGATGTCTGCGCTCCTCTAATTCTGATGCCCTGAGCATCCCTGATTATAATCGCTCAGCCATTGGTGGCCGTGCCTTCTGTTGCCTAGGCCCCAAGCTCTGGAGCTCTCTCCCTCTCCCCGCCCCCCCCCCCCCAAACCTCTCCGCCTCTCTACCACTCTTTCCTCCTTCAAGATACTCCTTAAAACATACCTCTTTGATTAAGCTTTTGGTTATCTGCGCTAATATCCACTTATGCAGCTTGGTGTCAATTTTTAAAATCTCATAATACTTCTGTGAAGCACCTTGGGACGTTTCACTACGTTAAAGGTGCTATATAAATAATAGGTGTTGTTGTTGTCAGATGTTTGCCCTCAGCTGAGGAGCCTTAGGACCCAGATCAGAGGGGTCCTGCTTTTTAGATAAAGATGCTTGCAGAGCAGTAAACAAATATGCAAGCATTGGGTACGGTGAACCAGATCATGCTGGAGATAGTGGCTAAATTGGAGGAATCCGCTAACTACATGCATGACATCATAATGAATGTATGCCCATCACTGCAGTCAATCCCCTGGAGTATGTGGAACCTCCTTAACGATCTGCAGCACAGCTCCACCAACCCCTCCAAAAGAGTAACCAATGGCAGCTGTACCTTCGATGGCAGCTACGACTGCTGCCATAGATGCCTTGGGTACGAGTGCAAAGGGCTGTCTCTTCATGTTTCAAGTGATTGGGACTGGAATTCAACAGGTCCTCAATATTTGAGCAGCTTTGCTGCTGGCCAGTAGCGAAGCAGAATACTAGTGACCAGGCAGGTTTGGGCTCCCACGATGATGTCGTGTCTCAGGATAGTTCCAAGTGCGAATCCTCCAGTCATGTTTCGGGAATTTTGACTATTTGTCCACAGAACGATTAAAAGGAATTAACATAGTTCAAAAAGTGGTCGGAGACGATCGATATTTAAGATGCTAATGAGCTAGCTTTGATGTTTCCTTATAGATTGGAAATAATAAATAATGTGTTAGCTTGTCTCGCCATTCATTCAATAAACATCTCACACCCACTGTGTTGGGGAGTCGCTGACCTGGCCGTTTGGCAGGAGGTTATGGCAGGCTGCCTATTTCTGGCTGTGAACAGCAAGGGATTAAAAAAATACAGGCAGGCAGTGCAGGAGAAGTTTTTGAAATCGGATGCTGTGAGGTAGCCAGGCAGAAGGCTGTGAGCAGGTTGGAGTGCAGGAGAGAATCATCAAAAATGATCTTGTTTACATTCAGTGATAAGAGGAAGCACGGAGTGTTCTTTATTTTGTATTATTATATGAAATTAAGTTGTACCGCTTGAATCAAGTGAGTTCAACCATTACTTTTACTCTATGGGGTAGATTTTCACCTTCACTGCTGGTAATCTGGAAGAGCGCATCACCTGATTTTCATTCCACCGATTTCAATGAGATAAAAGTCAGGAGTGCTCTGTAAAGGGCAGGCAATCATCTCTGCCAGATTACTACTGAGGTAATGAAGACGGACTTACTGTGAAATAAAACAGTTTCTCGATTTGCATCAGGCCTGGTCACACTAAGTGTTTGCTCAATCTGCTATCAGGGAGATTGTAAAAGTACATGTGCGAAAGACATTAATATCCAATTCAGGTCACGGATTTGTTACACCCTTGTGCAAATGTGAGCCTACTCCAAAAAAGACTGCTTAAAGGAGCAACTTATACCACTGAACCCAAGGAAGTATCTATGGCTGACCCAAATTTGTTCTACCTCAAAACAGCCAGAGGACCGAAGTATTGCAACAGTCAAGTCCTCAGGTAAAAGGTACGCGGAGTCAGAGGAAATGTATTAGCATGGAATGAGAATTGGCTGGCTAACAGAAAGCAGAGAGTCGGGATAAATGGGTCCTTTTCGGGTTGGAAATCGGTGGTTAGTGGTGTGCCACAGGGATCGGTGCTGGGATCACAACTGTTTACAATATACATAGATGACTGGAAGAGGGAACAGAGTGTAGTGTAACAAAATTTGCAGATGACACAAAGATTAGTGGGAAAGCGGGTTGTGTCGAGGACAGAGAGAGGCTGCAAAGAGATTTGGATAGGTTAAGCGAATGGGCTAAGGTTTGGCAGATGGAATACAATGTCGGAAAATGTGAGGTCATCCACCTTGGGAAAAAAACACAGTAAAAGGGAATATTATTTGAATGGGGAGAAATTACAACATGCTGCAGTGCAGAGGGACCTGGGGGTTCCAATCCCAAAAAGTTAGTTTGCAGGTGCAGCAGGTAATCAGGAAGGCAAATGGAATGTTGTCCTTCATTGTGAGAGGGATGGAGTACAAAAGTAGGGAGGTACTGCTGCAACTGTACAGGGTATTGGTGAGGCCGCACCTGGAGTACTGCGTGCAGTTTTGGTCACCTTACTTAAGGAAGGATATACTGGCTTTGAAGGGGGTACAGAGACGATTCACGAGGCTGATTCCGGAGATGAGGGGGTTACCTTATGATGATAGATTGAGTAGACTGGGTCTTTACTCGTTGGAGTTCAGAAGGATGAGGGGTGATCTTATAGAAACATTTAAAATAATGAAGGGGATAGACAAGATAGAGGCAGAGAGGTTGTTTCCACTGGTCGGGGAGACTAGAAATAGGGGGCACAGCCTCAAAATACGGGGGAACCAATTTAAAACTGAGTTGAGAAGGAATTTCTTCTCCCAGAGGGTTGTGAATCTATGGAATTCTCTGCCCAAGGAAGCAGTTGAAGCTAGCTCATTGAATATATTCAAATCACAGTTGGATAGATTTTTAACCAATAAGGAAATTAAGGGTTATGGGGAGCGGGCAGGTAAGTGGAGCTGAGTCCACGGCCAGATCAGCCATGATCTTGTTGGGTGGCGGTGCAGGCTCGAGGGGCTAGATGGCCTACTCCTGTTCCTAATTCTTATATTCTTATGTTCTTATTAATGTTGTGGAAGTCCAGAACCAGGGGTCACAGTCTAAGGATAAGGGGTAAGCCATTTAGGACAGAGATGAGGAGAAACTTCTTCACCCAGAGAGTGGTGAACCTGTACCTCAGAAAGTTGTTGAGGCCAATTCACTAAATATATTCAAAAAGGAGTTAGATGTAGTCCTTAGTACTAGGGGGATCAAGGGATATGGCGAGAAAGCAGGAATGGGGTACTGAAGTTGCATGTTCAGCCATGAACTCATTGAATGGCGGTGCAGGCTCGAAGGGCCGAATGGCCTACTCCTGCACCTATTTTCTATGTTTCTATGTAGGAACCTCCTCAGTTGCCTGCACATGTGCAGAAAGCAGCCAGGGGCAGACTGCCTTGTGCCAGCACAGGATATACTGCCTGCAGGTCCTTCTGAGGCCTCAATTGCCAAGATGAGGGCTACCTTAGCACTAATGGCCAGTCACTTCACCCCAAGGAGTCCCAAGAAGAGGAGATTGGAATTGAAAGGGTGCACAATTCAAAGGGGAAACATAGTGGAGAGCCACACATCTAAACATGGATAAAAGAGCTGAATCCAGAGGCGAGGTGAGAATGACTGCCCTCGACATCAAGGCAGCAGTTGACCGAGTGTGGCATCAAGGAGCCCTAGTAAAACTGAAGTCAATGGGAATCAGGGGGAAACTCTCCACTGGTTGGAGTCATACCAAGCACAAAGGAAGATGGTTGTGGTTGATCAATCATCATAGCCCCAGGACACCGCTGCAGGAGTTCCTCAGAGCAATGTCCTAGGTCCAACCATCTTCATCTACTTCATCAATGGCCTTCCCTCCATCATAAGGTCAGAAGTGGGGATGTTCGCTGATGACTGCACAGTGTTCAGTGCCATTCGCAACTCCTCAGATAATGGAGCAGTCTGTGCCCGCATGCAGCAAGACCTGGACGACATTCAGGCTTGGGCTGATAAGTGGCAAGTAACATTTGTGCCACACAAGTGCCAGGCAATGACTATCTCCAACAAGCGAGAGTCTAACCACTGCCCCTTGACATTCAACGGCATTACCATTGCCAAATCCCCCACCATCAACATCCTGGGGGGTCACCTTTGACCAGAAACTGAACTGGACCAGCCACATAAATACTGTGGCCACAAGAGCGGGTCAGAGACTGGATATTCTGTGGCGAGTGTCTCACCTCCTGACTCCCCAAAGCCTTTCCACCATCTACAAGGCACAAATCAGGAGTGTGATGGAATACTCTCCACTTGCCTGGATGAATGCAGCTCCAGCACTCAAGAAGCTTGACATCATCCAGGACAAAGCAGCCCATTTGATTGTCACCCCACCCACCACCTTAAACATTCATTCCCTGCACCGCTGTCTGCAGTGTGCATCATCGCACAGATACACTGCAGCAACTCGCCAAGGCTTCTTCAGCAGCATCTCTCAAACCAGTGACCTCTACCACCTAGAAGGACAAGGGCAGTAGGTACATGGGAGTATCACCACCTGCAAATTCCCCTGCAAGTTACGCACCATCCTAACTTGGAAATATATCGCTGTTCCTTCATCGTCGCTGGGTCAAAACAGCACTGTGGGAGTACCTTCATTACACAGACTGCAGCGGTTCAAGACGGCTCACCACCACCTTCTCAAGGGCAATTAGGGTTGGGCAATAAATGCTGGCCTTGCCAGCGACGCCCACATCCCAGGAACAAATAAAAAATACTTGTTGCATTTCCTGCAGTGCAGTGTTCACCTGCGGCACAAACGGGTAGCTAGTTCTTATGCTGCCTACTCCAGCTGAATGCTGAGCCAAATGAGGATTGCACAGCTGACAGAAGAGGCAATCTGGAGCATATCCTAACAATGGGAAAATTAACACATCCTACTTGGTTTGTTAAAAATATCACCATTATGGCATAACCCAAGCAGAGAGGCATAGGTGAATACTGAACAAGTTTAAAAGTTTCACATGGGTCACCATGTTGCTGTTAACTCTGATTTTCAACCATGTTTTCCCTTTCCTGAATTCCTGTTTATCTTTTCTTAAGTACATGGCCAGATCTGGACACAATACTCCACCTATTCCCTAACTAATTTATAAAGTGCCAGTGTCACTCTCTGCTGGGCAGTGCAAGCATGCTGGGTTAATCTACTCATCACCATATGGTTTCATTTTTGTCGACATCTGTTGCACTAGACTAGGTCAAGACTTTCAACAGCTGGTCAACTGCAGCTTTTTCTGACGGACATTATTTACCCATTCAAACATTTTATTAAAATTTGTTATTCTTCATGCAAATATATTACCATATCCTTCTCAGTATTAAAGCTCATTTCCAAATCATGTGCCGAGTCTCTGAATGATTTTATTCTACCTTTACATCGCTCACTAGCATATTCTAACGGCATAAATCTAACACAGAAACTTAACTGCACTGAGGAAGCAATCCCAGGACCGAAGTATTGCAACAGTCAAGTCCTCAGGAAAAAAAACAAGCTCTCACTAATGACCCAGCCATTGAATCAACATCTGAACATATACTTTATCTTCATACTCTAAGGCATAGTGTAAGTTAGAATGATTAAATTTGCTTCACCTGATGAAATCATCATCGTAATACTCTTCTTCATCCCCTGTTCCTAAGAGAGGTCAGAAATTAGAACATGTAAGAAGTTATCATTTTAAAATATTGTTTCTGCTAGCTGTTTATGTAACCATATTGGATTGCTGTTCATATTACTGTTACTTGCCTAATCCCAGCGAACAAATCTTTTCATTCATTACTTTGAGATTCTTCAACTCTTTGGTTTTATCACTGCCTAAGAACAGCACAGCAAAACAAAACTTTAGCTCACGGTGAGTTCAGTGATTACTACTTGTATCAGCTCCTACAAAAATTTGAAATAAACAATTAAAGAGCAATTTTTCACAAATGAATGCTTCAGCGACCAATGCACATTAGCTGTCGGTTCAGTAGGAGACATGCTTGCATGATACCCAAAACTTTATTCAGGAAATTATGCTGTAAAATACAAAAGCTTAACCTGATGCCGAGGTAGTAGAGATCAAACACCACCAATGCTGCTGGTGTGAGCCAAGCACATTAAATAACTGAAGCTCTTTTGTACCACCCATATTACAGCTGCTACTAAGATTACTTTTGGAGACCCACTGTATGTGTGCTGACATGTACATGCTACATCATACACATGCAAAGCTGTACTCCATGAGTTTTTGAGACAGCATAGAGTGTAGCACAGATCATGAAGTCACAAAAGAGTGAACATGCAAACGAGGACAAGAATTGTTAAGATAGTGATAGTGTGTGAGACTGAGCGCGTGGGGATGGGTGGGGAGAAAGAGAGACAGACACATACTCAGGTTTGGAGTGAGAAAACTCAGCTGGAAAGGTGGGGGGGGAGGGGGAGAGAAGAGAGTGGGAGGCAAGTCAGCAAAGACAAAACATTAAGGGAATGAGGAAATACATGAGGAATTGGTACGAGTCATTTTCTCTTGATTAATGAGTGATTGATTAGGTACACTGATGACAAACAGATGAGAAGAAATTCCCCATTGACTCCGTGCATTGAAAGCAACTTTTTAATTTTTGTTGATTGAAAATAAAACAACCAACTTCAGAGAAGACAAACAGAGTATGGCTTCCAAAATGGTATCAAAATACATCAACAGGAAGTCACCCACTGTGAAGTTCACCCCCCCACCCAAAAAAACCTGCAGACCTAGACGACTTACTCCTATTGTGACACTTAGCTTACTGTCATCATTTGTGTGTATGTATTGGCACATGCGGCGGAGCCTGGTTTCCAGTGGTCTTGGATCCCCTTGCCACTGGACCAAGACCTTGCTCCGTCAAGCCCGTGTGGTGGCTGGCGTGCAATGGTCACCCCACGTTAAAAGAATTCCCGCACAGGCATCTTCTACCATTTAAAATGAGTTCGTCAGTCATCTGAGTACTCATTTTTAGTGCGGAAACAAGTCATCCTCGACCCCGAGGGACTGCCTATGATGATGATGACTCCTATGACATGTGGAGATTGCAGAAAATGAAGAGAATTAGACTTCAACATAGTTGATACACCATGATTTTGAAGAACAATCTTATGAAATGTTATTTAGTTCAAAGACTTTTTGTGAGGGTGATAGAAGGGCAAAGAGGGACTGCATGACTCAGTGAATTAGAACACAACCCCTTCATCTCCAGAACCTGGGTCTGAATACAGCCCAAACTAATGGGATGAAAATGGGATCATAAAGGATATTATGTAATATAACCCAAAAACTGCTCACCCATTTATACGATACCAGACTTAAATATATAATATCCTTATTTACACCATTTTAAAGAGGCTGGGTAATTTATAGCTTACCTTTTATGTCAGCTTCTTTTAATGGAGATGCTCCTGCCAGGGACCCCAAATTCGCTGTCAGAGGAGGAGCATCTGAAAGGGATGTAAGGCCACCTGTCGGTTTACTGTTCAAATCTGTCCGCCTACTCATCAAAGAAATCAAAAACTGTTTCAAACAGTGAAGGAGACCATTTATTTACAAGTTCATTACTTCAAAAGAATTGTGAATGGTATTGGAGCTTGCCAAAACTTCTGGTTAATGGAGAAGTTCAAAGAAGTTAGCACAGACTACCATTTCAATCTCTGTTCTTCAACCAGTGAATCATACTCCATCATTTCTCCACTCAGTGCTGCTCTCAATTCAATTGGCTTGGCTGAGCTGGGGAACTCTGGTGTGGGAAAACTTCAGTGCCTCAATAGTCCATAGCACAGCACAATACAGTGCAAATGTACTGCACCACCACAATACTGAATGTAAAGATCATTTTGGAAATGTACGAGCGCTACAGAATTTGAAAAGTTTTATTTCATAATAAAATTCCACTCCAACCTACATAAAAAAAGAGAATCTTTCAACTGAACCAAACTGGTGAACCAAGGTAGGTAGCTGTTAAACCAAGATTAGAAATATTGAAACTTACTGCCTCCACAGCTACCCACGGTGGCAACAATTTATTGAAACGAAAACTGTAACAGTGATTGTATAATCCACATACAACTCATTTTAGTTCTAAATGAATAATTGGTTACTCCAAGGTAGGTGTTTAAAGGACATTTATAATAGAAGGTAGCTAGATAATTATTACATAAAAATGTTTACCTGGGAGTGATTATACATAACAATTTCTGTAAGGGGTTTGGACATCATAAACTGAAATAAAACTCAAACGATTTCTAAATCAACTAAACCACAAGAGGATATTACGGCCTTGAAATGACACCAGGATGTAAACATTTTGATCAACTACATAATTTCCCATGGCATTACTCAAGGACAAAATTGATGAGTTTATAACAGATCCTGAAGTTAGAAATAAAATAGGTTTAAGCAGAACCATTAATTGTACTAATGAACTCTGATTTACAAAATGTCTTCCACATATGGATTTTTTAAATACAGTAATTACATTAATTGTCTGCAATTAATAATAAAATTCAATGACAGTTATAAAATGGAAGCGGTAATTAAATGGCACAATCCTAGTGAGAATGCCACTCTATTGCAGAACCACTGCATTCCACTCTGGGAGTCAGTGTCTGACTTGCTGCCTTATGCTGGATTATGATGTGCAGAAATGCTGCTTTAGCTCAGCACCGAGCGAAATAAAACTGTAAAAATTGTCA
Organism: Pristiophorus japonicus; assembly: GCF_044704955.1. Classification (NCBI taxonomy): domain Eukaryota; kingdom Metazoa; phylum Chordata; class Chondrichthyes; family Pristiophoridae; genus Pristiophorus; species Pristiophorus japonicus. The sequence continues at coordinate 154,531,850 of NC_091985.1, forward strand.
GCACAAGTGATAGCATAAATGCGGTGCACCAACCACATTGAGTTTTCAAGCAGGTTCTTCATGTGTTGAGAACCTAAAAATATATTAGTAGTCACACCCACTTAGATAATAACTGATCAGAGCATAAAACGTTTGTGATGCTTATAACTTACCAATGTTTTACCGGCCCTACAACTGCCCTTAGGGTTCCCAAATGGCATCCGCGGGGTACGCGCACTATACAAGAACAAAGGAAATAGGAGCAGGAGTAGGCCACCCCTTGAGCCTGCTCCGCCATTCAATAAGATCATGGCTGATCCGATCATGGACTCAGCTCCACTTCCCCGCCCGCTCCCCATAACCCTTTATTCCCTTATCGTTCAAAAATCTATCTCCGCCTTAAATATATTCAATGACCCAGCCTCCACAGCTCTCTGGGGCAGAGAATTCCACAGATTTACAACCCTCAGAGAAGAAATTCCTCCTCATCTCAGTTTTAAATGGGCGGCCCCTTATTCTGAGACTATGTCCCCTAGTTTTAGTTTCCCCTATGAGTGGAAATATCCTCTCTCCATCCAGCCTGTCGAGCCCCCTCATTATCTTATATGTTTCAATAAAATCACTTCTCATTCTTCTGAACTCCAATGTGTACAGGCCCAACCTACTCAACCTATCTTCGTAAGACAACCCCCTCATCTCCGGAATCAAGCTAGTGAACCTTCTCTGAACAGCCTCCAATGCAAGTATATCCTTCCTTAAATATAGAGACTACTTTTGATGTGCCATCTTAGTAAAGGAGTCATTGTGCACAGTTAATGCTGTCACAAGTATGCAGAGCAGGCAGGTCATGACGTCAATCAGCCGCAGCCCTGTCATTCTGGAGCCCCGCCCTCCAGCCAACACCCTCTTCTAAGCTTGCACAGCTTAATTAAGCTGCATTAAGCAACATGAAAGACACCCCCCCCCCGCTATTTAAAGGGATCAACGACTTACAGGTTAGTTGCTGGTTGATTTCTTCTGGCTGTTGCTACATTTCTACACTTTTTTGTTGCTTTCCATAGTTCTCTCAAGTTTCAACAGTCTACAGGGAGTGGTGTAGCAGATGCTGAGGTACTTGTTACTGCTTTCAAGGCATCTGCACAAACCAGTCACTTGCAGTTGCTCCAAAATATGGGTGCACTAGTAGGCCTTCCCTTTGGAATAGAGTAAATTGCGAGAATTACCAGAGGCCATGCAGAGCAGGACATGCTGCTAGAAGAGGGAGGAGGAGGAGAAGGGCTCTCAGCTGGAGGCCATATCTGTTCAGAGTGTTCAGGGAGAAATTCAGTCTGCTGCGCTTCATACTTTAGCAACGAACAATGAGAGAGACATCTGTGCTTCACTAAGGAGGTTGTCACTGATATCTTTTAGCTACTCCAACCTTAGAGCAGGGCAAGGACCTCATTTCCAGTGGCTGGGAAGGTGACTGTGGCTGTAAACTTATGCGTCTGGCTCCTTCCAGGCTAGAGCAGGAGATATTCGCAACATCTCACAGTTTGCCGTCCACTGTTGCATAAAAGAGGTCACTGAGGCTCTCTATTCAAAGAGCGTTAACTTCATTTCATTCTTTCTTGCCAGAGACAAGTAGGCGGAGCGAGCACAAGAGTTTGCAAGGTTTGCAGACTTCCCCATTGTGCAGGGTACCAGTCACTGCTCGCATATTGCTTTGCATGTCAACTCTGCCTTGTACCGAAACCGAAAGGGATTCCACTCCCTCAACAACCAGCTGGTGTGTGACCATGGGCAGCGCATCATGCAGGTCAATGTCAGATTTCCTGGCAGCAGTCATAATGCTTTCATTCTGCAGCAGTCCACTGTGCCAGGTTTATTTCAAATAACACAACAAACCAAAGAGAGTGCCTATTGGGCAACAAGGGCTATCCGCTGACAACATGGCTCATGACTCCAGTGCACAACCCACGCACACGTGTGCAGCATGCATACAATGAGAGCCATGCTGACACAAGAAATATGAAGCAGCAGACCATTGGCGGCTGTACCAATGATCCTTCTGCCTGGACTGCTTGGGAGGAGCCCTGCAGAGCGCGGCTGAGCGGGTCTCAAGATTCGTGGTGGGCTGCTGCATGCTGCACAACCTCGCCATCATGAGGGAACAGCCCTCGTCACCACCTAACAAGCGAGAAGCTGAAGAGTAGGAGCATGAGGTGGAGGAGAAGGACAGCCCCTTTCTGCCCAGGCTATACACGAAGAACTAATTCAAGTGCGATACCAGTAACCTCAACCCCAATTCTCCAATGGCTGCAGCATGCCCGGTAGAAGGTTGCTGACTTTAAGTGGAGGACACTGCAGATGGCTTTGGAGGATGACCTCGGGCAACTCTGGCCATAGAAGGCCCGGCTTCAGACTGCACCACCTTGGCATAGGCAGCTGCAGTCTGGGTTGGCTGGCTGATAGGCAAGGGCACTGGCGGAGTGGCAGGGGGTGGCAAGCACGAATGCGGTCATCCTGGGATCAGGACAGCAGGCTCGTGCTCCATGGAGCCACTGCAACTCCCCTGGGGACAGCATCTCAGCAATCCTAGTAATGCCGTGACACCCTGCAAAGTCCTTTGAACACTAGTATTCACGCCAAGATTGCAGCACTGTGCCGCATTTGTGAATGTCTCAGATATTAACATTTAATAAGGGAGTGATTCAAAGAAGGAAACAGATCTGTGGTGTACAGTTCGTCTGAAAGTTTCTCATTCTCTAAAGAAGATAACACAACTAGATTCCCTTTTTACCAATGTACATTAAAACAGTGCTGCAAGGCAAATGGCAGTGGACAGGAGCAGATGGAAGATGACCCACGAGCAGCTGCTTGAACTGCCCGAAATAGCCGGGGTGCTGAATACGATTTAAGCAGCGCCTTGTAATTGACACCTATGGTAATGTTAAGTGGTCGGCAATATTTGCTCGATATAGACGGTTGTCCGGGATAAATGGAGATGGTGCAAGTGGTGGGGACTACACAGTAATTGTAATTCAGTTTGCACTCCATTGTTCGCTTCTTGCCAAAATTGATACAACAGTTAAAATGGATTAAAAATATACAATGGTTAAATGAATAAAATTACTTGGCAAAATTCTTATTAATTTAACAGCTTCCCATTGTACCCCAGGCCTAGGTATAGGATCCAAAATCCAACAGAACTGAAGGCAAATCTGTCACCACGAGGGGTGGGGGAAAAGAAGATGATTTTTAAAGTTAGGTGATTTAAGTTTTGTGTTTTTACCCCCCCCAGAGTTATTTATTCTTTAATGTATTTGCGTTGTTTTATTTTTGGGAGAGTTTGTTGCGACATTGATGAGGAACGAACATGAGCACTCGAAAGGAGTTGATTTTTTTCCCCCACGGATTTGCTTTGCTGCTCTTGGTGTTTTTTTTTTTTAGGTGATTTGAATTTTTTTTTATAAAAGAAACATTCTTTTTTGAGAGATATTGAAAGCAGAAACTTTTAGAGGTAATGTTTTCTTGAATGGCACATTTTAGTCAATCAGCATGCTTGATGCCCAGAGACACTTTGCCAGATGCAACACTTTTAGATGCTGTAGATATACACAGTGAACTTTTGAAGAGGTTATTTTGTTCATTTCTGAGTTTGTCTTGTTTTGGCTTCTATACTGAAATAATAATGACTGATCAATGCCAGTTTATCAAGTACAAAAGCAAGATACTGCGGATGTTGAATCTGAAATAAAAACAGAAAATACTCAGGTCAGGCAGCATCTGTGGAATGTTCTGACCTGCTGAGTATTTCCAGCAGTTTCAAGTTTATCAAGTGAGGAACGACAGTTGATCACCAGCAAATAACCAGTCTGCATACAAGATAGTAATCGAAACAAGTGATTCAGGTGTCAACCTCCTAACTACTTGATTTATAAATACGTGGTGTTAGAAAGTCTCAAAATCACTTCCTTTTATATTACATATAATTCAAAATGCTTATATATTATAAATCAAGATTTTATTTGGTTTGGTCAGTTTACATGCCAGGAGGACCAGTCACTGTAATCTACATTCTTGATGAAAGAACCAGAAACGATCACTACTGTAGTTTTCTCAAGAAATAATCTGGATTTGATCATTCTGAAAATCACTATAAATATTATCAAGAATAGATAATAGATGCGAATATGCTGTTAATGCACTCGTGGGAGTTGAATAAAGTTTAAAAAATGACAAGAATAAGCCTTTTCCAGTACTTTTCCAGTCATCCAAAATTCAGTTTAAAAAAAAATATATATAAATGCATTTTGGTTATGTTTACATTTTCAGGGCCTTACTGTCGGTTATCGTACATTTCATTGCTGGCACTAACTAACACAATTAAAGCAGCCGATGGTTTCTGTACTCATCATGCAACAGGAAAAGCTGCAATGATATTGCAAAACTAGGTCACAGTCAAATGGGTTTTACTGAAAAACATTCTTTTCCCAAGCTATTAAAACCCCCCAAATAAATAGAAATAAAAATGTTAATTCTTCCAACATGATCAAATTTAAGTAAGGTTGAAACATATCACAATATACTATCTTTGATTCTATTTTCTTCTTTTGCCATTGACATTTTAAACTCCTAAGATTTCAAGTTTTATTTGCAAGCTTTCTACTTTTTCAGTCATCAGAATTTTTCCTTTGGGCTGGATTTTGGGCTTTTTGGATTTCGGGGCGTTTAAAGTTAGCGCCTGAAAATAGTTTGCACCTCCAACTGCAAGTTTCAGCGAAAATGTAAGTTGGAGGAGCGTTGGTGTTAAGTCAGGCATTACACAACGGACTTTGTGCACCTGAGCCGAAACTTGCTGCTGTAAAGAAGTTTCATTGTTGTTTAGTGCCCTGCAACATAACGTCGTATGTTGTAGGTTTTATTTTGGTGGGGGATGTTTTTGTGACTTTGTTGCAGTAAGATTTATGACTCATCATTTGCCATTGGTATTTTGTGCATCATTCCAACGTTCACCAAAAATGTGCCTTTATGGGGGCACATAGCGTGTCCAGTATTAGCTCCATCCCTCAGTTTCCTCCATTTAAGAGAGCTGGTCCATTACGAGTTGGCGATGAGCGAGTGTTGGTCCAGCAGCATCTCCATGCTGTCTCTCTCGTGGATGGGGTGACTATCCAGTGGGGGCCTCACCAGGCTCCTCTTCATCGTCCTCCACCTGAGGTGGGTATGCAATCCCCACTGGCAATGCCTGGCCCCTCATGATGGCCAAGCTGTGCAACATGCAGCACACCACAATGAATTCAGATACCTATTGAGGGAGTATTGAAGGCTGTCTCCAGAGTGGTGCAGGCATCGGTCTGCCAGTAGGAGCTGGCATATCTCTGACATCACTTCCTTTCAGAAGCGCAGCCTTCTCACACACTGCTCCTCAGAGAGCTGGAGGTCCGAGCGTTGGTGCCTGTAAACCTGTGGGGGGAGTAAGCCCTCCTCCCCGGATGTCTTCGGCCTCTCATCATCCGTGGGTCGACATGGCCAAGAGTCCTTCCTCTAGCTTGACACCGCCTGGCAATAGCATGGAGCATGATACGCTGGCGAACTAGCAATGCCCCAATTATATTTTCTCACTGAACTTGTAAGGGCACTGTAATGGCAGATAAAAGTGAAGTTTGCAAGTTGGAGCTTCACAGCATTATTTGCGCAACCATTGTAGTCAATATGACCTGCGATGTATGATCCTCATCCCTCCATTTAAAAATGCTGCCAATACTGCCTGCTGCACCCTGACCGCCTGGTTTTTTCAGGCATTTCCTGGGGTGAGCGTTAGATGGGGCATTACAGCCAAAAGTTCCATCCAGGATACTAGTGCAGCGTTGCACAACGATTGAAACGGAGGGCGGGTGGCAAGTTTTTGCGCCGACACAAACCTATAGCCGAAAGTTCTGGCCGGGCAGTAAATTGTGGCGCCTGGCATAACGTCCAAAAACAGAATTTAACGCCCTGCCAGGGCACTAACCGAGGCATAATTGAGCCGAAAATCCAGCCCGTAGTATTTAAAAAAGGTCTCCACCTATAATTACTTCTATCACCAAACCATTAAATCATGCTGGTGATCTCACCTTTCTGGAGGACTCTGTCTACCACCTGTCTCTACAAAGGGATCCTCTGCATCTTCATCGGTATCACTGTTTTTACCAGAGATGCTGCCTCATGAGAAAGCAATACAACAGAAGAGAGGAGAGGAAAAAAAAAGAAATGAAAACTGGACAATCATGGACAGAGATCCATCATGCACAAATTTACAGTAATCATTAACAAGATATAATACATTAGGGAGTATTTATCATTTTAATCTTGAAAGAATTGCAAAGTTGAAGCCCATGGAATAAAAGGGATAGTGGCAGCATAGATACGAAACTGGCTGCATAGATACGAAACTGGCTAAGTGACAGGAAAAAGAGAGTAGTGGTGAAGGGTTGTTTATCGGACTGGAAGAAGGTATACAATGGTGTTCCCCAGGGGTCAGTACTAGGACCACTGCTTTTCTTGATGTATAGAAATTACTTGGACTTGGGTGTACAGGGCACAATTTCAAAGTTTGCAGATGTCACAAAACTTGGAAGTATAGCGAGGAGGATAGTGATATACTTCAAGAGGACAGACAGGCTGATGAAATGGGTGAACATGTGGCAGATGAAATTTAATGCAGAAAAGTGCAAAGTGATACACTTTGGTAGGAAGCACTAGGAGAGGAAATATAAACTAACAGGTACAATTCTAAAGGGGATGCATGAACAGAGAGATCTGGGGCTATATGTGCACAAATCGTTGAAGGTGGCAGGGCAGGTTAGGTTGAGAAAACACTGGTCCGACCTCAACTGGAGTATTGTGTCTAATTCTGGGCACCGCACTTTAGGAAGGATGTGAAGGCCTTAGAGGGTACAGAAAAGATTTTCAAGAATGGCACCAGGGATGAGGGACTTCAATTACATGGATAGATTGGAGAAGCTAGGGTTCTTCTCCTTGGAGCAGAGAAGATTTGATAGAGGTGTTCAAAATCATGATGGGTCTTGTCAGTGTAGATAGAGAGAAACTGTTCCCATTGGTGGATGGGTCGAGAACCAGAGGGGACAGATTTAAGGTGATTGGCAGAAGAACCAAAGGCGACATGAGGAAAACTTTTTTACGCAGCGAGTGGTTAGGTTCTGGAATGTACTGCCAGAAAGGGTGGTGGAGGCAGATTCAGTCGTGGCTTTCAAAAGGGAATTGGATAAGTACCTGAAGAAACAAAAAATTGCAGGACTTCAGCAAAGAGCGCAGAAGTGGAACTAGCTGAAGTGCTCTTGCAGAGAGCCGGCACAGGTTCGATGGGCCAAATGGCCTCCTTCTGAGCTGTAACCATTCTATGATTCTATTCAAACCAGCCTAAAAGGTTAGTAGCTATTAAATTACTTAATTATATGGGTCTTCCTTGAACATACACTGACAGGACAACAAGCTCATGAGGTTTGAATACTGTAAAAAGTACATCCAGTTAGAGATTGTAATTAAATTGATATTTTCTTTTAAACGTTAATGAAAAAAAAATCTAAATTGCTGTACAGCTCAAGAGAGAGATCATAAAAAGGTTCGGAAGCCACAAAGCTTCCAAGAATTCAGTTCTAGGTTTTGAACCGTCTGACCTCATTTTTAGCGATTCAGAAGTAGTAGAAAAAGATCACTCAATTTGATCACCACTTTGTGGATTACTCGTGTACATGTATAAAGGAGGTACTTACGCTTTCTGACTGCCAATCTTTTTGCTTTCTGAAGAGCGCAACCCTGAAACACTTTTATCTCCCTGTGATGGACTGATATCAACAATAGAAAATGAATAGAACAAATAGAATCTGATATGCAGTGAAAGAGAGAAACAGAACAGATCAATAGTGAGGTCTACACCTCACTACAAGGTGTCTAAAACAGCAGTTAATGAGAGATGTTTAACATGAGGAAAAGCGGGGTTGGTCAATGACTGCGTTTTTGAACAGTCTTTTGCCCTTTGCCTTATGGAAGCTGAAGGTGTTGCACTCAGTGATGAAATAGGCGAATGTTTCCAAAACTTAAGGATTTGTGAATGATTGAAAAAAATACAACCAGATCAGTAAAATTCTAGAGAACTACCAATGAGGAGTTGCCCAAGTTTTGACAAATTCACCTTTTCCACAGATACCGACTCCAAGGCCCCAATATTTACCGAGGTGTGCTCTCAGAGCGGGGTGGTGGGGAGGGGGGTAAGGAGTTGCATCCGGGAAACCCAGAAGTGAGCTTTCCCCGAACGGAGTACCTCAAGGTCAAGTTTGAATTTTTTTTGGTCGGTGATTCCAGGGGGTTAGAGTAGATCGGGGAGGTGGGAGGGAGGGGTCGGTGATTGCGGGCAATTTACAGGGTTAGCTTGTTGGGCCGAGAGGAAATGGTCCTGCTCCTTTTGGCCCACAGGCAGTGCTGTAATGGCACTTACCTTATGGATCCTGCCCTTCCCACCTCCTTGGCCAACATGGGTTAAAAATAAAAATGGAGGCATAAAACCTTCTTAAAAGGTTTTAACGACCCACCTGCCTCCTAAGAATTCACCCTCCCCCCACACTCTGCTCTTCTGCTGTAACCATTCATACATCCTCTGGGCCTCTGAGGCATCTTTTATATCACTAATGTTCCTCAGTATTGCTTCATTTTGTTTAGCACCATCACCACTTCGGTCCTTTAATCATCTCCTGTCCTCGGCCTAAATCACAGACCTCTCATCTTTCTTCTTCTAGCCCCATTTCCCCCGGCTCTGTTCCTCCTCAAAAGCTGTTCTTCAACATTTTCCGGTTTAGCGTCAGCTGAGGCTCAGTGGGTAGCACTCTTGCCTCGGAGTCAGAGGTTGTGGGTTCAAGTCCCAAACCAGGGACTTGAGCACATAAATCTAGGCTGACTCTCCAGTGCTTGAGGGAGCACTGCACTGTCAGAGGTGCCATCTTTCGGATGAGACGTTAAACCGAGGCCCCGTCTGCTCTCTCAGGTGGATGTAAAAGATCCCATGGCACTATTTCGATGATGATCAGGGAAGTTACCTTGGGTGTCCTGGCCAATAATTATTCCACGATCAACATAACAAATAAAATAGATTATCTGGTCATTATCACATTGTTGTTTGTTGTGCCAATTGGATGCCGCGTTTCCTACATCACAACCGTGACTACACTCCAAAAGTACTTCATTGGCTGTAAAGCGCTTTGAGACGTCGTGAAAGACACTATATAAATCCAAGTCTGTCTTTCTTTCTTCTTTCTAATAATAGATCAGCGATCTGAAATGTTAACCTAACCTTGCTCTCTCCAGAGATGCTGCCTAACCTTCTGCGTGTTTCCAGTATTTTCTGTTAACCTCAACATACCAATAGATTAACCTAGTTCTCAAATAGGTAAATCAAGAATCCCTATATGACTCTACAATACAGTGAATACTGCCAATACAAGATTTCCCCATTCTCACACCCTATAAATACTTCACTTGTCCTCAGTGCCTTTCAGCCAAGGAAGCAACAGAGAGAGTCAATGATACATAGTAACGGGTACAATCTAAGCATTGTCTGAACACTCCAGATCAGAGAAGAAAAGCAGGGAAGGCAGGAAGTTGGTATGTGGCAATAATGTATACTCAAAGCACAAGGAAATTGAAGGACTTTTCATGCAGGCTTATTTCCTGGATTCATTCTCAAAAACTTCAAATGCAGTTTCAAACTTCTGGCTGCCACAGCAAGACTAGTTACACTGCAGAGTTTTACAATATGATTTCTGCTTCTCTTGCTAAAAAGGAATCAGTAATACCAAAGTGATAAAGGTCATCACATCACCCTGTTATGTCAACATACATTCCTCAGTGTAGTGACCATTAAAGTATCTTGCAAACTATATAAAGACAATCACATTCCTTTACAGTAGAAATTTCAGAGAGGATCAGTACTCGACACTGAATTTAGTCTTTTCAATAAATACTATGTTTGGTAAGACTTTGTGAGGACCAGAAGCCAGTAGGAGTTCACCTCTGTCACAATCTGCTCGCAGGATTAAATACAATGCCCAGCTTCCACTCTGTGTAAATGTGAGCTTGCCCAAAATCCTACTGCCCATATCCTAACTCGCACCAAATCCTGTTCACCCATGCTCACTGACCTACATTGGCTCCTCGTCCGGCAAGGCCGCGATTAAAAAAAAATTAATTCTTGTGTTCAAATCCCTCCATGGTCTTGCCCCTCCCCATCTCTGTAGCTTCCTACAGCCCTCCCTAAATCTCTCCACCTCCCTCAGTCCGTAAGCGTGACCTTGAGCTTCAGGTCTCCTGTCACTTGAATTCCCCGTTCCACTCCCGCACCGACATCTCCGTCCTCGGCCTCCTACACTGTTCCAATGAAGCTCAATGCAAGCTCGAGGAATTGCACCTCAACTTTCATTTAGGCACTTTACAGTCTTCTGGACTCAACTTCCAAGTTCAACAATTTCAGAACATTACCTCTGTCCATTTTTGGCTCCCTCCCCACCCCGATCTTATGTTTTTTTTCCTCTTGGTCTCCAATGGCAGCTGGTCATTATTCCGCCATTCACACCCTATCTAGACTAACCTTTTTCTAACTTCTGTTATTCCAATTTCAATTTGGCTCATCATCCTTTTTATCTCTCTAATCTCTCCTGCCTTCCACCCCAACACAGACCTTCCCTTTTGTTCTTTCTTCCCCTCCCCCTTTCAGTGCTCTTTAAGATGTTTTTTTTTCTCGAACATTCGCAAGTTCTGACGAAGGGTCATCGACCTGAAACGTTAACTCATGCTGTCTGACCCACTGAGATTTCCAGCATTTTCTGTTTTTATCTCCACCCCTCTCACCTCCTTTATGTTGCTCCTTAAAACCTCTATCTTTGACCAAGCTTTTGGTCGCTTGTCCTAATATCTTTTTATATAGCTCAGTGTCAAATTTTGTCTGATAACACTCCAGTGAAGTGCCTTGGGATGTTTTTGCCATGTTAAAGGTGCTATATAAATGCAAATTGTTGCTTTCTATTTAGTATGCCTATAGTTTGGCTTACCAGCCATAGGTCTTCATTTGTTCAGGCAATGGGTCATCAAAGAATGAGTCTTCATCTTCATCGAGATGTATCTTTCCATCCTTCTTTAACTCTGGGAGACTGTTTGCTGTGTTGGGCATCAAATCTTGTTTTGGCTCACCAGGAGACAGATTGGTTATACTTTTTATGTCACCTGAGGCTACACTGGTATCTCCAGGATTGGTATCAGTGACCTTTGGAAATGCAAATAAAATTATTATACAAAACAGACTATTGATTGTACTGTATGTGTTAGTAAATAGAGTCTGAAATGTTTAGAAACATTAAAACAGACACAGTTAAGCAATCTGAATGAACAATTGGCACCAGATCCCAAAAATCCCAGAACCTGCTACTCCTGGAGTAACAAGATAATGCTTCAATATACAGATGGAATAATGTAACATCCTAAATGTAAAGCAACTGCTACATGTGATGAATCTTCTGGAATTTTTTGAGGATGTAAGTGGACAAGGGAGAACCAGTGGATGTGGTGTATTTGGACTTTCAAAAGGCTTTTGACAAGATCCTGCACAAGAGATTGGTGTGCAAAATCAAAGCACATGGTATTGGGGTAATGTACTGACGTGGATAGAGAACTGGTTGGCAGACAGGAAGCAGAGAGTCGGGATAAACGGGTCCTTTTCAGAATGGCAGGCAGTGACTAGTGGAGTGCCGCAGGGCTAAGTGAAGGGACCCCAGCTCTTTACAATATACATCAATGATTTGGATGAAGGAATTGAGTGTAATATCTCCAAGTTTGCAGATGACACTAAACTGGGTGGCGGTGTGAGCTGTGAGGAGGACACTCAGAGGCTGCAGGGTGACTTGGACAGGTTAGGTGAGTGGGCAAATGCATGGCAGATGCAGTATAATGTGGATAAATGTGAGGTTATCCATTTTGGGGGCAAAAACACGAAGGCAGAATATTATCAGAATGGTGGCAGATTAGGAAAAGGGGAGGTGCAACGAGACCTGGGTGTCATGGTTCATCAGTCACAAAGTGGGCATGCAGGTACAGCAGGCGGTGAAGGCGGCAAATAGTATGTTGGCCTTCATAGCAAGGGGATTTGAGTATAGGAACAGGGAGGTCTTACTGCAGTTGTACAGGGCCTTAATGAGGCCTCACCTGGAATATTGTGTTCAGTTTTGGTCTCCTAATCGGAGGAAGGACGTTCTTGCTATTGAGGGAGTGCAGCGAAGGTTCACCAGACTGATTCCAGGGATGGATGGGCTGTCATATGAGGAGAGACTGGATCAACTGGGCCTTTATTCACTGGAGTTTAGAAGGATGAGAGGGGATCTCATAGAAACATATAAAATTCCGACATGACTGGACAGGTTAGATGCAGGAAGAATGTTCCCGATGTTGTGGAAGTCCAGGACTCGGGGACATAGTCTAAGGATAAGGGGTAAGCCATTTAGGACTGAGATGAGGAGAAACTTCTTCACTCAGAGTTGTTAACCTATGGAATTCCCTGCCGCAGAGAGTTGCTGATGCTAGTTCATTGGATATATTCAAGAGGGAGTTAGATCTGGCCCTTACGGCTAAAGGGATCAAGAGGTATGGAGAGAAAGCGGGAAAGGAGTACTGAGGGAATGATCAGCCATGATCTTATTGAATGGCGGTGCAGGCTCGAAGGGCTGAATGGCCTACTCCTGCACCTATTTTCTATGTTTCTATGTGTGCATCAACTAAGAAAATCCTAAGAAAAGTATAGGGCCTTACACATTTTAACCTTATTATATAGATAGTTTGAGGTTACTTTAATAAATATACAACCTGAAGTACTGAAGAAATTAAAGAACATGCATTAATAAAAGCTATTTTCAGATACTTTATTGATCTTAAGCCTCTATAGCTCTAGGTAAGACAGTACAGGACATGGTAGATTACTGAATTTCCGAGATCCACAGATATACTATAATTAGAACTACATGACAGGTAGCTTTTTCTTAATTTTGAACACAATATATAATGGTCAAACAGTTTACAAATTTCAGAGCACCCATCGATTCGAAAATAAAGATCAACACTAATTTACACTGCGGAGAATTCCAATTGATTTGTGGCTGAAATCAGTGTGTTGCTGTATTACCTCAAGATAAAAATCTGTCTCAGTGAGGAAAGGGTATATTGGCGTGTTACGCATTTTGCTTCAATCATTTGGGCTTTGTTATCTGAGGTAGCTATAGCATCAATTCTAGTTTCACCAGGCTCCTTTAACGCAATGCAAGATGGCATGTTTCATACAAACTTATATCACATGCAAGCTTAGAAATGGCCCGCTTATCAGAGACAAGAAGCACCATCAAAATATGAACATATTTGAGCAAAACATCAAATGTTAGAAAAGGCAAGACTTCATCAAGTACATAATATCTAGTGTTAGAAGGGAAGGGACAGTGGGGTGTTGAGCTATGTATAATTAATTTATAGTTGACTATTCACCTACAGTAGTGCATTCACCATTAGCACAAATCAGCACACAATATTGAACAGGCACGGAAACTAAATGTAAAGATGAAAGTAACTCACAACACCACCGCTATACAGCGTATTGAATGATCGGAATGCCAAGTCTTAACTTTACTTTTAAATTCATGATAAGACAGTGTACGATTTAACATGAACATGACAATACTAGGGACTTAGCAAACCAGAGCATTTTTCTCAAATATATTATGCAGTAACAGACCAACATAAAATAGTTTCCAGCATCAAATAAGTGACAGACATTGAACATTTACATTTCTGAAATGTACCTATTATGATTGCATTGTTGGGAAACCTACTGATTTACCCTGATATGCCAAGTCCCAGTGATAATTTTTTTTTCTTGCTCTTTAAATGTATTCAATCATTTTCTCGATTTCTATAAAACATGATATACAAATAGCCGTGTAATTTCTAGATTTTCTGTAATATCCCAATATGCTTTTTTGGAATTTGCGTGCCGTGCCTGTGCTAAGGGTAATGTTTGAGCCATCACCAGGCTTGTGCCAACATGCAGTTACCTTCTCACCAGCTTTCTCCCCGTTCTCTTTAACTTTACCAGTTCCTTTGTATCTAGGTATCTGAACATGAACATAAAAAAAATAATTTAACTAATGCTACATCTGGCATGGAATGAGTGACTCCAAGTAGTCAGCAGGTGAAAAGAGCTATTTCCCCCGGATACTTTAGGCATTAAAGAACCTTGAGGTGGCCAAGATGTGGTCTTAACCTGAAGTGCCAGTTTAGCCCACGTTTAGTGCAAGAGGCTGTCTTGGTAAAGGAGTTGAAGCTTGCGCTAGGAACGGCCACCCCAAGGATCGTTAAACACGACTGCCATTTAATTTGTCTGCTAGCGATCATTAGTAAGGCGGCACGGCATTTTGGTGCCTAGCGCTTGACCGAACGCCCTCTCCTAACAGTGACCAGGTGAGTGGAGTTAACTAGTCAATGTAGTTTTGAGCATTGCTTAAAGGTATATCACCTTTTACTGTTCACTTGCTGCTGGAAGTTTGAAGAGGACCTCGAGACACACTTTCTGGAACACTTTTTCAAGACTTCACCAAAACTCCGTCAACATTTATTCTGGAAATTCTTGGAGGACATCATCTAAAAATTGTGAGTGCTGTGCTACTCTACCTTGTAGGTGTCACCAGGAGAAAGGGAGTGCTTGATCATCGTCATTTTGCTAGGGGTCCCACTTGATCTGCAGGGGGAAAACATGAGGCTAAGCAATACAGCACCAGCTGCTGTAGGAGAGGGACAGGAGGGCGAGATGCACTCTATTGCCCCTGCGGGTACAGGACATCCCTCCTCCTCTGTATCTTCTCCACAAGGACTTCCAGTGCAGCGTCCGCGAACCTATGCACCTCTCCCTCGGTCCCCGAGCCATCCTGCAATGTGCTGCTGTGTCAGCCAGAGCACTCCACACCTTCAGTGGAGGTGGGTGCGAGGAGCCCACGAAAATTGCATCTAATCAGCACTTGAGCACTAAACCTGCGGGTGTCTGATTCAGCACTTCTGGGCAAGATCACATTATAATAAGCAATTAGGCCCAAAATTGCGTGCTAAAACCAGACTCCCCACCCCACCCCCCCAACTTGGTAATAAATTCTGAACTCACTGAAATTTCCTTCCAGGGAGTGGGTTCACATGAAGAAAAGTTACTGTTGAATTAATACCCACCAGGCAAGAAATGGTAGAAATGATACAATGTTTATAGTTATTGTGATATTGAATGCACTGCAAAGTGACAAACTCAATAGAACATGGATTTAGCTGCTACTGCAAACCAAATCAGAATCTAAACAGCAACCAATGCGTATTAAAATACAACAGTTAGCATCACACGTGCCCAGCATGCTTGTTAGTAAAAACATTTACATCATTATCTTGTCATTTTTTTTTTAAAAAGGCAGGCATGAGTAGGACAGATTTTTAAAAAGTGGTAATGCAACAAGAGACAGAAGATAGAATGTAACACTGACCTCCTCATTCTTCACAGGAAAGCATGAATACAAACTTGGAAAGTCAGAATGGTGTCACAGAATGCAGATAAAGAACTGCACAGACAATAGTACAAAGACTTAAGACACCAATAAAATTCAGTTATATTTGATAAACCTGCGCACAAAATATTAACGACTAGAAATATTTATACATGTTTGTTCTTACTACAGGACAGTTGCAGTACCTTTGTGAAATCTGAATTGTGAGATTATAGAGCCCTTCTATTTTACAATGGAACCCTTTGTATAACTGGTACAATGAACAGGAAAATACTGTGGGCAGAATTTCCAGGGAGCCAGCGGGCACAATCGGATTTAAGCAGTGGGGAAGGCGATTGAAATCATTGGTGGCTTGTTTACAGCCACCAAACAATGCTTTTTTCCCAGCTTTTTAATTTTGACAGATCACCCACCGGTTTTCCCGCTGTGCCGAGACCTCGTCAGTGAAGCTGAGGCGGGAGGCACTTGTCATTGACAGCTTCAGAGCTCCCAGCTGATTCAGGTATCTTCCCTTAGCCAGTAGCTTCGCTAAACTGCATTTCCACTACAGATTCAGAATGCTGCAAGTCTTTACACAAGTCTCCATCCAGTCTCACCTCGTTACCTTTCCCAACATTGACAGATGGCTTCTGCCCTCTATTCCATCGGCATCGGTGCCCTTGAAACTATCTCACCTTTTTCCTCAGAAACCCACCACGATCAGCACCAACACCAACACCACCAACTTTCTCCGCAATCAACTGATGCTGAATAAGAGACAGGGCATCAGCACACGAGCACATTGCTGCCCGGGAGGGCAGGGATTGCCTCTTCATGGCCAGATTTACTTCACTTGATGCTATACACCCTGGCTGCCATATGATGCACCAGGCTGGCACCACCCCACACCAACACCATAATGCATCCCTACAATGCCCAAGTCACCACTATTGCTGGGGGTACCGTTATGTCTCACCATTCACTGAGCAACTCACTAAGCCACTTCCAAAGATGCACACAAACCTGTCCAAGTGTTGAAAATAAAGGTTTCAATGTTTGACAACACATCAACATAAACTTTACATGATCATTGCATAAAACACCCAAGTGCTTACCCTTGTGTGTTGTTAATTGGTGTGATTGCACTAGGATGAGGTTGAGTGTAAGGGGTGGCTAGTGAGATGGGATGATAATGTAGAGAGAGAGAGAAGGATGGGTGGAGGTGCAAAGTAAGCTGGTGTGCGTAAAGATTTGCAGGAGTAAAGTAGAGAAGGCAGAGTGATGGGAATGTGATGCGTGGCACAGCAGGATGAGGTTGAGTGTCGCTTTGCAGTAACATTTCCTGAACTACTGAGATCATTGAAAGGTTTGTACCAATGCAATCTAGTCCTCCCAACAACATCCCTGCTTGTGCCCTCCTGTGCAATGTGCAACCAGGCTGCGTTGGTGTACTGGGGAGGTCCCTTCCATCCATTGGAAGGGAAGAGAACCTACCTGTGTGCTGTGACTGCCTCCATAAACATATGGAGGTATGGAAGGAGTCATGGGAGAGCCTGAGTGCAGCCGTGCACCTCTGTGCAGTGCTCGTCAATGTTTACAGCACCTCAATGCTGTAGAACACTGACAGCACAAATGTCAAAATTAATTTGTGCATTGTCCCTTTAAGGAAACTGGCTTCCTGTTAATTGGCTGGGAATCTCTTAGGACAGGCTTAACAAGCCCAATCATTGGAAGATTGCTATCAAAGGGCGGGCTGCAGCTGGTAGCGCGTTTCCCACACACCACCGATGCCGCCCGCACCAAACTCTCTCCGTTGGTGAAATCACAGCCTTCTTGTGCAAGCCTGGATAGTACATATCTGCCCACCACTGAATCATGGGTGCATCGAGGCCAAGCTCAACCCCCACCTCACCAGACAGCCACACATGCTCAGTCAAAAGCAATCACAAGTGGGAACACTCGATATTTCCATTCCCTGCCAGGTACAGCAAAGTCAATTAGACCAACAATCGGACGAAGCTTGCCTAACTCATCACAGGCCGGGAATCAAACCTTCCCAGTTTGCACAACTCTATCGCAACATGCACTGTACTTCCCCTTTACACAATGATAATAGATTACAATACCTTATTTTTGCAATACTTCCCTTCTCAATATCAGTTCATTGTTAATGCAAACTTCTGTGCTACCAACCCGAGTTAGTATGAGTGTTTAGCTATTTCTTACGCACTTTACCATTCAAGTACAAGGATAAAAATGCATTGAAAAGTTTGGGTTGAAGATTAAAAATTGAGCTGAATCACTGGGAGTGGCGCGTTGGGGAAGAAAGGAGGGAAGGAGAAAAAAAAAGAACAATTTGGCTACTGTTTGCCACTATAAACAAATTTTCCAAACATAAAATTTCTGTTGGCAGATTCCACATTTGATTTTATAAATCAACATAGCTGCTATAAACACACCCTCCAAATGACACTAGTCACCTTCAGGTGGATTTCACCTAGCGACCTTGTACGGCTTGGGGCTATAGTCACCTTTGGTCGGAAAAAAGCTGGAAAACGTCCTGTACATACACACATTTTTCCAGCTTTTTTTTTTGAAGGATCACATTTGAGGATTGTTAGGGAAGAAGCAGGAGGCAGATAGGCTGGGCTTGGTGGTGGCCACATCTTCAGCTTCTCTAACCATATTTTTCCCCAAAAAGGAGAAATTGCTTCGGAATGCAGCTCTGACCATAACTGAGGCAAAGTGAGCTTTTGTTTCTTCACTCAAGGCACAGCACAATTTCTTTTATACCAGATATCAATCTTTCCCTCCAAGCTCTCCTCTTTTTAATTTATCCTTTAAATCTATTATTTCCTACCTGTACTTTCTAGATTTCACTCTCTTATTCATTGCTCTTTGCCTGGAAAAGAAACCAGAGCTTAGGACTCTACAAGGCGAGACTTCAGCTGGGTCCATTGTGGCCCTGCCTTCAGCTGCCTCGGCCCTAAGCTCTGGAATTCCTTCCCTACGGCCTCTCCAGCTTTCAAATTCTCTCTCCTCCTGTAAGATGCCCCTTAAAATCTACCTCTTTGACCAAACTTCTGGTCACCTGCCCTAATAGTGCCTTATGTGGTTCATCAGGTGTCAAATTTGTTTTGGTAATGCTGCTGTGAAACTCAAAAAAACTGGTCATTCAAAAAAAATGGATGTTTGCCCGAATTTTTTGACTTGTATTTTGTATTTCTGGAAATAGGATTGGGGGGGGGGGTTAAGCCTAAATCACATAGGCTGTTTCTCAAAGGAAAAGCCATGAAGCTCAGAGTCCAGACAGATTGGCTGTGGTTGGCTTTACCAAGTGTTACAGAAAGCACAACAGGATGTCCAAGGTGCTTACTGATTTCACATTGCCAGTGTCAAATGTGGCATTTTGTTTATTTTCAAACGGATGTTGAATCATATATCTGATCTGACTTTATGCCAGTAAACAGTCAGCCTTCAGCTTTCCAGCTACAGCGAGGCTAGTTTTGAAACTACAGCAAGTTTCAGTGTCTGAAGTGAGCTCATCGCCCCATTCTTGCTGACTTACACTTCCTTAGAATCCCCAAGTGTTTAAACAACTTGCATTTATATAGCGTAGTAAAACATCCCAAAAAGAGTTTCACAGCAGCATTACAAAAACAAATTTGACACCTGACGAACCACATAAGGCAATATTAGGGCAAGTGACCAGAAGTTTGGTCAAAGAGGTAGATTTTAAGGGGCATCTTAAAGGAGAGAATTAAAAAGCTGGAGAGGCCGTAGGAAAGGAATTCCAGAGCTTAGGGCTTAGGCAGCTGAAGGCAGGGCCACAATGGGAGAGCAATTAAAATCGGGAATGCACAAGAGGACAGGATTAGAGGAGTGCAGAGATCTGAGAGTTGTGGGGCTGTAACCTCCTCCAGTCCTACAACCCTTCGAACTCTCCATTCCTCTGACTCTAGGGCCTATTGTGCATCCTCTCTCACCTTCACCCCACCACTGGCAGCTGTACTTGCAGCCAACAAAGCCCCAAGCTCTTGAATTGCCACCATAAACCCCTTCACCTCTTAAAACTTACCTCATTAACCAAGCTTTGTCAGCCCTTTTAATATCTGGGTCAGTGTACATTATTTCCTGACACCTCTGAAGTGTCTGGAGATGTTTCTCTATATTAAAAGGGACAGTAGAAATGTAAATTGCTGCTGTTCTGTTTTGATGTACAGAGAGTGAGAGAGTACCATCTATTATTTTATTTATTGAGAATACGGAGGTTCATTGTTTAATGTGTGCTGTTCATTTGCCCATTTTATTTAAATAAATCGTCTGTTGGTTTACAGCCTGAAGCTCAGTCTGATAGAGTATATATTCACTCTGTTTTTCAGGGGGGAAAATTGTGTGGTGCCATGCAACACATTTCAGTAGCTAGTATAGAGAGTAAGGGATCTTCATTGGAATCCCTGGGTTTTGCTGTTGTTTCCCTAGTTATTGGGCAAGAAAATATATATACTCCAACTTGTAGGGGACACAAAATCTGTTTACAGCAATGAACTCAGAAGATATCTCATGTAAAAAAAAAACCTAAGAGTGTTAGGTTTATATCCCTCAAGGTTACACCTCAGTGAGGCAGAGTTATTCTATTCCCTCAATCCTACCATAGTACAGTTCCACGGACACCAGTAGCCTACCAGACCCTCACACGAATGGCTATTCATCATGCCAGACCAGAGATGGCAAATATCAGCAGGCGACCGTATTTTTCTACATTCCTATGCCATGGACATTAAAGGCTAACTGAAGTATCCATCGGCTGCCTAGTTTTTGTCAGCTAATTCATCACAGACTAGCAATCAAATCTGGTCCTATAGCTCAGCAATATACCAGAGATGTATTAAGTGCTTGTCAAATTCTCTTTACATAGAATCTACGCTACAGAAACAGTCCCATGGCCATGCATTTTCTGACTGTGATGCTTGTACCCCTCGAGGTTGAGGTTGTCGGGGGAAGAAAAAGAGAAGAGCCAGTCACTGTGGGGAGAAGTTCTGAAAGTGCCTAGTGTATACAGCATTAGCTCTGGCAGAATACTGGAGAACTGGGTCTGCATACTGATCTTAATTGAAAGTAACTGAGTTGCAACACCAAAGGCCAATTAGCACTCTTACTCGGGTTAGACTGGGAGATGGACTACCTCAGGATAGTATGGTGCTTATCCTGTCTGCCTGCTGACGCAGATGAGCTACAGAAGAGGTTGTACCACCACCCAGTGGAAAGGGAAGGGAAGGGGAGTTATTTTGTTCAGAGATTTCTCCCCCCCCCCCCCCCCCGCCCAGAGGTGAGCTTTATATGGCCTGAAAAGCTGCCAAAATGAAGTGTACTTCAGCCATGTGCATTCCTGCTGAAAGCCAGCTTGAAAGTTCTGCAGGCCACTGAGGTGAATATCAAGGCTGTAAACTAACCCGGCGACACACAATATCCCAGATAATTGCAATAATCATTTTATAGTAGCGCATTAAAAAAAATTGGTAGAATTCATCTTAAAACATAGCATTTTATATTTTACTGACTGGAAGCAGTTTGTTCGAGTAACATTCCATTTTTATCTTGGGCAGATTTTAAATGAGCTGTAATAGACGTTGGTGCAGTGTATAAAAAGCCATCTAGCGGCAGAAAATGTGTATAGTCTTCTCGTGATAATTCACAGTCATTCCTACACTTGTGCTAAAAAGGTTATTCAATAACTTAAATTAAATGCAACTAACAGGGCAATGTGGGAATGTAAGTGGTAAAATAATCTAAATAATCAGTGAGTTTTAATTAAGCAACTTTGAATTAAGAGTAGACTGTACTACAGAACCTTTTATTTACAGTCAAGTCCTCTCAATTCAAAGTTGCTTAAAAGTGTTTGATAATTCACTTTTTAAACGCAGTAAATTTCCACTTTGCTGTTATTGACGTGGCTTATATGAAACTATTGGATAATTCCAATGTGATTCCAGAGCACATTTGCGGCACAGGCTTGACAGGCCAAACGGCCTCCTTCTGTGCTGTAATCATTATGATTCTATGATATCTTGAATGGGCTACAATACACCTTAGTGCCACCTAGTGACAGAACGGCTGTATGGTCTATTCCTGATAATTCAGTCATTTTGTGGTTGTGCTGAAAAAAATAATCCAGTAATTTGAATGAAGCAATGTAAATAACACAACAAAGTGGGAACTTACTGGTTAAAAATTGAATTATCAGGTAGTTTGAATCAAGCAATTTTGAATTAAAAGTTGTACACCAAAAAAAGGTTCTTCTAAACTATCCAATAAGTCTTTTTTTTTAAAACTACTTCGCTGTTCTTTATCTTGCTTCATTAAAATTATTGCATAATTCAATTTTTAATGAGCCATAGAATCATTCATTTAAAAAAAATTACAACCCCCTTATTCTGTTTATGCAAATGAAGTCAGGTGCCTTTAGTGCAACAGTACATTTATAGCATTATTGATACTCTACAGACTATTTGATTAAAAGCTTTCACAAATGGTAATTCTAGTTGCTAACAGCTAAAATGAATTTAAGGAGGCCTTTGTTCAAAGTATTGCTGGCTCTGCTCTCTTACCTTGCTGCCTGTATTTAAAGCACTCTGTCTCCCTTCTGGAAGCTTGCGTGGAGGCTGCACAATATCAGCAACATCTTGGGCTACCTGTCATAGGAGCAGACAACAGCAATCGCAGTGTTGTATAATATTTTTAAAATACATTACAGCAACATCCTGCCGCAACAAGTACAACATCCTGGTGGTACTCATCGCACAATATCTTCACTTTTTTGCTTTCATCCGAAAGTTAGGAAAACTCTGGTTAAAGTTCTAAAATACGGCAAGTATACAAAGGAAGAGACAGGGCAATGGAGAGAGCAGGACAGTGGTATTAGACATGATTGTTGTAGCAAGCCGCAGGCACAAACACAGTGGGCCAAATGGCCTCCTTCTGTGCTGTAAACCTTGTGACAGTTATATGGCACACTGAAGGAAGGAGAGGTTGAGCACCACCCCAGGGTTTTGAAAGTTTGATGACAAGCTGTTCAAACGCCAGTAAAAAAAAAATACTGTATTTAATATGGAAAGTGTTGAGTTAATGGCAAGTATAAATGGAAGAATAATGAACCATGTTTCTTTCTGGATACAGGTGGTGTCTCAGGACTCCAGAAGTTAACTTAGTATAACATGAGTAACTGTTTTCAACACTGCTCAGCTGTTCAATAATGCTATTTAGATAAATAGCTGAGCCATGCAACGTTCAAAGTAATGACATTTGGTTTGAAAGTTACCCTGCAAGGCATTTTGGGATTGCCACATTCAGCCTTAATCATCTGGTTATCATGATCAGTCACTTGCCCAAATTCACTATAAACAATTCCACTGGCTTGCCTCTCCCTCAAACTATGTGCTGGAAATTCCACAACCACCCGCCGGGTTTTTTGGCGGTATTTCGCCATTTTGGGCGGAAAACGGTGCGGTTGCGGTTTTGAAATACTGCTGGGGAACGGAACGCCGGTGTGCAAGACTGGAAAAAGCGCTTTCGCCCGATATTTGGCTCAGCGGTGACCCGTAGATAGGACCAAAACAAACGCTGAGGAAAACCCTGTTGCTGCAGCCCTTGGAACGGCAGTAGGTATGAAACCCTGCAAAAAAGGTATGTTAAAGTTTTTATTTTTAAATTCTTTTACAGCAATTGGCTAGAAAAGGGTCTTGTGAATGTTTTGGATTTTTTAGAAAAAAGAAAGTTTTCCCCCCCTCCCTAGGCCCAACTCGCAGCGGTATCGGCCTCAGAGAAAAGTTGTAGAAAATTTGCGATTTGCACCGCGAATCTTTGTACAATGCCGATTTTTCCCGGGCGCATTTTTTCCGGAATGTTCGGCTTCGAAATCATAGCGGAGTCAAAGCAGTTTTTTTTAAACGCAAAAAAAACCGCTATAACCCAAAACCGAATTTCTAGCCCTATAAACTCAAACCTCAAAAACAACTTTTTATTTAATTCAGATAAAACAAATATTTGACAAAACATCATAAATAAAATAATGTTATTAAAAGAAATGGATAGCATGCTACACTTTGCCAAAGATCTTGTTCTTTCGTCACTCTTTGGTGCAGATTCTCAAACACTCTCCCCTTTACTGATGTACATCCATTGTAGATAGCCCCATTGTATATGGAAGTTGTGGCAGAGGACAACCCTCTGTACCCCTCTGTTGTACCCCTCTGTTCAAGGGCAAAAAATGGATAAACCAGGTCAGCCCAACATCCATAGTAGGTAATCTTGCAAATGCCATAATACTCACATAGAAAGGCATGAGTTAAGTGAGGACAGCCAGCAGATTAGTAAAAAGCAAATAGGCAGCACAGTTAACTGTGAAGAGGAACAGGAGTAACTTCAGGAGGACAAACACAGATTGGACAGATGTTAGATGAAGTTGAATGTGGAGAAATGTGAGCTTTTACATTTTGGAGAGGAAGACGAAGGAGATGAAATAATATTAAACTGTAAAGCCTTAAAAGGAGTAAATTGCAGAGCAACTTAGATATTCAGATACACAGAGCTTTAAAAGTGAGAACACACATTATTAAAGCTTTAAAAAATGCCTATGGCATAAATAGAGGCACGAAGGACAAAAACAAAAGAAGTAATGCTAAACCTATACAAATCAATGATTAGTCACAGTTCGAACACTGTCCAATTTTGGACACCCTACTTTAAGTAGAACATCAAGGCCATGGAAAGGATATTGAAGAGATATACTAAAATTATACCAGGGATGAAAGACTTTAGTTATGAGGAAACAATATAGAGAAATTATGGTTCTTTTCACTAGAAAGAGGTTAAGAGGAGCTCTGAAGGATGTGTTGAAAACCATGAGATCTTTTGATAAGGTAAATATTTCCACTAGTCAGTGAGTCAGCAACTCGAAGGCATAAAATTTATTATTCAAAAGCAAAAAGGGAGCAGTTAGGGGAAATGACTTTACACAGAGGGTTGTTACGACATGTACTGTAAAAGTACAGTCCACAATAGCTTTCAAAAAGTCAATCAATATTTGAAAGAAAAATTTGATGGATATGGGAATAAAACAGAGGAATAAGACCAACATAGTGCACCAGTGCAGGAACACGGGTCGAATGATCTTTTCCTGTGCTGTAAAATTCTATGATTCCGGATCTTGATTACTGTATAAACTGGCCCATTTATATGGCAAGGAGTTTTCTAGAGAAGCTATATCATTTAAATTGCAAAGCATAGTTGGTTTCAAGTAATGATTAGACTGTAGTTTGGCCTCTGTACAGAACAGCTTGCTGGCCCATACAGATGCCCAGAGCTGTTCAGTCTGCTGGTAGTTAAAAGCATAGCCACCTTCAACAATAAATCTAATATTGATGATGCTGCTGCTAAGCTAGATGCTGCTTAGCTGCTTTGCTAGATGTTGCCATTGGAGGCAACAGCATCACCTTGTTTACATTGCTAGATTGCAAAGTTTCAGAAGTAAATGGTTTTATAAAACTACAATTCAACAGAATCAGGTGTAAACTTCAAATTTTTGTCTATAACCATTCCCAGCTTTAGTGTCAAGAGATTGTAAATCAGCAACTGCTACCAGCCAATTTTCTTTCACCCCCAACCAACTAATATTGCTTTTATGGAAAGGCATAATTTTGCAACATGGCTAACAATTTGGCTGGCACAGAATGCTGTATAGTCATACTCATAAGATCACATTAATGGGCATCACCATCTCTCCCACACAACTGACAAGTGGCTATTTTCTGCAGTAACTAGTAATGTCTCTATGGATACCATGGCTTCTGTCCTGCTGAGATCATATCATTATTGCAAAGCGGCAGGTCAGGGTAAAACAGTATCAATAATACCATCTGATATTCTTAAAATTTCACTTGATTACTGTAGGGTTTAGGGAAAATTTTGAGTGTATTCTTCAAATGAATACATGTGGTTGCTCACCTCCGATATAAATGTTTGATTGGAAGGAAGGAGGTTGTTGAGGTTCATTACCATTTTTTGTTCCAAGCTTGATCTTAAAGCCAAATTTTGCTCTCGAGTGCTGCGACACATTGGTACATCAGCATGCTGCATGATGTATGGCAAGATAGGAGTTTACACTTGTAGATTCTTTACAATTTGAACTGCTAACTCAGCTCAGCCCAAGTGCCCCTCAAAGGGAGTGTGGGGTGCGGAACTCCTTTCAGAAATCGTCTAGTAGCCAATTGCAGAAGTGCAGGGGCAGAGGTGAGAAGAGGGCTGGCTACTTGCTTTTACAGCCAAGGTATGCTTAATGGGAGAGGGAAGGCAAGTCATTTTAGAAATGCATCACTATTATTTGTTTAATCACAAAAACTTGACTTACCACACTCCTGCATTGGATAAATAACCTTTTGTACATTCCCAGAAACTCATCAAAATCAATCACTAATTAAACAAGGAAGAAATAAAGCAGTTACTTTAAAACTTCATCTGGATAAAAAAAAATAATGTTTTTGATTAGGCGATCAGCTGATCAAGACAATCTAATAGAGTATCAAGTTTTCAATCAAGGTAACAAACCAGAATAGCAAAATAACTACTTTGTTCATTCTCCAGTCCCATGTGGATTGCCCAAGTTGCTTACTTCAACATTATTTTAAAGACTTGTACCACATCTCCCTCGATCTTCTCTTCTGCAGCAAAAATATGTTCAGGTGCTTGGGCCTTTTTACATAACTTATTCCCCTGGCACTCGTCTGTAAACTCTTTCTAATGTGTCTATACATTGTTAAGGGGCTGCAAAAGTGCACATCGCCCTTTAGATGTGGCCTCACCATTGAAGTGTGCAATGGCAATAGAACTTATTCTGACTTGTAATCTGATCCCCCCCACCCTTTACACGTTTGAAATCCGGCAACCTCGGGACTGGGACCCTGCTGGTTTTCGGATTTTTCTGGATTTCAGACAAGAAAATCAATACGTCCGAAATCCGGAAAGCTTGGGACAGAGATAGTGCCGGTTTCCTGATTTTTCCCGATTTCGGACCTCGCTGTTGGCGCTCCTTGCCGCCCGCCTGCTCCTCACCTCCCGCTAATTCCCACGGCTCCCCAGCATTGTGTTTTTTTTAGCGGTTTCCTCGTCCCTCACCACCCAAGGTCGCCATCTTGGCTGCCTCAAAAATGTCCGGTTTTCGGACAGCCGGATGAGAGACATTGTACCTATAACTGGTTTGCCTTTATTGATATCAGACTTCCATTTTATTTTTTTTAACATTTTCTTCCCATTGGCCTTCATTTGATTTCGCCCCAAATGAATTGCTTGGAATTGGAAACTCGACATGTGGACAGTAGATATTCCAAAATCTACATCCTACTTAATGCGAGTACTCACTGTAGATGTAATCTATATGAAGGATGCTTCAAACTCATTTTTAGGGGGTTGAAGAGGAAACTACACATAATGGAGTTAGCAGGTGATTACCATGTCAGAAAAGTCCCTATTGTTAAAATGTTATTATTCATTCCTAAGCAAACTTTGGATTTTCAACATAGAGGTCTAATAATCTTAGTATTAACATAACTACACTAGAACGGAAAACCCTATTACGAGGATCGGTTTACTAGAAATAAAGCATTTCCGTGGTCTCAGCAAACATGTGTAAAACTTACCATTATTAAAATCTTTATCCATTGCTCTAAACTCATCATTTACATATCTGTCCAGCATATTCCTATCAGTGAAACAATTTGTAACAGTTAGAATTAGTAAAAAAACAAAGGTTTGCAACAAGGTGTCATTTAAAAGGGAAATACTGTTTCAAGTGGTAGGTGCTCACTTACTTGTGAAAATGAGGGAAGAGGTCCATGAATAGTTCCCTCAGTTCCTCTTTATTTATCTCACCATTCTTGTCCTAAAATAAAGGTGGATTATGGAGATGATTTTTATTTTTTTTTAAAAACATTGCTGTTGAATCAACCAGCATATGAACTTTTATAAACAGGACACTCTTCAAAGATTCCCGTTCGATGTATGTGCACTAAATGGACTAAAACCAAAATCCAGTGAAATGGGTAAATTGGACAGGTTATGATTTCTCAGAGGTTAATAAAGATAGTAAACAGTTTTGAAAAGGGGGATCCTGAAGATTACTAAACTAAACCATGGCAGTGGGACATAGTTTCAAACTTGTAAAAGGTAAATTCAGAATTGACGGCAGGAAGTTTTTCTTGACACAAGGAGTCAGCAACACATGGAATGGGACTCCCACATAGGGTAGTGGAGGCAAGACATGAAATTTATTGAAGTACAGATGCACTGGAATAACACACCAAGTTTACTTGACAGCATCTACCAGCACTGCAACCATCATAGGCAAGAGCAACAAGATCAAGGTCATGGTAAAACCAATACCTCCAAGTCACATACCATAATGACTTGGATGTACATGCTGAAAACCTCCTCAGGGGCTCTCTCCCAATTGGCCATGGTGGTTTCCACTGATCTTCTGCTGAAGTTATGACTGCCGATTGGAGGCGCGTGTGGAAACTTGGGCCCATAAAGTAGATTACAACCAATGCATACACTATTTCTGCAGCCACTTAAGTTACACAAATGTTGTGTGTGTAAAATTTGCACCACTTTTTTAAAATATAGATTTACGTTAATAAACTTGCAACTTCAATTCGTTTAAGTCATAAATCAATCCATAATTAAGGTGCATGAAATTATAAAGTTTCAATTTACACATAGATTTGCAGATCATAGATTAAACAAATCCTGGATTAAACAGTTCAAGTTAAATTGGTGGAAAGTTTAAAAACTCACTTTATCATAAAATTCAAACTTTTTCTTGGCTTCTGCTACATGTTTTGCTGACAATTCCTGGAAAGGAAAAAAACACAACCAGTTTTGAACTCGAAAAGAGGAAAGATATGATACAAATTGTCATTTAATTCTAAATGTTATAAATTGTGGTAGCTGTACACTTACTTTCTGTCACTTATCATGTTTTATTGCACACTAAAATCGTAATGTCACATTATATAGGGGGCCAAGTTTCGGCCCGAGTTGCTCCTGTTTTTTTGGAGCAACTGGTTTAGAATGGAGTATCTTAGAAATTGCAATTCTCGGCATTTAGTTTGCTCCAGTTCTAGTCAGTTAGAACAGTTTCAGTTTGGAACAGATTTTTTTTTCCCCAAAAGGGGGCGTGTCCGGCCACTTACACCGTTTTGAAAGTTTAGGCAGTGAAAACTTACTACAAACTAACTTAGAATGGAGTAAGTGTAGATTTTTGTACACTCAGAAAAACCTTGCCTACACTTAGAAAATCAGGCGTAGGTTACAAATCAGGCGTAGAGAATGGGGGGGGGGAGGGGGGTTTAAAGGTAAGTTTACAAACATTAAACACTTCAGTTTTACAAATAAAGAGCCATCATCAATAATAAATGATAAATACATCAATAAATCAACCAATAAATCAATCAAAAAAAAAAAATATTTTTTTAAACCAATAAATAAAACATTTTCTACTTACCAACTGCAGCACCGGGAGCCCTCCAACAGCGTGCTGGAACGGGCCCCCCCTCCGCCCCCAGTGTGTCTCTGTCTGTCAATGTCACGGGGGGGGGGGGGGGGGGAGGAAAGAGGGGAGGGAGGGGAAAGAGAGGGAGAGGGCATGTGGGGGGGAAAAGAGGGAGAGGGGAGGGGGGGGAAAAGAGAGCGAGGGGGAGGAAAAGAGAGGGGGAGAAAGAGAGAGGGGGGGGGAAGAGAGAGGGGGGGGGGGAAGAGAGGGGGGGGGAAGAGAGAGGGGGGGGGGAAGAGAGAGGGGGGGGGAAGAGAGAGGGGGGGGGAAGAGAGAGGGGGGGGGAAGAGAGAGGGGGGGGGGAGAAGAGAGAGGGGGGGGGAAGAGAGAGGGGGGGGGAAGAGAGAGGGGGGGGGGGGGAAGAGAGAGGGGGGGGGAAGAGAGAGGGGGGGGAAGAGAGAGGGGGGGGGGAAGAGAGGGGGGGGGGAAGAGAGAGGGGGGGGGGAAGAGAGAGGGGGGGGGAAGAGAGAGGGGGGGGGGAAGAGAGAGGGGGGGGGGAAGAGAGAGGGGGGGGGAAGAGAGAGGGGGGGGAAGAGAGAGGGGGGGAAGAGAGAGGGGGGGAAGAGAGAGGGGGGGGAAGAGAGAGGGGGGGGAAGAGAGAGGGGGGGGAAGAGAGAGGGGGGGGGAAGAGAGAGGGGGGGGGAAAGAGAGAGAGGGGGGGGGAAAGAGAGAGAGGGGGGGGAAAAGAGAGAGGGGGGGGGAAAAGAGAGAGGGGGGGGGGAAAGAGAGAGAGGGGGGGGGAAAGAGAGAGAGGGGGGGAAAGAGAGAGAGGGGGGGGAAAGAGAGAGAGGGGGGGGAAAAGAGAGAGGGGGGGGAAAAGAGAGAGGGGGGGGAAAAGAGAGAGGGGGGGGAAAAGAGAGAGGGGGGGGAAAAGAGAGAGGGGGGGAAGAGAGATGGGGGGGGGAAGAGAGAGGGGGGGAAGAGAGAGGGGGGGGGAAGAGAGAGGGGGGGGAAGAGAGAGGGGGGGGGAAGAGAGAGGGGGGGGGAAAGAGAGATGGGGGGGGAAAGAGAGATGGGGGGGGGGAAGAGAGAGGGGGGGAAGAGAGAGGGGGGGAAGAGAGAGGGGGGGGGAATAGAGAGGGGGGGGAAGAGAGAGGGGGGGGGAAGAGAGAGGGGGGGGGGGGGGAGAGAGAGGGGGGGAAGAGAGAGGGGGGGAAGAGAGAGGGGGGGAAGAGAGAGGGGGGGAGAGAGAGGGGGGGAAGAGAGAGGGGGGGAAGAGAGAGGGGGGGAAGAGAGAGGGGGGGGAAGAGAGAGGGGGGGAAGAGAGAGGGGGGGAAGAGAGAGGGGGGGGAAGAGAGAGGGGGGGGAAGAGAGATGGGGG